>NC_140722.1:12307500-13507500 GCF_050655825.1 Lonchura striata
TATAAAGTTTTTATCTCTGCTTTACAGAAAGCCTCCCTCAACTTTTTGTTTTACTCCATTTTAAAATGAGCCCACAATTTGATTGCCAGGCTCACCATTACAAATAATTGTACAAATAAACAATATTAAAAAAAATATATGTCCATTATAGCTTCAGCTGACCAGTAATGGGAAAGATATTACAAAAATGACATTAATATCTGACAAATGAGGCATCTCTTGATTAGTCTCTATCTTTAGAAATAACGCATGGAATAAAAATCTGGCCCCACTAATAACAGCAGGACTTCAATCATCATTCTATTTGGGGTTTCTTAATTCTCACCAATTCTTTTAATATTTAATTATGTACAAATATCCAAAAAGCAGCTAAGAAACAGTAGTAAAGCTCATAAATAATGGTAGATGCAGTGGGGATGTTAAGTACAAACAACACAGGAAGTGACAGCACTTTGCAATAGCAGAAGGTGAGCAAGAGCTTGGGTTTGAGAAGAATCACAGAAGAAATAGGCAAAGAAAGGAAATACTTACAAGAAACTCGTCTCTAATAAAATACTTGGCCCTTGTAACTCTGGGATCCTCACCAGGCTCTGGTGTTGCTAATTAATAATAAAATAAGCATCTTATTAACAGGTGTTTTCTGGTAATAGCACCTAAAAATCTCAGCCTGTTCTGTTTTCTGCTCACATATGACAGAAATACACTTGGCAGAACTGACTGTGAGACAAGACAAACCATAACATTATTTAAACCAGCAGGATTTCAGGAGAATAAGGTAATATTACAATGGCCACAGTACCAGGCATTTGGCAGGTAAGAGAAATGTCCACAGGCAGCATTAGGGGGAGTCCCAAGGACACATTTGTGACAAAATGTCAGACTGTGATCTACACCAAAGTAAAAGGATTTTGTCACGATGAAATGATTAATATATTAAATGTTTAAGAGGCAGGAATCTCTCATTATTAATACCTTAAATTAAACATTACTATCTGGCTAAAAGACATTGATGATTGCATCTATTTAAGAGTTTTCAAGTCTTTGCTGAAGCTACCAAAACCATCACGAATGTGATTAACAAGGAAATGAAAAATTGCAAACAAAACTTAAAAATCTTACCATCATCTGGTGTAGTGTAGCGAGCAAATTCTGGAAAGTAGTCTTCAATTTTAGATTTCCCTGCCAAAACTTTCTCTGCTAGCAAATCTTGTTTATTCAGGAAAAGGATTACTGAAATGGTCCGTAGCCACCTGTGGAAAAGGGAAACCAAACACTGTTAGGAGGCACGGCCCAGATCATACAAAAACTTAAAGTAAGTCACACAACATGTCTGGGGATGAGGTCCTGTGACACACTGGAATGATTTGGAAAGGTTCCCTTTATACCTGAATCCCAAGGGTGTAATTGCAGGTGTGCACACTCTGAGGGTGTTCCCCACTTTGTGCTGTTAATCCAAACCCATCCCAGGGGAACATTCCCACCTCCCAGAGCACTGCTCCATCACTACTTTAATTACTTCAGCCTCAATATGGCAACCACCAATTAGTAGCTGTGCAGAGCTGTTTGTAATGATCTGAGTGTAATAAATGTCAGAGGTGGGAGGCTGTGACCAAAGAACCAGCCCAGACTGTGCCAGGAAATGTGAATAACAGAGCCCCCCGTGCTGTTAACCCTGGTGGGAAGCCAAGCACCACACAGCTCCTCACTCACCTTCCTCCTCAGGGGGTGGAGGAGGAGGAAAGGGAGAATGAAAGAAAAAAAATCTGGGGGTCAAGATAAAAATATAAATGATGACTGTTTCATTAGGGAAGGATAAGTAAAAGTGAGGAGAAGACAAAACAAGTGATGCAAAGGCAATCACTCACCACCTCCTGTGGGCAGACCAATATCCAGCAAGCTGCGTAACCTCCCAAAATCCCCTCTTTTCCCCCTTACTGCAGGGAATGTTATGTGGCAGATCCAAACCTCTGGCCAGTTTGGATCTGCCCAGCTGTGTCCCCTCCCAACAGCCCTGAGGATTCACTGCAGGAACAGAGTGAGGAACAGAGAGGGCTCTGCACACACTGCTCAGCAGCAGGAGTGTGTTATCAGCGTTGTTCTGGGCAAAACCCAAACCACAGCACTCCATGAGCTGTTCTGGAGAAAATGAAATGAACTTTGTCCCAGCCAGGCCCCTCCAGGAGTGCAGTGTGAGGCAGGATCAGCAATCCCAGTGAGAAGAGCCTTCCACAGACCTGTTGTTCCAGATACTCTTGAAGAGGTTTAGTGCTTCCTGCAGCCGGTTGGTCTGATTGTCCTCTCGTATCACCATGTTGTAGCTACTGCTCGCCACCACAAATATGATAGCAGTCACATCTAAACCAAGAAATACCCTTTAGTTAATGCCAAGCTTCAGAAGAAATATCCAGGAATCATGAAGTTCAATAAGAGGCTGCCAGATTTTCAGCTCCCTGCAGAAAACAGGCCGGGATGCTGTTGCTGACAACATTTTAAGTGCCAGGAATCAAAAAGGAAAGTGAAGAAACCATGGAAGAAAGGCAAAGCAGGCCCCAGAACAGGTGACAGAATGACAGAAAATGTAGGAAAGAAAGGAACTGGACCAAGAGAGAGAAACTGAAGAAAGCCAAAGGGAGAATTTAAAACTAGTCAAGAAAACTGGAAACAACAATGAGCTATCAGGAAAGGACAGGGAGGTCCTTGGGGGAAAACCTCAGGACAAACAGCACTTTTGATTTCTGTAAAGAGTAGTAATAACAGCAGCAGACTGCAGTGAATTTATGGGTAGTTGCAGTGGTCCCCCTGTAGTGAGTTTTACTGCTTAGAGCCCCATGTCTTCCCTGGGAGGCATTCCCAGGATCACAGGGTCAGCATCCCTGTGCTGCTCATCCCTCACTCTGACTGCCAGGCTCATCCACCTCGGGCACAGCAGCAGAACACGAGTCAGACCATGAGGTAACAGGAAGAGGAAGGAGCAGAGGTAAAACCCAAACAAATCTGTCACTAACAGCACAGAAGAAAATACTGCCCAGTCCTTCCACACACAAAGACAGTGTCCAGGTGATTCTGTGACAGGAACTGTAGCAATGTACCATGGATTCCAAGTTGCATTCTGCTTTATTTATTCTCTAGGATCTTGCTGTAACTTTTCTAAAAAAAAGGAGGACTTTTTTATGTAACTTCATTGCTATTTTGTCCAACAACAAAGAAGAGAAAATATTTCCACCAAGTCTAGGTTTATGAAAACCTTTGTGGAAAAAAGCTTCTCATCTAAGCAGATACAGAGTAAAACAAAGAAATGCAGTGAAGGTACCTGTCACACTTCAGGACAGACACAGTCTGCCTAACTGCAGTCATGTGGGAATTAAACCTGACCTGAACTCATGGGGACACTGGTGTTAAGAGACTCCAGCTCTCACCAGATGTGTCTAACCAGAACCAGACAGATGCTCCCTACAGCCTCATTCTGCATTACTGGGCCAGTGCTGATTCAGAAAGAAGCACCACAACAGAGCCAAGTGGCTGCAATTATACATAAAAATGTGATAATCTGATTTTATGCATGTAATAATTACCCTATATTTTGTATTTTGCACAGGCACGTCTGTATGTAAACCTGTATGTGGAGGACAGAACATGGCTTGGAGTTTACACTCTCACAGCTGGCAAATAATGCACAAAGCCACCTCAAAAAATATTTGATTAACTGAAGAGAGGGAATCCAAAGAAATGGACAAACTGAAGTTATCAAATTCCTCTCCACCTGCATTCTCCTTGAAGATGTTCTATGTAGTTACAGGAGCTTACATGTCAAGAAAAAATTCAATTCTGTATGACTGTTAGATAACTCCTTATTATGCTACATAGAAAGATGAAGTTCTCACACACATGAGAAAATGAAGATTAGGCACTACAATTCTGCAGAGAACTATTTTATAAAGCCACCAGAAATTCTAATCCTACCATTAAAACACTGGATCCATTTTCGGCGTTCATCTCGTTGCCCTCCAACATCAAACATACTAAAAAAAAAAACATAAATCAGTTAGTCAGAATCATTTTGAGCTGAGTTTTTTGTTTGTGTCTGCATGCAAACAGAAAAGGGAAGAAACTTTAGGACTTCTGTGTTATAGAAATTAAAGGGAATCTTGGATTACAAGAACCTGAATAAGTAAGCAGTCCATGAACACATGCATGCAGAGAAAATAGATTTAAAAGATTTTGTTCTTTGTGATTTAAAATAAAGTACACCAATTTGCATTTCATTTTCAAGCCAGACTACTAAATTAAAAAATAATAAAATACTTCCTTTCTATTAAACACTGATACTTGAGAAATACAGTAGGTCCAATGAATATATGGTAGGCTCTCTTCCCAGTTTACCTTGGTATTTGTCTGTGTTGTATTAAAAAAATGTAAAAACATAAAAAAAGAAAATAATTATACTTACTGAAAATTTACTTTATCCACCTGAAACTTGGTTTCAAAAATTCCTGATGTCAAAACTCTGCATCTGAGGAGATCCTAAAGCATAAAGGGAAATGCATTCAGTCAACACAGATACTTGGTGTGTTTCCACATATCCAGCAATGGAAATAAACCCCTTTTTTTTCATGCTGTATCACAACACCAAGCACTGGAACGTTCAGTGCCACAGAAGCATGATGGAAATCTTCTAAGGGATGTAACCTTGTATATAATTTATGTGTATAAACATAATCCAATGGATAAAGCAACTTTTATTGGAAATACTAAAATGTACAATGCATGGCAATACCTGAAATGGCAATTACAAAATGAATTAATTAACCCCAAAGACGAAGGGGGCAGATAAATTGTGTAATTTCCTCAAAAATCTCCACGTACCTGGTCAGATGGGGTGTACTCGTTCTGTTTGACTATGTCAATCTTGTCTAGAAAACTGGGGAAAGGAAAAGAAAAAAGAGAAACTCATTACTCCCAAATCAGACAAAATTTCTGATGCTTTAGTAACTGACAGTTCCCAGGTAAATTCTGGTGCATTTTAATTCCCTCAGGCTCACAAAAGGATGAAAAATCTCATGCTGGAAAGGCAAAATTTGGGTTTTTGTGCTCAGGAGGAGCGCTGCCAGCAGCAGCCAGCAGAGGGATGAGAGCAGCGGATCCATCTGGGAATGCCAGGGAGCCCCTCCCGCCACAAACACCCCGGCAGTTTAATTTGGGTCATTTATTCACACAACGTAACCTGCTGCTTATTCACGGTGAAGCAATGACTCAAGCAAATTGCCCACATGTACTTCCCCTGAAAGTAAAATGAGTATTTTTTAGAACAACTTATCAACTCTATAGTTCTTTAGATAAATGAAAGCCCTAAAGCAATTTCAGTACAAGTTCAGTTAAGTGAGAGGGGACACTGATTTTTCAGTCAGCTGCTGTATCAGTGTTTCAGTTAGTTTCTGGAGCAGCAGCATTAGTTGGCTAAATGGGTAATAAGAGATATATTTCAAATTCATTAGGCACTATCTACAGATGATAACTCTTGCGTATTTATTTTTTTAATCAATTAACTATAGCCTCATAATTATCTTTCATTTCAACTCAAAGAGCAAAAAATCTCAGGGATATAGTGAATTCTGCTTTGTTGTGGTGGCAAACCAGCAGCTCAGGATGCAGATTTAATGGTGTTTGTCCCAGTCCCACTGCCCAGCCAAGTCTTCAGCCAGGTGCCCCCTGGCTCAGCCCTTCCACTTCAGCAGTGCATTAATGTCCCTAACATTAATCATTAATCAGCCTTTAAACCAATAGGCCTTGAGCTCCTCTGGAAATTCCTCTGCATGAACTGTTTTCTCTCTGAAGCAGGAATCACAAAGGAAAAGGGAGTTTTCCTTGCCTCTTTAATGTGCACTAACAACAGTCACAGCTTCAACGGGGGAAAACCTGTCCCAGATTCACAAATCAAAAACCCCCAAAAAATTGCCATTAAAGCCACCACACAACTCGGCCCCAGTTTCAGCCCCAAAACTTCCTAAAACACCTAATGAGAAGCAGGGAAAGGGGAAAAAATAATCCTGTATTTTGATAACTGCATCAGTGCAATGCCCTTTTCTAGAAGATCTTGCTTCAGAGACACATGAAAATTAATTTTTGTTTAGACTGAGTTACAGAATTTTAAACATATTAAAATGTATCTTAAGTTAACACGCTACAAAAACACGTGAGACAAAGTGCAAAGTTCAGTTTCCATCATGGAACGTGACATGGCCACAGACTCACAAGGATAAAGTGGTGACAAACTGTGCTCTGCAATTTGCAAGCTGGATTTTTTCCTCATATCTTCCAAGCTGTTAAGTCATTTTTTCTTTTTTTTTTCTTTTTTTTTTTTAAATCCAAAGGGAAAATACAAAACTCTCTGTTCAGTACACAGAGGATGTTAAATAAGTACAACAGCCCTGAGTTCCAAGGAGCACGAGTGTTTCCACCCCATCCTCTCCCCTCAGAGCACAGTTTCAGAATCACGTGGCAATTTCACAAGTTGGAGGATGCTTGAAAAATGTTCTGAACAGAACATGTTCATCAAGATACAAAGGTGATTACTGCAATCACCCAGTCTTTCTGTATGAATTTATCCAAGCAGAACATTTTATGCTGGGTTCCACAAGAGGTGGGTTTTTGGTTCGTTGTTTTTTTTGTTTTTTTTTTTTTTTTGTTTTTTTTTGTTTTTTTTTTTTCTTCTGTTTTGTTTTATTTTTAAACACTCTGCTAATCAGCTTAATGGATTTTGGAAAGTGAAAACTAGAAAATAACAACAAGATATTGCTAAAACCTGGAACTGAAAGTACAAACCTCTTACTGTTGTTTATGCAGACTATTTTTAGGCCTATGATTTCCTTGAAAAACATCAGCCACATAGGAGCAGTAGTACTGTACTAGAGATGAATTCCAACAGCAATGCTCATGCCAGGTAAAACAAGTTCCAATGGAATAAACATTTCTTCTTCCCCCCAAAACAAGCTCCCAACATTCAGCAACATCTGACACTCCTAACAATGCTCCCTGGAGAAGGAAGTCTTTCACTGTGAGACAGCCACCAGAAAACCCCTCCTGCTTCCAGGGCATTTTAGGGAAAATGGAACACAGTGATACGTTCCATGAAGATTTTTCCTTGTGCCTTTCATCAAACTCTGCTCCAGCAGCTTTAGAAAGGGCTAAAGGCATTAAAAAACAGTTTGATTTTTTGCTCATGTGTAAAGAAGGGGGATTGTTCTTTCAGTTGGTCAATGGAAAAATAAATGTGAGGAGAAAAGGGGAGCAGAAATTTGATCTGCTCTGATACACCTAAAATAAGGAGCATCAGCAGGAGCATGAAAGTTCAGAAAACATCCATACACTGAGTTCAGAGACTTCTCAGTCGATGTTAGTCAAAACCAAACAATTTATCCAGTAAATTAAACTAATAATCCAGTCAGATGAGAACAAAGCCCAGTTCAAAATAAACACAAATTCACCATCATTAATTTCTATTTTTAATTCTTGCTATGCTCTACCCAAAACATAAGTGAGGCCACTTGAGTACTACTTTGTGTGCTGAATTCACTGCTGTGAGAGATTGTTCTAAGCCTACTGGAGATGTGCCCACCATCTACTGTGTCAGCAGTGAACTTACAGGGAGAAACAGAAGTGACCTTGATGAAATAATTCACATAAAACTGTCAAACCACAAAACCAAATTTTATACTGTGAGCAAGCCTTGAACCAAGTTACAAAGTTAGTGGTTTTTTTTGTTCTGTAAAATCTTCCCAGAGATTATATGGAAAAGCTATTTTCCAGAAAGCAAATAATTCATTCAGCATTGCTGCCAATTCTCACTTTGGGCCACATTCTGGACATGACTAAATAACAGGATCAGCTACTGCTCTGCAAAATTCTGTCGTGTAGTAAGAGGCTCTTTTGCCTGTGTTATAAAACATTGATACAGCTCTGACACAAAAAAAACCCCTCAAAAGACTTCAGGTTATTTGTAATCAGCAACACTGAGAGGAAGCATCTCTAGGACAGCACCAGTTGTGTCTCTGAGATATTAAAATAAAAGGTATTAACAAAAAAATCAAAACAATCTGAAATAAAAAAAATGCTGCATTTTTGTGTCCTCTTTTTTAGCTTAGGGAAGGAAAACCACACACAAAGTGTTCCAAGCAGATCTTTGTGACAAATAAAGTATCTTGAATTTTAAGGGCAGATTCACAGAGAGCTACACAGAGGCTTTCCTTAGCTCCAGCAGGTCTAAGTAATTAGGCCATACATGTATCCTCAATTCTCTCCAAGTTTTAACTAAAATCTATTACCTCAAAACCATGTCCCAATTTTCAGATGAAGATATAATGCCAGTAGCTGAGTTATTCTGGAGTTCTTTCATCCAGAGAGAGCTGCTCTATCCCTATGGAGGGAATTTCCTGAATGAACAGAGCTGCTGACAGACAAAGAAGTGCAGCTTGTTCTCTCTGCTGGAAAGGTGTGTGCCACACCAAATCTTCCACCTCGGCTCCACGGCTGGGGCAGCACGGGAGGGGAGCTCAGGCTGCCTTTCCTCCTTTCCTCCAGCATTTCCTGACAGCCTGCTCAATAAACAGCAACCAAAATGTTACTCTCTCTCATCTGACAAAATGGTTGGCACACAGGATTTTTGTGTGGTTTTTTTTTGGTTGGTGTTTTTGGTTTTTTTTTTACTGCTTTCTGAAGAAGAGCTTTTGTTTTCAGCCTAGAACAACACTGGAAAGGTGTCTTAAACTGACAACACACCTATATTTGAAGTGCTTTATTTCCATCAGGTTTTTTTACTAGTCAAGTCATGACTTGAATTTCCATATAAAATGTCTCCCTTAAAAGACACAATTAGATCTCATCTTCAGTGTCAGCAAGATACTTAATGAAATCAAGGTTTCAATCCCAACTAAAGACAACATTTGTTTATAACTTATAAGCCTCAACAGTAGCACTGAAACTCTGCATTTGTGAGGTTCCTGGCCTTTAGAAAGCCTCGAGATATTTCACAGACAGTAAATCAGACTTCCAGCTCCTGCCTGCCTTCTCTGAGGCTGCATTTCCTGCCTCCAGCATCACACCCCAAAATGCACACATGGCACAACCCTATTTTAAAGGCAGGCACACTGAGTAGTTAATTGCCCCAAGTCCCTTGAGTCAGTGGAAATGATTTTCCATTTTTCATTTCCACTGAGTCATGTGTTTCTACCAAGATATTACTAAGAACCCACCAGAATTACTAAGAATTATCAAGATTTTACTAAGAATTATGCTGGCATTTCCCCATATCACCTCTAGAACAGTCTTTCCAATTCAGGTTTCTATGACCAGAAAGAAATTACTATTTTTTTACTGATCACCCTAAAGACCAAACTGTGCATTTGTCCAGTGGATTTTTATTTACCTACACCCTATCAGAACTACAAAATACTACTTAAAGTAGTTTTAAGCTGAAATTTAACTCAATATAAAGTGTTTATTGTAAACAAGAGTGCATTTTTAATTTTTTCAGAACCATTTCTTTTTTCAGACCATGCTTTACTACTGCTTTCCTGCTTTTTTAGTCCTTGCCATAATCCTTTATGATATTCAGCAGAGCTTTCTAGAAGCTCTGCAGTTAACTATTTGGTAAATTCTTTCTTCAGCTATGCTGTCTGTGCTGAGCCAGCGACATAGGTTGAGTACAAAGATAGTAAATTCCCTTTTAAAAGGGTATTTGTGTATGAACAAATTGACTGTCCTCAACTCTGTCCCTTTCTGCTGCTCAAAGCAAGCAGGGGTGGGGAGAGGAGGGAACCCTATTCCTTAAACTGGTGATAGAGATTTCAGCTGCTTTATTTTGCAAGAGGAGCAGAACAGCAGGCAGAGTTACAGGAATGATGCAAATAAAAGAGGCGAATGTTCAATTTGCTGATATTCAGCATGTGAAACCAAATTTGGCAGGTTTTTCCTCAGATTAAGTTAAAATCTAAGTTAGGACATCGGTAGGTTTTGACTGTTTTTTATACATGTACTGATATTTTCTATTATTTGCAAAGGGGGAGCTTTTACTGCTGAGGTCGTCACTGAAAACGTGCCACAAACATTACTGCAAAATTAAAAATGCTCAGAAAGGCACGGATCTTTTTTCTGCCTAATCAAAACTAGATAAAGAAAGAAAATAAATTACAAAACCTTTGTAATTACTTTAACAACTTTACAATTAGGAAAGAGAAAAAACCTTTATAGAGACAGGCACACAGGGACAGTACTGTACCAAGCATTATTGGTATAATTAGGAAAGCACTATATTGCATCTAAAACCATCTCCTATACGATGTTCCTGTAACAACATTCTCCATGTCAGTCCTCAGACATAAGGGACTCATTGAAAACCAGATTTATGTTGGAAATGAACCTCGAAATGTAGCGTAAGACGTGAACAGAAGTAAACCAAGTCTCCAGAAAACTTTCCCAAGAAGCTGTAAACACTTTTTGATTTCCAGTTTCAAGTCAAAGCATTAGTATGATTTCCTTATTGAAACTGTGAGTCGCACAGCAAGGTTCACAAATAGTTCAAAGCTCAGAATTTAATTATAGATGGTGTCAATGCGTACATATCCCACAAAAGTGATTTTGAGAGCGGCCCCAGCTGTAATTCCAGAAGAACCTCGAGCATTCCAGCCACTTGGAGGCGGAGGGGCACCATGGGTCTAATTTTGAAGCAAATAATGAGAAAGCTGAAAAGTATGACTCCATATATTTGGAATCATCTTGTGGTAATCAAGGTTACAGTTCCTTATATGGCGTGGAGAACATGAAGCACACACAAAAAAATAAGAGTATTAAAACTATGGGGTACAAAGAACTGCAACTATCCCAAAAAAACCAGGCCGTGCCAGCAAAGCCCCCTTTAGTTCTGCGTCTCTGGGAATTCAAACGTTGCCCTACAAAGGAGGCTGGTTCCGCACCCAGCTTCCCAAAGTGGCTCATGGAAGCAGCGCGACCCGCCGCGAGGCATGAATGAATGTCAGACAAACCCAGCAGAAGGCAGAGCAGCCCTTCAAACACTGCTCGGAAAGGGACACGGGGAAAAGGTAGGAGAAAGAGAAAAACCTATTTAAAGAGGTTGCAGTTGTCCCTTTTTTTTTTTATAAATATTTTTTCCCCCCTCTCTCTCTGCCTGTCTAAAGTTAGTCTGGCTTAGAGGATGCACTAACTTTCCCAATCAGTTTTACATTACAGCACAAGTCCAGAAATAGCTCCCAGCCGCCTTGGCCTCTAGCACGGTTGCCATGACAATGGAACCACAGGGCTATAAATAGCTCATCAGCACCAAATCTTGTGAGACACATCTGGAATGGGGCCAGCCCAGCCCCGGCCTGACAAATAAAAATAGGCACAGGCAGTTTCAAAGGCTGCAAAGGTACAATGTGGCTCGGGCTGTGCGGAGCAGGGCAGGGAAACGGGTTTGATTGCTTGTTAGCACGAGATTTATTTGATAGGAGATTGGGAGAGGTATAAAAGTCACTTTATTGCATACTAAACAGCCAGCCTTTCTCTAAGGTCTATTTTTCTTTCTCTTCCCCACCCGTCTGCAGCACAACCACCCTGCTTTTGAAACTGTAACAATGCAGCCTTTTGCCCAGGAGACCATTAAAATAAGGAAAAACAGAAGGAAAGAAAAGAGATCTTCAAATCTTCCCCCCCCCGACCCCCCCACAACTATTTCTGTACATTTTTGGCTCAAGTGCATTGAGTGTTCCTGCGGGTCTGACAGGCATCCTGGCTGGGATCCTGCCCGGGCTGGAGCGCTTTGCTCCAGCTAAAATCAGCCTCAGGCTGCTCCGTGCCTCCAGGAGCCCGGAGAGGGACGTGGTTCCCAAATCCTTGTGCCAGGGCTGCTCTCAGCATCATCCCTTTGGCCCCTCGGCATGGCACAGAACCAGAGTCCCAGCAGATCCCATCCCACTTCCCGAGAGCTCCGTGCCACCCAACTGCCTCTGGAGCAAGCATTTTCTTCCACTTAGTGGGTGAGAAAATGTCGTATTTTTAGCACGAGCTCTTGATCAACCCATTCAATTACATCCAAATTATCTGTGTGGGAACAGAATGTTATGTCAAAAATGTTATTCAGTGTATTTGTCAATATTACTCAACAGAAGCCATTTGTATAATGAGGAGATTCAATATTTTCTCCAGCATAGGAAAGCAGCAGCTCAGGAACCAGACTGAAGTTGTGAGACTTTGTTATTTTACAGACACTGGAAGTAGTAAGTCAGCGTGATATAATGCAGAGAACACCACTCCCAAAATATAAAATCCTAGTTGCTCTATCAAAAACCAATAGAGACTACAGATGGTGATCAAGAAACTGCAACTATAATAAGCATTAAGCCACAGTAAAATATCTTCTGTCTGCCAAAAAGGCACCGTGCACACGCTCCACGCAAGCTGCACCATCAGCCCACAGGATTCCTTTAGGTCCCTACATGGATATTTTCATTGCTAAAAATTGTAGTTACTTCCACCCAGGCTTCGAGCTGTATGTAAACTTCCCTCCCCTTCCCCCTGCCTTTCACCACATCCAGTTTGCTCTCCTGCCATCTGAACAACACACACCTCAGGAACAGCAGCTTGCACAGAAGGATTTTGGATAATGTACTTTAAAATATGCAATGTAGGATTTATTGGTTTTTATAAAGATACTCCAAGTTAGTCTAAGAGCCTATCACCAGCTGCAAGTTTTGATTTAAATAATATAAAAAAGGATGTAGTTTTTTCTTCCTTAAGAAAGCAACTCATGCATCACTGTAATATAGCCCTTTCAGGCCCACGTAAAGGACAAACTTTCTCATTTTGTCTGGGGGAAAGATGAGGGGGACAGGGCTGTAGAGCAGCAGACACTACATGGGATACCCAAACCTGGACAATATTCCAGTCCTTCACTGGAAGGGCTCACACAGCATCCCCAGCTCCTCTCTGCCATTAACTCCTTGCCTTGATGGAATGATCCTTATGGAGGATTTGTGCTCCTTCACGCTGGCCAGGGGTCCCACTCACCCCTAATGGGATATCTTTCACTGTGTTTCAACCAAGTATTTTTATAAATATTATCCTCCTGGTCTGTAGCTCCCTCCAGTGCCATCAAATCAGTGGAATTGATTTCAGCTGAAGAATTAATGACATCACTAATAAATAAAAAATTATGTTAATAATTTAAAATATTAATAAAAGCGCATTCAGATGATAAAATATTTAACAAGCTTAATGCTCCATACTAGTTTCCCTAACATGAAGAGACAAGCTATCTACAAAACCAGATAAAATGAAGGTTCAGACAGTTCCCACATTTTTTCAGCTTGTGTGTGGCTTGTAAACCCAAACAGGAAGAACACAGAACCAGGCACTTCCCCAATTACTACTGGAAAAATGGGCAACCTCATTTGTAAGAGGAATTTTAGGGACAAGGCTAAGTGGAGCTGATAGGACCTCACGTGACAGAAAAGGAATTCTGAACCAAGCCCGAGTTTCCGCAGGAATTAAGGAAGCAGTGATAGCTCAGGGAAGGAATCAGACCCCAGATGAGCCCAAACAATGGGAAGACAAATCTCTGCTGGGTTCTGAGCAGGGTGGTGAGGGAGGACTTCACCTCCCTATTTAACTACTCTTGTACAAAGATCTTCACAAAAATAGTTCGTATCTATTCCGATGCAAGATATAAATCCAGTGCTGGAATCTTGTCTGCTTAGGCACCATCCCAGCTGAGATTTTTGTTCAGTACTTTAGGAAGTTGGCAAAAAGGCAGTAATTTTAACTGTGATGCTGCTGACAGGACACTGAAATGTTCATTTCTGTCCCGTGATGCTGCGGGATGGAAGGGCCTCGGCCAGGACCGAGTACCTGCCAGTACCTGCTGGGCTGACAGTCCCACACCTCACAGCAGCTCACATTTCAGCTTGTGCTCTCCTCAGAGGAATGTGCCTTCCCCCCTCCTTCTTGTTTAAATGTTCTGCTTTCAACCCAGCAAAAACAACTCCAGGCCTCTGTAAAAGCAGAGGCACAAACTGGCACCTGGAGTTGAAAGCATCTGTAGAGAGCACATCTCTCATCTGGAAGTGAGTTGTAACAATACAGTTATTATTTTTTTTTCTTTTTCTTGAAAACATTTGCTTGATCATTAAATTTAATAGCAGGCATATTTTAAAAATATCATTTTAAAACAGGCAAATGATACAGAGCTGCAATGGCATTTTATACTGTGAATTTTGAGCAGTGCAGGGACACTCATCTTTGGCTACAGTGAAAAGCAAATATCTGGTTCTGTATTCTGCCATACATCAAAATGAAGAAGTCAAGTTTAAGTGCCTGTCTGTCCCTGGCACACATTACACTCAGGCAGATAAAAGGAGCAAGAAATCAAGCTTGAAGCCAGAATCAAAGGTAAATAATAAAGGTGACCACACTACTTCTGTGGAAAAGCCATTCACAGGAGTCACCATGGTTCTGGAATAGTGCAGTCCTCTTTTATTCTCCATGAAAAACCTTTCAGTCATCCAGTTTCATGGTTCTGCTTTTTGCAGATTGTTTTGCTACTCTTAAAAGGAAAATCTAATATAGACCCTCCATCTTTGCTTACTCACGTGTCTGTGACAGCATCAACACACCACCACTGACCATGCAGTGTTTCCACAAACTGCATTTGGGTATTTAGTGCTTTTAAGCCTGCAATTAAAATGGACACCTTGCAGAATAATGTGCCTTTACAAAGACTCACAAACAGCCCTAATTTAACAAGGGACACGACAAACCATTTTAGAATCTTTTAAATACAATATTTTGCCCCTTCCCCCCCTCTTCCCCACTGACCTAACTTGACTCAACTCACTCTGAAGCAGAATTTAATCCGTTACAAAAATATGAACTTTAAATCTCACCTCTAAAAAGACACAGCTGGCTATAAAAGACCTTAAAATAGTACTAAAAGCTCTAGTCATTCAAATGACTGTAAAACACAGTAGGACAGACTTTGTATTTACAAAACATTCTAACATTTGCAAAATGTGTTTTTTCATGCGGACTTTTCTAAGCTGTGCACTTTTAATGCTGCAGTCACAGAGAATTTCGAATGAAGTGTGCACAGGAAAAGTAAAATCCCTGACAAGGCACAACCTCTGCCTGTTTCCTCTCTCAGCCAGTGTCACGACGGCTCAGGGAGGTTTTCCATGGCAGTTCTGGCTCACAGAGGTGCTGCAAAACACGGAACCCAGACAGGACTGGAGTGAGGGGTGTGGGTGAGAGATGGGGAAATTTTGGAACAACTCTTAAAATCCCTTGCTCTCCAATTGGCTTGTTTTGCAATGTTAAAATGAGGAAGTCGTTCAGCTGCTTCGGGGGGAATTAGTTCTTTTGAACTAGCTTTATTGACTCTATTTATTACCTATATAAAAGTGTTGTGATTACTTAAACAATTACTGAATGTATTATTCACAGAACATAACTATTTCAGCATTACAACCCCAAAAACTCCTCAGCAGCAGAAGGCACAGTTCTATCTTGAGGCAGAACCTTATACTCAGAAGAATTAAGACTGAATGAAGATTCCTCAATTAAGATTCAGGAGGTACCAGAGGTGACACAGACACACCACCCTTCAGCATCCTCACTGGCCTCCTTGTTGGCAGCCTTTACAGAGGCCAAGGACTGGGACAGCCTGGGCAGGGAATCTTCTCCCACAGCCCCATCCCTCTGTCACACAGCTCTCTGTGCTCCCAGGCTGGGCCAGAGCCCGGACCACAAACCACCCTTCAGCTGAGGCTGGAGAGAACTTCTGAGCTGAGCTACCCAGGACAAAACTGCTCCCTCTAAATTCCTGCCACGTTCTCTGGAAACCTTAACTCCAGTCCCACCTTTCCTCTGGGGATGGGGGCAAGGAGAACAACAAAAGAAAGATTCTACCCACTGTTGTCGTGAAACAAGTACAAAATGGTGCATGAAGCAAACACCAGGAGGTGGGGAAGAACTTAATCTCAGTGGGCATTAATTCTGAAGTTTCAGTGATACTGGTTTATGGTTGTTTTTTTTTGTTTATTACACTAAAAAAAACTATCACAGAGCTATGAATAACAACTCATTTTTGGACCACCAGTGGGTGGACTCCCCACCCCCCTGCACTCAATCACAGCCAGGCAGCAGGGAATCCAAGGGAAGGAAAAGCCAACCTGAAGGGCCCAAGGTATGCACTAAAGTTCCAAAATAAAATCTCCAAAATCCACTGGATGACTAAAAGCCATGATTCCAGCAGAAGACAAGCACATCTTTATCATCTCCTTGTCTGCAGAGGGCAGTGTCTCATGTTTGCATCTCAAATGGATGAAAACCTAAACCTAAATTACTCATTAACAGACTACAAATTTCCTCTTCTACATGAAAGAAACATTTAAACAGTCTCAGGAGAAGAACTGAACTAAAAAAGACACTAAAAGCCATGGGTATAATTGCTGCTGTGGGAAAGACAAGGAGGGGTCTAAAATGTTATTTCTCTTCCCCAAATATTGTGCTTATTCCCACATCAACATTTGTTAAATCCCAGCTGGGGCTTCTGGCTGCCCAATATCCAAGCCTGTTATTTTGCAAGAAGACATAAACCCAGCAAGCCTCTTACAATGTCTGAAGAAGCACTAAATGATGTACAGCACCCTTCAGATTGCAGTCTAGGTTCAAATATATGCCTAAAACGTAGTGGCCATCAGTCACAGTCCACAGACCTGGAAATAAATGTGCAATTCAAAGCTGTGCTGGGAGGTGAAGGCATGAGGCAGCTCCAGGGGAACAATCCTGGGCTGGCTCACCTATTGCTCTGATACCTGCAACTGGCAACTCTGCGACTCCAGAGTGCTGGAGACAATTCCAGGATTTCCATTTGTTCTGCATTTCTATAATTAGAGCTTCCGGATCACGCTTTAAGAACAGCAGCAAAGGCTTCAAGGTGGAAGAGACTCAGATCAGATGGGTCAGGAGAAAGTCTGCAGAGAACACTCACAGGTTCTGGTGAAAGGGAGGTGTGTTCCTACACCACCTACCCCATATCAGGTGCTTATTTATACATACACAGTCTATAAACACCATAACCATATGTGAAACACAGCTTTTATCATACAACAGCACTTTAACTCCACTTCCTGTCCTCAGCAGCAAATTATTAATTCACCACAAAAAAGGGGTGTCTGAGCACAGCAACTGGAACATTATACAGAAGTTAATAATATGCAACTACTAAATATAGCCACTCCTGCTTTTCTTCTACATTTTGCTGCCTAAGAGATTTCTGCAGCATCTTGCACACACTGGCTTGCCCTGCACGGATGGTGATGCTCAAAACTAGTGACAGGTGCAGAGCTTTCAAAACAGCACTTTTCCCTCACGCCATCCCACCCACGTTCAGCTCCAGCTTGTAAAACTGCAGTTATCTGCTTTGTAGGAACGCACACGCACAGGAAGTCCAGGGAACAGACTGCCAACAAGCAGATGAGAAAATTAAAAAAGATCTGAGATGCTAATAAGCCGTGCCAGAATTACACACTGCATCTAAATACAGGTTTTGAGGGAACACCACTGGAGTACTTCTGCAGATAAGCATATTCTTCATTTTAATTAAGGAAGAAAATTTCCCTCCTTTGAATGAGCTCACTTCCATTGGAGAGACCTGTTTTACTAACATATCTCATGATTTTTGGTTTCTTTGCTTAAAGATAACAGAGTGGGGAAGAAAAAAACCCTTAAGGCCTATATAATTTACATTTGGGTCACTGACTTTCTTGGTTGTGGCTCCAAACATCAAGCCTTTAAAAAAATCCCACAAGCCCCACACTGCTCTGCAGCAGAACTTCCTTCTGTTACCTACATTCATTTTTATCAGCACAATCTGCATATGTTCAGTGGAGTTACAGTCAAAAAGTATCCCAAGGGAAAAAAAAATCTTTGACTAACAGCACAGTCAAAAAATGCAAGTTTTTAAAAGGTGTCTGGACACAACCCTGAGTAAGGTGCTTGAGGGGGCCCTGCTTGGTTAGGGAGGTGGGACTAGGTGGCCTCAGTGGTCCCTTCCAACCAGACCCCTCCTGTCCGATCCAGTGATTACTGGTTTCTAAGAAAGCATGCATGGAAACTGCCATACATTTACATAGCCAGACCTAACTCTGCAGAGAAAAATCTGTTTCAGCTTTCTGCATATCCACCATTAATCCATTATGATGCCTTGTGGTGTGGATGTCAGGAATAAATGTGAAAACAGTTCAGAACTTAAAAAAACCCCGTTGCTTACACATGGATATTACAACCCGATTCACCCTGTAAACCATGTAGGTATAAAAGCAGCATGTGCTTGTACCGATTCTGGTAATTACAGAGGTTTGTTTCAAAAAAACACCGTGTTTCACACAATATAAACACGGTAATTGTCACATTATCTCACAATCTACATTGTGATTTCAATTATACACAACAAAGGGACTGCTCATGAGAACTGAACTGAGAAAGTAAATCACACCCCTCATAATAATAGTAACAAACCTGTGTTCATTAGTGTTTGTTTGTTTTTAAAAGGTATTTGTTCAACTACTACAAACATCACTTGCAGACTGGTGAAAAAGAAAAATGCACTGGGTGCGGCATCCATCTTCCATTTGTAAGACTTGTCTGGAGGGAAATCAGCTTCATATTCTTCAGTGCCACGTGACTTTATCAGAAAACCACAGTGCACAATTTTGGCATAATTAGCAGGACCTTCTGAAATACAGCCCAGAAGAAAGCTCTGAGGGAAACAAACACGTTTCACATCATTAGGGAAAGTTAGAGCTGAAATGGAGGTACCAGCCTCTGCACACAACAGCAGAAATCCCACCTATTTTTAGTTGAGAATTCTAATAAGAAAACAGCTGGGAGTCTAATGGAATTATCTTGGTGACAAATTTAATGGACTGAACACTAAAGTTACTATTTTTAAGTAAAGTTCCTAATTATCCTTGAAAACAAGAAGCAATTAAAAGCAGCAGTGGAGCTCCAGCTTCCCAAGCGTCTGCAAGGCTTGGCTCCAATCAGATTGAAACTGGGAAGTGGCTCAACACCTTTCTGATCCTAAAAGTTGGTTGAGGGCCAGGCTTGGGGTTTGGTTGGGATTTTTTTTTAGTCTAATGAAAGCAGTTCTGCTTTGACCTGTCCAGTCCTGCCTGGTGCTGTTTTCCCTGCCTGAGCTCCGTGCAAATGCAGGATTCACACCGTGCCCGGGAGGGAAGGGAAGCGGAGCAGGGACGGTCTGGAGGGAGCTGCTGAGAACACAAATGATAACACACTGCTGGATCACAGAGCAGAATGGTAACACACTGCTGGATCACAGAGCAGAATGGTAACACACTGCTGGATCACAGAGCAGAATGATAACACACTGCTGGATCACAGAGCAGAATGGTAACACACTGCTGGATCACAGAGCAGAATGGTAACACACTGCTGGATCACAGAGCAGAATGGTAACACACTGCTGGATCACAGAGCAGAATGGTAACACACTGCTGGATCACAGAGCAGAATGATAACACTGCTGGATCACAGAGCAGAATGGTAACACACTGCTGGATCACAGAGCAGAATGATAACACTGCTGGATCACAGAGCAGAATGGTAACACACTGCTGGATCACAGAGCAGAATGGTAACACACTGCTGGATCACAGAGCAGAATGGTAACACACTGCTGGATCACAGAGCAGAATGGTAACACACTGCTGGATCACAGAGCAGAATGGTAACACACTGCTGGATCACAGAGCAGAATAACAACACTGCTGGATCACAGAGCAGAATGGTAACACACTGCTGGATCACAGAGCAGAATGGTAACACTGCTGGATCACAGAGCAGAATAACAACACTGCTGGATCACAGAGCAGAATGGTAACACACTGCTGGATCACAGAGCAGCTCAGCTCTGGGGCAGAGAGCTGCACAGGGAAGTGCTCCAGCAGCAATGGAGAAAGGCCAAGGATCCCACCTAGCAAAGAGCTCCGAGAGAGCACAGAGGAATTCTGGTATTTTCAAATTTACTGAAATAGCCACATTAATCACAATAAAGCAAGTTATAATCTGACATGTTCTTCTCCAAAAAGCTTTTTGAAACTGGCCATTTTAATTACCGTTTCCCTTGGTAACTGTTCCACTGTGGCACTAATGAGTCTGTTGCACTTGTAACCTCACATAAGGCTATTCCACACTTCATACATAGCACACACCTTATTTTTGAAACAAATTTTGAACAACGGAGTTAGAGAATTAGAGTTAGCATTGAAAATACACAGATAATGTAAGAATATCTGCCTTTTAATGAGACATGGTAAGATCCTGGAGTCTGGAATGCCCATTTGGAGAATATATAATGGTAAAACAGGAGATCTCTCTAAACCCGTCTTCTCACCCCTTCCCCCAAACTACTCCACTGTGAGATTCAAGATCAAGGATCTTGATGACAAGACCTTGATCAAGATTCTTGAAGACATCACAATACTTCTTGGCATTAGAACCATGAAAGATTGATCATCCTTCATTCATATGACTTCACTTAAAACCTCACACTATCCAAAATCACCCAAGGGTTTTTGCAGATGTGAGCTTTAATAATCTCTTGAAGAAGAGCTGTATCAAAGCATCAGTTTACAAATGGGGAAGCTTTGTTTCACCCAAGCCCTGTCTGGGATAACAAACTGTGTGTATCCTAAAGCAGTGTCTCACCCTGGGACAGAGGTGAACAAGTTCTCCAGAATAAACAAGGAGAAGGCAATTCTAGCCCAGGGAAGAAAAGGAGTGTACACCTAAAGTGCAAACTCTGTTCTTCATGGCACACACAGTGATGTTAGGGAGAGCTAATGAAAACACCAAAATAAAACAGTCAGGAGGCTCACTCTTGAGACTCAGTTTGACAAAGGAATATCCTGAGAACAGCCACACATTATGAAGCTGTGTAGGAAAAATTGTCTTGCCAGACACAAAGCTTAACAGTCCCTTCGTGCTTCTCTTGATCTTGTAACATAAATGTGTAATTAAAGTCCCTCTTAGATACCTTAGCAGCAGAAGTGGTGGACAGTGTGGTCCTCAGAAAATTTGCAAGTATTACCAACACTGCCAATAAACAAACAAGGCAGTTCAACAGTTATGGGAATTTTGTACGTATATTGCTATTTTCATTGATTTATAAAAATTACTTAGGGTTCTGAAGGACCTTTTGGTTTGTTTTTTTTTTTTTTTTTTTTTTTTTGAAAAACACAAATCTCTCAGCCAAGATCCCACAGCAGACCTGGCCACCTGACCTGGGCTGGATGTAGCTCCTGCCAGCTCCACACTCCTTTAGCAGCCCAGGAGCCAAGGCTCCTTCCCTCCCCCAGCTGCAGGAGGCTTCCTAAAAATAGTTCTTTGCCAGCTTTTACTCAGGCTGCAGTTTACATGAGCCCTCTGGGGGAAGGGGAACCTTGCAGAGTACCCAAGGCACTCACTGAAAATTTACTGGGCAGCCAACACGTTTCAAGTGTAAATTATCATCCAGTCACTGAAACCCCTCACTTCCATAATGAACACATTATAATTTAGCTTTATTGGTGCATATCCTTCTCAGAGACTTCATTAGTGTACCACAATGCAAATATAGTTAACAGAGATTTATATTTAACTACAACAACTTATTTTAACATGCTTCAGCTACAAAATCAATGTACAATATACTACAGAGTAATCAGTTCAAAATCACAAAACCTATCAGTGACATCCTGCTATAAAATTACTTTTAATCACATGTAAAATTAGCCAGCAATTTCTTTCAGTTTATTTAGAACTTAGTCACATCCTAAAAATACTGTATTTAAAGTTACTTAAACTCAGCTTTGGTTTGAGAACTTCTTCACCTAATATGAGCTTAATCTACATTTTAATTTCCAGCCTACCCCTCCTGAAGTCAGGATTTTATGATCATGTTCTCTGCATGCAAGCACATGGTCTCAATAAACTTTTGAGCCTGCTAGTAAATTTATACCAAATGTCCTCCAGACATCTTTGTCAGGGGTCTCCAAAAAACTAACTTCAGCAATACCTGTGATTGCAGGCAAGCACCCAGAAAAAAGAAATTTAAACTGAATTCCCCAGTGAAGGAAAGGCTTTGGCGTATCACCCAACAGTGGAGTTCACAGAAGAGGAAAATGAAGGGGAGAAGGTGCAATCAGCAGCATCCAGTGCTCCCTCTCCCCAGGACAGGCAGTGATGGATCTGCAGTTTCAGCCCAGGGAATAATTGGGAATCGAACCTGGTGCTTTCACATTGTACCAGCAAATGTACTGGCCTCATTTCATCCTTGCATCAGGAATTTTCTGTTGCCTTCCATCTTTTGGAACACGGTTGCTTTTACTTCCTTTTTACACCAATTTTAATGAGATTTTACAGTGGCTTTTTAGGTCTTATATTTGATAAAAGTATTCTCCTATTTGTCATCCTGTAATCTTGAGATGTTCCTTTTCTGCAGCAATGCAGCTGAGCCACGAGAGCACTCATAAAACCCTTTATGCTCACAGGGAACACCACAAACAGCAGCTCCCAAGGTCAGGCCAAAAGCTCCAGCACCCACTCACCCAGGTGAATGAACTGCAAAATCCTAAAAACACTGCTCCCACCTGCTTCAGGAGCGTGGCTATCGGAGCACCAGGGATGCACATCATTCCTGCAGCTGCATTTCTGTGCCTTCCACAGCAGCAGCAGCAGCAGCAGCCAGACCTGGGGGTCCCCTGCCAGGCCCCCCAGCCCACCCAGCACTGCATCCCACAGCAGCTTCCCAGCCCTCCACCCACAGATCCCAGCCAGGAATGATGCTCCAGCCTCGCACGAGCCATGCAAAAATGATGCAACCAATGCCACGCTCTTCCTTGTTTCCTCGTGTGTATTTATAGCTTGCCCTGTATTTTGTGCCTGCAGATCTTCCTCCTGGCAGGAGGGATTCCTAGGGAAGGCTGCTCCAGCCCCTGTGGAAGGCTTTTATTCTGCTTGTTTCTGTCTCACACTGAATTGTTTGTTTGAATCACAGCTCAAAACTAACCTCGTTCAGGGCTTTCTCTGTTTGCACAAAGAGACCTTGCAAGAGCCTGGGAGGGGGGGTGAAAATTCATTCTCAGGAACTCCTGTGAGTTGTAAGAGTTGCTTGGATTGATTCTCACCATTTGACAGCCACACTGTTTCACCAGTACAGCAATCCCACACTGGTGTTTCACTAAGTCCAATACTCACAAGTCAAGATGTCATTTGGTCTGCTTTATAATAAGCTTGTGGGAATTTTATGGTAAAACTGAGCATATTTTTTGTATTAATGGTTAAAACTTAAAAAAAATATAGAAGTCTAGTGCACCCAGGATGCATGACAAACTTACAGAATTTACAGTCACAATTCCTCCTCTCATTTAATTTCTCACCCTAATTCATTCTGACCAATTCATTTATGACATTCATTCATTCCCAGTTCAGACTGACCACTACCTGTCTTCAAAAACACCAGAGGACTGAAGGATTACTGTGTACACAACAATCTACTATGTCACTCATTCCAGTTTTCAATGCAACATACTAATTTCTTCAATATATTATTTTGTCCATAATAACACTGATGAATTGCTCAGAATGGACTGCACATTGAATCAT
Source organism: Lonchura striata (assembly GCF_050655825.1). Lineage (NCBI taxonomy): Eukaryota > Metazoa > Chordata > Aves > Passeriformes > Estrildidae > Lonchura > Lonchura striata. The sequence continues at coordinate 12,331,213 of NC_140722.1, forward strand.
GACACATGACATCTTTTTAAATTATTTATGCAATCTCAAATCTTCACAATCAATCAATCAACAAAAGTCAACCCTACACATCTCCTTGACCAGAAGTTGGTAACATACTTTTCAGGCTGGCAACTCTACCTGTTTTTGCATCACTAACCCCAGGTCAGTTTAGCTTTAGGCACAATGTGCAGAGCAAATATTGTTCACTAATTCTCATGCTATCACAAACTTGTACCTGTCAACAGAGCAAGAGACCAATATAATATTCACAGCATCTCCTCCAAAAGCCTCAGTGGACAAAATACATCTTTTCATACATTTCTACCATATTCACTCACACTATGATTTAATGCCACAACAAAAACTTTTGAGGATGGGAAAAAAAATATATAGTGGGAAGGAATGAGGAACCTGTTGCCATTAAAATGCAGAAATTAGTGAGAGTTTAATTAACCAAAGGTTTTGGCTTATATTCCATCTCCTGCTGCATTGCATTGCAACTCTTTCCCATCACCCACAAAAAAAAAAAAAATCCACTGCATTTGCATTTGTAGGTTTGCAGAGAACAGAACCACAAAAAAGAAAGCAGAAGCCTGAACAGGTATCAGAAATATGTTGACTTAAAAGTCCAGACTCTACTAAGCCAAACTGACTTGAAAGCAATTACAAAAATATGCATATAACATTTGTTTTAAAAAAAGCTCAAGATTACTTTCTCTTTTGGAAATAAAAATCCCCAGGATGAGGCACATTTTGTAATAGTTATCTGTATACTTAAAATGACTTGGTGATGCAAGTATAATATTCTTATCAAACAACACAGTTTGCCATTTTTACCACTAGTAACAAGGAATCTGTTCTTCTCTTTACTGAATTATTTTTAACTCTGTTAATTAACATTATGGGTATAGGCCACCCATCAAGAAATTTGGCCAAAGAACTTTGTCTGCAGAATTCTGGACTGTAGCCAAGTACTTCTAGTACAGAATTAACTTCTGAAGATGCATCACTTAGGTTTATGCAGCCATACTTATACATTTACATTCTTTGGTAATAACAACTTTGGTTTCAAAGCTGACTAATAAAGTAAAATATTAATGGAGATACATCCTGAGCAAAATACACCCTGGACTCCACTCCAGTATTCTCCTCCAGAGAAATAAAATGTCAGTAAGTTTGTTATCTAACCCTGCCTTCATTACACTCTCCTGATGTTCCACTGACATTCAAAATTAAACTCCTCAGTCAAAGGAGCACAGCAATCTACTGACCAAATCATGTGGGTGTCTGGTTCTGATCTCAGAAAAAATTACTATTTTAAAGACAAATTATACTTAAATAAAATGCAAACATTCATGCCAAACTTTGAAAAATACTCTTGATCCAGTGCAAGTCTAACCTGAACAAATGTTGTGCATGTGAATTTTGTCAGAAGCAAAGAAATAGCTGTTAGAGCAAATCCATTCACACGTGGAAGCAAATATAAAACATCCATTTCCACTGAATCAGGCATCCATGAACACTAGAGTTTATCCTTAACCCTTTCAAGTGATGCCTTTAACTAAAAGGCCAAGTCTGAGTATTTGGACACAGAATTGTGTCAAGAAATTGGGGAAGAATTTCCAACCCAGCTTTTTCCTGCTCTACAACCAGGTCTGCCCTGCCTCCAGCTGAAGGCAGATCCTCAATATTTACAACCAGACAGGGAAAGGAAGTTGCATCTGCAGCCAAAGGCCAGAAGGGAACTGGCACTTCACAGACGTGTGGAACAGAGGAGAAATAAAAGCAGCAGATGAATGAAAGCAATGAATCCAGGGGGCTGAAAGTGGCTGAGGGAGGGAAAGTGGAGACAGAAATCAGATTCCTGGAGCAAACAGTTAAACCCACTGACAGTAATTCAGGATGAGGCAATGGGCATCACACAGACCTCAAAAGGCTGTGGTATGACTTCTTCAATTATTCTCATTTTGGACTTGTAAAGGTCTTTCTGCCATTATTGGCCCATCAACTCTGTGTCCTCCTTATTGCAGCACCTAATTCCTAACATTCAAACAACCTATTCCAGGACACCTTTAGGTTTATCCTGTTTCATACTGTAATTTATATTGAAGATAGAGGAGTTTATCTGGGGTTGAGTGTAGCTTGAAATGATGAATTTATGATTAGCTGTGACAAGAGTGGGAACATGTGCTGGATTCATAATCCATTTATTGGCTAAATTTAGGTAATCTGGTTTTCAGAGCACTTGCCAGCAGGCACATCCCTGCTATTGACAGTCAGCAAGAGAGGGCACACATGTGGAGGAGTTGGGCATATTTCAGCTATTATATATTTGGACTTGTGTTGTTGGTAGTGACTTCACTGAAGCCATGCAAAGACAGGAGGTACTGTACTCCCCACCATACACCTAATACCCCACTGGACTGCAGAAAATGCATAGCCTGGGCTGTATTTCTTTAATTGAAATTTAACCTTGTTTCAAACATGATCTTCTAGTCCCTCAAGCTGAAGATGAACAGGAAAAAGGCACTAATTTAGTTATCTCTAAGCACTCTGGAATAGAGTAACATGGATTTGGTAATCAAGACCAAAAATTAGGAGTTAGATGACCTGGGTCTACTCTTTGGCTTGCCAAGGAATTCACAGAGCAGTAGGCTGTGTCAGTTTTATTCCAGCAAAAGGGGACTTGAATTATTATTCTTCCTCATGGGAATGTTTAACAATGTAATTGTCACTGTCCGTAAGAAGCTCATGTATGCCAGGAATACAGGCCAGGGAAATTCCTGTCCTGTTGAATATGAGCACTCAGAGGAGCTGGAGACAAGAGAAACCACTCTGTCAAAATCACATCAAAAGGAAAGAAAGTAAAAGGAAAAAAAAAAAGTAATAAATAATATGGATAAGGAATTAGACCAGCAATAGCACCCCTGATAAATCAGGCACTGTTTAAAAAGGTGAGACTTTGAGCAAACACACTTTACTACATGTTCCATGAAAGGAACTTTGTCATGAAGAGAAATCAACATGGAAGAAAATCATTAAGTGCACAGATTGGGGCTCTTAACTGCTCTCTGCAAGTCTACAAATCCAGAAATAAAACACACCATAAATCTTAATAAAAATATAAAGAATTCACAACATCAGAAATTAAAAAGCCTGCGTGTCCACATGTGCTGATCCTTCAGCAGCCCTGCACAGCAGTCGGCTAATAGCTGCACTCCCTGCCTTTCTTTGATAAGTATTTTAAAAACAAACATCTTAAAAAATGCTCCTCATAAAAACCCTTCTGGAGGAGCCTGGCACGGTTTCAAGGCACCAGAGAGTTCCAGCAACGTGACCGTGCACCTCCAGAGCCGTGTCCTCGCCCGGCATGGCAGCGCAGAGAGGAGCGGAGCTCGCGTGCCAAGGGCTCCGCGTGCCGCCCGCCCTTCCTGCCACGGCGGTGCCCGGTGGGCCGGCACGCCGCCGCTCGCCGCGTTTCCCTTCCCACCCAGCCCAAACCAGGAAGAGCCAGCCAGGGGATTCACGGGGAAAGCACAGTGTGAAACGAAGCACTAAGTCAAATGGGTGGCCAAGGAAAATTCAGGGAGCTGTGGGCACAGCCTGGTATTAGCAACTCTAGGAAATGCCCTAAAAGGCTCATGTCGTACCCAGGCGCTGCTGAATCGGTACCCCAAAGGCTCCTGACATCAGTGTGGGTTTCTTCAGGCTTTGGTAGAACCTGCCTTCATGTCCTCATGCCACAAGCAGCACATTCCCAGGGCAGATCCTGCCGGCTCTGACTGCTCTGCTGGGTATTCCTGAGGCTTTAAAAGCAGAGCTGCTCCAATGAAACCTGAGGTAGAAGCATTGGTGACAGCAGCGCTTCAAAGAGATCCTGTTTGTTTGTATTTGACAGAAGGCAGATTTGACAAACAGGCTTTGGTACATCACAGTGGAAATGGCTCCTAGATTTTTAATAAGTAATATATTCTAAATAAAATGTGACCTGGTGCCCCCAGGGAAGACATATGGATGGTAAATAATTTAACATCGTTTGGGATTTTCTGTATTCTAGACATTTCTGTATTCTTCTGTTTATTATTAGCCGAGAGCAGGATAACATGGCAGCTTCATACAAACACTCTGTGTACATCTCTGCAAGATGCAAGAGCGATGAAATTTGGTCTCCTCACAGATAAAGCTCCCTCCTCACTGCTGAAATACAAACTGGTGACAACGTCACAGACCACGTCATTCTAAATGCAGAATTGAAACTGATTTCTTAGTAAGGCCAGTTAAGAAAAGGGAAACAAGCCTTCTTTCCTTTCTCTGCCTCTCAAGACTGTAAAATATGCCTGGGCAGGAAGTACAGTAAAGCTCATGATGAGCAGAGGCAGCTACTCTTTCAAAATGAGCAGAGCTCCTCCAAAGTGACATTTCCATTTAGCCAGTGAGCTTGAGGGCTCAGGGCAGGATACCAGAAGGGCTCTCCAGCAGAAGAGGTTACTGGCCAACCCCTCCAGCTTCACACCTCCAAAAATCACAGCTGCAGGAAAATGGGAAGACAGGATGGTACCTGTGGCTTTTGCTAAAGTTCTCTTTTCTCAACCAACACAACCAGAGACTCGGTGGAGCAACAATCAGAGTGTGAAATAATGTCACTTCTTATGGGAAGACACTGGAAGTTGTAGAGATGCAGAAGGAAGCACTGTACATTTAAAGCTACTGCTCCAGAACAGGTGAAAAATACCATTTTTGGACTCTAAACCCCCACACTGGAATCAGGGAGATAAAACATTGAGAATTACATTTGTTCCCATTTTCTTGGGAATGAACATGCAGCAAAAAGTGGCTTTTCCTTCATGCCCTGTCCATCCAGAACAGCTCCAGACTCATCTGCAAATTCCCATCTTTCCTGAGCACAAACTCTGCAGAGGTTTAAGCTGCATCTCTTCAGCACCTTTCTGCTCCAGATTCTCCATCCCTGACTCCTGGAAAGCCTTTCCTTCTCCTGGACTACAGCTAAGCTGTTTACATGCAGAACCAGCTTTTATCCATGGAAAGCAGAACTGCTAAAAGACAGTAAAAACTGATTTTTCAATGTTTGGCAGAATCACCTCGCAAAGCTTCCTGTATAAAAATGTGTCACAACACTGACAAAATCTCTTTTTTAAAAAAATTCAGAATGTTAAATAAATCCATACTAAGACAAACTTTACACTAAGCAATTCAGCCTTCAAAAAATGACAGTTAAAAAGAATTAAATTTTTTTACAAACAACTCTAAAAAGCTAATTTTTGTGAACAAGAAATAATGTTTGAAATTTTAAGACAAATCACTGAGCAAAGAATCCATTAATATTTAAGATTTTATTCAATTTTCAAGAGCAAGAAAGGATTTCTGGCAGTCAGATTGATCTTGAAAGAGAAAAGCCACTTTTCCATCTCCCATTTTCAGAGTAACTTTCTTGTTTTAAATGGGGGCTTCAAAAGGGGAAAAGTGTTCAGAACCCAAAACTCCTCTCTGAAAGAATGGACAACCCCAATAGAATTTGCTCAACATTCTGTTTTAATTTCTATTAGCACTAACAACAGTAACTTGCACATTCATATTATAATAGGCCTCTTTAATAAATCTCAGATATATTTTGTATTTGCCATATTTTTGTTAGCACATGCTCACCACGTTAATTTAAATGTATCAATCAAGTCAGATTTTATAGGAAGCAATTTTTATTAGGTCCCTTGAAAACTTAATGTGATAAAAACAAGATCAGCATTTCAAAATTAACCTCCAAGATAACATTTTGCCATTAAAAAACTCCTACCATGCATATTCTGTTATTAGAAACAACATCAGTGCATGGTCAAAAATGCCAGAAAGGACAAGACCTGTCAAAATTAACAATCGGAAATCTCCTTCTGCAAGACTATAGTGTTATATATGTTACTATCATATTTAATAAATATTAGAATTATTAAATATTTTAGAAGGAGACAGCAATTTTTATTTTATTTCCTTCAGGAGAAAAAAAATCTGATTTGTCAGCAATGTTCAAAGTTTATTTCTGGCTCAACAGCCCATGATGTAGAATTAAGTGTTCCACTAGATGGAGCAGGATGGTAAAGCCATCATGAGGGCCACCTCCCCTGCTGATCCAGAGAAAAGTCAATGTCCAGGGATGACAAGAATTTCAGCTTTCTTCTGTGCATTCAGGGCAGAAAAAGGGCAACACAAAACCCTCTTAGTGCTCCACAATTTCCTTCTTCCCAGCATAGAATTAACAAGCACTAACCAGAAACAAACCCAGCTCTCCCTCACTTCTATCAACTTTCCATCAGAAACACAAAAGTTACTTTTGGATGCTTTTCTGAAAATGAAAATCTTTGTACTTCTTTATTTTGTAGCAAGTGAACTTGCAAAAAGCTCCATGCCAAATGATCAAACATTAGTCACTTAATGCAAAAGACATCGTTACACATCAAACAAATTCGTTCTGGAAACAATGGCAAAACTTCAAAGAGGCTCCTACAAACCTGGAGCTGTGCAAGGCACACTAAAATTACCTCTCTTGTCTCTTTTCAAACAGAGCTAATTGTTGATTTACCTTTAACTCTACCTAAACAAACAAACAAAAGAAGAACCTAACAGATTTTATTTCATGAGATGTTCTTTAGGAGATGCAGTATTAGACAAACTGCAGTTACCATCACTGTGTGAAACAAGAAACCTTCATTTTCTTGACCTTATTCCAGCTTCTCCAAAAGAAGCAGAGAGAATATAAACTAAATAAGAACAGTTTTAACCATTAATATTTCAAATTTAAGTCCTTGCTTGAGTATGCACAACAAAAGTACCAGGAATGGTCACAAGTAACTCGAGCACCTTGCCATAAAAAATCCTGAGGCACAGTATATTGCTGGATGTGATAAATAACTGCAAACATGCAGCAGACTCTCAAGACAATACTAATTATCCCAGCAGTATAAATACCAGAAGAGAATGACTTTCTCAGATATCTGCATGAAAGCACACAAGCAGAACTCTGGTGACTGATCACAGGCTGCTTCCCATGACTGTCACTCCCATCTCTTTGTTCCCAGTTAAATTAACTGCACTAGAAACCAAAGTGACAAACAGGTTTGCTTCTCACCAGCATTTTCTCCAACTTACTGCAACTTGTGCAGCACCAGAAGCTGACATCTGAAAAGGATGGGCCAAGTGGAAAAGGCAAGAAATTTGGCTTTGCAGACAATAAAACTGTCCTCTTACCAAGGGGCCTTATTAAAACCTTTTGAAAGCACTTGTAGATGTAGATATTGATGTAGATACTCCTCTGTAGATACTGTCTAATTGAACACCAGTTTGTCCCACCTCTCTGAACCACTGATGAGCAAGAATTCATTATGCACCACACACTCCTTTTCCAGGGATCAGGGAAAGCATCAGGACACCAAAAAAGTCCCCAGCCCCAAAGGCAGGGGCAGTGCAGCAATACTCACTACTGTGCACAGTCAATCAGCTGGTACTCATTGGATCTCTCGTAGCAGGCTTTCACACCTTCGTCCTGCCAAAGGGTTTTTGTGTGTTCATAAAACTCCTGAAATGGAAAAACAGTGTTATGGGAATGGGTTAGAGATGAAGAGAGTCAGCAAATAGTAATGTGTCATTTCGTTTTGCAATGAGCAGGAAGTGGAGCAGATTTAACAAAAATCTTTAACCATGCTTTAGAAACTGACTACAAGTTCAGTTGGCTTTCTAAGTTGGACTTCAACATTTTGTAACACTTAAAGAACTGCTTCTCTATCACTGATTGAATCCAACCATCTATTGTAAGAAGGATTAATGTCTCATTAATATCAATTTCATTGGCAATTTAATAATCAATGCTATTTGGTAACATTTATTCTTTAACTCATGGTGTCACTGTATTTTACATTTATGTGGCTGTCGTGATTTTTTTTTTCTTCAATGAAACACTACTTCTCTATAATTCCTACATGAATGATAATTTTTACATGACTTTGCAAGCTAGTGAGGATCTCCACGGACTGCACAGACATCTCTATCTTACTTAACTCTATACCACTTCCATAAAGTTATTCTTTTACAGTGTAAAGAGACATTGAACGACAGAAGAAAGACAGTAATATACAAGGCTAGATCATGTTTTGTCTCAGCCTTAAAAACTGTAAGCCAAGATATGAAAGCAGACAGCCAAAAATGCAGCACTTCAGTTTTGCTGAACCTGTAACACAAGCTAACAACACAAGCAAAAGCTCTTTTCATTCTGCATATGAAAGCTGCACTTTGGCTCCACCAGTGCGTGTGCAGCACAGGATTGAACTCCTGGCCATCACTCTAAGAGCTCTGAATAGACTCAGAAAGAACAGCAGCAGCCTGGTGACTAAAATACACACAGACACCACTGTGGGCATTCCTCTTATCAACAACCATGGGTGTTCCTTGGCTATCTTTCAGAGCTTTCAAGTATTTTGGGTAAAATACTTTCATTCTGGTTTGAAGTGGCAAATAATTAAGTTTTTAAATCCAGACCAGTGAAAGACCCTTAAAAATAGTTGTTGCATATATTCTGTGTCTCCCCACCCTTTTTCTTTACAGTAGAATTATTTTTAAGAAGGAAAATGTGTTATTTTTGTTGCTTCAAGGTTCCTCTATCTCTTGGGATATCAGTCTTTCATATTCCTTTACTATCAATTCAGTACAAAGAAAGGGGACACATTCCAAAGTTTCACTTTTAAAAGAGTTTAAAAAAAAAAAAATCACATCCCTACCAGAATCTTAACTGACACATGAACTGTAGCAGAACAGTAAATCCTTTAAATTGCATCTTAAAGATGTATAGAGTAAATTTAGTGCTGCTGATTTTCAGAGCACCCTCCTCTTGGCAGGTATAAGATGCATATGTGTTTGTGTGATCACAGGATTATGAATACCAATGATGGAAGCAGCACATCAGATGCAAATTTGATTGTCCTTTTATTGCTATTGAGTATTCCCTTACTGCACACACACAAAAACTACAGCAAACACAAAATACGCATCTAAATTTGGTTCCGATTTCTTTTAAAAAGATTATTACATTTATATAGGGTATTAGGTGTCAGCTTGTTCCCTGCTTTTATGACCTGTTCATGATCAAAAAGATAGATAAATTTCTTCCAGAAGTAGGTAAGAAGATTTTACTTAATTTTTAGTATTTGCAAATTGCACAACTGTTTGCTTTTGCTATTAAAGGAAATAGAAAATTAATAAAAATCTTAATTTCACTCCTCAGTTTTCTGTCTCCCACTGCTGGAATTACGCTCATTGGATAATTTAATTTTGAAGATTTCCCATTTCTTGGCAACTGGGGGACTGTCAGTAGCCTTCAACTGTATTAGAGCACAGTGAGGAAAATATCTTTCTAATGGAAAAGGGAGAAGGAAAAGAAAGTGAAGCAGAGAGGGGGAATTATCTGCCATCTCACTGTATCTGAACCAAACCCACTTTGGGGAATGTTTCTATATTTGTTTTCAAAAGTAACAGTTGCTCAGTACAGAACATCATATCGCTCACTCAACTTATGCCTACAAAGCTGGGAAACTGAAAAATGGAATCAGCAATTGTACAAGATTTTTTTTTGATGAAATAGTAGTTGATTCAATAGACAAATCACAAGGCAATGATAAGTTTACAGAAAAAGCAGTAAGACATTCTTTATTACCAAAAAACTAGACATAGATGTAAAAAAAACTAGATGTAGATATAAAGTGAAAAAAGTCAGTGCTTTAATAAGGAAAGTCACAGCACAGTAAAACTGCCACAAAAACTCTTCCTAATTACTGTTTCTCACTACAACTGTGACACTTTGGTGTAAAGCAATTATTTCAAAGACCTTTCAAACTCCATAATGTTTTACATTTGCAGTAGATTCTGCAATCAGATCTTAAAATGGGATGAGAAAATAAAACCAGTTCCTGGCCCTAGCATAAATATGTTGATAATAGAAAGCCCAGGGTTTAGTTTACCAGAACAGTCACAAATTGTTTAGAAGAGTCCTCCCCATGTTCTAAAGGCAGTTTTCACTTCTAAGAAAAATACATGAATTACAATAATGGGATAAAGATCAGTGTTTGTGCCTTGTTTGGCCAAATGAGCAAATGAAATATTTAAAACTGCCTTTATGCCTGTCCTGCTGATCTGAACTATAACCAGCAATACTCAAGCAATCTTCTCAGTATGGTTATTAATTGCCCATGTGGGATGGAAAAAGAATTCAATTCCACATTCTTTGAACTTATTGGGGTTTCAAAATCAGGATCTACAAACAAGCAAAGAGCAATAGATCATTATACTAAGACACAGTGGGGCTTCTTTGGGATGGGTTTTTGCTGTTACTTTTGGTCTCCTATTTCTTGTTTGTTTGTATTCATTGAGTTTTAAAAAGTGAACTACGTGACTTGAGATGGTCAAATATGAAAGCCTTTCATTAATACACAACCTTCTGTCTTTAGGCCACATCAAATAGATCTTCACACATGCTGGGACTAATGCTGAGCCAGCTCACACAGCTGTGAACAGGAAGGTGCTCACCCAAGCAGAGCCAGAAGCAGCCTTGCAGAGCTCACCTCCTGCTGTATCAGAAGCCTCCTTACTGCAGCGACTGATTTTGGAATTAAGACATAGTAGCTGGTTGCAAAAACCCCAAGATTCTCCCTCCTCCCCAGTACACCTACACTAACCACAACTCTGAAATAATATTTAAGAAAAGGAATAACACAAGAAATCCTCAGCATCCCGTTTGAGTCATGGAATGTAGCCTGGGGCTGCTCTCAGGGAAGGCAAGTAAAACCACAAGATCTGTTATGTATTTAGGTAAAACAGGGGCTTCAGAGGCCACTAAAAAAATCAAGTTAGCAAAAGGGTTGGGTTGGCTTTTTTTTTTTTTTTTTTAGTTAAATAGGTATAATTTGTATGACAGCTCTAAAAATAATGAGTTAGGAAACAAATTAACCAAAAATAGCAGGAAAATTTCCTGAAAAGAAATAGCCAGAAAACTAGTCCTTACATGTCTGGTTCTTGCTTCTACAACACTGATTGATTTGCTGGCACATGCTAATATGACAGACTCTACAGCAGCATCAACAAAGGTTTTTCCTGCACTAGAAAATGGAACTCCTAACAAAACAGCTAAAATAAACAAATACTAAATAACAATTTGGTTTGAGATGACATTCCACAACAAATAGGATTTGAATGTTAGGATCCACATGATCCTAACATTCAAATGTACTTGCAGTGTATGATTGTATTACCCATTCTTGCCTTATGCATACTTAAAATTGAAAAAAAATCCAAATTATGTAATTTTTCATTTAAAAAAATAAAATAGTGCAGTGTCACAATACACACCCAAGATCCTGTTTAAAGTACAGCTGAAGCTGTGTAAAGCAACAAAAGTCAACACAAGTGGTGACAGGATGGCACTACCAGGGAAGGTGAGGAGTGAATTCCTCCTGAGCTTTATGTCAGGATTGGAGCATTTATTTACCACCAGAACAGACTTTACACATCCCAAAACGTTCACAAAACCCTAAAGAGGGAGAAATCCTTGCGGAGAACACTCAAGGAAAGGAATGTCAATGCAACACAGATCTGAAGAGAACAAACAGGACTGAATCTGCTCAGGCTGGGCAGGGGCATAGTTTGAATTCCGGGCACAATCCCCAAGAACAGGCTCCACTGCTGGGAATCCATAAAAAGCCCTGAGAAAATCCTCTGGCTGGGTAAACCTCTGGTCCTGCTCAGATAACTGAAGGATCAAGGACCATGACTTGGTGCTGCTGAGGAAACCTCATGTCTCATGATACCGTAACACCAAAATGGTTAAAAAGCCACTTTTATGTGAAATGTGTTTCATTATTAATGTTTTATTTATGAAGTGACAATTTCCCCTCCTACTGAAAGCTTCCCAATACAGTGAGTCAATAGGCAACATTTGTAAATCACTTGCATTCATTTACAGGAATCTCTGCAGACCTCTAGAGAAAAAGAAACATCAGTGGAAATGTGGAAGGGATGCTTGGAAAATTGTTCTTTGTTCCAGAAACATCTTGCTGACACAATTCTGGATTAGAAAAGGGGCAATGCAGAGTCTAATCAAGTTTAAACCTACTTATATTGGAAAATTTCAGCAAGCTGCAAAATGGCAGCAGATAAATAGTGGCTTTGATCAAAGTTAAACTACAGAAAGTGTTAAAGAACTTGGGGGTTGAGCACTTTGGTTGTTAAATAAAATAATCCCCAAGAGACAAACTCCAGGCCTGGGAAAAAATAAAGGAACCAAGATTTGCTTTTGAGAAGCATTCTAAAAGGATAAAATACTAGGAGAAAGAATATAACACTGGTCATACTGTCTACAAGGCTTTGTTCCCTCCAGATACATAAATACTCAAGAGACTAAAAAAATGTTCATGAAGCAATGTTTTATAGGCATTAGGATGTTGGCAGGGAAAAACATTGGCACAGCCCATGCCACTGTGACACCAAATTCACAGGAAACTTAGCATGGACATGCAACATTACCTTTTCTTTGTCAAATATAATATAGGGTGGACCCGTCAACAGAACAGTTTATTTACTAATTCCAGCAAAAGTCAATGCCATTGAAAAAAACCTTACCTTACTAAAAGGTGTGCACAACCATTATACAATGTTGTGGTTAAAACTGGGATTCAATTCCTGGGCAAAGTTCACTGTCCCATGGAGCTGCACATTTCATAATAAGAGTTTTAAATAGGTCACCGACTTACAAATCTAATGATTAAAGGTCAAACCAAACCAGCTTCTAAGTGTAGAACTGTGTCCTGGAGGACTTTGCTTCGCAGTGTGTTGAGCTTTGAAAAGCAGCACTGGCCAGTGGCTGCAGAGCCCTGCAGAGCTGGGGGAGCACAGCTTTCCTTCCCTGGGAGCCAGGCAGCTCTGCTGCATTCCAGGCACTGCAGCAAGGCAAGGTCAAGGCATGGCAGGGCAGCACACAGCACTCCAAGACAAACTGCACCAGCTGATTTTCTCCTTCCAGGATAGGTAAGTACCCACCAAACTGATTTATTTCTCACTGCTCACATATGAAACCAAGCCATCACTCCTGACCCTACGGGCGCTCAGGGAAGGGAGCTCTGGCATCTTTTAATTCTACCCAAGTTTGGGCAGGGGTACCAGAATGTATTGAATTTGTCAAATCAGACAGTTTAATAAGCAACTTACTTGAACAGGGAAACATCTGCATTCCTAATGGTGCGAACAAGTGTTAATTACTGCTTGCTATTTTAGGGCAAAGACGCTGATGATATCACAAAGGAAACGCATACCTACAAATAGTTGAAGATATTCTCCAGTTACTGGCAAGTGGCCAGAGCTGAATACAAAACACTTTGGGAGAGGCCCAGTGTACTCAGCATTTCCCATAACTGAGTCAGAAATATTTTCAGCAAGGATTTAGTCTCATTATCAATAGTTTTTCATCCTGGGAAAAGAAGAATTATGCTGAAATATTCTTTGTTTCTGCTTGGTAACTTCTAGTAATACAAATTAAACTGGATGTTGCTGCAAGGACTGGCCAATGGGAAGGGAATTCTATTTAAGAAAATTTTGTCAAGTTTGAACTCACATTATTCCCCTTTGTTAAGAGTTTCAAAACACCACAGCATTTGAGAAATGTGCCAACACACAAATCTATACCCATAAGCTACAATGTGCCTTTGGTTGGAAGTCCTCACTAACATAACGTCAAACCATTTCTCTTCTATTTCTACTTTCACAAGAAGTTTAATTGCCACAGAAACTTTTATCTGTTGATACCAGAAGACAGCTCCTCATGTTAATTAGGGAGGAAAATTCACTTTGGGTGAGTGCAGCAAGCCTGCTCCCTGTATTGTCAATATTCCTCTGCAATTGAAACCAGAAGCGTTCACAGGCTCACAGGAAAGTCTACACAAAAAAAAAAGAAGCTCAAATATACTTAAATTAATTGAAAGTTCTGCTTAATTGCTAGCATTTCTTTCTAAGAGTAAAAAGACACTCTGTGTCCTGGGAGGTTAAAAAAAAAACCTGAAGAAATGTCATGTACTCTCCAAAGACCAGCTGAAAACCCTGACTAGTCAGCTGAGCACAACAGGGCTGTGGCTGGATCCACTGTAATACCAGGGAGGCTCACAGGTATAATTTTATTTCATCTATGCATACAACAATATTTTGTGATAGTCTCTTACTGTGATTAAACCAGAAAATGTTTAAGAATTTCCATATTAAATTATGCCTATTTCCTGTTTAATTCAGCTGACAGCTCTTGTATTTCAACATAAATTGAATTAATTTGTCCTTGTTCTTCAAGACTGCTCTGAGGAAAACAAAGAAGATGTATCAAGAGAAATTAAGTCACATGAACTTCTGAACCTGTAAATATGGTCTGGTATGGTGGGAATTTACTGGATAAAAATACAAGTTCAGAACAAAGTAACAGCATTTCCTTCAGATATTGATCAAGTAAAACATATGGTGAGGGTATTTTGTACTACAAAAGCAACTGGACTACAGAAAAAGATGTATATAATCCCATTGTCTGAAGTCCTAGGCTGCAGATTCTCCAATTTCAAGAAATTCTTTGTAGGATTTCAACAGAATTCTGTGAACACTTCAGTGAAAGCACTGTTGAATTAAAAGGGCTGAAAAAAAACCCCACCAAAACACTTCCAATAAATACTAGCAAAATACAGCACTAACAAAATTTGCTAGATATTCCTAGTCACTTATGACTAAAACATTCTTATCAGGCATTTCCATGTAGACAAAAATCAGAGATTTCAGGAGATTCATTTGCAAATCATTAATAGTTATACATGTTTCAATTATGAGAGACATGAAATCAAGTGGCTGCCTGCCTCACAGACCCCATACTAAAAGAAGGCTTCAGATGAACTCCTACATTAAATATGTATTCAAGAATTTATTCTGCTATTAAAGGATAGGAGAACCAGCTTTACATAAGTTCCTGTTAAATTCTGATCAGGTAAACTCAATTGGATTATCTGGAAGTCCATTGAGAAGGAGCTGCTCTGTGTTGATAAGATAATAGAGATTTAAAAAAGAGTAAGTAAGGATTATTTCAGAGATCTAGCACCACATCTTTGATACTGTCTGTAAGACTTCCCGCTCCTTTCTCTGAACAACATTGACACTCTTGAGGCAAAAATACTTCACCTATCCACATTTCCTACTAGTTCTTCACCTCAAGATGCACCTTGAAGGTATGTATTTATCACTCATTTGCACATAATAAGACAGAGGATACTAAAAAAAGGTAAATAGGACATTGAGGTGCCTTGCTCAAAATCATAAAAAACGTGGACAAGAAAAAGCTGGAGCCCCTTACTTTCTCTCTGTGGTAAGTATCCAAACTGCACACAATTTTGTGCAGACACCCAAGAAATCAGGCTCTGTCTCCCACCTTTCCCAGCTTCCCAGGGGTATCCTCACCAAAGAAAATGTTTTGCCTACTTTCACACCCCAAAATCTGTGACATTTGAGATATCCCCATGGGAAACATCCCCCACTGCATTGAAAATGTTTGTCATTACTTTATAAAGCTAGTGATGCTGTCAAACCAGAACAGCTCTCTTCTTCTACCATGATGTATTTAGACAGGAATAATAATATATCTATCATTATACCCATCAGGGTGGTTATCTACAGGGACAGACAATTTTGTTCTGTTGCCTACATAATTAAGGAACACTTCTGGCAGCAAAGAGATCCCAGCTCACATCTTTTCTTCCTGAGACTCTATTATCTCATTACCATTCTGAAGATTTTGGTGTCCAAACCATTTTAAGGACTCCAAAGCCCCATTCTGACCCTGCTGCAGGTTAAGGGATCACACTTTGTACCACACTGCCAGGTTGTAAATCAGACCTCAAAACTGATCCCTGTTAAAAATAATCTCCCCAAAATAGAAGAGAGAAGGAGTAAGGGTTACCAGGGTTATTTTTAACCTGGGCTGGTTCAATGCTCTGATTGACACTGGGCACCAGAGGAGGTTTTTTTGGCGCGGTGTGGGTGGCACATCCCGGTGTGGAGCGGAGGGAAGGGGTGGCTGTGGGCACAGGGGATGCTGAGCTGCCTTTGAGGCTGAAGCAAGAGTGTGGTAAAGCTCAAGGACACCACTCAAAAACCATAATAAAACCATTCAGCAGCAGTGGCAGTGGGAGATTCAAAATAACTACAATGAAGCAGTGTAATAAAACTTAAACTGAAACCAAGAGACCTGCAGACAACATCAGCATCTCTTCTGAACATTCACAACCTAAAGAGCCATAGGCTGCAGTCATTCCTCTGGTATTTTACCTTTCAATAGCTAATAGTGATTCTACTACTTTCTAAATACAATTTTTCTGAATTTAGTATGGTATTTTCAAGAGACATCTTCCTCAGCTCAAACCACATCAATTAAAAATAGGCAGCTGTAAATCTTGCTATTAAGGAACACATTCCTATTTTGAATATTTAATTAAAACCAGAGTATTATAAATGGACTGTGACCAAAAGTAAATATGTTTTATTTGGTAGCTTGGTTCAATTGGGTTGATCATGGAGTGTGAAACGTTGATAAAACCGGAACATTTCCTTCCCTCTTCTAAAAGAAAGAGCAAAAAGAAAGGGATGAGAGAAGGACACTATTAGTGGAGATGAAGAAAATATCCTAACCACTGTCTGGTATGCAGAACAGGAACAAAAATACCACTTTTATAACCCAGCTAACCCAACATCACCTGACATTTGAGACAGATATACAGCTAGTTTGAATTATTGAAACTACAAGGTTGATTTTTGACACTGAAAACACACACATCCAGTTGTGTTAAGCTAAATGCATCAAAGGGCAATAATGATGGAAATACCGTTTGGAAGCCTCAACATAGATATTATATACTAAAAATTGCAATATTTTAAAATACCAGCATGATTATGTGGACAGAATTCCTTCCAGTCAGTACTATGTTTTGCCTTTCTCCATATGCTACTACTCGTATTCAAAAATTTAATTTCTTAATACCAACTGTGCTGAATTAATAATCTCCAACATAGTAAATTTTCAGCTTTAAAGGGGATGTTTAACCTAGCATTACACAGTACCAACATTATTTTTAACTCAAGCTGTTGTTTTTTAGGTTTTTTTAATTCAAAACAATATGGTCTACACAAATGACACACACTTCCTGTAAGTCAAAAACTGCAAAGCAAACAGATGGAGACCCAGACTAAGAAAAGAATTAGAATATCAGAATAAAAAAGTTGCTCTTTGAATCCTAATTTGCATGTAGAGCCAGATCCCAATATTAGCATCACACTGTAAAACTCCTACATTCTTCCTGACTTTCTTCTGCCTTTCACATCACACTGAACCTTGCTGTTAGAAGACTTGCATTCTAGCTCCACCTGTTCCACAGATAATTATAACCATAGATTTTGGCCTTTTCTTTAAAATTCATTTCCACTGCTCCGTCATGAAGATGATGATCTTGTGTAGCTGGAGAAGAAATCCTGCAATCCTTGTGCTGGCATCTATGTCAGTGTATTCTCTTCAGGAGAGCAACCCAAATTAATGTTTAGGAAAAGAAGAATAGGCATTTAAAGGGAAGCAGAACAGCCCTGTATTTAAGAGTAGAGTCCTAAGTATTTGCAGCCCTCAAAGAATATCCCCTGGGGACATGAGTGTTCCTCCTCCCTACCCTCATGTTCTTCTTAGGGCAGAGAAGAGCATCAAATACTACACTGAGGAAAGTATGTGCTCAAGACAGCTGAAATGTAATTTCCCATGAAGAAAATGCAAGAGACAGAAAGCAAGTTCTGCAGCTCAAACCAGACAGCTTTAAACAGGGCTGACATTGCTAAAAATTCCCCTCCCTCTTTCTCAATCAATACTCTATATAGGAAAAGTTTTATAAAATTCTTCCCCCAGTATACCACAGCAGGAAGCAGATGATGGAAATCTCCTTAGATTTAAAGCAAAACCAGCACAGGGTTGTCCTTTCTTCTTCCATAAAACTATTTTTTTCTTCAAAGTACTTTTAATTAATGTGTAACAAAATCAAAACTACTTTTACAGTGGTACTCAAGGATTGTGATTTCTGTGCACTGAGAGCTGGCAGCTAGGGACACTCTAGATCTTGATTTAAATCATGCAATTAAAATGCAGGTTCAGTTTTCCAGGTACCAAAGGATTACAATCTACTTTCAGACAAACTCAGAAATCAAGAGATATATATTAACTTATATAATCACTGAGAGAAGAGAGAGCCAACAATAGTCCTTCAACATGTGGCTAATGCATATCCAGTTTAAAACCTCAACCCTACAAACATTTACATAAGAAATAGTTAATCATGCCAATGAAGTAAGCCACCAGTCAAAATTATGCACACACCTAAACCTCTGTAGACTCAGGGCTTAAAAATTTAAGACAATACCTTTGCTCAGAGAAGAAAAACTAGTTCTATTGGACTGTTATTCTTGAAGTTGTGTGTCAATCAACACCTCAAATACTTTTCACTGAACTTGGAATTATAGACCTAGTAAGTCACACAATTACACCTTGCTTTCAATGAAAAAAGGAAAAATTAAAAGAAATCACTGCACTCCAACTGAATGGAAGGAAAAAAAAAAAGACCCCTGATATAGAAGACACAAGGAAAATCCAGTATTTCAGTATGAGGTAGGTCACAGGAACTTGTTGCAGCATTGTTACAGATCACAACCTGAACTAGCACAAACAATGGCAGTAGGAGAGCTGTGGGCACACAGCCAGTGCAGAAGCACAGAGGGTGGAGCAAGGAATCACTGTCTTCTCTCTCAAATATTCTCCTAAAACTACCTTCAAAGCATGAATTTTTCTCTGTTCCCAGCAGGAGAGATCATCCATGAAGAGATTGAATATTTCTGTGAATAACACTGAGAAATGTCTAAATTACAGAGGTGTGAAATTAAAAATCTCAAAATCTCAAATTTAAGATACTTTAAAGACAAAATGGCAATGACTATATTTTATGTGTTAGAGGGAATCATACATCCCCCTCCACCAACCTGTCTGTGCTTGTTACATCGGAAATGATTTGAAGCTTACAGAGCAGTATTTCCAATTAACTGCTAAAGGCACCTGACATCTGCCTTGTACACAAAGCATGTGGGTTTGTTTGTTTGGTTATTTTTCTTTTGATAAAGACTGACCAAAGCAGAGAAATTCCTAGAAGCAGCAACATTTGGAAAAGGTAACTGTTATTGGTCTCACAGACCGGCTTGTTCAATAATGTTTACATATCAAGAATTACAAACTGAATTAAGAATTGCTATGGTGCAAACTATCCCACATCTTACTACTACTCAACCTTGCACTTTCATTTCAAGCATTTGGGACTGCTGGACACAAAATTCTGGTGTAAATGGAACATGATTTTTGACACATCATAATTACACCCCCCTCAACCCCTTGCAACAGTGCATGGAGAGAGAAATAAAAGTTTTGAAACACTCCTTCATTACTGCAAGTAGAAGGTACTTCATGGCAATTAACAAAAATATCTTCTCCAGTGTTTAAATGTTCAGTGTTTGCAAACTGTATTTTCATGGGCTTCTGCTACAAGTCTGGTTGAGATACAGGAGAAATTAATCACTGTGAGTGGGCACAAAGTTGTATCATCAACCAAATAATTATCCTTTATGCATTTACTCTGGGACTGCTGGCACCTCAAATGATTAACCAGGACTGGGAGGGCTGGGACAAGGACGTGTGTGTGGAGCCTCTGCAGAGAGCCTGGCTGACACAGAATCTGAATCAGCAAGAAAACTCCACCTGCTCTTCCACAAGAGAGAAATCAGCATCATTAAACACCAGCTAATCATCCTCAAGAGAGTGCAGTGTGTGTATCTACTCCTTTTGGGCAGGGAAATACCCAAAAATATCCAAACTTTACACCCAGCACTGTCCACCTTGACTCTGTGGCTAATTATTTCACCAGAGCACAAAAAGCAGACGAGAGCCTCCATGTTCCTCATGTTCCTGAAGAATCAGCTGGAATATTCTGGCTGTGTTGCTGTAAATTCGATTAGCACTCATCAAAGGCACCTACTGCAATAATTCCCTGAGAGAGCAGCTCACTGTTCTGGGGAAATATTTACTACAGGGCAGTGAAATACAATCATTTGCAAAAAGGCATGGCTGCAGCCACTGTGAATTACTCACCGGAGGGAAATCGAAGTCTATCTGGTTTGCTAAATTTAAGATGTAGTCGATTCGAAACTGGTTCTCTGGATTGGCTAGTTCCACTGGAGGTGCCAAATTGCCCATTGCTGTCACTATTGTCTGCAAAGAAACACAAGTAAAATATTGCAGAGAGTGTCTAAATAGCCACCTGCAACAGTTAAAAAACAATAGCTCATAAATTTACCTCTATAGCTTCTTTAATATTGTTTTTAATATCCTGAATTTTCATTTTCTTCTCCCTGTAATAAAAAAGACACATAATTAAATTTATAAGCCACAAAAGCAGAATACCTTTTTAAAACAGAACATGAACTTGAAAAATATTCTATTAAAGCTGTATTGCCTAAACTGCTTTCAGTCACTGAGGACTTCTGTAGATAGACTCATTTAAATATCTCCAAACTTTTCTACTTAAGCACTTAATCTATTTGTATCTATTTTAAGCAGTAGCCTTTATTTGCATCCAAAAATCAGTGTCTAATTATGCTTTAATAAAAACTTACTACAGCCTTAGACTGGGACTAAGACATTCTGCAGAATCAAACAGATTTTGATTCATTTGAATGCAAATTACTAGACATACGTGAAAGTTCTTTAGGAAAGTATACACTGGAAACAAACAGAAAGGAAAAAAGGGTCAGTTACTAGAAGTAGAAACAAATGAAAGGAGACCAAAGAACCTCAAAGCACAAAAAAAAAATTAAAGCACAAAAATGATGCCTTAGCAGAACAAACCAGAGCAGAGCACTCAATCTGACACAAGACATTCAAACAGTCTAGATGAGAAACATAACAGTGAAGGGTTAATCCAAGTATACAAAATTATCCTTGGCTAGAAGCAGAGGAGGAGACTAGAAAACCACTTGGAACGAGCACTACCACTTGGGATTAACTGCAGTCACATCAACGAGCCCAGCAGGCTGGAGCAGGACAGTGCAAACCATTGCCTCTGCTCCTTTGTACTGCATTTTGTGTCAAATCTGACAACAGTTCATTTCTATGCTAAACAGTGCAATCAAACAAAATGCATGATCAAATATTTGGTATAACCAGGAATTAGCACCCTGAAAGTACTACTAGCCTGTAAACTGTAACTTAATTGCAAAAGCATTGTGATAAAATTTTTCACATTATTAATTTCTTGCTGTAAACAGCATAAAATCAGTACTTTGAGGGAAACCAAGTTAGCCATGTAATTACTAAAAAAAGCCAGCTAAACTGTCTAAGTGACATTTTAATCTTCATTGAACTGCTTTTACAGGACTTTTTGATTATGGAATATTTATATCAACATTCCATTTTTTTTTCATTTTGAAAACTAACATTTTCCAGCACAGTGTCCCAGAGACTATGAAGTATCAACAGCATTTCCTTTTTTTATCCTTTTAAATATAGTAACTCACAGTTTCAGCTTACAGACCTCAGCTAGAAAACCTCATTTTATGGAGTTAATTCAGTAAGCACATTGCAAAAGCTTTTTATCACTTTTTCCTTTCTATAATTACTCACAGTCAAAAACCAAAATGAAACTGAAAGCACAGTCACCAATGAAGAATACAGAAGAGCAGCAGGAAAAAAAAAAAAAAAAAAAAGGGACTGCTTCAGTAACACACAGATACTGACATCCAGGAGTGGTGGGAATTTTGGCTATCAAATGAAAAATTAATACAACTTTTATAAGACAGTGTCAAGGACATCACCACCATGCCAGCCCCAGTTATTCTGCCTGTTAGCCAGAGGTGTGGAGGATGTGCCTGGGCATCCCCCAGCTGTGACTGCAATGCAAGTGCTGCTCTTGCAGAGGGGCAGCAAACACCAAACCCTCGTGTCCAGGATGAATTTGCTGCCTGGGGAACAGCTCTGAATCAGCAGCACAAGCCCAAAAAACAAACGTGGTTATCCCAAAACATCAGCTCTGCACTGAGCACAGGTCCTCAGAAGTTTGGGGCAGGGACAGGAAGGACAGTAAAGGCTTGAGGCAGAGAGAGAATGGATCAGATGAAAATCTGATGTTTTCCTAGACTTTACCTACCTACAGACCACCTTATTCCTGAAAATTACCAGGGTTTTTGCTACAGAGATTTGGCACTGCTGATGAGAACAAGGTAGTGAGCCAAGAAAGGACAAACACACCAAATTAAGGAAAATAAATCAGGGTTAGAGGGAAAAAACTAAGGGCTTTTCACCATCTTCCTTCCTAACATGAATGCTTTCTACTGGCCCAGGTCCTGCCAAACTCTCCATTCCACAACCAAGAGGCAGGGTGCAATATTCTGTTTTTCAGCAGTGCACATATGGTTGCAAAGCCAGCATTCACTTTCAGTTTTTAAAAATGTTTAATTATTAAAAAATGTAAATAATGGTATGAAAGCAGGAAGCATTTATCAATGACAATGTAAGCAATTTGTCTGGCTTTTATTCTGCTGCCAAATTTCAGCTGGATCTTGAACTTAATGAACATGTATGCAGATTTTGCCCTGTTTAGATCAAAAGGGCAACTGATATGATGAAAGCCAAGCAAGATACCAGTATTTTTAAGGAATTAGCATTCATTTTGTTTTGGTTTGGAGTATCACTAGAAAAAGAGAAGTTTAGGGAGTTTGCACTGTTGTTATTCTCTCTTCCCTGGAACACTTGCTATTAATTGTCTCAAAGCATCAATGAGGTGCACATTGACCTGACTCTTCCATGCCATACAATAAACCTCATTATTTAATTAAAGATTTCAGTCAAACTTCCACATTTACACCTCTTGGCTGATCCTCTCACTACAAAGTGATAATGAATACGGAGAAACGTTAACCTGCAGTAATTAACAAAGTGCTTGATAACCATCATCATCTTTACAACAAGGATACTCATAGTTCCTATTTCTGGTGTTGTTGCCATGGCCCTATAGCCTGCCCAGTAAACAAGGAATCCCATTACACAGCAGTGAATATATCACTGTGTTTTGTAATGTTTACTGGACATAAACTTTCCATGACAATGAGACACTTTATTCTTCTGGAACTCAGCATGTTCATCAATCACCCATCCAACAGCAGCTTACAAACAACTCTAACTTCTCATAAAAAAACCTCAAAAATCTCCAAAAGGTGTCATTCATTTTACTTAGGGGCTTATGAGGTGAAGCACACAAAAGCAACATCCCATTGCTCTGCCAAAGTGTCCTTATTTTTATAAACCCAGCCAGGTTGCACCTCAAATTTCCAGAAGTACTCCAACTTTTATTTGCCACAACCACAAAGACTGAATATTCAACTTAGAATCTTTTCTTTTTAATTTCTCATTCCCAGGTGCTGGCACAAAACCACAAAAGAAAAAAAAAAAAAAAAAAAAAGCTGGGCTGCTGAAATGTTTTCCTCTGGAACATCCTACGTAGTTTGGGAATGGCACCAATGCTCTCCTGGCCAAGGAATGACTGATGTCTCTGCAGGCCTGTTCTGTATCTTTAGATGTCATGGGTTAATAAGGTCATATTGTTAATCTTGTTTAAAACTTTTGCTTAGGCTGTGCAAGGTAGGCTAAACAAAGCATTAAACTCTATTAGTTGAGGATTAGAAGAAAAAAATCTCAAATCCTGCTGTTTTCAATATTTAAATGGGCCAAAGAAAAGCTGCACATAGCTTTCAGGAAAACTAATAAAGTCTATTTTAGGTGCTATAAAAAAAGATGACATTTTAATTCAAGTAACATTAAATCAGAATGACATCAAAGGTCAGAAAAATCAAATATTCCTTGAAAACCAAGCTAATCAGTATTTAGTAAAGAACTTCTCCACCTGTGGTTGAGCCGTACATTAAAAAGGAAACATTTTTACTCAGACTTTATCAAATCTTATGCAAAGAACACATTAACAAACAGATCATCAGAAAGCAAACTAATTTAATTTTAATGTTCATTTCTGGTTTACTTTACAGATAATACAAATGACCATTACTTGGAAAATATACTTCAAGTTAAAAAAAAACATTCCAGAGGATAAAGATTCAGTTCACCCTGAAACCTTCTACATCTCCCAGGTAGAAAAATAGTTTTTAAAAAGGGTGCCGAAACTAATTCTCACAACAAAACGTGTTAAAGAATTAGAGGGGGGACACAGATGGATGGACAGGGATGATGGGACACCTTTATGCCATTATTCTAATTCCTTCAATCAAAGAAGTTTTAATTTTTTGGTCAGTGCAGACACATTAGGAAACCTTGGAGAGTGCTGCAGCTCTGGAGAATATATAGAGTATTTTAATAGGGCATATTAAAATGTACTCAGAGAGTGTTAATACAGAGCCTTTGTCTCCTTTACAAGGCTGTAAACAGCCCAGCCTCTATCACCTTCGGGGACTGGTGTAATGCATAAATTATCTTTATTTCTGAAGCAGTCAAACTTCAGTGACTCTTGAACCTGCTGACATAAGAACTGCAGCAGGGCAAGGCTTCCCTTCCCCAGGCAAAGCTCTGCACTTAATGAGTCAATTTGCAAGTGGCAGAGCCAGAATGAAAATCTTACAGAGCAATTCATTTCCCTCTGACTTTTCATGGTAGAAAATGACATTGTTGTGTTTCACACAGGTGCATCTCCCTGCTTTTTCAGGCATTTCCAACAAATGTGAATGCCCAGGGAAGCAGCCACAGGCTGTCCCCTTCTGCTCACCTTCAGAAGCCAATCAATTACACACTGACAACCAATGAAAACTTAATAGATCAATTTTGTTTTAAAACACAACTCAATTCTTTGACAGGCAGTCATGCACTTTGCAAGCATGTGGGATTTAAACATGCCTATTCATCTAAATAAAGTGTCTTTAATGCAGTGAAACATGCTGATGGATTTAATAAATATTCCATAAAATCTGCATTAAAATTTATTTACTGAACCTTATGGAAACTAAGAGCACTACCTGCCAATCCACCTCAGAGAAACAGAGCTGTGCAGCCAAGATCTTCAGACACAAGACCACAAGCAAGGAAATTCAATTAAGGTTTTGCTACCAATCCACGCTGCAAAAAGTCGTGCAATACTTTACAATTCAACTAAAAGATAAATTTGTTTCGGCCTGGGTTATTTCTAACAGAACACGGCAATTACCTCAAAATATAACAGCTAGAACAGCAAAGATGGCAGAGGCCAAGTTAGAGGCACTTGAAAATGGGGGAAAACAGTTGCCTAGAGTATTCAGAGTGAAGCTGAAATAATTCATCTTAGACCTGTGACAAAGTACCAATTTTACAGACAAAACTACTAAAATGCAATAGCAAAACCCACTACGTGTCTTCTGCAAACTCAACACCATTTATATCACGCTGCTGAGATACCTGAGCAGTTCTGCCATCTTCAAAGAGATTTTTCTGTTTTGTACTGACAAACCTTTGCAGTGCCATGGGGCAGGAGCTGCAGCTGCACAGCAGTAACTGCACAGCTTGTAACAGGAAATAGGATTTACTTGGGTCCTCACTTGCAGTGGAGCTGAAAGAGATTTTCTAACCACGTTAATACTTTGTTCTTGGTCAGCACCTGCTAAAATGAAATGGTACCCAAGGCACAGGAAGCTGACACAATGCACCCTAAAAATCACTTTACAGTCAGTGTGTGCTGGTAACTGACCACACAGGGATTGAGCATCTCCCTGGAAGCATCAGACCCTTCCTGCAGAGCAGTTTCCCTCTCTACCACTGTGCTCTTCCTCCTACATCACCTTTCCCCTCCACTCCAAAACCTACTTCACTTAGAAAATTCTTTGTTTTACTTCTCCAAAATTCCAGGTATCAACACACTGTACCATTCAGCTACCAAAGCTCCGTGAGAATAAATAATATTAGAAAAAGAATAGCTATGAGGATAAACTATTTGCTTTCTCTGGAGGTGAGTAATACCTTTTGGAAAAAAGAAAAAACCAACCAGCTGAATAATTTTGTCATTATATACTTTGAATTAAAGAAACAGTTAAAAATTGATTATGTTGGACAGATCTAACTGTGACCTAAATTATTTGGGAGACCTTAGTTCAATCTTCCCCTGAAACATAATCACATGCTCACATAATATGGGATGCAATGTATGGAGTAGACAATACAAAAAGGGCTTCCACAAATTCCTTTCTAAAGACTGAAAAGCACTGTAAATTGCTTTACCACTGCTTGTTTTAATACATTGCAGTATTTTTCTCCATAAGTAACATGCACATCTTACTATGTAGCCATAAACACGTGAACATATGATAAGAAATACAGGCACAAAGACATATCTTCTGCTAATGGAATGACAGAACCGTTCTGCAAGTCAGAAGTCAAGAAACACAAATTACTGAAGTGTTGATTAAAAAAACCACATCACAGAAAGCAGAAATCGTGTTATTTTTGATCATTATTTACATTGCAGTGTTAGAGGCTGAGATGTGACTTGTTTCTTATCTTTGGGAATGGCACCACAATGAAATTATATCAAACTCTAAAAAAGGCATCCCTGAATATAAATGTAATAAACTCCATTTTTAGGTTTATTTTATCTCTGCTCCCTGTGATACCCAAAGTGCAAAGGTTAAAGGGTAACTATTCTGCCTCTATGGATATTCTGATGCAAAGACTGGCTGTGGGCAGACTTTGCTCCTGATGAAGTTCCAGGACTCTGGCACAGGCACGTGGCACCCTGGCCATACCACCTGCCCAGCTGGAGGTGGCACAGAGATGCTATTCTGGCTCTAAGCCACCTTGAGGCTCCCCTTCAGCTTTGCAAATTCCTACATAAAACCAGTTTAACTGGTTTACAGTCCCTTTATACCTGTTAGTGGCACAAAGAGACCATCACAGACACAATATTAAGAAGCATAATTCTGCTTATCCTGCTCCATTTACCTCAACTAATTAACTAGCAGTAGTTTAGGTTAGGGATGAAAACAGAATTGTTCACAAAGAGCTCTGTGATGTACGAGTTTGACAAAGGCCCTTCAGTTCCTGCTGTGCAATTAAACACCTCTGTAAATTGTAAACCCTGCCTGTAGCTCCCCAGGCATTCAGAGGGGAACACACTGGTGTCATTTTCTTGCTCTTAGTACAGGTAATTAAAGCATATTGCAATAAAAGGTGTCCTCAGAAGTTTAGCATTCTCTCTAAACACTTGATACAATAATTAACAAGGCTGGAGAGTCTTCAGAGGACACTGTGGTTCCTTTCTGGTCCAGAAGGACACCTCAGAACCAGCAGGAATGGGAGGACACAAGGCAAATTGCTGAATCATCTCGCCTTGATGAATTCACTACTTCGAGACAATCAAACTGCTGTCAGGAAGCAGAGACCTTTTTAATTATTTATTTAAGTATTGTGAATATGTCCATTGCCCATCACATTTTTTTTTTTAAACACTTCTGCCCAGCTGTGCAGCAGCACTGAAATACAGCACACACCACCTCTCAGGATGTCCCCTCTGCTGTTCCAGGCTGTGTCTGTACATCCACCACTCAGAGCAGAACCAGCCTCCTGGGTTCTCCATCTCTGCATGCCCAGAAAAAGTACTATTGTGGGAATATATAGTGCCCAGGCACTGCATACACGTGGATCAACAGCACCTGTGTTAAATCTGGGCCATTTGCTGTGCTGTTCATCACCCCATCCTTTGCTTTCACACACAGGCAGGTAACAGCAGCCTCCTGGGGGCTTCCTGTTCTCACCTTAATTCTCACTTTCAGAGCACTTCTGTCCAACCTTTGAAACATCAATTTGATGAGTGTCCTACGTGTGTCATTTGCTCGAAAACTGTTTTGCTAATGCCTGCATTCCAGTAACTTCTTCAGCCAGGACTGGGTAGGAAGCTTTTGAAGAGAAGGCAATCACATCCCAGAGCTCTTCAGGGGTTCATGCACAAGAATGAGAGGAATAGCTCCTATAATGGCTGATGACCTCAGTGCTACTTAAAGCTGAAAAAGTACACAGCTGGCTACATGCCAATATTAAATGGAAAGAAGCCCTAAAATAAAAATGGCTGGAACAGTGGATGCCAAATAAGAGTAAACACAGACCAGCCAAAGCAGGATGCAATGCAGTAGGGAAGACACTGATGAGACAGGTGGAAAATGGTTGGTCCTAAAGATCCCCTGATTTTTTTTTATTTTTAGTGGTTATTATCTCTGTTATCATCTGAAACACTTCTGGCATGTGATACTGTAGACAGATGATCTGGAAGGTGGTTGCCTCTAGCAGTGACAAAAGGCAAGGTTTTTTGTCTCACTCAAATAAAAAGCAATTATCTAACGTATTTCACCATTTTCCCCCTGGTACTCCTAAAAAATTCCATTAAATTCTCAATGACTCAAATCCTTAACGTTTTCTAAATGCTGTAGGATTTAGTACTGGTAGCTCATAAGTTCTGAATGGCAACTCAAACAGGACAGCAGTTAAGGCATGGGATGTAGACACAAAAAACCAGGGCGAACTATTTGGACAAGAAAAAAGGAACTGTTTTTTAAACTATGCAGCTGTCACTGAAAGTTAATATTTCAAAGAGATATTAACATTAAATGCTTTGCTCACCACACTTGCTTACAGCAGTGTTGGACTGCAGTCACTGAATCAAGTCTTTCCTTCATAGCTGTTAAATCCAGAATTTTTACCATGGACAAAGCCTGAACTATGGAAGATTTCCACAGTTATCTTCAAAGATAAAAAGCTGCCAGGTACATGCAACTTTGCTCATAAGCCTTAAATAATTACAGACTCAGCATTATCAGCACTGATCTCTGTTTTTGGGAAGATCAAGTTCACAGTCATATTTAAGAATGTGCTGTCACATCTAAATGGTGATTTCCATTGTACACTTCATTAAAATACAAATTTCAGTAGAAAGATAGTTTTCTGAGAAACATTATAGATGTTATGTTTCCATGTAAAGACTTAGCATAAAATTTCCTCTGAAACATCCAGAAAAAGATCTTGTGAAATTTGTCAAGGCCTGACAGATTTCAAGAACTGCAGTTGTGTATTTATACTTCCAGACTATGTATGAATTTACTATTGCTGTGCATATAAACTGCAATTTTAGGACACAGAGCAGTTAAATATTGGAATGACCAAATCTGAAAATGTGTCCCTTGAAGACCCAGGCCAGGCCATGGAGAGGCAGGTGTAACAGCACACAACAAAGCAAGGTGTTGACAACTTTGGCTCTAATCCATCAAAGCACTTAAGCACATGTTTAATTTTAAGCACATGAGTAATTCTATCAACTTTAATAGGGCTACTCATGGTTTAAGTACTGTGATGGATGGGGGCCAGAAGGCCCAGAACCTTTAAGAATGCTGCATGGCCTATGTACATGGAGAAAATACAACATTCTCCCACTGAACAATTAAGTCATAAATGCTTTGAGAGCAAAATTTACCGTAAGTTATGCTTAAATAAACTCAGAGATGGAAGTTCTTCCACAGCCTTTGAAGACAAAATATGATGAGGGTTCTCATGCACAAGAAGTCCAAAAATTGTTATTTTGCCATTCTTTTTCTCTGACAGCTCTGAGTCACCTCTGCCTATCACACTTTGCTTTGAAACAGGGAGATTTTTTAAGTAAACCAAAAATTTAGCTACTAGTAATGCTCTTAAAATAAGATGCTTCTGGTTGCAGTTTGCAAACATCAGTACTACACCTTCATTACCTCATAAATGCCCAATTGCAAGAGGCTTAACGGTGCAGTAACTCCTGTCTAACATTTATTTTCAATTTTCAAAGCTGTGCACATGCCTCCTCCATACAGATATAAGGTGCTGCAAATTTGTATCTTTAAGTAAAACCAGGATTTCTTTTAAGTATTTTATACAGCCAGTATTAAGGATGTGAAAAAAAAGCAAAACCCCAAACCTGCTCTGCAGATTTCTAGCTAGGACAGTCTCTCTCACAGTGGTGATTTATTCCATCTCTAAACCATTCACTAGAAAATTCTTGATCTTGTTTTATCTTAATATGGCTCCACACCATGTGACCAAGTCTCATAAAATAATTTACTAAGAAAGGGAAGAATGGAACAATTTGAGAAATCACTTACAGATTATGTTCTTCTTGGTTTTCTGTTTGTTTGAGGTTTTTTACTTGTTGGTAAACAAGCAGCAGAAAGAACACAAAACCAAATTTCTTCTCTGTGGACTGCGTACTCTAAAATATCTGCAGCAAGGGATTTATGTACCACTACTTATGAGATGGATTTTATAGCAAATGAAGTACACTACCAGGGAACTTAAAAAATCCATTAAACACAATTCAAAAGAAAGAAAAAGCTTTGAAACTATGTTACTGCACTTTTTACCAGAACTGTCAATTTATTAAAAGAGTGCATCTAGAAACAAATTCTGCAGGGCTACTACTGTTCAGAGAGTTAATAATAATTTTTAAAATTTCTAATTTAAAAAGCTTTGTAAGTAATCAAAACAGAGTGTTTTTGTATAATAAATGAGTGTATCCTTGACTTCTAGTATTTCTGCTTCACTTGTGCACACTTATCCCAGCAGTACTGTGTAAGCCACAATTTGGAATACTTGTTGAGAGGGGAAAGGAGGCAAAGGGATTGCATCTGCAAAAGGCAGTTCAGAGTAACTATGACAGAAGTAAACTTTTCTCCAAAAAAACCTTCAGGAGGTCAAAGCTGCATTTCAGCCAAAAGCAAACCAAAACAAAAAAAAATCCACCACAGACCCTGCTTGCAAAAAAAACCCATACATGGCTGTGCTTGTCTCGGAGTGAAATCCTCAGCATCACACACAACACTCAGCTAAAGCTGTCTTTATTTCACACTAATATGTCCAATGCTTTTGCCACATTGTGCCAACTTTAAAACAAGGAATGTGCTCTATCTTGAACATTTCAGGGTGTCCTCACAGCTTCTAGTAATCCACTGGTTAATCAGGGCTGTTACCCTACATTCAAACACCGACACATTTCAATTCTGTTCCAAACTGGAATCCAAAGCAGTTTCTTCTCCATGAAGGGCAGTTTTAAAATAGTTTTTCCAGAGTCCCACTCGCTGGTAATTGATCTTCCCTTACCTCTGGCACAAGTGTCAGTGAGCAGGTAATCCTCAACAG
Organism: Lonchura striata; assembly: GCF_050655825.1. NCBI lineage: Eukaryota > Metazoa > Chordata > Aves > Passeriformes > Estrildidae > Lonchura > Lonchura striata. Next base: position 12,362,564 of record NC_140722.1, read on the forward strand.
AGCAAAGCTACCAACTTCCACCAGAAATAAACCATTCAGCTCTGCTGCCCCTGCTGAGAGCTCACATGGAGCTTCACAGATCAATACTCAGCCTCATGTTTATAAAGGCTTGTTAATGCCACAGTCACACAACTGCTTAGTAACAGCTGTATAGTAAGAAGCAAGTATATTATGACACAAGACGCCGAGAATTAAAACAAGCAAAATTTGGTGTGAATTAGTGCCACTGAAAGAGCACTTGGATCAGAAAATCAGAACTCCTGCATACAGAGTCTCAAGTAACCTGACTGCACTGCTGATTTATTTTGCATCTACCATACCACTGATTTTACTACTAAATTTTTGCTGAGACAAGATTGTGCCAAATCTCAAGGTGGCACGAGACGGGGGCTGAATGCCCCCTATAGCTGGAGTGCTCAGACCAGCTACAACAAAGCAACACTGCACTGGGCACCAAACAAACTCACCACAGGGAATCCAGCAGGGAACATCTTGCACAAGTCTTAGCATTGTTCTAAAAAAAGATTTCAGCGGTAAAAAGCTTGTTGGTCTAAGGCAACACCTGCTTTTTCTTACGAAAGGTCTCCTCCTGTTCCCAGTGCCACCCTCTGAGACACCAAAGCTGCTCCAACACCTCCTGGAACACGGCTGGAAGGGAACACAAAACTCTCCCCTGTAGATTAGCACGTTCCAACCCTAAAGCTCTGAGGTACAGTAACATTGGCTTGGTTACAGCAAAGGTCATTCAGATCAAGTTAAGGCTGCCCTCAATGTAAAAGAAAATGGTTTTTATCTGTGAAGTGAATGACCAAAGTGTTCACATTTCCTACACAGCTCATGGGAAACTTTTGAGATTATTGTTCTAGACAAAGAAGTCAAGGCACAGGCTCCCCTGTAAGTTTTAAAATTTGTTTTCTAATATTTTCAAATCCTCTGTTGTTACAAACAACAGTTATGTCTCCTGAAACTGTAAAATTACAGGAGGAAGAGTTTTCCACTGCACCTTACTTGTCCAATTGCCAGTGTTTTTGGCCAGTTTTATGTTCTGAAAAAGTTTTCTCTGTTTTAGTCCTTCGAAGTAACAGGAATGAAAAATCACTTCAACAAATTATAATCTTAAGAAAGGCAGTCTCTAAGTACAGCCAAATTAAACTTTAAACTCAGCAAAGCTAAATGAAAATTGTAGCTGTTAACATACTGCTCAGTGAAGTTCCAGTGTTCAGACACACAGATACCCTGACACACTTAGGCAAGCAAAGTTACTCTCTTAACAGCCCAGAAGTAACACAGAAATTGTTTATAACCAACTTGCCATGCAAGAAATGAACCACGCTGAATTTCAAAGCCAACATTGGAAAAAGGAAGCATAAGGCAAAAGTACAAAGAATGAACTTTTTGAGTAAAGAAATTCTCCAAAAGCAATGTGACACCAAAACCATCAATCTCAAAGGCTACACCACACTAGTAACAAACCCAAACTCAGATATTTTTGTACTAATTATCTTAGAGATCAACATGTATCAGACAATAGCTGCCTTTAAAGTATCAACACTGGTTTCTATAATTGTATTTCATATGATACAAGGTATTTTAATTTCTTTTCCAGTTATTAAAAGTTTTGCACTACCAGAAGTGAAGATGATATAAGAAAAGTATTTGTAAGTAAACACAAAATATTACCAGGCAACAACAAAAATACCCTCACCTCCTTCCAAGCACAGACACCATCAGCATCACATTAAACCCATTAGCAGAATTCTTCAAGCAGTGTCAGGGAATATTGTTTCAGGCAACAGCGTCTACCTGATGCTCTTGCTGGCCTGACTTTAGAAGACACTGTCAAATAAAAGACATCAAAAATACCATTTTTTCCCCCTAGACATTTAGGAGTCTATGTACAGAAAAGCTGGAGTCAATTTATTGAGAGAAACAAAAGTTTCTGTATTGCTACTTCTGAAATAATTTTGCTTCGGCTTAAGTGGGGGGAAAAAAATTCTTCCTTTGATACAGAGGAGCTGTAGAAATTAATCTCAAAACACAACACACAGCTCCTGTACCTAGATACTACACTACATTATGCCCACTCACTGAAAATGCACAGTAAGAACAATACTTTCAAGTCATATTCCAGTACAATTCTGGACTTCCAAGGAATCTCACTTTTAGTAACAGGGGGGTTTATTTAACCAGGAAGGTACCATTTAGAACCTAGAATGGTTCATGGATGTTTTGGACAAACAAATTCTGGATCCAAACTAGAGCCTTGCCTAATGCAACATAAATTAAGTGGAAAAATTCCAAACAGCTCTTATTAAACAGTCTGGAAGCCACAATGTGAAGAAACTTTCACTTTACTGTATTTAACATCTACATATATTTGAAATCAACCTGTAAGAAGAATGACCTTTTATTGAGCTTAAAATTGCAAATTAATTATACCTGAATAAGCACATTTATTTTCATTTCCCCTGATAAAAGGGAAGTTATATTGTTGTAATTTAAGTCAAACTGTGACAATGGCACAATTATCATGTCCTGGCCCTGACCTGACATTTCTAAATGATAACAAAATGTAAAAGACACAGTTCATGCTGACAGTATATAATGAATGAGAATGTCAGACCAAAAGTTATGTGAGAAATTACTTGCTGATACTTAGCTCATCAGTTAGAATATACAGCACCTTGCCATAATTGTCCAATTGCTTTCACAACATATGGTCCTTTAAATACAAATAATATTGTTTGAATGAGAAACTTATACACAGCTGAAGAGAACAATGTGACTTCACTTCAAAACTTGTTATGAATTTTGCTTCTTGGAGTTCCTGAAGTGGCAGGGAAGAGGGACCACAGAGAACCTCTTCTACTTTTCCCCTAATCCTCCCCAAGTGACATTTCTAACACATAATACTGGACTACACAGACCACTGGTCTAAACTAGTGTTGCACTGATTCTTAGAAATTCTCTTCCTAGAAATTTCAGCAGACCAGACGCCACTATGCTACAGAAAATGTATGCTTAGTACCACAGATTTGATTAAAATAATTTGGTGAATCATCAGTATCTACAACATTCTGAAATATATTATTTATGAGATACATAAAACAGACTATATGAAACATTTTTTTAGTTTCAGTAAGACAAGCTGCTTCTTAGCTGTGGGGTAAGGAGATACTTCCCAGCTACTGGGGGGAGAAAGGGGAGAATGGACCCTGTTGTAGCAATCACTGTCACACAGGAGGGACAAGGCTTTCCCTCCAAATGTTTAACACATAGGATTGAAAAACCTCTTTCTCTGTAGAAAGTTTCACAGAAAGATAAACCAGGTTTACTCCTACCATGTACAAGAGCATATTTTCAACACATGCAAACAATATGCAGAAATGCCCTACGAATTTACTACCTGGAAATCAGATAACCACACCAATGTACCTACAGCATAACTGTATTCACTGGCACCTCCTCCTGCACTTTTGTGCAGGAATTAAGAGAGACCTTCCAGGAGTTGAGACTTACAGAACACAACACAACCAATGGCACATGCTGTGTGTTCCAAACGTATTTATGAAATGTTTAACTTATGTATTTTAGTAGGTTATTACCAGTTGGTGTTGGCAGCAAAAGGCTACATTTCTCTAAAAATTTTAATGTAAACTTAGTCATAAACATTTTTATGAGTAAGATTTTTATAAAGCACTGCACTGACATGAGCTAGTCAATCCTTTCCTAAGGGGCAGATTAAGTATTAAAGTACATCCAAGGTGTGGCATTGTATCAGTTTACCTTTAGTGGCAGTTAAACTTACACAATTAGGGAAAATTCTACATCAGCTTCATCATTTGAAACCAGAGGCTTGTGATAATGCTGATTTCTACCAAGTGACTCCGAGAGAAGAAATCCCAGTGGACAATTTACAGCCTGAGCTGTGTAACTACAGATTCAGTCACTAGAGGGGAAAAAAAATTAACCATTTTCACACTACATGATAATTATGAAATTCACAAGGTACAAAGGCAGTGCAAGGGCTCTGTCTTGAGCATTGTGCCTCAATGTATTTCAAATATTTGTCTGACCTAGCTCTACATTTATCCTTTCTGCATTAGCAATCAATTAAAGAAGAGAGGGGAGAGAAGAAGTATCTGGTTGATAATTTCATCGTAGGCAATCAACATTCATATCCAGCATTAATATTCAGGAAATGCCCCAAGTCTCAATCATTAATGATTAAGTATCACCACACCCTGGAATATTTTACTACATATCTGTATTGACATCATGAGATCCAAACTTCAAACATAATTGCTTGCCGTTTTAAGGATCTTCTTGGAATTCAGAGACACTCACTGAATTTATAGAAACTCCTGTGCCAAGGCAGCAAACAGCTGAATTAAAAAAGCTGTAGTCTCAACTTCTAATATACTTCAGCAGCCTGAAGAAACTTTGGGACATTTTAAATATAAACAATAATTTTCTGGAAGACAGAATTTAGAAAACCTAAACTTTCGACTAAGACTGACTTCTTCCATTTAACAAGAAATAACGTTTTACATGTTATAATTTCACCTCACAGTATCATCCATACCTGCCAGCTGCACTCCTATGCTTACACAGCCCAGCTCTTGGGAACATTCAGCACATGGAAATAGCTCTGGGAATCAGAACCACCCAATAGGGCACAGGAGTTGTGTATTCCAATGAACCAGACATAACCATGTTTAAATGTTAATCACTCTTTGCAGTATTATTACTTTTAAAGACACTGATGAAAAATATGAATTAAGTCATGATTTTACTCTCATTTTGCAAAAAGGACATTTGTTTTTGTGACAAAGATGTCCTCCCCAAAGTAATTGGGTGTCCTATTTTGTTGAAAGATGGATAAAGAAAAAAACAACAAGCAAACTGTATTATCAAATTAGATGACACATTTGCTTGAAAACCTAAAGTTTAAAGCACTGAGGCTATACTTAGTATCACTGCATATACAGCTACTTACAAAGGGTTAATGTACAATATGCAGCAGTTAATTGTCATAGATAACTATAGTTAGAGTTCAATAAATTGGTAGAAGGATTATAGTGCAGTTTTATTACTACCTCCAACACTTTTACTGATGTGCTTATTACATCTTTTATAGCGTGCTGCTCTTGAGCAACCAGTTTATAATATTTACCCTTTTAAAACTAGATATACAGAGAATACACATATATATAAAAGGGCAACTAAGTTTACATGGCAATACTGATGCAGCACTAACACATCACACACACACACACACATATATATATACACATACACTAATTACCCACATCTTGCATGGACAAACCTATTTACAAGCCTAGAGGCAAGAGGCAGCTACCAAAATCCATGTATTTTAGGCATTACAAAAAAAGCATGAATTAGGACTGGTCTTCTCTTAGAAGATGAGGATAAAAATACCACCACTACAAACAGTTTTTGTATATGCATCACATGCACAGACACACACTATTTTTCTATCTCTAAATTACCTCTATTAGCTACAGAATGTCCAAAGAAATCTCAGTCCAACACAAATAACCTTTAAAAGCTGAATGTGGTAAAAATACTATGTAACACTGGGATGTTTTTTCATTTGTGTTTCAACCATTTCACTTGTGTTTTAACCACTTGCAAGTATAGTTCTTTTGTACAGCTTCATTAATTCAATTTATCCTTAAACCTAGAATGATTTAGTATTGTTTCTAGTCCTTATTAAAAGCAACAACTTAAATTCACTGCAAACTGCAACTGGAGAATTCATCGCTCCTCACACAGAGCAAAACCCAGCACCTCTCAGGCAGGTACTCCTTTGGGTCTGTGATTCAGATGAGCACACACACTGATTCAAGATGTGCATGTTCTGTTAGGAGCAGCTCCAAGCACCACTCTACCCATAAAACACCTTCCTCTGTGGAAGCAGGAGGGCAGGAAGCCACCATGCAAGGGTAAGCTCTGGATTTGCACACTGAGCCTCATTTTTTGTGTGTTTATCTGCATCACACAGCAAACGTCTCCTAAATAACCCTGCCTCGTTCTGCTCATTTTATCCTGAATAGTGTCAAAACGCCCATGTAGAGATGCAGTGTGTAAGCACAGGCTGAGCACAAAGCATGCAAAAACATGTGGAGAAAGCCTCACTGGAGCATGTCCAACACGTGGATGCGTGTGCACAGACACAGAGGGTGTAACTCACAACACATCCTACTTCGTGTATAAACTGACACATCCCCGTTTCTGACACATTTGCAGCACATCCCTTCTCAGAAATGGAATAAGCATCTTCCTAAGACCACCATCTTCAAGGAAAAAAAAAAAAAAAAAAGAGGGAGAAGGAAAGGATTGAACTGTGACTCACAGTCCTCTAGACCAGAACTTGTAGGACAGCCCAGTTCTCTGGTGTCTCTTCACAACACACAACTTGGGAATTCCAGGCAGAATGTGACAGGGAAAGTGAGTGTTCACAGTGTCAGAATCTGCTGTAAAAAACCCCACATTTGAATTAAAACTGCTTTTTAGGAGTTAGGTAAAGGATTTAAAATTACCTTTTTATATAGATAGTCATTGGCAATGGTGTCCAAAATTTAAAAGAACACAAATTACGGCAATCTTAACTCAGATCCTTTCTAACTTAAGTGTATCCTAAATAATGTTGCTTTGGTCAATCTACATGAAACACAAAGTTTTCCTTTTGAATAACCTAAAACCAGAATCATTTTTCTAAATCAGCTTTCACTTCAGTTACGATCTCCTTTGAGATGATAGTTTGTTTGCTTCTCAGATCACATTTTGTACAGGAGACAGAATATAAAAGTAAGTTCTATTTATTGCTTTATAAGCATTACAGCATTATCAAGCAATAAAGGACCTACACACAATCTTTCATACTTCTAGTCTGGAAGGCCTTGCAGGTGATAAATATTTTAACAAAACCCAAAACACTGCAGGTGCATCTTCATGAAATAAATAGAGAGTGCTGGCTATTTATCAGCAAACACACAAAGAAAAATCTTCCCAAACCCTCCAGATAATCTGCAGTCCAACTAGAAACATGGGAAGTCAGTACAGGTCAGACAAAGAAATACACCTACTAAACTCCTTCACTCTTGGGATTAAATCCTGCCCTCTGCCCTAGAAAGCGTAAGTGTAATTGTGCATCACTCACTGAAAGGAGAGAAATAGTCTTTATTTAATAACCTTATGATTGCTTGATTAGTGCTTGGAAAATAAAAAGCACTACCTAAGTGCTAAATACTATTAGCTTTTTCAGAACATCAGCTCTAAACTCGCCACTCCCCATTTCCTTCCCTAGTAACTCTCTTCATTCATGTCATCAGAAGGCATCTCATTTTCAGCAACAACTACTCACTTCTTTTTTTTTTTTTTACTGCTGCTGGATGTGCAGAGCTACTGTTGAGGTTGCTTGGCAACTAGTGAGACATATCAGAAGGAGAGATAAGGTCCAGAATGAATGGAATTGAAGGGAACTATATTTGGTTTCATAAGGAGATACTAACGTTCTCAAACTATGCTGATTTGAATTACCCACACTAAGGTGAAATTCTGCTGTTTCTTTCAAAGTAAAGAGATCCATAATCACAGAGTAGCTCCAAACCCAGCCAGCCACCTCTCAGCCACATACATGTCTCCATCTATAGAACAGACTTCAGAACCAGAGCTTTGACCTGGGCTAGCAGTTTGGAACAGCATGGAATAATCAGGAAACACGGATATTTCGTAAGTATTTTGGTGAATTTTAGCCCAGAGACGATAGTTGAATACTTCATTTTGCCTTTCATTGTATCACAAGCCACTGAGTTTCTCCATATGCTTTAATGCTGAGATGAAATTTCAAATAAAACAATTATTTCTGAAGGTCACCATTTGAAATGAGATAAGATTGAGCACCAAAGACTCCTGCAAGGGCAGAGAATTGCTTACAAAAAGTCTGCTCTGATGAGCCAAGGAGGTCAAGAAAGCCTTATGCAGGAGAAGATGGCAATAAGCCTAGCAGTCCCTAATGAAAGAGTTTTTTATCTCAATCTCTTCAAGTAACTTTATCTGCATCACTTGAGTAAGAATGAACCAATCTAGCCCAAAAGAGGATCTTCTGACATCATCTTAGACCCTGCCCAATCTTTGATGCTTCAGGAGGAAGTGAAAATGGTGACAACAAAACCAGCAGCAAAATTATCTTCAGGGAAAAAACCAAAACCAAAAGTCAACCCCCATGCTTCCCCACCTCTCTGATGCCCGTGGGCTGAGAGGTTTCAAGGCTTCAAACACCAATAATAGAATTGCAAATACATAATAAAGTTCAGGGTAGGAAAAGGAAGAATTTGCAGGACATCCACCAGACTCTGTGCTCCCCAAGGCCACAGTGAGCACCCTGAGCACACACACCTGCACCAGGAAAGCTGAATCTTCAGGTGGATTGAAATCTGGTTTAAAAATAAACCCCTACCTCCCTAAGATTGCTTAAATGAAGCTTCCTCTTTCCCAAGAAATTATTTCAAATAAAGTATCTCAGATGCTAAGGAAGTCAGTCTCACGCCTGCACTCGTTTTTAGGCATTTTGCTCCCACAGCACCACCTCTATCTAGATGGCCATGAAATCACATCTGGACACCCCCCTTCTGGACCTGGGACAACTCCTGTGGCTTCCTTTTAATTTTAAATCCTCCCCAATAATCCCACATCCTTCATGAAGTGAAGGCACCAGCATGGGATATACTATTTTAGTAACACACTCTTATCAGATTTGGAAATCCCCTTTATCACTTATGCTTCACTTTCCCGTTTTTTAGTCATCCAAGCCTGCATTTGTCTTTTTGCCACAAAAACATCCAAAAGCATACTAAGGTAATTTAACTAATTGACCTTTGAGTCCTTTTCCAGTTTCACAGATACAATCTAAACTCTGACTCCTGCGGGACTCTCTCAGGTTCAGCTGCATTAAAACAAATTCCTGAAGTACAACTTATCAGATCACCCCTCCCAGTAATAATTATAAATAAGTTATATAAATTGGTGTTTCCCATAATTTCTCACAGGATATCCTCTGGGATTTTTCTTCGTTGTTTATTGAAAATACCCATATTCTATTTCCATAACAATATCATGGAATCACAAAGAGATGATCCCAATATTTGCCATTCTAACAGATACCAAACTTCCTTTTCTGTTTGCAGCATTATCCAGAATGAAAACATATTTACTTTGGGTAAGGAATAATATATATAAATAGAATATTTCTACTTATTCTACCTATGTGTAACTTTACCTTCTGCATTCAGTTTAAGAAAAAAACCAAACTGTGTCCAAACGGTATTATTAAAAATTAAGTGGAAAAAAATATCCTGTTTTCTTATTGTCTGAAATTATTATCAGAATGGAACCTGTGAACTTCAGTTAAGAAAACAGAGGCTTAGGTTAAGGAAAAAATACATTAAAAAAAATTATTTAGCATGAATAAAACGGTGAGGAAAAAGTCAGACATTATGCTGCCTACATGATTTCAAAGTCTTTTTTCTAACTCCCTATGATTACACAGAATACAGAAATGCTTTATTAAACTCAATGTTTTTCAGTCATTTCTTGCCCCTTATTTTACAGTGTCAAAGAGATACTTAGGTAACAGAACGTTCCCAAGTTCTTTGGTGATAAACATAAGGTAAGTAAACATTTGATTGCATAAGATACAATTACATAAAGTGAAGACTGTCCAATTATGTGAAAGCAAAACACAGAGGCAGCACGGAGCATCCCAAGTTCCCAAGAGTTAGGGGAAATTAAGAGTGACACAGCTCCAGTTGAAAAAACTAAAAAGGCAAAACAGTTCCATTTCAGATTTTCAAGCGTCCTATGTGTCAGTTACAGAGCATATTTTTATCTACAATGTTCAGCATAAGCAGAATGTGTTCCTATGAGTAACTACTTTGAAACAACATTAATCACTTTGACATAGCAAAATTAAAAGGTTGCATATAATTTCTAGGCATCTATTTTAGTGTGCATCAAAACCCAGAATTGAAAATCCAGTAGATTCCCACAATATAGAAATTTAATAGCAAAAAAAAAAAAACCAACAAACCCATACAACCCCATTAAAACAAATCTTCCAGAAAGTTGTTTAACAAGCTTGCTGCAGAAGACATTGAGACAATGTACTAAGAAACTTCATTTTTTTACTGACACTGAGCTCTGCAACTGTTTTGTCAAATATTTGGAAGTATAGAAAGTGCTGCTCTGCCTGCCCATGGGCTTGGGGTTTGTGTGGTGGATTAGGACTGAGTGGTCCCAGCTTTCCAGAAAACACCAAGTGATTAACTGAGCCCTTCCTCTTTCCATTTTCTCTCTCATTTAAAGGAAAAATAATTTTCCTAGGCTTTGCATTGTGCTTATAGTTTTTTTTTCCATGAATAATGAAGTGCTGTGATTGTACTCTAATTTCAGAAGATCTTCGATAAAATCATTTCAGTAAATGGCTATGTCCTTAGTATTTCTATATTTTGCTTATTAAAAAGAAGTTGTTACAACTCTTAAGTTTTCATATTTAAATAGTCTTAGCCTGCTAAAAACAACACCAAAAAATACACAAAGCAATGCTAGCCACTATTGTGTAATTAAATTAAAATTCAAGAATCCAGCTAGTTGATTTTTTCCACAGTAATGTCAAATTTCCATAGTAATGCCAAATTAAACCAAATTTACCTAGCCTATTTTAATTTAAATTATCAGGGTTAAAACAGGCATTACACATAGTTCTCTGAACTTAATGTGCTACACGTCCCACTACAAATTTTTATCTATATTAAAAAAAAAAATTAAAAACCAAGCAAGATTGAAGCAAGGCATTCTTTGTTACTACAAAGGATGAAATTTACTTCACAAACACCAATTTCCTCACTGCATTTTCTAATTAATATGAACAGTTACATTACATACATAATTGTACTGACAAAACAGAATAAAAATGTTTTAACTTGAAGGAACCCGAAGTGTGAAGAACTCCAGACAAGAAGGGAGAGTTTAAATCCTGCTGATTAAGGAGGCAGCAGTGAAGGTGCCATTCAAGGCTAAATGCAGCATCTCCTGGGATTACCCCAAAGCCCAGAAGGAAACCCTGCACACCTCTGCCTGCTCCATTAGCTCACCCGCCACTCCTGGGAGGCTGCAAGGGTGCAGCTGGGAAAGATAATTATTTTCTAGTGCCTTAACTAAAAAGAGATGCCAACACAATGACTTATTCAATAACCCTGTGGAGAATACAGCCAGCAACAGGTAGCTCAGAGAGAAGGTCACCAGCTTTCTTGTACTTCTCTAACAGCAACACCTTGAAATAAAACATCTCACTGAGATATTCCACTACTATATTTTTCAAAAAATGGATGCTGCTGCCTCTCAGCTGTCAAAAACACCCCTCCATGCATTGCTGTTTCTGCACAGGCTCAGCTGTAAACAAGTAATTCTAATTAACTGCATGTTTACATTAGAGTACAGTTGTAGAAATAACTATTAAAAGATGATGCTGCTACATTTGCACTGCATCCTAAATGCTTGGGTTTACTATTAACTCAAGGTTCAACTGTTAAATGTAAGGCATGCTATTTTTAACATCAAGATTCAAGTTATACTAAAAAAAACCCTAATCAGTGGAAATTCCTTCATTTCAACTTGAGAGCTCTGAATGACCAAGATTAAGATGAGCAATTTCTGTATCTCAGCTCTTCATCAGAGATGGGACCTGGGCAACCCTAAAAACACAAACTCACGATATATCTAAAAATAAAGATAGAGATAACTCTGCCTGCTGGATTACACTTCAAAGCTTTAGCTCTGCTTGCCTTGATCTGAGTGAGACACTGGGGAAGGATGTTCACAAAACTGGAACAAGAGCAGCATTTTCACTTTTTAGAAAAATGCCTCGAAACCCCCCAGACCTGCTCCCCCAGCCCAAGAGAACAACACAGGAGCTCACAACCTAAGAAACAGAAACAGGAACAAGAAATCCCACTCATATCTAGATTGCTAGAAGGAGCAGGGAAAGGCACAGCTTTTATTAATAATAAATTTTATCTTATGGGACAAAACCACAAGGTTTTAACACAATGCAATTAAAAAAAAATTACCCAGCTGGAATGACTGGCAAGAGATAAAATGTAGCTAAAGCATGAAGTAGGGGGAATCTTCAGGGTTTGCAATAATGTGTACAAATAGTTTTAATATCAAAAAGGTAACTGCAATAAGTTTAAGAGGATAAAGAGCACTCTATATATATTAATTTATATATAAACTAATTCAAGCATCCATCTGGAAAAATTAGTAAAAACTTTTTTGTTTTTTTAAATCGAGTACTGCCCAATCTGTCCATTTAAATTATATAGGAAGTAAGAAATTCCATGAGATACTACAGAAGAAAAGTTCTTCATGTAGTGCTGATTCTGTAGCACTAGCTAGAGAAAAGGTAATCACTGCACCATGTAATTAAGAAAAGCTGGTGAAAACCTGAAAAACCCAGGGGAATTTTTCAGAAAGGCCATGGGAGTGTGTACTATAGACATACATTTAATATTCTCCATAGAGAGCTACATTTTTTAACTTACCTGAAGTTTTTTGCAGTATTTAATATAATTTGTGATTTATTAAATAACAAGTTAAATAGAACACAATACATTGGTTTATACTACTAGATGTTTGCTTAAGATAAGAAAATAGAGAAAAATATACCACTTCCACTTTAACTCATGAACATGGAAACTAAAAATATTTAAAAAAAAAAATCTGGAGTGAACGGAGGAAGAGTAAGAGTTTTTTTAGCTGTTTTTTCTAAGTCTCATTCTATCTCAGATTCTGCTGTGCAACCAAACTTGACAAAGTGTTGTTGCTGCAAAATTAATGTCCAGAAATTAAAATCAGAAGCTGAGTAGGAGATCAAAATTAGCACTCCAATGAGGAAATGCAGAAGAGTTCATGTGTATCTACACCAGCCACAACACATTCTGACTTTGTCCAGGTAGCAGAAAAAACAGAAAAAGGAAGGTAAAAGGTGGACTGATGAAGGAATATTTAGGGATCAGTGTTGCATTAGGGAGAAAAACAAGGAGTGGAGGAAACAGGAGACACTCAGAAAGCCACAGGTCCTAAAGAGGAGCTGCAGATGCTGCAGGAGAGAAAGGATTTGGGAGACAGAACAAGTTCCAGAACTCAGACTTCACTCACTCAGCTACCCACCGGATGGTTTATTTTCTGTTTGGGAAAATAAAAGGAAACTTGAACATTTGTTTGATTTTACCAAAACTAATGAGTAAAATCCCACATCCACCATCAAAAGTCAAAACCCTCGCAGACCCATTCACAATGTTTTCCACATAGTTAAGCCTTAAGCTCTCTTCTGTCTCTCTCTTTTGCTTCTCAGATTACATCACTCGTGCTTATTCCGCTATTCATAGTTATTGCTCTCCAAGCTCTCTACAACTATAAAGCTTTCTCCTGGGTTGATAGCTGCATACTTAAAAAGCTTTTGTGAAATTTAAACCTCAAAACAAATAGAACTACTGCCATATTTTTGGCCAGTCCCTTTACATGCCAAATCATGTCTGCAACATATGCGAACTTAGCTTCAGGGATGAGTTTACTACTGGGTTTTATTCTTGTTGGGTTTCTTTTTCAGAAAACTGAAATATTTAACAGAAAGCACAAATGTCAAGTTGCAAGCCAGGAAAATCAATTCAGAGGACTGAGAGCTCTCAACATGTAACAACATAAAATTGGTAAATACTGCTTTACCAGTAGAATTCAGCATTTCCCAACCAGTAAATGCAGAGAAGATACACATTCTGCTCTGAGCAAGACCATGTTTCCCATGAAAATAAAGAAATAATGCTCAATTCACCCTTTCCTTCTTTTACCTACCTCAAAACAAAGCACAATGTAAAAATGAAAGTCAATGCTTTCTTTGAACACTCTGCTGTCATCTCTCCACTGACGATTAACCTGAGCCTACCACGAGCATCCAAAAGCAGATAAAACTAACCAGCTTTTTAAACTTTTGGATTCCTTCATGCACTACATTTCCGTAATATTTCAGGAACCTAAGTAACATGATTTTTCACTCTGAAAAAAAATTCCCTTTACTTGCATGTGGAAATATTTTAATGGCTTGATTTCAGAAAGCTTCTAAGTAAAGTGAAGGAGTTATTCCAGTGACTATTAGAATTTTCAGTGCCACAGTATGTTGACAATCCTTGCCAAATGAGTATACCAGTATAGGTATTATAAATAAAAAAAATTTTCTGAAAACTCATTTTACAGCATTTAAAAATGACACTTGAGTAGCAGATCTAAATTGCAAAGCATTTGCACAAGTTCTTCATGAACAATGTCTCATATCTTCAGGCAAGATCCCATAAGAAACTTGAAAAAAAAAATCAACCCAAACTTGGAAGGTTTTTTCCTTTTTTGTTATATGTAAAAAAAGATTAATGCTGCTTCAGTGCATTCACTTGCACTCTGCCATAGAACAGAATTTTCACCCTTGTAGAAATAAAATTATTTTCAAAGGAAAGATAATTTCAAGCACATAAAAGTTATCTTAAACATTCTAACAATTAAGAAATTGTTTGGTTGCATAGGTGGTTTAACATCATCAGTTATTACCTCCCATTCCTTTCAAGTTGAAGAAAGTTATATTTAACTTGTATGAACATTTTACATAAACTTTTACGGACTATAAGCAGTAGTCAGTTCTGTTTCATAGTATTTATTAGCTGTTGGGATATCTTTGTCTCATGACAAAATTCATCTGCACAACTGTGTCAGTTCTCAGGACAAGACCTAAAACAGAGTGGAACACAAATTCTGCTCTCCTCTTTACCCACACCTCCAGTTCATGCTCTACAGCACAGATGTTGATCCAATACCATAACCAGTTGTTCAGATCGAATTGAACAGACATGCACACACAAGTTTTCCAGCACCTCACTGGTGTCTTGGAGCAGGAGCTGAGAAAAAACCCCAAAAGTTTGTGCCTCAGAGCTGCAGAAGCCTCTTGACAGATACTGTGATGCAAAGAACGAAAGTAAGGCGCCGAGGGGAATCACACGACCCAAGCCTCCCCCACTCCAATTTTCAATTTTACTCAAAAACACCAGGAAAAAAATTACTTTTGTTGCCAGTCAAGTAAAACATAATAAAGTCTCTTTGTTTCTTATCTGGAGTGACCATTCTGAAAACATGGGATTGGTACACAAATGTAAAGGAACTATAAAAACAAAGCAATCATATTTGTGTATGTAAGATTAGCCATTAGAAGGGAATTCATTATTTTGGAAGACGTAGTTATAAATATTATACTTTTCCTTCATAGCATTAACTATTAGCTATATTATCTTATTCCATAAGCTCATATGGCTAAAAAGACACAAGTGTGAAAAAAACCCCACCGTATCAGACAACTGAAAAGTAAAATTACTGAACCAGAAGTTGTTTCACTGACAAGAGAGACTGGGACTGACTAAAGTGAGTAGATAATATTACTTACTGCTTTATGTGACATAATGGTGGTAATGGATGTATTAAGAGAAGATTAGAAACCATCAATGACTACTTTTTCTTACTCACAAGCTCCTAAATCTTGATGAGAAAAGAGCAAACATTTGAAATCTTGAAGAGGGTGACTTAGCTTTCTTAGCTTTCTCACTGAGATGAAATGATTTTTAAAAGTACAAAACAAATGCAAATGTATTTGTCATTTAAGTCTTGAAAACAAAACTATTCAGCTCTGCTTATGCCATCAACACTAGAAGATTTAATAAATACACAGACTTCTATTCAGCATTTCAACATACTACTTCAAGAAAGTGTCAACATTTTACATCATTTGGGAACCTGAAGCTGAATAGCATTACCTGAAATTTCCTGTAACCTCAAGACTTCCTGAATCCTAAACACTATCCAAACTTAATAATCACAAAGGCATATTCCCCTAATTTGTCAATCCTTGTAGTGATTTCGTAAGTCACATTTCAACCATTTACTTCTATTAAAATACTTCTGCTTGTCCCAGTTTTTCCCATGACACTTCAAAATTGTCTCTTGCCCGTGCCAATTATTCTCTGCTTTCTAAAATTGTGCATGACAATGACCCTCTCCTTAGAGTCTGTCAGCCAAAGCCACAGTGATCACAGAGGGGAAAGATGACTTAAAGAAATCAGAAGTAAGTGAAAGGCCATGTGTTTTTAGAAGCAAAGAACCCCAGCCTCTAGACAGCACAAAAAGGAGTTGTTTTTCTCTTCAACCTGAGCTACACGTTTAATTCTTCCAACTATATTCCTTAACTCCTCATACCCTCCCTTTGCCATTTTTCATCCTTCCCAGCTCAGAAAGATTGCCATCTAAACTTCTGCACAGTCAAAAAGAGAAGGTTTTGGCTCCACCTTATCAGTGGATGCTCACAAAATACTGTGCTGTTTGCAGCAGCAGATACCTACTCCTCTGGAACTGCCTCATGAAAAGACAGTTGAAGTGTTGAAGAGGGAGGGAAGGAAAGGAAGGGAAGTCGCAGGCTTCCTGCTATTAAAAGCCAAATTTAAACCCTTTCTACATCAAAAGGGCCTCTGTTGTTGGCAATAATGCAAAGAGTAGAAAATTTGGTTGATACGGTTTCTTCATTATGCTTAGAAGGCAGCTCTTCCATGTTAAAGACAGGAACACTGGAAAAATACTGTGGGGAGGCCACACTCCCACTTTTTATGGAATTGCAGCAGAAAGATGTCAGATGACAGCACAGCCAACTGAAGCCATTCTGCAAGAGCTGAAAGTGGGCTAAACCCTTCCAAAAAAACTCCATGCAGAAAAACCTGTGCTGTAGAACATGCCTTGCTTCTCCAATACTCTACTCCCCAAAGCCACAGCACTCTTACATCCTACACACCACCTTCACTACAGCAACAGGAAAAAAAAAAATCTGTCTCTAATTCATCTACAAATTATAAAAGGAACATTGAAAAAAAGTCTTTACTGTAGTTAACTTGCCTACAACTTTAACTACCATCACATTAATCTTAGCTTTAGCTATTCAGCACATTAATTACCTGGAGCACTTGATTCCATACAGTTCCTCAAATAATTAATTAGCTAAAGGGATTGAGAATTGGAGTCCCAGAGGAAATTCTAGTTTCGTAGAACTACACAGATTTCACCTTGCAAAATGCAACAACAATTCACCTAAAGGCACACGACAACTTCACTATTTTAGAACCCTAAAACCAAAACAAATAAAATCCCCTCACATTCACTGAAGTAGCCAGCACTTTTAGCACTGGATATCCTGTTTAGTCACCAGAAAGAAAAGTAACACTAAATAAAAACTTTTGGTCCCCTCATTCACAGCATTTAATTTAATTTATCCTAACAGGTAATCTCTCTCTGCTTCAAATATCCATTGCCAAAGCACAACCAAACAAAGACAAACAATTAAGACAGGACTTGAAACTGGATTTCTTTCAAAGCACAAGAATAAACTGCAGTAACAGAAGTAATTAAAATCTAGTTATGTACAAATACACTAAAATTAAAAGAAAATTTATCATCTCAGCATATTACTATTTTCACTATTATCATCTGCAGCATATTACTATTTTCACCACCTCTCTCCTGCTATTCATCACATCAGCTGTGGTGTTTTATGCCAACATGTTGATGTTCCAGAGAACTGATCAAGACATGAAAAGAAGTAATGCTTTGCTCTTCCTACCCTTCCAAAAAAAACCTCCATGCTATTTCCCTCATTAGCTGAATCCCACATCATTCTTCCACAAGGTAAGCAGGGCAGAAGGGGAATTAATCAGGCAAAAAGGGTAATGGAAAGCAAGTCAACATAGAGAGCAGCTAGTTATTTGGAAGAAAATGCGAGTTATTTAAGGATAGATGTGTAACTTGCAAGAATTTCAAAACACTAAAAACCAGCTTTTTCCCTGCTGTAAAGTGTATGTTACCATCTACTGATTATTTTTGGCAGCAGAACCCTAAAAATGATGCGTTATAACTAACTTACTCCCTGCACACTTTAAATATACCACACTTCTGTATTGGATTTTTATGCACCTCAGTGTTCCAACACGTATTACCACCAAAGGACAGGCACAAGGGACAAAATGCCTTGGGTGGACAATCCCCAGCTCCTGAGCCCCGGGCAGCTCCCCTGCCATCCCTCGTGGCAGGGACATGCCCCGTGATTGGCAGCAGGGCTGTGCTGGCACGGGGCTGCCCCGTAATTCAAATCCCCTGCTATCAGAAGGCAGAAGCCAGCAGAGCCTCCTGAGGCCAAATTTGCCATGTTGCCCCGGATTCCAGCTGCAGGCTCAGCGCTGCCCACACCTACAATGCAAAGTGAGACGCTCGAGGAAGCCCCTGCTGCTGCAAATCCCTCACCAGTTCTGCACAGGGCTCCCAGCTCCACACAGATTTGGGTATGCAGCTTGCAGCTTTGAGGTTACCTACCCACATCACAGACCATCCTATTACAAAGCACTGTTACCATTTAAGAGCATCCACACGCTTAAAAACTTAGAAAAAACATGTTGCTTAAATGGATTGACACCTTCAAAGGTACCAGGGATCCACTTCCACTTTCATTTATGAACTTTTTACTCAGCACCCAATATTGAGACCTACTCAACCAAGTCAACTCATGCAAGTCTTTTAAGTCACACAAGTCTTTTAAGAGGTCTCTGCAGCAGCCCAAATGACAGAGACAGCTCAGCAGTAACAGGATGCAGCACTAGGCACTTATGAAAAAGTTATTTTGGAAATAGAAAATATTCCTTACAAAGAGGAGCTAAAAACATGTAGGACATAGCATATTTATTATGAATCAGTCTGAACTTTCATCCAAAAGACTGTGTACCTTATCCTGAACTATCATTTGCTGATTAGGAAGAAGTACTGTCCAGACTCCTTGGCTAAACTTTTAGCTCAGATATTCTTATTAAAGAATTAACTACTGGAAGACTAATGAAAGCTTAACCTTCCCAAAAAGGCAGGATTCACAAAATAGATGATACCACCAAAAGCTAAAGGCTAGCAGCACAAAACTGTTGTGTTTGAAAACAAGCAAGACAAAACCAATACTACAATCTAAAAAAAAATAAGCACAGAAAATAAACTTTGAAGTTTCAACACTTTGATTCAATTAGTATTAATTTAGCAGCTTTTGGTATACACACACACACAACTGCAAGCATAAATTAACATGTAGAAGAATCTCTTCCTACTCTATAGCGAAGTTAGTCGAAAAGTTAGCAAACAAAAATCTTTCTCAGACAAACAAGACATCCATTTTCCCTATCTTCACACCATTCCACTCTTCACAACCGCCAAATAACAGCCATTAGATGCAAAAATTAAAAGCTTTTAGAAAGACAATTTAACACAAACTTCTGGACAAGCAAGCACAATAAAATCCCCAAAATTCAGAGTATGATTTCATTCTGTGAGGACAGAGAAAATAAAGCCTTACTTGCTCCAAATAAAGAAAATTGTGCTCATTTTGTACACTGACACAAGGCATGTTTACAGCAGTATGAATCAATGTGCTATAGCTGAAGTAAATCAGTGTCAGCCATGTTGTGAAAGAAACTGCAATTAACAAACCCACAAAACTCAAAACTTAATCAAATCAGCTCTGCCTTCATATAAATAATTTTATACTGCTAGATCTTATTTATGATCGGTGTCTGACTTCTTCAGGTTAATCTAAAAATACACATCCAAATTATTGAGACAGTGAAACAGCAGCAAGAGGAAAATACACAAGATATAAACCAGGAGCACTGACTGCAGCACAAAGGAGGAAGGTACAATGTAAAATGAAAAAGCAAATGCACTTACTCAGCATTAAATCCATTCACGTGTAGGATCCTCATCTGCTTGACTATTGTGCTTTTACCGGATTCACCAGCACCTAGAAAATGAAAGTAAATCAATTTCAGAAGGAAGCATAAGTGATTAAGGCACACACTAGAATTTTTTTCTTAGGGGTAAAATTGAGAAAGTTGGGTTTCTCAGTGCAAGAGTGAAAAGTGAAAGAAATAATTGCCACTGGAAACTTCAGTTGTAGCTAAAAATAAATGCCCAGCTCAAGTCATGTGTCAGATCTGAATCTTGGATCATTTCACTGTCCATTTTTCCAGTGTCAATGTTAAAAGCAGACTGCAGTATTTGGAAAGAAAATGGACAACTTCAACATTTTACAGAGAAGGCAACACAGGGAACATCACAACCTGGTTGCTTTGGCACCACTATCTGACCGAGGGAAAGACTGACCAAAGAAATTGTGTTATATCCTTAAAGAACTCTAAGTTTGGCTGCAGTTCATCATCACCCAGTCAAACTCCGTAACTTAAATCGCAAGGAATAAAATATGTAGATACTCACATTTGAAAAAGGAAGGCATCCCTTTAAGCCTCCACCCACAAAGCTACAAAAAACCTCCTCTTATTTGTGTCTTGTAAGCAGCCTCCCACCCTCCCTACATGTTCCAAAATCAACCCTACGCACGAGGAGAGGCAGAGACCACCTTTTGTGGCTGCCTGCTCCAGAGAGCTCCCCCGCAGCTCTCCCCTGCTCCCCTCCCGTACCTGCAGCGCAAAAACCCCGCTCCACTTTACTCCAGTTTCCATAAGTAGATGGATGCTATTTCTGCTGTGCTGCTCGGATGCCAGTGCACAGGGCAGCCCATCTGCCTCTAGTACCCGCTTCTCCATGCACACTGAGCAACTCCAACAGCAGCATTTAATTGAGCTGCTCCACGCTGCCAGATCGGCAGCTTTCTATATAAAGCAAACATATTTTTGCAGGAGTAGCATCGTAACGTGGCAAAATTTAGAAAGATTCCCCTTAGCATCTCCTGGCTACTGGTTAATTCCCCTCCCCAGGCTGTGTCTCACCCACAAGAACCGTACGTCTGTGGCAGAACGGGCAGGGAGGTACAGTTTGTATTTATAGGATGTCAGGCCTCTGCTAGCACACACTGACAGCACAAGCCTCCATTTTGAGCCTCATGTTCAAAACTGTATTTTAGCAGCTACATTTCAAGGTTCATTTTCTCACAAACGCTTTCCGCCCTCTGCTTTCTCCCTTCCTTTCCTTCTTCCTCATGAATTCCTAAAAGTCCTGCTCTGCTTTCCATAAAACCTGGTTGCATGTATAGCCACTTTAATCCCAGTGCCTTACTCCTTTTCCCTCTCCTTGCTCACTGCTGTTCTGTAAGCATTTAGAGAGCAGTTTTTATCTACAACTCTTTATGCACACGCCACTTCTCCACTAAGCTGCTATTTTATACCACACACCCTCTGTCTGATCAGGCAGACTGCACCATGCAATAAACACAGGTGGCTAAACCAATCAAGAATTAGTATCTTGGGATAAAATAGACTGGATCATCCTGACAACTAAGAATTATTCACGACGGCCTTATCTGCTATAGTCATATGTCTACTTAAAAACTAATAACAACTAAATTTCAGCCATAACAATAAATCACATTTTATATTTATAAGGATTGGGAGCCAAAATCTTTACTTCACTTGGTCCAAGAAGGAGGCTGGACAGTTGTTGCATTTGCTATAAACACATTTGGTTTGGTATTGACACACCTGGGTTCTCTGGATCAGATACAACACCAGTGAACCAAAATGATGTATTACATCTATGTTTCTCCATAAGTCTAGCTCTATATTTGGCTGCTTGTTAAGGCCATATTCTCAACAACAATTACACACACACATTTAACTTCACCACCAAGGAGAGTTCCATTAATTTCAGCGAGACTGCTCGTGGCAGCGGGGCAAGCACGTGTACAGCGATGGGGCCTACGAGCAGCAGCATAAACCCACTAGAATATTCAGCAGCTCTTCTTTGTTGTTATTTGAATATGAGTTGAAAAGATTAAGAACACTTTCCAAGTGCCTGGCTTCTTATTTCATGCGTCTTATACAGGAAACATAACATAATAATAAGGAGGTGAGCTTTTAGATTTTTTTACCAGTGAGTCTGAGTTACAGACTATCCACAATTCATGGCAGAAACTGTAACAGCTGAACTATCACTATAAAACACACTCACAGATGACTTTACTGACATTGCTAAAAACACGCAAATTTTTATTTGCAAGTATCTAAACTATTTTTCAGCCACCAGAACTAAAGAAAACAGAAAGAAAACCCAGGCAAGCCCATCATGATTCTGTTTGCTGAAATTTTGCCTCTTACGAAAGCAACTCGTCTGATGACAAATAGTTTCTATGTATCTACGTAATGTTCAGCCTGAAATCTGGAAGTCCAAGACATTTCCCAAGAGCTGAAGTCCAAATTATCCTGTTAACAGATTTCTGCTGAAGCCCTGGCAGGCTCCTCATTGCTGCAGGTGCTGCTGTAGTCCCAGTCACTCTCCATTTATATGGAGTCTCTTTCTTCAAATGAGTATTTGAAAGGTTTTACTGGTGATAGTATGCTTCCAAATTCACTGCCTTCAAAAATCCTTTTTTTCTTTTTTTCTCCTTCTTCCATTAGGGTTTTTCCCCCGAAAACTGTGTCAGCTCGGCGAGGCCTAGCCTGTGCTCCACGCTACAGCCCTGCAGAACGTGCACAGGCAGTCCCTCGGCGTGACCAAAACAACCCACGGCTCCTAACTGCATCTGATCCTGAAACACTACTTCAAAATACTCTGAAATAACGAGCCTGACAAACATTTGCTTGTCCTCTCCTATATTGATATTTGGACCTTTCCCTTCCCTGAAAGCCACAGCCCACGTTTGTAAACGTCTTTTCCTGAAAAACACGAGCAGGTAGCCCAAAGGAGCCGCCGGAGCAGCACCCAGGGACGGCTGAGCCCGCGCTCCAACGCGCGGTACCTCAATTCCTGGTGCGACAGCGGCGGGTGCCGAGCCCGCCGGGGCCGGGGCCGGGGCCGGGGCCGTGCCCGCCGGCCTGCGCTGCTCCGCGGCCCCGGCGCGGCCGCGCTTCCCTCCGGGACCAACATCCTCCCTCCGTTTCCCCCAAACCATTCCCCGACTTCCTCCCTTCCTCTTCCTCCTCTCCCCGGCCTGGCCGCACGTCCCTCGGCACCCCGGCGCGGGGAGCGGTGTCCGGCCCTGCCGCGCTCGCCCGCGGCCGCTGTCACTGCCCTGCCCTGTTTATCTGCCCGGCTCCCCGCGGGCCCCCTCCCCGCTGCCGCCCCGCGGGCGCAGAGCGGCCCCGCGCCGCCGCTCCGTACCTGCCCCGGCCCCTCCCGCGGCGCCCCGGGCGCTGCCCGAGCCCTCCCCGCCGCTCCCCCGCACCGCGCCGGTCCCCGCGGCGGCCCCGGCCCCGCCGCCCCGGGCGCCGCTATAGCGGATCCCCGCGGCCCCGGGTGGGCCCTGCGGCTCCCCCACCCCGGCCCCACCTCTCTGCCCCGGCCTCGCCGTGCCCGGGCTGGGGCCGCTGCCCCGGCGGGGAGGGGACGGCCCGCGACCCCTTACCCAGCAGGAGGAGCCGGTGCGTGGCCCTATAGACCTGCTTGTCCTTCTGCAGCTGCTTCTCGATCTTCTTGTTGGCCTCCCGCTGCGCCTTCTCCTCGTTGCGCTGATCCTCCGTCTTGCTGTTCCCTAAACAGCCCATCTTGGGGAGGGGAAGGCAGGGACGCGGGGCGAGGGGACGGGAGGCGGCCGGGGCTGCCGGGGGGAGGGAGGGACGGAGGGAGGGAGGCACTCCCGGGCTCCCTTCTTCTTCCTCCTCCTCCTCCTCCTCCTCCCCCCCTACTCGCTGCTGTGGCGGCCGCTGCCCAGAGCCAGAGACATGGAGAGCGCCGAGCCCGAAGCCAGCCGAGGGGGGGCCGATAGCGATGACTTTGCTGCCGCTCCGCCGGGCCTCCTCCCCGGCAGCTGCAGCTGCCTCTCCTCCCCCGCCCCCCGCCGATCCCCTCGGCGCACCTTTCCCGGGGGGTGCGGAGCGATCCGCGGGGATCTCCGCGCCCCGGCCGGGCCGCCGGCTCCTCTAGAGGCAGCAGAAATGCCCCCCCCCGCGCCGCACGCACAGGAACAAATCCAGCTTCAGTGCCACCCCCAAAAAAATAATAATCCTCTTTAGATCCAAAGGCACGGGCTCCAGGCGCGGAAACCTCCCCAAATGCTCGGCGGGGAGGATCGGGAAACGTCTCTTCCTCGCCTCTCCCCCCGCGCCGCGGGGCTCACGCAGCCCCGGTGCCTTCCCTCGCCGGCCGCCGCAGCTCCTCGCCCTCCGGCCGCCGCGGGTCCTTCCTCCCGCACCGGGGCGGGGGGGTCCAAGACAAACCACCCCTTTTTTTTTTTTTTTTTTTTTTTTCCTCCCCTCTCCTTGCTGCTGCTCTTTTCACATGCGCTTTCCAGGCGGCTGAATCCTCTCGGCGAGAAGAAAATACAAAATAAAAATTAAAAAAAAAAAAAAAAAGGCAAGCCCGTTTGCTCTGTGCCACGAGCAGAACCTGTCCTCTCACGGGCGGATTTTTCCCCGTCTTATTTTTCCTGCTCTCTCCCGCATTTTTTTTTTTCTCCTTTTTTTTTTTTTTTCCCCTTTTTTTTTCTCTCTCTCTTTTTTTTTTTTTTTTTTTTTTTCCCCTTCCCCTATTGAGCGGCTCCGCGGCGGCGGAGCGCGGGGTGGGGCGAGCGGGCCCACACTGCACGCTGGGAGCGAGCGGGGCCGCTCACATGATGCCCGCGTCACCCGCGCCGCCGCCGGCGCCCTCTTCGAACCGGCCCCGCCGCCGCCCGGGGCCCCGAGCCCCGGAGCCGCCCCGGAGCCGCCCCGCAGCCTCCGTCCCGCGGCACCGCCCGCCCCCCGCCCCGCGGCATGGAGGCGCCCGGAGCTGGGCTTGCTGTTCATAGGATTCGTGCCCCGCGACTCCTTGTGTTACGCTTGGAAATAATTAGTGTAGGAGTTGTGGTGCTGAATGGTTTGTGTCTGGTTTTTTTTGTTTTTTGGGGGGGTGGATGATCGCTAGCACCCCGCGATCCGTCCCTTGCCTGTCTCTGTCCATCCCTGCCCATCCCGGCCAGGATTGCGTGCGCAAGGTACCAGGGGATGGATGCTCTCTGCACCTCTGAATGCACACACACACTGGCTTCTACGCATGGTTTTACCCCCGTCTAACCCCATTTTCTAAAATATTTTTTGTAAACCTCTTTGCAAAAATTACACACCTTATCAGTTACACCTGGAAAACAAAGGTTGGCGCTTTGCTCTTTGTATAGCCCGGATCCCTAAAATACACAGGTAGTTTTTCTCTATGCACACACCCCACACGAGTTAGTGAAATGTCCTTTACTATACAAATATTACTTACCCTAATTTGCAAAATTTGATTATCTACCACACTGTTCCCACGAACACGCCTTCTTACATCATGCAGTTACTATATTTAGAAACACCCACAGTAAAACAATTATATGAATAGAGCAAACAACTAGTAGGTCACAGCTAATGTCATCAAATACATCTGTTGAGCTGCCCTTGCTGAAAGAAGGGGGGGACTTCAGGAGAAACAGGGAACATCACAATCACTATTTTAAATGCACGGGAGAGACTCTTAGTAGGGTCTCTAGGTGCTCTTTTAGGCTAAGAGCAGTTTTTAAAGGGTCTTCGAGAAACTTGGCTCAGCAATGCCCAGATTTATCTGAAGCAAATATGGTAGTAATTCCTTGTATCTTTTATAGGTTATTTATTTCTATAGTTTTCATGTAATACACAATATTAAAATATAATTTAACTGTGGAGTTTACAAGGCATAAAGGACTCAGAAAAGAAGAATTTGGACTGAAAATTAGAGAACCTCGTACTTTTTTTTTTATGGTTTCAGATATGAATAGACTGTAGAAGTGCCAGTACCTGCCACCTCACATGGGGGAAAATCTGCCCCAGCCTCCAGGCTTTTCTTCCCTCCGGGTCCCAGATGAGGGGAAGGGAGCCCATCTCAAGCTCCAAACATGAAGGAATACACAAATAAAGAGAAATTATTGCTGGAGATATACAAAAGGCTAAAATCTCAGTGAATGGTGTCTGTACAGGGAAATGGGATGGGTAAAGATGCCAAAGCATCCACGGACAAGGAGTCATGGCTGTGTAAATGCTGTTGTCCAGCAGTGCACACCCATCCCTTCCCAAACAGAAACCAGGACAGGCTCTGCGAGGTTGAACTCCCACAGGAATCATTGTCCTCCTGCTGTAGATACCTGGTGCCTCTGTCTTTAGGCTGAGCAGAGCATGAAGTAGCTAAAAAAGAAAAACACACTCAGCTAATTCACAAAGCTCCCAGTTACTTACAACAGAATTAAGAATTAGCTCCTTGTATTACAAGTGCTACTAAAGTGTGAAAGTGTCAAAAGCTACATGAAACAAAAAGAAAACTCCCACATTGTGCAACCTATCAGCAATTACAGATTGTTTTATTTTCCTGAAATATGACAGGACTCAGGACATCAGGCACCACCCACTCTTCACAAACCCCCTGAACTGCCAGGAGTTTTTTTCAGTGCTCTCCTGATTAGGAGCCCATCGTTTGAAGAGTGAGCATACCAACACATTAGCTGTTCTCACTCTTTTTTATTTCTTTAAATAACATAAGGCTGCTAATGTGTCTTCAGAATAAACAGTGTTTTGTGTTGGAACTAGTTCCATTAGCTTCCATCTTGTAAAAATCCATTAACTTGAGTTTCACGAGACTCCTGCCATCAGAAGGGTAAGTGCAGGCACAATCTGACCCCCTGACTCACCATAAAATTAAATCTCACTTCTGAAGAACCTGCAGCCTTAGGAACAAATAATGCAAAGATAAAATAACTACATGTATGGGCATAGTGCCTCTGTGATAAAAGTCTATTTGAAGCTTGAAAAGAGGGTGTTAAAGGACACTACTGCATGTTAAATGAAAATGTTTTCTAAAATGGTATAGTAACAAGAATGTGGAAAAGGCTGTAAAAGAGCATCAGAAGACTTTGGCCATTGACTCAATCCTGCATTATTTAAATTAATGGGAAATACAAGTTTAAACACAGAAGATTGAGAGCATTGCACACTTACAGATTAAATTCAGATTCACTGATATTCCTTCTATGCTTGAATATGACACTTTGAGTAGAATAGAGGCTGTTGTTTTTTATTTTTCAGTCTAAAGTAAATGCAAAGATTCTGATGCACCAGCACACATCTCAGGGCAAGGATTTCACAAAAAGAACAGGGGGTTTAACAGTGTGAAACAATATTCTGCTGTTTTCACTTCTCAAAACAGAAAAGATCTCACAAGGAGAAGTAGCAGAATAAATAAAAGAAATAATATTTTAGTGGAATATCTGGGAGAAAAGGAGGATATATAAAAGTTCCCTGTATCTATAATCCATTTCAGTCCACTTGATCGCTTTAGTTAAAAGATTTTTAGTCCTATTGACCTAATTTCTATTACATCCTAATGAAAATCATCAGGTCTCTTAATTTTGTTAATTTCTTTTTTGAAAGAGGAATTTTATTGCCATTATTTTCTTCACTTTCTCTCCACAGCTTTTTCCCCAAAATCTACTCTCTGGTGCCTAAAACTAAAGACCGATTTGTAACAATATCCTATTCCTGTAAATAAACCTGAACTTTACTCAGTTGAGCAGTCCTTTTGAAGTGCATAACTTATGCAGACTTGGCTCTTCCCAGCTAGGACAACTATATTAGCTTGATTTTAAAATGGAATAAAAGATTTAGATATAAAGTAGAAGCAGACTAGCAGTAGCAGTAGGGGAGAGAACTTGTTGAAAAGTTCACATCTTTTATGCTTCCCCCACCCTATACACATGAACTTCTGTCCTTTTAAGATTTACATGTAATACCTACTGATATAATCACTCAAGAGGACCTCAAGAAAAATACTATCTTTTTCCTATTTCAATATATTTATTTCATATCTGACAGACTGCTACATGTACTTCAATGCATTTTCCTTGTGGTAGTCTCCCTTCTTGTGCATGAGGATATTCACAACTGTACAAGTAAAATACAAATAAATACTGCTGTAAAATTCACAAACATTGGCTGGAAATGTAGATGCAAGACTTGGTTTTGGAGAAACTATTGCCTTAACAGAGTAGATTCTGAGCCTGTTGAAAAAGACTTTTCAGACACATATTTCATGGTGTTCTGTTCTTTTATCTTTTTAACTAAATGGATAAAACTTTATGCTTACAGTTCTGCTGTTGCATCAGTTTTATTCTAAATTGACCAGAGTCAGGTTCTGAATTCATTCAAGTTACTCTTTGTATTTAGAGCTGGTTATGAGACCCAGATCAGATGCCCTCTTACCCACAGCTTCCTCCCAAACCCTCCAGGTGACAAACACCCTTATTTCCTATTGCAAATAATTTACATTTGTTAGTGAGTGGAAGGCACTGAGCACTTGGGTACCTCCAGTAAAGAAGAAATGGTTAACTCATTTTCAGATGGGACAATTGTGCAGTTCCTTATGGGCTCTCACTGGCCGGTGAATGTGACCTCGCAAACTTTTGGCTGTGAACTGTGGGGGATGGAGCTGTGACCAAGCCAATGTGCTCATTTGGAAGAGAAGACACAGATGACATCTCCAGCATCCCTTAGCAACTGGACTGAAACTTCACTGCAGCCTCTGAGGAGGCTGTCAGCCTTCCTGGCCTCTGGAATAACCTGTACCCAGTTCTAGCACGGCTCAGGAGACACAGCACAGAGGACAACGTTTGTAGCTCAAAAGGTAAAAGTGACAGTGCTGATCTAATTGTACAATTTCCTTTGTTTCTGTTTGTAGGAAATAGCATATTTTCAGCAAGTCTTTTCCATGGAAGGACACAGAGCTCAATTAACCTGGGGGACACATGAAACAAATGGTTCTTATAGCAACACCTGGAATTTTGTTAAGGAGCCCACATTACCCCATGCTTCATTTTGCTGTCCTACAAATCCACAATGCCATAGCTGAGCTGTTGGAACTGACCTTCCTCTTTTAAAAGCAGGGATTAACTCAGGAACAGATTGACTCTTTCAGTTAAAGGACATTTTTAATAGCACACACTGTATATTTTTGTGTATGGGTACTTCTCTGACTTGAAGTTAGTTAAATTTAGGGTCTCCATCCCAGGCTGATAGTTGAGTGTCAAACCTATCAACCTCAATGTATTTAATCCCCAATAAACTTAATCTTTTAGTTACAGATAAGGATTAATTAAGGTTCTGATTTAGACTTAGATCAGTGGGGTTTTTTTAATCTAAGAAAAACTGCTATGGCTACTTGCAGTGACTCAGGTCTGCTGCTCATGTTTTCCTTAGAAGGAGCCATCCTCCACGAGCTATCGAGCTATCGTCCTGAAAATCCTTTGGACTCTGGGAAGAACGAAACGTGGTGATAAAAAGGGAGACGGTTTCAAAGTCTCCAAATTACCCTTTGACCTGCTGAACAAGGAACCCTTGAGTAATCTCAAACCCGTTTAAAGGAGAAACAAACAAATTAAAGCCAAACAATAATCTAAAAAGGAAAACCAAAGCAAACAGATTGGAATTGGAGCAAGAATTCAATGTGGGTTTTTTTTTAAATCGGTTTCCCTTGTCGGGGCCAGAACTAAAAACACTTTAAAAAGCATTCAGAGGTAAACAAGGTAGGAAATTACCAATCAAACCCTGGGAGGGCAACACAGGATCATCATGTGAAGGGACAAGTTTGTCAGCTGGGAAGGAGTGAAACGAGCATTGTCAGGGAGGAATTAATGCACCACTAATGTATTCAATAAAGAACAAACACAAAACACTTAACTACAGATACTCCAAAACAAACACAATGAAAAGGAGATACTTCCCTCTCTGGCAAAGGAGAAGAATTTTTCCATACAGAAATTCTAAACTTGAGAGGGATTTTTGTTTTGTTTTTAAATAAAACAAGCCCAAAGTCTACTAATAGAATTAACCAAGATCTTCCTTTAAACCAAAGGGAAAAAAAAAAAAAAACCTTGCCTCCCTCCTTTCACTCGAGGCTTTCCCTCAGAAACATTAAAAAGAGACTTTAAGGAACTCACGGAATTATGGAAATAACACACTGAGTAAGAGCTTTTCACTTAGTAGCTTTTCTTATTTTCATGTTGTTCTTTTTCTTGATATTACTTCTCACTCCTCATGCATTCTGCACTGCACTTTATTAAAAAAGAAAAAATCCCTCTTATGTAACAGAAGTAGCAGCACATCCTAGCTCTCCACATAACACATATGGAATGCCGATTAAAAAAAAAAATTGGAACAAGCCTTTTCTCCTATTTAGTTTCAGTATTTGTCAACATTCACTGCAGACCTACCCTTGCAAAAAAAAAAAAAAAGAAAAAAAAAACTGCAATTTTTTTTTTTTAATAGAAAGAAATATTCTGCTTTAATCCTTGTTAAGTTTGGGTCACAAAGCCCAGGGAGGCAGTTGTGGCAGAGGCTGTTTTCTAAATGCTGGCTGTAGTTAATTCCTGCAAAGAAGCACAAAACTCCCAAGCTTTTCTCCTGCCCGGGGGTCAGGCGAGGAGAGGAGGCTCTGCCTTCAGCAGCCACAGTTCCCAGCAGAGCAGGGTGGCAGCTGGGGCTGGGCTGACCCAGCCTGACTCCGGGAGCACCGTGAGCCATCCCTCCATGCCAATATTATTTATTACTGACACTGCATTCTCATTGTATGGTGCATAACAGGAAAGGGAATAAGAGGATTGTTAAAATAGTTCTTGCTAAGTTGTCACACAGGTTTTCATGTGCTGTAAACATTCGTCTCCTTCTTTAACGTTTTTTTAAAATAGGATGACGTCCAGGCTTTCATGCTCAAAATAACTTTACATTTTAGAGCTAGCAAACCACAATACTCTCAATACCAGGAGCTATTAGAGACGATCTGCAAGGAAAACAGGACTGTGATTTTGCTACTCTGTCTCTGCATTACTGAAGGCCTAAAAGTATTCCTTTTGAAAAGGGGTATTTTCTCCCATCTTTTTCTTTAGATGAAAAAACCTTAAGTCTAGGTCCTAAGATTACATACTGACACAGTTATAGAATAGGGGTCTTTTGTACCCTGTTTTTCCTGGAAGAATCTGTCTGTCTGGCAAACTAAGAGCACCATTGCGTCTTAAGTGCCTTGATGTTAAATTAGAGTGCCCCACATGCCCCAGGGCAGTTGCAGAATTTAGACCCTTTTTGCAGTGAAAAAGTCTTTCTGGTGGTTTGGGGGTTTTTTATGTCTGTTAGATTTTAGAAAAGCATATGAACCAACTGATTGTCTCCAAGGTTTTAGGTGCACAATGAAAGGTTTCCCTTGTTGCTCTATCTCAGGCAAAGCCAGGAAAGACATCCATGGCCAGGATGGGAAGCAGGAGGCAGGAGCTGGGTCAGAAACTGTGGTCCAACACTGGATTTTGCCTCTGCCACATTAAAACCAGCAGAGGTGGAGGATTATCCCCTCCTGTGGACCCAACTGGGGGAAAATCAGACCTGTTTGAACACTCACAAACTGTGAGTGGAGACAAGATGAGCATGGGGATCAAACAGGGGAACAGGATCCAGACCTGATCTCCTGCAGATGGTTCAGCCCAGCACAGCCACCGATCCGTGGGTGACCTTGGACGAGCCACTTCCCTTTTTTGTGCCTCTTTGTCCAGCTATCTTTTATCTGCCTCTCTCTTACAGGTTGTGAGCTGTTTGCTTCCGACATGTCTGCACAGCACTGAGAACCAAGGGGCCCTGGTCTCACTGGTGACCTTTAAGCCCTTCTGCTGCACGTTTCATCATAAAATAATTATTCAAAAAGGAAGCAAGTTTTTTTTAATAGTCTGTCTTCCTTTTCTTAACACCTCTTAAATTCAGACATTTTCAGCAACATTTCATGAAAAAAAAAAAAAAAGATAGGCTCTATTCAAAATCTTAATGCTGTTTTTCTTAAATGAAAATGGTGAGAAAGCTGCTAGTACTCTGTCAAGTTCTTCTCCCACAGGCCCTCCAGCAAAACCAGAGAAAGCTAGAACCAGCATGCTTGCTACATTCAAAGTACCAGACAAAGATACTTTTTATTTTGAAAACAGGAAAAAAAAAAAAAAAAAAAAAAAAAAAAAAAAAAAAAAAGAGAGCCTGCACACTTTTCAGTCATTCTTTGCCCACCATGAAGCACCCACCCGGTGCCGTGTTCTTCCACAGGTCACTCCCAGTTTGCTTTACACTCTCTGGTGTTACAATAACGAATTTGTTTTTCCACTGCTCCCTTGTCTAGCTGTGACCTATTCCCTTCTGAAGCAATCGGCTTTTTACAGCTCCATCTCTGCTGTGCAAACAGAGAACGAGCACGGCTGAGCCCCCACAGCTCTGGGGCCAGGAGCTCCCTCCAGCCCCGACCTGGACCTGCTTGCCCGCTGCCATCCCCGGAGAACCAGCGCCCCAAAATCTCCCACCGCCCACGGCGAGCCCCCTCCCCTCTGCCCAGGGGGATCACAGCCACGCCAGCACTCCCACTCTGCTGGAAAGCCCTTGGAACATCCAGGGTGCCAAGGATGCTGCAGGGCAGGGCATTTGATGGCTCTGAGCCTGCTGCCACCACCTCGCCCCAGCCCTGGGGTGACACAGGGACTCCTGTCCCCTCCAGCCATGGGACACCTGGAAGATGCTGGAACCAGCAGCCCTGGCAGTGCCAGGAGGCAGGGCCCTCCTGCAGGGCTGCATTTCACACCCTAGCTATAAAATACACAGCTGTACAGTGAGCCTGAAACATCCTCTCTATGCACTGGTGTTACTGAAGGATATATACACTAACTCCATGCATGTGGGAGTTAAGGAAGATTTGTCCAAGGAAATACTTCCAGAGGAAGTGCTGGGCAGCCACAGTATTTGTTTTATTTAAAATTATTTCAGGCTCGATAATGTCTCTTTATCAAAACTACACATGTGCAGAGCATGCACAGTGCTGTGTGTTGTGAGCCATACAGGAAGGGGTGGATTTAATTTATTTCTTTATTATGAATATTGTGGTGTTATAAGGAGAATCCTGGCCGACAGCGTGAAATAAAGCAAAACTTTCAGAGGTTATTTTGGGAGCTGAAGTTCCTGTGCTGCCTTTTCAAATTTAGTCTAAAATTCTGTATTCGTAATCCTCTGCTCTGTCTGGACCATCTCATAAATGGACATGTATATTATTACAGAGCTGAGCAAGTACCTCCTAACATTTACCACGAATATTCATTTGAAAGAAGAATGGAGTTTCAGTTTCCTGGTTTTCCTTCCCTTCAGTGAGGAGACCAGTGAGGGAGTTTATAAATTCACAATTCTAGCAGGCAAAAGGGACCGATGCAATTGTGACACACCAAAAATAGTTCTCCATCAAAATGATAACCACCTTTTATTTTGCAAACATAATTTTGGCTATAAGGTTTGTTTACATTTACTTGGTATCATACCCTCCATGGTGGATCAAAGCACTCTGTACCCAGCTGAATGACAATGGCCCGAAACAGAAAGAGCCACCATGACCAGCACAGACCATCTTTCTTTCAGCACAGAAATAAAAAGAATTAATTCTTCTCCACCCTAAAATCTGGTTTGGAGGGAACAAAGTGGGCTAGAAAGAACTGATTTCTGACTCTCTGTGGGTCAGTGTGGCTGCACTGGAGGGAAGGCAGGAAGAGCTCCTGGGTGTAGGGACAGTGACCCAACCCAAGACACACCAGGCACAAGATCAAACTGTGCAGTAGCAACTTGCAAGAATGCTCTTTTTCAGTGATGTGTATATGCTTACAACTGCTCAAGAGTTAAGGTAAAAAGGCTAAGAAATTCCTTGCTCAAGGATGAATAAAAGATTTCCTGTTACCAGAGAGT
This sequence comes from Lonchura striata, assembly GCF_050655825.1. Taxonomy (NCBI): domain Eukaryota; kingdom Metazoa; phylum Chordata; class Aves; order Passeriformes; family Estrildidae; genus Lonchura; species Lonchura striata. The sequence continues at coordinate 12,396,466 of NC_140722.1, forward strand.
TGAAGCTGACATTTTATCATGGAATTAAGAATGTGAAGTGCTGAAACAGTGCTTCCACCAGCTAAAAAATGGACTGTAGGATCTCACTGCCCCAAAGACACTCAAGCAAGTCTCTTTATGGAAGCATCAGTATGAAGTCTGCAATGTCCACATGAGAGGTGGCAGAAGGACAAAGGTTCACTGGCAAACATTCCAAACTGATCTGCATAAAGAAAAGGTGGGACAAGACACGACAGAAATAACCTCCCATGGCTTGAGACCTCCTGCCCTAGCAATGATTATGTAATTTTGCAGTCTCTTAATACCCAAGTAAGAAACTTTTTTATTGCATCAAGTTCTCATGTCTAGACAGATATACATCACAGAATGAATCACTACCTTTGAAGACCCGAGCTGAAGAGCACTCCATGATGGAAAGCCACTATCTGGGCACATCAACACTTGGGGAACAATTTTCTGGAGACAGGTTTTGCAGTATGTGTCAGTAAGGTTTACTACCTGTGAGAAACTCTGGTTTTCCAACAGTGTCCTTAAAGGGCTGATAAGAAAGCAGTCTAGGCTTCGTAAAGGAGCATCTTAAACAGAGTCCAAAGTCTTCAAAAATACCCCTACTTTGCCCCCCCACCAAAAACCAATTTAAACGCTAACAAAAATGCATAAGCAAGGCAAAAAATACATGGGAAAAAATCAAACAGGCTTGAATTCACCTCTTAGTCTGATTATGCCTTTGCTAGCAACGATTCTGCCTCCTCTGTCTAGAAAGTTTTACTTCTTTGTGAGACAGCACCTATTGCCTAAATAACTGGAACCCCTCTTCTGCCTCTTTGCTTTGGCTTCAAAGGTTCTCAGGTTTCTCTTTTTTTCCTCCTTTCAAGAACTTCCAATCAGCTTCTCTGCAAAATGGTCACATCTTGCAGAATTCTTTTCCCCAGTTGTTCTGGATGATTCCCAACTTTCTCATTTGTCCTCTTGGAGGTGCTCCTCTCCCTGGCAAGGACACAAGGCATCTCCAACATTAAACCTGTATTTTAATTTAGCACAGATATTACAGCACAGGGCAAAGGATCTGGTGAATGTGTTCTCCAAAATTGTGTTCTCAAAACCACAGTTTGACTCACATATGCCCCCAAACAATAATACATTAGCAATTATAATGATCTTTAATTAAAAAAAGAAATATGTTGCTGCTTTTACAGATAAGGATCTATAGAAATACTTGTATAGGTGCCATGAAAGTTTATTTTTCAAACTACATTTCAGTGAGGGAATTTTTAACTACCTTACCTGCATTACTCGAATTCTACTCTAAAAGAAACTTCTTTGAAGTTTTCTTATTACAAAAGCTTTAAAAATAAGCAGTTTGAATTATTTTTCTAAGAACAACCTAACCTTCTTAAGTAGTAAAAAGTTAACTTCAGCTCAAGTCATTCCACTTGGAAAAAAGCAAAGAAAAAGCAGTAGATTCACCCATCTCACCCTACATTTTCTCTGAATTTCATCTAACCTCTGATTGTTAAAATTTTTCATGGTAAAGCCTTCTGAGTGTTTTTAGCCAGTAGACTTTGGCTTTTATACTGGAAAATCTGTTACATAAATGTCACTTTCATTTATATCTTCAGATACAACGAAGTCATTAACGCAGTTGATTCCTAAGAAAACTTATATTTTAGAAACTTCTTCTAGCTCTGGTACTGCATAAACACATCTATTGCAGAGCATAGGAAAATGATACCTTGGCGACATTTTAAATCAGGAGTAGAAGCTAAATTCTCACTCTTCTTGATATGAATATCAGTTGTCAATGATACATTTTGTTCCCAGAGAGCCACGATCTCCTAACCTCATTTTGTAGCTTCACTCTCACTACCCTGTAGAGAGCTGTGGCTTGGATCCTAAGGTCTCACAAGATGAGAATCTGGGGTTGGATACCACGGCACTAAAACTGCTCTTCAGGAGATTCCATCGCTGTCAAAACCAGAACCCAAAAAAATCCTCCCCTCCTGGTTTTTAATCCTGCTCAACACCAAATATTGGAAGCAGGTTAAGATCTACAAACTAACAGATTTGGCCTCTTGCCACGTACCATATTAAGATGCCATATTTAGCTCCTCATTCCCTAATAATCAGACATTTACCCTGTTCCCTCCAGCCCTTTCATCTACTTCCAGTACACTGCTAACCAAGATGTCTTTCACTCTTCTCTGTCTTTTTTCCATTTCTCGAGTCTGTTTTACACACAATTAGTGCTGCTATCCCATGGCACTGGAAAAGGGATTGACTGTTGTGCTCCCTCTGCTGCCTGCTGGGCTCTGCAGCAGCACGGCAAGAGGTGCTGAGGAATCAAGGGTTCTCCTCAGCACGAGGAACCTCTATAATGTGAAAATTCACGTTGTTACGTGTATGAAACCCAAAATTGCCAAGCAGGGACACCTCTTCCCCATATTCTCCACGGACCTCTTGTGTGGCTGGCAAGGAGCTGAGAGGCCAGCGCCCCTCAGAAGAGTGAGCAGGACCAAGAGTAGGGAGTAAAGCACACAAATGGATGGGATAAGCATATCTAGCTTTGGTTTCTGGGCATTCCTCGTGGGAAGAAGACCAGGCAGTTTCTCAAGGCTGGCTGCAATGCTCGTGTCCCACGGTCCTTGACACCGCTACCGGCGCTGCGAGGAGCCGGGGCAGATCCTGGAGCAAGGTTAGCTCCCAGCTGAGCACAAACTCCTCTTCATTCCCTTGAGGAGGCTGCTGCCAGGGCTAAGAGTATGGAGAAGCACTGTGGACAGCCAGTTATCTAAAGAATTCTCCTGAACCTCAACAACACGGAGCGCTCTGTCCCTCTGCTTCAGCGCCCGGCCTGTGCCTGTCCTTCCCACGGGTGATTCAGCAGCAAAGAGTATTTACTGTTATTTAACAATGCAGTGGTCCACAGACATAACTCATGACTCAACAGAAAACACACTGGGTGCAGACCTTCGAAAGAAATGATCAACAGATTGTGTCTTGTGTTAAAAAAAAAGAAACTGAATGTTTTATGTATTTGAGGATCATACGAGAATAAAATGGATGGCGTGGAAGATACCTTCATGCTGTTTTTAGAAATTACAGTCTTGGTTGAATATTTTTAGAAATAATTAATATTTAGGGTATTATGAATTAAGTGAAAGGTTCACTGGATTCTGTCTGAAACTTCTAAAAAATAAGCCTTCAAGTCTTTGTTTATGTTGGCAAGTAACCTGGCCGGGTATAAAAGCCAAAGGTATGATTGACTACCTCACATATTTTACAACTGTTACACTAAATAGGTATTTCAGAATCAGAAGGATCCTTAAATAGACTTTCTTACAGCACTTAAAACAAACATACTTTAGGACATACTTCCTGTTTCATTACAGTATTTAATATACTTTAAAAAAAAAAGTTTACTTTTCCTTCAACGAAAATCCAAAAATTCAACTTTAAGGGTACAAAGATCACAGAAACCTATATTACTGTTTTTAATGTACTGAAATTGTTTAATGAATACCTACAAATCCTTAAAAGAAAAAGCATCAGAAGTAGTGAAGCCTTTCAAACACATTAGTATGTGTGCATTTAGCACTTAAACACAAAAGGCATGTCTGCATATTGCTTAGAATGGCAAACTCCTACAACTGAAACTCAAACAGTAATTAAACCCCAGATCATTGATTAGATGTTCCTGTTACAAACACTGAAAAAGATGATACTGACAGTTCTCTCTACTTCCTTTAGATTTGCGTGAGAAAAATTCACAGCACAAATTCATGCAAAAGGATGCAAACTGATTTTTTGGAAGTGTTTAATATTCACCACCAGCCTTCAGCATTGATAAATGGATTTTATATGACCTATAGTTAGAGCTGTGTATCAGTCTGGCACTGGGAAAATCAGTGACAGTGATCTTTTAAGGACACGAGTTACTTTATACAGACTTTAAAATCTGTATAATACATACAGGTGAGCAAACCAATGTCCCACCAATGTCACCATTCCCATTTATTTTCAGTATCACTGCCAGTCACACACCTCCTTAATCCCTCAACAGGGGCTTCAACAGCTTTGTAACTCTCTTATTGTTTCTTAGCACGAACATGGATGTTCCTCTTCCTCCCCACTTACAGCACTTTTCATTTACGGAGGGAAAATATAGCAGGTTTCTACAGAAAAGGAAAAACAAGGATACAGTCTTGCAAACCCTCAGTGAAAGGAATCTCCCCCAGAACTTAATTTGGGAGGAAAGGCTCGGGTATTGCAGAACTGGTCAGAGCTGGAGAGGTTGGTGGCATCCTGCAGGAGCCCAGTTCTGCAACAACTGAAGAATTAATTCTGTTTAATCAGAAGCCAGTCACGGCTTCTGCTTTAACTTGTTACACTCAAAGGTACTTACAGTTCTGGGAACTAAGTTCAGCTTATTAAACAAACCATTTTTCTGCACTTTTTTTTTCCCCTCCTGTGATGTGTGATACAACTTCTTCAGACACATTTTTGGGAAGGAAACAGATAAAAGTTGATACTCAGGATGTCTGGGGAATAGTTTCCAAAAGTACATGGAGACCAGATTTCTCAACAAGGGCATCCAGCTGAACACCTGAGGTGACTATTTTCCACACCTACAACAGTAAGCTCCCACTGGGAACTTTGCTGTATTTTTAGACAATTAGAATAAAATACACAACATTTCACTCTAAAACAGGGCACACGTGAGTCTGGAACACAAGGCTATGGATGCAGCAGTTGATGCAGGAATTCATGTCCCTGCTGCAGCAGCCACCAGATTTTTGGAGTTGTACTTCAGCCTTTCAAGCCCTTTCCCTGGATTCAGAGAGGGTAGGCTGAGCGTTTAGGATTGTTCCTCCTTTTGTTTGCATATTTCAGACAAGCACCCTTAGAAAGATATTTAATTGGGAAGCTCACACGCTGTGCATGAATAATATTAGTGCACAGCAAATTAAAATTAGCAAAAAAGTTGTATATTTATATTATGGGTATTACATTGAAACAAAAAAGTGCTTGCCAGCAGGCACAGAAATCTTATTTCAAAGCACTGCTGAACATTCACTAATTGGAGCTGATGTTCTGAGTTTTTCAACTTTTCATTCCCCTTTTTTTTACCTAGCACTAACATTTTAACTCAAAGCCCTATGAGTAGTGAGCTGTGCCTTGCTTCTCTCTAACAATCACTACAAATTTTCTAAGTCAAGCAGTACAGAATACATGTCGTGTTGCAGGAGGTGTGTTTATATTTGTCAGGGGGAGATTCTAATAAAAATTGCATGTATATGAATATATCTAAGCTGGGAATAATGATTTCTCTACAACTGCAAGCACACAGAGTCCACCCAGAGGGGATTCAGTGTTCCCTCAACCATCCAGGGAATACACACCAAGGTTCACACCCAGGCCAGACCTGTGTAAGAAACTCCACAGAAATCTCTTTATTCACAAGTATTCTTCTGATTTAGTTGCAACCTCACGTGAAAACAGTCTGTGTCCCTCATAATTTTCAGAACAAAGAACTCAAAATTAATTGCAAAACCTGTGAGCATTCACTGTAAATCAACAAACTGTGTACAACTCAGCCTATACAGTGTCCAGCCCAAAACCCACAAACGTCTCTGAATTTTTTTTTTTCTTTCTTTTTTTGCCATCTATCTTTTGCAAAGCTGTCGTCTTCTGCTTTCTTGCAAATTCATGCTTTTCAGGGGGTTCTTGTTTCTGCTGCCTTCTCAGATTACAATTTCTTTTGTGTTAATTAAGCTGAAAAATTGAAAGAATGTCGCTGACTCTACAAAGAACACAAAACAGGCTTGCTTGAGAAGCTAAAAATAGATCGCTCTGTTCGGAAGACAGACGACTCAGTCTTCAAACTATTTGTACAATGTGAATTAATTGCAGATGGCCAATTCATTTATTTAGACCTCTGTGACAGAAATGAAAGTGCTACTGCGATGATTCTACATCTGCAGAAAGCTCCTTTCAGGTAGTTGGGACGAATGGAAAACCAGGAGCAGCGCTTTGTTATTTTCTGGAAGTCAGTTTGTCAGAAAGTTTTCTGATGAGATTCTCCCTCTCCAGCCTCCCGGCCCCTCTCCCAGCAGCTCAGATTTAAGACGTGACACTGATGTACACAAACTAAAGTTACAATGGCCTGCTCACATGTACTGCTAGCACTCACAGTGCATGTTGTAAATCAGCTACATTCCTTCGATTAAAATCATGTTTTATGATGTAAATGTTGTAACAAAACCCACCCTGATTATTTAACTTATCTGAAATTAATGGCATTTTTCTTTTTTATATGCCTCAGTATTTGTTTTAAATAGATTTTTCTTTTCTTTTCTTTTTTCCCTTCTTAGCCTTTCTCCTTAAAAGCAAAAGAAAGCTTAATCTAAAAAACTAATGTTATTGATTTAATGGGAGAGAATTCAGGAAAATCTAAGTGGAAACTGATATTCCATCCTGGCTCTTATTGTTAGATAAACGGGAGGTTTCCAAAAATACCAGCTATTAGACTAGGGCCTATAAACTGTAGCTGTGAAATAAAAATATCATTTAACTAGATAAATTGTTTGGGATACAGAATGATCTGTACTAGAACTTTACAGCAAATCCTGAACAGCATGAAGCCTCCTTTGTGTTTGAAAACTAGAAACGTTGTCATTTGGGAGTCTAAATAATGCCAAGAAAAAGAAACTAAATATCAGAGTCCCTTTTCTCTAACGCCACTGTCTCTCCTTTGCAATTTTACTACTTTACAGTATCTAAATCCTTGTTTGCAGCCTTGCTGACTTGAAAAATGTGCAAAAGTTGATCCACACAGGGTCTGAACTAACAGCGCTGTAAGAAAACCTCCCAAGAAGTTTCAGGTGATATGATATCTGGCATGCTGATAATATCACAAAGATTACATTTTTCTGTTACTTTTTAAAAATAAATTAATGTTGCTGCTTGCATTTCAAAGTATTTATATTACAGCTTTTAAATCAAGACTGGAGTTTTTTAAAGGCATTAGGTTTTATATGCCAAAAATAAAGCTTGATGAAGGAATGAATTAAATTTTCTGCCTAGACAAATGATTGTAATCTATTTAAATTAAAATACCAGTCCTTGCCACTGTTCAGTCTCCTTACAAAATACCTTTTAGGAAGTTTCTTAAGCTTAGTGGTTATCACAGATTTAGAAGGGGGCAGGCATAACCCTCTACCCTATATTTTAAGCTATATTCCTTTGCTGTGACTTCATCCTATCTCCCCACCAAGGTCAAGGGAAACAATTTGTTTCCAAGCAATACAAAGCAGGCTGTGCAGTCAGACTACAGCATCTTCCTCCTGCCTTTATGGACTACAAAATAAAAGTTTAAATAGAGCTACACACTTCTTAACAAGGAAAAAAAAAAATCCTTTCCTCAGGAAAGAAACTTCCTAGGATGCCTCTGAAAGATGACCTCCATCCTGCAGGCTTCAAAATGTTTTCATCTACTTCCTGGAAATTCAGGTGATACCCGAGGTGGAGCTGAGGACAATAAAGCTGCTAAGTAACAAAGGTCACTTGCCTTCAACTACATCAATAAAAAAAGCTGCAAGATCCCCTTGGCTCAGTCCAGGCAGACATTTACCAGAGCATAGGGACGCTCAGCACACTGCCACACAACCTGCTCCCCTCACCAGCATACCTGCCCACACCTCCTTTGGGGGGAAAACTGAAATTCTTTGGCCACACATGCAGAGGAGGAATCTGCTGTTGTCCCTCGGGAAGATGCAGTGAGGAAAATGCTGTCGGGAAGCAGCACCCAGCACACACCAACCATGTCCTGATGATGGGACACTCCACTAGCAAGGGCAACAAACCTCCTGATTTTTTTTGGTTTTATTTATTTTCCACTGTAGTTTTTTTTCCTTTTATTTATACTCTGTGGTAGGGCAGACTCCATAGGGACCATGTCCTTACACAGACACATCTACCTCCTCACAGAAGAGAAACATCTTTGTTTACTTAAACTATTTTAGTTAGACCTAGTTTTTGCTGGTTCTAAAGAGTTTTGTCTTGTTTACAAAGTAAACACCAACATCTCTGACAGAAGTACCACCTTTGAGTGCCCACTCTTTGTAGACCTCATAAAGATAACATAAAAATACATTTTTTTTCACTGCTTACCGAGATGAATCATGTTAGCCAAGGTCTTTATAATAAAAAAAATGCTCTAAAATAATTATCTGTTAAAGATAGAGGACAGCAGAAGTGGAAAATCTTTGCACAGAAGCAGAGAAGGGTCTGGTGATATAAAGCAATATACTTATCAAACATCAGGGCTGCAAAAGAGGACGGCTGGACCCAAATAATGCAGTCAAGGGCTGGGTGTCCTCTCAGTGCTTCCCAGCCCTGCTGGATTTGCAAAACCTCCAGCATAACACACACAGAACCCCATGCAGAGCTGGAAAAGCATTTTTTACAGACACTGATAAAGCCTGACACAACACAAATAACCAGAGCCCATGGGGTGATTTCACTTTGGGTGCACTTCTGCTCCACTGAAATTCAGGGGCTGAAGGTTCAAGACAAAGCAAAAAGTGGTGGAAAATGCACGTGGAACACCCACTTCCACACAAACAAACCCTGCAACTAAATACCCCAGAGGTGAACCACTCTGTCCCTACTGTGATAAGAGCAAAACAGTGAAGAAAGTAAATGTATTGTTGGAATAATAATCTGACATTAATTAATTTCTTGCCAGGATCTCACAAGAAGGCACAGCTCACCTGTAAACTGACAGCTCAAAAGAAAGCACCCAACTCACTTTTTCAGCAGTGGCATCTTTGTCATAAAGCCCAAATGTGATTTTTTTTTGTTGTTGAAGTAGCCTTTAATGGGTAAAGATGAAAATTCAGTGTCTGTGTGCTCCATGGGGTGGGGGAGCACTGGACAGAGAGAGTATGTAAGCAATGCTTTAGCATTTTTTTCCCAAATTCGTAAGGAATTACAGTCCACCCCCTCTCTAGCACTTTGACTACATATTCCTAAATAATTTTTGAACCCGGAGAAGTGCTAGAACTTAACATCTTCCCAGCTAAGAGCACGAATAGGGAAGTGTAAACCCAACACAGTCTGATTGGGTTTGTCCCCTTTTCTGGTGCCCCACTTTGGTTTCTTGGAAGCATCCCTGAGGCTCCTGCTGAAGGAGAATGAAGTCAGAGAGTTTACATTAGTTCTTGCATCTATACAGCCCCTGTCCCAGCAGAAACTTCTCTCTCTGGATGTAATTAGAGCTCAGGGAATAGTCTGTCTTCAAGATGACAGAAATCAGATTCCACTTTGAAAAACAGAGAAAAACCTTCATTGCACATACTGCAAGATTTCCTAAATATTGAAAAACCAAGATATCCCACTGTTTTTCAGGATGACTGAGAGGCTGCAACATTCCTGTTTTCAAAGGTCGCTGTCATGTTTTTATTTCCTCATCAGGTTGCATGAAAGAAGCACTTTTTCACTTTGCTGAAAATCCAAACCATCACATAAATATCAGCATAGCTAAACTAAAATAAATCCATCATCCTGTAAATTTTTAAATAAATCAATATACTGTTAAGGTTTGAAATGGTATAAGACAAATTTTGCCCCCTCTATAATTCAAAACCAGCCTTAACCAATTACTCCAAACTTTTCCCCAGACGCATCTCCTTTGGCTATACATTTCACATGAGAATTTCCAAGCCAAAAAGAGTTTTCTTCCACAGACAAAATTGGAAATGAGAGATTGAAATCACCCTAATTATAGGTACTGGGTAATGCCTTTCAACTATGGATGCATGCCCGTATCTCTACAATTGTGACAATATTTTTCCAAGCACAGTATAATGCTGTATGTAACACTGAAACTTCCTGGTCTCTTTGCCTCTCTGCTGCATGGTTACCATCTTATTTTTATAAGCATTCCATTCTGGGGCTGGCCCTTCAGCTTTGGCAGAGCAAGGCAGCTTCTGCTTTAAAGCGGCTATTTTGCAACTAGCTGCTGCTTGCTGCATCCCTCTTTTCCAGCCAGGAAGAACCTGCAATGTTTCCCTCTGCAGCTCCTGAGAAAATGGCACATTCCCACAGGTGCTGCCCCTAAAACAGGGCACGTGCTGGCAATAACTGGAGCCCACCAAGAAGGGACAGTGTGGGTTCATTTTTAGGTTTTTGGAACAGCTGCAAAATGGCTGGTTTTAAACAAGTTCAGAAAAAAAGCTTCTAGATTCACATCCTGCTCATGGCTGGCACTTCTGCTGCGGGAGTAGGCAGGCTGGCATCAAAGGAGAATTTTCACTGCCACCCCAAATTAAGGGATAAATACCAGAGGAGCCACAAACAGCACCACCAGGCACTTCTGAACATTGCTGGCTCAAAAACAGTGGTCAGCAGGGCAAGGGTAGCAAACTTCACTCTGTACTGAGTGAAGTAACTACTGTATGAATTAACTTTACCTGAGCTGTTCAGTAGTGAGAATCCAGCCCTTTACAAATAACAATTAATGTTCTATTTTTACCTTAAAAGCAAACAAATATAAAACCCCAAATGAGTGGATTTAGAGCACCCAAAATGCTAAGTAGTGCCTGGAGGGGAGCTCTGCCCATCTTGTTCATAAACAGCTACCTTGTCCTAGAGGTGACATGGTTGTGTCCTCCACATTTTCCTCAGCCTTTTAATTGCTGAAGTTAAGAGTCTCACACACAGGTGAACTGCAAGCAAGAGAAAAATTCAGCCCTGGTCATAGTCCCAGAGGTATCTCACTTCCTGATATGCCCAGAAGCTCTCAGGACATTTTTGGCTGATCCTTACTCCAGATCAGACATGTGCATCAAGGCAGTAAGTACATAATGGATTTTTAGCAGAAGTTCCTCACTGCTCTGGCAGGCAGTAATTAGATTACAAGAATTACAGAAACGACAGGCTGCTTGTCTACTCTCTGTATGGGCAGCCAGCAACAGCTTGGAGAAGAGTAAAGCACTCAGATTAGTAAAGGGATGAGCTCAGTGTAAATCCAAATAATACCAAAATAATATGTATTAACAAATAAGGTCCCTGAACCAGCATATTTACTGCTGCCATGCTCATCCTTATCCTCTCCTGGCTCTCTCACCAAACTACTGATGTAAAATGTCCCACGTATGAGGCCCTCTGTCATTTGCCTTTCTGGAACATCTCAGCATTGTGCCTTCCCTGTGCCACATCCCTTGTTCACACAGCTGTTAGACAATCCTAAAGAGGTGGGAAAACACTGGGAACCCGCTTTCACAAAGACTGCAAGCACACGTTGGCAACCGCAGTGACAACGTGCCAGATGCTGGCATCCAGATGAACATAACAAGCATTCAGCTTTGCTTATAAAATTCCCATATTCAGCACTGCCACAACACACAGCTTTAAAAATTAGAGCAGGGTTTTCCCATATATGGGAACGCTGACCTGCTGCTGCTGCACCAGCTCCCCAGGCGCGAGCGGGAGCCGTGCAGACCCTGCCTCCTGCGACTGCTCTGGGGTGATGCTGCTTTGCAAGAAGCCTGTAGCCACATTATTCCTGTACTGGGTTCACTTGCCAGCTTGACTAAACCTCTTTCAACAAAACGACTACGTTTTACCAACCCGTCCATCCAGTTGTGTTTGTACGTCCAATACTTCCGTGCCCAAAGCTGAGGTCTGAGCAGCAGCATCAACCTCTGGGCTTGGGCTGTATGGGAATACAGCCCATGGAAGCTCCCTGGGCTAAGGAGCTCCTGGGACAGGTCAAGGGATCCCACTGGCCCAAGCTTTAACATTCCTGTGTGATCCATGAGCCCCCAGGAGCAGCTGCTTTTAGGATGAGCACTAACAGACATCTCCCTCAGCTGTGGGAGAGGATCTGAGCGAACACATTGCTGCAGAGCCCCGGCTGGAGCGTGAAGGACCACACTCCTGAACCACTGGTGGCAGCTGCCAGTGGTTTGTTGGGAATATTCTGTTGTTTTGGATGTATAGAAAGCACGGGAAGCTGTGCCAGGAGCGCAGCGCAGCCTCCGCCGGCAGCTGGAGACTCCTGGCTGGGAGCGGTTCTTGTGCGGGTTTGGGAACGCACGGAGCCCTTTGGACTCCAACATCCCACAAAATCCTGACCCCGGCTAACTGCACGAGCAGCAGCGTGTATTTATAAACTCCTTACAAAAACCAGCAGGATGAGCAGGGCTGGGACCATCCAGCTGCAGCTCTGGTTATGCCAGACAGCTGCTGTGTCAAAGCGCTGGGAGAAGCCGCCTTTCCTTGCAGGGGACGCCCTTTGATACTCTGCAGGAGCCTGCCTTGGCAGCTCGGAGCTGCCCAGGGGAGAGATCTGCGAGAGGGGATGTTTTAGAAACCAGCAGTGTGCACTGAATACCTGCCTGCACTTCTGACTGCAAGGGATTTGCAGAGGGGGAATAAAAAGAAGAAATCCAGAGCGAGCGCTATTAATCACTACGCAATCATGACTACGTTTTCTTTTTCCCCACAGTTGTTAAAAATCAAGCAAATCCATCACACATGACTTTCGAGCTCCTTGGCACACGTTTCATATTCTGCAGGTTTCCATGGGATGGAGACCCACCAGCAGCTCTCCCTCAACCTCACTGCCTGTGCAGCAGGAATTAAGCTGCAGAATTCATGTGCAAGAGTAAAGACTTCAAGAATGAAAACTCTGTCTCAAAACAGTGACAGAACCAGAACAAGTCGACAGAAGAAATTAAAACTGCAGGTCTCTCATCTCTCTTGGTTTTGTTATTAGCATGGAAACGCCTGTTTAGGTAACTGAAAGTGTTGCATCACTTAAAGAAATGTTCATTACATCAGTGGTTTTACTGTAAAAAGTTTATTTTTCCTTTCCAGTTTTCTAAAGCCTTAGAAGTATTTCAAAGGGAATCCTTCCCAAATATGCAAACAGCAAGTTAATACTCTGAGTTTTTTTGCCAAGCTTCCTTTTCCCTACAGCTCTCACTTGCGAAAATAAAATTAAAAATACATGCAGATAAATAGAAAGGGATTAAAGCTGAGCAGGTCCAGTATTGCCAAAAAATTACAGATAATCAAAATCATCACTAAATGAGTCCCTTTTACTATTTAAATTGTGCCAGGAGTAAGTTGGGTTCTTCTTCCCCAGCAAAAACCCTCAGCATTTTCATTGTTTTAATTAACTAACGTTCCCTAAGGGATAAAAAACCCACTAAGGATTAATAACAAATGTCATAATTAGTACCTCACTAATTGCATTCATTTATTTAGAAATGCTATGCCACACCTTCCCAGAATATTAGTTTTCCTTGTGTTCATTTTTTTAGTATTTAGAAAAATACTACAAAATTTATTTCCATCAGATTTAAGAATTTTACAGAGTGGCAAACAAATTATTTGGTATTACCTTCTCCCACCATTTAAGATACCCACATTCAATTTCCCTACTTTTCCTTAAAACTTAGATGCTTCAAGTGCATGTTTAACACTATGGTTACAGTCCATATTTAGGAAAAAGTGAGCCAGTATAAAGGTAAAGAATAATCTTCAATGTAAAGCAGTTTCATATGTCTCCATGCCTTTTAGCATGGAGTTTGTAGAAATGCTAATAAAATTAAGTATATTTATCTGACAATAATGTAATAATATTAATATGAAAAAGTGGACCAACCTCAAATTGAAAAACAAAATATCAAAATTCTGGAAACCATTAACTCTATTCATTTTATTCATCTATGTACAAATGAGGAAGAAAAAAAATTATATGATATTTAAAATTAACAAATTTTATTTATGCCACCTCAAACTGAATGCATACACAGTAAGGGAAGGGGAGGTAGGTTCCAAGGAAAAATACAAGTACCAAAAAAAGTTGATTTAACCCCCTCCCTTATGCTCTTACTGTGATACCATGCAACAGGAAAAGTTCCCCAGGAAAAATGGTAACAATCTTCTTTTTAGAGATTTTTGGCTTTGCAATTGCTGTCTGTTTTTTTCTAACAAAATATAATTCTTCTGTTGAGTTTCTAGAGAACAGTATTGAATTCCATACCATGCATCCAAAAATTCTAGTTCTGTAAAAATCATTCTGAACAATCAAGGGCTGCAAGATCTCAGCTGTGACTTTGCAGAGATGTTATCTTTATTTTGTCAAAAAATTACTAATTGTTTACTTGTTCTCAAAACTCTCCAATATATCCTCTTCAAAAGAAATAGATTATCTGATATTTTAATAATATGTTATCCCTTTCAAATAAAATGCTAAGTTATTAATGCACTCTAGATTCTGATACATATACATACATATAAAAAATTATTTTAGATGGCAGTAAAATACCCATGGAGCATTGAAATACTCACTATATATATTTGCACTCCATGAACAAATAATATCCTCCCTATCAAACCATTAGCATGACGGGGTTAAATTTTATTACTAAAAAGCAACAATCACGGGATGGATTTCTTTAAAGCTCAGGCAAATGAAAAAATACAAACGTGGAATTCTGTTATTTAAAACAATCTAATGCCAGGAGTTAAATCTCAGCTGGCTGTTATCAATTACCAACATGCCACCTGTGTTCTCTAATTGGGGAAAAAATAACAAAGTGTTAAAGTAGTTACAAACAGGAGCAAAAAAACTCAACAGGCAACGCTAACAATTGAACAACTAACAACTTATCAGAGCCATACATAGAAATACAGGAATTTCATATGCTATAGGTTGGCACATTTATACTACAGTAGTGAGAAAAAATTAATTTTTTTTACTTTCACTCCTGTGCCACCAATGCAACTTGGAATTAGATGTGTATAATTCAAAAATCCATTGACACAAAACCAATAAATGACACATCAACACATCACCATTTCTGAGAATCCAACTCTTTTCTACCTATGCAAGGCAATAAAATAATACACTTGCAAAATAACTCTATCTTGTGCTCACTCCTCTTAAATTTCTTCACACTATTTAACATCTCAGTTTAATTTCTTTGCATACTTCCAGGGGATTAATTTCAACTATATTTGAGCTTTTTTCCCCCCTAGATCTGACTTCATACGTTATGAAAGACAACAACTATTAAGTATGTAAAAAGGTAACAATTTTTAAATTACAATCTCTGGAAAAAAAACACTCTTTAAGCTTTAAATTCCCTAAAGAATAGAAATGGGCAAGATGTATTTCAGACATATGACTATTAGTCAACTATTGTTGAAGTGATCCAATTATTAAATAGTCAAGAATTATTTATTTTACTTATATAAACTATCCCTCTTTTCTGGGTCTGGAATAAATTAATACATCCACATGTTTCTTTGTTTACTATGCCAAGAAGAATGACTAATATTTTTCGATAATAATATTTTGATAAGAAAATGAATGTTCAGTTTAGATTCATAACAGGGGTTTCTGCATCATTTTTGTGTGCTGAATCAAATTTGAAATGATCAAATTAGAAGGATTGGAACAACCTAATTTAAAAACAAAACAGCTTTGCTCAAATACAAAAAGGGTTTTTCTAGGTACTCTATCAAATGAAAGCATACTTGTGCTTTCAAAAATATACTGGTTAAAAGATTTAGACAGGCTTCATATGAAATTTATTTAAACATCAAAACTAATTTAAAATGATCTAGAGAAACAAGCTGCGGAATGTCCAATCCTTAAAAAAAAAAAAAGTAATTAAATGTTCAGGGCTTAGCCTGCTAAATACAATTAAGGACATTCTCCTCCTTTCTCGTTTTATCAGATAAACGCCCTCCCTTTCACCTCCAGCACTGGCACCACCCTGGAGGGCTGCACCAGACCTGGGAAAACAGGGAGACATCCAGTCTCATCCATGCGAGAACCACTTCCAGCTGGGAATGCACAGCAACCCCTGCAATCCCACTGGTCCCCTTTGGTTTCCCAGGTTTTCAGCCTGGTGCAACCCTGCATTTCCTGCACCCCCAGCCAGGGCAGAGAGCTGGGGTGTTAAAAACGCGCCCCTGAAACACCCACCCCTCCAACCGGGGCAACAAAAAGCCAGGCGGACACTTTCAGCTTGGTTGTGAGGGGAAAAAAAATTAAACATGTAATTGCCTCAGAACTGCAGGGCCTCCAGCTTGTCCCTGTCCCGTGGCGGGGCAGCTTCAGGGAGCAGGTCTGCCCTGTCTGTCACGATTGTTTCTGCCTCAGTTAGCCCGTCCGGCCAACACAGGCACATTTACAGCAGAGCTGTAAAAGATCTCCAAAGAGGTCTCTACCAGCCCTCCCCAGCGTGTCCGCTGCCCACCCTGCTCCTCCCTTCCAGAGAAGGGACCAGCCAAGCCTTTGCTCCTCAGGGTCTCTCCATCCTTTGCTGTCGCCTCCCCTGCCACCCCCCTCATGTGAGGGGAGCTCAACACCCACTGAAACACCAAAGAAAGCCCCACCAGGAAAAGGGAGAAAAAAAAAAAAGAAAAAAAGGAAGAAAAAAGAAAAAAAAAAAAACACAACAAAAAGGTGAAAAGGAAGAAAAAAAAATATTAACAACCCCAAGGACCTTCTAACTGCTCTGTCCCAGGACCGCGTGAGAGTGTCAGAGAAGAGGGATTTGTCCACCACCCCCCCCCCTTTCTCTGGCGCGAAGTTTCAGCAAACAAAATAACAAACAAATCCATAAAAATCGTCCAAAAAAAAAAAAAAAGTGGCCAAAGCTCGTCCTCTGCGGAGTGCAGGGTCTGCTTGGATGGTTTCAGCCTGCTGAGGGGGTTCGCTTCGGGGTTCCTGCCTGGAGCGCAGCGGGGCGCAGGGCAGGGGCGGATCGGGAGGGAGCAGTTCCCAGGAGGGTTTCAGGAGTTACTGCACGTTTATTTCACCAGATGCTATTTTTAACCGCGCTGTTACTATTTTTACCCGTGTCAGTGTTTTCCATTTGCTGAACTCTGTCCCCAAGCCGGCCCCGCTCCCCCCAGCCCGGCCCGGGTCCCCCGCTCCCCCTCCCAGCGCTTCCATCTCTTTTCAGGCTGCGCTTTGGGATCTCTTCAAACTGCACCAGAGAAGCCCGTTCCCTTCCCCGCCCGGCGATACACATCTATATATCTCTGTCTATAGAAGCAGTGCAAAGTCCACGGGCTAAGCTCCTGTTCTAACTTAATTCCTCTCCAAACACATTCCTGCCAACGGGGAGGGGAAGAAAAAAAAAAAAAAGAAAAAAAGAGAAAAGCAAACAAACGCCACTGTTGCTAAGTTTTGCACTTTATACCCTTTTATATTTACAATCCTCTCTCGGCTAAAAATAGCAACACATGATCCATTTATAACTGGCCGGACATGCCCCGCAGCCGCCGGCGGGGCCCTGGCTGATGAAAGGAGCTCTCTGCGTTCCTTCTACCTGAGCTCATCTCCCGCTTAAAGGGCTCAGACAGCCCTGCTTCCACAAAGAGCTCATTGAAACCACTGCTGCTTCCCGCCGAGAGCGGCACAAGTGACGGGAAAAAAACAAGAACAAGAAAAAACCGCGGCAGTGAGCCGTGCTGGCTGCCCCGTGCCCTCCTGGCCCCCGTGCCCGGCTGCCCGGGGCAGGCAGCGGCACGGCAGGGATGCTCGGGGGTGGCCCCGGCAGGACAGACTGCACAGGGGGCTCTGGAGGCAGCTCCAGCTTGGCTCCATGTGTGATCAACACATTAACTCACGCCACAGCAGCGCTGGGAGTGATTGCAGACCCTGACCCAGGGGCAAGTTCAAAGGTTCTTCTATAAATCACCTTAGAGTTGGAAATTATTCTAGACGTGGCTTTAGAGGTGGCTCTAGAAATTATGCTGGAAACAGCTCGTGGATTGACTCCAGACAAGTCTAGATGTTGTTCTTGTGTTTGGGTTTGGAGAGGGGCTGGAGGACAGTGTTGGAGTCAGCTCTAGAAGTTGGTTGAGAAGCAGCACGGCAACTGGCAAAGGCATAAACACTTGGTGTTACCTGCAGTAATTATACATCCAGGAGATTTTAACAATGCGGGATTTATTCCTTCACTAATACCTTCTGAATTCGTTGTCAGAAATTCCCATTAGCATGTGCAGGACTCAGAAGCTGCACGTGCAGCAGCAGGAGCTGCGTGACTGAACAGAGTCCCAAGGGCACAGCCCAGAGCCCAGTTCAGTGGAAGCCACTCCTTACCACAAGAAGGTCCAGGTGACACACTAATGTCACCTCCCATCTCACGTGGACATGCTTGTGTATTTTAAAATTTCTTCTCTTTGGAAGCACAGGTTTCCTCATTTTCTTCTCATTGCTAAAACAAAGAATCCCAGCTCAGGAGGAGAGTAGCTCACACATCACTGAATAGTGGCAACACACACCATGCCACACACAACAGTATTTTAGAGAAATTTATCACAAATGTGCAAATCCCAGACACTTAAAATAAGGGGTCAAACCCTCCCAAAGTTTTGAGTCTTTAAATAAAAATACACCTTCCAGTTATGAGCCTTTTGGGAACACTTGAAATGTTTCTCAGAACTCTTAGCTAGAAAACGTGGCTTGTTTGGACTGACAGCAGAAGTTCAGTGCCAGTGCTCCATGGATTGTAGCTGAGGGGGAAAAAAGTAATAACCATGGTGAGACATAGAGAAAAAAATGATTGTAACAGTTGGCAACATCATTACCTACATTTATTCCTCCTAATAGCCCCATCTCAGTTGCTTTTCTGATACTCTTCTTGATTGGCTTTTCAGTGGAAGTCACATCACCTCCCGTCCTGCCTGCGCAAGAGTTTTCAGGCTGTATTTTCCCTCTATAGCTTGACCACGTATGCACTCACATGCTTTGTTTATACAGGAACAAAAACTGTCCATGTGTACCACTGCCTGTCCAAAATTTTACATATCACCAAACCAGACATGCAGCAGGCTGATCAGAATTCTTGGAGCTGTGCTCCTTGAATGCATTATAACTTTTTTATTATAATATACAGAATTTTACCAATTTCCATTAGCTTTTAGATGTCTGCTACAGGCAGGGGTTCAGACTAACCATCTCCCATGATGTGACATGAGGAATCAAGTGCCATTTGCAGGCTGCTTTCAGAAAGGCTAGAAGCAAAAATCACTGAAAACCATGATCCTGAAAGTCATTAATAGGAGAGAATGCAGCAGTGGTTCTGAAAATGCTTTTCTAGAAGCAGATGCTTTAAGCAGAAAAACAGAAATTTTGCTGCCACATTGCTATCAGTGTTGTAACTCTGTGTTTGCAAGAAATCCTGATTATCCTCCCTTTTAGCCATCACCAAGCTGTTGCAGAATTACAGCCAAACATGCACACAGAGGTACAGGAGGGTGGAAGCATCCCTGGACAAACCTGCCTTGCCATGGCTGCTCTGCAAAATATTTTTCTGAGCAAAAGAGTTCAGCCCAGGGGCCAGGGGTACTTTCCAGCTAGGCAGAGATAGCAAATCACTCCAAAATACCTGAATTAGCCATGGAAGTGCTATGCCCTGGGTCTGAAAAGCAGGAGCAAGTCAGAGACAAAAAAATACAACTTCACCCAAGCTATGAATAAATGCTTGCACAGTAACATTATAGAAATTGATATTATTATTACAGCAAAGTATAGCTCAACACACTTTTTTCCCCCCCAGAATAATAACTCATTGCAGATGTCAAAACTGTAGCCAGAGGACAGTGGCAGCTGTAGCCCAAGCTGAGCAGGCACAGCCCCAGCTCCTGTGGGCAGGCTGACCCCAGCCTCACAGCCACAACACTGCTTGGGAGAGGCTTCTCCCACACACCCAGAGTGCTCAGCCCTTCACTCTGCTCCTTCACTTCCCTGGATCCTTCCCATTGTCATCGTCTTCATTCTTTAACCTGAAACCCACCCTAAGTCCTTGCAGCTTTGGCCCCCTCTTCTGTCAGCAAAACCAAACTCCCTGGTCACGTTGCCCTTGAAGCTTTGCCAAATAATGCCACTTCTTTTTTTTTTTTCCTCACGTTCTGGTTTTGCATTTTTGTTGGTTTTTTTCTTTTCCTTTTCTTCTCCCCACTCCTTTTTGGAGGGTGGTGGTAGAGGTGTAAAGAGAATAAACTTGTCCCTGCAATA
The DNA here is from genome assembly GCF_050655825.1 of Lonchura striata. NCBI lineage: Eukaryota > Metazoa > Chordata > Aves > Passeriformes > Estrildidae > Lonchura > Lonchura striata. Next base: position 12,416,525 of record NC_140722.1, read on the forward strand.
CTGTAATACAGGGTGTGAGGTATCTAAAATACAGTATTTCACACACTGCCCCTGTGTTCTGGTCCAAAATTCCTAAGGAGCCTGCTGGATGTCTCACCTGGAGAGGGGTGTACCTTTAGTAAATCTCCAGCCTGCAGCACAGAGCACTGAGGGAGCTGTAACTGGGACTGAATCCAGTAACCAACTCTTCACAGCACTGCTGCAGAGTGATAAAACTCCCAGCAAAGAAAAGCCATCCTTTTTACTTTTTGCCAATCAAAACCAGCCCACAGTCACCTAAGGAAGGAGCTGTGTGAAACTCCCTCTTGTACAGCAGAGAGAAGCACTTGGGCCAAAGGCTTTAGAACTTCCTTGTTTAAATGGCCAAGAAAAAGCTCCGGGCTACTGAATTTCTGGCCACTGACCTTTGTATTTGTTTATTTTAAAGATGTGTCACTATTTTTCTCATGAGCCAAACAATTGAATGATTTCTAAATTCTCTTCCCTCTTACCTCTTCTCTTCTTCCTGTTTTATTCTAGAAAGACTCATTCAAGACTAAAATATAAGGAGTAGGTATGGCCCAAATGTTGCAATTCCTCATTCCACAGATTGCTATCACTATTGCAATTGCTATTCCCTCTGGATCCAGAGAAACCCACACAAAAGGACACTACAGAACACACATTTGAATAGTATATGCTAGGAATACGAAATAAAGACTTTGAAGTATCTTTACAAAAATACTTCTTAATAATTAGAAGGAAAGGGCTTTACTTTTACACAGGGAGAGTTGCAAGTGATACCTTCTGCTCTGAGCAATGCCTCAGATGTTCATTTTGTGGATACAGGTAATTATTAGGTTCTGTGATTGCATTATCCCCATGGAATCATTCCCTTAGGCTGAATTTGCTTCTCCAGACACAGCAGCATCACTTGGCAATTCTGCTTTTGAACAAAGCTGACTTGACCTACTTTGATCAGAGTGCTGAGAGACAAGAGCTGAAGAGCTCAAGAGAAGAGAACTCTGGAGAATGGAGGAAATCACACAGACAGCTCTGTCAGAGAGCTGAGAGAGATGCTGCAATTCTTGGAGCCACTGGGGGTTCATTAACTCACAAGTTGAGGAGTGAGTGCAACCAGGGCTCCCTCCAGCAGCTGCCTCAAGGAGAGCTGCAATTCTGCTGGCAAAGACAGTCCAGTGAGTCCAGGGCCTAAAGGCTCCTTGCACAACCATAATAATCTATGTTAGGATGTGTAACATCTCTAGCAGACTACAGTTGTCCTACCCTGCCATCCTTCTGTCCATACAGTTTATACCATACACCAATGGTGTGCTGGTAAAATCCACAGCCTACCAGACACAGTTCCCTCAGTAGCAAAGGAGAGTGGATACTATGCCTAAATCCAAAATTTTCTGTTTAGATAATGAGTCAGACCGGAGAAAATTCTGCTCCTCTGTCTCTGGAGCCTAGACTAAGAAAAGGCCATGGAAGCTGCAGAGCAGCTGATAAAGCTGTGCACTGGGCTCTGCTGGCACCAAGCATCCCAAACTCCAGATCAGCATCCTGCAGGACCTGGCCCATGGCTGACCTGTCTGAAGAAAGCTTCTCTGCTCAGGTCTCCTTCCACTATCACTTCCCACAGAGCTGAAAGCACCTTTCTTATCAGAGAGCAATTAAAGGGGAAACTCCCAAACCAGCACCCTTCCCTTCACTCTGGTATTAATTTAAATAGTCTCAGAGATTTGTGTGAGCACTCAAAATTCCACGGAAATCATGCACATGCTCCTACCAGGCTAAATGTGCTGAAGAATCAAGCGCCAGCACATGACAGTGTCCCATGGGACAGACACCATCAGGCCTAGGAAGTGTCACAGCACTTGAGGGCGCTGCTGCAGTAAATTTAACTCACCCTAAAAGCCTTGACTTGGTTTTATTATGAACCCAAGCCTTCTGTTAAAATGTCAGCGCCTGGTGTTGACACTGACTTACATTATTGCTGTTATACGGTGGCCCTATTTTGGTAAACAATGAGCAGAAATTAGTCCTAACATTAAACATTCAAGGTTAGCACCTAGTTATGCCTTCAAATATTTGCACAAAGTGATAAAGTGGAAGGACAACACAAAAACAGTTTCATTTGGAATTTGTTTTTTGTTTGTTTGTTTTTTTTTTTTTCAATTTCCTTGCTTTAGGTTAAATGAGAAAGTGTGAGAAAGCATATGTGTCCATGGAACTAAACAAAAAGAAAATTTGGGATGAAGATGTAAGTGCTGATTTCTCTTGGAAGGGATACATGCTGCTGTAGCTCTTTATGGGCATGTTGATTACCCTGTTTTGCTCTATTTTCCCTGGTCTTTAATAGCATCCTCCCTGCAAGAGCTTCTTGACCCTCACGAATAAACCCACATCCCTCCTGCACCTTCCACCTGCTGCATTCTCCACTGCATCCTTCCTTCCCACATTCCTTCTTTAGGAGTCAAGTCCTGCAGGATTTGATGCAGTTTGGGATATTCAGTGCCAGCTCCAAGGTCCCCTCCTGTTGGGGATGGTTTTCTTGAGATTCTACCCCCAGCACACATCTGCCTCCATTGATGGGTCATGGACTACTTTGTTCTCCATGGGTTATGGTAATGTCTCAGCTCTTTCTGAACCAGTGTAATTAGCCCCTAACTTTTTCCTGCTCCAATGTCAAACCAGCTGGAAAGGTCTTTTTGAGTGAAGTAACAACTTGCCAGTTTGAGAAAACTCTATTCAAAAGTTTTGCCAATGCAACACATTTGATAACATCCATTTTTTTTTATTATATGACTTTGGTATTTTATTCTTTCTCAGTTCTGGCTGTCACACTCAATGTTTTTCATTGCAGGAGTTACATGATTTTTCTCAAAAAAAATATATATTGGGGTGAACTAGGATTTCTAACTTTGATCAATGCTGACTGCTTAATAGAGAAAGAGTAAAGGGAAATAGTGACAACAGAAAAGACCTCTCACAATGTGTTTTGGTATTTCTGCAGGACCATATTTCTCCATAATTTTATAACAGTGCTCTGTGCCCTTAACAATATAATATTGAAAATTTCCATTGACAGTGTTTCAGAAAAAGCCTGACTTTAAATTTGAGGAAACAGAAATATGGTAAAGGAGATGTGCTAGACAACACATTCAGGAGTATATGAACTGCTCTGCCAAAGATTAGGGATAACTACAGTGTCAGTCTCACAAAGATACATTAAGTACTGCTTATCTGTCAAAAACCAACTCCAAGTGTAAAAAGGCAGGGACAAAGTTAATAAAGGGAAAGCAATCAAAGAAAGATGCCCTAAAACTGACATTTGTCAAGAAAAGATAAGAAAACAAAGAACAGAGCACAAAGTAACTCAGCACTTTATCTGCAAGTGAACAAACCCTTTCTGCTCTGTGGTAGTGAAGAGTTATGCTTAAAAAACCAAATAATACAAAGGGGACACAACCAACTTTAACAGTTCTAGTTGTGCTATGATCTCTGTGTTTACAGCTGGAAACCAGAGCAGCACATTCTACCCTTGAGTTCTGACTTGCTGAAGCCCTCAAGACAGACTGAGGGGCCTTGGGACAGCAGCAGCCCGATGACCAAGCTGTCACAGGTTGAAAGGTTTTTCTTGGTTGGGCTAAGTTTGTGCTAAGTAAATGCTAAATTAATGCTAAATAATGCTATGGTAAGGAGTTTTATGAATTAAATGTTGTATTTCATCCTTTGTCAAAGATCATTGGTTTCTGATAATTTGATTTTGGTATTTTTGCCGAGGGAACTTTGGTCTGATTTTCATCTCGCATCTATCTGGTGGAGATTTCTCCTTTTTGCTAAGAGAGAGTAACAGAACCTCGAGCTAAAGCTAGGGTTAATAAAGCCAGGATCCAGGGCTAAACAGGTGCCAAAGCAATTGCAGCAAGGCCCCATCACTGCTGCTCCTACACCTTTGCACTGGGACCAGTTACCCACCAGGACATCTCCATCTGGCAGGGCTGGAAATCTTTGAATCTCATCTCTTTTCCTGCCGACCCAGCACTAGCTGGAATCCTCTGTTAACAGCCAGAAGAGTAAACTGCTGAGCTTCAGATTTAGCATTTTACCACGATACATGAAAACCTCACACATCTGCAAAGTTCAAGCCTTCCAGGAATAATTCCAATAAGATGCTTCATGTTTCCTGCTCCATGAAAAAATAGGAAAAAAAAAATCTCATCTATAATTGACCTTGACAGATATTGAGAGCATTTGGCACCTATTAAAACTCCTTTAAGATGAAATCCTCTAAGCTAGAATAGGAAACGCAAATCTGAACTTTACACCACATTTTGTTCACTGGAAACACTACCATGGTAGGTTCAGTCACTTATCTTCCATTGAAAAGCTATCTTGAAATATGTACAGAACTAACTTTTTAAACATTTATTGAGCAAATAGGACCCTTCTGTTTCACGCTACACGTCTGCTTTTTTAGTCAGACTATTAAAATTAGCTTGGAGATCTGCACAGCTTTGTCATTGTTCTTCTGTCTGGTCCACATATATGCACAGGGAACAGTTGGAGAAATGCAAAAATCCACTGAATGGAAATTTCTACTGCGAATTATCCCTACTTACAGCTTGGGAGACCATTAGAACCTCTATCTGACCACATCTAGGAAGCAGAGACAAAGCCAGGAACTATTAACAGTGAGCAGCTCTGTCTTGGTTGACACAAGGGCTGCTGTCATCAGAACCACAACCCACTGAAGTGTCAACAAACAAGTCCTTAATCAAAGAACAGGAGGAGGAAAAATATTGGCAGTTTCAGAGTGTCCAGGGACACTACTCCCACTTGAGAAATAAGAAGGTCCAGCTTGGAAATAGGGCCAAGCCAGTCAAACCAAAGTGTTTGACTGTCCTTTGAGTAAATCCAAGGCAAAGCTCTCTTCCCCCAGCACTGTTCTCACTGATGTGATCAGCTCCTGAGTGTGAGGGTTCCTCCCAGAACTCACAGTTTTCCATAAACATCTGGGTCAGATGTGACATAATCCCTTTCTGGAGGAAATTTTGGGAAGCACTGGAAAATTGCTGCTTCCCAAGTCAGAGAAGCAAGACTTTTTCTATGCATAGTAGGATGCAGGTGGAGGATAAAATTTAAAAAATGAAATAGGAATCTCTTCTAATAATGCAGCGTGACAGATTCCTAATGGCCAAGGCACGTGCTCTTCCTGTGTGAGCTCCACTGAACCAAACTGCCCCCACAGACCTGACAAATTCATGCCCTCCCAGCCCTGTTCCCATGGGGAGCTTGGCAGGGATCTCTCCCACCCTCCAGCAGAGCTTTAGCTCTTTGGCTGTACAAAAATCCCATTTTCTCTCCTCAAACACAAAAGCTCCAGCAGCATCTCCCAGGAGTCCAGCATGAAGGGATGAGCCACTTCCGTGCTCCAACACAATCCCTGCTCCATCCCCAGTGCACAAACACAAAAAGGGCAGCTCTTCCTCACACCCAGGGCTTGCCTGGTGCCTTTTGCTGTCCCTTTTGCACCTCATCCCATGCCAGATGCTCATGGGATGTGGCCCACCCTCAAAAGCACAGAGGCTGCAACGTGCCAGGGAAAGGCTTGAAGGTGGTTCAGGGCTTTTCACTTGATGAAACTGTAAGAAAATTGGAACAGTCCTTGTGGTTTTGGCATTAAAAAAAAAAAAATAAAAAATCCTGCCTAGCACAAGGAATGATTGAGTGTGCTGGTGGCTCAAGAGAACCAGAAGGGGCGATGAGCTACAAAAAAGAATATGGGACTGAACTACAAACTCTCCATCTCAAAAGCAATTATAGATCCCGTAATCTTAAAAGACTTAGAAACAGCACAGTTTAAATGTAATCGTTTGCTATTGGCCATGCTAATGACATTGGCTGAATAACCAACAAAAATATTAGAATTTCTCTGGCATAAATTCAACTATTTAGAAACTGGTATTCTGAAAAGTATCTGTGATCCTAAGGCTTGTACTATGTCCTGGTGGATTTTTCATTATTTCCTGCATTTTCCATGTTTGTCTGAGACAAAGAACTCAAAGAAATGCTCCTGAAAGTCCACTCATGTCCTGCTAGAGCAGCCACCACCAGGGATTTCACAAGTCCGCATCACATTTTATTTGTGTAAGAATTCTCTCCACTAAGTTTCAAGTAATTAGAAACAAGCTGTTCACATTAAAATTGCAATCTCAAATTATTATTTTACTATGACGGAAAATTACCAGTCTGAGGCGAAGCTTTACAAGTTATCTCTGAAGGCAGAGAACTGGACTTTTTATTCTTTATGCAAAGAAATATTCCAGTTGTTTCAAAATACATTTGCCATAGTTTAACCCTTACATTAATAAGGTAGCCTGCATGAAAAGGCTGTTCTTTGACAATAATACACCAGATAATATTCAGATTTTCCATCTAGTTCTAAAGGAAAAACTGCAACATGCAAGCACAACTACAACATGCTAGCAAACTCATTACAACTGTACAAATACTTTTAAAAAAATTATTTCTGGAAGCCCTGCAAAAGCTAGGCTTGAAATCTCTCAGTGGAATTACATTTTCGTTCAAGCAACACCACACAGTTTGGAAGCCACGGAAAATATCTATTAAGGCAGTTGCTAATTTAGAGAAAAAATGACCCCATCTGGAACAGTGTCTGCAGTGCTGTTCATTGCACCACAAGAAAAATATTATTGTACTGCAGTGTGTGAAGCCTTGTAACAAAGATGACGCCAGGTCAAAAGAATCTAACTTAGAAAGAGAAGTTGAGGTTAAGGTCTTGCCTTTACTGTAAAAGATAAAGTCCAAAAGGAAGTTTAACATGAAGGAAAGGGTGAAAAATAGATAAGCTGAACAGACAGCTAACAAATAAAAGGTTAATAAAGGTTTCCCGCTCCAAGATGTCTTCCAATAATGTAAATTAAGAAAAGTAACTTGGGAAACATTTTTTAAAATGTAAAGACATTTAAGAATAGCAAGAGTGTTATAGAGCTGATTGCTCAAGTAACACAATTAAATTAGGAGATCCCAAAAAGAAATCATGGGAATTACATCCCTGAGTTCGAAACTTCAGGGTAAATCAGGTATTCACTGACAGCAGCTCAAAGACAGGGTGAGTAAGGGGGTACCAAAACTACCAAAATGTGTAACCCAGGGCTTTTCTTTACATCAGGGGCTTGCACATGCAGCAGCACTGAGTCTGAGCAATCTCCTCCTCAACTGCAGCATCATTTGCCACAGAGATCTATCCAAAACTCATCTTCCCCAAAAAAATTAACAGTGCCCCCGCAATAGCAGCGGGGCAGTGCCACAGTGCCATGGAGATGTCCTGGGTTGCCCAAGGAGATGCTTGCAGCTTCCCCAGCACTCCCTGGCCCTTGGCTAACTCTGTCTGCTGGCACTGCCGTGAGCATTTCCCTCATTCTCCATCCCAATTTCACATCAGATTACTCCAGCAGCATTGCTAAGAAAGAGGTGATCTGTACTGAGTGAGATCAGTGGGAAATGAAGATAGTCAGTGTTCTAATACCATGCCAGGCCTGTCGTTGAGTAATCCAGACTTTGGACAAACAAAATAGCAAGCAGTTATACAGGACTACAAACATCTGTTTCCAAGAGGTGTCCAGATCATTAGCAGCTAATTCTATCTCTCTGTGACATTCCCTGCCATATGCTGGGGGATAATCTCAGCAAGCAACAGGGATTTTCATCTCAAATCCTAGCAAATCTGCTCTACAAGGCTTCACAGTTTTTCTTATGTCACTTATGAGATAATACCTCTAAGCTGCTCCTCTCTGCTCTTTTTATGCCTTGTGTACACTCCATCACAGCACCCAATAGTTCCTGCCCAGTAAAAAGTGGCAATTTCTCCGTGCCACCCTGGAAAAAAATCCCTTCTCTTGTCAAGAGTGAATATAAAATTTATCTCTTGGATAAACTCACACTCGGGCTGTCCCCATCACCCTACAAGTCCCATCCTCCAGACGAATGATGGCAGTGGATTTGAAACAATCTCGAATGAACCGTGGCACACCAAGCTCAGGGGGTTGAGGATTTGGTGGTCCTGCCTCCTGCCAGCCCCCAAACTGATGAGAAATTCCTGCAACCCCAGAGTTTCCACCAAAGCCACGAGCGGTGCTGCTGCTGCTGGCACGGAGGGACGTGCGGACGGGATATTTTTATCTCCTCTTCATTGCCACCCCTGTCAATCCAAAACAAACTTGAACTAGTGGGAAAGATGGTTCATGATGAGAAAAGGATTCCCTGGCTTGCTCTGCATGCCACCACTGGATACCTGGATCCCTGCCACTGCAGTGGCACAGCTGCATCAGCCCTGGCTTCCCAGCTCTCAGCAACTTCCCAGACAAAACCAGCAAACCTACTGCTTGCTTTTTAGCAGCTGAAAAGCAGCACTAAACCACATAAGTATTATGTAAAACGATCTTTTTCTAAGTATATGTTTATTGTGCACAGAAGAAGTGGATTTAATTACAAACAACTGGAAGTTTTTAACAGGCTGGATTGCCCCCTACTCCCTTTCTAAAAACTAAAGTTTGGCAGCAGCTTTTGGGTTTCATTGCAAGTCTTCTAAGTATTTCCTTGGAAAGACTTTACACTTGGTCCCAGGCAAGAAGTCAAAATCAACATTTAAAAAGCATGCCCTGCATAATTTCCAGGATTCAGCAGCGTTAAGGTATACTTTGGAGGCCAGGAGGAGAACCACTTTTTGTGCTTTTTGACTTGGTGCATAAAGCTGGTCTTCAGACAAGGAAGTTTATATTCCAAATAATATTTTTAACTACATGTGGTCAAGTACATAACTTATCAGGCCTTTCCTCAGCCCCCTCCCAGAATAATCCTGAAGACTAAATACTTTTGCAGTATTTAAGATTTTGCTTAGACCTCTACTAGAAGCAACAGAGTCTCAAACCTCCTAATGCAGAATAATTCAAGAGCAAACAAAGTCTCAAATAACATTTTCTTAAATTCCTTTGTACCATAAAACTACCATTTGGGCTTGACAGTGATATTCAGCCTGCATTGGCTGGTTCTGCACTCAAGTGGTTATACTCAGTTTCAAGGTGTGTCCAGGTGGGATGGCAGCACAGAGGTGACCGAGGGGACAGTGGACACTGCCCTTGCTCACATGAATAATCCCATTGGAATCACAAGGATATACATGTTTAAGAAATACCCACGCAAATTTCATGTTTATTTTTGTTTGGGGAAAACAGACGAGAAGAAACATTTTCCATGTGAATATCTGAAGTGCTGTTAAAAACAAATACATATTCTTCTGAAATATGAGCAAGTGAAATCCTGTATCACTCACCACCTAAAACCACAAAACGCTACAGATAAGGCTGAACTTTGCAGAGGCTGGGAGAAATGAGAGCACAGGTAGTGCTAAGGGATCAGGAGAGAAAATATCTTACAGCTTTTACAGTCTAAAAGGAATTTGTTCCATGCTTCTCATCAGCAGAGAAAAATCAGTTGTATTGAATTGTGAATTTCCTGTGTGGAGGTAAGGCAGGGAAAGCATCAGGACAGTATTTCACAGAGTGTTTTTCTTCCAAACAAACAGTTTTAACTGGTATTTATAAAAACCCCAAAACATCTGAATGCAAATTTTCAGCTCACAACACCATGCCCTTCTCCTTAGTATCTACATTTCCTCCCAATGTTAAGTCCCAGTCACACAAATCCCTCCATGCTCCAGAAAACCTCCCAGCTAACCAGTGATCCTGAGATTCCAGCATGAAAAACAACCAAAAAAATGCAAATCCAAACATATACAGCCCACAAACTAAAAATTGTGTTCAGTGGGGGATGGGGTAGGAAAGAGGAAGAGGTGGTGTACGTTGGTGTACGTGCAATGAGGATGACACAGAGTAAGAGGAGGTTAAACTCTAAAAAGTGACTTTTTTTCCCTCATTTCTGCAGCAGCATCTCCCCATCAGAGCTGCACAGCCCGAGTGCACCCACGTTCTGGGAGAGCCTGGGGACAGACGAGCTGCTGGCTTCCACTCCAGGCTCTCTGCTCTCCAGGCAGAGGGGGAGATGGACACTGGGATGTGTTTGGCACCTGCACCAAGAAGCCAGCACAGCTCATCACCTCCAGCACAGTGCCTGACAGGAGTGCCCAGCTGCTGGTGTCCCACTCAAACTGCTGTAAGCAAAACTGAAGAGTCAGAAAGGACTAAAGCCTGGAGAACCCCTTCCTCCATCCTTTGGTCCCTGCAGGGGCTGGCACACAACACAATTCACCAGCAGCAAGCCCATGATCCGAACTGCTCCAGGGTATCAGGGAAATCTAAAATCTCTGCAATGTGACAGGAACAATTTACAGTTGAGGCTCAGGTTTCTGGCTGCCAAGGGAGCAGCACACACCTCACAAGCTGCTCTGCAAGGCAGCCTGAGCAGTCAGAAACAGCTCAAGATGTGACTGATTTAAAAGGCAAAGGAATGTTCTCAAAATGCAAGCATTACACTATAAAAGCAACTTATTTGGGTTTAAACCTCCTGTAACATAATGCAGAGGAAGCACAACTGTGACAGGGCTTGTTCCCTCTTCCAAAACACTGAGGCAGAAGTGGCTAAACAGGGCAAGACTGTAGATTGTAAAACTGCAACTTATTCCATACTAGGAACCAACCCATCCTCCTCAGCATCCCCTTCCTTCACTTGGCAAAATAAAAATATCAACTTTCTGACATCTGTGTGACACCTGCTGCCATCCCTCTACATCCCTCAATGTAGAGAACACCCATTAGCTTTTCTGCCCTCTTAGTGACATACAGATCTTTTAAAATGCTGCCCAGACACCGACACTGTGGGTTTTCTTTACAGAGGGAACACATTAGAGGAAGTAAATAAAATTTTGGCTGAGCTATTTATAAAGCTTGCATGGCTTGGTTCTCAAATGCTTCGCTGAGCAGGGGAACAATAAGAATAAGTCATGGAGTTCAACTTCTCAAGACACATTCTTCAGGTCTGAATATTGAAACCATCATGGATTTATATGCCTGGTAACTGAGCTTTCTCATGAAAAGCATCTGAGTTGTCCTCACACCAGGGAATTGCCAAGCTCTTTTCCTGACGTTTTTAAATTGTGGCAATTAGAAGGAAATTCAATGAAATCATGCATATTTGTGAATAAGGACACTCCCAAATTTAAGGGAGCCAGGGAAGAACTGCATGTAATTAATTGCACTCCTCAAGGCTTTTCCTCCAGGGAAGCCCTTGCACAGGAGACAGTTCAATTTAAGATGTCCCAGTGGAGAATTATGCCAACAGTTGCACAGAAGCAAGCAAGACATTTTGCCTGCTCTGGCAGCAGATGGTGCTGACCAAGCAACAGGATCACAGGTTCAAAAAAGTCAAGTCAAAAAGAGAGCACTGTTGGGGTGGAGTTTGAGCTTTTAAAATAAAAATTATCAGATAACTCTGAAATTGGATCCATGGCTATAGATGAATGCAGCCTCTCTAGAGTGATGGATGATGATCTTTATGCCACCAGGCATTTAATGAGTGAAAAAACATTTCAGCACTACACAGAGATGGCATCTCTGCTGGGGAAAGGGAGAACTGTGTATATTTGTCCTGCTGTGTGACTGCACAGGTTGGTCCTGGGGATCAGGGGATCCTTCAGACCCCTCAACCCCTTCCTACAAAAATTCATGCTTGCACATGCAGAGAGCATCCCTTCAGCATTAGCTGCAACTGTGAAAGACATTAGTTTGCAGTTCAGATCCCTGCAGAGAACATTCACCTTGCCTCTCACAGCATTGCCATCCATTAGCAGCCCTCCATCCCCACACACTCAGAGCAGTGCAGCTCCAGCTTTTCAGACACCTTCCACTGCCAGACCCTGTTTGAAGCAGCTCAAACTTTGCCAAAATTCAAATATGCTGGCTGGAGCTATCTACACCATGTGTCTGCCTGAGGCTAATGATCTTTTTGTTCATGTGGAGGAAAGTCACTATCAGGAGCTCTCAAGGAAAAAAAAAAAAACAAATGAAAACAAAACTAACCAAACCAAAACAGAACAAAACAAAGCAGGACATGAGAAGTAACTTGCCTCTCCCCTTCCTATGAAATTTAAAATGAGAGCAGGAGAGAAATTACTTTACCAACGATCTAAAGCATAGAGGTGCCACTGCTGAGGACATTAAGTTGTTTTGAGATTCAGCAAACAATCACAAATCACATTACAGATGCAGCCAGCATTGCTTGCACACTGCGTAAAGCTTTCTTCAAGTTTGCAAAGCTTCCCAGTTATTTTTGTTTAGGGGTGAACATATTCCAAACCAGAAGATCTCCATTTGCCAACTGAAAAATCATCCCATTTTGGATACAGCAGTGGGAACTGAACAGGACGCCTCTTGCACAGGCTCCTCATTGCAAAGGAAGATCCATAATTAGCATTCCACCTCCTTGCTGTCCACAGCAAGATTGTCATGTCTGCACTGGGAAGTACTGGGCAGATGGAAACCACAGAGATTCCCATGTCCAAGTGTTCTTGTAGTATCTGGTTATTCTTGGGAGCCCTATTGGAAAATATTGCAATTCCTTCACCACTAAAGACAGTCCATCTGGGGAAGTGCACACTGCTGCCTCTCCAGCTGGTATCACAGTGTGCAGCCTGCTACAAGATACACACATCACAGGCATTCCCTAGGATATTTTTTGACCTATTCCTGCTTTTCTTAAAGGGGAAATCTGGTATAAGATGTTTAGTGTGCAAAATCTTGTTCTTGAGAATTAGGAAGCACCCAGGATAAAGATTCCTCTACATTTTTAGTCTATTTTGTCCTATACATCTTTTACATGATCTTCTGATAAGGATAACATGCTTTTCAGCAGGGTGTGTGTCCTCTCTTGCAGCTCATAATACATGGGGCACAAGAAACAAACTGCAAGTGAATGAAAATCTTGACAACAAGATTTGTCAAGTGCTCCAGCACATGCCTGTCTTTATAATTGGGTGTCCTCCTCTCCCACTCCATCCTGAGAGAAGCAGTACCAAGATAACCTCCTGTGAGCTAGCAAGGGAATCACCACAAGAGAAGGGATATTTTGTGGGATTTGCCATTCCATGCTGCCCTGGGGAACCAGGCCAGCTTCAGTCTGCTACGGAGCTGCCCCGAGCAGCAGAGCAGCACACAGGAGAACCAGCTGTGCTTCCCACTCCTGGGCTGCACTTAGAGCACCTAAAACTCCCTTTGTAAAAGTGCTGAGTGTTCACAACAATGAGGTCCATCATCTAATTACAGAAAGTATTTACTAAAAAAAAACCAAAAAAAAAACCAAAAGAATTTGGGTACTATGGATGAAAATTAGTGATAGGACATATAAAATCACTGGTTCCTTTGGACAATTTCAGCTTTAGTCTTTGATGGCATTTCCCCCTCCAGTATCCACACAAGGAGGAGGATACCACCTCATTTCACAGCATTTCACTGACATTTGTGGAGCATTCAGTCCCTGCAGTGATCAGTGCCACAGCGTGAGGAGTTCAACAGTTCTTTATTCAGCACAGGGTATGGACGGAGTGTCGCAGATAGGGCACAGGGTGACACATTGTATGAGGAGGATAAGAATATTGAATAGCTGCTCATTCACTACACAACATCCATCTTGTGCCCTGAATGGAGTACCAGCTCTGTGGAAGAAAATACAATGTAAACCATACAAAACAGTCTTTAATTATACGGCAGGCAGGGGCTCACCATGCAGCACACACACAGAGGGTGACTGTGGTCAGTCTTCACACTGCTATTTCCCAGCTTTTTAAAGTGTGTTTTTCTTTTATATAATATATTTCCACATAAAAACTTTCCATTTGCATACCCTATATTCATATTTGCACCAGCATAAATATTTCTGCTAAAACATTTTTACTGAAGCACTGATGTAGGGAAGATTCAGAATAGTTGTTATTTTATAAGCTGTAGTTTAATATAAATATTTAGGGTGACAAGTGCATATATTTCTATTTGTATATTGGAATCTGAAGTTCCTTTTCAAGATGGGAATAAGCTACAAGTACTTTGTACATAGGCAAGAGTTCAGCCTGAGAGAGTGAAAAAGCCAAGTACACAGAGATTGGCAAAGCACTGAGAGGGGACCAGCCCAAGCTCACTGTCTTATAGCAAGACAGATTCATACTTTCAAGTCTCTAAAAGAAAAAAAAATAGAGGAAAACCCACATTATTGTCACAAGAAGAAAGCACATGGGTAATAGGAATGTTTTATGACAAAGTTTAAAATCTTTTCCCCCATAACCACAGACTTTCACTTTTAGAGCCAGGATTGTTCTCCAACAATAAAACAACCCCACGCAATGAAAAATCACCTCCTATTCCCAGTAGTATCCCTGAACTCACACTATGCTGCCAACATAACAGTGATTATAATCTTGAAGTTGTGACTTGTATAGTTCACTAAACAAAACCCAGTAAGATTACACCTGGTTGAGCATTTCACAAAAACAAAGCGAAAAACCTCCCACTGCTCTGCTGCCAGTACAAAGTCAGATTATTGCCTCCAAAACAGAGCAGATGCAAGATCTTTGCTCTACTGAAATTAAGAGACATTCCAGGGCTTGGGATGCTATCTTATACAGCAGTGGTGATGAAAAAAGCACTGAAAAATTATTAAAGAAACATCAATCAATTAACAGCATAAAGGTGTCCATTGAGTAACTGCACTGCACACCCCTGAGCAGACATAAAATTATGAACTTGTCCTTCTGAAAAAAGGAACTACAATGTGGGAACATAAGTATCAGGCGTCTGAAGAGCATAAACTCAGTGATACTCTGAGTAACAGATGTGTAAGTTACACACTCACTACAACACCAAACCACACAGCATGGGCACAGAGACTTGTGCTCTGCCTGTGTCCTGCACAGCCCAGCCATAGGAAGGAACACTCCACCATTCTCAGCACAGCCCTTGGAAGTGCACGAGCTACTGCAGCCACATGATAAAAATAATTCAGCCTTGGGGACAGGACAGACCTGAAGCATCAGAGCAGTTTTCATCTAAAATGTTACTCTCAGAGAAAGAGCTGGCAGTCCCTTTGCTGTCCGTGTCAGCAATGCACCCCTACGGGAGCATGTCAGCCTAAAAATTTGGAACACAAGTGAGAAACTCTAAGTATCTACTGCAGCTTTTGCCATTGAGCTTCAGCACAAGCGAGGAGACACACCTGGCTCTGCAAATTTTCCCCACCCTAATTCCATTCCTTAGAGGAAGACTCAGCTGCAGCTTTAAATCCCAGCTGGATGCTCCTGGCCCCTGCATTCAACATCACCCTCCTGCTCAATTTGTGTGTACAATCCCTAAGCAATCTCAGCACAGACACACTCAGCTGTGGCAGCAATACCTGCTGATGTACATGAAGGATCACCAAATGTACCCCAAACTTCACATTCCAGTTTAGAAACAGAAAATCCTCAAAGCAACAGTGAGAGTGGGATGCAGGGGAGAAGCAGCAAGGGAAGGAAGCTAACTGGAAAACTGACAGTCCCTGTGCAAGGAGCAGGGAAATGGGTCTCTAAGGCATCCCAAGATTTACAAGAGGGCCAAAAAGTGACTTCCTGCTATTCAACTCCAGGCT
The DNA here is from genome assembly GCF_050655825.1 of Lonchura striata. Classification (NCBI taxonomy): domain Eukaryota; kingdom Metazoa; phylum Chordata; class Aves; order Passeriformes; family Estrildidae; genus Lonchura; species Lonchura striata. The sequence goes on from NC_140722.1 coordinate 12,432,158, forward strand.
GAAATGTAATAAACGACTGCCAGCATAACACTGACTCATATCCATCAGATTTATAAATCAGTATTTTGACAAAGAAAGCTCTGTTGGCTTCACCATAGACAACTCTAAACCACTCAGATGTGTTGTTCAACCCACTCAGTGTTCAATGTCATTGCAGCAAGACCCAGCTCTTTATTAAAAACCAGGCAACTGAAATACTGCCTGTAGCCTTTATGACTTAAAGGCTTGCAGATTAACATCAAAACTAGCCCTGCTGTTGGATTTTTTTTCTGACTTATTTAATCTACAAAGGAAGAAAAGTTCTCATGGCTCCTCCTTCACACACTTGTTCACTACAGAACAGACTGGAAATACATTAAAACACCAAATGATAACACACCTACAGGTATGGGGTGCTTGAAAGGAATGCACGTTGGGTAGAGGTGTGATTCCTTACCAACAGTCACAGCAATGAGCTTTACTCTTCCCACAAGTGTTGCTCAACCCCCTTCCCATGAGGAGGGACACCTTCATGAACAGATTTGCATCAGTATAGCTGCAACCACATCAAAAGAAGCTCTGCTTCTGGAATAGAAACTTTTACCACCAAGATGCAGAAAACAAGGTCCAATATTGTTTTCTTAAGCTCCTTAAAATTCTGCTTCTCTATTACAGGCTGCAAACACACACCAATATGAATAAGGCCAAATTTTGCTATTTATGCCCTGCAGAACCACATGCACTCCAAGCATGAGAGGCGCTAAAGTTATTTGTGAACATTTGAAAATATTCTCTGCTATTCCAAGATGCTCAGGGTAACCTGTATTCCATCTGCATTGCACTGGGAGGCAGAGGAGTGGGAACATTTCCAGCCTCTTTCGACTTACCTGAAGGCCAATACATGACTTTCTAAGCCTGTTTGGGTTGGGGTCGTGTACTACACAAGCTCAGACATCACACAACTGCATAATTAAAGTGCCTTTCCATAGAGCACCCCTCGGGAAGGCAATGCCGGTGCTGTCACCGTGCAGGAGCATCCCTGCCCGTGAGCCCTGCGCAGTCCAGGGCAGGGACGAGCTGCCATGCAGGGAACAAGAGCTGGAGCAGGGGGCAGCGCCGGATGGACCCGCACAGCCCGAGAGGCTGCATCTCCCCGCCGTGCATTCGGGGGGGAGGCGGAGCGGACAACGGCAAATCACTCCCGCAGACGGAAAACTCGGGCTTCCTCCTAACGGGGGAGCCTAAACGGGAGAGCCGCCCCCGCTGCTGCCGCGGTCCCTCTGCATGGCTCCGTGTGAGCAGCCAGCGTGGGGACAGCGTGGGGACAGCGTGGGGACAGCGTGGGGACAGCGTGGGGACAGGCGGCCCCGTGCTGGCGCCGAGCATCACCTGGGATGCGGCTGCTCCTGGCCTCGGGCCGGCCATCGGCTCCTACCGCACACTGCAGCGGGCGCGGCCGGGCACGGAACCCCCCAGCGCCGGTACCCCGGGCCGGGCACGGCAAATCCCGGCCCCGTTCCCCCCGCGCTGCCGCTGCCCCCCGAGCCCCCGGAGCGCCCGCCCGGCGCCGCCGCCACGTGCGCGCCCGCCCCGCCCCGGTGCCCCGCGGCCACCGCCCCCTGCTCCCGCCCGGGCACCGGCGGCGGCCTCGGCCCCGCACCGGCCGGGCCCCGCACCTGCCGGGCCCCGCACCTGCCGGGCCCCGCACCTGCCGCGCCCCGCTCACCCAGCAGCAGCAGCCGGTGCGTCTGCTTGTACTCGCGCTTCTCCGCCTTCAGCGTCTTGTCGATGCTCTTGCTCCGCTTCTTGTCCGCCCGCTCCTTGGCCACCAGGTCCTGCCGCAGCCGGTGCCGCACCTGCGGGTCCCCGTGCTCCGCCGGCGCGGGGGTGTCCGGCTCGCCGCGGCTGCCGTAGGGCGCGGAGGGGTGCGCGGCGGCCAGGCGGGAGCGCAGGCTGTAGCACAGCCCCATGGTGCCGGAGCCACCCGCCCTACGCGGGCATCGCTCTCCGCCGGGGCGGGCAGGGCGAGGCGGCGGCGCCCGGCGGCCTCTTAAAGCGGCCCCGCTCGGCCGGCGGAGCGCGGTCCCGGCCCGGCCCGCCCTCCCGGCCGGTCCCGCGCCGCGGCCGGCGGGAGCGGCCGCACGTGATGCGGACATGGTTACCGTATTCTCTGGAAAGCGCCGGCCCGCGGGGGTCGCGCCGCAGCGCCCGGGCCGGCGGGACCCGCGGGCTCCCCGCCCGCCCCGCGGGTCAGCGCTGCCCGCGGCCCCGGCCAGCGCAGCCGGCGCTGGTTGGCGTTTCAGCCTGGCTTTTGCCAGGTCGGGACCTGAGCCGACATCCCGTCGTGAGGATGCTGCGGTGCCAGGGAGAGCCCTGTCTTAGTTTGGACGCTGCGCCTGAGCTCCTCACGCAACACCTGAGCCCGCTGGACAGAAGGACACTAAGACCTGTGCCATTTTCATGCCCCATTTTTAATTCACTTCCTGCCGCACACATATTTGTCAGTGACTTCTTGTTATTTTCTACCAGTGCTGTCATCCAGTGCAGAAGTAACTGATGAACTTCTTCTGGAGGCACCACATCTGCCTTCTGACAACAAACTTCACGTTTAGCTTCTCAGTTCTCTCAATTTACCTGGCCTGGGGTGGTGGTGCTGATTGTGGCTGTACCCCCTTCCCTGGCAGCATGGGCTGTGCACAGCACTGCCAGCTTTGTCATGCTGTATTTTGTACTCATCTCCGGCCAGCTCTGAGCATTCACTTATGAGATGACTAATGCTCTCTGGGGCCTGGCCACACATCCTGCACTCTGGAATTGAAGCTTTCCAATCAGCTCTCTATGCTGTAGCCTTTCCTCAGCAAACAGCCCGTGTGGTTCTCACTGAAATCTCCATTTCTCCTCTCGGCGCTTGCTCACAAGTTAGGTGTCTTCTTGATGCAAATTTCTCATTCAAAATCTCCTGCAATTGGTACAACAATTAGTAAGTGAAAGAATGAAATCCCTACACAGCGGGGAAGTTCACTTTGCACATCACTGCTAGCCCAGGATTTGACAGCAGTTGCTGCCTGTTGCAGGAATAAATCCATCTCACATCAGGCTCAAGATGCCCACATGACTCATTCTGCCTCCACTGTTGTAATGCCTTTTCCTCTGGGGCCCAGAGTTCGTTCTGATGAACACACCCCTGAGAATGTAATATAACAAGAAAATGTAAAGGTCAGCCTAGAAGATTATTAGTAGTTTTCTTTCTCTTCCTCTTCTTTTTAGAGAGACACTGAGACGAGACAAATCTTGTACTTACTGACAGGACAATTCTTTGAAACAGGCTGGTTTGTGGGGATCTGTGCTTGTGCCACCTGCCAAAAGGAAAGGGAACTCTCTTGAGGACTGTGAAGAAAACAAACAAACAAATCCAAAAACTAAAACAACAAACTAGTAGGAACAATCAGCCTATAAATTAGTTCTCCTGACTCTGGGGGTAGGCAAGCAGAGTTTTCCTGCTGGTGCAATTCACAGCAAGACAAGTTTAAGGTTTTGGTTTGGTTACTCTGTCTTGGTTTGGTTACTCTGTCTTGGTTTGGTTACTCTGAAAACTTTGCCAGTGCAGGTGACAAGTTCAGCAAAGCACACCAAGCCCACCTTGGCTGTAATGTCCATCCTCTGAAGGAGAAATTTGAAAATGAAGTCATTCCAAAGTGGAAAACAGACTTTCCCTCATCCTATTATTCCAAACCCCTAGAATAACTCATAAAGCTTACCAATTACTTGTTTCAGGAAATCAGAAATTTTACATCCTGCTGTAGCCCTGGCTGTGGCCCTGGCTATAGTTACAGCATAGATGTAGTTACTAAAATTCCAGCTGTTAGCAATGCCAGGCACAATTCATCACTGCTTACACCAGTTTTAATTAGTGGCCAAAAGTGACAGCAAGGGTAAAGTCACATGTTTCACCTGGGTGAAGGCTGCATGACACAGACTGACAGCTTTTTGAAATCACACACAGTTTCAGAGATAGAAGAGGAAATTACTTTCAAGATCTGCCTTTCCCTGACTCTCAGGAAGGAGGAAGGGGATAGAGAATTGTCTTTTCCAGAACACTGGGCTGCAGATCTCTGCATTTTTATTCTGTTGTTTCTACCACCTACAACGGTGGGAAAAAATGAAGAGGTTAAAAAGCAGAATGGGCCATCTGGTAATATAAAAAATATTAAGGAAGAAAAGAGGCAACAACTGTGAGACTGCAGCATTAAAAGTAGAGACTTGGACACACAAGCAAAAAACCTTGGATGAACACTAGGAAACACGACAGCAAGAGAAATGTCAATGAGTAAAATTTGCATTTATTTGTACCTTGGGAGGGAAAATAACCGATTGAAATCAGTTGCTGTTAGAGCAAGTGGTCCATATGTGCAAGCCTCATTTCTTGGTGCAGAGCAGCACGTGTCAGCCCTGCTGCTGGCACTGCCCTGCCACAGGCAGCCGCTCTCTGGGCCCCAGTTTGCACTCAGCTTTTCCAGTGTAGGTGGCTGTAGCCTGGCACGGTGGTTAAAGACATCTGAGTAAAGGCTTAGCTCCTGAAATGGCCCCTGAGACTGCTGTGCACATCTGGCTGGAGCAACAAAGGAGGCTGAGCACCCCTAAAAATAATTCGTGCTACCCAGTTACATAACAAGGCTTTTAGGGCATAAGGAGAGGAATCTACATTTGTGGGATTTGCTCAGTGTTTATGTGACTGGACTCCCACTACAGCCTGTGAGAGTTTCCCATTAATTTTAGCTGAAGAAGATTCTATCTGGTCTTTGCTTTTAGCTCTTTCCTTCACTTAACTCTTATTTTGTTGTCATTTCTCTGTTTCCTGCATCGTAGTTTAGGTCAAAAATGGTGACCAGGTGCCTAATTTCAGTCCTTGATTCCTAAATTATTGTTAAAGTATCAATCTAAGCTGTTAATTTTCTATCTGCTTTCTAAAAGAGTCTGAGAATCAAGAGCTACTGATACCTATAACCACAAAGCCACCATCACTTCACTACCCTCATCACATGTAGATGGCCCTGGGGAGGGGACAGTGTCCTGGTCTAAATGCCAGGCTGACTGACACCCTTCAGTCCATCTCGGTTCCCATCAGCCACAGGGAGAGGTCCAGGGCTCCAGGAGCAAAGCTCTGCACTTCACTGTGTGTGGTGTGTAGCTGAGTAGATAAACATCCAACTTATTAATATTCTGATTTACTTTGTGCAGATTTGAGATTTCCATGCGATCTTTCATTCCCTGACCTAGCATTTGTCTTCTCTCTGGTCCTGACACTGCAGTGAGGGATAGAATACCAGGCACAGAGCCAGCCACTGCCACCATCCAAACTCTAAAGTACAAACTTTCCACTCTCAAATACAATAAAACTTGCCACCTTTCCCCTTGGCTATCTTAATGGCTGGTTTTCCCCTGACTATCTCGGTTTGTGGCTTCATGCCCCAGTTGCCTTCAGGAATATCAAAATACTTTCACTTTTTTCCCCCCAGTAACAGACCATGAGCGAGTTTCCCTAGGGAGGCCTTCTCTGTCCTAGAGCTGTCACTTAAAAACGCATTTATGGCAAAAGATGAAACCCCATTGTTAAATTCCCTCCATTCAGACATCACTTAAGCAGATGACAGAGCCAATCCCACTGATTTTACTGGGCTTTACGCACAAATCTGGCATCAACTTTCCACAGAAGAGGTGCCCCGAGCTGGGCTAGAAAGCCACTGGGATTGCACTTGTGAAAACAGCAAAGCAATATTTTGATAAAGCAGCTTATTTCCATTTCTTAACTGCTTTTCCTACAGCCTGCAGATACTTCCTGCTTCCCCTCTGTCCCTCTCCAGCAGATAAAGGGACACATTTTGTTGTTGAGATCATTGCGGCACCCTCAGCAAGCCGAGGTTGTCATGGGACTCCCTGCACAAACAGAGCAGGTTTTCAAGGATAATACACAGCAAAAATGAGCAGTCTTGTTCTGTCAACAAAAATCCGCGTGTTTATAAGGACCCTCGAACGTGTTTTTAAAAATACTCGGGCGGGTATTTTTAGCTGTGCGAGCCCGTGCAGCTGCCCTAAGACACCGAGACTGCTCCGGGCGCCGCTCTCCCCCTCGCCCCGGTACCCCGGGCGGCGGAGCTCCCACCGGGATGTTCCTGCGGGAGCAGAGCCCCGAGCAGAGCTCGGCCCGTGTTGTTCAGGCTGCACTGACATCTGTCGGCTCTTATCGAGCCGGCTAGGAAAAAACAAGCCCGTGTGGTTTCACGCCCGGAGATAGCGCCCGCGGCAGCAGCGAGGGACGGGCGGGCGATAAGGGACGGGCAGACAGCAAGGGCGAGCGGGCTTTGGAAAGCCCAGCTGGCAATGACCGTGTTCCCTGCGGACAGGCGATTCCCAGCCATCGTCCTTCCCGCTCCCGGCCGCCCCGCTGTCCCGCCTTGCCGGAGGATGAAGCTGAAGCCAGCCCGTGCTGCTCCACTGCGAGCGCGTTCCCCGGTCCGTGTGACTAATTAAAGCAGTAGGGCACGAACACTCATTTCTGAATCAGTGTGTGAGAGCATCACACAGCCTTGTGGAAAAAGCAAGTGAGCTCCGAGCGAAGCGTTTCGGTTGAAGTAGCAAACTCTTACTCAGATGTACAATTTGGATAACATAACTGCATGTTTAGTATAATAAGCAGAGAACAACTGTACGTCCTGGAGTCCAGCCAGCATCCTGCTTTGGTTAAAAGCCCCTGCTGCAAACCCTGTCTCGTATGTCAGCGCTCTTATTCACGGAATTAACACGAGGCTGAGCTGAAGTGGGTGACAGGGCCACACGCTGCTCCGCCAGCCTTTGGGACGGAGCAGTTACCGACCTCTGCCTGGAGTGACTAAAAGCTGAACTGGGGCAAGTCCCAAGCCTGACTCTGCAGCCCAAAGGGCTTTCTGAGAAACGCTCTGCAAACGTGGGGCCCAGCTGGTTTGGGCACTGATGGTCCCCACAATGAGCAAAAGAAAGGGCAGGCAGGCAGCAGGGAGGTATTGTGGGCATGGGAGGATGTCGTGTGGAAGAGAACTTCTAGAATAGCATGGGCTGGAGGCTTGAGAGAAATGGAGACTACCATCAATTTTCTCTTTGAGTGGAAACAATCCCAGAAATCCTTGTCCCTGCTATTCCTCACAAATACTCGTTATATGATTGGGTCAACAGCATTTAATTTTGGCCACAATGTATAATCTCATTTTTTAATGTCAAATTTGCCCTTTGATTTTAAAGACAGCTTGTGCTGTTCAGGTTCCGAAATAATTTAAAACAGAATTAGCTGATTTTACAGCTTTATAAATCTCTCCTGGTTGGCTCCAGTGTAAGTAGGCTGTTAAATTCTACCAGTAGAGATTTCATAATTTCTCTGAGTGCTGCAGTTTAATATTTGCCATTGAAGCACTGGGTCAGGCTGACTTTGCCTGCTAGTCTTCGCTGTTCTCATGCAGCTTTAAAGTAGAAAATGGCAGAGAAACAAGGGATCTACTTTCTTGGTAAAAAAAAGCCCAGAACATGAAAGCACCTCTGGCTGCACAGGACAGGGGATGCGGGGAAGGCTGGTGTCCCCTCTGCCAGCAAGCCCTGGAGCAGCCTGGCAGCTCTGCCACTGAGCCTCTGTGCCAACACACTCCTGAGCCAAGGGAGAGTGGGAGCTGCCAGCAGCACGGAGGCTGAGCAAAGCCAGGCTCTCAGGAAGGTACTGCAGTGACATTCCCACAAGAGCTGGGAAGCAGCAGCCCTGCAGAGCAGCTGGAGCTCCCACTTACACCTTCTCTGGGTATTTTTTCATGTTGCCTGGAACCTGCCTGTCATTAGGACTGCAGGAAATTGAGGGTATCGATGCACTGTAGGTGCAGTTGTAGTCATAATTCTGATTATTTGTGCGTTGCTTCCAGGGCGAGATACCATCAGCGACTGGGAGGGGAACAGGGGAGATGCTCCCAGAGCACAGCAGCTGCATCTGCTCTGTGTCACACACTGTCACGGTCTGGGGACATTGTCAGAGCTTCCTCAGGCACAGGCTCCTGATCAGTCCCAGCAGTGAAGTAGCAGGTTTTGGTCCATCCCTTGCTCGCAGCAGTGCAGTTTACACCCTCAGTTAATGAGATCTGAGGCTGCAGCGGAGCGTTTCCTCAGGGCAGCTACACGTGCACACGGAGCGGATTTTAACGCTCTCCTCTGCCCCATCACTGTGGGACGAGCTCAGAAGCAGCAGGAGATGCCCCATGGCCCGGCAGCCCACCCGTGCCCTGCTGGTGCCGAGAGCCGGGGTCCTCTCCATGTCACCAGTGGAGTCCTCTCCATGTCACCAGTGGAGTCCTCTCCATGTCACCAGTGGAATCCTCTCCATGTCACCAGTGGAGTCCTCTCCATGTCACCAGTGGAGTCCTCTCGATGTCACCAGTGTAGTCTTCTCAATGTCACCAGTGGAGTCTTCTAAATGTCACCAGTGGAGTCCTCTCGATGTCACCAGTGTAGTCTTCTCCATGTCACCAGTGGAGTCTTCTCCATGTCACCAGTGGAGTCCTCTCGATGTCACCAGTGGAGTCCTCTCGATGTCACCACTGGAGTCCTCTCGATGTCACCAGTGTAGTCTTCTCGATGTCACCAGTGGAATCCTCTAGATGTCACCACTGGAGTCCTCTCCATGTCACCAGTGGAGTCTTCTCCATGTCACCAGTGGAGTCCTCTCGATGTCACCAGTGGAATCCTCTCGATGTCGCCAGTGGAATCCTCTCGATGTCACCAGTGGAGTCCTCTCGATGTCACCAGTGGAGTCTTCTCGATGTCACCAGTGGAGTTCCTCTTGATGTCACCAGAGGAGTCCTCTCCATGTCACCAGTGTAGTCTTCTCGATGTCACCAGTGCAGTCCTCTCGATGTCACCAGTGCAGTCCTCTCGATGTCGCCAGTGGAATCCTCTAGATGTCACCAGTGCCCCGGGCTGGCCGTGCCTGGTCCTGCGGCACCGCATCCCTCCGAGTGTCCACCAGGAACAAAGGCAGAGCTGCTGCTGGGGCTGGCCAGCTTCAGTGCCGTCCGTCAGCTGCTAATGAGCCCCAGTGTGTTAGCACCAGCCTCATTAAAAGTTAAAAAAAGAACGACGCAGCTTCATTCGTTTCTCACCGTTTTGGCTGTTATTTCATTCCGTGCTTTCACACATCTGGTGTGTCTCATCAATCCAGGTGTCTGCTTTTTCTTCCTCCTTGCTAATGCTGCAGTGCTCAAGTGCAGGCACAAAACGGAGCGATCAGGAATTTATCACCTTCCTTCATCTGGTGCAACAACAGAAAAAAACCCTTGGCAAATACAATGTTCCTTCTCATCCTCCTAGCGTGCTGTGTTTTGCTGTTACTTCACTGTCATATTTTTCAACTTCCCAATGTTTCTGTAGAGTAAGGATTAACTCTTTGCCTGGACAGAGCCAAAACACATCAGCCTGGAGTGTCCAAGGAAAAGACTTGTGTTTGTTAGGACAGACAGACAGCTGCCCTTCACCCAGGAAGATCCTTCTGTGCTGGCCTGGAGACCTGCAACCTCCACTGAACCAAGTGGAAAGGCACAAGTGAAAGAACAGTGGAGTCAACAAAAAAACACCTTGAAGTCTCATTTATAAAGCCCTCCTGGAAGTGGAAAGCATTCGTGATGCCCCTTGCTGATATTACTACTGAAGAAAATTACAAGAGAATGGAACAATGAAGGCAATGAAGTCTTTTCATGGTAGAAATAGTTCCATATGGAAAAAAAAAAAATAAAAATCTTACATTATACAAGATACTTTGGTTTCTCTTCCATTTAAAAATGTGCTTTTCTGTATCTCAAGGAGTGTTTTTCACTGGGCAACAAAGGAAGTTTTGATGAGCTTTGTTAATTTTTGCTGAGGACATCTGTGCTCCCATTATGAAATAGCTCTTCCTACAGCCAGCACCAGCCAGGCTGCAATCTTTCCAAAACACTTTAGGTGCAGAATGCAAAATTGACCATCACTCAGCCTTCACATGGGCTGAATTAAATTCCACTGAGAGCAGCAATACCCTGGAGCTGGAGCAGAGAAGCAGAGGAGGGTGTGGAGCCTGCAGAGCGTTGCTCCTGAACTGCCTCGCTCACGCTGGGGACTTCAGCAGGGCTCGTTCCTCTGCAGCACTGACACTGCACAGACACCAACTCCCTTTGCCAGAGTGTAATTAAGGCACAGTCCCTGGAATAATTCCCTTTCCTGTGTGGGAGCAGCAGGCAGCTGCCAGGGCTGGGGAAACCCTGGGAATTGGTGTGATCCAGGGCATGGTCTGACCACCTGCATTGCTTCAGCTGAACATTTCCATCCATGTGCTGAGGGGTGCAAACATATTCCAGCATTCTGACTGAACTCTGGGTGGGAGCTCTGCTTCACCCTCTGATTAATTCCCTTTAAAGCTAACAATAACATAGAAGGAGGCTGAACACAAGTACCAGCCTCCAAACAGCTTGTAATGGCTTTTTTGGCAAATAATCATAAAGGGCTCTGTGTTTTCAGAGCTACAAAGTTCATTCACAGATACATTTGGCAACAGAAATCACAAACCCACCATACACTCTCTGCTGGATTATCTACTACAAAGTCCTTAGCCAAAGATTAAAAGGAAAAATCACAGATGCATTTCAGCTTTCACAGTTTAAGTAGCAAATGGCTTCAGCAAATAATTAACATGACAGCAAAAGGATTTGCTGAGTAAGGCAACATTACCAATATTACTAGATCAACTTGTGTTCTGCCTTGCTAGTTAATCCTGCCCTGATTATTACTAAGGATATAAACCAGAAGTCTTGTGCTGTTGTACCTCTGCTGTCCCAGCCTCCAGCCTAGTTTGCTCTGAGCTGGGTTGGTACAGGATGAATAGGTGGAAATATTTAACACTCCATAGCCATTCCTCAAAAGCATTTGAGTTATTTTAGGTGGATCCTGCCGGCCTCTGTGAGGTTACTTAGAATGTTCTTTTAAGTCTTTTTACTCAGCCTGTTAAGCATTTAAGGCTACATTGCATAGAGACTGTGTGCATTCATCTTAAACTCAAGGACTAGACTTTTGAGCATTAATAAAAAAAAAATCTGGTTTTTTTTTTTGTTGTTTGTCTGTTTTCAATGTGGAGAGCAGTTCTGCTCTGACTAGTTGTTTGTATCAGGAAGCAGAGAAACTCTAATTTAGGAAGGATGATCCTACAGCCACATTTCAAAGTACTTGTTCAGCAATACAGTCTGGATTAAAGTGAAACATAAGGGATCAATAGTTCCCATTTCAGAGAAAATGAGGATTATTGGACAGAAAGCAAATCCCAGCCTTTGGTTTGATGATTGGAAATGTATACAGTAAATGTACCTGCAAAGCAATCGATGGACACAGTTTGTGCTTTCCATCTGAGAACTGAAGGGCAAGGAATCAGGAACAGCTCCCTGTGAGCTTGTTCCCCCTTTTTGAAGCAATGAGAACGATTGTGTTGGCACAGGGACACTCCTTGCACCTCACCTTCATCATAAATGTTCTCATAAATGTTTTCTCCTTACTCATAAAACATGCATGGTTTAAATTGTAGTCTATCATATATAACTTCATTTATCCTGCTGAAACTGTAGCATTCTTACACTTCTTGTACATTAGTGTAATTTAGCACGGAAAGTTCTCCTGGAAAAGAAGAATAATTTTTTCCGCTCTTCTATTAGAAAAAAAAAATTACTTTACTTACTTTAAATTCTATTAGCTGAGTTTTTAATAACTGATATGAACTTGCTTTCCTGTGTTTATTATTTTTGGAAACTTATTTTGAAGAATAGTCTGTGCAATATACCTTTGGTTATTCTTTACCCTTAAAGAAAATACTCAGTAAACTTGGTACATGAAACAATCGGACACCATGAATATATGACCTAATTTATAAGTGTTGCTTTTTTTGGCACAAGTTACCCCTCATTGAAAGCAGCACCCTGGAACTGCATTGTTAGGTTGGCAATACCCACTGCAATGAAGAAGTAGCTGAAATCTGTGCTTCTCCATCCCATTAACAATCCAAATTTTACAGCCCCACACTTTGAGGGAATAAATTGGCAATAAAAAATTGTTGACTTAAAAACCTTCCAGTTGCTATTTTATTTTAACCTGGCTTTTGGTCAGTTTTGTGTCTGAAGAAACAAAATCAGTATTTCAGGGTTTTTCCACGTGCTATTGATTAATTTAATATAGAGATATTGTTCATCAAAGGTTATAAACTCAATTCTACTTTTATTGGTTATGCAATAACTGCTCTGATTTCAATAAAAGATGTTTTACATTTGGGGCAGAAGAGAAATCAGGAAAATGTGCTTCTCTGTACTTTAAAAAACAAACCAATCCCTTTCTCATTATCTAAAAGTCAAAGTTTACTCAAAGCTTTTTGTTAATAGATTTTATGTGCATTCATATCAACCTCTCGCTACCTCCGAACCTTTCACCTCTTATCAGAGCATTTTCCCTTCAAAATGCACCAACAGTCCACATTCCCAGTTTGCCTTCAAACTGCAGGGAGAGGGTCTAGGACACTCTGATTACAACAGTTTTCATAAAGAGATAAAATGCTACAGTCACAATCAAAACTAAGCAGCAGGGAAGTCAAGTTCGTGCTCAAGGCTGTCTCACAGAGGCCCAGCAGAGCTCGTGGAATGATGGGGAGATGGCTTTGAACCAAAATACCTCATTCCCAATATCAACAGCATTGCCAAACAACTGTGGGATTTCTTGTAATGCCATCACCGTCCTCAGCTGGAGTCAGCTCCTGTTTCAGAGCTCCAGCACCCCACACAATGCCCTTTGTTTCCTCTCTCATCTTCCTACTTGATGGCTCGTGACCAGCGGCGTCCATGCCTTGCGTAGTTCCCCATTCCTTCCTGCTCACGGGAACATCCTGCTTGTCCCAGGCTTCTTGCAGGGCTGAATACCTCCCCAGAGGAATTCCTCCCTCCAGTCACTCAATCAGTTCTCATCAGCTTTGGCTTCAAACCACGCTGACTGCCCAGCTCTGGCACAAAGAGAGGAATTCCACGTTTTCTCACTCCCCACTCAGGTGAGCCAGCCTCTCAGAGAAAAGTAAAACTGTGTTTTCATTCTGGTGCTGTACTGAACTCTCCCTCAGCCTGAAACATGTGAGGAACGATGTGAGGGACAAACCAGAATTATTTGGCAAAGGCACTGATGAGATCCCTGCAGTGTGACGTGTTCGCTGCCAGCCTCTGAGGGCAGGCCACATGCATTTATTATTAAATGCATCTTATTAAATCCTCGGAGCTTGTTCCACCCCTACCAGTTTATCACAGCCCAAGAATTTGGCTTTTTAGGAGAGCCTGAAGCAGGGAGTGGCCAGTGCTGGAGGCTGCAGTGAGCACTGGTGTTGGGAACACTTGTCATTTGGTTTGTCCACAGCACTTCAATGCGGGACGTGGAATCCAGAGGGGAGGGCTCTTTATAGCCAAGTGAAACTTTCTCCTTCCTATGCTGACTTAATTAACTGCTGGGGAAAAGAGCCATTTGCTGATACTGAAGGAAAGTGCAGCGATTAAACTTCACCTCCATTTTCTGATAGTGCTCAGACCTCACAGTGTGCTGTGCAATGCCCACACAAAGCAACTCCTGCCCCCAAAGCCTTTGCAACCTGGACTCCCTGATTTACACCTATAAAAGCTATGGCCACTGGGACAGACATCCTCTCCAAACCAGGCTGCCTTTTTGACTTTTGTAGTTTGTAATGGTCCAAGTCTCTCTCAATACCACACCAGGAAAGGTGTTTCTTGTGTACCTCTACAATTTCTGTGGGAAAAATAAGGTGCAAGTGTGGTTTAATTGCATCCACAGTCTGTGCATCCACAGTCTGACTGTTGCTAAGGCAACTTGTGATTGAGAGACATAAGATAAACAAGAATCTCTCCAAAAAGTGACAGGGAATGGGCACAGGAAGGAAACAACACAGTTCCTCCTGGTGTGGTGCTCTGACCTTCTCTTTAGCAGCACAGGTAAACATTGTGCTAAGCAAAGGTTGTAACCAAAATGTCCTTAGGACAGTTTTACAAATGTCAGATGTGCAAACACGAGCATTTGATCTGTGGACACAGGTACCCAGCTTGGCTGGAAGCTCCACATGTGCTCCTGCAAACCCCTCAGCCATGCTTTGCTCAGGTGCTGGAATGGGAACAGGCTTTTGGAACATGGAACAGAGATGGAAAGGGTTCCTTCTCACAGACCTTCCAGCCTAACTGGGAGCAACACAGAGTATTGCCAGGACCATACCTGGCTCCTGAAGAAGAAGTTTCTGCTGCCAAGAATGTTCCTTTGGTTTTAGCAGTCACTCAGCTTTCGCTGGTTGCTGTTTCAAGCATTTGAGAAAGAGAAGTGATGCCATGGAAGGTAGAAGAGAAGATATTACTCGTGTTCAGGAGCAGCACCTGCTGTTCAGGACACCAATCTCTGCATTTTTGACCTCAGTTGCTAAGTGACAATGTTTAAGGCAAGATAAGTCACCTGCTCCAGGGGCGTTTGCAGCCACACATGGGGATAATTATAGAAAAGGTGTCAAGTCAGTATGGTGAGAGCATCACACCCAACAGATTTATTTTCTTCTTATTACAGGTGGGGACAAACACATCATCTTCTTTTGGAAATCCTTAGTCTGCTGCTTAAGGGAACAGAAGTTAAATACTGGAGGTATTTCTGTGCTGCCACATTGTCAATTCTCAATGGCAGCATGGTGGCATTTGGAATAAATACACTCTGCTCTTTTGGTCCTGCGTGGCTCAGCACCAGGGAAGCAGGGAAACCAAACCAAGAGTGTCCATTAGCACAGATTTTCAGAGGGAGGAAAAGCTGTCACTTCTCGATTGAGTTTTGTTGAGGAAAAAAGAAAGGTTTTGTGAGCTGCAGTTTCATTTGCACCACTGTGGCAGCCTGAACTCCTGATCCCCAGGCTGGTGCTGAGGCCTCCAGGAGCAGCAGGGCTGTTTGACCTTGCCCCGAGGTTGGAGCCTTATTTTAATCACTGAGAGGTTGCTGGAGCAATGTCACAGGAGGGCCAAGCACTACCAGGCTCTGCTGTGTATCAGGCTGTGGTGTGCACCAGGAGAACAAAAGCCTTTCAGTGGTTTTGGGGTTTTTCTTTTGCACTAACTTTCATCCTTCTATTTTTGTTTGGATTTCTCTATTAAGAAGAGCTGGAATGTATTTTCCAGTCAGCCAGAAGTAATTTCAATGGCTTCTGCTCCAGTCAGTAGGCTAAATAATCCATTAACCTGTATGGGATAAACTGGGTGTAAAAGGTTCTTTAAAACAAAAATCCTGTTTAGATATTTGTGACAGCCAATGGAGAGGAGATGGATGAAGGAAATGGTGAGAGGACCTCCAGCAAGGTGATGCAAACAGCCCTGCAAGCCTCAGGTCACCCAGGCTATCCCAACACGAGGCACATTTTGATTCTGCAGTGAAGCCTTTCCTAGTGCCTCTCTAGGTGGGATTGATCAAACACTTCATGTTATCTGCAGCAGAATCTCACAGATGTTTCCTGGCAGGAACCTTAAGGAGAACACCAAATGTTTCAACATCACATACAAAGCTGGTCCAGAGCCAGCCCTTTACGGTGGTGCTTTGTGTTTGCCTATAGTGTTGCATGTGCCTGTCAAATCCGCTTCCTGTTTTGGATATCAGATCTGGGGATGGAGAGCTTCCAAATGCTGGCCAGCTCCAAAGTAAGCTGTGCCCCACAAAAATAAAAACAAGCATACCAGAAGAAGCATTAATACTTGGATGAATAATTGTCTCTCTATTATTTCCTGACTTGCAAGCTTACATGTGTTCTAGGAGGGGGCAGTTTTAAAAGGCATAGGCTCAGTTCCTGCTGGCCAAAGAGATTAAATTCTCCTGCTCTCACAGCCTTTACATCTCACATGCCAAAGTGAAATCCAACCAAATACACGTTAAGAACCATCCTCATCCCTTCTGACATTCATACAAAGGACTTTGGGTTAGGTTTGTGGGCTTGCCCTTTGCTAGAGGGCTGAAGACAAAGGGAATTTATTTTGCTATCATGGAAGGATTTCAGACAGATGGAAAGAGGGGTGAAATTTCTTGTGAGGGATGATTCATGAAGAAAAATGTTGGTGGGATACCCAGTCTTGGGAGAAAAAATGCGACAGCCAGATGGAAAATGAAGTTGTATGTGAGTTTGGATGCCCATAACAAACAAATGGCTGGTGTTTTAAACACCAGGCCTACAGCCAGTGTCTCCTTGGCTTTAGTTTAACCTTACGTCTTCAGGAAAAATATTTCCCAATTTGTAATCTGGATTTATTCATTAGGGCTGGTCTGACAAGAAATTTTAAAAAAATACAATAGAATAAAATAAAAGTATGTGACTAGCTGAAAAAAAAGTTTAGACCTAAAAAATTTAACATTTCTCATTTCTTAAGTACTTTCTGAATCAAATCTGAGTTTTCTGGTGACTTCCATATCACTGAAGTTACACGTTTATGTCATGAGGACAGTGTTTGTAAGACACTGAGTTCAGATAAAGTGCACACCTAGTTTAGAGCAGCCATTGCCTTAACTTTGTTTTCAACCAGTTGGATGAAACCAATCCAAATAAGACAGAAGAAATGTGAGGATTTGAAGCAAGCCCAAAGCCCACTGAAGGAAGAGCAGCATCTCCAAGATGCAGGTGAAACAGCAGCATCTCTTTGTGTGTGTGCAGAAAAATGACAGCAAAAGGAGAGGGTGCACCCTGGCTGACTACAGCCCGGGGCAGGGAAAGGCCAAGGAGCCATTTCCAGCAGGAAAGATGATGTGGGGAGGTGGAAACAGCCCAGCAGGATGGAGAGGTGTCTGCACAGGCAGCCAAGACCTGCAGGGATGAAACTCTCTGTCCTCCAGGAGCTGCACCCAGAGCTGCCCTCACCCAAAGGGACTGAGTGGATTTTAACCAGACATGTGCAATTTTCCACTCTGTCCCTCCCAAACTGCTGCTGCCCAGCACACTTCAATGTACATTGAAAATTATTTTCTTCCAGATGTTCCTACTTAGAGCTCAATAACTGCCTTCAACTGTATGAGCATCACATTAAAAACACTTATAAAGGGACTAAAAACATGGACTTGTGTTCCATTATGCTGTGCTTAACTGGTGCTAAAACATGCACTGAGACCAGCACACACAGCACTTACAGACACAGCTCCCTCGGATTTTGTCTTTCCAAATCATCCACAAAACTCTGGACTCCACTGATTTTTAGATTGTTTTAGTGATTTTTAACTGGTTACCCCTCTGAGGCTGAGCATGGAGAGCAGGACTGGGCAGGAAAGCACAGGGGAAATATTTACCACTGGGCAAGAACCTTCTGTTACCTGTGCCCAAAATGATCATTGTCTATTGATTTTTTTTCTGATAGACTCAGAGATCTTCAAACCCATTCATGCCACAGTGCTGAAGAATGAAGTGGAGCTGAAGCAGCAGAAAGGATGGGAGCCAAAGGCAGCATCAGGGGTGAGATGCCAGGGATGGATCCCTCACCTGCTCCCCTGCTCTGTTCTCAGCCTGAAGAATCTTTCATCAGTGGCAGATCACATCCCTTCCCATCAGTCCAGGAGTGAAGAAGCAGGCAGGATACTAAATGAAGTCCTCATTATGATCACTGCCCTGTGATCTCTTTCTGAACAGGCCAAAAAACCCAAAAGCCAACCCACCTGTCACAATATGCACACGATCAGAGTGGGAAAAAAAAATCTAAAAAAAGATTTAAATATAGTAACACTTAATAGTTTTTAGGTTGTAAAGGATGTGAATCCTGTGTGGACTGCAAAGGTGGTGTCAGTTGTCCTAAATGGGCACTGCTGCCCTGGCAGAGGGCTGGTCTCAGTGGGGTGTGTGCCACACTCAGGGTCTGATGCTCATTTTCACACTGTACATCCTCTCTGCGGCCTTTTAGGGGAAATTCAGCTTCTGACAAAGTAATCTGGCAACAGTTTGGTGCCCTGAGTGATGGGTAAGTGCAAATACACCCTGGAAATTCAGAGGGGTTAGGGAAGGGTGCAATTTAGGTGACTTAACTCACATCATCCTTTTAGTGCTCATAAATCAGCCTGAGTATCCCAGACTGGGATTATCACTGACTGAGTCAGCAAAAGCTTTCAGGAAAGATTTGGTTAATATTCTGTTACCACCTCACACCTGCAGGGGTTAAAAGTTCCATTATCCCCTGCTCTGATTTATTTATTCATCTGAGCTAAAAATGCTCTTTAGCAATCTCACCCTCTTGTTCCTAGAAAACAGAAATGATTCATTTGAACTCTTTTTTTTTTTCCTCCCACCCCCATGGCTCAGGATATTTCATGTCAGTGAAATGGAGGAGTCAGAGGTGTTTTATCTGTCTGCCTTGTGATTTGCTTTGTGCTGTCCAAGCCAGAAAGAATTTCTATTTCATGATCATTCTGAATCACAGGAATTTCTGCTTCAATTCTGTCTTTGGCTCTGCCTTTTATTCTTTTTTTGTATGTCATTTCATCTGTTCCAAGGCCAACAAAATCCTTCTGGATGACAGATTATTTCTCAACAGGTAGGTTTTTCCTACTACTGATGAAGATTTTCTTAGTATTGAAGTGAGGAACTTTACAAATTAGACATTTTTAAAGTAAAATGAATGTCCTTCAGTCCAATGTTAGAGTGGACTAGCAAGGATAGAAGACTTGAAACATTTTGTTCATGAACTGTAGGCAATTCATGGACTTGAAAATGAGAACCGAATTGAGTAAAAAGAAAAAAAATATTTATTCATCCTAAAGTTTCACTGGCTTTCAAAGCAAGATTTGCTTCCAGAGTTTCAAGCCATTAAGAATGTCTGTTGGAACCATCCCCTATACTTAAAAAATCTGTAGATTCCTCTGAGACTAATTATAGACCAAAATTCCATCTAATTTGGTTTCTTCCTCCCCTCTAGAGAACAGTAGCTGTCAAATATTTTCACAGTTTGGATTTTTTCCCTGGGCCACTAAATTACATTGTGCCTTCAATGCAGGAGAATCATTTGTTCTGCCAAATATTGTTGGGATTGAGGGTGGTTGGCTCTGTGCACTTTGATCTCATCCAGTTGCTGCTTCGTTACTGCACAGGTCAACCCTGAAGGTAAATTTCCATTTATGAAGAGAGGAATGTTTTCCCCTCCAACTGTGATGCATGTTTGCAGTTAAATTAAGTGATGCTGAATCTGGTTTTGTCTTAATTTTTTTTATAAATCCAAAATTTACCTATTTTCTTTTTTTTTTTTCATTAAGTACCCAAACTCTGATTTGAAGGTTTCTCTCAGCTTTGTAGAAAGCTCAGTCACACAGCTCAGGATCACTGTCCTGCTTCTCCTGCCACAGCACACAGAGACCAGAGTGAGAGAGACACTTCATTGCCTTCAGCTGAGGGCTTTGCTCCACCTCTGCAGACATGGAGGGAATTCCCTCTGATCCACAGACATGGATAAGCTGGAACAAGTCCAGAGGAGGCCACAAAGATGCTCAGAGGGCTGGAGCTCCTCTCCTGTGAAGACAGGCTGAAAGAGCTGGGGTTGTTCAGCCAGGAGAAGAAACAGCTCCAGAGAGATCCAAGAGCCCCTTCCAGAGCCTAAAGGGGCTCCAAGAGAGCTGGAGAGGGACTTGGGACCAGAGTGTGCAGCCACAGGACAAGGGGAAATGGCTCCAAGTTGAAAAAGGGCAGATTTGATTAGATATTGGGAAAAAATTCTTCCCTATGAGGGGAACCACCTCACCCCTGGAGTTGGTTTTCCAATGAAGCTGTGGCAGCCCCAGCCTGGAGTGTCCAAGGCCAGGTTGGGCAGGGCTGGGAGCAGCCTGGGATAGTGGAAACTGTCCCTGCCCATGGCAGGAGGTTTGGAACTAGAGAGGCTTTAAAGTCCCTTCCAACGCAAACCATTCCATGATTCCCCCTTCCTTCATGGAGGACTGGTCCAATCCTAAATAATTCCTCCACGAATATTTCAGACTCATGGTCTCATTGCTGGCAGCCTCCCCTACACTAAATTCTCTCTGGTGCCTGGAACAGCTGCTTATTCCTCCAACTTGGGCCTTTGAGATGTAAATAGTGTAATCCGACTTCAAGAGGCAAGGAAATATTAGCAGAATTTAATGTAAATATTGTATAAATCATCCCAAAATAGCACGGCCACGGGATCAGCCAAAGACACTAACTGAAAGTTAAACAGACTAAGTAAATATAGACTAAATATATTCCCCTCCTGGAATTGCCACTGGAATGGATCCAGACAGGAAATAGGTTAAAATACAGTCTTGTGGCAGTGATATTAAAAAGCCATTGGCCTGTTTGGTGACATTTATAATGAATTTTATGTACTCCATACATTTTTAATACACGCCGAGTTAAATATTATCAAATCTATAAAAAGATTATGGAAAAAAATGTCTGGTTTCATATGGGTGGACGCTGCCTGGAACTCTCTCTGTGGGTTTTGTGTAAGAGAAGTGTTTGAAAGAAAACATGAAAGGGAAAAATAAAAATCCCTGCACAGCAGTTTTGGAAAACTTTTGCTTTCCCATCCAGAGCCCAGAAGACATCACATACCAAGGCAACAGAATTTCCAAGACACAAACCACAACGGGGACGGAGGAGGGAGATGTACTAATTCCAACCCTTACACATGCAAATGGAGAAAAATCAATTTAATTGCCTAGAGTGCAGCTTCAGGGTGAGTGCAGTGTAATACAGGAGGGCTCTTTGCCTGGATGGATGTTTTCCAGCTGTAGTAAATGTGGTCTGAAGTAGCTTTGTGCACAGGTAACTAGAAAATAAAACATGCCCTGATTCACCTGCAAACACCTTGGAACACGGGTGCTTGTCTCGATGACCCACAGATTAATTTCCAAAAAATCTACTTTGTCCAGAAGTTCATCCACATTACAAACAGGATGGGATTTCTGTGCCTCCCCCTCTCACAGGTCCCAGGGAGAGCAGGGGGTGGTGATCTCTCCACACCCAGCTTCACACCAGAGGCTACAAGTGAAATCCAACACACCCAAAGGGAACCCAAATCCCCACTGCACCTTCCCAGGGTCAGAACTGCCCAGCAGAAGTTAATTCCTAAATATTGTTTTGCCCAAATCCATCTTTCTGGAGCACTAGGTAAAACCCTGGTGATGTATCTGTTGCCAGTTCCCAATTCAGACAGCACAGTGCCAATATGGGATAAAACACACTGTTGGCTAAATTTCCTCCAGGCAAAACACAACAAAGGCAGAAAAGGCCTTTCCTGCAGTAAGGTTTTCAAGCTGAACACATCACAGACAGGCTTTTCCCTGGCTGAGCACCAACTTCACTTTAACAAGCAAACCAGCAGATGAGCCTTGTCCTCCCAAATGTATCTCCACGCATTTCCAGCAAACTGCTGCCCACAGGATGTTGGGGTCACAAGGTAAAGAGCAGGGAGGCTCTAGACCATGGCAGAGCCACTTCTTAACTCACCTGCTGAAGTGTCAGCTTCCCCTGGGCCATCCTGGGAACAGCAGCACAGCCCCGAGGAGGAAATGAGATCTCCTGAAGAAGAGCATGAGCTCGTGGTTGCCATCCTCCTCCTAAAAGTGCTGGGCTCCCAGCTGCAGAAATTTAAGCTCAAAGACCTCCTCAACAACCCAAGGAGGCACCTCCCTGGCTGTGTGACCCTGTGCTTGCCCAGGAGGGTATCTGGGGACCTGGAGGTGAAGGTTGCTCAGGGCTCTCCACAATGAGGTCCCAGGGCTGGCAGAGCCCTGCAGGTGCTCCCTGCCCAGCGTGGGAGTGTTGGAGTTTAAAGTTGTCCAACTTTAAACACACTTCAAGTGCAGCCCTAAATCCAGAGGTCAAAGCTCTGGTGCCTGGGAGAGCTTCCTGTAAATAATTGCTGCTCTGCCCCATGGAAGGACCTGGGGAACTTTCTGTGTCAGGGATGCTGGGACACACGGTCAGGGGCTTCTGGATTGGCCGTGGTGGCAGCTGCAGGGACAAATTCCAGCTCTGCTGCTCAGCATGAGCTTATTCGTATTTTCTAGTGACTCCACATATTAATTTCTATGTATTTTCTATTTGTAAGGCAGTTTTGGGATCTCCCCTTTTGAAGATTGCTCACCAGGATACTTCAGGGCAAAACCAGGAGTTAAAATTGCCCAGCACCCAGAAACAGGTGAGTAAACTAAAGAAACTCAAATTCTCCTCATTAGGGGTTAAGAAACATTGGGAGCTAAATGGGAATGATCCCAGTGCAAGCTCTGTCAAGAGGAAAGAGAATAATTTATTTGGCAATTACAGCTCACAAATCACTGTCTTGTGTAGGTCCAAAGCTTGTGCTCTGGGGAATAGACCTTTTATCAAAACAGAAGGAAATAATAATGTACATGAGGAACAGCAAGAGATTTTATTACAGATTTGAAAGAGCCTTGATTTTTATTTTGTATCTCTGCTAGAGAGGAAGCATCAGACTTTATTATTAGGTGTTGGATTAATTTATTTTACTGTCCTTTAGCAAACTTCAGTGGTTTTCAGGTTTTGACTTCCAAAACATCTCATTTGCTTTTCAGGTTTTTCTTAATAGATTTCTTTAATATGAGGTACTTAGTTTTAAAAATGGCTTCTATTAAATGCCTTCCAAATTAAATCCAGCACAATTATATGCCTTGAGACACTGCAAAAATTGAATAATATGATAATCAGCCATCAAAATCAAACTTCTCTGTTATCATTAAGTGAATAAGATCAGAATTGAGCCCTGTGCCACAAAGCCACAGGCCACTTTTTATGTAAAAATCTGGCAAAACACTACATTTCAGAATTAGAATTGATTAATTTGTAGAATGCTTCTACAAGACTGAGATTGAAGATTATCTGAGCACTGAAATTAAAACAAATTGCTATTTGCTTCAATACTGAGTCTGTAATAAAAATAACTTCATCAACACATGTCCCATGGCAGTTTTTGGTACTTTATACCAAGTTAAGAATTACCAAAGGCAGAACTCATTCAGATACAAATTTCTTACAACTCAAGTGGACCAGGGAGCCAGAACAGCAAGGGAGAAACAAATACATGAAGTAAGGAAGTTCTGGGGTTGTGGGTTTTTTTGGCTTTTTTTTTTAGCTACATTTTGTCTATCAACTAGAGCCACACAATCAGAATGGAATACCTTCATCTTCCCTTCTGCATTAAGCTTTCCAAGAAGTCTTTAATGAAAAAAATGTTGGTTTCCCTCAGTGTTGGAACTGCAGCTAAAACCAACACCAGCTCTCCAGAGATCCCCTCACCAGGGAACGGGACAGCTCAGCTTGATTTGACCTGCAGAGCAGCCAAGGGGGTGCTGGGGGGGATTCCTCACCACTGATGCTGCTGGAGCAGGAGATGTTCCAAAGGCTGATGCTGGAGCCCCGGGACAGGGACTTGGTCTCTCTGTTCCCAGCCCTGTCACTGCCATGACATCAGCTGGGACCAGTCACTTCCCGTGGGGGTCCCAGCCAAACCAGTGCCTGGAAGCTCCCTGTGGCTCCCACAGAAACTCACACTGAGCACCCCTGACTGCTGCTGAATCAAATGAAGTGAATCACAAAGTTCTGCAGGACTGCCCCAAGCACTCGCTGCAAGCTGTTCCTCTCTCAGCTCTGAGTGCTGGGAAAAGGAATGTGAGCGGGGTAATGATGTTGTACACAAAGTTTTGCAGCACTCAGTGTT
Source organism: Lonchura striata (assembly GCF_050655825.1). NCBI lineage: Eukaryota > Metazoa > Chordata > Aves > Passeriformes > Estrildidae > Lonchura > Lonchura striata. The sequence continues at coordinate 12,455,920 of NC_140722.1, forward strand.
CTCAGAAATGTAAATAACACCACAAAACACCACATGGGATATGTAAGCTTCTTTAATAATTATAAATTTATTAAGTGGCAAGAAGCCACTCTGCTTTGTAAACCGATTTTACTCAATCACAGTCCCTCTATTGTTTTCCTCATTTAACATGAATACATTCTGTAATTTGTATGTGAAACAATTACACAGAGATATGTTCTGAACCCTTCTTGCTGATTTTACTGGTCAGAAGAACATTAAAACATGCAGAAACAGCACCTATAGGCCTTTTCTCATTACATCTCTTTTGCTGCTAAGCTAAGCTGTCTCTGAATAAGCCAAGTCTACAGAGCTTTTCTCCTTGTCCTGTGTTCTGAGATGTCCTGAGGCCTGCAGAAATGTCTGATAAAACCTCACATATAATAAGTAATTCAGAAGGCTTTGTAAGCAATAGCTGCAGTTGCTTCTTCAGACTTGAGAGAGCTTCTCATGCATTAATGCACTTAGTTAGGTTTTGTGAGGAGCACAGAGGAGTACGTGGCCTCTTCCTGATATAGTTAGTCGAGCCTGGACTCTGCACCACTGATATTGTTCAGCAACTGTGTGCACCAATAATTTAAAAAAAAAAAACCAACAAAACAATAAATCAGACTGTTTTTATCAGAAACAAGTAATAAATCTTATCATGATAGTAAAAAAAAACAAGTAAATTTCTGCCGTGAGACATTTCATTGCTTGAGAACAGATCAGTGCAAAGTGAGGTAACTCAGGGCTGGGGCTGTGTCAAACCAGGCGCCGTCTCTTGGAGTCCCTCTCCATCTCTTCAGGGGGAGAGTCCCCATTGCAGCCCAGGGGGGACACCAGGTTTAACAAAGGATCTTCAGAGGCCCCTCCAAACAGGGACAGCAACAAAGCCACGCCATAGCCAGTAGCTCGTTCACCCTAGAACAAAACCAAAACCACACAGTTCACACTTGGAGGATTTGGATTAGTTTTAATTTGGCTACTGATCCAACGAGAGCTGTGGTGGTCAGCAGCCACAGCCAACCCCTGCTCTGTGCTGCTGTATCCTCACCACCACTGGAATCTGTCCCAGCTGGGTTAAACACACAAGAACAGAGCTCCCACTGACTTGTGGGTGGAGAGAGGCCAGTATTTTTCAGGGCAGGGGATCTCCCACCCAGCCTGAGCATGGATTTGGAATATGAGCTGAATAAACTGTGTTAAAAAAAAAAAAAAAAGCAGCAAGTGGAGTGAATTGGCTTGTTTTTTAGGAAAAAAAAAAAAGAATTTACACAAGTTCCACCAAAGGGAATATATTTTTGGAAGGATGATCAATTCTGGTCAATCATCTTAAAACAACATGGTTGAAAATGGAAGGTTGGGATTATTGCCATGAACAGAGACCAGGCAAGTTGTCAATGCTCACAACGATAAAGATGTCACTGACTGAAGTGGCTGCTAGAATATTTTAAAACCAAAACGAAAAATATGAACTGAGAAGAAACCAAGAAACTCGCAACAGAGACGAGCCAGTGCTTTTCTAAAGGACCCTTCTCCAGCTATTTCTGTCCCTCTGAAGTGATGGACCCAACCCAGAGCTCCTGCAGGCAGCAGCAGGAGTGCATCCCCAGGCGTGTGCCCGGGGAGGGGCAGGGCACTCACGGCGTGCACGGGAGCAGCGATGTCGATGTGCACCCACACCCCTGGCCAGTCGAAGCCGATGTGGGAGGCAATGAAGAGCCCAGCACAGGAGCTGGGGCTGTTGTCTCGGTCCTGTGGGAGCAATAAAAACAGAGTTGGTCTCATAAGCAGAGAAAATATAAGTGGTTCATTCTGCCTAGAAGAAAGACTGATACACAAATCTCGTTCAAAGCTTAACGAACGGCCCTAGAACAGTCTTACAAACCAGCTTTACTGCAAATCCTTGACTTAGTCCCTAGCAGCAGTGTGGCCCTGCTCAATTCCTCTTCTGCCCACACTCCTTTCTGCAGTATTCTGGAACCTCACTGCACACTGGAACTCTCAAAAGCAGCAACAGCAGCTGCAGCAATTCCGAGGCCTCTGTCCTCAGTTTCCTGGTTGCTGCACTCCCAGCTACTTTCCCTGCTGGTGATGTATGAGCTGAGGAATGCTCATCTTGATTTCCTAAAAGATCTCTATCTAGGAATTCAGCACTCATTTAGGGCCATGTTTAAAAGGCAAGCAGCCCAAAGGTACCTTTGCAGCAGGTCACCCTGTTTAAAACTGGCATTGAAGACAGCCTGTAGAGCCCCAGGTGAAAGACTCTGAAGACCAGGACAATATGGGCCATTTCTAAAAGGTGCCCCCATAAAGAGCTTTCAGCGGGCCAGCTCATTGTCTAGAAAACACATATTTTTATGTACTAGAGAAAATTAAAAGAAAAAAGAAATCTTACTGCTACAGAGTTCTTCATATCAGCTACAGCAGAGGTAAATTCACTGAAGTGGAGCTCAGGGCAGTACACCAGAGGATGGACCAAGTCTCCACAGTTCCTGCCAGCTTTAACACAAGCCTTTTCCCACTCTTCATTATTGGTAAGGACAGCAGCATGGTATTTTCCTGTAGCAATTCCCTGGTGAGGTAAAGGACAAAATCAGGAAGAAGTCACCTTCCACCACTGCTCATCAATAAAACCTTGTATAAAACAGGAACAGGTGCTAGAAAATAATGGTGTTAAATTTGTACCCTTGTACCACTCTGTGGTACATGAAATGGAAGCCATTTAATGGACAAAAAAGTCCTGATCACTATTAACAAATCAGTTCTGGTAATAATAAATTGAACTGCAAACCTAGAGTACTCACTGCTTGTGTCAGCTGCTGATGTCATCAGAACACCACATTTAATTTAAGCATGCAAAAAAGTTACATAAAGAAGAGAAAAGAAGCTGAGTTATGAATGTAAAGTGTTGTACCTGAGCTCCAGTAAGAGTGGCCATATCCAGAATGATATCAGCTCCAAGGTCTTTGCAGGCGTAAGCGACTCCATCAGCCAGGATCAGGCGACCTTCTGCATCAGTGTTATTGATTTCCACAGTCCTGGGAGGAACACAGGGCATGTCACACTGGAAGCTTCAGCCTGGAAGTCAAGACTCACCTGCTTGGGCCAAAATACTTCACAGAAACCTCATGGGCTGCTCTTATTTGACTCTGCAAGTCTGTAGGGCTGCTACTCCCCAGCTCCAAGCAGCCAGACAGAGCACACAAGGACAAGAGAAATGACAGTGCTGCCCTTGTGTGATGCTGGGATTCTACAAATTGCTGCCAAAGAAGTAACATCTATTCTTAAAAAATATTCTAATCCATTGATGGGCTGTCTTTGCTGCTTTGCCACACAGTGCAGCTGCAGATGGACACAGGAAACTGGTTCTACTACAAAAACCACCTAAATTCTGAGTGCTTTAAGGGAAGTGCAGCTCATGATACCCATATATTTTGGTGTATATTTACATGCCCCACAGGAAAATCTAAGCACACTTAAAACTCACTACTATGGATGTCTGAAATGCAATTATGAATATTTAGGGAAGCTGATTTAGGAACAGCTTCACAATCTGCATGACTCTCAGATTAGCAGAAAAATTATGTTTGTTCTGTTTATGGGAAAGGGATAGATACAATCTTACTTTCCAGAGTAAAGAACATGGATGTCATCAGGTCTCGTTGCACGTGGTCCCACTGCATTCTCAGCCAGACAAAAAACAGCATGAAGATTGTCCTTAAACCCCTGTAACAACCAGAGGGGAGAAATGGCTTTTGATTCACATCAAGCTGATTTATTGGGACTGAAATCAGTGAGGGATTGAGACTCCTTGACAGCAATGCTACAATTTTCAAAGGAAATCTGGTGGGGTTTTTGGACAGGTGGGTGGGCGTTAGTTGGGTTTTTTAAAATGTGCCATTCTTGCTGGGAGGCACAGAGCATTTTTAACCTGTTTATTTATTTTTTTTTTTTTTCCTTAGCCTCCTCTCTTCTGGCTTATCTCATAATGTTTTAATTTTGGTATAAAGTCAAGTGCTTATGTGGTTATGGATGGTATTTTAAAATGGATGATGATTCTGTTATTTATATAGTACTTGTATTGTGTGGAGGGATTCTAGGAACAGACAGGGAGTCAGCAGCATTTAACAAATGAAAACATTGTTCCTCCTTAACTGGGATAGTTAACCTTAATACCATCAAAATCTGGGGGAAAACCTGGCTCTTAATCTCTTGATAACTGTGGCTGAAGAAATCTGGGCTTGCTGAATCAGCTCATGTTCTGAAGTCTAAAGGGCAAAGGCATCAATCAAAACCTTTCAAAATTACAGGCAGCATTTAGAAGCCAGAAAGTAATCCCAGTTTCTAGCCCAGCTGGTGGGCAAACAGCATTGCTGGAAATGGACCTTCCCTCCACAACCCAGCTATTCACAGAGTCTCACTGCACTTCATTTTTCTCCTCCAAGAGAGACATGTTGTTAATCTACTGTCAAAAAGTGAAAATCTATTTCCAGTATCAGTTGCCTTTTCCTGAAGATCATTCTGCCTGCAGCTCTTCAAAAGCAGGATTCACTATGCTAACATGCAGGATCATGTTAACAATAAAGAAATCAAAAATTTAAGTCAATGTTTTTCTCTTCTCCCTTATGTTGGAAAGCTCACAATGGAGAAAATGCATCTTTCTAGGAAAAATCACTTGATTAACTTTTCTATCCAAAGCCTTTTACAACCACGTTGTGTAACTGCTGGGACAGCATGCAGGCAGATATTTATGAAGATGGAAAATAACCTCTGCCCCTCTTCCCACTGAGCTTTCGATCCAACACACATTTCCCACTTCACTCTCTGTGACAAAGCATAGCTCAGTGAAACCTCTTCCCCTTTTCTTTTATTTCTTAAAGCATTTTAAAAAAAGACTTGAAACAGTAACAACAAATTCTTTCCACTGCCTCTCTGAACACATTTTCTTCAGGGGTGTCATTTACAGGTCTTCTCACATGAGACTGTAAAATTAAGCAGTGAGTTCATTCTTTTGTTTTTACATACAAAGATTTCTCCAGGCTCAGTTTGTCCAAACACATCACTGGCAGTTTACTCACTGTTGCAGTAATTGTGTATGAACTGAGAGATCATTTGTGCTCACATCTACTGTGACTGTGAATGGAACTTCTCTCAGTGCAGGCAATCACACACAAAACTACTCTGGGAACAAGGACTGAACCACTGAAACCATGTCCCCCATCCATGGCTATCCCAAGGTTTCCCAAAGCTCTACATTCCAGCTCTTGTCCCTTGCAGACCTCTGACATAACTTTCTGAAGGATTTAGTTATGCAAGGTAGTTACTCTGCCTGAGATGCAGCTCACAAATCTGTTTCCAATTGTAATTCTCAGCAGGTAACTGCGAAGTTTACAATCTTTCCACATCAAACATGCTGTTAGGGCCAAGGCACAGAGCTAGACTATTGAGAAATGGGAATTTGGCACTGATCAGCCCCTGGACAAAGCATCCATCAGATCTATGCATTAATCTGCAGCAGTAAATATTTTTTGAACTTTGGATACTCCTTGGAGGCAATAGCTCCTCTGTCAGCAAGACTCAGTCACTGGATTTGTGGAGAGGGCAGTTTTATTGGCAGCAGTCACTTTTCCCCAGTTTGCATTGTTAAAGTGCAATAGGAATATTTGTAATTCTTCATATTTCAATACCTGGCTCCTTCTCAGCTCCCCCACTACTTTCTGACCACAGATGCAAACCAACAAGCAGCTCCTGATGACACTAGAGCTGTTATTAACCCACTAGGTTAATATTAGACCTGGCACAGGATTTGGAATATAGAAAGACTTCATATCCCAGAGTCACTCATCCCCTTCTTTGCTAAGGTGACAACAGCTGCCCTAAATCCCACAGCTTAAACAAACTCAGGACTGGATAACTCAAGTATAGACCCGATTCAAGGAACTAGAAACCACTCAGTCCACAGAACAAACTCTGAAATTCAAGAAGACCCTTAAAAAAATCAGCACTCAAGGAATTTCTCACAATTCTCAAGGTCCTAGTAAAGATGTGGAATATTTTCCTGGAATAGCAGAAAGAGCAGAGTGGCTCAAGCTCACGAAGAGCAGTGGCAGGTCAGAACTTCAGGATTAGACAGGCCTCTGTCTCTGGGAATATATCCAAGCTCCTTGGCAGTGCTGGGATACATGATATCAATTAACACATTTTACTTACTTGCTTTACAGCGGCTTTGAAGGCACCCAAAATAGCAGCTGCTCCACCACAGTCTCGCTTCATTCCAGGCATAGTAGTCTGTTTAAACAGAACCACAGATTTTTTTTTTTTTTTTTGTCTTTGAAAGAGAATTTCACAGTAATGCCTGGTAGAACCAGTGTTTCTGATGCTTCTGAGACTGGTTTTGACAGTGCTCAGCTGTCAACAACACAAACAAGAAACATGTGCCTCTGCTTACTGGTGGATCTGGTCTTGGAACTGAAAACTACTAAAACTGGGTTGCTAAACTGTTAGGAAAGTAAAAAGAAAAAGGTTGTTTATAAGTTTCACACTGAGGCCAACTACAATGGGTTTTGCTTCTATCTTTGAAACCAGAAATTAAACATCTTTGATTCTACTTTCTGCCTTTCAGTAGGCAATCTTTAAAGGGCAAAATATCATGTTGCTACTGAATTGTTCTGCAGCGGTCCTTGAATCCCATTTGGTCTTCTCCCCTGATAGTCTGTGTCCATACGGATGACAACAGAGCAAGCATTTAACTCAACAAAAAGGTACTTTTGCTTCCTACAGGCATTATCTGAACTGCTTCCATCAGAAAACAACAGTGTAAGCAAAGGCAGCAGCAGAACAAGTGTTTCTGTACCTTTCCCTTGATGCTGAGTCCTCCAGTGTCATACACAATACCTTTGCCCACCCAGGCAATGGTCTGTGTGGCACCATCTGGAGTGTGGCTGAGAACTGCCAGGGCTGGAGGATGCAGAGCTGCCTTTCCAACTCCATAGATACCTGGAAAACAGAGAATTAAACCTGTGGGGAAGAAAGACTGCAGGGAGCCCCTGTGGGTATTTTCTTGGAATACTATAGACAATAAAACAGTTTAAAAAATGTGGAAATGAAACATCACAATGGCAAAACATTCCAGTCATCTGCTAAGAAAAAAGTGTAATTAATACTCAACAAGATGTACCTCCAAAGCCTCTCTCTTTCAGCTCCTCATCTCGAATAATGGTAGGAGTAATCCCAAGATCCTTGCCAACTTTTTTGATTTCCTTAATAATTCAGAAAAAAGGACATTGTCAGTCAATCATCAGGACACATTTGTGCTTTTCCACACAAATGGGTACCCAGTTAAAGGGTTTTAGTGATTTTGCATGCACACACATACAAACATTCACAATTTTGGGAGTGGTGCTGCTTTTCCAATGGCCTAATTCCACTGACACATCCTTGACTTACTATGGCATGAAATATAAATTTGACCTTTAGACTCTGCCAGTAAAAGAAATCTTCTGAAGTAAAGGACAACTGTTCACTCTATTGGATCATGATGTAACAGGACAGGAATAATTTCATTTTCAACAGCTTTCCAGATCTTTATGATAAAGCTCATCTGGAAATAAGTCAGCTGTCCCATGATTTCAGTAACTCTGGTCACCATCAGGTTTAAGACAAGAATCCAGTGCCATGACCAAAGGAAGAGCTCATTTTTTCAGCTATCCAGTTCCCTTCTCCAAGCTGTAAACTCTGCCTCCTTCCAACCCTGCACAGTTCTATGAGACATGAAAGGCCAAAGGAAGAGCCTGAGCACCCCTGGCTGGACTGTGCCACCCACTGCTGACACACAGCTTGCACTGAGAGACAGCAACACTTGGGCTTGATTCCTGCAGTCCAGACTTTCAATTAACGATTGGAATAGCACCTATTCCATCAGGTGCACCTCACCAACCTCCAGGAAGTTGTCAGTGTTCATCTCGTTGCACGGGGTGTCCACGATGCGCGCGGCCAGCCGGACCCCCTCGGTGGCACTGGCCAGGCACTGCAAACACAAGGGAGGACACCTGACAGGGGCTGGCCTTTGGCACAGCTCTGCATTCATCCCTCTGCAGCCAACACCACGTGTGCTTCCTCTGGAGCACGTTAATGCTTAACTGCCACCACCACAGGCACAGTTAAACAATGCCAGCCAAGCTAACTATTATTATTTGTATGTGTCCAGCTTATTTTGATATGTGCTTTAACTTGTAAGCAATTGTATTCTTTTACTGAGCAAACTGATGTTGCAAAATTACTATCTTTCCCCATTACTAAAGGGACATCAAGAAAGCAATGTGAGGTGGAGGAAATAAAGATAAGAGGAAGCTAGTTCAGGAAGTCACAATGAGTTTATGGGCTGCTGAGGTTGGAAACCTGCAGAGATTGTGTAATCTGCAAAATGGGAAACTGCAGAGTTTGTACAGGGCAGGCAGAATGGCTGAGGGAAATAAAAGATTACTGCTGTGAGGTATTCTATATGGCAGGCCCATGGGGAAACTGGAATGTTTCATGCTTGTGTAAAACATGCACAGTTCTCTGATTTCTGTGGCAAAATGGACTGACCCTCAGCTGGACTGAGCAAAAACTTATCTGAGCAAGAGTGGACAGAATCAAAATGGTCAAGCAGCCAAGGCTGTTTCCTTACAGAAAGATCCCCCTTGCAAAGAAGGACCATGAAGACACCAGACACCAAGCTTCAACTTTTAACTCCCATCAACTAACAACTTGGAGCTGTAACACCCAGGGGAAGGAAACTTTGTGCAAGCTTTCCAGTAGCCACACTACACTGAGGACCACACACAGCACAAGGGTGAGTCAAGATGGGTTTCACAGGAATCTGAGGCGTTGGACACTCACTCACTCATGCTGAGGTATCTGAAGTTTGGCTTGGCCAGACCAGCCCAAGGACTCCATTTGTATCCCATCACACTCCTAAACCTTGGCTTGCTTTGGAAAGGTGCCCAATTCCCTGCAATTACTTCTGATTGCTTTACTGTCCCTGAAGGGGTAAGGACCTCCTCAGGAGCCAAGCTCTGTCTGGAGTGATTCCCTGTTAGGGCCATACAGGTAAAAGGAGGTGCTCTAACCCCAAGGCCAAGCCCCAGGGGAGCAGCACGACCTCCAGAAATAAGCTGTGCCTGTGTTTGTGTTTCCAGAGTGCTCCAGAGAACCTGGGTAATGGCAGCCTCTAATAAGTGCCTTGTAAAGCTCTGACAATCCCTGCTAGTCCTCACCATGAAATACCCTGCACAATGCAGTAGGTGTAAAATACAACATGTCAAGGGAGAGGTTTAGATAAAAATGTCCTACCACATGCCTCTTCCATGCTCTGCATTAGCTGTCTGGTGCTGGTTGAATTTAAGGGGTGCAGACTCAGCTAAGAGGATGCCAGTAATATTTTTGGCATTGACATCAAGGGGAAAAATGGGAGGTAGAAATAATTGCAGCTTTGTTTTTAAGTTAAAAATAACCCAAGTGGTTTGGAATCTACCTATCTGAAGGAACTATTTTTGACACCAGCTATGCTTTTTCTGATGTGGGGCATGGAAAAATGGAGTGATCAAGAGTTGTACTCTCAGCACATCTGTCTTTGCCACTTTTCTGAAAACTGGATTGGCACCATTTTCTGGGGCCAAATCAGTTCATGGAGTAAAGACCAAGCACAGGGGAAAAGACACTGGAAAAAACCCAAAACCCTAAAGCTGTAATTCTGTGAATTTCAAATGCAGCAACACTGTATCTTTTGTCAAATCCATTGCCAAAACTTTCAAGGGATTTCTGTAACCTCACTGACTGATCAGCTAAGGAAGTATCCATCTGTACTAAAGCACAGAACCTGGAGCACTGAACAGGGACTTCCCTAACAGATTAACTGCAAATCTTGGAATAGCTTTTAAGTTTATGGATCTTGAAGAGGAATGACCTGGCATGCCAGCAGTTACCCAGTGTGGAGTTTCCTCTCAGCAACAGTCAAACAAGGAAAACAGCCTTTTATTTTCTGCCATTGAAAGATGACTTGGACATATTTCACTGTTATGTGCAGCTCATCTCCAAGCGGTTTCTTAGGGTCTTGTTTTTGGCCACAGTTCTGCCAGAACTCAGCCAAAGAGGTACATCAGGCAGAAATAGCAGAGGCCATATGTGATCCCTGTTAATTACTTTTAGTGACATCAGTGTGATATTCACCTGCACAGGCACACACAGCTTTTGTCTGGGTAGAAAAAAGTGAGAAGCCCACACACCAAAAGCAATGTAATATTAAAGGCTAAAACAAGAGCTTGCATCTGTGATACATGTGAGAGAGAAGACATTTTCTTTGTGCTGTTTGGTGTTTTCCACCCTTGAAATCTAAATTCTGAATAACATTCTCAGCATCTGCTGCAATAATATGTTTGGCATTTCTACTCACAGATGCTGTGAACTGATCAACTCCAAAGAACCCTGAGCTAAGATAATTACACAACACTTATTCCAGAGGCAGCTTGAGGCAGATATATTTGTGTGTGCAACGAACTGAAGGAAAAGGTGACAGAAAACCCCCAAAATCTTACTTTAAGTGTTGCCACTTCCATTGGTCCGTTGTTTTGGCCAACCAGGAAGAATTCCACTGTCACAGTTTTCTTCTCGGTGCGTCTGGAGGCGCTGGAGCGATGCGTGAACAGGGGGAAGGCCCTGGCCAGGGCACAGGCGGAGGCGAAGACTTCGGAGCGCTCACACACCATCTGCAGCAGCAAACAGCACCAAAACACGTCACACAACACCCCTGGGGAAGGCTGCTCTTCAAAGATCTGTTACCTGGGGTATCCCTGGGGAAGAGGGGAAAAAAGGAGCTGGGTGGGAAATAACGTTGCCCAAGACAAGCTCATTGATCGTGTTTTGTACGGACAGAGAGGCACTGTGAAAACTCCCCCAGTTCATTTCCCATAAATGAATTACACTGCTGCAATTAGTTCATCCTTATAAGGGACCTGGACTGTTGTAATTATACCAGTGCAATTAACACAGGTTAGCCTACAGATCAGGACCAAAAGAGGCACAGGAATCACCAACATGTGCTCAAAACAAACGTAACAAAGAATATATGAGAGTGTGAAGGCAGAAATTGTATGAAAATGTGGCTAGTATTAACCCAGAAGTTTGTTAGCAGGCAGATTATTTTTCTCAAGTTCATTACAGCAATTACCAATGGAAAGCAGTTTTAGTTAAACACTTTCAAAGGCTAAAAATTAGAGTTATTACTCTTGCAAATAAGTTTTCCAAGTGAAGAGTACTATTAAATTTTTTCACTGACACTGACTGTATGAGTCTTCTCCAACAACTCAGAAATCTGATCTTAACTGGAGAACCCACAGAAACAAATAAATTCATCAGTCTCATATAGAAGGCGACCAAAGAAGTCCAAGAGCTCATGCTGCAAAGGACTCACACTGGAGCATTATTTGCATCAAGACTTTTAAAACTCACTGAACAAAATAAGCAAGCTACCACTCATGGGTTCTGTGACACAGACGTAACACTCAGGCTACATCAATCTCCTGAAACATGTGCAAACATCCCAAACCCTACACTGGAAAAAGCCACTAATAGTTCACTTTGCATGGGCATTCCTGGTTGAAGATGTTCCATACGAATCCAGCCTTAATTTCCTCCTTCTAATGTGCATGAGCACGCACAAGCCATTACAGTCAGGTCTTGCCTACATGCCAGTGCAAAACCAATCATGTCAGCGTAATTATATCAGTCAAACTTGCCCTCCTCCAGTCTCCTTAGAGACAGCTACAACCCGGAAAAGTCGAGAAAACACTCGCTAGACATTTCACTCACAGCAGCGTTTCCAGAGCCACTTACAACAATGCATCTGTTGACCCCCCCCGGCAGGCAGTTCCTGACCAGGCGGGTGATGAACTGCGCTGCGGACGGGCTGTTGTGCCGGCTGACCCGGGACGGCAGCGCGGCCACCGTGGCGTAGTTCAGGTACAGCGGGCAGCTGTCCGTGGGGTTGGGATTCAGCGTGCTCAGAGCAGACTGCCAGATCTGGGGAGAAAAGAAGGATTTAAAGACAAAGAACCGTGCCGGACTTCCCACCTCACTCCTGCTGTATTTTGGTAATTTTTAATGACAAGGGTTTAGGTGTGGGAAACAAAGAAATTGTGCACAACAACCTCTGGAGCGAAACGAAACAGGAAATTTGAGAAACGTGTTCATTAACCAGAAAATATAAACGTACTTTCCATTACAAGCATCTCCTTTAAGCCATATGAATTACAACCTAAAACCACACTGTTTAGTGCACAGGCTGGTTCAGAGCTCTCTTAACTTGAGACAGTGATAAATACGAGGATTGATTTACTAGCTCCGAATTATTGTTTCACATAGCAATTTAATTAAAAGCAAATAAAACTAAGAAGGGTAAATATTGTCTCAAGACACTGGGGAGCCGTGTATAAAAACCCCTAGCCAAACATCTAGCGACCTAAAAGCCGCAATGCAAAACGTTTATCATTCTACCACAAGCCATCAGCACCACTGAACAAACAGGTCGGCAGCGGCTGCGGAGGGGCTCTCGGCGCCCCCTCGGAGAGGGCAAAGCGCCTTTCCCCGCCGGGGCGGGCACGGAGCGGCTGCCCGGGTGGCCCCGCGCGGCAACAGGCCCGGCGCGGCTCGGCCCGGCCCGGCCGGGGTCCCGGGGCGCAGGCCGCGGGGCCGGGCCGGGCTCTGAGGGGCGCGGACCCGCGGCGCGGCCTCACCTCCTCGGTGACCCGCGGCTGCAGCTTGCCCCGCAGCTGCGCCCAGGGCAGGCGGTGCAGGTTGTGCAGCTGCCCCAGCACGAGCAGCGGGCGGCTCTGCGGGTCCGCCTCGCCCGCGCTGGCCTGGAACTCCAGCTGCACGTTCGCCATCTTCCTGCCCGGCCCGGCCGCCCCGCCCCGGGCCCGGCTCCGCGGGGCGGGGACGCGCCGGGGCCGCGGCAGCGCCGGGCGCGGGCACGGCGCTGAGCCAAGTGCCTCTTCCTAGTGGGTTGGAATAGAACAAGCTGATTATTCGGGTCTTTTTGTAGTTGCCAAGCGCCTCCTGTTAATGTTTGGTCAGCGGGCAGTTATCAGAATACGCTGGTTTGGAAGGACAGAGATTATTGAGTGCAGCTCTCCTGCCCTGCGCGGACGCCCCGACAACCCCAGCGTGTCCCTGGGAGCGTTGTCCAAACGCTCCTGGAGCTCAGACAGGTTTGGTGCTGGGACCATTCCATGGCGATGCTGATGCTCATTGATCTGCAGCCAGGCAAGCCGGGAAGGTCTGGGCAATCTACGTGGGAAAAGTGAATTCTGACGCATACAATGGAAATACACCTAAAAGAAAAAAACCCCAAAACCCTCAAATCCAGGCTAAATTCCAGAAAAAAAAGCTTCCCTAGAGTATGGTCTTTGAAGGGACATCACAGAAACTTTATTGAAAATAAAAGTTGTAGGAACATCTGTTGCAGAGGTTGGTCATGCATCCTCACAGATGGGAGAGTAACTCAATATATAGGCTCCAACTTTAACGACTCTCTTTACTGAGCCACGGAAAATATTCTGCTCAGGGTCCACTGTTATGCCAATACATAAGATCAGCGTGGCAGTGAGAGGACACACAGCAATTACTTCAGGATTGAGACATTACAAAGACTCCTCCTGGCAGTAAGCTCCCAATCACCAAGTTCAAATTCTGCCGTTCCTGCTGCTCTGAATGTCCAAACCCAGCACATTCCCTGAATCCACAGCATCTGAAAAGCAGATAAAACAACAGGAAACACTCACCTAACCCATGATCCTTTTGCAGTTAAGGGCAGCAGAGGAGGGTCCTTGTGAAGGGAATGGACAGAGGAAATCAATTTTACCTACAGAAACTCCCACCACCAGCAGCTGCAAACATTTCTGCTTGTCTGAGCTTCAGCAGAAGCTGCAGCAAAGACTTATCTTCTAGTTATTGATCCTCTACAGGTATTCATGGAAATAAGCCAGTAAAATATCACCTTACACAACCCATCGTAATTAATATGCAAAATTATAATGAATTCCCTGTTTTAATGAGTTTGGTTTAAGGCGACTGTTTGGTTCGGGTTCTTTTTAATGGTAAGCATATTTTTTCCAACAAAATCAGTTTCATTGTAACCTATTCAAGAACTTCAGTTTTGCAAGGCTGTACCAAAAGCAGTTTCCAAACACTTAGAAAAGAGTTAAGACTCCTTTTTGTTGTGGTTCATAAAAGCCAACCTTAAATCAATGCAATCTAGGCAGTGAATATGGCATTAAGGATAGATATCCAAATTTTAGCACATTCCAAAGCTCAGCAAGAGAAAAACCAATTCTTCCACATTAGTTTTCAGTTTCTAGAGAAAACTTGCAGTAAAAATAAATTTGCTATTACAGTGCTTTTGTCATGTAATTGATTTCTGTTAACAAGTTGCAGCTCAATTTTTGCACACTCACATGCATTTTGATGGAGAAACTGTTATAGCCAACAGCTTTACAGGCCATTCCCACCAGATGAGGAGACACAAATCCCTGGGAGTTGCTTTAGCAATGCTGTTCTGTTCTCTTGTAAGGAATCTGAGCTTCCATACAGGCTGAGAAGAATCCAGCAGCCATGAAGAAGCCCCAGGCTGAGAGAGGGTCCCAGCTCTGGCTGCAGCAGCACACAGAGATTTCCAGGGCTGGGCAGAAGCGAAGGCTGGAGGCTCAGGCAGCTCCTGGAACACCTGAGGAGGCAGCAGCTGCTGGGGCTTTTCTGGGCTTTCACTGCCCAAAGGCATGGCCTGATTTTTGTGGGGATACTCCCACAAAGCACAGCATCAGCTTTGGTTGAACTGCTGTTATTCAGACTGACTCAGAATAAACCACACACCAGCAATTATTTAGAATCCAGCCCGTCATGAGTTTTTTTCCTCAACACAATCAAGCTTCGATAAATTCCAGCTCAAGTTACATAGGACACTTGACATCTGAGTTTAACCTCATTAGAAATTAATTTCCTCGTACAGAATTTGGGTAGAAAGTAAGTAGACAGTGGGCATAACTCATGGGAAATCAGCTCTTGACAATGCAAATAACATTGTGCTATAGAAAGCTACTTCTTTAAAAGAAAAAGATATTTCATGTCACTGCCACTTTCATTTATTATGAAGAACAGGAACATGTTTATCACAAAAGTACGTTTCTGCTTATAATTTAAATTAAAAAAAAGAATAATTGCCCAATTAGGTTGGAAGTGTTTTATTACTTCTTTGAAACCATCTGCCATGATAAAATGTCAAAAGCACCGGTCGAGACAGAAATAAATAACACAATCTCATGTTAGAGAGAAAGTTGCAAATACAGTATATTAAATTATAGCCATTTGCTGCTTCACACCAAGTGATGCAGACAGCACGAGGGAGACAGTAGTTTTTACTCACGATCATTGAAAGATCTATCACCAGAAAAGGGGAGCTGCACACCCGACACAAGCCTCATTCTTCCTTTCACCAATTTATTTCACAAATTCCATGAAGAGTTTGAACTGGCAGTTTTGGTGGTTCAACATCCCCTTTCTCTAGAGGTAACAAGAGTGGTACAAAGCTTTTCATAAGCCCCACAAAAAGCCAAGGCTTTCATGTTTTTGCAGTCTTTGCTTTTGGGTCCATCCCTGAAAATGGTCAGTTTAAAGCCACGTCTCAAGTCCTCTTTAGCACAGAGTAAAGAACCTCAGGGCAGGCAACAGATGCAACTTCAGTATCATAGTGTTTTGAAACTGCACTTCTGGGGCTTGGAGCAGAGCATCTCTGCAGTTCTATGGGGAGCATTTGTATCAGTCAAAGAATGAAGGAAGTTACAGTCCCTTGGGGGAAATAAAAAAAATAACCAAACATATAAAAAGCAATATTAAAAATATTAAGACAAGGCCTCTGCAATTGCACACCACTTCAGGCCTGAATTAAATTAAGAGTATTCTATTACTTATATGTTGCTTTAATTTCTGCTGTATGGCCTGCAGCAAAGTATTCCACTGAAAAAAGCAGTGAAAACCCCAAATACTCCACTGAAGGCCTTGTAACATGTCACTTGCATGACACCTCTCATGGTCAGTAAAAGACCACAAACACGTCCTCTTCCAGGCAGACAACTGAAAGAGAATTTTCTGACAGGGAAAATGGATGCAATATCTACTGTAGTGAAGCTACTCCTTATACAAAAAACATAATCCCTATGGACAAATGTAAAATAAACAACTTATACGATAGCTACAGTATGAAACATCCAAGACCCACTGCAGTAGGCCAGAGAGATTATCTTTTTGGGTTTCTACTCCATTTTTTCAGCTTAACTTCACTGCTTTAATGTAATATCTGTACTTTAGCTAAAAAACTAATGCATGAAAAAAAATATGATCATCGTCACGAAGGAAAATCATTCCCATGATTACTCAAGCTCAGAAAAATTTTTAATTAACTAAACATGTTAAATTATGTCAGTGATTACGTCTTGTTATTTACAAGATCAAGGACCACTGCTTCTTAGTAATGGTGCAGTATCTAAATTAAGATCACAGGGGTTGGATTATGTTCTGATTGCTAAAAGCTTTCCTTTTTAGCTGCCTATCCAGTTCTTTGGAGTTTTTGAGTCTGGAAGAATGGGCATTCAATCAAACAATTTTGTGTCTCAACAAATTTTACATCAAGATCAATTTTTAAAATCCAGTCCCATTGAATCAGTTACATGGTTTAAATTTGAAGCCTGTAACAATTATGACAGAAGAATATAGAAGACAACACATTTTTGTTCACAGTAACACACTAATTATTGTAGTAATTGGTAAACTTCAATTTTTAATTATCCTTAAGCACTGTGTTTCAAAATACCTCTGCATAGAGCACCGAATTTTTTTGTATGGGAGGATCAAATTTCCTGACATTTTCCATATAATCCTTACAAACACCTCACAGACCACCAAACTTGTACTTTGAAGAATTCTACAGAAACATTGCACAGACGTTGCACCACAAGGGCTCATACATTCAAAGGCAGCTTTCTGGAGTGCAGGTCCATCCATTCACATTGGGAAAAAAGTTCACAGAAACTCCAAAAATGAGAAAATGAAGCGAAACCTAGTGTGACTTTACACCAATAAGAACAACAATAAGGACAATTACTATAACAAATAAAATTAAAATAACGAGCATCTTCCGATTCTTCTTTTGATATTGCTCTGCCTGTAAAACAGAGAGGAAAGAGTTAATAATTAGATTTCTGCAAGGCTGAAGTACAGACTGGTTTAGTGTGTGATATATTGCAGCAATTCCCACACAATAACTCTGATCTGCACCAGAAGCTCCAGGGAAGGTAAATGTGCACTGAAGTCACATCCACCCATGTTAAAGACTCAGTTTGCTGAGATAAGATTCCTGTATCATGTCTGAAGGACATTAAAATTCACAACAAAATTCCTTTTCTAATAGGCACATTTGTTGTACCTGGTTAGCTGTGTATTTTCATTTAATTTCAATTACAACTGAAAGCTTTATTTTTTTAAGTTGGTTCTCAAGTTTTCTGCTTCATTCCTTCTTTCTTCTAACCATATTTTCTCATCCCTCTCCTCCTTTTTGCAGGGGAATTAATAGGATACAACATAGAGGAAACTCTCCAAAAGCTAAATGAAAGTCTATTAATAGAAGCTAAACAAAACAAAGCTTGTATTTTATTTTTAATTAATACGCCTTCAAAATAAAACCAAAACAGAATGACCACTAAACTCTGATCTGCTGAGATCAATGTTTTAGAATCTTTTCAGGTGTTCATAGCAAAAGCTTCACATTAAAGCAAGAGGTTGGACCTAACATCTAACAAGTGTCAGATAGCAAGAGAAAACATTAATAATTATTCTTTCTGCTCATATGATTGAAATAATGTTTTCAAACTAGAATCTGCAGTGAGGTACCCAATAACCAGCCCTATTCCCAAGTGCCTGGCTTTTCAAAGAGAGAAGGAATTGCAGACAGGTCCCAGCAGGTCAGCAATATAAATATCAAAGCACATTGGTTGGATGCCCAGAAAGGCTTCTAAGAACTCCAGGCATCAAGCGTGACATTAACAGAAGTTACATGGGCAGCTCCTCCTGCAGTACAGCTGGACATTTCTCACTGTACTGAAGGGACTTCTAAAAGGGACAATGTCCAACTGAAAATTGACTGAATAACTTCATAGCTATTTAATTAGAAAACCTTATTATATATGCAAAATAGCTTAGGTATTCCATCAGCTTACCTTATGCAGTTGTTTTAGACCCTCTTCAGTTTTCATACATGACTGTTCAATATTATAGTCAATTCTATCTAGAACTGTTCCCTAAATAAAATGGAGAAAACAAGCACCAAATTGAACCTAAATGAACTTCATAAAGCAAATGCTATCATAAGCAGCAGAGTAATTAACAACACTCACAGCAAACAG
Organism: Lonchura striata; assembly: GCF_050655825.1. Taxonomy (NCBI): domain Eukaryota; kingdom Metazoa; phylum Chordata; class Aves; order Passeriformes; family Estrildidae; genus Lonchura; species Lonchura striata. Next base: position 12,474,408 of record NC_140722.1, read on the forward strand.
CTCATGAGCTATGTAAACAATGAACTTTTACAGAACTAGCTGGGACTTCATTAAGCAACTTCCTTGCTCAGTTCCTAATAACAGCTCTGTCATCACATCACATCCCTTATAATCATCTTAATTCCAGACCAGGTGCTTTTGGCTGACAAATTCAACATAAACTGATCTCTGGGAGAAATAACCAAGTGAACTTTGGCTTTCTATGTTTTTTGTTTTTTAAGTTTAACCCACATCACCAGTTGATTTTTTATTAATTTTCATTAACTCAAATTGTGGCAGATTTCAAGCAGAGGAAACCTCAGCATGAAGAAGTAAATTAGGAAAAGTGAGTCTGGAAGCCTTCACACTACATGGAATGTCCCATTTCTCACTAACACTGTGCTGTCCATGTACCTGTTCTACTATCATTGCTCCCAGGTCCCTAAATATTTCGTTGAGATCAGAGATTGACTGCACAATCTGACGGATTTCTCGTTCCCTCTCTTCCACCATCAGCGTGTTTTGTTCCACCAATGCCAGTTGGTCATCTGTAAAACCCTGTTGAAATATAAGATTTACATGTTGAACTAATATTAATGACATGGAAATAATTAAAATAATAAAAAAATCTCATAACTCAGACAGATATTTACAATCTGAGAAGAGAAAATGCACTTCATTTTGAATTTGTGTAATTGCATCTTAACTTACTCTATCATAAAGTGTATCATCCTCCCCATCATCCATCAGTGGGACTGAGGTGTCAAAGAAGTGTTTGGACCTTTCTTCTCTATTTTTCATACCTGTAAAAGACAAACTGTGTTTGAGCAGGATATTTAAGAACACTATAATCAGGGTAAGGTCTGAAGCACCAGACAGAAAAGTACAAAAAAGAAAATCTGGGTAGTAAATGACATAAATCACAATATTTAAATTTTAACTGCCTGGCTTACTATTTAACAAAAGCATAACAAATTCAACCAGACTCGCAAGACTGATTAAATCAGTGATTTTTAAGTTGTTATATTCCATGAAGTTAAAAAATTTAGGAAGGTTAAGAGCCTTAAAGTGTGATCACTCCAGGCTATTTTGTAACAAATTCTCTTGGGAACAAATCTTGTCTGAACTGTGATCCACCTGTGCCATTTATACCACAGGAGGAGGAACTATCCATGTTAAATTTAAAAATAGAATTTTTGTGGGTTTTTTATCAAGATTTAAAAAATCTGTCTCAGTTTAAAAGCTAATAGAACAAAATTTTACTTTCAAACAGAAATTATTGCACTTCCAATCCAAAATGGATGCAGAATTTTAATTTATCACAGACTAGCTCTTAGGCTTTATCTATCCCAGCCTGCCATTTGCAGCAGGTATCATGGCTGAAGACCAGTGGCTGCTTCACCAGTGTAACAGATGCAGCTCTGCAATCACAATTTGAGAAGTAAAATGCATTAAAATTGTGGATAGATGAAATCTGACTTTGTTGATACGCTCAACTATGACATTTATTCTTTAGCAACAAGAAAAAGAAGTAGAACAAAGCGGTTTGAACATGGGCTGTGAACCACAAACTCTCCAGTTCCAACCTCTAGTTAATCCCGTGTGCATCACTTAACCCTTCTGTGCTTCAGTTTTCCCAACCAAGAAAATAAGCACAGCTCAGTGAGTGCTTTCCACAGAAGGGGCCCACGCATTACTGTTCCATCTCTTATGCTTACGTTTGAGATAGTCAGACTGTGCATGCCTAAAGTTGGTGGAGAGGTCCTGCAGGGACTGTGCTAAGGAAGACACTACATTCCTGAGAACACGTGCTTCTTGTTCTGTACAAGTTCGTGACCTGCTCTGCAACACCTGCACTGCTCTCTGACATCTGTGGAATAACTGAGAGAACAATTCCATTAGTGCAAAAGCATACAGCAGCACACACTGTCAACAGCACGTTGCAAAAGTGCCACATTGAAGACTAATACTTTGACTTCTACATTTTTTAAAGTAATTTTTTAATTTGCCCCGTGCAATGTTTAAAAAGACATGGAAACAAAATAAATGAATAAATAACTTTGAGCTAACAAGGTAGCAGAGTAATACAACTCCCTCTGACAAAAGACATTTGCTTCATTATAATTAGCTGGACTGCAAGCCTCAGAATAGACATCTGTAGATACAGTTTTCTCTGAAATAACTGTAAATTTGATTTGATAATCTCTCAATCCTGTTCCAAGAAGAAAATCAAACAGGTAAGGGAAAGAACAGGGAGGTTTAAGTGCCTTGTTGGGAAGTTCAGAGCAGAGCCCAGCATTTCTGGCTTGTGCCAGCACTGATCACAAATTAAATCCTTTGCTTAGAGCAAACCACTGCCTCATCCTAATGCATTAATGTGCCAAACTGGAGGTTTAGGACCCAAAGCACTCTGTACCTGTGTGATCTCCTGGGTTGTTATTTCTATTGCCCGTTCCTCTTCACTGCTGTCATCCAGTGTGGGTCTGTTTAGATGTTTATCATGAAGACTGGCTAATTCTTTCATCTTCTGTTTAACCCTGGCAATATCGTACTGAATCTAAAACAAAAAGCGCAACAGGAAGAAAGGGAATTAATTATTGCTTCAGGGGAAAAGGTTCTGATAAATGTTAGACAAAATTCATTGAGATAAATCTGTAACATAAAAGGCAGACCAAATATTATTAAAAGCCACTTAAAAAGCTAAGAAACTGAATACTCTTAATAGAATTTGAGTTTGCTACTTTTTAAAATCTATTCATTAATCTTAGACAAGACTGCTGCTTTCAAATGTGCTTCATTAAGTTGGAATAATATTTTCATAATTATACAGCATCACAGCAAGAAAACTTAGCCAAAAAATTAAATGAAAATTCAGGTCACACCTTCAACTCTGTCAGAAATTGAATAGCCTCAACTCAACAGCAGAAGTTAAATGCTGTGCTTTCAACCAAGTAATTAAAAATAAATCTGTAAGGATGATTAAGATAGCAGTAAAAAGGAGACTAAGCATCTTTAGGCACAATGGGTTCTGTCCACACAAACTGATGAGCCAACATGCGTTCTCAATGTACATTTAAAAAAAAGGATTTTCTGAAAGTCAAGAATAGCTTCACACTCCAAATACTGGAAAAGGTTTTCAATTGGATTCTTCCAGAATCACTCCTTTGCATTTGTCCAAATATTTCCAAAACTTGCAAGGCATCTAGACTGAAGAGGCAGAAAAATTCTCCTGCTAGAAAACAATAACATTTCCTGTTTCCAAGCACTGAACTGCTCATCTCCACCATCTTAGGGTCTATTTAACTGTACCCCTCACCAGCTTCAAACGAAAATCTAAACTAAAATTCTTATTTGAATCTTTCTTCTAATACTATTTCTGCCACAAAACTGACAGAATGTGAGTGACAACAGGAACAAATCCCTCCAAGGGAAGTGCAGCTGGATGTGCCAGGGCACAGCACTCACCTCGTCTGCCCCATCCACCCATTTGGGAGGCAGGCGCTTGGTGACGCCGATGGCAGCCTCGGGATCCAGGCTGATCCCTGACACCAGGGCCATGCGGTCATCAGCCAGCTGCACAGGGAAAAGAGACAGCAAATTACCTTCTGCTAATTAGATCCAAACCCTTCAGCATCAGAAAAAGTGCATCTATGCTTTGCCATAGAAATGAACCTCAGAGATGTGTTTGCTCGTGGTCAAACATCTCGTCTCCTGGCTCGGCACGCTGTGCTAATGACCCACACCCTCCCACTTCCTGCAGCATCTGAAAGCTTGGAGCTGCTCTTAGGATAAATTCTTAGCAAGTTTTCCAGGAAGAAAGGTGGTATTGCAATGGGAATTTGAATAACTCTCATGTTGGTACATTTCTATCAGACAACAATTCACAGCCCATGTTGCAGCACAGTTCGTACTGGGCCTGGCAAGTTTGAAAACTGCATTTGGGAAAATCTCAGAAAAAACGTTTATTATGACTGCTTGTTCTCAAATAATGTTATTCTGAAGAACAAACACTCTTGCAAACTGACATGCATCTCAAATGGTTAAATTACTTAGTGATAATTAAATTGTGCCAAACACAAATAGCCAAGGCAGTACTGCAAACGATCATCAATATGCCACTTACAACATTAACTAATTACTTGGAAAAGCTTTCATACAAACACTTCCCTTGCTATTTTCTTCCAAATTTGTAATTTTTTTTTATCAGGCCTAGAAAGTTTTGTGGTTCCCTACCCCACCCCTTTTTAAAAAACAATCCCCCTTCCTTCCTGAGCCACTCTTTCTTGAAAGCAATTTCTTTGTCCCTGACCTTACTTCCTGATCAATAAAGTTTACATAATTTATGCACAGCATGAAGAATAGTTAATGGCTTCACTGTGCAAAGTCACTCTATCCCACTTGCCCACCATAAGTCAGACATACATTTATGTATGGTTCATACATTTATCTATTCACAGTTTATAACATCACAAAATGCTTGATTTCTCTCTGCAGCCTGTCCTTCTATAAAGACAGTGCAAAGTGCAAAGACACTTCATCCTATACAATGAAATTATATAAACTAGCAGAATAAAGAAAGACTATTTTAGCTCACTGATGTAGGCTTGATGCACCATGGCAGAAGAAAATATGAAATACCTCATCCAGCTCCTGTAGTGATTTGTGGGTCCCATCAGCCCCATCCAGTTAGAAACAGCAAAAGATAAAAGGGAAAAAAGAAACATAGGACAGATATAGGGCATGGTCAGTTGAGAAAATACTGATTTATTTTTAAAGCATGATGGTTTACCAAGAACAAACAAACTGGCTTTTAAGACATGGTTAATCAATAAATACATCATGATATTGCATTTTAAGTCAACATTTTGCTTAATACACCAACTTAAAAAAAAACCATTTCAGTTCCTTGGTAAACAGAAAGAACATAAGAGATCAAGTGCAGAGCTTGGTTTGTTTTACAAAGCAATTTCACAGTGAAGTTTCTAAATGCTGAAATGTCAGGCAGAAAAGCTGCAGCAGAATCCAGTGAAGAATGACAGCAAGGGCAGTCTGACTGCAGCACTCAGCATCCACTGGGTTTGGTTATGATTGGAGGGGGCACAGAGAAGCTTTTGTAAGACATTTATTGAGAAGCACCCCAGTTCTCAAAGACAGCAAAGGACAAAATGCAACAGCAAATGTTCAGTCACTTCTGTACACACTTGAGCTGTGCTCTGCTTTCTGGGAGCATTAACCCTGCAGGGATCTGAAAAAATACACAAGGACACGTGTCTGTACCTTCTGTTCATCAGTCCTTGCACTGGGGAGGGGATGAGTGAGCAAAAGGATATTTCACTCCAAGATTAACAGTCAGGCCTAAAACTGGACAAAATCCTTGTGGTTTAACAAAGCAGCATCAGCTGATGATCTCTTAGGAGATTCCCCAAGCTTTTGGAACAGGACTCCACTGCTGAAGATGCTGCTTTGATTGTCTTGACAGTTCTCACGGCAAAGGATTTCCCGAGGGGAAGGCTGGAGATGAGCTAAGGGAAGCTGAAGTAGTGTGGGCTGGAATTTGCCCCCCTGGCCTGCTGGCACTCAGCAGCTCTGCCTGGGGGCACCACCCAGAGAAACCTGAAACTCTGACAGCACCAGGCACCTGAAGCCAGGGGAGACAAAGAGCTCACACCAACACCCGCACACCTCTGGCTGAACCTGCTCCCTTGTGGCACTCTGAAATGCCCACCAGGGCCAAAAATGACTCTCACCCTGCACAGGTGGACAACTCCCAGTCACTGAGAGCCTCCACTGCACTTGAGTGAGCAGCACAGCAAAAACCTTCAATTAATGTTAACAATCACTGCACATAAATATTTGATGCAGGTGCTAAATGTTATTGCACTGGCTGCTGAGTAAAGTGCAGTTTCATTGCTCAGGGGTAGAGGTCAAAATATCACTACTTATTCTAGGTGATATTTTAAAAATATAAAACCTTTTAAATACATTCACTTTTTCTAGGTAACATTTTAAAAAACTCAAGGATCTACAGAAGTGACATTAAGGAATTAACAAGGACTAAATGCAGAGCCAAAGTACACATGTAAAATACAAATTACTGCTGACATTTCCTGTTTGCAAATGCAATTTAATACACAGCTTATTAGACACAGGTGTAATAAAGCTAGCAATGAACAAAGACCATTGCCAGCAACAGGAAGCACTACTTTTCCCAACAAAAATGCATCAATGTAAAGCTATTTAGAGTGATGAGACTGCCAGCAGATATTTACTGGTAGCTATGAGAAATAAATGATGAGTTTAAACAGAAAGTGTGAAAACCTGAGCTGCCAAGCAGCCCATCACAGCCTGACTGGCTCAGAACCTAGAAAAAGCTACAGAAACTCCTCTGAACCAGTAACTTTTGGTAGTTTCTGTAAAGAGGAGTCACACTAGAATCTGGAATCCACTTGCTCACAGATGTGTTTGAGTATTATTTGTATTTAGGGATAAATAAAAATGCAATGAACATCAGAGCAATTTATAGAGAAATTTAAGCAATGGGACTAAACTACACCAGTGTATTTAACAGTGCCCACAGTGAGGTGAATAGAAGAGTTCTGCTTTATGAATTTACTTCTTTTTGGAGGTGAGGAGGCATCAAACCCCTCCTGTCAATAGAACAGTCACTGATTTGCTCTGCACGAAGGGAGCAGCACACACAGATCTCTTCTATCCCTTTCACGGGAAGGAGAGGGAACAGAGGAATCACCAGGGTGGGGAGGGACGGGCAGAGGGAGGAAGGACGGGGAGGGGGGGTTTGAGGAGAGGGCTCAGGAAGGGGAACCGGGCGGGTGAGAGGCCGGGCAGGGCGGGGCAGGGCACGGCCGCCCGGCGAGTACAGAAGGATGAAGGGAGGAGACTCACCGCAGCGGCCATGCTACGTGAATTCAGAGGGCTGGAGGAGCCGAAACTACTCACTTGCTCGGCCAGCAGCTGCCGGCTCTGCACCGCGTTGTTCCGCAACAACAAGAACGCGTCCGTGAGACGCCGGGTGGCCATGGCCCCCCGCCCCGCCGGGCCCGAGCCCAGCCCGGGGCCGCGCCCCTCGGAGGGTCGGGGCGCAGACCCGTCAGAGGGTCGTGAGCGGGACCGCTCAGAGTGCCGGGGCCGGGCCGGCGCTGGGCGGGACCGGGACCGCCCGGGCCGGGCCCCCGCGGCCGCCGGGCGCCGCCATCGCCCCGGCCCGCGCCGGCACTTCCGCCTTGTGCAGCGCCCGCCGGCTTCCGGCCCGGCCCGCGCCGCTCCGCCCGGCCCCGCGGCCGCCGCAGCACGGTTCCGCTGCTCCGGGGGCCGGGGCGGCAGCGCGCACCCGCGTGGCCGTGACCGTGGCCGTGACCGTGACCGTGTCCGTGTCCGTGACCGTGTCCGTGTCCGTGACCGTGTCCGTGGCCGTGGCCGTGTCCGTGTCCGTGTCTGTGACCGTGACCGTGTCCGTGACCGTGTCCGTGTCCATCTCCACGGCCGTGTCTATGTCCGTGTCCATGTCCATCCACATGGTCATCCCCATGTCCATCTCCATCCCTATGTCCGTGTCCATCCCCATGTCCATCTTCACACTCTTCTCCAGTCCATTTTCACATCCATCTCCTTGTTCAGCCCCACATCAACCCCACGTTCATTCCCATGTCCATATTCATATCCATCCCCATGTCCATCCCCAGTCCAACCCTTCGTCCATGTCCACATCCATCTCCACATCCCATTAATTGTTTTTCTTCTGAGTCCCTCCCACCCCTTTCTTGCCATTCCCTTTGCTTCCAGACAATTTTCTGTTTTCCAAACAATGATACGTGGATTTTTTTTTTTTTTTTTCCATGATCACGACCATTCAAACTCCGGGATGTTTCCTGAAAGTGAACAAGCCATTTAAAACAACGATACGGTGTTTGACTTTTCAGAAGAGACTTTTCAACAGGGTGACTAAAATGACTTTTCCCAGCTGCTCTGTCAGTCCCAGTGTGGGACAGATGGGACACATGGGACACGAGGTTTGGGCTCCCTCCAGTGCATCCCATGCCTTTATTCCAAGGAACATCTGACAAATCCCCATGGAAACAGCAGTGGCACTGCCCAGGACAGCTGCTGCCCACGGATCATCAGGAGGCTCCCTTGCTAAAATCCTCAAAACCTCCCAAACCAGGCAGTATTTACACACGTGGTAGGAACAGGGACTGTAATCACAGCCACGTTTTCTGCAAATGTTATCTCGCTTTATTGAACTGCCTGGGCAAACTTGTACAAGGAAAAATAGGAGGAAAAATTTCCCTCTGCTATTTTAAGATATTTGGAGAGTTTTCTCGAGCAGCACTTCTGCCTCAGCGGGAGAGACCTGAAACTTGGAATTTAGCAAGGAAATAAGCTCAAGCCACACAAGGCCTAACACACGCATTTCATTCTTCGTGGTCTGGTGAAATCTGCTTTCACTTTGGCTGCCTGACAAAGGCTTTAAAAATATATGTGTGTGCTTCATTTCTTCATGCTAATTTTTAATCTACTGTAACAATTTTTATACTATGAGAACAGCTAATGACCTTCCTGCCTTCTCTTGGCACTGCTGCTGTGGCTGGAGGTCAGGAGAAATTTCTCTCGCCATCAGTGGTCTCGCCATTATCTTTTAGAAAAAACCTTTTGGAATATCTCATTTGGATGGAGAATATGAACCCAGCAGGAACCCCAATGTGCTGGAAGTTGGTACACAGCAGCAATTAACATATTTTGCTTTCTGATTTTTGCCAACTTAAAAAAAAGTTTTGGATGATGGGCAGGCTTGGAATTTATGCAGGGGCTATAAAAGTATTCGGGACTTGTACACAGAGGGATAAAACTCTGCAAGGAATGGGTCCAGACTTGGTGAATAACCACTTCAAAGTGAATATTAGGAATAAGCAAAGGGAGTGGAAGGAATGGAAAAAAGGATTAATCAAAGAAAACTACGTCTTAGAAGTTAGGAAGTGTAGGCATAAAGGGAAACATGCCAGAAGTAAAGCTAAGGTAAATCTAGCAAAAGAAATTAAAGCAAATAGCAAAATGTTCTTCAGGCATACATAGCAGGGGAGGAAGGAGAGGACGGGGAGAGGTGGTGAAAAGGGGGGGAGGCAGGACACAAATGAATGTGTAATATGTAGTGGAAATGTACACAGAGGAAATGAATGTATGGAGACAGAAATTACCTCATGCAAGTGGAACAAATCATCAAGATCATAATGCGACAATGATTTGGGCTAAATGATCGTTACAGACACCTTTCAGCTGGAATATTCTCATTTCTGACTCAGACATCCAAGAGCACTTTATATCTGCTTGTGTAACAGCATCCTTGCATGAGCAATACAACACAGTTTGAGAAAAGGAAAAATTCTTCCAGCTTTTAAAAAGAGGAAAAATCATTGAGGTCTGATCCAAATAAAATACAAGACTTTGGGATAAATTTAGCAAGAAAGAATAATAGCAGACATGATGGCAGAGAGAACTGGGCTAAAAGGCAACATGGGTTTATTTACTGAAGGTGGACAGTGCTGGACTAACCTGATGACTCTTGAAGGTATTTGGTTTTCATAACAGATAAGAGCTGGTAGTTCTATTCTGCCTGGTAGTGAATAAATATAGGCTGGAAATGAGAAGAATATGTTCAGCCATCAGAGGAATTGGGTCCTGGTGTGTCCTCCCTGCAGGCATGGCAAGGGCAAACAACCACATTAGAATGTTGCACTCAATCTGATCATAAAAACCCCAGACCATGTTTTCCCCTCCTAAGACAGCACACATCCCATAATACATCCTCCTCAGTGCGTCCTGGCAATGTTCAGGGCTGTTGCATGCCTGTGCCTAAGCCCACTGCCCTAGGTTTGGAGGCTGTGTCTTGCTTTGCCCTTTCATCTGCTTTTGAACGCCTGCTCTCTGTGCTGCTCCCAGTGAGGCAGGAGACAGCAGTGCTGCCTGCGCTGGCACATTCCTGCACCCACCTCCTCCCACAGCCAGGGCCTGCTGGGGAACTTTCCAGTTACTGCTGTGGCATTTGGATCTGGCTTCTGGTGGAAAAAACCACTCCATATTCAGAAGAACATTCTATTTCGAGGTGAATAGATAAGCATACTTTTTTAAAAAAAAAAAAATATCAGAGGCATATTTCAAACTCCAGCTTTTAAACTGAAAACTCCTTTGCTTGTGCTTAGAAATTCCTTCATTGTGCTCCTATCCTTGTATCACTGTTTGGGCACCCAGGCCATGGGAAGGGCAAGCAGACCTTATGCTCCAGTGATCAGATAAAGGTCAATCCCCACCGTGTTTTATCTTGTGTAATTGAGTAGATACACGGAGGAGGTGAAATATTGCACTCTTTTGAAGTCTGAGCAATCAGCTTGTGCCAAATTCAGGATTAATGGACCGTGAAGTGCATTTTGCCCTGAAAAATCCCACCATCCTTTTGCAGATGGAACACTTCTCTGCCAGAGAAGTTATTCTGTAGGAAAGTTTCTGGAGAAAAAAACCAGCAAAGTGTCTGGGTTACCTCTGTCATTGCTGGAGGTGCATTCTCTGCACGGGAATTGAGGGGCTCCTGGGAAAATTGATCATACTCTTGCCTAAATTTTGCTGCAGAAGGATTTCAGGTTTTAGGGCTGTCAAACTCACAGGGTCCTGAGCAGGTTAATCACTGAGCCAGGTTTGTTTGTCCAGGGAACTGGAGCTTCCTGAGGTTTGCAGTGGGTGTGATTCTGACAGCATCTCTGTAGATGGTGCTGCAAGGCAGGGAGATGGGAACAAGGACTGCCTGTGCTGCTTTTAAAATTCAGTCCCTTGGTTTCTCAACCAGCTCTTGGTATTCCAGCTTCCTTACAAGAAAATGAGACATAGTTGCCCATAATATCTTCATTTTGATGAGCTATAATCTGAATGCACCTATTGGAAACATAAACAGAGGAGAGCTGTTATTTTCTCTGGGTTCAAACAGCTGACATTCTGTAACTGCCTGGAAGACTGCTGTTGAGCAAACTGGCTTTTCATCTAACTGTAACAGCATTTTAACAGCAGATTGTGGAATCCAGAGAATTCCAGAAAAACATCTAAAAAAGAATAATAATTTTGTCATTAGAGACACTAAATAATGGATGTTTAAATAATAAAGAAATTCACATCTCTAAAGGGACTCTGTCCTTTTTTGCTCAATGTCAAGTGTTGAGTTCAGCTGTTCTTCTGCACACTGAAAAATGGTAGAATGGATCCTGCAAATGTGTCTGTACTCCTCCCCTGCTACTGAAATGCAATCAATCCAGGTGGAATCAGGTCTTACTTTAAGCTGGGTAGTCAGTGAAGACTGATGTGTCTGCTTGGAGGGCTGGGAGGAATTTTTTAATCAAAATTCAGCTGCATGAATTTGGTGTTTACAGGCAGACATACTTCACATACATAATTACACAGGCAACCTTGTTCAAAGGCAGATGTGAGAGGCACAGTCTGTGAGTTTGTACCCCAGTCTCGTGACAGGCTAATAATGCCTGTGGTACTTAAACAATGGAACAACTCTGTCATCTAATATTGTGCAAAATTCCTTCCCTCAGCTGGGCACTATATTAAATCTTCTGTGTCACCATGGTGTAGGTCACCTCTGCAGCAAAGATAAAAGGTTGCTCATTGTAGACATTTATATCTCTGCTTACCCTAAATCTCTCTCCAGTAGTCATGTGAGGATATGCTGGTTTTAAATTGAGCTATCAAATATAAAAATGTGTTGGTGGTCTCTTCCTTGTAAGGTGTATATAATTTTAGATCCAGGTGGGACTCCTAGCATCACAGATGTGGTTTTTAGCTGAGCAAAAGCTATGGGGCTGGAGGCATGGCAGTAATTAGATGTTGATGTGCAGAGATAGTGTGAATTCAAGATGTTCTGTCCCTTAAATGTTTGCTACTGACCATAGTGAGGATGCTACCCTACAATTTATCTACCACAGTGCACTCTGTGAGTGCCTCCCTCGTGCTTCAGTGCAAGTCAGTCAGTTCAGTCACTGACAGAGCAGCTTTCCCCGAGAGGACAAACCACCACAGGCAACACAGCAGACATTCAAGGGTCAAACAGTACCCTGCCTGCAGTAAGAGAGAAGAGAAATGTGTTGTTTGCATCCTGGGGCAGACTCCCACATTACTTCCAGTACATCTAAACATGAACAAAATGTAGTCAAAATAAGTAGACAAGAGAAATATTATTATTCCCTTTTTAGAGATGAGGCGCCAAGGCAAGAGGAGATTCAGTGAACAGTTCTCCTGCAGATATGTGTAATGTAAGAGTTGGCAATAAAACAGAGGATTCCTCGTTACTGCCATTTTACAGATGGAAAAACTAAGTCACAGAACAACAGTGGCTTGCTCAAGGTCGTACAGGGTATTTGTAGCAAACCCAGAACCTGAATCTGGAGCTGCTGGATCCTGGTCAGCATTTTTCCTAAGGGAATCATGGATAAAGGGATTAATGTCAATATTTTCCCTCAAAGCAGCAAAATTTCAGTAAGAGAAGACTCTTCCAGAAAAATATGCCTCTTCTTGTCTTAGAAAAAGAAGCTTAGACTCCAGTAACCCCAGCAACTCATACCTATGTTCTTGTTATCCTAATTAGTGGCAATGTTCCACTTCCAGAAGGTTTTATCTCTTAAAATTATGTGTTTTTTTGTTTTGTTTTTTTTTTTTTAACTAAAAAAATTAGAGAAGGCAATTCAGAAAAATGTATTACAGCAGATCATGGTCTGACATTCATTCCTGCAATAACAACTGTTATCAAAGATCTTTTCCATAAACGTAGGAAACAAGTCAGGCTAATAAAGACATGAATAGATTTTTGCACATTACAATGTTAAAATAATCAATGAAACAGCGAAAAAAATAAAGTCAGAAAGTCTGCCTAATGACTGTTATCTTACACAGAAGTAGTCTGGTTCTGCTTTATAATGATAGCATTTGGCCATAAATCACTCTGAAAAGAGGGAATTTCAATGCCAGTTGGGAGCAGCAGAGGGCACGTAAGAGTGGGGTCCTGCTTAACAAATCTTCACTTTTTTTGGCCTAGATCTTCCTGTAGGGTGAGGAACTGTACATCCTGATTTTCTTAATGAGCTGGTGCCCAGTTATTGCCAAGTGGGTGTCCTGTGGTGAAGAAATCTTAGATTTCCAGGCTGGTTTTCTGTCACTTAGAACCATGCCTGCAGCTGCTGTGTTATGCCAAGACTCTGCTGTACATGGTGTTTATTGCTATTCTCAGAGGTGCTTGGAAATAGGAAATGATAGAACCTGAGATAAGTACAGAGGTGATGTAAGAGATGATGTGCAAGGAAGGAAACTGGACCAAGCAAAAAAAAAGTTTATTAGACCAAGGGGAGCAGGGCAGGGAGTGGGGCAAGAGTGGCTGCTGAGAATGGCCATGGGGAGATGATGAAATCCCCTTTCTGCCATAAATAACATCACAGTGGAGAAAAAGACCAAAAAACCCAGAGCAGACCATACATCTGAAATCAAAACAGAGGGATTGCAAGGAACATCAGAGCAGCAGCTCCAAGAAATGAACTGTTTTTATTTCTTTCTATTTTCTCCCTGTTGCCCAGATAAAAGAATGGCAGCCTTCACTATCTGAGAACTTCCACTCCCCAGAGCCTCATGGGAACATATCCTGTGGTCCCTAGTTTGAAGAAACTGAGGCAAGGGATTGTGGTGCCGATTTGACAGTGTCCTGGTTTCAGCTGGAAGAAGATTATTTTTTTCTGCCTAGTAGCTGGTACGGTGCTGTGTTTTGGATTTGGGATGAGAATAATGTTGATGTTTTAGTTGTTTCTGGTCAGTGGCCAAGGACTTTTCATCCTCTCATGCTGCCCTGCTAGCAAGAAGGCTGGAGGGGGCACAAGAAACTGGGACAACTGATCCCACAGACCAAAAGGATATTCCAGACCATGTGGCAGCATGCTGGACAAAAAAAGGGGAGGAGTTAGCCAGGGGGTGGTGAGTGCTGCTTGGGGAGTGACTGGACATTGCTCAGTGAGGGGTAAGCAATTGCTCTGTGCATCACTTGTTTTGTGTATTCTTTTATCATCATTATTAATATTATTTTCCTTCCTTTTCTGTCCTAGTAAACTGTCTTGGTCTCAACCCATGGGTTTTTTCCAATCATCTTCTCCATCCCACTGTGGGTGATTGAGTGAGGGCTGGGTGGTGTTTTGCTGCCTGCTGGGTTGAAACACAATAATTGGTTTTTCTCCAAGCTACCCTCGTTTCATCCCTCTGGAGTCATGGATGCCTGATGTTGGATGGCTCACGCAGCTCAGACTCCTCTAGCTCACCTCCCACTGATGTCCCCTCAGCTGTTGTTGGTGGCTCCAGCTGCTCTGCAGTGACAGTGAATACCTCCTTCAATGACCCGTGCCCTGAACTCCCCAGTCGTCCCCATTGCTGGGAGAGGATCAGGATGTGAATGATGTCAGGGTGTGGGCGATGTCAGCAGTGGGCAGAGCAGGCAGAGGTTATTTTGACCTCTCAGCCCCTTGCTGCTGTGTGTAGGCTGATCTGGGAGGCTCTGTGCCCTCCAGGGTGTGTGCCCCCATCTCTGTGCTGTGCTGCCCTTGTATCCCTGCTGGGAAAGGTAGTCCAGGGCCTGTTGGCTGTGCTTTTCAGGGGTGGCCACGTCTTCCCATACTTGGAGTACATCCACCATTGACCACAGAGGGTTCAGGGTTCTTGAAACCTCAGGGTTTCCTGCTCAGTTGCAGGAAAAACCAAACACCTGTGGCTGAATTGTTGCTCCCAAGGGAGGGGATCCAATCTGTGCCAGTTACTCTGACACAGCCACCTCATTTTCCTTGCCTAGGAATGTTCACCCTGGCTTCTCTCCACCGTGTCCCTCTTAAAATCCATAGAGGAGGCTGTCAGAATCACTCAGCAGCAGGAAACACTGGGCACAAGGCCCGTGGAACCTGGGATCTGCCTGAATCTGCTGTTCTTGGTGCTTCAGTGTCCCAGCTCACAGCAGTGGCTTTCCCCACCACTGAGAGCATGTGAGAGCCCAGGAGCTGTTCCATAGCAGGGGCCAAGGAAAAGGTCCCAGTGCTGCCCTCACTTCCCTGCAGCAGAGCTGTGGAAGGTGTTGGGCTGGGAGAAGTTAGCGAGACATAATTTGGCTCCGCATGTTTTCTTGAGGTATTCTGTCTAAGTAGGCTCAGCAGCTTTGCCTATCCCCATCTCAGTTTCCTAACCAAAGATGAGGTGCGAGGAGCTGAACCACATTCCCTGGGAAGAGCTGATAGAGCCTCCCCCGCTTCTCCCCCTCCTCTGGTGCTTCAAACCAAAACAGCTGGAAACTTCTTGTGGCTGGAGATGTGCTGAGTGGCCTGGCTGGAGTTCAGGGAGAGGTAAAGCAATCCCACCCACCAGTAGCAAGGGCTCTGTGCCACCACCAGCCCTTGCATGCCCTAAATCCTGGCTTCCTGGTAATGGCTATCTCCATAAATACCAGCCATCCTGCAAGAGAAGGGACTTGCATCGCTGGGCTGTGTTTTATCGTGTGAAATATGAGGTGTGACACAACACATGGGCATGAGGCGAAGCAGTTGTGTGCTGATGTGGTGACACACTTGAGGCAAAACTGGAAAATTTGATCCCTTCCTGCCCGTGGTCTCGCAGGCGCTGTGGTGAGGCCTGACTGGCTTTGCTCGGGATGTCGAGGGAAAATGGACCCGGGGCCAGCACCAGCTGCAGTTCACGAACTCAGACGTGTCAGGCTGGCAAGGGCCCGCCAGGCCGATGGGTTTGCTGGGCTTGGGCCCTGCACAGCTCACAGCTGGGTTAGCCAGGCTGAGCACAGCCCAGCCAGGTCTGTCCTTGCTGAAGCTCAGGGGAGGTGAAGAACGCTGAGCTGGTCTTGGCACTGTTCTATCAGAGACGACTTTGGCCCGTTAGTCTGGCTCCAGATCCAGCTCAGATCTCCCTGCTGCACCAGTTACCCTGTTCTCCTCCCTGTGGGACCAGGATTAATTCCTATTGAATTGAAAACAACAGAGCTGCTGAAGAACAGAAGAGCAACAGTTGTGTTTGATTCTCCTGAGCATGTTGTCTAAGAGTGACAAGGACCTGTGAACACATTTCTGTCCTCCCTGCATTTGCTTCTTCACTTTTCTCTCCCTTTTTTCTGTTTCTGGATAACTTTTCTCCCATTTTAAACATGATGGCAGCTGTGTTACAGAGATCAAACCCCTGGACAAGGAGGATTTTCCCTTTCCTGCAGCACAGTTGTTAGTATCTTCCTGTTTTCATGATCCAGGGATAGAACGATGCTGTCCATTAATGATCAGGAAACCGTATCACTGCGGTCAGGGCAGTTGTAGAACCAGAACTGCATATCTAATCTTCATGTGGTCTGACAGCAGACCAAACACAGGGGGGTGACAGCAGGCATAAAATGCTGAGGGATGACAGGAGGAATCTCCACAGTGAGATACCTCCTGCAGCTCCAAGCAGTCCTGCAGATTCATCTCCCTCTAAGTGCCGCTCCTGAGAGTGTTCCAGGCAATTATCTTGGAGTTCCCATGTGGATTTTGTAAACCCAGTGTCAAAACCAGCCCAAGAAAGCCACACAATAGATGCTAATTTCTGTCAGCTCTAGCACAGCACTTGCACAGGGAAATGAGGGCCAGTGGTGCTCCCTTGGGTGAATGTGTACATATACACTCATCCAGAAGGGTTTCTGGCTTTTTATGTAATACAAGTGTCTTGAAATAGATCTGTTTGCTCAGAAGAGCAAAGGATTAATGAATAATGTGCAATTAAAGCCTGTACAGGAGGTAGCAAGTAAGAACAGCTTCAGCTTTGCTCCCTTCCCAGGATTTGTTTCATGTGCACATGGAGGAGTTCTTGTTCAAACTAATACCACTCTTTCTATTCCTTGGGACAGATTTCTGGTGTTGACTGAAGAGAGAACAAACCCCAGGTTGTGTGGAGCTTGTTTTTCCAGGTTGGGTTATTGCCCAAATGGTGAGCACATGGACATGGACTTTGTTTCTGTTTTGCTGCTGGAAAAACCTGGGCACAGGGTTTTCCATGCACAGAGCAATGGAGAAGCAGATCTTTGGCTGAGAGTGACACAAATAACACTTGAGTCTGAGCCCTCACCAGCAGATCAAGACCTCCATATCACTAGAAAAATGTGCTGAAGTATTCACTGCACATACTGTTCTCTCTCAAAGGAACAGAAGTGTGCACATCATTAAAAGGAAATATTTTATGCTGATCATTCCCACATGCCCGCTCTGTATCTATCGGGGTTCTTAAGCAGCACCCATTCTGCACATAATGTCATGCATTTACGTCTCACAAAGAAGATCAGACCACCTCAGGCTAAGGAATTGTGTTCTGGGTCCTGATAAAACCATTTTATGGAGATGAATAACTTGTGTGGTTTCATGCTTCCTTTCCCTGAAATGCCATTAGATGAACATCAAGTGCTTTTGTATTTATTTGAGGGAATTTCCTTTTAGACTCTGCAGGCAGAGAAAAAAAATGGGCATTGGAAGGGAGCTGGGACTGAATTATGCCTCTGACTGGCAGTGCCTCAGTGAGAGCCCAGGAGCTCGGCTTGCTGCCTCATTTATATCCATCAGAGGTGCCATGAGCTGCAGACTGGGATAAGTTACCTCGTCTGAAGGACTGAAATACCACATCAAAGCACCATGTGGATCAAAGGTGAAAGCAACAGGCATTCCCATCTGGCTCATCTTTCAGACCTTTCTCTCTCTTTGGTTTCCACTTTGGATCTGATAATGCCTGAACGCAGCCTTTCATGCGCCTCCGCTCCTCGGGGCACGGGTGGCATGGAGCGTGTATTTCCTTGTCAGCAGGCTCTGTGGGGCTTGGGGTTCCAAGGCTTAGTTAGCTCTCAGGCATCACTGATGGGAAAGATTTATCATTTTGAACAAGGCAGAAAAGATTGATGGAGTCAGAGCAGCAGAGCAGAGCGCTCCTGCCCCAGATACACAGTGGGGTGCAGGTCTACAGAGAGCAGCTCGATGGTGAGGCACCAAAATTCATCTGCAGCACGTGCCCTCCCAGGGAATCAACCCCATCATTTAAAACTTTATAAGAAGAGACACTAAAGCATCCTTGAGCCTTGGAGGGGACACACTCAAACTCACAGGGTAAAACTGAGAAGGCCATGTCCACTGACACTCAGGTCCCAGTGGCACTTGGAAGCACCATGAAAATGTTTATGCTAAATGAAGTAAATGTAGTAAATTGCTTCAGAAACTCAGAAATGAGCTTTTCACTCCACTGCTCTGTGATTTGTGTCACAGGAGGCAGATGAAGCTGTGTTGCTCAGTCCCTATGAAAATCTGGATGTTAACTCTTCCATACTGTAGGTTTATCCTGTAGTGTTTCTTGTCAGTGGGAATCAGAATCAGCACAGCATGAAGGAAAGGCCTCATGACCCGAAAAAAAATCTCTATTCTGACATTTTCCATCATTCAGACCCTTTCAATCATGTCACCAAACTCTTACTGAGTCCCTAGTGGCTGTCTCTGGGTGAAAGTCTCTTTGATAGATGTTCTCAGCTGTGTATTCCTGCTGCAGTTTGGTGTCAGAATCAATAGATGAGCTTAAGTGGGATTTGTGGAGATGCCTCCTGGATTCAGAGCTCAGTGCTACTGTGTAGGGCCTGAGCAAGTAGCTTTTGAATTCTAGACCCTCCTATATCTGTGGGTTCATGTAAAATGAAATATCACATTATGTTAAAGCTGAGTTGGATTCCTACATGTCAGGGTTGATCCCCAAGGTTTATAAAGCTGTTCAGACTGGCAGCAAGATGAACAAGGCAATTGTATGGTTCTTTCCCCTGCTCCAATCTGCAAAAGGAAAACATTGTGACTCACCAGCCAGAGAAGTTGTACTTTCTTCAGCAGGAAGCTTTGCAGATTCTCTGCTCCCAGATCTTGTTACACTCTTCCATCCCACTACTCTGGAAAAACTCCCACGGAAAGACAGGCAGATATTTTAATCAAGAAATGGCCCTTATTTCCATTAGCAACAGCTGTTTTTCTTTTAATTCAATTCTCCATTCTGCAGTCTGTTTATGAAAGCTGCCATTAATTACATTTTTCATCAGTCAATGTTCAGAGATGGCTAATGGCCCAGCACACCTAATTAGTCCTTCATGTATGATAATGTTTCATCAAGTCTATAGTTAGTGTGCAGGGCAGATATGCACTGTGCAGTGGGGCTGGCAGTGGGGCTGCCCAGGCTCTCCGGGCTGGGACGGATCCAGTTACAGCCGCGTTCCTGCTGCTGCCAGCGTGGGGAGCTGGGGCTGCGATGGCAGCGACTGCCAGCAGTGCTTCCAATGTCACTCTGAGCATGCCAGCTTCAGGGTGAAGAATTCAAGCTGCCTTTGGAAGCTCTTTGAAGACAAGGAGTGCAAAGACTGGAATGACACTTACCTTTGAGTTTTTTAACTAGTGATGCACTCGGTAAGTGTTAGTGATGGCTGAATTTGCTGTGTTAGAGTGCCTTCCTTTAGCTTTTTCTGTGCAGAAGCCTTCTGGTCATCCTTGACTAGGTATTCCCAGTTGATCCATCTGTCTTAAGCCACAAAGCTGGCTCTTTGTGATGCCTTCTTTAATGTCACTGTGGCATGACTTAAACTTACTTACCCAGTGGTGCAACTGGGTTTAGACAGGCCTTTGGTTAGGTGTAGCCAAAGGTTTGACACAACTGTCCAGAAACTATGGGCATGAAAACAACTCATCTTTGTTCAACAAGGTGCAGGAGTAGGTTTAATGAATTCCTCAGATACCTTAATCCAGCTGGAGCTGGAGTCTGAACATCACACTCAGCTGGAACTTTGCCTTTATTTTGAAGGTGTTTGCAGCTGCAAAGAATAGCAGTAGTTATTGGCAGGTAGCCTCAGGTAAGAAACATTTCAAATCCTCTGGTACAGAGGTAGTTTTTGAAAACTATCCCCACCTGTCACAATCGTGTATTGCAATGTCACCAGCGTGTGTGCAGAGCTGTCTCTGTTCCCTCGCCCAGGCTGTCACCTGCAGAGTTCAGGGCATTGTGGAAAATTGCACAGACTGAGTAGGGACATGTTTTGTTTATCTTGGTGCGAAAGTGGCAAATGACCGGAGAAGGATTTGCAGTACTGTATTGCATAAGGCAGTCACTCACCTTCAGCCCTTCCTGTGCCTGAGGCAGTCTGGACCCACGATCCCTCTTTGCTTTCTTCATTTGCCATTGCTGTGAGCCCCATAGGAGGCTGCAGGAAAGGCAAACTGATGCAGCAGGATTTGCTGTATGTAATAATAACAGTGTTCAGCAGTGAGACCACCTCGCTGTGTCTGAGGAATGAGAGATGCTCCAGTATTCCACCTGATGCTGCAGGTACTCCTCTGTCCTGTAGAATCACATCAGGCTTATGCAGAGGTTCTCTGGTGAGTGTTCAATTGGCCAATTTCTGACTGTGTGACCTCACTAAATTAAAGCCTTTTGACTGTTGGAGGAATGAATCTGCCATGCTGCTAAACAGACAGAAGCTTTTTCACAAGACATCTGCTTCCAAAGCAAATGAAATCTGCTTTGATTTTCATGGCCTGTTGAGGGATGACAGCAGCACTGCAAGGAATCATCCAGGATTGGCTCAGAAACAGTTTAAAGGAGAATATAAGAGCAGCTCAGGTGCTGGTATTTGAGAGGAGAAAGAAAATGCAAGTGACCTGTTAAAAAATATGTCCTACTCACAAAGCCTCCCGGTCTCATGCTGCAAAGGGGTATAATTGCAGACAGAATGGGTTTAGACACAGAATAACTCTGCATTTAGTATTACTCTGACCTAACAGGGTTTTTTGGCAGGGGAGGAAGGCAAGTGTCCTACTGCTGTTCCTTGTTCAGTCGCCTCTTTGCTGGCTGTTTGATCACCTCAACTTTGAGCTCCTCTGAAGTGTCTCAGCTGGAAAGTGCTGGATTTATGGGGCTCTTGCAATGGTGATATAAGAAATGTTCTCGCAGGGTGTTATGGTCCTGCTGTCAAGTCCTTCACTGGAATCCCAGAGTAACTCCAGTGCAGCTGATGGGTTACTGTCATGTAAGTGAAGGCAGCATTCATCTCCTGGACATCACCTTCTGGCCTCTTCTGTTGGCAAATGAACCTGATGTAATATTGCAAAAACACATCCTTTGAGTGAAAGTGATAAGAAAGACAAATGTTTGACTTTAGCCAGGGAATTTAAAACTCAGAGTCCTTTGAAGATTGCTGAGTTCTGCGCTGTGTTAGTCGTCCATATCTATCTAAGAAAACACTCATTTCATCACAACTGGTGACATAAATTCAGACTTGTGAGCAAATGGCTAGGTTGAGTTAAATCACCTCTCTATCTGCTAATGGCATTTTTGCTTTTGCTTCATGATGAAGGTTATCTCCCTGTTTGGAAATTATAACCTACAACTGTTAGACAGCATTATCTGCAGACTTGGGTGAGATAATTTGTATGAAAAATCCAGGGAATCTGGGGCTTATTGGCTTCCATTCACATGAAATAGAAACTCTTCAGGTCTCCGGCTGCCCTCACATATTCCTGCTGCTATACAGTGGGGAAGGAATAGCAGCTGGCAGATGATGGATAGCAATGCTGCAGCCCAAACTAAGGTTAGCAGTGACATCACTGATAGAAAGGGAAGCAGCTTGAGCTGTTTATAAAACTCCAGTTGGGAAGTTTGCCCCAGACTGCATTAGCCTCTGTTCGCTGCCTACTCTGCTTTTCCCCACTCAAATTCCAAGCTCCTTCAAGGGAAACAAACATCTGCAGAGACACAATGTTAATTGTTCTGCTTAGGGCTGCTGTTTACATTTTTGGTGCGAGCAAGTCAAAGCATGTCAAGGCTATCCTGATGGCTAAAACAAGCCAGAAATCTTGTTCCGGCTGAAATAACATGGGGCTGGATTCTGATCTCGCCTACCAAACCTTTTGGGATTGGCCACAGAGGGTGGAAATCAGAACCTGTGCAAATCAGAGGGTGCAGAAAAAAAAGCAGCAGAGAGGCTGGTAAGAGGGGGAATGTGCTGGAGCCACCAGGGAAGCATCACAAGGTTAATGCAGTTTTCCATTATCTGAAAACAGGGATTACTCTGCATTTGTAAGCTTAAAATTGCCATCTTCCCTGGGTTCTGCTCCCACCACAGTCCAGCCTAATGGCTCCTTATCAGGGATGATGAATCGCTCTTGAGCCTCCACTTTGGGTCCCTAATTTCCACTTTCCTTGCATCTGCTTAAAGTCCTTTTTAATTTTAACACATACAGCAGCCGCTGAGCCAAGCGTGGCCCTGGTGCTCACAGTCATCCTGGTAATTACCGTGCTCACCAGGTCCCTTTAGGATGCAATTTCAATGGGGTGTGACTTTCACAATATTTTTTTTCTTGTTGTTGCTTGAGCCACTCCAGGAAGGAACTGTTAAACACGAGTCTCAGCAGGATCCATCATGACTGAGGACAGAACAGAATGTAATGAAACAGGGTGAATACGTGTCTCACTGAGCAGGATATGTTCTCTTATTTATATGGCTGATAAAGCTTTGGCTGAGGTTCAAAAAGGTGTTCAGCTTTCATCTCTCTGTCTTCCTTCCTCCACTCCCCTAAATATTAATGCTGCATGCATGCCTACCATATTCATGGCTACTTTAATTGTTTACAGTTTTTTTTAATAAAGGTTTTGACCCTTTGCCTGTGCAGTTGCACAAGCCCTTCTCTGTCCTCAGACCTGTGCTCCCTCCATGGCAGTTTGTCCCTGGCAGGGGCAGCTCTGTGAGAATGTAACATGGCAAAGAAAAGGCAGCAGGATTGGGAAGTGGCAGCTGGCAGTGGGAGGAAGGTTTTGTGGGGTTGGGGTGTGCCTGTTGAACCCCGAGTTCCTCAGTAAGCATTGTTTAACAGCTGGGTTCCCAGGTCAGGAGGAGGTGATAGGGCATCCAGTGATTGTCTGTCCACATGGATATCTATGCCAGGAGCAGTGGAAGGATGTGTAGTTCCTGCAATGCTGACTGTTTGTCACCAAGTGCTCCCTTCATGGGATCTCATACCTCAAGACACATTTCACAAAAATTGCAGAAGCTGGGAGTAAATCAATCACACTGCTCTGCTTTGATCCTGTGCTCTGCTCTTTCTATATCAGCCAACATATAGATCACGAAATTCTCCTTTATCACCTTTTTGGCTATGTTTGCAGTGCAAAATTATGGTACTTGAATTAGGGCCTGTGTTTATGAAAAGAGACAGGAATGACTGATATTTATGTGAGCATGAATTAAACCAGTATTTTTAATTCTATGGCAATTAATTAAATCAGGGAAGTGACAAATAAGAGCATAGACATCCAATTAGGGGCTGTTGCACAGGCATATGGAGAAAATAAAGAATTTTTTCTGATATAATGTGATTTAGATCATGCCCTTAAGAAGGAATAGACTTTCTTCTCCAAATAATTATTCATGCAATTCCTATCAGAACAGGAATTTACTACAGTGTCTCTGGCCAGCCTGTCCTCTCCATCTGAAGAGGCTTGGGTTCCTGTCCTCCCTGAAAAGACTGGATTTATAAAACACACTAGCAAAAAGCTGTGCATGAAAAACTGTTACAACATTCCCAGTCGGTAGCTGGGAAGGAGTTTGTAAGTGATGCAATTTAATGTTTATTTTCCCTCAGAGTTAAACACTTTTCAGATCATCCCCAATGTGCAGGGAATGAGCTGGCTGGTGATCTGACCCTGCTTCTGCAAGGGACCAGGCAGCGCTGAGAGTCTGTGAGCAGCCTCTGCTGCCGTTCCCGCTGCTCAGCTCAGAAAGCGCTCGGGTTATTTCGCTCTCCCTTAGCTCATCTCACACCGGGCGGGCTGTGAAGGGCTCCAGAAGGCGCTGCAGGGGCAGCGGGCAGGGATGCTGTCGGGGCAGAGGCGGGTGAGCGGGGCCCGGGGGGAGCGGAGCGGCGGCTGCCGGCGAGCCGCTGGCACGGCCCCGGCGGCCGGGCAGGGCTCCGCATCCCCGCCTGCCCCGGGCAGCCCCGGAGCGCCGGCTGTGCCCGCAAAGTATGCAGCAAAATAAAAGGAAACCGTGCTTACGTTTGGGTTTTCGTGGCTGGCTTTTTATGGATGGATTTTTACATCTCTCTTTCTTTTTCTTGGTCATGAAAGCAGTCGGGCTGCCCAGCAAATCCAGATCTGAATTCCTGAACTTGGGAGGCGTTTTGTGCAGGCTAACGTCTACCAGCCTGAGATCAAGTCAAGCATCATGCACCGGTGATCTTCATTTTCCAGGCTTGTAATTCTGGCTTTACAGGAATGAAGGACAAAGACACTGAGTAAGTAAAAGAAATAGTGTGGGGCAAAATCCATATGGAATGGACACATTGGTTGAAACATCCCATTTCCTGAAAAATTGATTTTGAGGTATCTGTCAAAGCAATCCCTGTATTTATGATTATTATATCACATGGCCTTGGCATGGATTTTGGGTTTTTCAAGAGGACCACCCAGAAGTGGGCCAGGTTTGGTTATTGGATTTACTAAACAGGACAAGAAGCACAGAGCTCTTGCCTGCTGTTCAAAAATAATATCGCAAGGGAAGCAAACCACAGGGAGACCACAGGGAGGTGAAGCCCATTTTCCACTTGCTGAGGGAACTGCCCTTGCTTGCTGCAGAATGCAGTCTCCATATGCTGGGAATGATTCCCAAAAGTACTCCATCCTTGCTGGCTCTGCTTCCTTTCAGAAGCTGCATCCACTGGGATGTAGGGTGAGGAAGTGGCTCTGAACAGGATACTCTGGGGTGTTTTCTCTGTGCAGTGAGGTGGAGAGAACAGCCTGTAAGAGAAAACACCAAATGGTGTTGGAGTAGAACAGAGAAAGCCTGTTTCTCCCTGTCAGTGGTTCTCAAGTTATGGATCCTGGATCACCTGATGGCCAGAGAGAGCTTTCTGGGCACAGCGCACAGCAGAAAGGGCTGCTCCTGTGCCAGACATGCCTCAGGGCTCATTTTGTTCTTGGTGCCCTGCTCTCTTCCTGCCTCAGCCAGAAGGATGGGGAGGAGGAAGACCATGTGCTGATGGACAGAAGGGAGAGAATTTTCCCCTCCCTAAGAAGCCATTGAAATGGAACACAAAACCAGGGAGGAAAAGGATAGGTGACCTGCAGGGACTGGGAATTTAGGATAGCTGTGGAAGCCAGGCTTCTTGTTGTCTGCAGGAAGAAATATTGACAGAAGGATAAGAGGCGGTGAAATAAATATGACAGATTGTTTCAGAAAGAGACAACTCAGAGTTCTGAGGCATTTGAATCTGAAAAGAGAGGCATGGAGCTGTGCCTTGTAACCTAAGCACAAACCACACCAGGATTTCCAAGCAGTAGTGGCTAAGCTGTGGCACACAGGTGGATGAGCTGTGTTGCTGGAATGAACCCCAAGGGATCTGGAGGGACCAGTGGGATCTGAGGATCTACTTACTGACTGTCATGTGTGGGCAAGGTTTCGCCATTACTTAAGGGATGAGCTGGATCATGGAGGTGCAATGCTGCCACAGCTCTGCTGCACAGTATGGTTCAGGGGCAGGAGCCAAAACTGTGACCAACAGGCCAGAATATGCCAGAACCTGTGGGCATTGAGTGCAGTGATTCTTTCCTACACCAAGTCATAACAGGTTTTGCAGTATCAGCATTGTTAGGTGCTGGTATGGATGGGAAGGAAAGAGGCACTGCAGATCTTTAACTCTCTGTGCACTGAATAAGTGACTACTCTTCAGTTTCTCAGAAGTTAAAGGGTCAATGAGAAAAGCTCCCTCCCCTGACCTCTCTCCCCTAATGTGCTTGTTGATTTCTCCTCCTCCTAAGCATGATTTTTGTTGTGTTTACTCATTCATATGCATATATCACATGGACACATACATCATCCATCAGTGCAAATGTCACACTGTGCAAAAGCCCTGGGTCCAGAGCGACAGCTGAGTTAGAGCCTGTGCTCTGGAGCAACCTCCTTGCCAAGATGTTGTAGCTGGATGGTTTTAAACAGAACTCAGTTATGGAAAGATCCACCAGAAAAAGAATCTGCGGTCACAAGCTGCTCTTGGGGAAGCTGCCAGCTCCTGTGGGCCACTGGCCTTCTCATGGGGACACTGAGGTGGCCATGGAAGGGCTACAGAGGGGGTTGTGATCACAAATGTTCCCAGCTGGTTGGTTTTTGACTTCTGCAAAATGACTCATCACTCTTCTTTCTGCTGAATTGATTTGAAGGTGCTGGTGCTGATTCTGCTGCCGAGCTCAGGGCTGAGGATTAAATGGCACAAAAACCTCATCACTGTCACTTCTCTTGTTGGCTGGAGCCCAGTTTGGAGGAGCAGCCTCTGGTGCACAGCAGTGATGCCACACTTGCTTAGGCAGATTCATTTCTCAGGGTCCTACTTACTACTTCTGCCTTTATTCTGCTGCACAGGCATCTATTTTTTTTCTTTTCACAACAATTTGGAGTTTTCATGGCAACAGCTGTGAAAGCCAATGGCACTCATACAAGTCAAACTTCAAGCAACACTCTGCAGAATATACAGAATACTCTATTTTAGTGCACCACATCATTAATTAGGAGAGACAGACTGGGCAGGTTTGGAAAATATGATCTCTAGTGTTCAATTTTTAAATAGGATTTTGAAGTGGCCATTGAGATTCTCTGCAGTTTCTGCACATAGAGGAAAATATAGCTAGAAAAATTAGGTCATATATTGATTAATCTCAGAACCGAAATAAATTATTTATATTAGTTACCAGCTGACTCTGTTTGTGATGGTTCTCCTGGCTATGGTCTTATTAACTTAATGTGGTCATAACAGAAGGAAAGAGAGGGATTGATGGTGTAGGAACCCTGAAAATCTGAAGAGTTGCTAAATTTATCCCAGTAATTCTGTGCTTAGAGCAAG
This sequence comes from Lonchura striata, assembly GCF_050655825.1. Classification (NCBI taxonomy): domain Eukaryota; kingdom Metazoa; phylum Chordata; class Aves; order Passeriformes; family Estrildidae; genus Lonchura; species Lonchura striata. Next base: position 12,501,380 of record NC_140722.1, read on the forward strand.
CAGGAATTTCAATTTTCATTGATGTAATTTATAAAGCGCAGGTATTGTACATGACAAGAATAATTTCCTTAACCCATGTGGTGAGACATTCACACTTGAGAACCCCAGTGTGCCACAGACAGTGTCACCAATGGTGGAGCTAGAGGTACAGGTGACAACATGATGGACTCCCACATTTAAAGGCTGATACCTATTTAAAACCTGTGCTTTTATAAATAAAAGGTGATGCTATAATTATTAATTTAGAAGCTTATTTTTCTCAAATCATGCTCCTTTTTCTTTTTTAGATTGTGCTCTTTTCTTTCTAAAATTTTTAACTGAGCCTTTTCTGCTTACATTTTTTTCACTTGAAATGTTGGGTGGGTGATTTCTAAAGGTAACCTAATGTCAATATTATCTCTGCTTCAAGTGAGAATATAATTAATACAAAAATCTTCAGATTTCTAATATATTTTTCAATATTAGAAACCCAGCATTTTCCCAAAATTGTACTGGATCCAACTCCCATTTTGGATTTGGAAATGCTTTCAGTGAAAAGGTTCTAACCATCTTGATTTATTTTTAAAGCAGCAATGATGTTTGCAGTAGGCTGTAATTATCTTTAGTTCCAAGATCTTTGATCACAGTGTATTCACATCTAAATCTGAGTTGGGATCTAGATCTCTCTTCTTTATGCCTCAGGCTATAATTTGTGGGGCTTCTTTGGCAAAAGAATTTCTTTTATGAGATACGCACATACCAGAGCAGCACCACTTTTGCCCTGGCTGTGTGGGAGTATACAAACTTATAAAAAATGGATTGTGATGCCCTTTAGAGGGAAGGGAGAAGGGAGAAGTCTCATATTCTAGCCCTAGGATTTTGATAATGCTGGAAGCAGCATCAGCTGAGCATCAGATATTTGAGGTTAATGCCTGCCTTGTGGAAATCAGTGTGCTATGGGATTTGATTCTTGTGTAAAAGAAGAATATAGACTTGGGATTTAGAGATAGGAGTGATCTGAGCACAGTGCTCAGGACTGACCAGGTGGGAAACAGCTGAGGCTCTACAAGATCTGACTGAAAAATACTCAGAAATAATTGCAGAAATGGTCCAGTTGTTCAGCTGCTCTTTAGCAAGAGATTTCTGTGTCTGTAGGAGTATTCTCTCCTGTTTAGCTTTAATTTGAGTCCCTAAAATAGACAGCTCATCTTGCCAGACTCCCACGGAGGGAGGCTGAGGCTCCTCCACAGGCTGAGTCAGGAGGACAGAGCAGTGCCTGCCTGTAGGATCCACAGCATCCACAGCATTTATGAGCAACCCCCATCCCTTCTGTACAGCCCCTCAAAAATGGAAATAAACCTTAGCTCATTTCCACTGGCAAAACCATAAGATTCTCAGTGAAAACTTTATTTGAGTGCAGCTGGGACTGGGATTGCTGATCTCAATAAGAATCCCAGATTTCTCTGAACTGTTGGGTACATCCATACTGCCACACATCAGCTACAGAATGGAACATGAAAACCTTTGTTTATGTGTTCTCAAATTTGATTACAAGACTTCCATATTAAAACTTACTTTTCCAAATAAATAATTTAAGCACAGCTAACATGTCTTTTCCTTATCACCATTGTTGTGATAATGGATGATGAAAACAACTGTGTTCCTGAATTGCTAAATCTTGGGAAAATAAGGAAGCAAGTTTTAGCTGTATGTGTATTTTCATGTTAAACCTGTATAACCAAGATTGCAGAGCCTCAGAGCTTACCATCCTCTATCAGGCAAAATGATTTAATTTCTGCTTAAATCTTAAATCATTGTCTGTTTATAGAAAAATGCCAGATGACAGGAGCAGCGAGAGGTAAATGGGAGGATGCTGGATGCTATCAGTTTTGACTGAGAAGGCACAATAAATCTATTTCTAGCAAGAAGAGAACCATGCTGCTGGTGAAATGCCATTATCCTGCCTCTTCCAATATGTTTTCACCTGATGGATCAGAGAAGAAAATATCGGTATTAGCACAGAACAGATTTCCCCTCTGAGTGAAAGTGACTTTATATCAGAAACACGTGCTAAAGATGTCTTTTGCATTCCTGCTAATTTCTCAGATCCAGCCTTGGGCATATGCTCCTTATCTAATCTTGACTGCTGCATTAAACCAATGTCTGCTATTCTACTTTATCCTTTGTGTCATTGCAGACATGGTTTCTATTTTCTTAGCACTTCACCAAGGTAACGTGTAACTGCTTGGAAAATGTTAACATCTGTGAAGGAAAAAAAGAATCAAAGGAAGGGAATTAATCAAAGCCTTGAGATTTATGGGCTAAATCCTTGGACTTTGGGCCAGGTAGTAGGTTTGTTTCTCTGCTGAGGCAGCTTATATGCAGATGCCTGAGCTACTTCTGGTGATAAACCTGATTTGAAACCCTGAAGGCAGGGATTTCTACCTGGGGTACAGTGGATGGGTCACTTGGTGGGAAGGCAGCAAATGGTGTCACTGAAAGAAGTGGGAAAACCTCTGGATCATTCAAGAGCTAAAATCAAAATCTCCCTTTGATGGCATCCATGGCTTAGTCATCAAATCTTTAGTATTTTTAGACAGGATGAGTTGCTGTGCCACATACAGAACTGTAGCTGGGCACTGCTGCATTACTGCAAGACACTTCACAGTTGCTCTGACCATTATTCTTATTATAATTATGATTGTTGTTATTATTATGTACTTTGGTGGAATAACAAGAAATTAAGATTTGGAATGGAAAAGTCAAAGTTCCTGGAAATGTTTCACTGTTCACAGATTACCTTCATAGCTGTGGTTTCACAAGTACCACTGGTGCTTTGACAGTCGTGCTGTTAAATCTGCTGGAGACATACATTCAGACTGGATTCCCATTACTGGGAATGATAGTGGGTGTCTGGAATGGAAATTGTATGTTCTTTTGAAAGTTTCAGTTGTCACTATACGTTACTTGCAGCATTAATATTGCAAATTGCAATCCGATGTAGAAACATAAAGGGATTTACTACTACAGAGCTGGATGTGTTATGTGATGTAGTGCTGTGATATTAGACAATGTGACATTTCATGAATAAAACAAAAGATCTTACAGCACTCCTTATTAAGGGGAAAAAGTGCTTGAAGATGGTCACATTTACAGGGCAACCCTCTGAGGAGTATTTAAAATGCTAGAAATTTTATGATGGCTCTTAAAAATCTAATTATATACTGATAGAAATTAATAAAATCCACAGGAGAAAAGATAAGAATGAATGAAATAAGATCAGTGAAGCTATAATGCTGAACAACAGGATTTATATTAACATCTAAAAATCACAATAAAACACCATCGAAAGGCACACAGAACCTGGTGAATGGAAGTTGAAAGAAAAATGTTGCCACAGACTAATAAAGATATTTCTCTTCCTAAGATTAAGCATATTATATCATCCCAAACATTTGCTCAGCACAGTGCAGAGAGGGGAGCGAGCAGTAAATAGCTAGTTTTGATTTTTCAGGATGACTTTTTGTGGGGCTGAGCACTCTCAGGAGTGGTGGCCAGAGGTGAAGCATGGCCAGCAGAGCCTCTCTTGACCACCCTTCTCCTTCCACGTGTCCCAGCCAAGCTGCCTGGATGTTTGGGAATGGTGATGTGCAAACCTTTGTGTTAACACCCTCCTCCTTCAGCTGCTGAAAGGCAGGACCTGGCCAGAATGGCCACCACCATCCATCCTACAGATCTAGACAGAAGTGGTGCCTGTGGCCACCTCAGAATTTACCAGTCTGATCTGGGCTATCCCTAAATCCCAGAATGGTGCTGCTAATGTGGCCCCAGCACCCAGCAGAGTGGGCTCAGGGAAGCTGTGGAGGTGGGATGGAGCTGTGCCCCACATTCAATGCAGGTGTGGTTCAAAGTGTCCCTCTGGAGCTGCTGGGGGCTCCTCCCAGAGCTGACTCGGGGTGTGAGCCAACAATGCACCAGGATAAAAAGAATAAGCTACCACCACACTGGCATGTGGAATGCATGGAGAAAAAGCAACATATACTGGTAAAAATGCATCAGAATGCAGGTGAACGGGGGATGAATTAAAATTACAAAAAGAAAAATTTATTCTGGAATCTTCACATTTCAATTCTTCATGCTGCAATAAAATGTTTCTTAGAAAATGCTTGTGCTTGCTTTCAGATGCAGGTGAGCAGCAGTGCTGGCTTGGAGCCCAGCCTGGAGTTTGTTTTTCTGTAGATGGAACCACTGTCCTCGTTTGCCACTCCCCATGCAGCCCTGGGCAATATCCTCCCCATTATTTTATTACCAGAGCACTGTGGCTCTCCATGGAGGGAATATTCTCATGGCTGAGCTCAGACTCAAGAGGATTTTGGCCTTTAAACCTTGCAGTAGTGTTGACATAGAATAATTTTCCCCTTATTAATCTCTGGACATTGGGATTCTGCATGTGGAAGACATTAAACAAGGCAGCCCACCTGTGCTTTCTTTTATTTATTTTTTGTTTAGGTAAGTATTTACCAACATTTCTCTGAAGGCACCTGTTCAGCTGTGGACACAGAAATTGCATATTAAAATTTGTATGGGCTGTCCTGAGGCACACAAGACTAGGCACACATGGCTTTTCACAGCTAGTAGCTCATGGGTGATATTTGATTGATATAATTACTATTATTATTATTATTATGCACTAGGAAATTAATTATTAATAAGTAACATCATAAATATAGCCAGCTTTCAGCATTATCAGCATTGAACCCTAATATCATGACAATGCTATTCATCTTAAAGTTTCACTCATTTCAGCATTTCTTTACTAATTACCTGAAGACTTTCTGCACTCAGAATATTTGGCATTATGACAGAGATCACGTCCAATGCAGGCTCTAGCCCCAAAACACGAGCTGTGCTGAGGAGGATGTGTTCAAGGACACATGTACCAGACCAACTCTTATGCACACCAATTGCTTGTGCTCAATTAAAAGTTGACATAACTTCATTTTCAAAGACAAAACACTGTTCTGTTTTCACTTCCCTGCTTTTATTATTAGATCACAATCCAAGATATTTCAGTTCACTGCACTGTGGTGCTTCGAGAGCATTTGTTGGGACCTGCAAATATTCCTCATGCTTGCACTGCACACCTAAAACCCCATGGTAACGAGTGTTTTCCTTCCCAGCGTAAGTGCTGTGAGCACTGGCACTGAGAATATGATTAATGTGGCACATGTTTGCAAAACTGGGATTCCTCCAGCCCCCTCTGCTCTTAGTGAGTTGTGGGGATGGAATGTGTGGAGAGTGACTAAAGCAGCAAGAGCAGAGCTGGAGAAGCCCTCAGGCTTTGGCATCAGAAAAGCTCCGTATGGCCCCGGGTTCCACTTTGGAAGCTTGCTACACATTGAAATATAATTAATGGGACATCTACTCAGTCTTGATCTTGAAGTTCATTTTAACCATGTTCAGCATTTAAGAGTTGAGACAATGAACACTTGATGTTGCAGAACGGTGCCAAAAATGTAAGTCTGGAGCATTCCTACTCCTGATTTGTTTTGACAGACATTTCATTTTGTGAAGCTGCAGTTAGAGCAATAAAAACAAAATTCACCACAGAAAAACAAACACCAGCTCCCCTTCCAGCAAAACTGATACATTCTTCAAATCCTGGAAAACTGTGCAGCTAGAGCCCATTGAGTTTCCACAGGAGGTAAAACTCATTAGCAAACACATGAAAGACAACAAGCAGATGATTGTGAAAAAGATATTTGCACAGTTATTTCAGCAAGAAATTTAAAGTTTCTGGTTGCTGGCACTTAGTGTGTGTGACCTTGGTTAGGGAATGCTTATTGCTGAAAAACAAACTCCAAGCACCCTTACAGACAGCAGGAGAGCTGGAGCAATGGAATTCACTGAAAAGGAGGTAAAGCTGACATTTCTCTTTTTATTCCGCCAACAGATCATCTGTTCAAGGAGATGCACGGAAGAGGAAAAGCATCCCTGGAGTGGGCAAAGGGGGATGGAATGGGGCATGGCCAGGATTGTGTGCTGCTGAGGAAGGATCTCTGCTTTGCCCCCAGTCAAAGGGGATTTGTGCTAAGCCGAAGGATGCCGGGCGCCGTGAGCCTCTGGAGCACAGAGGAGCTTTCTGTTAGAGCTTCCTGTGCTTTGTTCCACAAAATACATTAACGGGAGGAAGAGAGCTCTCACTACAACCCTGATTACTATTTCCTTTAATTCCATCAAAATGACTTCTTCCCAGCACAGCCTCCCCAGCCAGATGCTCTCCCAGCCTGCGGAGGGTTTGGGACCTTCATGTGCACTGCTGGAAATGTTTTGCAGATTTCAGCAGGACTCCTGGGCTGGGTGTATGAAAGCACAGCTTAAGCAGTGACAAATAGAAAGCACATGCTTAGTAAAGCTGCATTACACAACTCCATCCCACTTCAATGTCATCTATCCCTAAAACAACAAACCTGTGGGGACTTGTGCCTCCGTGTGTGTCTTGGAAAAGGGAAGTAGGGCTGAGGTTATGGTGACTTGTGAGGACAAGCTGGTGGAGAGATTTGGGTTGACATGGGACCACCATTAGCTCCAGGGCCTTGGGGGCTTACTCACCACCTGATTAACAGGCACATGAATAGTTCTTTCATGTGACAGGACAGCCCCTGGCTTGTCTAAACACACAACAACGCCCTCACCATGAAAACAGAGGCAGAAGCACACAATCAGAGAATCAATAGCTTGGAAAATACCTCAAAGACCTCTAAGACCACTGAGTCCAACTGCTGAGCCAGCAGCATCTTGTTCACCACTATACCACAGTCCCAAGTGCTACATCCAACATTTCTAGGGATGGTGACTGCACCACTTCCCTGGGCAGCTGGTCCCAATGCCTGACCACCCTTCCAGTGAAGATATTTTCCCTAATGACTTATCTAAACCTGCCCCTGCTCAGCCTGGGGCCATATGCTCTGGTCCAGTCATCCAGGTCTGGCAGGGGGTGCCTGAGTGGTTCCTCATGCTGGAGCTCAGGGTGAAGCTGGTTCAGATCTGCCCCCCAGGTTCTGCAAGCAGGTTCACCCTTCATCAATATCTGCTTTCACAGTGAGCTGTATCCTGCTGGCTGGAGGTTCCTTCCAGGATCCACTTCCAGGACAGGGCAGGCAGCAGAAATTAACCCCAAGGCAGAAGATCCTCCTCTGCTTTCATCCCTGACACCATCCTCCTCACTCTACTCCTCCCCCCGAGCTTCTCAGTGGGTGCTGAGCAGTCCTTGAATCTTTTCATCTATCTCATTTTGTTTTACTCAGTCTGAGCAGCCTTCACAAGACAAAATTGTAATCTTTTCAATTTGAGCCCCTGTGTGCTCAGCAGCCCCAGCAGAGCACTGGTAGCATTTGACTAAGACCAATGTTCTCGATGTGAACTCAGAGTCTGTGTTTTATTTAATTTTGTCTTTTTCAATTAAGTTTTTCCTGTCCTTCCATTGCTGTTTTGAGCACTGTTAGTCCTAATGTTGAATAAACAGACATTTCTAAGGCTTTATTTATTTCAGCTGCATATCTCACACATTCTTTCAAAGACAAAAATAACACTTGGTTTCATGGTTTTGATTTTTTCTGTAACTTTTGTCGCTACAGAAATGTTGACGGTTTGGTTCAATTATCACCATATCAGTATTTTCATATATTTGGAATGGGAAGGGAGGAGGAGAGAAAAACAGGCAGTGAAGGCACTGAACACTGCTACAAGTAAAGCTAACAGAAGGAAAGTGAAATAACATGGGATATTATCACAATTTTTTTCAAAAATGCTTTCTGAAGTTATCTGTATATTTTAAGTTTCCCACAGTGATACACTTCAAGTTTTTAAAACAACACAAACATTTGCCTTGGCTAACAGCCTAGTGTAAAGAATAAAAATTATCAACACAACTAAATGGCTTAAAAAGACAAGGTATTGTCCCTGAGGAGAAGCAGAGAATGTAAAAGTAATCTATACAGGCGCAATGCTCTTCTCGTGTGGCCAGCAAAAACAAATGGGCTGAGTCAGTTGTCTCCTTTAAATGAAGATATTTTGTTCTTTACCTGTCTATCATCTCTCTAGGATGCACATGTACCATCTGACTGGACTACTTTGAGTACAATTAATATTTGTTCTGTGTCTTATGCGTGCTTTTTTGGTAATGACAGGACATTTATTTATTGCTCTTCATCAAGAATTAATAAAGAAGCCAGAGGGGCTATAGATTTCATGATTCCCTGGCAGAGAGTTGTGAGCAGGTTGTCTGAACTCTACAACCCCTAAAAGGTCATTTTTTTTTTTCATTATTTGGGCCTTACTGAATTCACAAAGGTCATTGAAGTCCATTTTTTCCTTCATTATTGTTTGTTCTTCAGCCTTTTTGGAAACAGAAATTAAGTTCAAACCTCTGCTGCACTGAATTCTTTGGCAGCTTTTTAAAGCTGCCCGGAAACCATTGTGAAAACTTCTCTAATCAGATAGTGACTGATATACAGTGAGTGCTAATAGAAATGTTTGAAAACAAAATGCAGGGTGCTATAAAACAGCATTACTAGATAGTAAATAACATTTCAAATATGCAAGGAAATCACATTCCAGCCCTGCTTTGTCTCTGCTGCCTTCTTTCCCTCCAGGATCTGTTCTTGCTGTGGGAAGTCCTCTCCGTATGAGATGGAATTTAGGCTCCCTGCATGGCTTTCAGAGGAGATGGAAGAGAGAGACTGACTTGGGTTTGCATTCAGCCTCATCAGGAGGCTGTCACTGAGCACTGAAAAGCCCCCAAAGAGCAGCAGTGTCCTGGGTAGGACAGGAAGCATCCAGTCCCTTGTGCTTGCTGCTGTCCTCTGTGCACTCCCAGAAAATGGGACAGAGAGCCTGGCCTTGGCACCAGCGTGCTGGGAGAGCCTGGTGCATGGTGCCCAGTCCATGGGATCCTGCTCTACCTCCTCAGCTCTTGTCTTGATAAATAACAAATGATCTAAGAGAGCTTGATCCTAATGAAAGATGTGTGTGTGGACTCACTGTCAAAGGTCTTGGGAGAGGCTGCCAAAAGGGAAAAAACCCAAACCAATATACGCAATACAAAAGCAAAGTCTGACCAAAATGAAGCTGCTAATGAAAAGAAATTGTTTGCATGGACTTATAGATGAGTGAATGACCAGTCAGGGGAAAATATTATTTTCCTGGGAAAGCTTAACATTTGAGTAAGGAAAAAAGACTGCTGCTTATCTGTGGCAGATTACTGTGCCCTACTGAAAACACTGCCCTGATTTTTTCTCTCCCTCTTTCTGAAGCTGTTCTTTTTCAGATCAGGCAAAAGGGAAACAAATGTGTAATTGTCTCATACATAATCTCTAATCTCAGTTTCGGCACAAATGTGTAGCAGCCCTTAACAGAGGAAGAGAAAAATGTGCTTGTTTGGAATGAATGTTTGGTTGTCTCTGAGCACAGACACTGTGACATACTGTTCACATCTTGGGCAAAGGATCCTTGTGACTTTTAACTTGTTCACAGCATTGGCTTTAAATGGATTTTAGCCTGAAATGAAAATATATGGGGTCATCTTAGAGGCTGGAGCATTAGAAAAAGAGAACAAATGCTGTGGGATTTTTTCATGGAGATGCAGGGAGGGACTGTTAAGTGCTGGCATAGGTATGAGTTCATCAAGGTACGGGTGCTCATTTCTGTCTATACCACATGAAAAAATCAATTTAATTTAATGAGAATACTCTAAGCTTCAAAATGGAAACATGCTGAAGTACCTTCCTGGGGCATTAAACAGCCGCCCCAATGTTGTCTGTGTCACCAGTGTCAAAGTCAGCCTGTTTGATGAATTTTGCCCTCTTAGTGTGAAATCACATGTGGTTTGCAGCAGAATTTTGTGAGTGCCTTTGAATGCAAAATCCGGGCTGTAGATGTGTGGATGAAAGGCTCTGTATAAATGTCAGCCTTTATTATTGTTACAAATTTCCGGCTTCTGTTATTAAGACATTTTATATGGATCTTTGCGTGTCTCTCCGTCTGTGAGTTTGGATTAAATGCCTGCCACAAATCTCCCTGGCATCCCGTGGAGGGGATTGCTTTAACTTGGTGCTCTTCTAACCTTTCCTTCTGTTCAGGGAATAAACCTGCTTTAAAAAAAATGACCTCATAAAAATGGAGTAAACTCTGAGCTCTTTGTTTTTCTCAGGTCTAACCTCCAGGAAGACTATAAATTCATTTATTCCATAAAACACAAAGAAGTAAATCTTCAGCATAATGTGTGGGGAATTAGCCACTTAACTCCCATTAACATTAATGGGAACTGAATATTTATTTGCCCCACAGCACATAAATCTTTGCCTTGTAACTTCTACAGTTTCTAACTAAAATGTTTCCATTGTTCTAAGAATCATGGTTATCCTGCTGGAGTGTTTACTGGGTTGTCAGGCTATGGGAGATATATTGGATATTTCAGTCTTTTTCCTTCAAGTAAGCTGTAAAATGCATTGGGGATCTGTAATGTGAACTTTCTGAAACCTCTGTGTGATAAGCTCCGATGATTCAAACCTCCTCTGCTTGGTGCTGGTCCCGTGGTTCCTGCTGGGAGCAGGAATCATTTGACAGGAATAAACTGCTGTGACTGATGGGCTTTTGGTCTGTGCCTGGGGTGAAGGATGGATGGGGCTGAGGCTTTTGGTGCTCTGCCATGAGTCTTCACCTCTTCCACAATCTGTATTTCTTCATTTGTTCTTCCAAGCTTGTGTTCTCATTGTAAGGGAGTTACACTCTCAGCTCTTCTCTATTTAAAGTGAAGATCAGGCAAATCAATCAAGCCCCAAATAAGCCTGCTTTGAGGAGATCTCTGGTCTCTGCCCTGGAGGGAGGTGAAGGGGCCACAGCTCAGTGAGACCTACTGAAGGCTCCACATTTTTATGTGTATTTACCTGGAAGACACTGAGTCTCTCTCAGGATGGATGAGCCAGTGGAGCCTCACAAATACATGAATATGAAATCTGCCACTCACTGGCTGAAATCCAGGCTCTGTTTTACTCCATGGCAAAACTTCCCATGACTTCAGCACACCAGGTTTAAGTAGTGCATGAAACTACTTTTCCCTGAAGCATTCTATAGAAACCTATTGCTCTTCTGTATGGTTTATTTGAGTCACTCTGAGGAAGTTAATAAATCCTCCAAATTTCTGGTTAAAAGTAAATAAGTAACAATGGAAGCAGAAAAACTCCATCTTACCTCCTGTCGATTTATGAAGTATTTTACAAATAAAGCCTTCCTCTGCACCCAAGTGCATTGGGCAAAAAGCAAGAGGCTTAAACTAAAGCTGGAGAGTTTTAGGCAAAACATCAGAAAAGGCTTCCCAGGGGTTAGGGTTGGGAAGCACAGCTGCAGACTGTGCAGGCTGCTGTCTCCAGGAGCAGGCTAGACAAATTGTGAAGAGGGATCTAGGTGGTCTCGTTGAAGAGGAAAAGAAGGGTTATTACTTTATACACTCCCTTTCAGCTCTGCCACTCTGCTGGAGCAAGAGGGGATGCATGGATTTTTAAGGTTGTTGGATCGAGTCTGTTTAGCTCTGTTAGACTTTTCAATGAACCAATAATATCATCTTCTGATCTCACTTCTTCTGTGTCCCTGTGATCTTGGGGAGTCACAGGTGGAGAACCTGCCTTCTTTCCCTGTTCTCCACCTTTTGCAGGGAGCTGAGCACACGTGAGCCCTGCACACTCCAGCAGTGCAGGACTCTCTTCTCATGGCAGTGAGACACTCAGACAATCCTCAGCTGAGCTCAGTGTGCAGAAAGCCTTTTTTAGCACTGCTTGAACCTCTGGTTTTATTATCCAGACCAGCTCCCTCTCTGCACCTGTCAGCTTCCTCCTGAGACTGAAACGAGAGAAGTCTCCACGTCTGTTTTCACAGCTCCAAAGCAGAGACAGGCATTTGTGAGGAAACCATTAAGCAATGCTACACCATTTGTTGTGGATCCATTTTCTTTCCTGAAGCCAAAGTATTTGTTTTCAAGGTTTAGGGAACAGGATTCTGGTGTGACTTAGGCCAATATAAATGCACAGAACCCCTCCAGGCAATGAGTACAAACACTTTTGATTCACACACTTTGCTGCACTCGAGGCACAGGGATGAGAACCACATCTGCCTCTGGAGCTCTCCAGTCACAGAGACTGGCTCAGGGATGGGATATCTATGAGATATTAAAACATCAAGCTGTTGCTATTATTAGGTTCTCAAAGCACTACAATCATAAACAATGAGCAAACAGGAAGCCTCACCTGCAACATGCTACTGGCATGATGAGCACATCTCTGGAGCCAGCTTTGATTTCAGGTTTAGTTCCTGTGAAAAATACTTAATCAGGAAATCTTTACTCGAGCTTTATTTAGTTTTCTGTTTTCTCAAATGCGGCACTATTCATCAAAATCTTTGAAAATATGAAGTCAATTTTAGCTGTGAACACATAAGATTAAAATAAGCCTCACTGTACCTCACACTTCATGTATTTCTTCCTGAATGTGCCATTAGCAGTCTCTGCACTGGGCATCAGTTACTGAATGTAAATATCTGCAACAAAAGCTGCTTAACAACGTTCAGAATCTCCTCTCAAGAAAGGGGGATAGGAAATGATCAAAGAGAGCAGAATACTAGAGAGGAAATTGCAATTACACAATCTGAAGTTAAGTGTTTCCTACGGAAAAGAACGTGGTGCCTTTAATCATGAGAGGTGGAATTCCCATTAACTGTTTTCTGTCACCCACATTACAGTGCCACAAAGGCCCCATCCAGCACTGCCATCACAGGAGACACTTCCAGCTGCATTGATCAGGATCCATTGCCACCATCCATGTCCTTGAGGAAGGATTCTCCAGCTGGACTGAGACACTAGAACATCTCCCTGGAGCAGCCCGGCTCACATGGACAACTGATTTATACAAGCTGCTTCTGTCCTGGCTGAGGGTGGCAGGGCCACAGCAGCTCTGTGGCACTGTAGGGGCACAGATACAGTGTTGGGCAATGCCATGGACCAGTCAGGATGATTTATGCTCAGCCATGTTTGGAGAAACAAATGCATGTATCAGATAAAACCATATTTATTTCTTTTTTTTCCCCCCCTCTTTTTATTCTAAAGTGCTGGAGGGGTTTCCAGCAATAGATAAAATCATTTTCACAAAACTGAAATGCAAGATTTGTTCCAGAGCTTGTTAGGTCCTGAAATCTGTAGGTGGGGTTGGGAAAATGACATTCCCAGCTCTTCCCCAACAACAAAGCTATTACAGCCTTGATAAATGTTATCCAGTGCTACTGTTTGTGCCATATTCCCAACAGCAAATGCAAGCATCTTCAGGATCCAACAGGCTCCCAAGGATAAGCCTAGCAATTCAACTAAAAATAAATATAATTAACCCATAAAAAGAAAAAATGTCTGTAAGATTATCATCCTTGCAGCTGGTTGGAATGTGCTTGGGAAATATTTTTGTAGCTAGTTGCAAATCAAATCTGTTTTACATGGAGACAGTGTTGCCAAAATAACACAAAACAGATTTATTAAATAAAAGATGTAAATGGAACAAAGATAAAATAAAAAAATGGAAAAAAAATTCACATGTTTGGACAAGTTGCTCATAAATATGCTTTCCTTCTCTTAGAATCAATGAGTTGGTATCTGGCCTAAGGTTGTGTTTTTTAACCTGTCAGACTGCAACCTGCAAGAGTGGATAGCAAACATCAGATGAGTGATCCAAGGGATTTACTCATTTTTAATGGCTAATCCTTCATTCTTATGATGTTTTAATCATTCATGACCTTTATAATAATCCATCCCCTCCTAAAATTTCCATGGCTGGGAATTTGTTCAGATTAACTATCAGATATATTGAATAAACTGCCTAAATCATGTCTTGTCTCTGTTACGTGTCTGGCTAAGTGAGGCTTTCCAATCAGGACAGTAATGAGCATCACACAGAGAATATTGTAGCACCTCCCCCAGTTGCTTAAACAACTGATCTTGGAGAATCAGTACTAATGGGTTTACACCATTTCTGAAAAGTGAAAAAAGTTTTCATGAATAGAACATCTAACATTGTGGAGAGTAATAAATTAATAATTTCATCTAACAGCCACAAACAACTTCAGAAGAAAATGAGTCAGTGCTCAAATTCTGAAGGAGAGAGCCTTGTGGCAGAGCCTCTAATCTTCTTAAATATTCCTTTCTCAGACTGCCACGAGATGCTGTCTGGACACACTCTCACTGATGTGCCCAACACATCAGTTCCTGTCTCTTCAGAACTAATTAATTCTCTTGACTTTCAGCAAAGGGAATGGTGGCACTGAGCCCTTCTCAGGAGTTATCAAACCCCTCACAGGCCTGGGCTCGTTAGCAGGGCCTATAATTAGTGCTCCCATTGATGCATTTGTTACACTATCACCTCAAAAGCTTCCAGTGTTTTCCTGTCAGATAAATTTCCCAGTGTCCAATATATTGAATTATTTGCTTGCTTGTGGGGAAGTGAACACATCAGGCAAGGTCTGATTGCACAAAACTGCCAAAGAAAAAACAAGCTATTGTCAAGTTTGCTGGGCAGTTGAATGGGAATCTGAGAGGGAATTCATTAAAAATCATGTCACATACACCTAGTGTAGAGCCACAACTGGCAATTGGCTTTGCTGGAACTAAAAGGCTGAGCCCAAACTTTTCTGGAAAACTCCCTAAGGCCATTTCATTTACAAAAAGACCAAGCTTTTGAGAGCATATAATTATCCTTCATCCCTGCCATCTTATCCTGCATTAAATTTAATTGCTCCCAAAACTTGGCAACATTCTCAAATCCATTTAAAGAAATTAAGTGATTCTGTCATTTTTTAGTACTCTTGATATGAAAGTGTTTCAACTTTCACTCTCATGAAAGTGATAAGAACCTCTGCCTCCTCCCCTTCCCCCAAAATATACATTCTTCCTGAGTGCACTGAGCTCAGAGGGAACAGATGGGCTAAAAATAGTTGATTTTGGCCAAGACTATCAAAAGTCATCAGTGATTTTCAGTGCCTCTATTTTTAGTGGTGAGTGCTTACCACTTACTGGAAATCACATTCCTTCAAGCTTGCAGAGCCGGGCACCCAAGTCTTGCTGTTATTTCCAAGGTAACGGGTCATGAGCATCAGGGCTGAGATGGAGTCACCCCGTGTGCCTTATTCTGTTAGCCCAGCACAGGAGGAGCCCCGCAGTGTTGCTGTGTACAGGGCTGACCCACTGAGCCCCTGACCACTGAACCACTGAGCCACTGAGCCCCTGACCCATCAGTGCTGTTCACTGTGAATGCACCCAATGCTGTTTGAATTTCCTCTCCACCCTTCACTGTCAGTTGGTAGAGTCAAACGTGTCACCTGCAAATGAGACTCCTAAAAATAGGAACCAAAGGATGTCCCCAGGGCACTTCCTATCCTTGCCCAGTCTTTGCTGCTGGCACCTGTACTAGTTCTTTCAATCTTACATGAAAAATTGTTTTGATATTTACCTGCCTAGTATATAAAGGCACTTTTTTTTTTTTTTACAGGTCATGGAGAGGACAAGGCATTTAAATATATTTCAAAGATAAAAGATGAACGCTTCTTACTCCTTTCCATAAATGCAGTGTGCAAAAACGATGTCAGCACAATTAGAGATGGGGTGGAAATTTTGAGCTCACTGAGTGAATATCTGTTAACATTGGCCTTTTGTCTACAGGTCTTTTTTCAGCTGTGAAATGCCGTTAATCCATCATGAAGACTTGTCATGTGCCTGCTAATTATATGTTTTGTAGCTCTTCAAATGAAAACAAATGAATTTGGGTTTGGGGTGGTAGGGGAAATTCCTGGTGATCAAGTAAAAATATACTAATGGCACATGTGACAATTAACACCCCTAATTAGGTTTGTAAGACGAATATTTTCAAACATTCTGAGCACCTACAGCTTCTGTTGTCTGCAGTGTTACGTGCTGAACTCCACTGGACCCAGCACAGCACTACATTAAATAAAAGTCACATTTTATGTACAGTGTGAAAGACAATTATCTGTGAAGCAAAGGTCAATGAAGTCAGATTTTCTGCTGTGTTTATTGGTGATAAACATCTTGAGAAAGAGAGAATGTGAGCATCTCCAAACATGGGGTACTAATGTTAATATAGTCCCTTATCGCTTTATAAACGATCTGTATCCTGACACGGGAAGTGAGCTTCAGTCCCAGATGAATTATGAATGAGTGACTCCCTAATATAAATAAAAGCAGGAGGATGGGCCCTGTTGAGCAGTCTGAGCACAAGAGCAGGAAATAGGAGCCAGGGATTTATCTCAGCTTTGGAGAGGGAGCTGCTTTGGAGTCTGGTCCAAGGCTCTGGTAATTAAGTGGGAGTCATTCCAGCCCTATCAGAGGACTTTATCACTCTCTATTAGGGCCACCATATGTCCACTTTTTTTCTTACATTTGTCTTCATTTTCTGCCCCCAAGATTTTTTCCACTGGGTTTTGAAAGGTGCAGCTCATACCCAGGTATCTCCAAACCCTGAAGTGCACGTGTGCGTGTGTGTGTGTAGGTGTGGATTTGGTTTGTCACAGTGGGCAGATGTTGGATGTCAGTGGATGATTGGGGAGATGATGGAGGGTCAGAGTATCCTGGGCTGGCAGAAGGACCTGTTCTGGGAAAGCTGATGATGGGGAAAAAAGGGGATTTTGGAGTGAGGAAATGACGAAGAAAAAAGACAGTCAGGGAGGGATAAGTGAGAAAAGATTTCTTTGGAATAGGAGGCTCTGTGATGCAAAGAGGGATATAAGATGGGGGTCATTGCCTTGCCATTTAACCCTTAATTGGGACTTTGAGGGTGGATTCCCAAAGACTTGTCCAAGCTGTCGTGTCAACTTCTCTGCCCCTGTGTGCTGCCAGAGCTTAATGAAATTATATTTGGAAGTGAAGGTCTTTCTTTTCATAGCAGTGCAGGTGACTGAGGCAGTAATGTTTCATGTCCAGCCCCTTCTGCTCCTCAGGATGTCTGGCTGAGGTGGAACACACCCACTGCACAGTGGGACATGTCCAGGTGAGCCTTAGGTGGCTTCACCTGGTTCTGGATTCACCCCAGCTGGCTCACAGCCACTTCTCCCACTCTCTGCCACCAGATGTGTCTCTCCTCTCCTGCACTTCAAGTCTCAGACAAGACATCCTGTGACTTCATCCCTCCTCAAGGATCTCCACAGTGTCCTGGTTGCAGCTGAACTCCAAGTGCACACATGTCTGGAGTTGGGGCTATTCTTTCCTCTGACAAATTTTTCAGACCTCACACCTCTACAGCTAAACAAATGTAATCCAAGCATCAGATCATAAAATTTTGGAAAAAAATTATTTGAACTGCTGGCATGGCTTCTAGCAGTGCACTGGGGGCAGCTCTCCTTTCACGTGTCCCCTGAGGCAAGTAAAGCGTTTCACTCCTGGTAACTGAGCTATAACTGTAGGTCTCAAGCAGCCCATGTTCCATGTTACAATGTGAGAAACCTGAGGGCTTTTGCTTTTTGTGCAGGAGATTATCAAAGCACCTTTAAAAGGAGCCAGATTTCCTGCCTCACCTTTCCTCTCCCCTTGCTCCCACATTCACTCCTCGAGAAACAAAAAGGTGTCAAACTTTCTTCCACACGTCCAAATGAGCCACACTGCCCGGGCCAGTGGGGAGCAAAGACTTTGTCCTCCTGAAGGCTCTTTGCTGGCAGCTCACAGGCAGGCAGCAGCTCTCTAGTACACTTACAGTAACACAGGGACAAAGACAGCTGATAACCATGGGCACACAGGTTTATTTCCCCAACCTGCTAACGCTCCTTCTCCACCAAACCCAGCGTGCTGCAGCAAACGAGTCCCTTTGTGTTTTAGGGAAAAAAATGTGATTTTGCAACTCACTGGTCTGCTTTTTCCTCTGTGGTCCACACTTGGCTTTGAAGGAGTAAAAGCTCAGGGAAGTCAGGATAAGACATATAGGACTCATCCTCACTCTTCACCCAGGTCTCACAATTACTTGAATTGGTATTAATTAACTATGAGAAACTGTTAAAAGGAAAATTTTGTCTTGTCCTTGCAAATGACCTTGGGAGTTTTAGATGTGCTAGGACTGGTGGAGTGCTGGTGTCAGAAGCCTGCAGAAGGTGGTGGGTACAAATGTGGGTCACCACACCCCTCAAATACCAGGGATAACTGAAACACCTACAGTTATCTTTTGTGAAACAGGCAGGTGTCAAATTTGCTTTGTTTTGCAAAGGAATGAAATAGAAAATTTCTGCTATTGGGGTTTTTTTCCCCCAGAAAAAAAATAAGGTAATTGTTTTATTCTGGATGAATGCCTGAGGCACCAGGGTAGAGCATCCATCTCTCAAGGTGCAGAAACCAGTGATTTCTCTGCTCCCTCGCCATTGTTTGGCATACCAGGTGAAAGATTTTGCACCATTCAAAAAAAAAAAAAAGACTTGAAAATAACTTTCCACAGTGCAGGTGAGGGGCCTGGACACCAGATACTCTCCTGGATGATGAGGGCAGGAGAGACAGAAAAGGGTACAATCCTGCTCTGCCTCCTCACTTAGCAGTTTCACACCTTGCCTGGAGTTAAATTTAGCAGAACAAATACATTTGGAGAGAAAACCTTGGTCCTATTAACTGCCATTTTCCAACAACACAAGCCCCAATTCACTGAAAACTTCCTGGTGACTTGGATAGAACTGCCACTGGTTTGATGGTGCTTCTGACACAAGGCAGGATCAGTCTTAGCACTGGAAGGATAAATAATTTTCACATGCTGGAGGAGCAAAACTGAAAGCTTTTGATGTGAAAAAAACACCTGAACAATCAAATGCTGACATTCATAACTCTGGAAAATTCGACTCTGAGAATGAGCACTGAGCTTGAAGGAGCAAAGAGAGGTCACATGTATTTTTTTGTGGGAAGACAGTGGCTGCACCTGCCAGCTCATCCTAAGAACTCTGCTGAGGCGGGAGGAAGGACCTTAAGAATGTGCCAGTTCTTCTCTGTGAGGTGGCTCGGTGCCCACTGCAATTATGGAAGGAGGAAAACAGCAGTTTTGTGAATAAAGCTGGCAGCTGTCCAACGTGGCCTGAAGAAATAACCGTACCTTGGAGAACCCTTCCTTTTTCTCTCTGGGCTGGGCCAAGCTCTTTAAAGGAGTTTAGCACTCATGTAAGTATCTTCATTTCAAGATGTTCATTACTGATAAAGCCTGTCCTGGTCCCTGAGCAGTCTCCAGCCTGTGCTGGTATGACATGCCTACAATGCTGGTGTGGGAGGTTTACCTGCTTTAGACACTTAATCTGTAACAAGTGAAAGTTGGTTTCAGCTCAGAAGCATTATGTTTAAAAATAGTTCCAGGGTTTAACAGTAACCATTATAGCTCTGGATAAGTTTATTGTCCTATATGGTTGCTGAACAAGCTTAATTCTCAACCACAAAGGCTTCCTTTGGTACTTTTAATCATGTTTCACATGGGAAAAAACCATCCTTGGATCAGTTCTGGCCGCACTCCCTTTTTGCTGTGGCTGGATGCAGTGGGACTTTGTTTTCCCAATATGAGACATCATGTACAGAGCTCCTCAGCTCTGTGGCTTATGTTGGTTTAAAAGCACTGGTTTTGAGCCTGCCTGTGTCCTTACAATCCTTCCTAAGCCTCCCCTGGATTGCAGAGCTCTGTTCAAGTCTCCTTGCAACCATCCTTGGGGTTACAAACTAAGCCCATACACTTTGAGCTCCTCTCCATCATGTATTTCAGCAAGTTATTCTGCAGAGTGATGAGGCCATTTCCCACATCCCACACATCTCCTTACACTGGGGAAGTGAAGGAAAACACTGTAAAGGACTAATAATCCCTCTTCGTGCTGAGGCTGGGGGGAGAGGAACAGCCCTGCAGTTATTACTGAGTATTGGCAGCCTCTTGGTAACAGCAATGCCTCCTCCAATGGGTGTATCGATAAATCAAATGCATGAACATTAACACCATGTGGTTCTTTAAAATGGATCTTTGTTCATATGGTGAGAAGCTGTATTACCAAATTTTTACAAACAGAAAAGACACAAATTTAGTCTTCTAGAGTACGAGCTTCAGCTCATACTGAAAAAAAGCCAACATTTCTTTGCTAATCAATCCTAGTGGTTTTATCTATAGAAAAATAACAGAAAAAAGGATTCAACAAGGGCAGACGAGTCATCAAGAAAAGAAACTGAAATAAGAAATAATGTGGAAAATTAAAGTCTTCTAGAAACAAAAGTTACATCAAGGTTAAAATAGAACTGCACTCAATGAAATGTGAGTTCTTGCAAACTCTTATGCAATTATGGCAGAAAAGCTAACATGAAGAAGAACATTATGCAAAGAAAAGAAACACCATAGAGAAAAAGAAAGGTGAATCCAGGTTAAGGCAATGTAAATAGCTTTCCGATATACACACACCCTCCATGTCCTTCATTCCTTCTGAAGAAAAGTATTAGATTTTAAAGCCAATAGATGTGTTTATTCAAGTCACTCCTAGCTCATTTGTAAGGAAGGCTTTGGGGTTTTGCATTTTGGTTCCATACAAAGTAATTTTTCTTTGTCTTTTTTTTCCCTTTTAGAAAAATGCAATACATTTTTCATACTAACAAAACAATAGATTGAAAGATTACTTTTGGCACTTCCATTCCATGACCCATTTGCTGCTTATGTAAGGAAAAAAAGTCAGAAGATGGTCCTTGCTGAGACTGCAGCCCCTGCAAATACCAGTTTTTTCCTTTGGAATATCTTTCCCTATGTAATTTTAAAACCAAACTGCATCACATTGATTACAGAATTCCTGATGTGGCCAGATGAGGGGAGCAGTTATCTCCTTCGCTTTGGAACCCCAGCCCTCACCATCCCCAGCCCTGGCCGACTGCTTTGCAGCTACTGCTGCCAGCAGGACTGTTTCCCTTTTGGTTTCCTCATGAACATTTCCATCCAAAATATATTTTGCATTTTTATTGGTCGTCCCCAGACATGTGGCCTTTCATCTCTTGACATTGAATCCATATGCCGATCTCAGCAGGGCGTGCAGGCTGAGGCGGCTTCCCATGCCACACCTTCCACGCATCGCTGCCGACGTTCCAGGTCACATCCCATCCCCATCCCACGTTTCACAACTTCAGCATCCTCTCCAGGCTCTGTCCTGCACACCATGCAGCTGCTTCAGATCCTCCCTGCCACTCTCCTGCTGCCACAGCACTGCAATGAGCCTCTCTGGGCTTTCCTTCCAGAAAATACCTCTCATTTACCTGGTGACCACTCCTGACCAGTAACCCAAAATATGTGTGGCCCCACTGGCATTCACTGTGGGGATGAAGCACCCTGGGAATGTTCAGTCACTGGGGAATGGTTCCAACCCCCACCAAAATCCACAGAGATTTTATTAAACTATTGGTTGGTGCTCTCCACTCGGCAGCTGTGGGAAGGGGATCACAAAGGGCTAAAGGTGACGCCCAAGAGCCCCAACATTTTCCACAGTGAGAATGAACTCTCCCAGGCTTTTCATTGGCCTTAAGCCAACTCTGACGGTGTATTCTGGCCAGGATTTTGGTTAAACAGTCAAACAAAGTGAGGAGTGCTGGAGAGATGGTGGAGGTGTGGGAAGAGCTCAGCCTTGACGCCGTGCCTCGGATGTACCTGAGGCATGACGGAGTCTGGAACCACACGGAGCTGGTCCTGAGTTAGCATCCACTCCTCCTGCCTGGCATGTGCAGCTCCAGCTGATCTTGACAGGAGTCCCATGTGTGTCTGGACAGAAAAGCTGCAGAGCCTGAAGCAAAGCCATGGTGCTCTCACCATCTCACACCTGGTTCTTCCTCATGCACTACAAAGCAAAAAATTCCCTCCTGCTTGTTCTGGTTTGATCTTTTTCACAGATCCCAACACAGCAGGCAGCCTCAGAGCTGCCCCCAGAAAGTGTTTCTGCTCAGTTTGGATCATGAACGAGTTGTCAAAGAAAATTATGTTGTAATCCTGGGAGATCCAATAAAACTGTCCCACAGGTTAGGGCCTTGCCAGTTGGAGGGAGTTCGTAATGCAGATTTCACTCTGCGTGTGTCACATTTGCTAATTTTCCATGAATGATTCCTGATTTTTAATCGACCTTGTTCTTTAGGTTCATAAAACTTTGTTCTGTATTGAAGTCTTTTGGCAATGTGAAGTTTTGCCTGAAATAAAGCAGTAAAGAGACATCCTGAAAAATAAATTCAGTCAGGTTTTGCACAGGGTTTTGCATTACTGTCAAATGGTACATTTTGTGCTGCTTCTACATAGGAGAAGTTCCTATAGAGAATGTGATAGGATTTGAGGAATACAGATTCAGCCTGTACTTCTTAAAGACCTTAGACTGAGTTTTTAAATGCTTTGGCACTCAGCTTTCCCCCTGGAAATTCGGTCTCTATTTTTCCTGTTGTGTTTCCTGTAGTTTTCAAAGGGACCCAGTGGAATTGCTGTACAAGTCCCGTGGAATAATCCATCTGTTCCAGTTTCATTAAATGCCTCACTGATGCCCCTTCCTGGGAGAGTAGATCATCCTCCCTGATTTCCAGTCTGGCCCTATTTACATGAGCTGACAGACTACCTGATGGAGCCATTATTCTCTTCTCACATATAGTCTAAACTATTTCCTCTTGCTGGGCACAGAACAGTTTTAAATCCAGAGGTCTTAGTTCATGGAGGTTAGGAACAGTCCTATAAAATGCCTTATTTCTTCCTTGCTTCTATGTAAATCTCTTTTATTGGACAATTGGAAAACATAACACTTTGCTTGTGTAGATAACCCCCTATGTACTTCCAAGTACAATATACAGTGTTTTTTTTCAGAATAAGCTTTTCATGGAAGCCTGTTTTTCCCTGCATCCAGGCAGAGCTTTTGGAAAGCAACCTGCCCTCCTGCCTGAAATAACATCCAAACCCAACCCTTGGCTGGGAACTGCACAAAAAGACATTTCAAGGCTGACGTTCAGGTCACATCGAGGTGGTTTGTGTGTGATTTAAGCCTGAGAATACAGGTTGGAGCTGTGCTGGAATCAATGGAAAAACCTCTGAGGGGTTTTAACAATTCCCTACCACCTGGTCTGCCTGGTAAAAGAAGGTGCCCGAGCAGAAATTAACCCATGAATCCCCATTGACCGTTGCTCTGCCAGGCAGCCTCTCATCCCTGCCATCCCTCCCAAATGTGTTCTGGCAGGCAGAGTTTGTTCTGGCCAGGAATTGGGTTTACAGAGATTAAAGAGACGCTGTGAGGTGGGCAGCGAGCCTCGGCAAGCCGGCAGATAAAGGCGGCATTGGAGGCAGAATGGCACGGTGTGCACGGGGGCGCTGGGGAAATGGGCCAGCCAGGGACACGGGGGGAGGTTCCACATGCAGAATACACATGGATTAGTGAGAAATACTCAGCCTCCACACTTGGAGCAAGAAGTGCTGGCCTGCTGGAAGCCCCTGTCCCTCCTATCGCAGGGCCTGGCTCCCTCTCGGCTCTGGGGTGATACAGTGCAGCCGTTATGCTCTGCAGGACTCCTTGTCAGCTGCCCAGCACTGTACAAACACGCCAGAAAAACACCAGCTGAATATTTAAAATCATCAACAGGCTCCTTTAATACCTCTGCTTGACATTTAATGCTCTGCATTGAGGAAGAAATAGTTAACTGAAACACCAAGTCACTTTTACAGTCAGGCAATATCTTGTGCTTATTGTCACTGTCAAAAAATGCTTTCCTTTAAACCATGCTACTGCAGCACAGGGCATAAAAATAGGAGAGGATTTAGTGCTGAATGCTAAGTCATACTTCATTTTGCTATTTAAGGAGCTAATATAGGAATGGAATAGAGCACAGGCCCAAATAAAAGTTCATATGTTACTGCCAACTCCAAGCAATTTAATTTTGTGACTCAGGCAGCATAATTGTGAAATTGGCTTAGAGCTCATCACGTTGTTTTATTTTTATCTGTTTGTATGTTTAAATGCATGCTTGAGGTTCATTACAACCCAAAGGTTCATCTCAGTTACATATCGAGGATTTTCAGTGTAATTGTATGGGTTATGAGGCTGTTTTTAATGGCTGAGAGCAGAGATCCTCTCACGATTGTCTGCAAGATTTGGACTGTAAGTGAAATACTAAATGCACCAAAACACAATGAAACAAAGAGGACATGGGAAGCCTTAGCACAGACACACTGTGGTTCTGTGCCATCTGGCCACCCACCTACCTTGCTCACCCACAGGGTACAGGGAGACAGGGAGAAAGGGATGAGAAAAATACCCTCAGTGCATTTCCTGAAAGGGCACTGAGTATGGATTTGACTCGGTTTGACTCCAAACCCAGAGATTAAAAGAAAGTTAAATTCTAAAACACTAATTATAAAGAGAGGGTGACAGCTTTGTTTTGTGTCACGGTGCTTTTCATAAGGTAGTCTGAGGCTGTGTGCCGGTGCTGAGTGTTTTCAAATGTAAATCTGATGGCAGGCTGCAGCCCGTGGGGTAGATAAACAAGCTGTATTTTTAAACGCAGTGTGAAATGTGGGGGCTGACGTGACCATTATCAGAGCCTCACACATGACTTATGAGGCATCATAAAATACTTTCATATTGCAACAATGAAAGCTGAAGCTGCTCTGTGGTAGGCTTGTTTCATCTGATAGTTCACCCAGTTCCCCTCACCAGGGTCTAGGAGGAGGCAGAAATGTTTTCCAAGAGCTGAACTTCTGAATGCCAAGCTGTTCTCTCATAGATTTTTACAAAGAAAAAAAAAATTCTTGTTGAATGACTGATGAGGAGCTGACTATTAATATAATGCAGGTAACATTTTCAGGGACTTAAGGGCTTTCCAACCTGCCCATGAATCAGCTAAACTAATCACCTGGATCAGGGTCGTGATACAAATGTAAAGAATTAGCTTGCCTCCTTTTATTAAATAGTTCATTAATGTATTTTATCTGAAAATTAGCATTCTTAAAGGTTTTTCAGGCTAGTGGTACATAGCTGGATGGACATAACAAATGCAGTAATTTCATCTTTTTACAAAAAACCAGTCTCCAGACAAATTGGAGATTGATCCCCTAAAATCTTCATGCCACAAATTCCTTTTTCCTTTGATAGCTTCTTTCATCTTAATTTATTCTATTGCATTGGTTATGTAAGTGATTATTCTTAGCCTTATTTGCAAAGCTGGGTGGTATTTTACAGAATACCTGCCAGCTCTATATTGTTTCTGTATGTTAGTGTTAAAATTTAGCTGCAGAGGTCTCAGGTGCTGCATTTTATTCCTCTCAGAGATGTTGACTTCCTGCGTGATCTTGAATGAATCATCTGATTTCACTGTGTTTCACTGCTGCTGCTGCAGTTAATCTGCAAATGCAGGAGACACAGCTGTCTCCGAATTTTGTGAAAATCCTCTTGTGAAAATGCTAGGCCGGGTCACTCCTCCCAGCAGATATAAATGCTTCCTTTCATCAAGTGACAAGTGGGACACAGTCCAGCGGTGCCACAGCTGCTGCGAGCGGCGGGGCTGAGATGCCCTGACAGCCACAAGAGAAGGAGGGATCGTGTCCCAGCGAGTGGCCCAGGGGCACTTCCCGCTCGGGCCAGCACCGGGCAGGCCCTGGCGTGCGGGCTTGGCTGGGCTCCGAGCGGCTGGGAGCTCTGCAGGGGCCCAGGGGCAGCCGTGCCCTCCCGAACAGCGAGTCCGGCTCTGCGGTTTCTGGCACTGCAGGAATGACTTCAATGGCACGACCCACGGGAAGAGCTGGACCTTGGAGAGTATTGCAGGGAGTCTAATTTGTCTTCCTGTCATGGGCATGAGGTTCAATTACCTTTTCCCCTCTCGTTCTATTTATTGAAGAATATGATGAAAATGTATGTAAGCGGTCAAATATTCAGAACTATTTCAGCTTGGCAGAATACCCCTCTCTTCTTTTTTTCACACCATTTTACTTTGGAGACGCGCAAGCACACTGAATTCATGTCTGTGATGCTTTTCCACTGAGCTGATTCTAGTCAGCCTAATCACAAAGCTGGGCAAAGGAAAAACTGAATTTTCAAACTGATGACACATTTATACCAGAATTGTAACTTTATGATATTAATGTATCATTTAACTTACATGTATACTTTGGAATGTTTATAACTACTGTAAATCACAGGCGAGAGAGGCCAAGAGAGTGCCACACAACATTCCTAGTGCAACTCATAAAATAAATACAATTGCAGGAGAACAACATTCCCAGTTTCAAAAGAGAAAACGTAGCTGGTCTGCTGCAGATGGGAAATG
Source organism: Lonchura striata (assembly GCF_050655825.1). Taxonomy (NCBI): domain Eukaryota; kingdom Metazoa; phylum Chordata; class Aves; order Passeriformes; family Estrildidae; genus Lonchura; species Lonchura striata. The sequence continues at coordinate 12,527,700 of NC_140722.1, forward strand.
AGCTTGGTTAGGTCATCATCAGGAGCAAGCAGAGGCAGTGCTGTGGCCTTTTCTCCGTGACTACGCTAGCATTGGGCAGGGATTTCTAAGGATGAAGTGCCATAGAGCCAGCACCAACCAGGAGCTGTGTCCCTGCGAAAGGACACCAGGCAGCTGCTGCTGGCATCATTGTTCTCTTCAGTATGACAGCCCAGATTCTGGGATGTGATCTTCCTCCCTTTCCTGCATGGCGACTGGCCAAGAGCCATCCCCACATTTCAAAGTGTGAAACTCTCTGACCTCCTTCCACCTTGTCTTGCAGGGCACCTTGAAAAGAATAAAACCTGCTGTTCCCTGATCTATAAAACTCTGTGGCTGATTTCTGACCCAGTAACCTTCAGTTTGTCCTCTAAGATTTAACTGTAATTTTATTACTTGACCAGTGGACTGTAAAATACACATTTAAATGCATTCAACTCAGATAAGGATCTCATCATTAGACCAACCTAACTTCTTTGTTTCAAGTTAATACTCTCAGATTCTTCTGGATTCATCAGCACAATTACCAATACCTGGTTTTCCTTCCTGTAGTTGGGAATGCAACCAGACATGAAGGCCTTAATTTCTTAAAAGACAGTAAAATATACGGCAAATTTTATTGAAAATCCCCCTCAATTTAAGAGACAAATCCACAGAAAACTCAAATGCCAGTCTGCATCCAGGACAGCTTTAAATATTAAAAATTAATTAGTTTCTGCACTTTAGGTGAAAGAATGACTTTTTTCCTTGCTTTATTATGCTAAAACACTGTTGAGCAGCAAGCACAATGTGGTAACATTGCACAGGCAGCAAAATACCAAAATAACACCAAGGACAGGAGACTGTTTTAATGTACTTTCTGGTAAGTTATTTAACATGCTTTTGTTGGCAGGGCGGATGGTTTGGGGCTTTGGATCAGGCCTGGATTACTTAGAACAGGCAGTAGGCAGTGCCTCTCACGTAATGGTTGTTCCCAAATACAGCTGAAAGCCAGTGTAATGGGACACTCAGTTCTGTTTCTCTTCCCCAACACTGACACCACAAGTATCTCAGTATGTCCTTAGGTTTGAAAGGAAACAACTTTTCCATTTCACTGTGTCTGCAGATGCTGAACTGGGGTCCTCATCTTACCAAGAAGTGCCGACTGCCCCTTCCTGGCAGGAAGGACAGGACCTAGAGCCCTCCCCTGGGCTGTGCAAGTCAAGTGAGTTATGTGGAGAGCAAAGCTGATGTCAGAAATGGGTTGGCAGAGCCCAGGGCAGGTTTTTGGCACTGCTGTCTGCCAAGGGCAGGTGGAGAAGAAGAGCTGTGTACAGCAGAGTCAGCCCCTCTGCCTGTTTGATGTTTCTGCACAGTAACTTAATCCTGGAAACATTCTGACAGGTTAATGATCCAAAAAAAGTGTTTCCTTTTCTCCCCTCTTGGATCGTTTCTTGTTACAGTCAACAATTAAAAGTTCTATTTTAATACATTGCCTAATTTATAATGGGTTCTGTCCATCATACACAGAAATGCCCATTTTTTAAGTCAAATATAACCGTGCCCGTGTTCATCCACTTTCTCCATGCAATCCTTGGCCTCTGCGTTTCAGAAATGTGACCTTGTGAGGTGTTTATAGAAGGCTAAATATAGGTTTATCTGTTCTAGTCTTTCCATGAAAGATCTTTTTCCTTCAACACATAGAGATTAAACACACGGAGCAATATTAGTTAACACTTAAGTAATGCTATGCTGCGAAAAACACCAGGAAATTCCATTTTGAAGTTGATGTTCCAGCCTGAACTTCTGTTGATTTTATATTTCTTTTCTCCCAGAGGCAGGAACTGAGGACAGGGTGTTGCTGGAAGCTGAGTGACACTGCTGCAGACGGGTGTTTGGAGACACACCTCACATTAAGCTCTCTAGGTGCACTCTAAGGGTTCATTAGGGCCATAGTGGGAAGCAAAAGCAAAAATCCCACTGTTCTCAGCAGCTCAGAACCTATTGAAAGCAATATCTGGAAATCCAGTGTATTAACTCTGAATTAAATAAAAGAAAATGAACCAAACTTGAGGGAATTTGTGTCAGGGCAGCTGTTTGCATGCATCTTCTGCTGGTCTTAACCCTCACACATTGGGCTTTCCTGCTAGCGTTTACAATAACATCATTGCATCACAGTCCTAGTGTTTAATATTCCCTCTTTCAAAATATGAAGTTGCAGCTGACTCCTTGTATCCTTCTGGGATAAATGCAGAAAAAGCTTTCCTTAACAGCTGCAATATATTATTATTATTACCTATTACATCATATCTTATTACAGCTCTATTACAAGTTTCCCTTAAAATCTAATCACATTCTGAAATTGTTTACAGCAAAGCTAGAAAAGGGCTTGAGACAGAAAGCTCACATCCCAGCATGGGCCTGAACTTTCTTGCGGTTCATATTTGTTCAGACACAGCATTTAACTCTCTTGCTCCTGAAAGATGGGAGCAACTGCAGAGTTTGGATGAGCAGAAACAGAGCCGTGAATGTATGCTGGGACACCTGAGAGGTGTCTGGCAGCTGAGACAGGGTTTTACCTTCTGGTGTGTCAGACTGAAAGGCAGAGAGATGAGGAGTGAAATTGTGCTCCCATATGTGTGCATTGCAAAACATCCATTGATTTCAGCAGAGTCAGAATTTCACTCCAGCTGAAGGGATGGGTGACAGAGAGAGATAGATATTAATTAATTAGCTCAATTTAGCTAAGCTAAGCTTATTTCTCTGCCAGTGAGCTCTGACAGAAGTTGTCATCATCCCCATCCTGAGCTCCTTATGGCACATGTCTGGGAGTCCAGCATGGGGAAGGATGGAGGATTTGGAGTAGCTTGAGGCTCCCAGGATGCAGAGAAAAGCTGTTCTGCACTCAGGCCTCCCTGGTGAAAAGAATCCAGAGCCCACCTGAATCTCCAGGGACTTGGACCAGCCCTTCAGGAGCTTCACCAGGATTCTGAAATCTCTCTTGCCTCCATCTCCCACCCTCCATCCTCATGCAGAGCATGAAGCAGCCCCTCATCAGGGTAGCAGTGGTGCTGCTGCAGGAAAACACCTCCAGCTTCTCCCACAGGAGCAACTCCTGCTACTGTGGGCAAAGCTTCCCAGGATCTTCCCTCAGCAGAAGTGCAGGTTCATAAGAGTGGAATAAAGCCAGGTCACCGGTCTCATCCACACTCTGACATTTCCATAGGTCTTTGCTTTACAGCTCTGATATTAAGTAGTTTGGCTAACTTTGTAGAAATGTTACTATTTTCTCGACAAAATGTCAAGTAAGTTTTCAGGGGGGAATACTTCATAACTGAAGTATGTTTTCCTAAGGGCAATAAACCACTAAGAAATGTACTTTTTTCCCACCCAGCCTTTGAGCCAAAAGTTTCACATGTTTTTCAAAGAAATAAAATTATAGGTGTTTTTCTGTAGTAAGGTGAAGTACCACCTGGGTGGCAGTGGTAGAAAGCTGGGCAAACTTTATAAATCTAGAAGTGGGAGACTGTTTTGGCATGCCTTAGGGTTACAGCCTGGGTTTCCTATGCATAATTTTAAAAGGAATTGCTCAAAGCATCAGGAAACTATGCCCAGTGTACAATTCTTACCTCTTCAGACTCATGGAAGATTGCCATGGCCAGAGAGGACTTTTTCAGTGGAATGAACAGTGGAGTCAAGATGCAGATGTTTATTTCTTTATCTGACAAGCCCACTCCCCTGTACATGCTGACTTAAGAATGTAGAGCCAGTTGAAAATAGAGTTGGTCAACAGGGTGTAATTTTGTTCCTCTTTTGGGGTCATGGTGGGTTCCCATCATCTGCTGGCCATGAGGACAGCACTGAACTGGTGTCTGGGACACCTCCAGTCTAATCTCAGCTCCACAAGAGTGTGGGGGGCTTTGTAGTTACTGCTAAAGAACTAAGGGGCCAGAAATGCACTTTGGGCTTGATCATTTTAATCTCTGGCAGCACAGAGCTCAGAATGTGATAAATGTACCAAGAATGTAGCACTTCTGATTTGAATAATAGAGAAAATGAGCATCAGTTAATCCATGGTCACTTTACATTAGATAAGGAAGGTGAGGAAAGATGAAGGATAAAGAAACTTTTGCTAAACTCTCTGACAGTGGTGCAAGAGCTTTAAGGGTTAAGAAGCATCTTGCAGGGCTGTCGGGCATCCTGAGTAATTTTTTTTAAATCAGGCAACATAAAATCCCTCTCCTGGAAATCAAACATAAGGAAAAGTAAAGTAAAGCTACAAAGGAGCTCTCATTCTCTGGCCTGCACTGTGTGCTGGCTTCCTACGTGATGGGCTGAGGAAACTTTGAATCCTGGGGAAGAAATCCATGGAGAGGAAGCAACAGCCATCACACAGTATAAAAGATGTGGCTGGTTTTAATCAGGGCTGAGTCTTCACAAATAACAAATGGGAAAGAGAGGTTAAAATGGGGCATAAGGCTAAGCCAATAAAGCCTTTTCTGAGACAAAATAAGAAGGGTGTATTTCAATATGCCACTGAGGGGAGAGCTGAACAAAGTAATGTGTCCAGGAGGTACAAACCCTGTCTGACTCCAGGCTCATGCTGCTGCCCAGCTCATGGCCAGCAGCAGGCTCCTAATTTAGGAATTCTGAGTAACCCCCATTGGAAGGCGAGTCTTTTTGACTGCGTAACCAGGCCAGACCTTAATTGAATTAGACATCTAAAATTAGACAGTGTGAACATCCACACTCCCCCATCCCCTCCCCAACCCCTCAACATGCACATGGATCACTTGCCTGAGAGTGTCCTGGCATTTTTCAAACTTTATTGCGGGAAAAAAATACCATTTTTGGAACACCAAGTTAGTGAGAAATGTGCAAACAAGAGCAGTGTTTGGCTCTGCCTGCGTCCAGGATGCAGAGAGCTTTCCTGCCCCAGCAGGAGCCGGGGTCTCCGCCGGGGTGGGGGGAGAAAGGGGCTCCTGGTGCTGCTGGTGAACACACTGAACATTTCCAGTGGGAAATGCATCCAGTGCACAATTTTGAACAGTTCTTCTGCAGCCCACATCTAACACCAGCCCTTAAATTGTCATGCTACTTTTCCTGAAATTCTGGTGAGACTGGATAACTCAGCTGGAATCAGGAGAGTGCTGGTGGCAGGAGGCAGCATTTCAGAGGATCTTGGTCTGGTGGCCATGTGGGGGGTTGGCACCAAGTCATTTTGTGCTGGGGCACAGACGTTAAATAACAATTCCATCCTTGGGTACTAGCTGATGTGAGTGCCAAGGGAAAAAACACATTTCTGGATTTCTGGAACAGATATTGGCAACACCTTGGAGCAGAATCTTCCAAGACCACAGCAAAATTTTCAGTGCTTACTGGTTTTTTTCAGCATAAATCTGTGGTTTGTGTGGGTTGCTCCTTAGTGTCTTTCAAGTAACCAGCCTGCTGCTATGCAAACATTTGGGGTATGCAGTGGCCTGTGTGGATGCTGTCTTGATTTATAGTAAACCCTGGGAAGAACTCCTACAGCACCTGAAAGTAATCTTTCAGCAGCTCAAGGAAGCAGAGTTGACTTTTAATTCCCCAGTGTTCAGTAAGAAAGCAGGAAACCATTTATAAATATATATATAAATATATACATATATATATTCTATCTCATACATATAAATAAATATATATATGAGATATAGAAGGGAAGAGAAGTTACAAAACCAGAGGTACATAAAATACAAGCTATTCAAATGTACCTATTACTGTCTGCTAAATTGCAGGTGAGATCTTTTCTGGGTATTGCGGTATAGTATTGGAAATTTATTCCACATTTTGCAACACTGGCTGCTCCATCAACTGATCTCACTAGGAAAAAATCATCTCATAAAATAAATATGACCCCATGGCGTGTGCTTGCCTTTCAAGGACTGAAATCAGTTCCTAGAGATCAAATAGTTTTCATGAGCCTGGAATTTTAAGGTCTGTAGCGGGCAAATCTCAATGTTAATAATTTTCAATCAGGGTCAAAATTAGCACAAAATTTAAAAGGAGGATAAAAAAATTCCACATTTGCTTGATAAATTATCTGAAAGACGATGAATTCCCTAGGAATACAGAAATTTTAATGAAGTGGATCACAGCATTTCCATGCAATGAATTACATGCCACACTAAGGCATAGGTGGTTAAACAACAGGAAATTCATAAAGCCAAGCAGAAACTTAGTGATCACACAACTTTATATGATCAGTTTAGTAACTTCCATTTGTGTTGGACCAAATCTACCAAAGAAGATATTTCTCCCAGAGGGACTGAGAATAGAGGGATAAGTTTCTCATAATTGAATTGCTCTTTGCTGAGGTGATTTGGAACAGCTCTTCCTAAGTATAAATCTTTTCTTGAAAAAAAGAAATCATTAAAAAATGATCAAATACAAACTAAGATCCTTGCAGTAAGGTGGTGTTGCCCATGATTCCCAGGACACCAGAGATCACCCTAGTCTCCTTCTCTCCAGATTGCCTGGCTTGACTCAAAGAGCAATAAATGTGGGATGCAAACAAATATTCATGCAGAAAACTCACTGGTATAAGACTGTTTCCTTCAAAGAAAATTACTTTTCTGGGTCTGTGTTTCATGATTCTTCACTCCTGAAGCAAACAATATTCAGCAATAAAGGAAGGGAAAACCCAGAGGGTCTGGAATATAATTTTTATTCCTAGGAGTGAAGGATGGTTTTGGCCAAAAGCAAAAAGACTAAATGTGTCCTGAAGGTGGGAGGAAAGTGTGCAAGTGACGCAAGCCAGTGCCTCACCTGCTCTCTGGCAGTGTGTGCATTTGCTGTGGAGAGAGAAACTGCAGACATGCTGAGAGCCCACCCTGTGCACGGTGGTTCCCAGAGCCCTCCAGGACATCTCTGAGCCTGTGCTTCAGTGCAGCTGAACCAAGCCATGTCCTCAGTCTGAGAAACTGCACTCTCTCCATTCCTATCATTAATCTTTCCCTACATCTCATGTCTTAAGTGGTTTCTGAGGAGATTTGAGTTGTTTTCTTTTTCCCAAAGAATACAACTTTGCACAGCATGAAGGAAAACATCCATCCAGCAACACCAGTAATTGCAATAGTGGCTCATACAACTCCAATCCTTCCAGCCCTGCTGCTACACAGAGGGAAGTGATATTTCCCTGAAGACAATGGCTCTCCACAGTGTTACAGGTGCTCCTCTTCACCTGGCTGAGAAACCTGCAGCACAGTCACTGAGACACAGGTATTAAATTGTCTTTGTTTTTTTTGTGAGCTCAGGTGTTCAGCTCACATCTGAGCCCAGGTTCTCTCCATGGAAAGCTGACTGGGGTCTGCAGGAGGGAGAGGAAGGAAATGGAAGTGCAGGGCTTGACACCATGCTTTGCCCATTTATTAACCAAGTAACACTCCCTGCAGGACAGCAAGGGTTCAGATAAGGCGTTGCTGAAGAAGGGACACTATTTGCTTTTACCCTTTGGGTATTTGCACTTATAGGATTTTTTGTAAATGCTGTGGAAAACAGCTAATCTCTACACCCTGAATAAAAAATCCCCACACTGCCTCCCTCTGTGAAACACGATATGTACCCTGGTCGTTTCATTTTCCATCCAAAAACCCTGACCTTGAGTTCTATTTTCTTAGGCAAGCTTACATTTAATTAAAAGGAAACTATCAGGTATAAAAGTCCCTCTTAGATATGTTGCATCCAGCCCCAGGTTAGGCCTACTCATGACTTCTCCATGTACAATTTCCTCCAGGATTCCAACCTATCCCAGGACCCAGTGTGATGCAACAGCAGTTTCAGCACAGCAGATAGGGTAATGCTGGCCTGACAAGTGAAATTCATTATTGCATTCCATTAATTTTGAGTCATGCACCCAGCCCATGGAAGTTGGGAGAACCTTGTGAAAAACAAACTCACTACATTGTGCTCTGATGTTATTCTTGGCTGGAGTTTGAGGCAGCCTGCTGGGGTCCTCCGGAGTGCCTGAGCATCCGTAGAGCAGCTGCTGTCTTCAGAGAGAAGAATAGAGACTCATTCTTCATCTGGGACTACAATAGGGACAGCAAGGGCCTCCCTGGGATCTTTAAATGCAGGCATGACTTAGGAGGGTGGTGATGTTGGCTCCTGACACTTTGGAGTGTTGAGCTCCAATTACATATTTACTTGCAATTGCTAAGTGACTGCTTTGAGTGTTTCCTGTGCAAAGCTGAGCCCCTGGAGCATGCTGTAGGAATGGCTGTGGCAGGGAAGGGACTTTGATACTCCTGAGAACAATGTGACCTCCATAAAGGCCCTGTGACAACTGCATGAAATCCTCTGCACCGCAGCCCTGGGCTGGGACCCCACAGTAGCATCCTCCCAGCTGTAAAGAACAGCTCAGCGTGACTCAGAGCAGAAATACTGCCCATCCCAAATGTTGTATGAAAATTCTGAGTGTGAGTCAGCCCAGTCTCCTCTGGGAAATACAATTACTGTCAGTGAGTGTCTGCTAAGCAAAGCCCTGCTCAGAGATCCCATCCAGGGGTTTCTCCCATGGGAACCTGTGCTGGAGACACCTGGGCACGGCGCTGGGCTGGCACCACATCAGGCAGTCCCTGACTCATGGCAGTGTCTGCCTTGCAATACTGACTCCATCAAACCTGGAGTGCTGATGGGCAGCTAGCAACTGCAGGAGAATGGGATAAAACAGCACTTCCCAGGCTCCTCCATAGGCTGACCTGGTCCCAGATGAAAAGACAGTTTGACCCCTTCCTCTTCAGTAGGGACAGTGGCTAAGGCCTGAGGAGACAAAACTAAGATACAGTGTTTTGCACCATCATAGCTGGGATGCACCATCACACCATGTCCATAGCCCGCAGACCAAGGCAACAGTCCCCATCCCAATCCTGGCTCTTTTCTCTTTTTTCCTAGCAGACTGAACTGGGCTGGGTCTCTGTATTAAATTACTTCTCTCACTTTGGAAAACAAAGCAAACCTTTTGCCCCGGCTGCACGATGGTTTGGGCTCAGCAGTGCTCCAGGTCACTTCTGTATGTGCTGCTGGGCTGAGGAGGCACAAGCCTTGCCTCTCTCAGAGAGCCTGGACCTGCCACCACGGCTTCCCCAAGGCCACCCAGGAGCCTCCACACTCATTTATTCCCTACCAATGTCAACAGAGAACTTCCCACCACACCTCTTTTCCTTATCACCCCTTTTCCATCTCTGTCTGACAGATAATGGAGTGTATAAGTGCTGTCTTGTCTCAGGTATCTGTCTGGGGCATCAAAAGATGTGCCCTGCAGTGAGTGGAGGTGTTGTGACCCAGTTCAGGCAGTGCTGTTTGCACGCACCGCTGCTCCCGACGAGCTGCTGCTGCTGCCAGGCTGCTCGTTTGGTGTGGCAAGAGAAGGGAGGAGGTAAAATTACCTGTGCAGGTAACCTGAAAAGCCTTTTGCTGAGCCCAGAGACAAAGTGAGGGTGTATCAAATGGAAGGCAGCAAGTATGGAGAGACAGCAGAGTGACAGAGCATCTCCTGTGCCCCAGAGCAGCCTCTGAGTTTTTGGGATGAGAGGAGGGCACGAGGAGGAGCTCCATCTTTCCAGCACAGCCTGGTCTTGCCACCACTGTGCCACCTTCACTCTGGGGGCTCCTCAAGCCAGCAAAAAGTAGATACTGACCCAGGATGTGGGTGGTTTGGAATTGATCCTGTTGGCATTAGTTTTCATTGGAGAAATTTTCAGTTAGTAGAATAATCTTAAGGAGAAAAGCTCTTTTCTCAACAGAGTCACACATTTTCAAGGGCCGAAAGATCCTGAGTTGTGCTTCTTCATTTTTGAGTATGAAAATTCTCTGCAAAAATATTCCTTGAAAATCACTGTTTTTTGTGACTTTTTCTGCTTTCAGCAGCTTGTCCTTGGAAGAAGAAGGAGCAGAAGGACAAATACCAGAAAAAGAGCTTCCCTTCAGGAGAGCACATAAGGTTCTATTTGCTTTCAGTGTCCCAACAGCTCTGTCTGTAGAAGATGCTGTGTTTTCACGTTGGCTCTCACCCTGCTGCTCAGGAACTGCTGGAGAACCATGGTAAAGACAATTAAATGCACCCAGATGTCAATGCCACACCAGCAGGGTACACAGCCAAGCAGACTCTATCCTTTGTAGACAAACCTCTTGTAACCAGGACAATTGTATCAAAGTCATCCTAATTTCTTGACTTTTCATCTCAGCATCTCAAAGGAAATTTCTCTTGTGGATAAGTAAAATGGCACAAATTGGCTCTCACTTCACAGACAAGGATCTGAAGCTGAAGATGATGAACCCAAACCACATGGAAGACTAAAGCCTGGCTATTCCCCTTCCTGTGCTAACCGTGATAGGAAATTCAAAGTGTAGTAGCTTGCTAACAGTAAAGAGCAACTTAGTCCTCCAGGTGTGAAAATATAGGTAATAAATATTAATAGAGCAAGGCTCTGAAAATAGCCAGGGAAAACAAGTCAGAAACACTTTGCAGAATCTCACTGATTAAAGTGAAATCTCATTTTAAATTGTCAAAAGCAGCAGTTCTGCCTTTACCATTTATTTTTTGTCACATCGAAATGTTTCAATTTGGTAAGAAAAAGCAGCTTTGTTTTAACAGTCTCAGTTGGATTGCTTCTGATTTATGTTGCACATTAATCTTAGAATAGGTGGTTTGTTGGTTTTATTTTAGGAAGAATTGCAGTTTTCAATGTGATGAGAAAAATGTCATTTTTGACTCAGAACTTTGCAAGCTCCTGCTTTGTCCAGAGAGGAGCCAGGACCACACTGGTAATTACAGCCCCACGACCGTCCTGGCTGGGGCTGGAGTGGGGTTTTGCAGAATGTGCTGAGAGATTTGGGAGACATTTCCCCACATTCTGTGCAAAGCACTGCAGAAAACAAACCCAGGGACCAACTGTGATGGAGTGACTGCCTGTCCTTTGAGGACTCCATATCAATCTCTGCAGCCCTGGTAACCACTGACCCAGATGGTGCCCAGATCTAATTTAGGCCTTAGAAACCATCTTGGGGTGTACAGTGGGATGTCCTTTAATGGTTCCTGCAGCAAAATCCCAGGTCTATCTTGCCAACCTCCCACACTCAGCTGCCCACTGGAGTCAGTAGGAATTTAGAATGCAGAGGTCTTTTAAGGTCAAGCCTTATATGGATTTTGATCCATCCTGGTCCCAGTTTTCAGGATGCAGGAGTCCAGCACTAATTCACTGTCTGGACAGTTGAACACACAGGTATGAGACACCACTTTACCCCAAAATGTTTATAGATGCACCCACAGTGATTTGCTGCTGACTCTTTTATGGAATATAATCACATTACCCTGTAGTGCAGCTGCAACTGATGGCAATAAAACTTGATGTATGGGGAGGACAAACAATTTTGCAACATGCCATGAAAAATCAGTTTTAGAATGACACAGATTTTACCAAAAGACTCATTCTTGCTAAATAATGCAGAGCTAAATGCATTGTAATAAAGGCTCTGAAATGGATGGTACATCCTGTTTAATTTTATAAAGGAAGACAGTAATAAACTACATTTTTAAACTTATCACTTCAACATCAACCTTGGTGCCAAATGCCATGTTCTATTCATTAGCAGGCAGTTCCTGGGATCACTCACCCAGGGACTGGGCATTTGATGCAGTTCTTTGGCTGTAACAGACTGTCTCTCAGACTCCTTCCTTATGTATAGCAAGCTTGAAACAGAGCTAATGAAGGCCAGATGGCTGCAGGCTCCTTCTCACACCCATAATATTGATGGGAACGTTCTGGTGGGAGTGGATTCTGCCCGAGTCTTTTCCTTGTGCCTAACATGATGATAACCACATTGCAGCCTCTGTACTGTTTGGTCCTAACTTGACTCAAATGTTTCCTGGATTTCCAGCAAATGAATGAAGTGCAGCTCAAAAGGAAATATATGCAGGCCTTATTAGAAAAGGTTGTACTCATCACGAATCAGCTAAATACCTCATTTCTGACTGCGGGGAAATCCTTTTATAACTGAGTTTGTTTGGAAAGATTTTGAATAGTTCATTATAAAAATGCATTCATCTCTGCCAGAATATAGAGAAGCAGCCAAAGTACAAAATCTGGCCCTACTCAAGTCCATGGGATTTGGCATAAACTGGCAGAACTACTGGGCAGAATACTTTGTTCTGGGTTAAAGTAGTACATTTTATGTGCTAATGGAACCCACTGAAGTGTGCTCGCCAACCTGAGACGGCCTTGCAGTTAGGTTCTGTCTGACTACGCTAATTAAGAAGAATAATTAATGCCCAAATATAATTCTCTGGAATGCTGCAGATATCCCAGATATTTCACGATTGCACAGGATATTGCACAGGATTAGATACTGTCTCTGTTGGTAAATTCCTCGTGGTTAGTAATCTCATCTTTTATATTTCATTTTTAATAAGGAGCTGCCTTCATGCTGAAGCCAGCTCTGTTTAAAGCAGCAAGAAAAAAGTAATTAAATTTGACAGGACTTGCTTTCATGACATATATTGCAGGCTATCTCATGACACACAGACCTGGTCATATTTTTGTTATAAGGAGTTGATTTATTTTCACCAAGTATCTCTTTTAGAATCAGAGTTTTCCTGAATTCTGTATTTCTTTGGCTAAACAAGCCCCGCTGCCTGTCTGTGGCTCTGTGCTCTGCAGCAGTGCTGGCTGCACACCCTGGCTGTGTTGACATGTAATGATTTGAACATTTGACATTTATATGTGGCTGGCATTCGTTTTGTTGCCTTGCAACCATCTGGTTCCAGAAGAAACTCATAAACTGATCCTGAATCATGCAACCACCAGACAGCAAACAGATAGAGCTGTAGGACTCTGACAGCACATTTATCACCCTCCTGTGATAGCTGACACAAACTGCACTGCACTGTCTCCACTCTCCATCACACAGAGCGGCCAGGGCAGCACTTGAAAAAGAAGATTTGATTCTTCTCAGCAGTGGGAGTTTATTGTTCACCCTGCTGGTGGCCCATCCTGTGTGCAGGCTCTCTGTGTGCCCCGCAAATCTCTGCATGTGCCAGCATGTACCCTGATCCTGCATCCAACATACAGGAGCAAACCACCCTGAGCTGGAGGGATCCACTCCAAAGCCCAGATTTTGGGCTGAATTTTTCCAAACTTCAGAAATACCAGGGGACACATTTCAAGCCAGAGCCTTTCATGCTTGTGCATGAAAACAAAATTACAAATGTCCAGCCTCCGTTGATCCTGGTGTTGTTGGCACAGCTGAGGACAGGGGACTGGCAGTGAAGTGCTGTCCTTTTCTGGCTCCATCACCCAGGCCAGCAGCAGCAGGGAACAAGCCAGCCTGCTCTAACAGAGAGAATTTTGTCCCAAATATTCTTGCCACAAAAGCTATATTCTTTATTGTCAAGTGTTTTTCTCAGTAGATTAACTGATGCAGGAATGAAAAGTTTCTAGGAACAAAGTGCATTCTTTAAAGTAGAGCAAGGGGAGTGCAGTTGCATTTTTCTTGGCTGTGGTTTATTTAGGAGGACAGCAGCTCCCCTGTCATTTCATTTGATTGTCCTCTCCTTTTTACTTTCAGTTGCTAAATCTCTGACAGTGCTCTCATGTCTATGAAGCAAAGAGATCACTTTTCTCAATAAACAGGAAAACTGAAAAATGCAGGAAGACCAGGTTATTAAACCCAAAGAACTATCACTCACACATTATGTAATACCAATTTAACAAGGAATTTTGCTCTGTAATCAAATCCACATAACTCATTCTGTAACTGGAACCATCTTTTTCCAAATTAAACAGTGCCTTTTTTTTTTTTTTTAATAATTGGATAAGGGGAGAGTACTGCAGCAATTTGGGTTAAGATTTCATTATTGGAATCCATTTTTATTTTCAGTTTCCACAGATGTGTACACAAACACACACTACACACTAATCCAAAAGAATGACTTTTACATTACAAAATTCAGCAAATAATAGTAGCAGACACTGGAGGGCACCTGCCTCAAATTCTCACCTACTTAAGTATGCCAGAAAGGAAAAGTAAGTACTTATGGTGACTGGAATGGCTTCCTTTTCAATTTCAATTCAAAGGGCCTGTAAAAACTGTTTTATTAGGTTCACACTGGTTTTCTAAATCTTTAAGATATATGTGTGTATCAGAGATGGAACCAGACAGGGAGTCTGAGTGTGCAGCTGGGAAGCCAGGTACAGACCTGACCAAAGTCAGCCAGGTCAGCAGCAACATTAGTATTTGTTCTGTTCATAATTCTTGCCTTACAAAAAACCCCAAATATGGGCCATATAGATGCCACTCCTGTGTCAGGGATCCTTATATGTCTATGGAAAAGACAGCAAAGGCAGGGAGGGAGGCACAGGCAGTTAGGGATGCAAAGCAGGAGCAGAACTTTGTTATCAAGACTGGTCTGAACTTGACAGAGTCAGGGATTCCCAGTGCCCTTTAATGGTATTGGCTCTTCAGGGAGGGCTTAAAATCTTATTCTTGAAAACTGCATCTCCGTAAGTAGCAGATAAAAAGAGAGGCTTTGCAAAAAGCCAGAGAGCTGCATCCAAATCCTTTGCACTATTTTCAACAGCCCACAAGAATTCCTTTGCACTCATTCAGGGCATCTGCCTCCTGCTCAGGCCAGCAGACTGAGCAGATTTTAGTGCTTTTACTCTTTTACATTCTATATTAAAGCAGTGCAGGGCACAACATCACCTATTGATGTTCAGATTGCAATGTGTGGAATAGTGATCTGTGTAAATGTTCAGTGGGTGTTGGACATGGAAACTCTTGTCTTCCCAAGTCTTGTCTGATACAACCTGAATCTCCATAAACCTGAGTTCATTGCATCGAGCATCAATGCACTTCAATAAACAGTTAAAATGTGTCAAAAGGTCTTTACAGAAAATATCTTTTCAGGAAAAGAAAGGCTACTTCAACTGAAAGAAAGATTACTTCAACTCAATTCAAATTGAGTTATTTGAATTTTATTTAAAACTATTGATTGATTATTCAAATTCTTCCAATGTACTTTGCTCTGTGCACATACATTGGAACAGAAACCTTATTAAAAAGCTAGTGGAGGTTTACAATAAGCAGGGCCATTTGATAGACTAACCTATCTTTAGAGAAAAACAGGTTTGCTGTGTTAGGATCAAAATTCCTGCATTAGTGTCTGGGATATTGTGCAGAAGGCATTGCTTGTGTTTCCACACAGCATGAAGTGGAGTTCTGCCTGAACTGAGACTGGACTTTGCATAAGTTTAAGAAAGAAAAGCACTGAGAAACAGAGTGAGCAAGTAAATTAGGACAATATCTGAGTGTCTGCTCCCACGTGAGCGTAGCTGCTGGTGTCTATATTGCAGCTATGCACACTAAAGCAACAGGAGATTTGAGCCTGCCTTTTCCCAACACCAAATCAAAGGCTGGATTCCTCTTGCACCACAGTTAGGTGATCCTGTCTTTTTCTTCTTCAGATGATGTTGTACAACTTGATTGTATAACTTCAGTTTTTCCATGTAACAAAGCACACAGCTGAACCCCCCCTCCACTGCCTCAGTTGTTTTCCCACTTCGGCTGCACTGAGTATCCCGACACCAGGTGTATTGTATTTTTTTTTTTTCCTGGCCTCTCAATTTACTGAAAAGCACGAAGAAATGCAATGAAATTCCTCTCCACAGAGAAATTTTTCCTCTTTATAAAACAAACTGAAAGGAAGAAGCTTTGTCAAATGAATCTCTGGGAACTATTCACATGCTACCCCTTTCCTAGGGCTGGTGTGTTGAAATATCTGTGAGTGACATGACAGGTAAGAGCAACCAGGATAGAGGAGAATTACCCTGGCCCATTTTCCTCTGATTGCTGAAACTCAGTTGCTCACTAGGAGGAAACCACAGAAATGGCCACATTTTAGAGTGCTGTGTATTGGAAACCTACACAAACGGGCACGTTGTGCAAGCTTTGCTCTGAGAGCCATTATTGTCACTAGCAATATGTCTTAGAAGCCGGGACAACCCTGGAATGATGGCAGATGATGATTTAAGGCACGGCAGCGAGGGGCTCAGGAGGGAGCCTGCTGCTGAGAGCTGATGGCAGGAGCAACCTCAAAAACGCACGGCAGGCTGCAATAACAGCGAGCCCAAGGGCAGGCGGTGCAGGGAGAGAAAGGGAGGATGGCTGCGAGCCTCCTGCCCGGAGGAGCCCCGGCACAGCGGCTCTGGCAGCGATGCCGACTGCTCAGTAATTCCTGGTCGCTGATGGATTCCAGTGATTCCGCTGGGAATTGCCGAGGGCTCTTCCAGCAGCGCCTGGCACCGGGATCTTTCGGCAGCAGTGCAGCATGGCTGGCATTTAGAAGGACAAATGGTGCGAGACGATTCCTTGCTGTTCGCCCTCATGACATGGCACAAACCCCGAGGTCCTTTTCCAAACAGGATGGAGCATTTCCAAGCTATTTAAATCTAGTGGAAAACCTCTCTGCCCTGACTCTCCTGCTGCAAATGCCTCTCTGAGGGTATATAGGCAACAAACCTCAGCCGGAGGGGAGCACTGGGGGTGAGGAGAGAAAAATGAAATGTTTTGCAGGCCGTGGTGCAGGGAGCTCTGCCAAAACTGCCTGTGCTGGGTGCCTGTCCCCCGCCAGGATGGGGCACCTCCAGCAGGACCACGCTCCAAGGAGGGCTCTGGGCGGAGCGGTGGCACCTGGTGAGAAGTTCCAGCTCACGCTGTGTGTGTGTGGTCTCTGTGCCTGCCGGGGCAGGTGAGTGTGGAAGCGCTGAAGCACAATGTGCCCGTCAAACCCGTCACACGACCCCCGAGTCCCTGTCCCCAGAGGATGGGTGCTGTGACACCTGAGCAGCCGAGCAAGGAACAGCCTGCCCCAGTTGCAGCCGGTTCAAAGGAAAAGTGGGGTACCAGTTGCTAGCTGGGACAGAACTCTTACGTATGCATCTTTATAGATGCCTCATCTCTTACCCTTCATGCAAGAAGCTTT
The DNA here is from genome assembly GCF_050655825.1 of Lonchura striata. Taxonomy (NCBI): domain Eukaryota; kingdom Metazoa; phylum Chordata; class Aves; order Passeriformes; family Estrildidae; genus Lonchura; species Lonchura striata. The sequence goes on from NC_140722.1 coordinate 12,544,711, forward strand.
AGAAATATTTATGGGTAATTTGTGTCCACCCTTTCAACACAGCTATGTTACTGCTGAGGCCTTGCTATTGCCAGGTATATTTGGTATCAGAAGCAATTTTTTTATTATTATCTGTGAGCAACTACTTTGTCTTATCAGTTTTCCCTCCAGCATTTATGTACATTTTTCTACTTTTCTTTCTGGCTTTATACTGAAGGTGAAAAGCTGACTGTCTGTTTAATCTGCAGTACCAGAATAAAATACCTATCAATGCAAGCAAAGAAGAAGTAAGTTCCAGATTTTTTTTCCACAATCCTTGCAAAAGGAAGACTGCAGTAACTTATAGAAAGGGTTTTTTGATGAATTTTTGAGGTTTTTTTGCATTTGAACCAGACAGCACAAAAGTCATTCTTAGGCAACATTCACTCAAGTTCTGAACACCTCTGGAATGTTTTCAAAGGAGAAAATGAAGGAAAGTTCACTATTAACAGGCAGTTAGAGAAATTTTCAGATTACTTTCAGTTTCTTACTTATCTTGGCACTCCATTAAAATAATTGCACTTGCTGTAGCACCAGAGAGATTGATTAGACTGAAAACTTTATTGTTAGCCTGTTTAACATTAGATTTACCCCTTTCAGCAGCTCTTGATTCAGAGTGAGACACTAAGGATAAAAAATGGAAAGTAATGTCTCTGAAGAAGCTTCCATGTTAGTAGTTTTAGTTTAATCACTATAAAGGGGAGCTCTGGTTTAAACTAGTTTTCTTGGGATTAGAAGAGTTTTAATTATTGCTTGCAATCAAGCCTTCTAGCCTTGCATGAAGCAACACATTAAAGCTGGTATTTTAAAAGAGCCTAAGGAACACACTCATCATTAAAATTCAATGACACTGGCAGCTTAGCTCCCTGCCTCCTTTGAACATCTCAGGGTTCCCTTTTAATAAAGTAACATCTGTGAAATGCAGAAAATAATATTAATTTTGACCCCCTCTGGATTTTTAATGGGTCCATTAACCCAATGCAAAGCGATCCTTCCCTCATGCAAGCCTTTCCTGAGTAGTTTTTAGTCCCAGTATATTTTTTTAAGAATATGATGTCTCTTCAAAGTAGGGAACCTCCAGGACTATAATGAGTGGATTCTCCAAGCATTTCCTGAGGCAGAAAGCATCAGCTCTGCTCATGGACTAGATGAGGGAGTGGCTGCAGAGTATCCCTAAAATGTCTGGTCCAGAACATGGCCAGGTGGTGTCTGTGCATGTGTGTGTGAGAGCGAGTGAGCCTGGAGGGCCTGACCTGTTTCCACTAAAGTCTTAACTGGTAATGATAATTTTGCACTCTAGAAAGTCACCCTGGTACTATGGCACAGACTCCCAAAAGCAAACCAGCACACTCTGCTGCTGACCTGAGACCAGTCTCTACGTCTGTGTTCTGCCAGCCCGACCAAATATCCTTAGACAAAGATCCTGCCCTGAAAGTGGCATTTATCTTTAATTCTTTCTCCTTCCTGAGTTTCCACTGGATTCCCATTACAGACAGAAAATTGGCAACTATTCAGATTAAACACCAGAGTGAATTTACTTGGCTCCAAAGGAAGACATTTCTGTGTCGAAAGGTAAATTATGCTGCTGTTTTTCCACCTGTTAATGTGAAGATTATATAATAGAGACATTTTTCAATTTATATTTTTCTTCTTATGATTGCAATGACGTAGAAGATTCGGTCTTCACGGCTTCTTCTTTGCTTCACAGAATAATGCCAATGCTTTTGTGAAAAAGATCAAAAAGTAGGATTTGAAACCATTGGGATTTTGCTTGCTGCTTACAGAGATTATTTTAGTGGTAAATCTTACAAAAGCTTTAGTCCAAAACCATATTTTAGGTTTAAATCTTTGGCAATGTAAGAGCTCAATCCTAACATTTAGATGGTTGTGGGTAATGCTGTTGGAAAGGCAGATGTGTGGGCCCTCATTTGTGTGTGTTTTGGGATGTCTTGATTTCAGGGTAGCCAGGCTGTAACATCTTTTGAAACTCCCAACTTCCTGGGGTGGTGAAGTAGGACATTTGAGGAGCAGTCCCAAGAGATAATGAAAGGGCAAGTACAAGTGGTGAGAGCCCCAAGTCAACAGCCTTGACTTGGAGGCTGAACTCGGGCTGAGCTTTAACCAGTGATGATTTCCCCCAAAGGATTCAAGCTACACATACAGCAGCAGCAGGGATGTCACACACAAGCCCACTAAAGCAGCTGGGCTTTATATTTTCCGATTGCTGTTGAATATGCAATGGCAATTTCTCTCTACTTTTTAATCTCTCCTTAAACAAAGTCATAGTTCTTCCACAGTCACCTCAGAGACAGGGAGAGAAATATTTTTCTAACAATTACTGCAGTCAGCTTAGCTGGGCATTTGAAAGTAACAGACATTTAAAAATATACAATAACAGTAATCTTTAAAAATACTTTATTTTAGAAATATTATTTGGGGAAAAAAAGTCCTTGCTCCCTTTATTCAGCAGGAAATGCCTCACAATTATCTTTATTTTCTTACTGTTTGTGGGATGAATTGAAAATCAGTGTTCTAGATAAATTTACCTAGCAGCAATTAACATTTAATTTCCTTTAAAAATATGGAAACAAGATTAAAATGCCCATTGGGGGTGATTTATCCTTGATTAAAGTTTAGAAGTGACTGAGAAAAGTTGATGCTCAATGCATTAATAAAGAAATAAAGGAATGAAAACCTATGTTTGATATTCCAGAAGCAAACTTGGAAGTGGCTTGAAAAGTGGCTAAGTTTATTTTTATTATCAGGGAAATAAGTACCTTGCAGGCTCACAGGGGTGACCACAGCCCAGTGAAGCAGAGGACCATGTTTTTCACTGAACCCAGTGATTTGCACGTTCAGAAAGATGGGCTAATATTTGCACAGTCAGTATTTCCTATTTCCTTAGAAGTTAAAGGACAGAAGGAATTCAAAAGTGATAACCTGTGAAAACTTACAATTATCTGTATTAATACATTATTTATTACTATGATTATCTCAGTGGAGAGTGAGTGGATCTATGATTTAGACTTGCCCATCTCTATAGAAACCCAGAGGTGGGCAACTACTCTCTGTTTCTCCTTTGTAGGGACCTTGTCCAGCTCCCTGCATGAAGGGCTGGGACCTCTGTGTACACAGTGATTGTGGAGTGGACACAGAAAGATGGAGACAGTCATGACATTTTTATGGCATTTTGACTCTTTGCAGAATGTCTGAATAATTTGGAATCTGGTCCATTAAAAATAATATTCCAGATTCAAAATGCATATGTGGTTGAATAATCAGTTTATATGTCCAATTATTTGACTTTTGAGTAGATTGGGTAAAACTTGGCATCTTTTTTCCACCATATGGTTGTACTAACTTGTTTGAAAGAAAAAATGACCCAAAATTCACATAAATAACTGTCCCATAGTCTTTCCTGTCTACCTAATTTTGTCTATTTTCCCCACTAGCAACCAGAGATCCAATAAACTATTGAAGGCTAAAGGCTGATGTAAGTCTTTTTTTAGTGCAGTGATTTCAACAAGAGCGTATGAAGAGCTTTTTTTTTTAAACCAGAGAAGAAGAGCAAACAGCTAGAAAAACAAAAAATGTAAAGTGCTTATGCAAAAATCTGTCATGGACATCTGGACCACCCTTGTCCAGCTCAGGAAATGTAACACCAGTCATGCTTCTAAGTGAAGAGAATCAATTGCACTTTCTGTTTGCAGGGGATCAAAGGTCCCCTGGCAGCTCTGCTTTCAGGCTGGGCAGTCACTCAGGGGCTGGGTGCAGGTCCCTGTCTCCCCCCAGTCCTGCAGCACATTCAGGGCATCACGAGGTGGTTCCAGCCAGGGTGGAGCTGTGACCCCTCAGCACCCATGAAATGAGGCAGCTGTGCTCTGTGATGCTGCAGTGGTGATGCAGAAAAAAGGGAGAGGCTGGTGTGAAAGTCACAGAAGTCACCTCTTTTTGTGAACACTTGACGCTTGGGCCCAACTTAAGATCGTCATTGTTGCTGCAACACACATGCAACTCACTGAGATTCTGAGGTTTAAATCTTGCTTCTGTAAATGCAGAATATCTCTGCTTTATCCCTAAGACTTTGGGACAGAGGGGTATAGGGCACAGATTTATAACCATCTTATTTTTGGAATACCTAAACTGTTGCTGATGTGATAGACTGTATTGGCTCAAAAGGACTGGTATAACCAAACAGACACAATTTGATTTAAGATTAGATATTTTTGCAAAAACAAAGCTTTACAAAATATAAGATGAGGGGAAATTTGCCATATTTATAGTTCAAATACCAAAGAAATCTCTCTTCCCAACACTAATGGGTCTAGACATCTGTTTTTCATGCCTAAAATACAAATGCTGTAACAGCAAACCAGTTCACAACTTCAGGAATTGAAGCTGTCTAGAAACGAGAATAAAAATGACTGGTCCTCCATAGCAAGCAAAAAGCAGGAGGAAAAAACCTCTTGCAATTAGTAGTGGAAAATAAAATTAGGTTTTCAAAATTATTGCAGCCATATGTAAGATGGACTCCCTCACCACTGAAACCACGGGCAAATCACAGTTTGGAGCTCTCTTTATACATGATCCCTAAATAGCTGGGAGCAATTGGGACGTTTTGAGTCCAAGCTATCCCATACAACCACATCAGAAAATACCAGAAAATATTTTCTCCAATTGCTCCCCCTCAACCCTCAATCCTCATTCCCACAGCAAAAGGTTGTACATCCAGTCAAAAAGCAGTCCCAATCCATCACCAGTGATCCAAGGTTACATCCATCTTCTCCCAGGTCTTTTCTTTTAATAATGAGCTCTGCTCTCTGCTGACTTAATCCTCATGAGAGCCATTGATTCACAGTTTCAAACAGAACATGGATAACATGAAAAGAATCATCTATAAAAAAATACAGATGGCCAAATCCACCGGCTAACCTGGACAATGTTCCTTTAAGTCTAAAGCCTCTGTTGTGCTAAATACCCAGCTGTTAACAATCTCTTCTAGAGGCTATTGAACGCAGGAAGGACATGTTTTTAGCAATTAGAAAAATAATAGTACACTTACACATGGCAATATTTAGCAGAGTTTGTTTGGTTAATAGGTCAGCAGTTTTGGACAGTTGGTGGTTGTTATGGGGCAGCAAGGAGGGTTTGTGCAGTAAGACATCCTGGCAAGAATGCTGAAGCCCCAGGTACCCATGGGGCACCCTCAGATGAACATGTGCCATATAATCCAAAGCACTCTAAAGACACCCACATTCCACAGCTTCCTTGTATATTTAAAAAAAGCTTTGAAAACATTTTTGGATAGGTTTGTGCAGTGTCAGGGAAAATGCACATACATAAAACAGAAAAAATGCACACAGTGGAATGATGTTTTGGGCATATAAGGGTATTACACATGCAAGGCTTGAACCAAAGTTCATATCCTTAAATAATTTTTAGATAGAGCAAGAATTTAAGAAGTGGTTATGTGCTTTCTTCATGCCTTGCAGAAATATGTCATGCAAGGCAATGACCTGAGGCATGAGCAGGTGCATGTTTGCTGCAGCGATTTATGGTGCAGTCCTCACAGCAGCTTGATTTTAGCTGGTGGCCTTTGTAATTTATCTCTGCTGATATCATTATGTGCCTTGAGACCATTTATCTTTCTCAAAGTAAAGGGTAAATGATGGTTTCAACAAGAAGAAAACAAGACTTTTTACAACAGCCCTGGACTGGGGACCATAGAAAGATTTGGGTTTTTAACACACTCCAAAATCTGTTTTGACAACTGCTTATGGTTACTATAGTCACTGAACAAAAGGTTATTTTACCTTTCCTCACTGATGGCCCAAGTTCCCTCTTATTTTCTCTGTCTTTGCAGAATGGCAGAGGCCATGCTTGGAGCTGCTGGATTCAGACAGGTATATGCAGTTTTCTGCCTGCAGTGGAGCAACTGGCATGCTGAAATCTCACCCTGAAAATTGCATTACATGAAAGGAGGTGAAAAAAGGGGCCATATCCAATCTAAATTATCCATCCATTGACCTTGGTGGTGGTTTCCAGCTTTTTTGGATTCATGGACCCCCATGGAGTCTCTGACAATAGACCTGCTTTTCTTGGTTATATATTTTGCAGAATTTTAGAATTAGTTCAGAGTCGCCACAAGACCCATAGAAAACATACATAAAATCACATGTCTAAGGTATTTATAAGACACTAGCACCTAAATTCTTTCTAATAGGTGAGCATTAAAAAATCTTGAGATGTTATTACTTGCCCAGTAATCAGAGTTGGTATATGATTATGCTTCCTTGTTGTTTCTAAACCACATCTTGCCCTAAAAAAACAGTTTCAGCACAGACTCTGTCCATATCTATAGTAGATTCTCCACTAGCCAAAGAGAAAGCTACTGGTGATTTTACAATTCATCAGAATAAAAGCAATTTCTTTCCAGATTTGTTATTCTTCTCCCTTTCTGGGTATGGGCAGAAACATAAAAGAACAAGACCTCCCACTAATCTGAAAAATCTTAATGCTAGAGAGAAGTAAAATGAGATTTTTCATAAGGAATCAGGGCTTTGGAGGTGTCAAGTGTTGGAATATAACTGTCCCAGCCCTCATGCCACTAGAAGGGAAAATGGAAATTAATGCTGGACTGCTGGGGTTGTGAGGGAAGCAGCATAACCACAGAATCAGCACCAATTTTTTTGAATACAGGCCCAGTTTTTACTTTGGAACAAGAACTTGGACTCACATGAATTGTGTGAGGGCCTGGCCTTGGATAATCAGTGGGTGCTCAGTATCTGGCAGGATCCAGTCCATGGTGAACAAGAATCTTGGCCCAGATTTGAAACACCGCTTCTCCTGCTTTCCAACCCCATGGTGTAACCACCAGACCACAAACGTCTTTCCTACTTCTTGCTGTTAAGAAGGACGCGTCAGTTTTCAGGCCTGGAGAAATGTGGTGGACTGAGGGCAGGAAGGATCTGTCATTCATAAGAAAACGTGGGCTAGAATTTCAAGATTTATTTAAATTTTAAATTTCCTTACTGCTGATAGAGTCAGGGGGCAGAAGAAGGTTCCTTGCTCATGGCTCTCACTGCAGCACACAGTGAGCTCTCTCCTAGCTGCCTTTTAATGTGTCTGCAAACACTAATGACACATTTAATTCCTTCACACTTTGGAAAACAGTGGCACCTTGCACAAAATAGAAATCTGGCTCATTTTTGATTCTTCCTTCTTCCTAAGGGCCCAAAAGGGACCTTGAATTAATGTGAATTCCTGATTAGCATGATGATATAAATCACAGCAAGCTGCTTTCATGTGGAGATGTGAAGCCAGGCTGCAGAGTACCCTGCAGTGCACACACTCTCAGCAATGTGTAGTGCAGTGACACCAAACAGAGCTGCTGCTGCTGTCATGTGCTGCACAAACTGTTGCAATTATATCCAAGGATGTGGGAACTTTATCTGTTTCAACCTTTTGCTCTCAGACATTATAAAGTTAATTATAAAATGTGCCAAGGGGGAGGCAAGGAGAAACCTTGTTAACCTTTTCTTTCTGTGGTTTTCCCCCCTCATTGCATTTACATTGGCCTTGAAGAGCTGGGACATTTTGCAGATGGTTTAGGGTCTATAAATTCTTATTTAAATTATCGTGAGCCAAGTATAACAGGTAGCAGCCCAGACTTCTCTAGAAAGGACAAACTCCAGCTAAGCATGTAAATAATACTCCAGTGCTTTTTAATATATAAATACATACACTGAACCAGGTACTCCACAAGGTTTATTCACATTTTCCTATTGTTGCTCTGTAAAATGCACTGAGGATGCATTGCATGACTCTGCAATATTTTAAAAAAATACTATTTCTTAGTGAATAGTGCAAACTAACAGGCTAAAGGAAGGTGCTACTTCCTTCACTGCTCATCTCAGGTGGCTGGTAAAGACAACCAAAACACTGTTTTTATTCACCAAACCTCAAATAGCCAAGTCCAACATGTTGCTGCCAGTCATGGAAAAGTGAGAGGGAATTACCTGCTCAAAATCAGTAAGAAATGATGGTTGATCAAGGAGAACAATGTTATGCTGTGCTGAGTTGAGATAAACAGGGTACTCATTTCTACTAATTTCTGCCCATTCCAGCTGGGAAAGGCCCTGAGACAGGCCCTGATGGCACCTTTCACATGTCTGAGCAAGACATATCCTCCATGGCTCTAGTGTCCCTGTGGGGAAGATGATGCTATCTTCCTCTAAATGTTTTGAGTTAATTAATAAAGACTCTGAACATTGCATTTTTCATGAAGAATCCTCTGTACATATAAACTTAGAAGTGAAAGGAATAGCATTCCCACCTTATTTTTTCCTCTGGGAAATTCAAGAATTTTTTCCAGGTTTGTTTATTTTTATAATTTTTAAAATAACTTTTTGTTTCAGTCTCCATCTTCCAACTGTGCATCATGGTCCATCTGTTGGTGAGCCTAAGAGTGTTAAATGTATATAGCTCCCTCCAGAGTTTCCCAATGAGATTCAATGAAGTTCCATGAGGGACACCTAGGTCTTCTTCCACAAGTGCCCCAAAATAGGGATATATTATTCAATTTCCACCCTCCCATAATATACACACCTGAAACTGAAACAGAACACAAGTGGTTCTACCGGGTACATATCAGTTGTAAATGCATATACCAAACACTTCCAGGTCACCCAGCACATCCCCTGGTATTCCCTCTTAGAGAGAAGACTCCAGAAGCAGCATTGCTATGGATTATGGATAGGGCTACTTGGGGACCCGAATCTCTACTCAGAGGATCCCTCTTTTCAGACAACAGTATTTTCAGATATGTTGGATGATCAATCTTTGGTTTCCTGACCCTGCTGCCTTTACGTGTGGCTGCCTATCCTTGCTGTTCTGGCAAGGGGAAGAGAAAATATTTGGCCTTTGGGAGCTGGACAACTCAATGCCCTGTATAGCTAACAAGAGTGCATGATCCTGAGTTCAAATATTCTGTACCTGTTTTGCACAGGAATGAATATTACACAAGGTGCCAGGCAAGTGAAGCATAGCTAATGTAAAAACACCTTGGTCTGGTTCCCAGTTACCCTGCAGCTGTGTTAGTATTTACAGCACTGCGAGTGCCCCTGAATCAGAATAGGAACAGCTTTTATTCTCTTTGAATGCATAAATCAGGCCACATAGTTCTGCTGGAATTACAGGCTATTTGCACTCATTTGTCTCCCTCCACGTGCTTTGCCCAGCAGGTAGCCTGTAATTATTTGATAATAAAAATTATAGGCATTTTTACATTGCTGGTCCTCTGCAGGAGCCGAAGATTACCCAGCCATTTTTACGCGAGCTGAGAATGCAAGCCTGATGTCCTGGCAGAGTTCCAGGTTGGAAGACTCCATTGCCTGTCTAAATCCTCCTGGTATTTCTAACAGGCTGTGGCACTCTTCTCATCCTCCTGGGGCAGTGCGTGGCTGAACAGCTGCATCGCTGCTCTCTGGCAGCTCCGCAGCACCAGGGTGGCAGGAGGAATTCTTCCCCCCCAAAAAAGAGAAGGGCTCATGGCTCAGTTACTTTGATAAGGTCCCTTGGGGTCCGCAGGGATGAAAGAGGCCAGATGAATGAAATCTATCGCTATGCCCATGTGATAAAAGCTTCTGATGGTTTACATATGATAATTAAAATTTTCAGACACCTGCATGAAAATGACTCTGCTTTGGTTCTATTCCTCCCCCCCCCCAAAAAAAAAATGCTTTTAAAATGATCCAAAAGAAATCAAGGAGATTCGTATTAGCAGCTGGAAGTGTCATATGAGAGGTGTGCAGCCAAAATAAAAGTTTGATAGTGGTAAAAGATTACCTGTTCTATTATTTTTCCCATTTAAGTTAGCTATGCCTGAAAACAGTAAGCACTGGTTTATAAAGAAAATTCTTGCAAAACTATTTCTTTCTCTCTATTATCATTATAAAGGACAACTTTTTTTGCCTATGCATTTGAGAATTTATGTATTTGTAAATATAATAAAACCACAGTGGTTTGGACATTTACCGAGAATGACTGGTTTGGGGAATTTGAGAAACAAAAAGAGATAAAAACATCAGCTAGAAAAAGGAGTGCCTGCATTACAAATGGACTTTGTTATTTTTTATCTTGGCAAGTATCATTAAACTTTAATTCTTTATGCACCCATGACAGATAAGTTTGTCCCACTTCGCATGAAAGATGTTATGCATTATTTTTGACAAAGTCATTAAACCCATTCCAGTGAGACCTCACCCCAGCACGCTGAAGGTCCTGCTTAGCAAATATGGGACTGTGGAATCAGGCCTCAACTTCTCCCCACTGCAATCAGCAGGAATACTGCTGTGAACTTGGAGACAAGCTTCCTTATTTTCCCCTAAAGTTTCCTTTTATTTGGTGAAACAGCCAGTTTCACCAGGAAAAGTGAATGTGCAGGGTCCTGGGGTTTTGCCGGGGGCACACATGTGTTTTGGTTTCTTCGCCTCATTTACAAAAACTGAAACTAGTTTTTCAGTCTGGAAAAATGCATTAAACTTCAGCCTTTAGTGCCAGCACCGTAAGTGTTGACCTGGCAGAGCCATGGCAGCTCAGCCTCTTCCCTCACTGCTTCCAAAGGCAGCTGAGCCCTCACACTACAGGACACACGCGTTGTTTTATGTGCTCAAAGGGAGAGAATAAAATGGTTTGCTGATACTCACCAAGACAAAGTGTTATTCTGTCCCAGACACATCTAAGTTCAGATTTGTGCTTTGCTTCATGACAAGAGCTGATTCTGAGTCCTTTGTCAGTCGCAGCTCTGTCCCACAGGCCTGGTTTGGGGAACAGAGAGGGAATGGTTGGCATGGGCAAGTACCACCTGAGGTGGGCATTCTGACTTGCCTTCAAAGGGTCCCGTATTTCCTATCTGTAGAGTGTTGAGAGGGTTTTAAAGGGACTTACCCCATTCTTTTTATGGCCCTGGTGATAATGAAGGGTCTGAGGGTGCCAGGGACACAGTGGGCAGGGGACCAGGCTGCAGGGATGTGGGAACAATCCCCTCATGGATGATCCCCTCGTGGTGTGGGGGGCATGGGGATAATCCCCTCATGGCATGGAGATGATCCCCTCATGGCATGGGGATGATCCCCTCATGGCCCGGGGCTGACGAGATGATCCTTTCATGGCTTGGGGATGGAGGAATGATCCCCTCATGGTGTGGGCATAGAGGGACGATCCCCTCATGGTGTGGGGATAGAGGGGCGATCCCCTCATGGTGTGGGGATGACGAGACGATCCCCTCATGCATGGAGATAGAGGGACGATCCCCTCATGGCGTCCCACAGCGCAGGCCGGGCCCGCGCCCCTCCAGGGCCTCCAAGACCTGGGCTCCAGGGCAGCCCCGAGGCCGCAGGTCGGGTGAGGTGGGGCCGGCCCCTGAGGGAGAAGCGCCAGTCCCCAGGCGGGAGCCCACCTCGATCTGTGGTGCCGGGCCGGGGCTGCCCTTCTCCTTCTCCTTCTCCTCCTCCTTCTCCTCCTCCTCCTCCCCCGCGTGTGCGGTGCGCGGCCGCATGTGGGGCGCAGGCGGCGGAGTCTCCACCTCTTCTGGCAGCGGGAACCTGTGGCTGCCAAGCTCCATTAAAGCCATCAGCAGCCGGGGGGACGCGCTCCGCTGCGAAGGCGGGGTGGGCTGCGGTGCTTTATTTTAAAATATATACTTTTCTGTTTTCGCCCCCCGCTTTATCCCTCCGCCAGGCTCGGGCTCAGCAGGACGCCTGCGGGCTGAAGCCGGGGTGCCGCCGCGGGCACCGGAGCGCCGGAGGCGGCCCATGGCTGCACCGCCGGGCGCCGCGCCCCGCTGAGCTCCGCGGGCACCGGCGGCGATCGCGCCTCTGGCCGAGACACAGCGGGCACCATGGTCCGGTGCTGGTGGCTCGCAGGGCTGCTCGTAGGTAGGTGCCACCGGCGGCCGCTGCCGTCCCGCGGCGAGAGCACGGGTGGCGGAGTCGGGGTCGTACTCTCATGGGGTCCCCGTCACCTCCCTCACCCATCCGGGCACAGTGGAGGGGCAGGAGCGGGCAGGAGGGTGCGAGGAGTTGGAATGCGACCGGACTGACTTTGTGGAGAGTGCAGACCGACAGCCTGGAGTGTGCAAGAAGTGTGCGAGGAGAGCGCAGCGGACTGGGGAGCGGGATGCAGGAAAAATGCAAGGGCAGTGCGAAGAGGGTGCAAAGAAGCGGCGAGGAGTGGGCGAGAGGACAGGAGGAAGTCTCACGGCGGGTGTCGGTAGGGCCGGAGCCGGGACGGGGATCCCGGGGTGCCCCGGCCCGGGCAGAGGCACCTGGCGGCCGGAGCTCCCCGCTCGCCGCTCCCTGCCCGGGTCACCCTCGCTGCCCGGCTGTCCCGGGCAGGTTTCATGCAGCCCCGGTGCCCGGCTGTCCCGTGCGGGGTTGGCTTCCCTCAGCCCCGGTGCCCGGCTGTCCCGTGCGGGGTTGGCTTTCCTCAGCCCCGGTGCCCGCCCGGCCGGGGCAGGGTTTCATTCAGCCCCGGTGCCCGGCTGTCCCGGCCCGGGCAGGTTTCCCTCAGCCCCGGTGCCCGGCTGTCCCGGCCCGGGCAGGTTTCCCTCAGCCCCGGTGCCCGGCTGTCCCGGCCCGGGCAGGTTTCCCTCAGCCCCGGTGCCAGCCCGGCCGGGGCAGGGTTTCATTCAGCCCCGGTGCCCGGCTGTCCCGGGCAGGGTTTCATTCAGCCCCGGTGCCCGGCTGTCCCGGCCCGGGCAGGTTTCCCTCAGCCCCGGTGCCCGGCTGTCCCGGGCAGGTTTCCCTCAGCCCCGGTGCCCGCCCGGCCGGAGCAGGGTTTCATTCAGCCCCGGTGCCCGGCTGTCCCGGCCCGGGCAGGTTTCCCTCAGCCCCGGTGCCCGGCTGTCCCGGGCAGGTTTCCCTCAGCCCCGGTGCCCGGCTGTCCCGGGCAGGTTTCCCTCAGCCCCGGTGCCCGGCTGTCCCGGGCGGGGTTGGCTTCCCTCAGCCCCGGTGCCCGGCTGTCCCGGGCAGGTTTCCCTCAGCCCCGGTGCCCGGCTGTCCCGGGCAGGTTTCCCTCAGCCCCGGTGCCCGGCTGTCCCGGGCAGGTTTCCCTCAGCCCCGGTGCACGCCCGGCCGGGGCAGGTTTCCCCGCCGCGCTCCCGCGGAGTGCCGGGCGCTCCGCGGCTCCACCGCCGCTCGCCGGGACAGGGACGGGCGGGGGCCGCCCCGGAGCCCCGGGTTGGTGCCCCCGAGCTGTGCGATTGGGAGCGGGGTCAGAACCCCTTAAGCCTTTTCCGAGTGAGCGCCGTGCAAGGATGCCAGAAGGGCTGGCGGTCCGGCGCTGAGCTGGCCAGGGAGTGCTGGGCTGGGGCTCAGCCTCTGCCTCCCACCCGAGGCTCCCGGAGTGGCTGGGGTCGCTGCCCCTTCCCCAGAGGCAGTCGAGCATCCCCTTTGCCACCGCAACTCGTTCCTGTCCCGAGTGTGGTGCACGGAGAGCATCGAGCAGAGTTTAGTTACAGGAAGGGCTTAGAGGTGATTTTCGAGTTGGGAATTCTCCCTGGGAGATTCCAGCACCTGTCCTGGCAAGGGACAACCTCACAAGTAGCCTCCTGCTCCAGGGACGTGACTCTGAACCCCAGCTGTGCAGACAGACTCTCAAAACAGCACAAGCTGCATCTTTGCAGTTCCCTTTCAGAAAGGCATCTTTCAACCCCACGGTTCTTGGAGTAGTTTCAGAAGAAAAGGTTCTGGCTTAAGAGACCATATGGGAAAACATTAAGGCAACTGTGCTGTGAAAAATACACAAAATTATTTCTGTTTATGATGAAGAGCAGTCTGAGGGAGACTCCTCCATCCTCAGACAGTATTTTCCTAGGAAATGCAGAGGAGACACTTGGTTGGGACTCTTGAACAGAAGGGACAGGTGAAAGGAAGGATGGGAGGATGTCCCTAAGGGCCCCGTGCAGTCTGGACGCTGAAAATCCAATCCCTTGGTTTCTACTGCTCTTTTTACCACTTAGTTCACTCATCTGAGGTTTTGGGCAGCAAATACCACATTGGCCTGCCTCTCCAGCTCAGGGTTTAGTGATCAAGGCAAAAGAATGGTGTAGTGACAGCTATTGGACATTACTTGCATTAAGTGTAAAGGACCAGACTATAGAAAGAAATCTCTGAGCAGGGTACTTCTGTAGAGTTACTTTCCTGTTCTCCTTACGTGTGATCTTTGTTATGTGTTGTTTGCAAAATACAGCTGAGAAATATGAATGCTCTAAGTATCTTACTAGCTCAAGTTGCTCTGCTTAGGGATCTGTTATAATGCATTATGTAAGTTTACTCACTCAAGTGTAATTAGAATAATTCTTTCTTAAATCCTCATGCAGTTTCTCTTAGTCCAGTCTAACCTAAACTCTCTGCTTCTTGTATCTGATGTCACTGAGAGAATTTCCAATGATTTCAGTAAGAACAGAAACTGAACCTCAAAATAACTGTTTAAATACCAAAGTTAGACCCAGAATTCATTAAAATCAAAGCAAGCTTTGCTCACTGCACTGTGAGCAAGACAGCATTTTGCATAAGGCTGAACATTAGCATGAGCATGACACCAGTGCATAATTAGTTGAAAAACCACTTAAGTTAGGTAACTGGATCTGACTTTGGAGTCTCCTCCAGAAAAGAATCACTCATTCCTGGAAATGTCCCCAGAGATCTACTGAGTTTTACCTAAACTTTCATTAAAGTCAGTACATTTCAATAACACTGTGCTGATATTTTTCAGGTGTAGCTTCTCCTACATGGTTCTAACATGAAAGATCTATTCTTGCTTTCAATGTTTGTTTCTAAGTTTGAAAGTGACAGTGTTGAGGTAAGATAAGATCACCAGTTGCATTCAGTTAAGAGATTAGCAAGAGAATCCCATAAGTGATAGAACAACACTCAGCATAGAGATGTGTGTCTATTTACACAATAATGTGTCTGTTCTTACTACTAAACCAACATAATTGTCTTTGGTTAAAATATTTATTTGGTTAATGTTTACTTAGCTAATTTTTTTTTTACCAAGTTAGTGGTTTTTAGTCTTCATTTCTCATGCCAAAAAAAATCAACAACTAATGTGCTATGCTGGATTGTGTGATGTGACTCTATTTGTTCTCTCAATAATTATAGGGTTAGCCATGTTTCAAAGTATATGGATATAGATAAAAACAGGGCTGACACGTAAAAAAAGCACAAGGGGAAAAAATATTGTGTGGTTTCTATATTTTCCCCACAAGCACAAATTGTTGAGTAAGGAGATTTTCAAAAGCCAGAAATTGCTCTGAAGAAAACCAAAGCTGGAATCCAATGCTAGGGGAGGCTGCATCTGGCAGAACAAAGTTTGGAAAGAGGTTTTGCTTTCAGTGGGATCCTGTGTTTCCCCACAACAGAGCATATGTCATCTATAAAGACAACGCTTTCATGGGTGAGATACAATCACTGCTAAAATCAACCTCAAAATTAGGAAGCACCTATACAATGCTCTTACACAAGTGCTTTGGTTTTCCTACTCATTTGTTGTGGAAGATAAAGGTATGAAAGAAGAGAAACTTCCTGATTTTAAGATGGTGTATCTCAGATATAATAATCCCAAGAAACTGACAGTGAGAACGTGAGAATTTCAATGTGTAACCCTTCTCTTGTAGTCTAAGAGTGCTGCCAGAAACTGAAAATATGATTCATAGAACAGCTCCTTTTCTTCCCATTTTAATTTGTGTAAGATCCAAGGGGTTAGTAAGCTGCGATCTGTGGGTTTTTTTCTTTAAGGAGTTAAAAGGTCTCATGGTTTAAAATGCAAAATTAGAGAAGTTCTGTTTCTGTCTTAGAAAAGAAGCTCTGATATCTATTTGAAATGCCAGAGCTTCAGGGTGTTAAGGGATAAGAGGGTTGAAATCCATCATTATTTTTGAGTTTTATCAGGGTGATGGTGTGATAATTGTGGCTTTCATAGTGGTGTTTTCTCATTTTCAGTGAATAGCTTATCGAATCATCACGGTTTGAATTCAGCTGAAACTGAATGCTGCTGAGAAGCTCAGCTCCTGTGGCACTGTTAGACAGATATTTGGATTGGTGCAACATCTACTTACAGCTGGTGTGAGGGGACATAAATCAACAGGAGAAGTCTCATCGCAGAGTGCGTGAAGAGATTTGCTTGAGTTTAGATTTTAAAATCTTGCTTTAAACTTGAGTGTATGTCAAGCACTGAAAAAGTCCCCCATGGTTTCTGCTGGGTTAATAAGAAACATTGACAAATGTGTGACATTTTGGCCTTGTCTAACTCCAAGACTGTGGTCTTTGGAAGCAGCATTCTCCTGGCACTCTGGGATCAATGTATACACCAAGCTCCCCACTGAGACAATTGGATTCACCTTGTTCACACTCTCACTAAATCCACAAGTGCTGGACATGGCAAGTTATGGCTTGGCTCTCCCCTGTTGATACAAAAACACAATGACATGTTATTTTTAAAGCTTTTCAGAGAAAAAAAAAATCATATTTACCAGTTAGGCTGCCAGGAAAAGACAGACAAAAATATAAATGACAGCAAGGTTTTGCTGCAGAAAAGCACCCAGAGTTTGTTAGTTTTGAGTAGCAAAAGTCCTGTTATTTGATTATGCAGCACGTAGGTTGAATGTCAGCTCTGATTTTAGCATCTGTCGGCAGAGTTTAGGAGAACTGGAACACATCAAAACTTGGCTAATGTGGACAGGCTAAACAGTAGACTGAAATTTCAGGCTATCTAGAAACCACACCCAGACCCCAAAACACATGTTAGAAGTAACTTTAATTCTGTGCTCCAGCTGAACAAGTAACCTTTTTCTGTGGTCACTTGTGGCTCTAAGTTAAACGTGTGTGTGTTGCTGGTGTGGGCTCTGGATCAGTTTCTGCAGAGCTTTTTTCTTGAGGATGCTTTCTGCTATGACTGCTTTTGAATACCCATCTCATCCTTGGCTTTGCAGGAGCCAAGTAGCCTCAGAATATTAGATCCTATTAGATCCTACTTTTATTACTATAAACAGTATCCTTGTAGCAGTGCCAAGAGTCCTGTTGTGTTAGGTGCTAAATAAAGAGAGAACAAAAGGATTGTTTTTGCTTTAGTGGGTTTATAACCTAATTTCCTGGACTTAGATTTTCAGCAGTGAGTACTTGACATAGTAGGGACCTGCTGGGATTCCCAGCTGTGTCCAGCAGTTTAGTACCTATTGCAGTTGCTTCAGTCTCTATGTCCTGAAATGCCTTAGTGCGTCCGGCCCTCATTTCTAGTCCCATGGAGGCCAGGCAGGGATTCTGAAGAGCAGGACAGTGAACAATGTGCTTACACAGGAGAGCAGCTGTCCCCCGTGGGAGCAGGGAACTGGGGCGGCTCCATAGCAGTGGGAGACTGAAAGGCCACTCAGATTATCCTGCCAACTCCCTGCCTAGAGCGGGTCGTTCCCTGCTGAACTAATGCCTTGCTCAATCCCTCAAATCCTGCCAAGCAAGTGGACTTACGTTGCCTTCTACATTGTGCCTCGAGAAGTTCACTCTGCCTTACAAGCCACATGTTTTTCCTCTCTTCATTCACTCCCAACAGAATCCTTTTATTCACTGCAAGGAATTCCTTCCTTTCCTTGGTGTTTGTGCTTTGTGAATATTTATAGGCTGTTATCATATCCATCTTGCTCAGCCAGGCTATATGTACTTTGCTCTTTTAATCTTCCTTTGTAACTCAATCCCTCCCACCCCCTCATCATTTTTTGTTGTTCTACTCTCAATTCCCGCCAGTTCCAGTTGCTCATTTTGCTTTGGGTAAATGCTGTATTTATGTTAATATTATGTGGTGGGTGGTCCTCTCTGCACTCTTGGTCCATGTGAGTGATTTAGACGTTTGAAATGAGGTTGACATTTTATAGCCAAGCCATGGCTGATTACTGGTTCTACTCTTCAAAGCACTCCAGGAAAAAATATGCTTAGCAATCACTATTAAAAATGGCCATGATAGCCACTAATAAAGTGTCTGTGCAGGGGTTCAGGGGTACTGCCAAAACCTGCATGGGTGCTCTATACATTCAAAACAACAGTGTGGCATTAATTTCACATCCATGCACTGTTTTTTCTGTTGGGTTTCCAGCTCATCTGAATTAAAGAATATAGATGTAAAATCTGCCATTTGGTAAGAATGTGAATTCTGGTTAGAATTTAACTGAGTCATGATGGTACCCTGGGGTACCATTGTTCAGCATTGGACTGAATTGTTTTGTTTTTGTTTTGGAAAAAAAAAAAATGCTTCCCCCTGTGTGCTCTCCCCAGCCTTTCACTGTTTAGGCACCCAGGGAGTTAGAGATCTCACTGTGGTCTCACCTATCTCACCAAACTGAAATTCAAACTTTCAGCAGTTCTCAAGTAAAAAAGCTCTAACATCACCTTTCTTTCCTTCTTTTTCTTTTGGGTTTTGGTTACATATTTACCTGTGCCAGACTTACATGGCAACACTGATCAGAGTTTAACTCAAGTTATGGTATGTTAATGCTGTGAGTTCTCAGATTTTGGCTCACAGCAGGATCCTGTTCTCAACACTCTTGCTCTCTCTCCTGCCCTAGCTGGGCTGCCCAGTGCAGGGCTGGCAGCAGGACAGGCTCTGAGCTAAGGGCCAGTTGCCCCTGAGCTGACCACAATGGCTGGGCCAGCTGAGGCCATTGGGCTGCATGGAATTGCTGCTCTGTTCTCCAGTAAATCTTTTGACACTGACCAGTTTCGCTGTAGAAGAAGCACAGACTGGTCTGAATCTGTGCAACATCAGGGCCTGAGAGGAGGAACATGAAGTGAAATGGCTCCTGTCTCTGTCAGGACAGCAAGGATGTTGTGAGTAGAGCTCTGTTGTGTAACCTAAGAGTGATGTTTTGGTGAGCATGAACTGCAGGAGAGCTCTTGGGAGGGTGGACTCATGTCTGGCTCTCGTGCTTTGATGTCTTACCACAAGCCTCTGTGACAGCTCTTACATGTTCTGCTTAGTTCACCCCATTTGAGAATATGATGGTCTTGAAGGTCCTTTCCAGCCAAAATAATTCTGTGATTCCCCCTATCCCATTTCTCCTTCTTTTCTCAGACAGAGTGTTACCATCAGTTTATGGGGATGGGCATCTTCTGAATAAGGTGCTGATGAGACCTTTCCTACTTACAGACTCCCGTAAAATTGGGACCAAGCCCTTGAATTCCATTTACAGTGTTAGGCTTGGTTGTCTTTTGGGTAAACAGCCAGAGAGGCAGTTTTAAGAAGGCATTTTATTTAAATGTAGTTTATACTGAAGAAGATCTTTGGGGTACTTCTCCTTCCTCCCCTTCCCTACCACAATCTCATATGTCTTGTCATCTGTTGCTGGACATGACACTTAACAAGAAAAATACATGATTCCGTGATTCCAAGAGCAAAATATTTTATTCTCTAGTGCCTTTAAAACCCTCAGGCAACTCACCACAAGCCCTTCACTATTTTAATATTGGAAATGGGACAGAGCAGACAGAGCTTAGAACAAAGCCAGGCTAAAACCATAGAAAGGGATGTCTAAACTCATATGCCATTGCGCTAAATGTATGTGGTGAAAGTATGTTTTGAAAAACTTCTCTAAAATCCCAAACTTGGGACTTTTGAGTCAGCTGAGTTTCCTCTTAGGATCTGCAGGATTTCATGTGTGATTATGCTCAGCTGTGAAGAGGAAACTCAGGGTGATGCTCTGCAATGATAGTTCGTGGGTAATAGTTACTGTGGAAGCCCTGAGGGCTTAACTGAGAAACATTTAATGAATTCAAAGGATTTTATGAATATCATGAACTGAGCACCAGACTGGTGAAACAGCTAAATGCAAACATACCCATTTTACAGAAAAATAAGAGAAGGGATGAATAATAGAAATACTTTTCCAGAAACCAAACAGTGCTCCAGTGAAAGCACTGGCATCGTCCCTCAACCACTTGACCACATTCTGGCTTCAGTTCAGGGAGGCATTACTAATCAGGAAAAATGCTCATGCACTGGCTTAATTTCAAGCACATGCTTAAGTTTCACTGCAACCAATGAGACTTAAGTGTGTGCTTAAGTCCTGTCCTGAACTGTGTTCAATTTGCATATAGGCAAAATGCAACGTTCTGCTCTGATAGAGTTTTTAATCCCCAGTGGGCTATATTTAAATTTTATAACTTTGTAATATTATAATATAAAATTTATCTCTTCCCACAGAGCTATTCTCTTGGAAATGCTTTTTTCTGAGTGAATTAAAGGTACCACTAACTTAATCTCCACACAAATGCAAGAAAAATTGATTTGTTAAATATGACCATTTTGTTTGCTTCTAAAAGAATGCTTATTCCTTTAGTGGCTAACCCAAAACCCATTCTGTATTCTCTCAGGAGAGAAAAATGCTAAAGAAACACTGTTTTGCCGTGTTAATGAAGTCTGTGTGGAAAAGTGTAATTCACTTATGCAAAATACATTGATATATTTCTTATCACCCGTTTCTTTCCAGTCTGAACATTCCTCAGAAAATATCAAAGGTTTTATGTCATCTCTAAATGAAGAACTGTGTAATGCTCTGTGACTTCAGGCCCTGATCTTATCCCTGTGAATGGGTGACTAACTGAAACATTAGAATTATAAATGGGAATGATAAAATCTGGCCATAGGAGGCAATAACATGTAACAGATTAAACACTCTAGCTCTGGAGAAGAGCTGATCCACAGTAACTAATTTGTTGCAAACTGTAATATATGCATTTTCTCCTCCATTTATGAAGAAGCAGATGTGTGACTCAACTTTGCTTTTTTCCAGAGTCAATCTGCTTGGGGGAGCACAAACAAGATTTGTTTCCAAGGAGGAATATGACAGCATTTCTCTCTTGGTTGATGATTTTTTCCTTTAGAAGTGAGAAGTGAGAAGTGGCTCTGCATCTGGAGCACACAGCTCATGTGTAGCACAAGGCTCTCATTTCCAGGCTTGGCTGTTTCCTCAAAAATCTTCCACCTTAATTTTACCAACAATTTACTGTGAGGAGAAACTGAGACTTTCCAGTTCTGCCCTTTTTATCATTTGATGCCATGGCTCTGATTTTCCTGAAAGTAGTTTATACAAGTGAGGGTTGGAATGGTTGGTCAGCAGCTGCTGCTGTTTGCTCAAGGCTTGGTGTGGTTTGTGCTGATGGCAATGCCGAGCAGGCTCTGCCACTCCTGCCTGCCTGGGTGCTCGTGCAGCCCCTTGCTCCGAGGCTTTGGGCTGGTCTTTGGGATGCAGAATGCACTGCAAAGCTGGGAAAAGCCCCTGTTTTGTCTAAGTGCTGTGCTGGGGAGCTCTCTGGAAATGTTTGTGGTTAATCGATACAGACAGACGGCAGAGCGAGCGAGGGGGAGAGATCACAGACATTTTTTTAGGTTTTCCTATGAATGAGGATTTTTGTCTTGAAGATGAATTGTGAATAATTCCTTCCTCTTGCCTGAGCACTCTATAGAGCAGTTAATTTGTGTCTCTCTTAAGAAAGAGGAGCTGCTCTGATGCTCTTTACCAGGGGCTGAGTAACAGAGTGACATATGAGTGACAGCCACTTTATGCTGCTCTTGGAATAGAGAGGTGCTCTAACTACAGATTTTACGTCTGGGACTAAACTTTTCCAGCTTGAAAGGATGTTTGGATCTGGTGGGGCTGAAGTATTTGAGAGAGAAAAAAGCAGCCACAAATTTTGGACACAAGCCAATAGCTTTTGGTTTGAGGATGCATCCAGCTTGGAGTCTTGTGCACAATTAAGTAAGACAAAATCCCTAGGAATTCCCATCATGTCAAATATTTACATTCTGGAGTTTTTTTTCCTTTTTTTTTTTTTCTTTCCCCATGAAGTTTGATTCTGATTATAAAAATTCCCTTTTGTATTGAATGTGTCAAAATGCAGTGCTTGCATTGCCAAAGTGTCTTTGCTCCCAAACAATGTAGACTCTTAGTGTTTCTGCCAAGAGTAGCACGAAGGGTTCAGTGAGATATTGAAGCTTCTGCTGCAATAAACACACGCAGAGCTCAGTTTGTGAGTTGACTGGGTTATATTGTGTATCTTTTATAGCTGCATTCTATGTATCTATAGACTGCACTGATACCTCTAGAGTCTTTCTGTGGTTATGGGCAAGAGGAAATTTGACCCTTATGTCCATTATTACCTCTAATAAAAATACGGTTATTTTTTAGTTTACCGTATTCTCTAGGATAATAATTTTGTGTTTGTTTGAAGTGTGGTTCAGTTTGGACTGCCCTTGTTCTGATGACTCTCCAGTATTTAGGTCTCTTAGGGCAGTCAAATGAATCTTGGCATATTCTGAGTGTGAGTTTAAAAAAAAGCCCTGGGAGTAGGGAGCACACAGGACCACAGAGCACAGCCATGGCACAGCTGGGATGAGGATACAGATCCCCAGCTCCTAATGGCTCTCCTAAATAGGCACCCATGGGGCAGCCTCACACATGCTGCAGCTGCCAAATTAGAGGTTTAACTAATAGCAGTGGGTTTTGTCATCCCATATTTTCCCATTTTCACATGAAGAATCACAGGAACTGCACTTTAGGAAGCACGAGTGCAAGCAGTTGTGAAGGAGTTGGCTGTGCCTGCTCACCTCATCCAGCCCTGAAGGATGGTAAGAGCAGTGCAGTTGTGAGTCTGCTCCCAAAAGAGCAGAACTCTAATAATGTGTCTTTCCAGCTGTTTCATGCACTCCAGAGCAGGGGGAGGTACCAGAAAATGCAAGGCTGGTTTCCCTGGCCTTTGGGTACTGCTCTCCTGCTTCACTGGGGGCTTCCCTTTCCAAATGTTTATTCCTTTTGTGGTAGTTCAGGCTTTGTGTGCTTAAGTCTACACAAATATATTTCAAATGACCTGTAAAACCTTCACAAATGGCAGCAGCATAGTGAAGGCTGAATTTGTCCATCAGATAAAATTCTGAAATTACTAAGTGGGAATCCCTCTCCTTTTAGAGGGGATTTAGTGGGGTTCCCTCTCCAGGAGCCTCTGACTTGCACAGCAGACATTTAATTACCAAATTCCCACTTTACTTGGTCCAGAGTTTGTATATTGTGACTCTGTGTGTTCATCTCCTTGGCTGAGGCATGGGGTGTGCAAACCTTTCATATCCTCATTCTGTGGGAAGGTGACACACAGATATTGGATCTTTTGCTCCAGCTGATGGGCAGGCTGGAAAGCAACCTGCGTCCTATGGAGTGAATACAAGTTGGCTTCAAAATGTCCAGCACGCTCCTGGGTAAAATGCAAAGTACAGCTGCAGCAAACAAGCTCCATCTGGGCTCATAAAGCCCTGGCTGGGCTGAGCTCTATAGGGACAGGGGTCAGCTATACCACCGAGAATCAGTGGGATTTCGGGAGGAGCTTCACCGAGAGCTCATTCCGTGGTGCCATGAGAAGGGAAATCCCAAGTTTCTTAGAGAAGCAAGCCTGCAATGAGTTCCACAGAGTGCTTAGGCAAAGAGTGAATAATGTATAGGAATATATGTACATATGTGTGCGTGCATGCAAAGGTCTTCAGGATTTAGCTGAGTGTTCACACATTCCCTAAGCCAATAACATCCGTTGTTATGGGAAATGAGGTAAGTGACAGAATTACTGTCCTTATGGCGGGCGACAGGCGAGGCCAGCGTTCCCATGCTGTAATTCCCCGTTCCAGCCACTGCCTCAACAATAGCATGAGAGGGGAAGAACACGAACAAAGGGCACTCGGTTTTATTTGAGGATTTCATCTAAAAACCATTTGGATTCAGATGAAACTCAACTCGGAAAACTTGAGAGAAATAAACCCCCCCGTGTCCTTAGCTAAGGGTTTGGCGCTGAGCGAGCCCGCCGGGGGTCATTCGGTGTGCGGGGCTCGGCGCTGGGGGCTCCGCTCCGCGCTGACCGCGCCGACCGCGCTGACACCGCGCTGACCGCGCTGACCGCGCTGACCGCACTGACCGCGCGGAGACCGCACTGACCGCGCTGACCGCACTGACCGCACTGACCGCGCTGACCGCGCTGACACCGCGCTGACCGCGCGGAGACCGCACTGACCGCGCTGACACCGCGCTGACCGCGCTGACCGCGCCGACCGCGCTGACCGCGCGGAGACCGCTCTGACCGCTCTGACCGCGCTGACACCGCGCTGACCGCGCTGACCGCGCTGACACAGCGCTGACACAGCGCTGACCGCGCCGACCGCGCTGACCGCGCTCCCCCGTGTCCGCAGCCTGCGCGGCCGCGGAGCCACGCTGTCGCCAGCAGCTGCGCCACCTGCAGGACAGCGCCGGGATCGCCGCGCGGCTGCCGCCCCGCCTGGAGGGGCGCTGGGTCTCCACCGGGTAAGGCACCCCCAGAACCGGGTAAAGCACCCCAGAGCCGGGTAAGGCACCCCCAGAACCGGGTAAAGCACCCCAGAGCCGGGTAAGGCACCCCCAGAACCGGGTAAAGCACCCCCAGAACCGGGTAAGGCACCCCAGAGCCGGGTAAAGCACCCCAGAACCGGGTAAGGCACCCCCAGATACGGGTAAAGCACCCCAGAACCGGGTAAGGCACCCCCAGAGCCGGGTAAAGCACCCCAGAACCGGGTAAAGCACCCCCAGAGCCGGGTAAAGCACCCCAGAACCGGGTAAGGCACCCCAGAACCGGGTAAAGCACCCCCAGAGCTGGGTAAAGCACCCCCTGAGCCCGGGGAAGGCACCCCCTGAGCCCGGGGAAGGCACCCCAAACCCCCGGAAGGCATCCCAATACTCTGGGGACATGCCCCAAACCCCTGACAATGCACCCCTAAAACCACGGGGAAGACACCCCATACCCTGGGAGGGAACATCCATCTCAAAGCACCCCAGATTCCCAGGAACACGTCCTTAATGTCCCAGGTAAGCCACCTCGTTCTACTGGGAAGGCACCCCATCCACTGGGAACCATCCCCAGACCCCAGAGGATCTCAGAATGGACCCCTAAAGGCCCCAGCCCCTCAGTGCAGCTCCTGCCCGCAGTACAGCAAACTGTCAGGCAACAAGAAGAGAGTTTCCTTCTCCCCTTCCCCAAGCCCTCAATCCCATCTGGAGGAAGGCTGGGACCCCTGGTTGTCCCTAGAACCTCCTGCCACTTTCCCATCAGGGTGCAGCTCAAACGGGCAGAGCAGCCTTGATTCCTGCTGCCCTCCGCACTCCTGCCATGGACATGCCTGAAGTGTAAGGTCTCTGTCCATCACTTTCAGATTTTAGTAGCAGATGCCCAGACTGTAAAGCCACCCAAGGGTGGCCACCATGTGTGGGAGGCTCTTGCCCAGGCAGCTGATTCCACCTCTGCTCGCCCCTCTCCCACACCCCGGCTGCCCTGGCAGGGATTTCCCCCGTTCGGCCGTGGCTCAGCGCTGCTCTCCCCGCAGGTGTGAGGTGCGGCCGGGACCCGAGTTCCTGACCCGATCCTACCTCTTCTACACCAACCGGCTCTTCAAGGCCCTCCAGTTCTACTACTGGGACCCGTCCTGCCGCGACCCCTCCTACTCGCTGGTCATCAAGGGCAAGCTCCGGCTGCGCCAGGCCTCCTGGATCACCCGCGGGGCCACCGAGGCCGACTACCACCTCCACAAAGTGGGCATCGTGTTCCACAGCCAGAAGGCCATGCGGGAGGTGGCCTCCTGGATCAACCAGACCTCTGGCGAGGGCTGCCGTGGGTTCCTGCCCCCGGGGCGCTCCTGGGCTCCCGGAGCCCTGTACGAGGTGCTGAGCGCCAAGACGGAGCGCGACTGCACGGCGGCGCTGGGCTTCGCCATGCACGAGCTGAGCCTGCTGCGCGTGGAGAGGCACTTGCAGCCGCTGCTGCAGCCGCAGCAGAGCGGGAGCCGGCTGGTGGAGGAGCTGTACCTGGGGGACATCCACACGGACTGGGGGGAGAGGCTGCACTACCGCCCCACCGGCTACCAGCGCCCCTTGCAGAGCGCCCTGGTAAGGATGAGGTTCCCTCCCTGCACCGGGGCTTTGCCAGCCATTCCCTGGCTGTTCGAGGAGCACCTTGCAGCACTTGGGCCCCGCAGTCCCAAGGACACGCGGGTGAGGCAGTGCGGGGCTGCAGGGGTGGGATCCCGGGGCATGTGGGGTTCACCCTCTGCCTTCCTGAGAGAACAGGATGGGTGAAAGCTCAGCAAAACCAGCATGGGAAACAAGCCTGCACAGGCATGGGCCTGGAGCTGCCAGCTTTTGTTTGGCCGTGTTTTCCGAGGAAATGCAGTTTCCTTGTTCCCCGCACCAAAGTCAGCGAGGGCTTCAGGCTGCACATTGTTAGAGCCCATCTGCTCTGCCCTTCATCTGCTCTGCCCTTCATCTGCTCTGCCCTTCATCTGCCTGCCCTCTCCTTGCTCTTGGGCTGTGCTCCAGGCTGAGGGGAGCAAGGGATCTGCCATTAACTCTTCAGCCCTTGCTGCAATGCCAGTAGCACAGGAACTTGCCCCCAGTACAATAATGTTATTACACAGAAATCAGACTTCCATTTTGACATACGTAAAATTGAGCAGCCGACTTTGGTTGGCTTTTGTTATATTTTATTTTGGTTTTTAGCAACTTGGTTTATTCCCAGGAAAGCAGCTTTCCATCCAAATTGAAGCTGATCAAATTAGAAATGGTAGAGCAGTGAGATGACATGAAGAAACCTCTCTGAACTTTTCCAGATAGAAGGGAAATAAATGAAATAAAAATTATTTTGGGGCAGCATTTCCCCACACCTCAAACTACACCAACTGAACTTCGAAAAACACAGAGAAACATCCCTCTCCCTCTCCCTCTCAAAAGTAACATTCTCAAATTGGTTAAACTTGTATTATCTTGGGCCAAAACCATATATATGAGCAAAACCAGATGGTAAACATAAACACTTTAAAAAGTTAATTTAAAACCAAACCTAAAGATACTAAAATTCACTCTCTGAATACAGCCCTGTAATTAATCAGCCAACAGCTCTCCAATGGACCCGCACATGATGTCACCACTTGGCCATAATTAGAAGCTGCCATACATTAGAAATAACTTCACACGACTGGTTTAAGCAAGTAAGGGTTTTGGCTCCATGTCCATAGTGATAATTTTATTGGGCACAGGATTTTTCTTTTTTAAATTTTTTTTTTCATTTTCTGTGAACTGACATCCATTTGCCTGTGCTGTTGAGTTACACAGCTATGTCAGGAATTATTTTTAACTCTCTTTTTGAAAATATCACTCTTTTCCCCTTAAATTTATATCTGTTTTAAAGAAACCCATTCTCCCCAAATTACCTTTCATTATCAAAGAATTTCCTGCCTAAGGAGAGCATATATATTTGCCAACTTCTGGGATTATTTAGCCATAATGTACTGTGTACTGTCAGCACTCATTACTGTGACAGTAGCAGTAAAGCAAGCTGAAAATGACTAAATTACAGTAGACTCCAATCAACTTGCATGTAAATTACCCACCCTACAGTTAACTACTGAGTTATTTAACCTTCTTGCCTATGACAGTTCAGTAAAGATTAGCTCGTGTTCTAGAAAATTATATAATGTTCCAACCCTGCTTATTTAAAAATAAATCAGTTGTGATATATGAAGTACAAGAAAAATTTCCAAGCTACACAAAACCCCTGCTGGCAGCGGATCAGGGGCAGGGCTGCTTTGACTCAGCTCTGCACGGGCGGGGAAGCGAAGGTCAGGGCCCCCTTCTGCAGAGTCCTTTTCTTCTCCCGTTCTGGCTGCTGGGAAAACGCCGCGTCCCCCTCCCTCCCGTCCCGCTTATCCCGCTCCTCCCCCGCATCCCCGGACGTGGGAACGCGGGCAGGAACGGCCCGAGGGGGAGGCAGAACACCCTGGGCTGTCCTGGAGGTGCTGCAGCTCCAGCATCTCCCCACGGCCAGGTGTCACATCCTCCTTCATTCCCAAAATCTGCGGCGTCGTTCTGTTCTGGCACGGCCCAGCGCCCTCATGCTCACCCAGCTCGCCGTGGAAAACGGGCGGGGAGCACGCTGGCAGTCCCGAGGGAGCGCTCCCGTCCTGGCTCTGCCCTGGCCCGGGGCTCCTCCCGGGCTGACCTCCGCGGCCGGCACAGCGCGGTGTCCTTGGGCACCAGAATAGCAAAGAGCAGGGCAGCGCTTGATGCCCTTAATCTGCTCGGCAGCCTCGGCCGAGCTCCCCGCAGTTCCGCAGCCTGCTGTGGGCGAGGGGACTCGCGGCTTTTGAAATATTCTAGAATGTTTTGGTGGGGTTTTCTTTTTTTTTTTTTGCTTCCCAGTTGGCAGAACTGTTATTTTCTGTCTCCTGCAGCACCACGTGCAGCCTTGCCCGGCGTGTGCGATCGTCTCCAGGGCCGATGAGCACCACCCGCCGATCCTGCCCGCCCGAGCCGCGCTGCCCATGCAGCTCAGCGGCAGCTGGGTCAGCGCCCACTGCGAGGTCCGCCCGGCCGTGCTCTTCCTCACCAGGTACTTCACATTCCACGGCAACAACCACACCTGGGAAGGGCACTACTACCACTACTCCGACCCGCTCTGCAGGCAGCCCACGTTCACCATCTACGCCTCCGGGCACTACAGCCAGGGCATCCCCTCCTCCAAGGTGCGGGGCGGCACCGAGCTGGCCTTTAAAGTCACCCAGGCTCGGGTGACGCCGATGGACCAGGTGACGGTGCTGATGCTCAACTCCTCGGAAGCGGGAAGCTGCGGGCTGGCGGGCTCCTGGAGCGCCGGGGTGGAGCAGGATATAACACCCACCAACGGATGTTTGGCTCTGGGCATCAAGCTGCCCCACACCGAGTACGAGCTGTTCAAAACCGAGCAGGACACGCAGGAGCGCAGCCTCCTCTACATCGGGGAGCGGCCCACGGACGGCTCCAGCCCCGACAGCCCCGACAAGAGACCCACGTCCTACCAGGCCCCTCTGATCCAGTGTGCTGCAGCCTCAGAGGAATTCTCCAACTACATCAGTCTGAAATATGTGGGAAGAAAGGATGCTAACGGGATCGAAGCACTACAACCTTTGCCTGTGGCCTTTTTATTGTTTATAGCACTTCTGTTTGTAAGATGGGACTAGTTATCTCTTCAGGTACAGTGCAGAATTTAGATAAATCTTGGTGCTAGTGTGATTTTTATATCCTTGAAATGAGCACATCTGGAATCAGTTTTACTCAGATTTGGAAACACTTTTTAAAAACACCCAATAGTGAACGAAGCCAAGGAGATATGCCTGACTCCACACTGTTTGTCCTGTGGCTTTATTGCCTAATCTCTCCTCTTTGCGTGTAAATTTAATGTACTGACACGGATGCACTGCACATTGCAACAGATAATTTAGCAGCATGAGGGGGGAAAAAGTGACATCAATTAAAATTGCTGCTTTGAGCTTTTGACATTGCTAAGATTTAATCAAGAGCTTGATTCAGATGTAATTCAAACATCCGAAGTGTTGGCTGCTGAGTTTCTTTGAGGTTAGGTTCCCTCCCATCACACTCCTTTTTGCTGTTCATGCAAATTTAATCTGCAGAGTCAGTCAGCAATAAACAGTCAGCAAGTGTTCTTGAGAAGGGCACGGTTCACATGCCTCTTGCAGTTTACAGATATTTTCTGCACTTTGCCTGTGTATGTCACACACAGGGACCCACAAACACTTGGAGATGCCCAGAAGAGCCCTCACAGAGGGCTCGACTTTTCCACCTGACCCTGGGCATAGATTACAGTAGCTGGAAAACACTTCTGAGCACAACAGCTCCAAGCCACTGCATCCCTGCTGTGTTACCCCAGCTCTCCAGTGCAGTGCTGGCCTGGCTGAGCCATCAGCAGTGTCCCCGTGCCACTGCTGCCATGCCTGGCACAGTCACCATGTGCCCTGGGAAGGGAAAGATCCCTCGCCAGCCTTCTCAGGCCATGCATTTCCACTGCCTCCTTTTCAGCTACTGGCACAGCAGTTGTTATTCCAGCTCTCCTCTCAAAGTGTCACTTCCAGCCTCATTCCTGTACAGATGTTTTATAAATCTGCCTCTGGTGAACAATGAGCTGAAGAGATGCTCAGATCAGACAGCACAGTCAGGTCAAACTGATTCCTACTGACAAGCAGGACAAATGATGAAATTATATTCCCTGTCTGCTGCAGCTAAGCATCATATAACTTCCTCGAGAAGCCCTTCTCCAGCAAAATCCTCTCCAAATAAGCCTATATATCTTACCCACAAAAGATATTTTGTTAAAGCAGCTATGCAATAGCCACCTTCTTAATGCTGTATTTACAAACTTGCAGCTTGTACTTAGATAAATTATGGGGTTTATAACACAAAAATACTTAGGGGGGATCTGTACATTAATAATTCAAATGAGATGCTTATTAAATGCATTACAGTTGTGACACAAATGTTGTCAGCATGTTCACATGTTCCAGGCATGACCCAACGTTAGTCATGTACACAAACAGTTCTACTTGAAGGTGATACACAAAAGGGCCAGGCTTGGCTGCCTTGCCTTGGGTTCCCTCCCTAATCCCTGGAGACTTCAGCAGGAAAATCTTATTTCCAGCCTTGTTGGTTGTGCTTTGCTCCCTGCTGCTGCATGGAGATCCAAGGGCAACTGGAAGTGATCTCAGAGGAGGTGGTGTCTCCTTGGGGATGTTCCCATTAGGATGCTGTGAGCTGGGGCCAGCCCAGCTGCACCTCCTGTAAGCCACACTGGCAGAACTTTTCCTTCAGGGGTTTCCCATCACTGTGCTCAGCACAGCCCAGGAGAGGCTCCTGTGGCTCCCATCAGCACAGGTACCTGTTCTGCAGGACACAGATGCCCATGGCAGGGACAGGGAACAGCCTTGTGCTGCCTTTGGAGCGTGGGTGGAAGAGGGAGAAGGCAATTCCTGCCCTACATTTACCCCCATGAACCCGAGTTGTGAGCAGATACTTCTTTACATGGCACAGAAATGGATTAAACTTAACAAGTGCCCAGGTCCTGCAGGGTGTAAAAGATCTTACAAGGCCACAGATCCTTTCCAGGTGGGGATGGGATTAACGTGATGTGGAACACCATCACACCCTTATGCAATGTTAGCAAGGCTCTGCCCTGCAGCAGCTCAGGCACCACTGGCTCCAGCAGCACCAGGGCCCCACTGCCCTGTGAAACCCCATCAGGAGCCTCCTTGTCCTCTTCCCCCCTCCAAGTACACCTCTGAGAGGAAAAAAACCCACAGAAGAGCTATTTGCATAAATATCATAACTTTTATTGTTCTGTTCACAGTTTTTGAAGACACATTCCTAAATTACACAGTTATTCTCTCTTAAGAATTTGTGCCTTTTTCCAATTTGAATTTGCCTGGCTTTGACTGCCAGTTGGTGATTCTTGTGTTGCTTTTTAGGATCAGAGAGCTGCAGTGTGCAGTATTTTCTGCCTGTGAAGGTACTAGTGCACTGTAATCAAGACAGTCTCAGTTCTGGTAGAAAAACTCAGCCAACTGAGTTTTCTCTCACCCTCTCTAAGGCATTTTCACACTCCACCAGTAATTTCTGAATCATATTTTTTGCATCCATTCCAATTACTCAGCTTCTCTTGTAGAATGTAAATATCCAAATTGCATCCAAAATTCCCAACTCTCCCAGCTGAGACATACAGAAGGATAATCACTTACAGTTAACAGTAATTAAAAACAAGAACACATTCGTATTCATTAGGCTTTTACCCTGGGATTGCACTGGGAATGTACATGGAGCTGTTATTCATTCTGGTCCTGGCTATGGATATTTCTGTAATGTTTTATCAGCAGTGATTTTGTATCTGTGCTCCTCAGTGATCTGGAACCACTGAATCTGCCAGGTCCCTGCAGAACCCTTCTCTGGGCATCCCCATTTCATGGTGGTTCTCTTTGAGCTGCAGCCGTGTGTGATTGTCAGGGAACAGAGCTCTGCAGGGCCCTGACAGACCCAGCTCACTCTGATCCCAAAGAGAACTGAAACCCAAAATGCTGAATGAGAGGATTTAAAACAAGCTGTCAGAAACATCCATCTCCTTTCCCAGCCCTTTCCAGGGTGCCCCACTGTCCTGACCCACTGTCCACCCCCAGCAGCAGCTCAGACACTGCCCCAGACTCCTCCTTTGCAAACACTGATCAAGGTTTCTGGGCCTCCTGAACTAAAAACTGTTAATTTTTAATCCTGAGCATTGCTAAGGAATGACATCACATTTCCAGCTCTCTTACATCATCCTTAGATTTTACCTCCTGCATCTGTTTCTTAACAGTTCTTATTCTATTGCAGATTTCCTCTGAACTTCAGCTCCTCATCACCCTCTCCAAGCACCCCAACCCACATTTTGCTTTTGCTCTGGGTTGTGCTTTATTTTCTGCATTTCCTAACTCCCATTTTGAATGGATTGCTGTCTGCTTCCCTTTTTCTGGTTTGTTTTTCCATCTAAATTTTCCCCTCATTTCATCACTGAAGTAGGATGGGCAGTTAGCCAAAGTTGTCCCCCTTCTCAATTGCAAAATTATTGTTTTTTTGGCCATTTAATACCTTTCAGTTAGAAAACTGTCAATTCTACTTCAGTTTTTCATCTAATTTCCTCCTCACTCCCAGATCTGATATGAAATTCACTCAGCTATGCCCTTTTGAAGCACCAATTACATTTATTAGCAGCTCACGTGGCTGTTTTCTGAGCTCTGCTGCAATCAGGATCCCAACCTCATTTCTGACATTCATATATCTTTATCTGGCATAAACAAGACAAACCAAATAATTTCATCCTTCATGTCTAACACTGCTTCAGAAAAGCAGGTCTAGGATACAGACCAGGAGCTTTAATCCTGACTACTGAATTCCTTTCTACCACAAAACAAATAAATGTTTTTACTGTCCCTGTGAAGAAAACCCAAGCCAGCGTGTGCTGGAAGTTGATGGTAACAGGCACGTGTATCTTAGTAAACTCTTCCATGTTAACTTCTCTTAGAATAATTTTTTAAAAGATTAATTATTTTTTAACCACTCCAAAAAGCAAAAATAAACTAATTTTCTAAGTCTCTTAAACAATTTTCTGGCTTCCTGCACTGTGACTGAGCCTTCGGTACCTTCTTTAATATCATGATCTCCTCAGACAAGCTGCCTTTCCAATTTTCTGCTTCTTTAGCAGGTGCAGAAGTTTAAAGCGTGAGCCAAGTCTGCCAGACAAACAGTCCTGGGTCTGACACACAGCTCAATTAACAGCAACTTATTTTTCCAATTAACCACCTTCATGCCTCCCTGTTCAAATGTATGCATTCTAGATTTCCCAGATAAAATGAAACAAAAAAACCAGCATTGTGCTACTGCTTTGTTTGAGAAACAATCCACATGGAATATAAAAGTCTATCCCACACGAAATAAATCCACTGCACTGGAACAGCAGGAGGAAGCTGGAGACAGAAAGGAGATGGGTGACAAGGCTTGCTGCTCCAAACTCCATGAAGGGTGAAGAGGATGAGAAAACAAAGAGGAAGCAGGAGGTGAGTGGCTGCGTGGGATGGGGAAAGGCAGCCAGGAGCAGTCAGATCTCCATGCCAAGGCAGAGCCCTGCCAGGCAGCCCGGGCTCCCTGGGCTGGGACAGGCAGGAGGGAAGAGCAAGCCTGGAAGGGTGATGGAAGAAAGAGACCCAGATGGAAAACAGGCAGCAGGGAAGAAAAGCCATTTAAAGCTGCTCGGCTGAACAAGGCTTTCCTTGCCAAGGAGCAGGGAAGGAACAAGGATGACTTGGCCTGGACCAAAGCGCTGAGGGAGGGAATGGAGTGAGATCTGACAGCTCAGGCAGAGCAGAGCAGGAGGGAGATGGGGCAACAGAGCCTCCAGCCCCCTCAGAAAGGCTCCTCTGGGCTCACACCGAGGCAGAGATTCCTGGCTCCAGTCACACTCGTGTGTGGCCTCCCAGTGAAATGTGGAAACAGAAATTGCTGCTTCAGCTCCGAGTTCCTCCCCACCACACCAGGAGCTCAGGTCAAGAACGGGGATCCACACGTGGAACACAAAGAATTCCCCCAGCACACACACGGGTTACACCCAACACCGCAGTGCCACGCTGGAAGTTCAACTTTTAAAAACCTACTTGTATGTAACTTAAGAGAAATTGGGGTTCTCCAAGTCCAGGCGCACAAGGCTGGGCAGTTTTGGACAATTTCTGAGCAGTGTCAGCTCAATTTTTGATCACTGAAATGATCAGACACTGCAATGTACTCCCCAAACTCAGAGCACAAACCTGGTTCTGCCATTTCCTACCTCCAGAGTGCTTGACTTTGTACAGCCCCAATAATGGTCTTTTAAAAGTAGCTCTCTGTGGGTAATTGTGTGTGGGACATTTGCCAAACTAAACATGAGGGAGTTCAAGAGGCTTTTCTAATCTTGTGAGTTTATCCACTAAAGAAAAAGATTTGATTAAAAAAATGAAGTACAGCTAAACTGGGAACAATACTTTACTATGGGCTGTTCTTCATAGGCACTTCAGAATCTTGAAAAAAAATCCCACAAAATTAGGAACTTATTAAATCAGAATGAAATGTACCAATGCAGAAACATAAACAGAAATGCCAGATGTATAATGTCAACTTGTAATACACAGCTTCAATTAATTCCTCTTAATTCATTTGTTTTCTTAACTTCTTTTGTTTTCCTCTCTGGAAAAGGCCATTTTCTAATGACAGATCACAGGAGGAAAGATCCAAAGTTCAAGTTTACTCCAAGGAAAAGCAGCCTCATTTCTGTGCTCACAGACCCCGCGTCCCTTTTGTACTTTTCACTCTGCAGAGGCTTCAGGACAAACTCAGGCCTGGACTGGGAGGCAAAGAGATCTATGTGGAAGTTCAGTAAAGGTTCTGAAGTTCTACTCTTCAAGTACAAATGTGAAATTAGTTCTTGAGCAGGAACTGAAGCCACAGGAAATGGCAGAGTGACAGGCACACAGTCACTCGGCAAGCGTGCAGGTGCGTGCTCACTGGAGCACCACGTGCAAGATTCCTAGCTGGCTCTCACTTGTGTTATTTTAAAAATAATCTTCATTTATTCAGTAAAAAACCCCAACCCATTCATCAACCAGCTTTTATAGTTCAGCAGATTTGAGCAGTGGAAACACAATTACTCTGTTCTGTGAAGCTGATCTTCTCAAAATCCCGAACACATAAACTGAATTTCACTCACCACCTGCCACTTGGGCCAGGGATGCTTCCCCATTCCCAAAGCATGGCACAGTGGCTCTCCAGGCTCTGTGCAGCACCAATGCAGCACCAGTGCAGCTGTGACCCAGCCACAACAAACAGGAGCTTCAGAGTATTTTTTTACAGGGGCTTTAATTTCAAACAGAGGGATTTTTGGTGGTGCTTTTTTCCTCACTTACTTTATATAGAAAACAGAACTCAGGATGTGGAATTTCAGGACATCACAGAGGGCAAGAGAAATACAGTTTCAAACTTAAGAGCACTACAGTGAAGCCACTATTGTGCCTGAAAATTAAGGACATTTCACTGAAGAGACACAAATGCCATTTTCTGAAGAAAAGGGATGACAGTTTTCTTCCACTGGGCAATGAAACATCAAGTATGCCAAGACATAAATGATCCATTCCTTGTGCACACCACGATGTAAAATTGCTGACAAGAATTGCAAGTTCACATGTGCAGCAGATACAAACCCTTCATAGTTTATTGATGAAAAGAAATTCTAGTGAATTGCAAAGTGAAGTTCCAACTTTATCCCACTAACAGCATTTCAGGAGGAAAAAGTAACACCACCATTGAGCTTTACAATCCTGTATTTTTAGAAAATGACATTATGGTACATCAATCCCCCTCAACATAACATGACATGATCTTGCTCTTCAGCCCCCAGGCTACTCCCCAGTAACCTGAGCTGGTCCTGGCTTGCACATGCAGCTGTTCCAGCTGTGCACTCCCAGCTGACAACTGCCAATGCACAACAACAATTATGATCATTCATGCACTGAGTATTTGCTTTAAGATGTGGAGAACTACATAAAAATAGAAGAAACCATTTTCCATTCATTTTCCAGCACTAGGTTTCAAGATATTTCAGGTATCTGTTTATCCCAAATTCTCCCAGAGTGCACCAAGCAGCCTCTACGGGGTGTTACAAAAATCAACAATAAATGTGCAAGTGGTCATCTTAAAGTAACAGCAAGGACAATAATTAGATTAGCAATAACTTGATTTCTACTACCATGAATCAATCACAGGTTTCTAATATCTGATGTTGTGTAAGGACCCCAGACAATTATCTTATTTAGAAACTCTACATTTTGTGCACAACTTCCTAAGATATACAATGTCCTTCAGAATAATTCACTTTCTGTGAATACTTCATGAGAACATTTACTCTTGTGTTGCCATTAAAGGAACAACTTAGAAAAAGAGCCACGTGGCTTAAGAATATCCATCCAATCTATATTTGCACTCTATCTACAAACTGGCCTTTTTGGAACTGTGGAAGAAAAGAAAATCCTTAAGATTTCTCTCTACTGCCTATGAAAGAAGGGTTTGGTCAAACAGGGAGTGAAATTTCCCTTGATCAGTGACTTTATTTCAAGCTCAGCAAAGCAAAGCATTACCCAGACAATTCAGGGCTACTGTGTTCAGGCTCTTGTCAAAAATGGTGAGGGAAAACCTCAGGATTTTGTTAAATTCCAAAATACACGCAGTTAATTTAAGAGTCTTGTTTAGGACTGATGGTGGGGGTCAGCCCAGCTGCAGGTTACAGATGTTACCAACACTGAAATCCTCTCCTGGTCTCCTTGCTCAGCGTTTGAAGGGACTGGAGAAGCATGAGGAGGTTTTCTGGGACCTCTTCGTGATCCTGGAGTGGAAACACCAGGAACAACTTTCCTCATGGATGATCTCCAGTTCCAGGCTGGCACAGGTCACCAAGAAGTCCCTGCTGAGCAGTGGGGGAGGACAGAGCAGTTGTTGGCTTTGCTTTGGGCCAGCAAAAGCAGCTGTGGTAGCTTACACTGGGTGTAAAACATTCCTGGAACATTACTCCAGATATCCTCACAGGAGACCAGTTTAAACCTCCCCCTTTATTCTGCAGACAAGTGGGGTTTTTTTTAAACCACCCTCTTTTTGGCTGTTTTTAAGCAGAACAAAAGACTCTCAAAAAAAAATCTTAGTTTTTTTCAAAGTGAATCAGAAATTCTGATAAGAGAACAAGATATTTACAGCCATTTAAAAATATCTACTTCATATCTCAGTCTCCCTTCAGCAAAGGTTTTCTCATATACATTCTTCAAAGCCACGAAAATTAATTTTTTAGTATCACTCACAACCTTGTCTCTCTGACAAGAATGCTTCATTAGAAAGTTTTCTTCAGCTTCTACTGCCCCAGCAATATCTTCTTTTTAATCAATTCTGCCCAATTTGTCCCATAAACTCCCTTGCTTTGTCCTTTCCAGCTCATCTCCCTGGCATCACCTGCCCTGCCCTTTGCAGCCAGGCTGCAGTGGCTCTGTCCTTTCCCCTCTGAGCAGACAAGGCACCAGCACTTTAAAATTCTAAAAATACACCTCTCCTTTCTATTGACTCTCCTAGAAACTCCAGAATCACGTTCCTAAGCTGAACTCACCAATTACACGGATTTTTTCCTCACCCATTTTTCTGATTAAGCCTTACATAAAATTTCCCTTATTTGCACTTGCAGAGGAGGAAGCCCTTGAGACACAAGTGGGACAACACAAAGGTCAAGGAGTGCAGCAGACAGGCTGCAGCCCCCACAGCTCCCACAGAATCCCAGAACAGGGAAGGAATGACAGAAGTCATTTGTAAAAGACTCGGCTTCATTTTGTAGCATGCTACAACAAATTTTGCCACTGGATGTTTTTGGATCTAGCATTTAAGAATAGATGTGAATTTACCTGCTCAAAGACTACTGAATTCATCATTGTTAAAACATACTGAGTTTGTTTATACACCTTGGGGTAAAAGGAAGCTTAGAAACAAAATTGCCTTGTTCTAGAAGTGCTGTCAAGTGTCTGAACTCCTGAACCCAACTAACCTGGAAAATGGGATGTTACCTTGTTCCTCAGCATGGTTACTCTGAACAACTTTTATGTGTCAAGCTCACGATGGGATGGTTTGGTCTGATATTAAAATTAGTCTGGAAGAAAAGAAATTCACCCTGAAATCAGACTGCAAGTTTCCTTATGCCATGGACAAAGCTAACAAGAGAACATTGTTTCCTCCCCATCTCTAAAACTGTGAGAACAGGACAAAAGTAACAAAGGAAACATTAATTTGGGGGCTTTATTTAATTTTTCTTTTCTTTTTTTCTTTTTTTTTTCTTTAAGATGCTACATAGTCAAACAAGATTGGTCTTTTTACGGCATAGGACTAGTTTACTACTGATATTTTTGTTTCTCCCCTAAATAGACTTATTTACATACAAAAACAGTTTCCTGACCACTGTTTCTCCAATACTCATCTGATTAAAACTTCCAACAATTGTGTAATGCCCAAAACACCAGGAGGCAGAAGAATCTTGCACCACTACAGCAGCAAAGTTTTAGTTCTTGTCACTGGCTTTGAACAGGTGCCTTTTCATACCACAAAGAATTAAGTCAATTTGGTGATAATATGGAAACATGAGATGAAATACATTAAATAAGTCAAATATGCATTAAACATCTCTGAGTAACATTTTAATTCAACTAAATGAACCAACAGCAATGTAGCTTGGTCCCTTGGTGAGAACAAGGCATTGACCTTTATTCTGAACGAGCCCCTCGGTGCTGCCCAGCTCCCTCAGTGCTGCCACAGAGAAGTCTTTGCAGCTTCTCACTCCTCATTTAAGTGCCAAGAAATTGGTAACTTGCACAGAGTTGAAGACACTGACAGAAACTGTTAAATTCATGAGCAGAATGGTGGATTAATGTATTTTACAGAAGTTATCAACACCTCCTGCCTAACCCAGCTCCAAACATCCCTAGGGCCAGCTCCAGCAGTGGAGGAAGAGGTTTTTCTAGTTTTCCTTTTTTTTTTCTTTTTTTTTTTTAAAAAGAGGTAATCCAGCAACATGTACCAGGGTCTAAGAATGTTTAAAATGACATATACAATATTCCATTGTAGTGTTAAATCAGGATTTTCTCCCCCTTTCATCATTGAAGCATATTCTCTTTCATTCATTCCCTCACCATACATTTTGAACTTTCTAGATTATGTTACATAGTATTTGTGCAGGGGTAATTTAAAGGCAAGACCTGTGAGATGTCATACATTAATTTTTTTTTTAAACATTGTTATGAATAAATTTAATCCAATGATATGGCAGAACCATCAAACCAATTTACAATTTCCAGCATGCTGCCTCTACAAGGCTATTTTTCCTATAATTACACCAAAGACAAAGAACAAAACCACCAAAGCAAGTAGTCTGGAGCTGAGCCCTTCGTCCTTGACAGCAGCTGCAGAAGGAGATATTGGGCTGTTTGTCTGGGGTACCTTCCTCATCCGCAGTCCATCTTCTTCCTAAAGCAAGAGATGTTGATTATTTCTACAAAAAAAAAGCTTTAAATATTCACCCTTCTCTTATTTATTTAGGTGGGTGCTATAGAAAGCAAATTTACAGCTAAGTTAGAGCTGTTTCCTGAATAATCCTGAGAAGGAAGGACAGTTTTGTCCTGCTAAGGGAGTGGGGGAACACTGGGGAATCCTGCAGGAATCCCTGTCCAAAGCCTAGGGATGGCTCCAGAACTTCAGAAAAATGATGGAGGAAGTGCCATCAAAGTGCTTTTCTTGCTCTGTAACAAGGAAGGTGCTGCTGGGGTAAATGTTCCTCAGTATAACTAAGATGAAGTTGCATGTTTTTCACAAGCCAAGGCAATTACACTCCTCATTCTCCATGTCACATGTCACAAGCATCTTCCCAGCCCTTGAAGGGAAATCAGTTTCCCCTTCATATTAATGCTGACATTTTTGACATGAACCTAATGGCAATAATTAGGATATTTTCTTGATAGGACTTTGGCAGCTCACCTGATTTAAAGATGAGGCAACAGACAAAACAAAGCAACACCAGCAGCTATTCTCATTTCAGGTGGGACTGATGCTCCCCTCAGCTCTCCCTGAGCTGTTGTGCAGCACAGCTGTGTGTTAGCACACTCCAGTCTTACACACACACACTCAGAGCACT
This sequence comes from Lonchura striata, assembly GCF_050655825.1. Taxonomy (NCBI): domain Eukaryota; kingdom Metazoa; phylum Chordata; class Aves; order Passeriformes; family Estrildidae; genus Lonchura; species Lonchura striata. Next base: position 12,584,907 of record NC_140722.1, read on the forward strand.
TCAGGAGAGGGGAAATGAGTCTTTTGTGGCTTAATTTGTGTCCAGCTAAAGCAACAGTGTTAGACTTTTTAATGTGATACAGTATTATAGTGCAAAAGTATAAGGCACCAAAACAAAAAGTCTCCAGTCTATACTTAAAAAAATACTCAAGAAACAGATATAGTAATGAAAGTTACTGCAGTCTTCAAAATTGTCAGGTAAGTGAAGTTCAAAGGGCTCAGGGTAGGTCAGTGTTTCCCACTTTTGAATTTAAAGGGACACCTATATGATCTGAAGCTGAACTTATTTTTCTAGTAATTAATTAATTCACTAATTGAAAGCCACAGGCTACCCAATACCTCACTGCTGCTTTAATTGTGAATAGGGACAACTGACTTTTGTAAACAATAAAAAACTGTTTACATACAATACACTTTACATAGAAACAACAAATCTGCATTTAAAATATTTTAATTTCCTTCTGACACTGACTCCAGTGGTAGCAGGCAGTGATTTAGCATGGCTTTCTGCTATTTTACAGGTGTTTTTAACACTCCACAAAGAGAACAAAGAGCTCACCTATCGGGCACATTACTGTAAGATATCAGCTCAATTCTAGATAGCTCCTGTAGAGTGTTTAGTCAAGACCAATTTGCAAAAAAATTCAATAAAATCATATAGAACTTAAGAGTACTGAGTTGCTGGCAAAACAAGAACACAAGGAGAAGTTAGGGCCACGTATGTTATGTACACATATTATTTCTGTGCAAAACAAAACTGTTTTCAAGAATTCCTTCATGCATCAGCCAGCCAAGCAGCATCAGAGCTGAGAGAACAGAGCTCCTTTCACTGGGCTGCAAGAGTCACAGCATCCACACTTTCCTTGGTGCTGATATCTATGGAAGTAGACACTTACAGCAAGTCAAGCTACTGTAAAAAGAATTTTTCAGCAGTGATAAAGGCTTCTCAATTACTGGATTTCCCAGCCATGTGCTGGATATGACAGGAAGCCCATTTCCCATTCATCTGTCTTAATTTGGCCATTTCAGCAGCACATTACAGGTGCAATTACTGAACACTCAGTATTTGCACAACACTGCCCTCAAGCTCCCATGGTTTGGGAGAAGGGGCCAAGTCCAACACTGAATGCTTAATTCAGACTGAGAAATTAGGTGGGAAAAGAAAAAAGAAGGGGAATTCACTCCTCTGGGTTGCTACCCAGTCACCTTCTGTGACTGCATGACTTGTGCCTCCTTTCAAAGGAACCATTGATTTCAGCACCTTCTCCGAGTTTACAGAGAAACCTGAATTATCTTTTACTTTATAGACAGCAGTAAAATATTGTGCTAAGGTCAGGTAACCAAACCTTTAAGATGGAAGCTTCGTTTTCAGGAAAGGGGTAAATCTGAAAAAAAAACAACAGCAATCTTTACCTTAAACTGTTTATTCTCCTCCCGTAACCTCTGAACTTCTACTTGAAGCCTCTTATAGTCTTCCATTACTTTCTTAACTTCAGTGTCATCCAAAGAAGAACTTATTGATTTAGACATTACAGAGGAATCTGTCTTTGTTGCAGTTGTGGATACAATTTTATTTATTTCTATGTCATGCTGTTAAAAAAGGATAGAGTGATTTTTGGTTAGTTATTAACACCACACCACACACCTGATACATAGGAGGACAATCAGGTAAAATTGTCTGTGCACACCTGACACATGCCTGTATCAAAAGAAATAAACAACATTTTACTTTCTGTAACTTTACTGCTATCCCAGAAAACATCAGATCAGCAGCAGTAAGTGAAGAGAGAATGACCTTGACTTTTCAGAGCCTGCATATACAGAAATGTCCCTAAACCAGGTCCACAGTCCATGGTCTCTTCCCCCTTCCCTCCCCTCACACAACACAAGCAGCCACTGCAGGAGCCAGGGCAGTGCTGCAGGTCCCTCTCCCTTCCCTCCCCACTCCTGGCTGTCCCCTCTCCCTATTTCTGGTTTTTTGTGGGGATGGAGGAATCTGCGACCCAGGCTGGGAAACAAAGTTCAGCCCTCCCAACCTTGCTCCCTCTCCTGCCTTTGGATCTTCTCTATGCTCTGCACTTTACAAAGGGTCTCCCATAAAATGAAACATCTCCCCAGCCAATTACATAATCCTAATTACAGACTGTTCAGTGCAAGGTAGAACACTGTGCCTTTAGTACTGCACATTAGGAAGCGTTTTTCAGTTTAATCAATCCATTATCAGTTTTATACTGGACAATACATATTTGCATTACAAATTAACATGTCCATTACCCTAACAAGAAATATAAATGATCATTTCAATATAATTCCTAACTGCATTTGTGTCTTCCTCACCAGTTTTCTATCAATTCACCTGACAAAATCGGAGTTGTACTAAGGAAGTGTTAGACAAGCAAATTTATATTGCTGATAACTGCTTCAGTATAAACTCTAAGCTTCACAACCAGCAATCAGCACCTTTAATTTTTTAAAGTATTCTTTATCCTGTGACCTTTCACTAAATGAAAACAGATCAACTCCAAAATTGCTTTGTGCTACTGTTGCACTGATGAAGTTTACACTGGCTGTTAGTTACACCGAGGATTACCAAGATTTTAAATAGTTTACATTGTGTTTTTAAAGGGTGATGCCATTCAGGCAGTGAAACAGAGGGTTCTGTCTTGTGCTTATATAGCTGTCTGTACAAACATGCCATTTGATGGGATTGACTGTGGAATTAAGTTAAATCACTCAATATGCATCTGAAAATACTCACAGGCTTATCATTCTCTGCTGGTAGCTCAAACACACACCTAAGTTTCGAATCCATGAGTTCTTCCGGTTTTGCTTCTTTCCACTGAAAAAAGTTAATATTAATTTCATATTAAGCCTATTAGTACAATCAGGTCGATTGGAAATGCAGTGCATTATGTAAACAAATCACACCATTTCACTCAGAACCCACAGGTGTTTATCACACTACCATTAACCACACACAGGATGAAAAATGAGATCAAAACCAAAACTGAGTGGTATCGTAAATACAGACCAGACACTATGAAACAAATCATTCTAAATAGTCTGAGACTTCCACAGGTAATTTAGGAGAGAACTGGGAACTGTGTCAGAATAATTAGCAGAGATGGGGGGAGGTACAAGCCTGCTAAAAAAAAAAAAAAAAAAAGGAAAAAAAAGTAAAAGGAGGGGTGAATTCAAGGGAAGGGAAAGATAACAAGCCCCCAGATAAATCACAGAGGGAATTCTCAGTTCTCTGGCCAGTGGAGCTCCTATTCAAACTTTTCAAATTTCAAATGAGCTTATCTTCCCAACTGGAATAAACTAGAGGACTGTTCTTCCCCCTCCTTGCTTTCCACATCCTTATTTTTCAGCATCAATGGCTGAACAGCACCAGATGTGCTCCATACAGAGGGATAACCTCCCCTCACACCTTCTCTCCCCTTCAGCTGGGGAGTCTGCCATAAACAAGATTCCTTGCAACCTTTTAAAGAGGGAGCAGCAGTAATAAATCCTTGGTCAGTATCAGCTGCAACCCTGAAGTGAAAAGACTTATCCTCAGTGATAATAAACAGCAAGAAGTGTCCACACTTCTATCCTGGAGTTCTCACGTGCTCCTCTTCACTTTGACAATCCTCCTGGTGGCTTGGTATTCCTCAGCATAACTCAAGTAGGTGACAAATTATGGCTAAGCCCATGCAACCTGGAGTAGGATTTAACTCATCCTAAATAGCTGAATCGTAGTTCAGCTCTTCTGGGGCTGGAGTCAGATCTATTTCGAGCTCCTTGGCTGCCTGTGAAGTGTTGAAAGCTTTATAGTACTCCCATAACTGGTCTCACCTGTTCATCCAGAATAGGAAGAGATCTGGAGAATGGTAACAAAACTGAGAACTGATCAAAGCGTTACAGGAAAAGGAATCCTATCGGTCTGGAGAGCTTTGGAAAATTGAAAGGCCCATCTAGGTACTAAAAAACATTCTTTGCCAGCAGAATAACATTTGTCATGGTATAAAGTAACTCATAAAAATTAAAGAGCTCGAAAGAAAGGCAGACTGACTTATCTTTCCAGTGATGCAGACATTTTATTACTATTGCTGTTTCTCCCTCTGGATCTTATTTTGAGCCCATTAAACAAATATAGTTCCATAAATCAGTTTCAGAAGGGAAATTATTAACCTGCAGAGTGCCCCAGCTTTAAGAAGCTTTTCAAAAGAAGACACATTGTAAAGACCACTGTAGAGTATTTTTGGGTTGGCTTTTTGAAGTGGCACACACAAGCCACACACTTTTAGAGTAATGGTCTTTTTCCTTTTTATACTGTGTCCTCAATAGCCACTGAATGTTCTCTCAAGCTAACAAAAGCTAGGCTACAGAGAGCTTCCTTGTGTCTTCTTCTGAGGGCAAATCTTGCTGATAAAGGAAATCCAGCAGTTGACATAATGGTTTACTCCTTTGCAGATTGTCTTACTGTAGCCTGACATCTTATTTTTATGTCTTTTGTCCTTCTCTGCTCCAGCACCTGCATATTTCTACTGCTCACATTTGTAATCCACAGGACAGAATCTGTGAGGGCCTTTCATTTACAAAGCCACAGCAGACATAGGTAGGGATAAAGAAAAATACAATACATGTAAATCATCTTCTTGCATCTTGCAAAAGGAGCTGCTCAAGAGAAGACTCAAGACTGAGAGTAGATGCATAAAAGTTATGCCACAGACATAGAATATATTCTGTATATCCTTAGAATATATGGTCCAAGCTGGCCCTTCTAAAGAAGGATATATTGCAAAAAACTACAACTACTTGTTTCATGGCTTGGCATCCCATTACTGACAGCAGCTTCCTAAAGAAGCAACCACAGACAACAACTCTCAGTGCAAGATTCCTGGGGCTCAAAATAACAGAAAACTCTTTGCCATGCAGAGATGGAAATCTAGAAAACCACACCATTCCAGTGTGGTTTGACAACACCCCTTAATGCAGTCAAAGGACTTACAAAATTCTACAATTAGAAAGAAATACATTTTAATTAATTTCAATACTTACTACTGCTTCCATATCTGAAGTATCAGCTGGAGCAAACATAGACTGAACCATAAACTTGTGTTTACTTTTCTCATTAGGGTCATAGTCAAAAGGCTGTAGCATCACTGGAAGAAAAAAACCCAGAACACATTGCATTAACATTGCTCTGGTGCAGAGTCATGCACTGATGACACACTTACCAGATTCCAGAATAACAAACATTAAAATGGCTTCAAGTTGTCTGCTGTTAAGACCAAAGCAGCAGCTGAGATCAGGAACCTCACTTTAAACCAGAATTTTGAAAGGAGGCAAGAGAAACAGATTTCCTCAGTCTGTCTAGACTTTGGTCTGAGAATTCTGGAAACGCTGATCACTCTACATAATTCAGTACACAGCTATGGCAAGATAACAATAGTCATTTATAGGAAATAGGATCATTTACATATCTTCTGGGACAGAGGGAAAATTTTTCCAAGACAGCATCTTTTTGTCTTGCTCCATCCTTGGGGCAGAAGTAAGAAGCATTTTGATGAGCTGTACACATAATATTGCTGATGGTGCCTGAGAAAATCTACAGAGGCAAAGTCAAACATTGTAAACCTTGAGGTTCAAGTCTCGGGATGGAAATTTCCTCTGCAAAATTTAAGAGTCTCAGGGCATTTGATTTATCAAGTACAAGTATTTTGCTTTCACAAATAAATTACTGAAAATTTGTTACCAATTTATAGCTGGAAGTTTATAGTTAAATGTGGTGCAAACTTTGCCTATGAAAGGTATGCAAGGAATGTATTTCTCTTCATTCGAAAAATAAAAAGCATTCCAAAATTTACTTATGCAGAAAATGACTCTGTTTAGGGGGCAGAGAGGAAGGAACAGTAGGTTTAGGGAGCGTGTGTGCTTTAATTTAATTTTTTTAAAGCAATAGTGGGAATTTCCATGTCTTTGCTTTTGGGCTAAGGCAACCTGAAGAAGGACAGTGGATATTCCATTTGCATGGAATAATCTTTGATCACGGTGTCACTTGGAACCCCAATACTTGCAAATGATACCTGAAAATTCAGCTATTGGGGCATTAAAAACAAGCTTGGCTTCAGCATGAGACAGAACATGTGGAAATAAGCAACACAGTTTACACAAACATGTTATTAGACACTGCAAAAAGCCACCACTCCCTTAAATTGAAAATGAAGCTTGCAAATACTGCCACTACTGCTAACAGAAAGAAATAGTGCAAGGTTTAAAAATTGATATTTTATGACCTGTCTTACTTCAGCCCCTCAATTCAATCACTAAGAAGAGAAGCAGTTCAAGAATGATGAGCATTTTCAAGTACTGGTGCTATTAACATTATGTGCCCAAATTCATATGCACTAATTGCAGGGGTTTGCCATATAAAAGCAATACCCAAAGATCCCATTTGTTGCAAATGAAAGCAAGTCAGGCCAATTTGCCTCCCTTAATGAACAGGATATGTTATGGCTGTGCCATCTTTACTGTGCACACAATCTGTGGCCATCAACAACCAAATGCCTTTTAAAGCCCAGAGAGAAGGCAGGCAATAAATTCTCTCAGATGAGGTCCTTTAAAAATTATTATACATTTTTAACTCACCTTGCAGTAGTTGGATATTATTTTTTAAAATGTTTGCAAATTAACTGGCTACCTTTAAAACTATTTTGCAAGCAGGAGTGACTGCACTGTGAAACACAACTATTTCAACACTGCCTGACACATCACTGAAAAGCACTTAATATCCAACTGGATAGCCAGAACTGCTCAGCATTTATGGAACTTCTATGATTGTGGGTTTTTTCAGTTCACTTTGCTGAGGGAACTATCAGCAACTATCAGCTCATTTGAAAATCCTCATTTCCCAAGGGACAGTGCTGAATCCATCCTGGAATGCCAAGTGATCACTGCTCCCAGCTCCATTCACTGAACCACATGAGCTAGAGAGGGCTTGACAGCACAGACGTTGTTAGCACTTGTAGTTTTAGATCAATACATGAAAGCCACATTGACACAAATTATTCAGCAAATGTCTTGTAAGCCAGATGGGCAGCTCAAAAATATGTACTTTTTTCAAGAGGAAACCAAACCATTTTAATATTTATCCACATACTATTGGGGTTTCTGTGGAAGATTAGTTCCATAAAACTGCCCTAATTGCTGGAGAAATTGCTAGTGGGAATGTGGCTCCTTTGTTCTGAATGGAAATCACAAACCTTATGCAAAAATTATGTGAGAAGCATGTTCCTACAGAATGCCTTATCACATCAGTTGTCCCATCTGGTCAGAAGCTTCAGCTTTCATCAGTAATCAGATTTTGAAGAAACAAAATTATTAATGTGATCTTCAAGTTTACAGTCAGCAGCATCCATCAGGCAGAGATATATCTCAACCACTTCCCAAGCTGCTCACCCCAGAGCTTGAGCACCAGCACTGTTTTACCACAAGCAAAATCTGCACAGTCACTGAGATCAATGGACATGGGTTTTCACACATATTTCTGCAATATCCCCAGCATTTTACACTCAGTAGAGAGCTAAGGAGAGGCACTGACCACCCAATACACTTCTTCTTTTCCATAGAAAAGTTTACTGGCAAAGTTAGTTAAAATTAGTTAACTCCTCTGGTTTTCCTAGAATAAACCAGCTTTTTCAAAGAACAGAGGAAATCTGAAGCAGGTAACACCTTTAACACCTGCTAGGATCTAGCTGTCCTTTCCAAGAGCAGAAGGAACAGAAAAGTCTCCCAGCTCAGATAGTCAGCAACCTTCCTCTAGTTTCCATCTAAATTTATTAATGGCCTGTTTACTTGGTCCTGGACCAACACTACCCTCATGCTGAAATACCAGAGAAGGGGAAGAGTCATTTACTTCTGGTGCCCTCCAAGCCATCAATCACAGTAACTCCTGGCCTACTGGTAAACTTAAGCCAGACTTGGTGGGTTCTCTCAAGGCCAGGCTCCCCATTCATCCTCTGCACCTGTTTTGGTTTGAGCTCCTCTAATTACACATGCAGGAAACTTTACTAGTGCCTTGAACCACAGCATTTGTGCCCTCTCACCTCTTCCCTTATCCACATGTATGACACTACATCTGCCTTACTCACAGCCACATCATGGCTTATTATGATTATGGCTATTATCTTGCTCACCCCAATCAGGCCCCTTCATTCAACAAGCTTGCAATTGCAGCCAGACTATTTTATTCTCCAAATATGTCATTTTCAGTTTTTCTAATGAAACTCATCCCATTTCTCTTACTGTAGCCTTCAAAGACACCTAATTCTGCTGTATATCTTCAATCTCTCAATTTTACAACATCATCAGTTTTTAGTGGACTCTTTGTTCCAGAATTGCTTGTAAAAGCATTAAACAAGATTAGAACCAAGAATCACTCTCAAGAAACATCAGTAGTAGCTCCCTGCTATCACATTTCCATCCACATCACTATTCATTCTTAAGCAACTCATTCAACAGACTGCCAATTTATTTTTTCTTTTCTACCTTTATCAATCATTTTCCCAAGTGGCACTGCATGGAATTCTTCATGAAATTCCAGAAATAGGGGCAAGCCTCAAGATCCTTGTGGAATTCCATCAGCTCTGGCACAGGTAAGCAAAGGACACTTGCATCTACAGAAATGAGCAGAATCCATTCCACCATCCCACCTTTGTTTCATGTTTACATAAATAAACATAAAATTTATGTAAATATTTCAATAATACTAAGAAGTGTTGAATTTGTGAAGATCAAGATAGATTTTTAAAGCGGGCAGGCAAGAACAACCCAAAACTTGGTAGTTTCTGCTTGGCACATCTGTGGGAACAGGGCACAGGAGTGACACTGCCAAGGAAAGTCTGGGAACGCAGCAGTGGATGGGACACAATCAGTGCCAGAGGAATGGGGCAGACCTGCTGTGACTGCTGAGCACAGGGCTGCAGCTCCATTCCTGCATTTTCAAAGTCAGGAAAGTTCAGAAAAGACTAAAAATCCCCCCAGATACTGGACAGCAACCCAAGGCTAACGTCAGCTCCTCCTCCCTTCTGGGAGGCGCGTTCAGACTGCTCTGTTCAGTGGGACACTGTGCACAGATGGTACCACCTGCAATTCCTCTCCTCCTTATACATCCACTGCAGACTCACTAGCATCTGCTGGTGCTCCTTCACTTTTCCTTTGTAATCCATTCATGGCTTTTATTTAGGTTTCAAAGCCACAAAATCAGCTATCTTTGCTGAGATCAGAGGTGCTTAGCAGCAGTGGAATGTGTGCAAATACTCCTTCCCAAGTATTGCAGCCCCAGTGCAATGGAATCAGATGACAGTGCACACACACTTCCCGACAGTTACATAAACTCAGCTGTTAAAATTACATGCCATTATATAACAGGTGAAAACACGGGCTCCAAACCTGACATCCCAGCAGGCAGCACATGCTGACAGGGCCTCAAATGCTGGTACTTAGCAAAAGCTGTGATATGGCATAAGAAGGCAGCATTTGAGACTCCACTAGATTAAAGTGAGATTTATTTTTCTAGCATTTTGTAGGCTTTTAAATGAGCCATCATATTAGTGTGAAATAAATTGCAACTGCTGCCTCTTAGAGCAAAATATCTTCTCATATACTCACAGCAAAATAGTAAAGACACAGTTTCACAGGAGTATAACAAAGGTATCTGGTTACTACAGAGCAAGAAGAGCAAATTCAGCTCCAGGCACTAATATTCTCTGAGACTAACTAATGCTGAAGCACTGATTTTTTGGAGACAAAGTGCAGCACCAATGCAGTGCTATCAGGGGCTGTGGTAAAGCCAGTCAGCAATTGTGAAGGGAACAGATTGCATATAGTAAACACAACCCAATTAGCTTGTGTCCAGAAGTTACTGTATTAACTATATTTTAAATAATGTCTCATCAGTAGTATTTTCACTAGATTTGGAGGAATTCAAGTCCTATTTATTCAAATCCTATTTTTATGACCTGTGCATGACTTGAATTAAATGACTGAAAAGGTAACTGATTTAGAGGCAAAGAAACAAATTCTATTTATTTTTCACTTCATTAACTCCAAAATCAGTCTTTTGCTCTGAAGCAATCTAACTCCAAAGCAAAGGTTAAACACATCTTCCCCCCTTTCTGTCAATCTGAAAACAGTTCTATTTTGCAAGTTAGTAACAGTCCCCTCTTTTGATCCCTCCCATCCAAAGTATCCCATTTGCTGATCAAAACCACAGCCACTGCCATCCTCAAGTCCAAGATTAGATCCCATGCATGGATTGAAGGAGCTTAATATATTACTTAAGGAACAATAGAAGTGTGCTGCTTACATTTTTAAAAATAATGTTAATGTAAGGATTGGCAATTTAAGATTGCTATTTATTACTGTTTATATCAGCATGGAAATATTAGAACACACATGTGAGCTTGTGATGAAATATATCACAGCCATTTTCCAAAAATTTTCCAAATCATAAATCACTACGAATAAAGTTATCAGAAAAGGGAAATTCTTAAAGCTGTGTAAGCAAGAGCAAAACACAACTCAGGGTTAGCACAGCAGTCTCATAAGGGGATAGTTTAGCCCTGGACCACATCCACACTCTGCCTGGTGTGCCACTGGGAAGGGTCAGGCTGGAAAAGCAAGGTGCTGGTAGCATAACAAGAGATGGTTCCTACAACACTTGCCTGCACTCTGTTTGCTCAAGGTGGAGCTAAGGGGCAAAACTCAACACTGAGATCAAGACATTTCAAAAAGCCTGGTAAGAGCCTGCAAAAGAAGTAGGCTTTTAATTTTCAAAGTTCATCTGCAAGATGAAAAGCATCCACATCTTTATAGCACAAAGATAATTTGTAGCTAGAAACCATGCTAATTTTCATTATCATTTCATTGATTTCAGTGCATTTGATATGCTTGCCTGCAGCTAGTATAGATGACAGACAGCTTTACTTGGGAATTGTTCCGACTTTTAAAATCTCCATTTCTCTCCAGAGAGCTTTTTCATTTACATATTAGTCATTTCAGAGCTCACTGGGTACGTGCTGGCCCTCTCCTGAAGCAGAAGTGCTTTGCCTGCCCCACCTGGAGCTCTCACCACTCCCTGGTTACCTCCTCACTGACATTCCCCTGGGATTAACTGCAAGGGAGGCACAATCCTGCAGCCCTTTGCACACTCAATTTGACACCACAGAAATCCCAAAGACAACAGATCAATGAGTGTGCAAATATGGGCATGTACAAGAAGAGTCAGAGGATTAGAGTTGCTTAATTTTCCAGTGCAAAGTGGTTTTGGGATCAATTTTTATTTTGTTGAAGCTAGCTCTCTCCAAGGGTGAGGTGTTTAAATATTTTACATTTTATTAAGTAAGAAACTGAACTCTTAATTTTCACATGTTAATTTTTTCAAGTAAAAAGCAGTGGTTTTAACTTCCCAAAATTTTATCCCAGGATAAAAGAGGTTGGCAGAAGCAAACTGTATAACCTATCAATAATATTTCTTATCGTGTCAATAATAATTTTTTTAGGAATAGCAAAGCAAATCTGAACCTGCATGTTTAGAGGAGTAATTTTCTTAACTAAAATCTGACCTCATTCATCCAATATGCCACAACTACATCCTTTGATAGAATTCTTTATTAAGAACATGGATCAGAAAAGTTATTGAGAGAATACACTATCAGCAAATTAATAATATACAGATATTGTTTATGAGACTGCTCAGCTCTTTATGCTTTCAAAGTAAGCCACTCCTTTGCTTTTCCATTACCAAACCTAGGCAAGTCAAGAGCTACTGACTCATTACAGAAAATCATTAACTTTTCCTATGCAACAGCAAAGATTTAGTCATTTGACATTTTTAACACCAAAGGATACTGAATCTTTAAGGCACACAAAGCAAGCATGGTTTGAAAGTAAATGTTTTCATTGTTGGTTAAATCAAAGGCGGTTTGGCATCAGACCACACCGGTCTAAACCAGTGGCTACAGTCCACCCAGTTTTATTCTTCCCTCAATGTGCTCATCCAAGCACTTGTTTGACCCCATGGTGAGCTGGTTCAGGAAGTTAAGCTGGCAAAAAACTAACTGTACAAAAATAATCCCACAGGGAGGGCAGGGCTGCTGCAGTAGGGGTTTGGATACGCTGGCTGAGGCTGTTAATGAACCATATCAATCATTTATATATTTCCGCCGTTTTCCTCTCCAAAACAAGATGTAAGACCAAACCTACAACTGCTAGACCAAGAGAAAGGGAAGTAAGGATACATGAAATGGCTGCTTCTCTATGAGAGCAACCTCTTGGATTCACCAAAATACTTCCAGGCTGCAAGGCATTCCAAGAAATAACTGATTATAAGAAGCTATTTACAATCAGCAAATAACCACTTGAATGGCTTACCAGAAACATTAATTGATGTTCCTGCATCGATAATTCCACTGTTGGGCCTTACACAGTATCTACGTGGTGCTGTGGTCTTAACTTTGAAGCACACATTTTTGTCCGTGGGGTTGCCGAGCTTCAGATTTGTAGTGACCACATCTGTGAAAGGACCTGAGGAGGAGAGCAAAAGCAGACTTGAAATCACACAGAAAGCACTTTTCAAGCAGAGGCTAAGCAGGCTCTAAATCTCTGTTCACAAATCTTATAAAGTAATTAGATGTTCAATTTCCATCTGCAGCACGCACAGATAATCGTGCACGCAAAGCTGAGGCTGCAGCCAGGCCCCAGCCCAAGAGCTCATCATTAACAGCAAAACAAAAGGGGGAAATCATTCACACATTGTGCCAACACCACAACATGGCATTCAAAGGATGCCAAATTCCCTGCTGTGTCACAGTTGCTCCATTCTAGCCACAGAAACCCAGGCTAGCAGAGATACCACATATACCCATGCTGTAGATGTAAGTAGTGTGTACAGCAGTTTGTTAAGCAGGCAAGGAATGGGAACCAAGGACTACCACAGATCCAGCTGCACATGTAGCTGGATCTCCACAGAACCAGGATTCCACCAGGTATTCAGGAATGCCATATCAAAACCAGCAAGACAAGCATGAAGGGTGCATCTCCTTTTGCCTACCAAGTTTTTTTACTTTTTTTTTTTTAACTGTCTTGGCAACTAGAAAGTATAAACCAGAAGAAATAAAGTAGCCTACCTCACCCAAGACAGGAAATAACCATGTGGAAATAGGAAAATTTTTAGACACTGAGAGCACTGGCAAAGATTTCCATATTAGCAAAGCCAAAATCAAACCATTGTCAAGTTCTGCAAAGCCAAGTGCAGGCAAACCCTTTTCCCTCAGGCTCACTACCTAATTGAAATTCCCAAATCCCTCAGGCAGAAGAAAGGCTGATTTCCTACAAGACACTGATAAATCAGACAGGTAGCACACAACTACAGTGCTTCACAGATGGTAAAGAAGTAAAATTAAAAGAAATATAAGCACACTTTGATCAACCGTCTTCTTCACAGAAGTGATTAATTTGATGTCTGAATAAAATACCTTCATTTGTCCTCAGGAGTAAAAGCAAATTAGTAAAAAAAAAAAAAGCACAAACTTTTCCTTGTGGAAATGGCAACCCTAAAATTGAAAAAGGGTGAATGATGATGACAATAAAAATACTGGCAGGCAGCATTCCACCACCCTCCTCTCTCCCAGCATGGATGCCTTGATATAATTTAAGTCTGCTTTTTATTCAACGCAAATTTGTCTCCTAAGACAATATTTAATCCAGCTGTAACAGTACTACAGTCCTGAAACCTCTATCCTTAATCCAATTTGTTTAAATTAATTAGAAGGGGAAAAGCCTCAAAACAATCACACACATAATAACCCCAACCAGACAACAAGGCAGCATCACTTCTGTCTGCACCCTGAGCAAACCAGCTTTGTAATGAAATGGGAACTAAAAAAAATCTGAAGCAATAAAATTTTCAGATCCCACGACAAAGGTTTCACTAGATCTGTCCCTGGTGAAATGCTGAAATGTGAAAGAGAATGAAACACAGCTGTAAAGTTATCTCTGTATTCTACATGCTGGGAGGGACTTTAATCTAATGGAAAATAACTGGCCAGAAGCAGCCACGAGCTGTTGAAGAAGTTAAACGAGCCAAACCATCAGAAAAATCCAGGAAACATTTAGGTATGTAAGGACAGTAGCAGATCTTCAAAACAGCCCTAACTGAGAGAAATGTGACATTTCAGAAGAAATTATAGGATGCCTATGCAATAAGGATGTGTCTTTACTGAAAAATTACAGCTTGAGCTGTTCCAGCACAGGGGGAGGGTTGGCTGTACAAAGCCCTTCATCTGCAGCTGCTTCCTCAGTAGTGCTTTACTGGTCTGCATGCTGGGATAGATTTCCTGGGGGAAATACCATGTTTTCACTTGGTTGATCCATGAATGTGTGCGGGATTTGTGTGCCCCAGCACAGAGCTGCTGGTTGAAATAGTAATACAACAATTCTGTGTGGAAAATAATTTCCAAATGGAGTTACTTATTGCTAACACAGATCATACCAAAATATTTGGCAGCAGAATCTTTCAGCAGAAGGAACTCATTTCTTCTTGTCTGCTTGGTGTTTCCTTTTCTCTTCTGTCCACTAAACCCTGAACAGTTTCTTTAGCTATATTCCCCCCAAATTACAGGTTTTACAGCCACCACAACTGTACTAGAAGGTTGACATCTGCTTCCAGCAAACCTGTGGGCAAGCACTCTCATGGCACTGCTGTTCAAACTCTGCACCAAAGCAAAACACAGCAGACAAATGCAGGATTAACGTGCCAGTTAAGGTCTCCTGAAGTAGAAAAAAATAAACAGACCACAGGGTACTGCTCAGGGGTAACTGGGGCATGGCAGTGAAATATTATCACTTGGCTGGCCTGCCTTTTAAGAGCAAGGCCCATGAACTGCCAGCTTGGGCTGCAATGAAATCTTGGTTGCCTCTTGTTGGATTACTACAGCCAAGGTTAGAGGTTTTTGGGGAGGTTGGTATTATGTGGGAGAACTTATCCCAGGAGAAACACAAGCTCATTCTGCACTGGAGATAACACCTTTGCTTTCCAACTGGATTTGAGTACTGCAGATAAAGCTGGTGTGGGTATTAACAGTGACATATATATGAGACTTACATCAACCCTGGAGCTTCATTTTCCAATGCAAGGCATTGGGACTTTGGGAATCATACCCAAATACAGTAAGAGAAAACACACTACAATCTTTCTGGTAACTTTGTCCAAATTACAAGCAGATGGACTATTTATACAAGTTTATGCAAAACATGGACAATGCTTGTACTCCCAAGGTGAGAGCACACTTAAGCCACACTGGTGTATCTGGATGGTCCTTGGGTGAAAGCAGGAAGTGAAGACTGGCTCTTAAAACCCACAACCCTTACTTAATCACATTATTTTGTTTTGAATGTTTTTTCAATTGCTCATAATAACATTTCTAGATAAGTGGAACTAGTACTAAGGCAGGGTGCTTTCCAAATGACAATTTGCTCTTTAAAATCATCCCAACTGTTTTTCTCACGTGTTTTTTAAAGATCATGAGAAGAATGCCACTGGTGTCATCCCAAGGACAAAGTTATGGGAAACAGGGTCTGTACATGAATCATCTGACATGGGGTTGTCACAGAAGCATGGAAGAATGCAGTAAATTGAATTTGGTGCTGAAAGTCTGAAATACTCCACAAGGGCTTGGGTGACTTTCTCCTGCCAAAATAAAGTGAACTCATGTTAATGTAAAGTGGGCATCTAGTGGGACACAAACTAGTAGTATTACTGAAAGGAAAAGAAACATGACCCCCTATACTGATAAAACAACAAATAGTAAGAGATATCCTGTTTTTTCATAGGACTACTTTTCAGCAGGGTTATTTCTGAACTGTGGCTTTTTACCCACAAGTCCAACCCTTCACGTTTGAAGATCACAATGTTACCTCAGAATTTTCCACAGTCCATTTCCTATTCAAACACCAGTGCTGTATCAACCTTTCCTTAGAGAGCCATTCTGCAGCATATGACATTGTAATATCCCACACCATTTTAGTAATGATAAAAAAGTCTGGGAATTAGGTCAAAAGAACATGATGTCAACTCTATTTAAATTTTAAATAACCCTCACTGCAATAGAAATTGCCCATAATTGTTTCAGCAAATCCAGGCTGATAACTTTTTGATGAGCACAGTACTCACTATGAGTTCCTTGCCACTCGCTCCTCAAAGAAACCACGTTACACAGCCACATCATTTGTACTACATCTTATTACAACCATCCTCACCTTAACCAAAAGTCCATGCTTGGCATGGCAAATAATCAGTCCTCCTGTTGTTTGGCACATGAAGGAATTTAGCATAAGTGCCAGCAGAGGGAAAGCTTTGATGGCACAGGCTTGGGCAGGAATGTTCAAACCCAGCAGGGACAGTCCTCTGCAGACCTGTACCTGAAATTATCACTACATCTTTATAATTAACTACACACATCAGGTGGTCCACAGGGTTGCTTAATTCCTGTGTGAGTCCATCTCTCTGCTGAAAGGGGAGGTGGTCTGGCCTCTCATCTCCACCAGCTGCCTGTGCAAGTTGTACTCTGTTCCTCTGCATGGGCCAAGAGCAGAACCAGGGAGCTGCCGGGGATGGAAATTAATCCATTTACCAGAGAGAGAGGGAGGGGGCAGTGGGGAAGAGAAAAAGGAGAATCAGTTTCAGCCAGAAGGAGAAGCACTCAGAACTGGCATCAGGGAAATTGCATCTTCCTGCACAGCATTCTGCCAATTTAAGGTCTCACAGTTGCAGGTTAAAGCACACCTGGGCATACGTGCTGCAGTCACAGTTGTAGAGTTGGCATAGCTGCTGAAAGTAATTAAGGCACATTCATCATCTTTTTCTGTACTTAAATTCAATGCAAATTCTCATCTGATAAAAGCTAGGCATTCCTAAGAAACGTAGCCAACTTTTCAA
The DNA here is from genome assembly GCF_050655825.1 of Lonchura striata. Classification (NCBI taxonomy): domain Eukaryota; kingdom Metazoa; phylum Chordata; class Aves; order Passeriformes; family Estrildidae; genus Lonchura; species Lonchura striata. Next base: position 12,601,887 of record NC_140722.1, read on the forward strand.
AGAAAAGCACTGCAGGAATACTTGATGTAACTGGCAACCATTGATCCACAAGACTAAGAATAAATTCCTATCAAGTTGCCCATGTTATTCCCAGAGTGTTTTAGATGCACTTTCAGCATCTTCTCCTAAACAACTTTTGCAAGTCTAGCTCACCACAGACATGTATCCAACATCAAGGTAATTGGAAACAGCCAGAAATACAGGCAGAGCTTCTCATGAGATAACCTCTCTTGTACTTCCTTTGTGGAAAGCAGTGGAATGCAATAATAGGAGGGGAAGGATGTATTTCACCATGGTTTAATCCCACTGATGTGTCAGATGAAAGTCATTAATCACCTGACACATTAATCAGGCATAGAAAGGTAACAGAAGAATCTTTAATAAGGGAGATGGTGGAAACCAATAGAGGGGAAACCTAAATTGTTTTGTGACTATTCTCAAGAGACCAAATCCTACCTGTGACTGGTAGATGTCCACATGGAGCAGTAATTAATCCAGTGAAAGAGCCACAGTGGCCCTGTGTGAGAGGAAAGGATGGGGGCTGAACATGATACTCATCCCTTCTCCATCCCACACCCTACACTGGCCCCTCTCCCATGGCATTAAGTGCCTCCCCCAGCTCTGCCAGCCCCTCAAACTGGGGATGCCCCTTGCCCTGCTCTAGAGAGAGGTGTCAGCACCAAACAGCCCCATACCCATCTCTCCATGTGATCACTTCAGTCTTTATACCTGCAACTTTTCTAATCCCCACATCCGAGCGGTTTCTCAGTTCCTTTACTGCCTCTGACAACACCAAGTGATTTCATTTTATTTCCATGGGCTCTCCCATTTTATTTTTGTGGTTGTCTATCAGCATTAGAGAGACAGTCAAAATAAAACCAGTAGTGATGTGTAAGAGGGCTCAATAACAGGTGAAGACCTTGATTTACTGCATGCTTCTTTTAAAGTCATATATAAAGCTGATGACCTTTGAAGATAAACACTAAAATGAAAAGAGCTGAAATGTCAAGCAAGACATCTTCAGCTATCAGCCAGGTGCCTGAGAATCAAGAACACCCAAGATCCAATCAAACTCTCCCACCACCTTACTTGTCTTTAGACAAATCACTTAAGGGCTTGATCTTCTGCTATTAAGAGCCTTAAGAGTTGACAGCAACTCCACAACAGAAGCAGGTTTGGACCCTTACAGTTTCCCTCTCTGTCAAGTAAGGAGAATACTTACCTAATTGCACAGAATCTTGTGAAGATTAGTGTTTTAAAGAGTACCATGTGCCAAGGTTTAATCATCATCATCATCTGGCTCTGGAGACTTTCATAATTAAGTGAGCATCCGCAACTTTTGAAATCAAAGAAGCCAGAAAAATCAGAAGCAAGAAGAGCTCGTGTTGCATAAATATCTGATTTCACAAGTAACTCACTGAGACAACCCAAATCCCATACATTTGGTAATTTTTTTTTTTTTTAAATCCTTGTGTAAACTACATGTCAACCTTTTGACCTCAGCTCAGATTTTAAAAGGAATTAGCCACAAAGCCTGTGGAATCAATATCTTTACTCCCAGCACCCACCTCCTCACCCAAAAGAGCTCTTGAAACGAGTGAAAGGAGGGGGAGTGGTCTTTTCCACTTCTGCTGTGTCAAACAGTGGATGCCTGGATGAAAAAATATTACAAAAATAGAAGCAACATCCACATCACTCCCTATGCAATAGCTGATGCAGTGGAGTAATTTTTTTAAGACATATGCAATCAATAAAGTGACCTGAGAGAGGGAAAAAAAAAAAAGGGTGCAGAAACCCAAAAAACTTACATGATTCAGATGCCAAAGTTGGAGCAAGGTTGGCAATAAGTTACTCCATTTAGATGGATTAATCAGTGTCCTTCCCTGGCCTATTCTAGCATAAACTACTTTTCTCAGAGCATGCCTCATGCTTAATTGGGAAAAAAGCCCAAACCCCAAACAAATATGAGACTGAAGACTATTTTCAGGGTATCTGTTAGTATGTAATTTTTGTCACCTTTTATCCCTCAGAGGATCATTAACAGTCTGACTTCACGACTGTAAGAACTGAGAGGCCACACATAAGCTTGCCAAGAGAAATAGAAGAATATGTCCTTCATATAATTTTGGTTCCAGTGTCATTTGTTTTTTCCCAATTGATGTCTTCAGAGTTTTTTTTACACCCAAGCATTACCTACAGCAAACTTCAGCAACAAAATCACACAACATGAAATATCATCTCTGCATCATGAAGTTAAAGTGGATTTCTGCACACCCTTGCATAAACACGAGCCTGAGAGCAGCCCTGGCGAGCTTTCAGAGGTGCATCTCTGTTTCAGCTGCACTTTCAGATCCTTTCAGAACCAAGTGCCAAACAGATTGTATTACCTTGCTCATTCTGCACACAAATATCACATGAACCAACTCTGTCCAGGTATGAAAACAGCTCAGGAAACAGTGGGACAGCAGCTGCATCTCTTTCAATAACCACGTTGTAGCCAGATTCACTTAGAGTAAGACATCTCCTTTTTGTACACAGCCTGGAGCTCCATCCATGGGCTATGGAAAGGACAAAAACAAAGCCCAGACTCCCAGGAGAAGTGGGGATGCAGCAACAGAGCAATGAAACCTTGATGTGCAAACCTCCCTGACATAAACACTGCTGAAGACTGAAGTCAATGTAAAATGTTTCACTGAAGAACCACCTTAATTTTAATCACCAATCCAAGCTACACTTTTTCTTCTAAAGTGATTTTTTCCTGGTCTAATTTCATCACAAATCTCCATTTCAAATGCACATTAAAATGTTAGGGAAGGAGCAACTTAACTACTCTAATTTTACGCTCACATATACTCCTCAAATAGAGAAATTTGATGTGCAACTTAAATAGCAAATGAGCAAATATTTTAAGTGCAAACTGTGCATAAGTCGAAAATACCAGAAGAAACAAACACACTTAGATATTCTGGGAATGTACAAATAATAGCTGCTTTTCTAATCAGTTAAAAAAAACCCAGGCCACATAAAATAGGCAGTGGGATACTATTTATGGCTACCAAAAAGGAAGGAATCCTGAGTTTAGCAAGATATATTTCAGGGGAGCCACTTGAAAACCAGCCTATTAACTGTACGTTCAGAACCAAAGGGGAAAAAAAAAAACAACAAAACAAAATCAGAAATTTAGCCAGCAGCAGCAAAAAAAATGAATCAGAAAAAAAAAATCTGACAGTTTCTATGTGTGGCATAGAACAAGAAACAAATGTCAAGTTGTGTTCTTCAAGCCTAAACCTCTCTCTATTTTCCAACCTAAATAATTCCAAGGTTCTGTGGTCATCTGCACTACTGTATGACATCACTAAGCACAGTGTAAAAACAGCTAAACAAAAATTAAGAAAAAAAAATGTTATTGCCCTTAGATCATTGTTCCTAGTCTGGTAAAAATATAGAAAAGCCAGAAGAAGAGAAATCAAAATCCAGGGGAAATGCAAACGTTTTGAGAAAACACAAAAGATACTGTTAATTCACATATCACAAGAAGAACTAACTGCAAATATTAACAGACAACAAACATGAAACTGCACAAGGGAGAGGGTGAACTGCTGGGAGAAACATCAGAAGCACCAACAAGGATGAAGCTAACTGGTGTGATGAAAAAAGTAGCAGTCTTGGGAAAACCAAGAAAATTTTTTTTTTCCTTAAAATAATTACATAGTCATTTGACATGCCTTCTACAAGCACAACTAATTTGTCTTTTAAATTGCTTGCAAAAACATAAGATTTGGCTCCATAGTGATCCCCACACCTACATGATTTTATAATCTGCATCCTAAATAACTGGATCACCAGGCAAACCTCCTCCTTCTCTATTTTTCAACCTCTTGTGGAAACCAACCAAGAAAACAGGATTAAATTTAGAATGATCAAATCTTTAATCCATGCACCATGGCATGAGGGACTTTGTTTACAGCTCAGAGAACTAGACACTAAAGTAGTTTAGTAAAGAGATTATTTTCATGAAGTATTTATAATATCATGGGGTAAGCACTGCAGGCAGCAGCAGTACCCAATCTGTACAAATGTGTTGGAGGCCAGGAGAATTCCAGGTGAATTGAGCCATTTTCAGAAAGGCTCTAACAGAGAAAGAACAGACAGCCCTCGGTTGGGTGGTGCTGCTGGTGTGAACACACAATCACTTTGCTCCCTGTGCACCCCACCCTGCCCTGAGTTCCACAGGACAATGGGGATTTGCTCTGCACACATTGCCAGTGACAGCAAGAACTGTGACAGCTGCTCCAGACCCATGGCACAAATCCCTCTTTACAAAAGGTTGCCTAGAAGGCCAAATTTTAAACTCAACAACATCCCAGGCATCTCAGAAAGTATCTTATACGGTTCTAGAGACATCTTGGTCTACAAAACACTGAAAAGTTTTTTATATTGAAAAAATACTGGGTCAAATGGCAGGAAAAGAGACTTAGCATGAATCTAACCCCTAGCTTGGACAAAGTGGTAGTTAAGTATTCAAATATGTATGTAAAATAAGCTTCCTTTCTGCCTCTGGCCATCACACAGGAAGACAAAGGACCTTCAGTGTTGTGGTAGGAACTGTCATACCAGTGCCAGTCCCTCATCCAGAGGGAAGAGGGGTCTAACTGGGAAGAGCTCCTGACCTAATCAATGAGGATTTACTTGCAGGAAAAAGCACAACAAAACAACAATTGCAGCAGCAAGATGATCATGTTAAAGATCACATTTCTTACAAATACAAAGATGAAATTTAAATCTGAAACAACAGCTGTCACCACAAACAGAACTGTTGCAAACATCATCAGTAAGGCTTTCAAAGCCATGCAGCCACACTGACAGGGAAAGTAAAGAGGCTGTTATTGTACCAACTATGAAATGCATTCAGTAGTTATTAGCTGTTCCCAGCAGGCAGCAAACATAAGACCAATATGGTAACAAGATAGTAGAAAATGAGTGTGACTGCAAGATGTGGGCAGAATTAGCAAGGGTCATTTGATTCCTGCACCGCCTCAGCTGGGCAGAAAGCTGTGCTCAGAGGCACTCAGAAACAAGACAAACCCTCCCTCGCCCAGTTTCCTACAAAAATTGCATTACAACATATGTAGAAGTTGCTCATTTGATCCAAAACTCATTTGATGGAATCAATATCTTCCAGAGCTGGCTGCATAGAACAAATTAAGCTGCTTTTAAAATTGGGTATTTGTTCATAGATGTAAGCTGACCTGAGCTCATGAAGTTGGATCATTTGCTATGGTGATGATGCCTTTTTTCCAGTTGAGTTTCAAAACAGATCTAACAATCTATTTAAAGGTTTGTATTTGAATTTTTACAATCCTAATTGTGAGTTAGACAGCAATTCAACAGAATTCACTCTTATATTTAACAGCAGCTAACCTATTTTAAAAGAAATAAGGCATTACATGATTACTTTTAAGTTTTTAATTTATTAATCTTGTGCTGTGAGGAAAAATAGGTAATAATTTATTTTCCAATGAGGAGGCACTATCAGGAACTGCTGTATAAATTTCTACTCCATATTCCTTTCACGGGTGACAGGACACTGCACATGGCATGCAGGGCAGCAGCTGGTAAATACAATTTACTGCTAAGTACCAGTGTGAACCTGCATCCATTCTGACACATTAACTGTGTCTTCATTTCGCCATGATAGCCATGCTCCCAGGACTTGAGAGAGCCACCCCTTCCATCTGTATTTTCAATATAATCTGTTATCAGATATATCTTCTGAAGTGATGAATAGAGGTCACATCACAGCAACAAAATCAGACTGGCAGGCTGCCATCCTGATGAGCTTTAAATAACAAACTTGAAAAACTTTTTCACGTATCATTACAGTAGTTCCATAGCTCAAAGTGAGCTGAAAATCCATGGACAAACACAGGATTCCCAAGGAACAGGAAGGTGTGAATGTATGTGGCTCATTTTGTACAGCAAAGGCAAGGAGCTGATCACATTTAAAACACAAAATCCCACAAAACAAAGAGAAGTAATGGCCAATTAACAAATTTTATCACTGCATTAGGTCTTTCTCTAAATAGTAATACTTTGATCCTATTAATGCTCATAACTTGAACTGGAATTCTTAAAATCTGTGCAGCACAAAATTATTCAAAAGACCTTAACCCATAAATCACATTGACCAAAGCCTTCAAGGCGATTGTGGTATTTTTGGAAATAGTCTTGGGAGACCTAAATACATTAATTAAATTTAACAGAAAAAGCAGTTAAACCTCCTTGACTGCTTCACACATCTCAATTGTTTTTTGGTGCTCCAACCATCCTATTCAAAGTTTCAAATTTTGTTGGTCCCACGTGTACAATTCCTTTCTCCTTTACCAGTGGAGTTGTTGAGTATTGTGTCTCCAGTGCACAGGAGATCAGGAGATTAAGAAAGCTCAAGAGAAGCACAATCTTCAACTTATTCCACTTTTCAAGAAAGAGATGTGTTATAAGAAATTCAAAATGCATCACTATCCTCCCTTACCTCCAGTTTTTTCCCTCCTAACACCTCTCCTCTAAAGTGAAGTGACTATGCAAAGTGATGAATTAATTATAAAACCAACAGAGCATGTGAAATCAGAGTAATTCACTGAGATTCAGCAAGTCTGTGCAACTAAACAAACATTTAATAAGAATAAGTTATTGATTTTAGCTAAGCTGCAAGAAATGTGAGTGCAACATGAACTGCACCAGAAAACGACTGATTTTGTTTAATAAAATTGGGATATATTTTAGGATAAATTTGTGCAGATTTAGGAAGCCTGCCTGTTATTTAAATACTATGTCCTCTTTTTAAGACTATGATTTGATAATTCAAATATGTAGAGAGATGCAAAGGTTTACTTGTATTTAATGCGGTAACAATGACTTGACTTGGAATCAGGCCAGACAAAGGGAAGCAAGGGCTGGTACATTTTTCAGCAGGAAAGCAGACAGCCATTGGCACAGCAGCCTTCAAAGAGTAAAGAAATCCTAGTACTGGCTGCCATTCTGCTGTGAATAACAGGAGGGCTCTAAGAGTTTAAAGAAAAGAGCACATAAACGTTCAGCTTCAAAGATGCATATTAATTATCATAAACAGGCAACTACTCACAATAATGTCACTATTTTACATTCTTAAACATGGTCTGTGACTAGAAATTCCTATTTATCCAATACAGAAGAGAAAAAGCACAAAGTCAAATTCCTCCCAATACCTTCAGTGCAGGAGTGATTCAACCATTTCCAAGGGATCAGGACAGAGACAGAGACTAAGTGAATAGTCCACATGCCCTTAACCTCTCGTCCAAGACTTGGCAACTGCAGCTTCAGCAAACATTAATCTCACATCCCAAATGTTACTGGCCTGTTGGACTGCAGAGCCTTAGCCTGGTATCTGGTAGGGATGGGCCATTCCTGTCAGACACAGGAGGCTTTGCACACCCCCACTGCAACGAGCAGATCTGGCTGGAGTTTACTGAGGCTGACCTGGAGGAGCTCAGAGTGTCTCAGCAGGGAGTGGCAGCCACCCGGCCACGGAAATGCAGGTCACACAAACTGCACAGGACTGGGGCTAAACACTAAATATGAACATTTCAATGCTGCGGATGCACTGCTGGACTGAGTACACCTATACAGACTGAGGTCACACCTTTGGGCTGCAGCTCTGAGGTAGCCAGGGCGTGCACCTGAGCCAGTGACAGGTGACAGCCCCAGGTCAGGGATGAACCCGCTCTGTCAGCAGTGGAGAGGATCGGCTGTTCTGGTTCACTGTTGTGCCCTTAGCAGAAAGCAAAGCTACACAGTGACATATTGCACAGGTACAGGCTCACATACTGGGGATGGGAACCTGCATTTCCAACTGGCACGACTTGCAGAGTTCAGCAAGGCACTAATCCCTGCTTGGCAGTACTGCTGGGAGCCACTTGGGGAGCACGGACAGAGTGCTGAGTCATAAGTCCAGCCTAACCTGGAGCAAACCTCCAGAAACGCCACCAAAATGTCCCTCAGCCTCCGCCACCTCCCATTTGTACCACCCCTACTGAGCAACACTGCCTCAGCACCCCATGTCTGCAACATGCAGCAGCATCTCAAACACTACAAAACCAGGGGAGTCCTAAAATATGCTACATTTTAACAACATTTTACTTGCTAACATTAAATAACTAATCTCTAGTCCTGGTGGGCACATATGGTGGGCAGCTATTCTGTGAGGTGCAGGAGACATCCTGCAGCACAATTCCACATCCTTGCTCAGGTTTAAACCTAGCAATTTTTAAAAAGTCAGCATCCCAAATGTTGTAGCAAATTCTTGGCAGATTAATGTCATCTCTTAGATTGGAAAAAAAAAAAAAGAAAGGGAAAATGTAAATGTCACGTATACCACCAACAATGTTCTTTTTTTCCATTTGATACCAGTAAACGCTGAGCTGTAAACCTTTAGCTGGATAATTTTTTTGCAAGCCTACAATGATCAAGAAGTGGAGGAAGTCACTGGCAAGCCAGTGAAGCTCCAATTTCACATGGTATCAGAGACCAGGACAAGAAGTGGGCACCTTCAGCCACCTAATGGTGTCCTGCCTCCCACGGCTCACAGCTGCATTTCAGCACAGCACACGCTGATGCTATTTTGGAGCATGTGTGCTCTGCTGTAGGAGATGCGAGGCGGGAGGAAAGACAACCCCTGCTCATGTTCACATGCTGTGAAAAAAAAATTCCAGCATGAAAAACTCCTTTGATATTTTTTTTCAAACGAGACACAAGCACAAGTATTTTGAAACACAGCACCAAATGAATTTATGAGATTCACTGCAAAACCAAGGGGCTACAAAAGCTTCTTTAAAATAGACTTCAACCCTTACAAACTAAAAGTGCAGGCCATGGTTACAACCCCAAAGTGACTGGCACACATTATAGAAGACATCCTCATTCATGGTATTATTCTCGACATCCTACCTCTCTCTAAATTTTATACTAAAGAGCTACACAGAGCTTTTCAACAGCCTCAGAGCGAACAATTTTCTGCTTTTTTTACCTGCCTGCATTTGGATTCAGCCCTTTACCATTTCAGGTATTTGGTTTACAGCCCAATCTCAGTTTCTTACACTGAACACCATGTCTTTCAGCACACATCATGAGGATGCTTGTACCAGTCAGCAGCTCCATGACCTCTGTCAGCCTGGATGTACTTATACAGGGCCAAGGAACACTCTGGAAATAAATGCAACTATTTACAAAGGTAACAATATCATTTCAGCCCTGTCACCAGGCAGTATGTCATCACAAGATCAGCAGGGCAAGAAAGGCTTAGAGCAGAATTTACTTCATGAATACTTCAGCCTGGAGTTTCCTGAATGAAGGACAGCGGTCAGCACTGCTTGCTAGAAAGGACTGTAAGGCAGAGGTATTGCCAAAGCATATGAATGCTGCCCACAGCATTAAGTCTGTTTGAACATTAATATTTAAGTGTACTTTGAAACTAAGCCATTTAATAGCTGCAGTTAGTCAAGCAGCATTTTATGTTATAAGAAGTATGTGTTACTAGCTAAAGATCTGGCAACCAAAAGCGCTATGGTTAGTTGATTTAACTTCAATGGCCACTAGTTATTTAGCCCAGAACCTCATCTGAAAGAAAGACAGCCTGACAAATTATCATTACTTCAAGAAAAAACAGTCTGGCAAGGTTTCTATCTACCTGTGATGAAGAAAAGAAAGAAAAACAAACCCTGAACCACAATTACATCTCATTAGCAAGTCAGCACCAATTAAGGCCCCACTTTTTGCCCACCTTGGATTTGGGTTTGCTTGTTTACTGAAAGCAATTTTGTCCAGAACAAGAGGTGATTTTAATCTAATCATACTTAACACAAAGAACGTCAAAACAACAATAGTTTTCTTCTTAAGCATGCTTGATACTGCTGCCATAACAACTTCAGCTTACAACAAAGATATATTCATTCCTCCCAGTGTTTATTAACAGGCTGTTAGATAAAACTCACTTCATATTAATAGTTCAAATATATTTATTAATAAAAACTGGTAAAGACTACCTCTATATTTAAAAATGTACATGAAAGCTTTTTTTAAAGAAGTATTATTTTTGCCAGAGGCCAATAAACAAATCCCTATTTTTTAAAAAAAGCTTATTTGCCAGATAATTAAGCAAAGCTATAAAACACCTCTGACTCTGGTCACATAAATAAACTTGCTGATTGCTTATTTGCAATCCCAGAATATTGTATTACAGCTGTGCTGTCAGGCTGCAAGGCAGGAATTTCCATGCCAGTGGAAGCCCAAACCCATTCAAGACTTTTTAAAATAAATTAAAAGATGGATTTTTGCACAGGCAGACTATTCGTGACTTACTTAGCCAAAGAGCTTGCTAAATCATCATAATAATAATACTAATAATAAGCAGGAAAAGCCAGGAAGTGCCGCCCAGCACCTGGCCAGAGGCCTCGCGTTTTTGGCCAGAGACATGATCGCAACCCCACAGCGCCTGGGACACATTACAGAAAAAACCCTTATTCGTTATCTTATTCCCAACATCCTGCCTCCGTCTAGATTTTATACCGAAGAGCCACGCAGAACATTTAAACAGCTCCACTGCTAGCAATTCCCCGATTTTGTCTTTCGATGAAACCCTTTATCAATTCCTAGGGTTTGTGGCACCTGGGTTCCCAGTCCTGCCTCACGGACATCGCCGTCCTACATTACAGCGCCGATCTTTGGGCCGGGGCCGCGCACAGACCCGCGGCGGGGCCTGGGGCGCGCAGCCCAGCGGCGGGCGCTGTCCCGCGGGTCCCCCGCTGCCGGCCGCCGCCCCCGGGAAGGTCAGGCGGGCACACGCGGTGTTGTCGCTGCCGCCCGGGGAAGGCGGCGGCCGGGCCCCCCGCGCCGCGGCTGCGGCAGCGCTGAGGGCGGCGCGGGGGTCCCCCGCGGGCGGGCGGCGGGCGCGGCGCTGAAGGACATTTTAGCTGCCGGCGGTGCCCGGCCCCCGGAAAATGGCTGCCGGGGAGCGGGCCCCGAGCGCGGCCGCGCCGCCCGCCCGGCGCGGGAGCGGCGGCGAGGGACGGCGGCGGCCGCCTCGTACCTTTGAATTTGAGCTCGTGCTGCGGTTCGAGGCTGAGGACCTGCTCCGCTTTCGCCATGTTCCTCCTCCTCCTCCTCGGCGGTGGCGGCACCAGGCGGAGAGAGGAAGGGACGGGGAGGGAGGGGAAGGAAGAGGGGAGAGAAGGAGGAAGGGAGGGAGGAGGGAAGGCGAGCGGGGGGCGCGCCCGCTGGCGGGTTCACTCCTCGCCCGGGTGCTGGTTCACCCTCTGCCGGCTGCTCGCTCGCTCGTCGCTCCGGTGCTGTTTCACCCTGGCCCGGGTGGCTGTTCGCGCTGCCCCGGCGGTCCCGGAGCGGGGACAGGCGCGGGCGGAGGTCGGGCGGCGGCTGGCGGCGCACACGCTGCCGGGCAGGGCGGGCGGGAGGCGGGATGATGCAGCACGGAGGGGCCCGCGGAGAGGCTGCGGCGGCGGCTGACGTGAGCCCGGCCCCGCCGTGAGGGGCCGCGGGGGGAGGCTCCGCGCCGCCGCTCCTCGGGCGCTCCTGGGGCCGGGGGTGCCAGCCCGGAGCGTTTCGGGAACAAAGAGGGCTCATCAGCAAAGTTTAATGGTCACTGGAAAGCGTGGTTTGCAATAAAAGCCTTGTGAAGCAGCGTGTTACTGTAGGCCTGACGCCGTGTGGCCTCAGGGGAAGCCCTCGGGCCCCTGCCCGCTGCCAGCGCCGCCGGGATTCCCGGGAAGCGCTCCCGGGAAAGGAGGAGCTCCCGGGCCCGCAAGGATCGGGGCGCAGCCTTACAGCGCCAGGGCAGCCCTGGGAACCGGCATCGAGCCGCAGGCAATACTCGCTTTTTAATGAATAAACCCAGAACTTCAGGTCACCTCACATTTTAAGACATCCCCCCTCCCCTTTCTTAAAGTTTTGGGTTGCTCGTTGGGGTTTTTATGTTTGTTTTGGGGTGGTTTGTGGTGGATGTGTTTTGGGAATTTTATTTTTGTGTTTAGTTTTGGTTGGTTAGTTTTTACCCCAATGTTTTAAAACAGTTTTTTGAAATTTACAGCATGGTTTAGCATATAGTGCAGCTCTATTGATGGCCCTAGGCCAGTGTAATTACAGCAACACTAAGCTTTTTGCTCCTCTCAGATTGTTTTAAACATTTGACAAATTCCTAAGAATTTATAAAGCACTGCTGTAACCTGTCAGAGGCAGGAGTTTGGGATGCCCTTGTTAGCAGCAGAAATATGCTGGTCTTAAAAACTGGAGTTTATGTACAGTAAAAAGTGTTCATTGGACTTTATACATACTGAACTTTATACATACATGACTTCAGGAGGAGATGCCATTTGCAGAAATAAAAAGCTTCCAAAGAAAATTCGTTTTTCACACCAGTATAATGTACATAATGCAGTGCACCTTTCCCTCACGGAAATTCTTTGTATCACGTTATTTGACTTAATAAATGCCAAAACTGCATAAGGTAGTTGAAAAGATCTAGAATTACAGCAAGAGCATTGTTCTCCTTTCTGGCACTAAAAGCAATGTCAAATGAGTGATGTGTATGTTAAAATTAACACCCCTAAGCAGGACAGTGGCATTCACTGCTCTGAGCACATCTGCAGTGTTTATACACCACACCTGTCCACCACAATCTCTGTTTTCCTGCTCATGTGCTTTACCACCTCCCATCCAATTTCATATTTTTTGTTCTCAGTTGTCTTTCATTCCATGCCAAAACAAACCAAACCCATACCTGTATTTAGTACAAAACCCTTAGTTTTGCATGATACAAGTGAAATCTGCCAACTCCTTCCAGCCAGGACAACAGGACTGATTTTTTTAAAGCTTCAGCACTGCAGGACAAAACACTCAAATAGTGCTCTTGTTCCTTAAATTCCTTTTTTTGGGAAAGAATGGTCACATAAAATCATAAAGGGGTGCATTTTCTTTTCCAGGAAACTAGATTTGGATGGTCTTACTATTTTTGCTCCTTGGTGGGGGGGAGGGGAGGGTAATTTTTAGCCTAAACTGCAGGTTATGTCATAACATTTTAGATCTCAAGTCAGGAGAGGATTGAGTTCCCTCATACTTTGCAGCCTTCTTGGCTGGTACTGTGGGAAGGTTACTTTCCTTTACCTAATCTCTTATTTTATAAACACCTTCTCTTTGTAAGCCAGGCATTCTTGGACCAGTAATTAGTAGAAAAGACAAGCTTTATATAGATCAGTAAGTTAATTGTGACCTAACGGCGAGGACTAAGAGAGAAAGCTTTACACAACATATAGTCATGCATAATAAAAACCCTTAAGTAAACAACTATTAAGTGTTGCTGCCCAGACCTTTCCCGAGTTCTACTTTTCCTGAAAGAAGTACAAAGAAGCCCCTGAAGCGTTATGATCAACCTCTTAAAGGATTTGCCAAGATGTATCACCTTGCCCTAATTGGCAGCTCTGAACTTACCTGTTTGTATTTGAAGGACTCGCCCACGTTTTCATCCAGGCTGAAGGTTTTATAAAGCACAGCATTGTTTAAGTTGAAAATTTATGAAGTCTAGTGAACGTAAGTTGTCAGGTTTTTGTTGCATGTAAAAAATGAGTGTACATTTAATGTTGTTCAGGTCAGATTCACTGACCTGCAATACCCCATCCCTGTTTCACAGACAGCTCTCCCTGGAAACAATTCAGCCACAAGACTACAAGGCAACTTCTTGCCCACATGGGTTTTTGATTAACAAGAGAAAATCGGGATGAACACTGCAGGGAAATGCTGGACAGCACTTGAAAGCTTTGTACTGAAACAATTTTAAAGAACAAGTTCATCACTTGCAAAATTTCTGCCTTAGAAGCTATGAAAGACTTGCTCCAAGTGAAACATTCTCATTGTGTGTATGCAAACCACACAATGGTGGTGGTTTGCATTTAGTTCCCAGACTCCCTATGCAAACATATACAAATGTTCCTTGTGGCTACCTTCCTTTGCTCTCCCTGATGCACATTCATGCCATCTTAGAAAAACCATCTGACACTATTCAAAAGCAGTTTGTTCACATCTAAGAGCATAACTTCAAAATTGCAGGTAACAAGAAATTTAAATTATTCCAGGTCTCTATCAAACAAAAGATGACATGGTATGGGTTTCCTGCATAGGAACTGCAGCCACTTGCTAAGTAAAAACTTGTACCCAAACTTTTTATGTGAAACAGGACTTTTTGTTTATTTATATTTTGATGGCTATTATTAACTCAACAGATTAGATGTGCAAACCACATCTTATAGATATCATGTAAGACAAGTGAGCTAACTGCAGCCAAATACATATTTCTGAGGACTACATAAGCAACAGAGCAGTGGTATAAAAAAAGCAATCTACCAACCAGCTGGCTGTATTAACAAACAACAGAAGATCCCTTCCCAGCACAACAGACCCACGACACTATGCAGATATTAAAAGCACTTTACAGTTTTGATTGACAGAAACCTGGCCGAAGCAGTTGAGAACTGTGCAGTTCATGCAGTCTAAGGTAAAAGCAATGTATTAAGTAACTTGGCCCTGATAGAATTTGTCAGGCCTTGCCCTGCTTGACAAGCCTGTGTGTGGCCTGCAGTTTCTCAGCCACGGTGCTGCAAAGAAAGGAAGTGTTACACAAAAGCTGCATTCTCTCTGCTGTTTCCCCCCATCCCTTCTTTGCACAGGATCTTCTGCCTTTGTCTGTGTGTACATAAACCAGGGAAAAGCTCCAGTTTCTGAACACCAGTAGTCAGGACTTTTGGAAAACAGCTATTCCAGTCATTTGTACATGTAAGCTATTGCTTACATTCCTCTTCAATAATTATATTGCTATAGAGACCATTTTTTAAGATGGGGAGAATTTTGAAGCATTTATAAATAAGCCAGCATATTTATAAACAAAGCTTTTTATTAATAAAATGTTTACACCTTTTTTCTTTTTTGCACAATACATCAGACTGGTAGTGATTTAGCATGTTATTACACTATAAAAATTTATTATGAATGCTTAGGCTGAAAAGGCTGTTTACATTATATCAAATCAACATTTCTTTATTTGCATTCTATGCACTATATGGGAGTGTAAGGACTCAAACAAAAAGGAGAGAACAAAAGCCTGGTTTTCCTCATTAGCATCTACAAACCAACAATACAGACAAACCTGTACACGCTCTCAGGACCAGCCCAAGAGAAGACTAAAAAAAAGTCTCAAAACATTCATAAGCTTGGGAATTCATCACTACAATATTTCATCACGAGTAATCTGACTACACTTCATGCAGTGAAGCAATGGGTGGAAATTTGTGCAGTTTACAGTGCTGCAAATGCTCTGTAACTTTGAGCGGCTTAAGTTTGTTTTAGTTAGAGATAATATCGTAAGAAGGCACAGACCTTTCAACCCTTGTAACAGGTTAACCCATCCTAGAATGAAAAGGCAGAATGTTGTTATGAGTGACAAGAGCTGCTGATACAAAGGTTAGCCTTAACACATTCCACAGGCAAACATTTATGACACTGCAAGAGCTCTATGCATATCAGGTTGTTTTTGGGCAAACAAATGCAGTTTCTAATTCAGAAAAACCCCTTTTTTTCTTCATTGTCCTCAGTGTGGAGGGCTACAAGTGGGAAGATTGCCAGGAAATCTTAAGTATCTTAGCTACAGAAATCAATCAATTTCTGTGCCTTAAATCAACTCCCCATCACGATGTAAGTGTTGGATACACAATTTCAGAAAGAGGAAGTACAAGAAATAAAGCTAAAATACAGAAGAGCCTTACAATAACTTGCTCCTCCAGGGGAATTTGCTTTTAGCCTTCATTATGTGGTAAAATACAGTCATGGCACAGGTCTCAGCTGCTGTAACAGTTTCATAAGGCTGTGCTAATGAATTACCCTTTTGCTTACAAATATTTGCTGCTGTGACAGATACTTCTAGAACTTTGTGGCAAAAGAGACATTCACCACCTATTGCTGTCTAAATCCCATAAGGAAACAAAGAACAAATTGCCCAGAAAACATAATGGATTTAATAGGAAATACATATTGTAACATCAGTAAATGTGAGGCAAGATAGTAGCAGTGAATCTATCAAGGTGTCAGAGTTACAGAATATTCAAGTGCAACAACTGGATGCAGTATCACACCCACAGTGATGAGGAGCACAACAGAGGAGTGGTCTGTGTCCTTCAAGATTTGAAAAAGTTGGTCTGTTCAGTAATACATATGTGAAAACATCAACAAAAGCCCAGAAAAGCAAACCCCAACCTTCTTAAAAGAAAATCTTTACAAAGGTAATTAGCTCCTTAAATAAAATTTATACTTAGTGTTTAAGCAAAAATTTAGGTACATCAATTTGCAGGTTGATGTAACAGGAACAGCAAAATTGTTTCTTCTAAGAAGTCTTTATTCTACACTGAGAAAAGTCATCCTACTGCCTCAATTCTTCATGTAAAATAGGGAGCACCAAGTAACTCCCAGCCATTAGAACTTTTCTGAGTATTTCTGAATAGCTCTTTATAGCATGTACACTCTGACAACACTACGATAAAAATTCAGGGTTGGGTGGGGTGAGAGGAAGTGGAGCAAGGGAAGGAGGAAAAAGCTGACCCTAGGAATATTTTGACATGTCAGAGGCTAAGCTCATCGATATTCTTGCGTGTCAGGGTAGTCTTATATCCCTTGAAAGATTTGTTATCTGTGACACTTTAGGGATAAAGTCTGGTAATGCTTGTTCAATTTTTTCCAAGTAATGCATTTTTGACTGTAGCTGAGCAAGAAGTGGTTTGCATTCAGATTTTTGAGACCTCCAGAATATCAGAAGGGATTTTTCAGAAACAAACATTAGTGTCAGAAGGTCTAAAATAATTTTAGGGACTTATGTTTTGGCACCTGAATTTTTGTATGACATACAAATATGTATTTTCAAGCATATTCCTTTTGACAAGCTGGAGCCATATGACTTAAAGGAAAGCTAACAAGACTATTTTAATACTGGAACCTGTATTTCCATCTTACATTGGTAATTCACACCATCATCATATTTCTGTAAAAATTCTGTCACCTACCATCACTAGGTTGTGATCTATTACCAGAGATGGGATCCGAACATGAAACATCAGCAATTTTCTATAGGGATTTTTTTGCAGATTTTTAGAGACTTAATTCCAAGTACACAATTCTCCTGCTTTGGGTAACTACTTGTGATGTACAAATCATCTTAGGTGGCTGTACAATGACTTCCTGCTAGAAAAGTTATGAAAGTTTGTACTTTTCTTTCTACTAGGAACCAAAAAGCCATTTTTAGAGACTGTAAGTATTCGGGAGAGATCTGTGAAGCCTTTTTAGAAAATAAGCAGGCAGTGTAGAAGTTGAAGCCAGTGAATTATGCAGGTTCTCCTCATGTTGGAGGTGATTTTGCTCTGCTTGTCTGTGGCTATTGCTGCTGAGTGAGGTTCACTCCAGGGTGAGGAGCTCCACTGTTCTGACAGCTTCTGTCCTGTAAATCATCCATTCCTGTGCAGATTGCTGACACAGCTCACCACAAATAGCCTACACCATCCTTAACACACACTAAAGACAGTTTCACAAGCAAGTAAGTCAAACATCACTGCTAAAGCTTCCTTTTCCAACTAGTAATGTGTTATACTGGAACTAAACACTAATGTGAAGGAATAATTTAACCTTAACAGTGTAACCAAAAAAATCTTGCTGAGGCCAACTTTTCAACCATTCAAGATTTTCACCGTGAATTACTTTTTGATAATTAAAATGAAGCTTTAACCGAGATTGTAGTTCTCCCTCAACCAGGTTAAAGGATTAGACTTCCAAATCAATAAGTAGGTCCAGTCTCCTCTCCTCTCACTCTCTTCCCAAGCAAGTAAATAATCTTTCTTGAGCAGGCTGGTAGCATTAAATGTAAAGCCACACATCAAAGACTCCACTCTGCATAAAACATCCCTATAAACCATTAACTGTCTGATCCTGCAGCACTTAAAGGAAGGGTCTCAGTGATGCCAGCAGGGATCTGGAGTGCAGTGATTTGTTGGACTTAAACAAAGTCTTTACCTTCACAGTAACAGCAAAAGTTGTTAGAATTGTCTTAGAACTTCTCAAAGCACATATAACAATTTTCAGTAGAATGATTACTAATGCTACTAAATGTCAGCTTCCAGATTTCATCTTCTTGGGTACTTGATATACCAGTTTTCAGCATGTATATAAAATATTCTACAAAACTACCTACATCACAGATTGAGAACCTGGCAAGTCAGCTAAGTGACTGTTTCAACAGAGGGTCAGAAGAAGAAATCTTCCAAAACCTGGAGAGTACACTGAAATTGCTCCAAAGTTTGAGAATGAAATATTTATCAAATTATATTTTTGTTCAATTCTACAACTTTCATGAGAAGGAACTGGTGGTGTTTAGAAGTTGCGATAGTCATATTTTTTCAGCTAAAAATGCTCTGGATCAATGATATAACATACACCTTGTTACATTTTTACATACATGACACTTTGCCCTTTCAAACATGTTCTGCAGAAATTGATCTGTGCAATGTGCTCTGGGATGACCCTGCTTGAGCAGGGAGGTTGAACCAGATGACTGTGGTCCCTTTCAACCTGAATCATTGTGAGATTGTGTAATCCCCTTTGACAGTATCTGAAAGTTGAATCTCTCTGATGAGCTCCACTCGTTAGACAGAAAGATATGGTGGAATAAAACTTTAATCCTGAACTTTTTAAACAACTTCTTACCAGGAAAAAAGTTATTAAAAATTTAGCTGGAATGGTTGACAATCAGCACTCCAAACATTTCAATACCAATGTATTTCCAAATAGAGAAGCTATGTTAGAACAAAATATAATCAATTCCAGCAAGCCTAGTGCAAGATCAAAGCAACTGACCTAACAAATTATTAATACAAAAGAAACCACTTTTCTCCACCAAAAATGAAACAAGGAGCATGTGCATCTCATGCAGGGAAGATTGCATTCCAGCATTCAGCAGGGCCAGTGATCAATAAACACTTATCTGGACTCAGAAGAACTTACATCAACTGTCTGTCTTTTTAAATAGGCAAGTATTAAGAAGCAGCCTCACTCCAGGGCTGGCACCTTGGACAATCTGGAACACTGGCTTTGCACTTTACCTGCAGCAATTCAAGATCAAAACTGCAGAAAGAGCAGGGTATATACCCATGAAGCTGGATTTCTTGGCTCTCTAGGAACATAGAGCCTGTGGGACTATGGCAAAGAAGGCAGAACTGGCAATGCAGGCAAGGTAAGGAAAAGGCATGACAAAAATGTAGTCACCAAATATCATTAAACTCACTGACCTGTCCAAAAACCTCAATGTACCAGTTTGCCTGTTCTGCTCCAGCTCTCCAAGAATTTTCAGTAACACAAATGAATCTGAAGTTACAAGTCCTTTCATTTCTTACAAATTTTCCTACATTTCCTTCAGAGAAAATACTTGAGATGATAGAAAACCAGATTAAAAAAAAGAATAAGCATCATCATGAGCTTAGTTGGATACTAAAGCTAACCAGCATATTTTAGTATATACTCAAGTTTATTAAGCTCTTTTTCTTCAAAAGTATAAAAGCTTCTCACTAGTGCTGGTAAGAAACAAAAAGTAAAAATAAATAAAATAGCACAAACAGGTATGGTCAACCTATAGTTTAATTGAAAGCCTACTAAAACCCATACAGAATAAGCTAAACACTGATTTGCTAAGAACCCTCACAGATGAAAAACCCCAGGAACCAAGAGGTAACGATCTACATTACCACATGTCTTAAGGTTACTTCCTATGTGTATTTTTGTGCCTAAAATAGGAAAGACTGGGTGCACCCCAGCTGAAAGCTTGTTCAACAGACAGGCCTCATGCTGCCCCAACAGGGTTTTCTATTGGCCCTTTCAAATGTCATTGAAAGAGAAAAACTTTCATCTGCCTCTGGATTAACTCACAGTGACAATACCTAAAATGTAGGACAAAAACTCTGATGGAGATTCTCCAAGAGTTTATTCCTAGGTGTGGAATGGAAGGAGTGTAGAAGATTGTATTATTTTTTACTGCTTTTACATAATTTATAACATTTTAAACACTGGTCTCATAAATATAATATGAACACTTTACACATGCCAAGCAATTAAAAGCTTTCCCCAAAACCTTGTAGGTCTTATCAGAACCACTGGCAGCATCTGTTTACAGCATCTCTTTTTAGTCAGTAACCACTTCATTTAGTCAGATCTAGAAGTAATTTTCTTTAACCAACATCTTAATATTAAAAAAACTTGTAACAACAAAAAGATGCCTATAAGCATACCAGTTTGCCTTAAAGTGATTACAGTCAGCATGAAAAAGAAGATTGTCTGTGGTTTAAGATCTGTTGCTTGTGTCCCCACCCCCAGTGCAGATCATCCTTAAATAAAAAGTGCAAATGGGATTTGGGGACTGGATGGACTGATTTGCCTACTATTTGTCTTCAGTTGCTTATTCTGTAGCCATGTCACATCAGCTATCCCATCATACTTTGGATTAGCTACACCAAAATTTAAAATAAGGCTCACTGAAGAAAAAGAAGAAATGACATCTAACTTCCAGACTCCTCCTAACCCAATCTCCCACAAAAGTGCTCATTTCCCTTTTTACAAAGAAACCTCCCAAAACCTTGATTACAAAACTACGAGAACATTTCAGTTCTACCATCCACGTAGTTAGCTTCCAATCAAGCAAGGCCAAAAAAGTGATGCTGGATTCCCTTTGAATGCAAGAGACACTGCACGCTGTGGAAGCCAGCAGGCTGCCCTGACCACTGCAGTCTTTTCTGCGCGCGCAGGTGTCAGATGAGCCGGTCCCTTTTTGGGGACCTCGGGTGTATGAACACCCAGCAGATAAAGATCTAAGACTGATAATATAAACCCAACGTGAACTATCAACTTCCAAGACCACCTACTGTATAAAGTTTGACTTTCTAAAGGGTCAGTCAACAGCAGCTGCGCTTTGTCACCGATGGCTGTCGTCGAAGTTTGAAGCCCTTCCCACTGGATGCAGGGTTGGTGTCAGTGGATGGAATTCTGCGACCTACAAGGAGGCAGGAAAAAGAAATATATAGGAAATGTTATACTTGAAACTAATTCTAAGCATCCGGTGTATGCTCTGTATGCAAAAATGTGTCTTCAATTAGCTACAGGTCACCAGGGATGACATTCCTGCCCAGCAGGATGGCAGTAACAGTCTGTGTTATGTCTGTAAGAGGGACGGCTGCACAAAAGGACAGCAGAGGCAGTTTGAAGTTAATTTAGCAGCAGTTACACTTCAGATTCATCTAGACCTGGACAGCTAAGCTGTAAAAGCACTTGGAGAATACTTTGCAGGATGCAATACCATCTGGAATAGCTTGACAACAACCATCTTGACCTGGATTTCCACAGATTACCTGCATCAGGCTTAACAAAGGAGTGCTTGTAGAGAGAGCTGATTTACTCATCTCATCAGTCTTTAAAATGGACTGTTCCTGGTTGAGCATTCTCTTCTGAGGAAGATTTATGATTTTTTCCCCCCATAATTTATTCAAGATCAATTTTAGAGAGCAACTATTAAGTCAATAAATCAGGAAGCTAATCTACAGCACATACTTTTTACATCAGCTTCAATATAGTCAACTGCTTCTATAGATCCTATTTTTTTTCTTATTTCTGTAGTTAGTCCTCTTTTCACAAACAGGCTGACACACCTACACATTGGTGCTGCTACTTGACACATATCCTCCAAATAATATTGCATAGAATTAACTTTGGAATACTGTCTGCTTTTTACTCGTTTATATAAAAGTTATCATTGCTGTCCTCACCACAAATGGGACAGAAAAGATTTGCAATTTAATATAAAAAACCCCCAAGGTACTACTATGAACATACTTGAGGAAAATCTACGTACAGTAGTTGCTATTCCCCATGCAGTACTCTGGTATTTATGAATTTTTATATTTTTAAAAATATGCTTTTTAGCCTAAATACAAGCACTAAGAGTGAGAACTTTATTTCTTTTCCCAGATGTATAAAGTCTGGATCGTCCTCATGCCATTTCCTTCCTCTTCCATAACCTTGGAAGTACTAATTAGAACATTCAATAACAGACATGGTAAGATGACACTGACTTCTGACATGAGTACCTGGTCTGCTATTTATCCAGCAGCATCACAGTAGGCTGAAAACCTCTAGAAGGAATATTTAGAGGTCATTAGGTGACCAGAAATTTATGCAGCTCATTTTGCAGTTTGTAGTCATGTCAGATTGTAATGAATGTAGTATAAAGTCTGTAAACTTTCACCCAAACAGCACAGAAAGTAATATAGAAAACAAATTTCTACTCAATTTTTTTGCAGAAGAAAGTACATTAACTGTTTAAATACTTACTAATTTCTATAAAGAGCTCATTAATGTTTATTGCATTTTTCGCACTTGTCTCTACAAATATTGCATGAATGGAATCTGCATAGTCTTTAGCATCTTTTTCCATGACTTCTCTGGGAAAAAAAAAAAAAACAAAGAAAAATTCATGAATGCAAAAGAACCCCATTACTCAAAACCTTAAGGGACAGATAAAGTTTTTAAGTGTCTCCTATAATGAATATTTTACCTGTTTAGCAGCACAGTGCTCCCTCATGCTGAAGCTAATGCTCATTCTTTACTCTGTGCTGTCTCCCTGCCTTGAGGTATGAGCACAGTCATGAACTACCCAAGGCCTTAATCCATCTGACAACACTGCAGTGATTTTGTCTGGAGTGCTATAAGCTTAGGTCTGCAATCAATCCTTCTGGTGTTATTCACCACACCAGCTTTATATGTCCTAAGAAGATCCTAAAGCATTATTTCCAATCATGCTGTGCATTTCTTATGACTGTTTACAAAACCAAAGTTACCAAATACCTAACACTGCACAAATCACCAGCACAGCATTTACTTTGCATGAATATGTAGCTATGAAAAAGGAATATTTTTATACTGAGCACACAGAGGTGTACAAGTTATTCTGCACCCCAAAGCAGGCAAGTTGATAATTATGTATCTTTCCTTAAACAAAATGAAAAATACAAACCCCTGCAGCTGTAGGGAGGTCTGGACTTTATGTCGTATCACTTCACATATAATTTCTACAACACACAGGCTACTTGCAGTAATGAGGGACTTTAGGCTATCAAGAGCATGGACTTTGAGCAGTGACTCAAATATTGCCTCTGACTGAAGTACAAGGAACCTTCCTCATTACTTGAAGAGCAATGTTTACACTTATGATGCCAGCTGAGCACGTGAGATGTGAATTCTGTTCTAAATAATTTTGCACTCTATTTCCTTCAAAAGACAGGCTACTTCTGTTGAAAGTTATTAGAGCTCACTAGATAATGTCTAGGAATTAACAATTTGTAAGACCATACTTGGAGCCGCCGTTGCAGTGGTTCTTTAAACATATAACCAGCTGTCTCCTTTGAGACACCAGCTGTGGTTCCTTTTCCAGCAAAACCTAAACCCAAGAAGTTTACACACACCTTCTTTCTGAATTTTGCCTTATTTAACCAGAACATCAATAAAAAAGGCCTTCTTTTGTTTTTAGTACATGCCTTCCTGAAAGTTTGGCTGTTCATAAAGTTTCTCAAGAGCTTTTCCCGCTCCCTGCAACTATTTTGGCCACAGCCAATTCCACCCCAATATTTAAGCAGGGAAGGAAGGCACCTGAACAAGCAAGTTAGGAAAACCTACACAATGCTTTCCAACAGGCTTGGTGTTTTTCCTAACAAAATGAGGTGCTACAGACTGACAGGGGCACTTCTTGTAAAGTGAGGTAAACAGCTTATATTACACTATAGTTTCACAGGCAGTTTAGGTTTGTGTAACTTGGCACTGCCACCAGAAAAGGTAATCCTGTCTCCCTATAAACTGCTCATTCCTAACTCTGCTATCCCCACACTGTTATGCCAGTAAGTGTTCATGGTGTGAGAAAGATGAATATACTTGGATCAGTTTTCTTTTTTTTTTTTATGGGTTAGTTTTAATCTGGATCTATTTTACAGCCCAATTTACTGCCCAATCACACATGTACTCACACCAGCATGGGGGAGGAAGTGGGTGAGACCATCCAAGGGCACACTAACCACATCTTCTGACAGCAGAAACAGCTCAAAACCCATGTCCTCTGACAGCAGAAACAGCTCAAACCCCTTGTGAAACTACAACGCTAAAGCAGGACAGCTTAAATTGTTCTATACCTTTCAGCTGCTCTAAAATGTTAAAATATATAATACTAGGGCTTAAGAAAAACCCTCAAAATTGACAGCAGTTATTTACCTGACATCATTAAGATCACACTTATTTCCTGCAATAGCTACAACAATGTTGGGAGGTCCATGCTGGCGAAGCTCTTTAACCCAGTTCTTTAACGTTGAGAAAGTTTCCTAATGTGGAAAAAAAAAAAAAAAAGAAAAGATTGAAGGAATTAAGAAATTAAGAGTCAGAACTGGCCCATGACACAAATAAACAACTCCAGAAATTGTAATGCTGGGTCAAAATCAAGTTTCTTACCTCTTTTGTGATGTCATACACTATAATAGCTGCTGCTGACCCTCGGTAATACATCGGGGCTAAAGCACGAAACTGGAAGAAAGACAGCAGAAAACATAAACCTGATCTTCCACTGACCTCCAGAACCTCACTATCATTAGTATTACTATTTAAAAAAGAGAAAACCAAGATCACAGCAGTGAAAAACTTTCCTTTACAGTCACAACTAGTCTGTGCAGTAGAGCACATAATCTCCAAGGAAGGCATTGTTCTCCTAAGGCCAGGCAAGAAATCATGTGGGGGCTCAGCAGCACCTACTGCAAGCAGCAGGAAGGCAAAACACGATCTTATTTTGCCAAGATTAGAGCCTCTCCCTTAACAGACTGTCTACACAAACATGCATGTGCTCAACTTTAAACACCAAACAAGGGCAAAAATGCAGGGAGTAGCAAGGTCAACTTTGACTAAGATGAAAATGTTAAGAAAACTAGCATATATTAATTTTGATCTGAAATGTTCAGAAGCTGCTGTCAACTTCTAGCCCCATGGATCAGTCATCAGTCTTAAATGCTAGAAATGTTGATTTCTTCAGAATTTAAATTATGGCTTTAAGGATTTTGCTTCAGTTTTCCCCTCAAATTTAGAAGCATATTTAAACCAAAAAACTACAGAAGTCCACAGCTATGTACCCTGTTGCAAGCAGAGCTTTAAGGAAAACACTAGATAAAGGGCTATAGTAATTTTCTTGTGATTTTCAGAATTAAATCTACATCAGGTCTGTTTGCTTTGTAGGGCTGTACCTTTGAGTGGACAGAACGTTATGCATCCAGTGCTAAAAAAGAGTGATAACATACACAATCCAGCTAAAGTATCAATGAAGTATTCTTAAGAACAGTGGGATAGTCTGCCAATTTTAAAAAAGCCAAGACAACTAATCTAGCAACCAGAACTTGCCTTCAAAGTGCAGAGTAAACTGCATGTATTGGTTTCATGTAAGCTTTTGTGCATCTTATTACTCAGGGTAAAAATAATGAATTGGATACAGTTTTTCATAAAGGCTTATTCATTTCTAATAAAATACCAATTTCCTTTTGCTTAGTACAGTTCAACTGAGAGCAATATAATAAATCATAAAAATCTTGCTATAAAGCAGAATTCCAGACCATTTACATTTGGCTCTCAAATTCTGTTTTGAAAACAGGATTTTGAATGCAAAGTTCAGAATATAAAAATATTTAATACTGGGAAAGGAAAACATGGGCAGGCATTCAGTTCACATTGGGACATAATACCTCTCTTCCTTCTAAGTACTAAAATGTAAAGGGATACATATTTGGTAAACCAGCACTTGGACTGGTTGCAACCTGGCTTTTTGATTATTCACTATTTACATTGGGAATAAACCAACTTTCACTTGCTGATTTTGTATTACTCTCATTTCCCGTCTGCTAACACTTAGATACTTTTTTCCACCTAAGCAGTCGGCAGATAAAATATATTAACAAAACAGATGTTACCAGAAACACTGGATTTTCCTTTTGCAATTTTTCCAAAGACTTCAGCTTGCCCCCCAGCCTCCAATTTGTGTTTTGACAGAATTATTAATGTAATTATGCATAATGTAATTATGCAGGGAAACTCAAAACTGTTAGGTAAGAAGGCAAAAATCCTAATAACTGTAAGTGATCTCCTATGAATTAAACTCAGTGTAGAAGAAATGTCAGAAGAAATAAGGTACATGTGTAGATGAGGTGTGTGAATGACTTGGTGCACATTTCCACCTCTGGAACAAGGCTATCCAGCCGCCCCAAAGCCACTGAGAGCCAGGGGGTGCCCAGGGCAGTGCAGCACTATTTGCAGCTGAGCTTTTGAAATGGGAAACAGCAAACACTCCTCAAGAAGCCAGGACTGTGAATTCCATGCATTCCACATGATAGCTCAGCAGAGACATTTCAGTTCCAAGAATGGTGTGGACATTTTTAGTATTCCAGATCTATTCCACAGAGGGAATCCCTTCCATAATTCATTGGCAGATATATTGCATGACCAGAAAACTCTGCTACAGATTTCAAGGCCAGGCAAGTATACAGCCCATTTGTGACAGCAGTTTCTTCTTTTCTGGAGAAAGAAACCTTTGTGGAAATACTGAATAATTTCAAAGAAAATACCCCTGCTCACATTTCACTGATTTCCTTGGTTATATTGGGGTCTCAAGTGACCTGTCTCAGATATGAAATATAAACTTCACAGGTATCACAGCTCCTGGGCCAGAGTCCTGGTAAGACACCTTTCATTTTTTGATTTCAATAAAGATATTAAGCAACTTGTATGGAAGAAAATTAAAGAAGTATCACTGAGAGTCTAGAAATAGATCAGGAACATGCTGGCCATGTACAGAGATGCTTCCTCAGATTAAATGTGCTGAATGCAAATTACAGGGTCCTCCCATTGCTTGCACAGTTAAAGTGAACAGTATGGAATGCTAAAATGTAATGGATGTTTCCTGCCAAATAGTGGCAGGCATGTTTATGAAGCTTTTCATTTAAGAGTAGCAACTTCTAAAAATTCATATTCTACCTCTCAGAATATCACTTTGCAGCAATAACATTCCAGAATGAGCTACGACGTTCACTTAAACTATTTACAGCAAATGCTGACTGACTGCTGGGAATGGAAGGGCTCAGGATATTTTTGATAACACAGATACTATTGGACATATTCCTGGGAAACATCCCTGACAACTTCAGTTTGCTTTACATGGTGCTGTTGGAAGGAAATAAATTGTCATTCAAAATCAACAGCACTAAATCACAATACAAATACACTTGAGTTACTTCCTAGCCATCAAGGCTGTTATCAAGCCAAAAAGCTGGCAACTGTTCCACCAGGAATCCTAAAGGTCAGGTGTCTGTGGATAGGGATGACTGAGGCTTTGCAAAGTGTTTGCTTTGTTTGTTATTATTGGGGGGGTTGTTTTGTTGGTTGGTTTTTTTTTTTGTTTGGGCTGTTTCTCGAGCCAATCCTGAAAAGCAGTACAGCTGTTTTTGCCAGTTGTTATCCTAGACTTATAAGCCAACCTTTGTTACAGTTACCTCACATCCTAAATAAACTCGTCTTGAGTAATTGGCAGCTGCCAGTAGTTCACTTGGAGTCAAGAAAAAGCAAGAATAAGCCCTGTTAATATAGCTACTGTAATTTCTACCACTCTTGTAGTCTATAAGCAAGCAAGTTCCCTAGCAAAGTCTTCCTTTTAATTCCAAGTAAAAATCATGCAAATTAATTAGCTGGGAATTCATCTGGTTAGTAGTTTTCTTCAAAGCTTTTGTTGCCTCCCCTCAGAACTGTGCGTGCTGCAGAGATCAAAACCCCAAACTACCAAATTAAAATTTAAATTTCAAAAGAGATTCCTTGACATAGCTTCTAACACCATCAGATTTGATTAGTAAAACTTTACAAAAGAATAAAAGGGTAGTTATCACCTGTAACATTGCTTGAAACTCTGCTTTGGAAAGCCTAAATCTACATCCTACTCACATCTGTAACCCTAACAGTGAAGCTAACAGGATGTGTTAGAAGTTGTACATTTTACCAGAATCAAGGCCTTACTTGTACTATGAAACATGGTAATTCATCGCACTTTGAATATCGTGTTGCTGCACTGACTGCAAATATTGCAGTTGGAGGTTTAAAACTCAGCTAGAAATGCTACTAGAGAGCTGCTGACTTCCCCCAACACCAGCCTTGTTTCCTGTGGAAAGACCATTCCTTTCAGTGAATCTAAACCCAGACTATTGTTTCATAAACTCCTCTCAGGTAATTTTCCTTACCTTTACAGTTTAATCATGACAACAATGAAAAATAAAAACATATCTACAGCACTCACATCTTGATAGAAATCTGCATAGAAAAAAGTGTTCTAATACATGTTTGTAAAACCAAATCACTTTGTGACTTTTAGGGGCAGAGTTGAAAACAACCCAAGTTCTGGCTCAAACTGTCTCCACAGATATTGATTTTACTTACCCGCTCCTGTCCAGCTGTATCCCAAATTAGGAATTTATGCAGCTCATTTTGATACTGTACAGTCTTGGTCATAAATGAGGCTCTGAAAAAAAACCACACAGTTCATACTTTTTGAGAATATAAATACATCCTTAGAACATTCATTACCACCATGAGCTCTCAGAAAAGTTGACATTCCAATAGAAGTGTTTTTTCCCCACACATAAACTGATAAAGTGTTTCAGATATAAAGGCTGAAATTAAGAAAGGATGACATTTCCTTCCAGAGACTGACATTCAACTACCAAAACACAACATATTATAGGTTTTGTTTATAAGCTTTCGATGAAAAAATGTAGGATGTATGACCAGAAAAACCCAGAAAGGTCAGCCTTTTAACAACATCCATTCTCACAGCAATTACATCAGTGCACACTGGAAACTTCTGGGGGGGAAAGAGGTAAAATTCTTCCTTTTGTATTATCTTTTCCTATCTCTCTACTAACATTCAGATAAGTGCTGTTAAATCCATACTTGAGAATAAAATAGGAGATGGATATCAGTATTGGTAGGTGTTAACAGGACAAAGAAATCAATAGAATAACTTCCTTGTTGTCTGCACCCTATAAAGCTTCCCAATTACATATTTTAGTTTGCAGCGGCTCTTGGACTTCCAGAAGACAAAAAAGATCTCTCCTACTCTCCAGGTTCTTCTCCCCTTGCCCAAATTCTAGATGTTTTAGTTAAATATTGCAAAGTACTTTTGTCGTTTATTTGATCTGCTTTAGTTGAGTGAGTGTATTTCCCACAAGGACACAAATTCAGTGATGTTACTCTTTTACAAGAGGGAGTGCTTTGCTGTATCTCTCACCTGCAGGCACATTTTTCACTGGAAAAACCACACACTGAATTCAAATCCTTGTACAGCTGCAACTATAGGTGACATAACTGTTTTAAGCACATGAGATCCTACACTGTGAACTTGAACACCTCTTTGTGTGATTAATTCCTACTACTTGAAAATACTGCAGACTTCCAAACTTGTTCTTCTGTCAGTTTTGACAGGATTGTGAAGACAGTGGAGCTTCTTACAGTACCCCAAACTTGCTGTACAGTCAGACTCAGAGAACAAGAGTGCTTCAGCAGGATCAGCATTGAATACCTGAGGCCAGGACTCTGAACTTGAGTTTATTTGTAGCAAAAGTAACTGCAGGTTTTGGTAAAAGTAACTGGACTTGTTTCAATACTCTAAGTGGCCAATTAGCTAGATACATTGAAGAAAAGGAAAGGGAGCAGTTACACAATGTTTCAGCTGCTAAGAGGTAACCTTCTCCCCATTCCTTAAACCCAGACCATTTCCAAATAGCGTGCCAATCTCCAAAGTTGATTCCACTTTTAAGTAGCCAAATAGAAAGTAGCATCACCCCTAAAAAAACAAAGCCTAATTGCAATGCATTTCAATAACATTAATTAGCTGATATATTTCTGCAATGAGTGAAGAAAACCAACGAGATAGGAGTATCTCTTGTAAAGCACAGCAGAGACTTTAACTTCTTTTAAGACTGCTGCAAATTATGCATCAAATCTGAAGTCTCTGGTCAATATGAAAACAGTTTCTTAAATCATACATTCTCACTTAATTTATCTTACTTAGTTTTATACACCAAAACATCCCTGTACAGTCAATTTGAACTGAAAAGTTGTGTTTCTGTAATTCACATCACAACTAAACCATCCCCAGTGGTACCTGACAAGAGGCTAAGTGCTTCTCAAAATCCTTTGGCAATTTGGCCAACAAAACTCTCCAAATTGGAGTTATCCTTGACAACTTTAATAGGAATAATAGCTGTTTTGTTACTAAATTTCCCAGCTGCTTCTCCCAGCCAGGTAGGCACTATAACTTGTTTGATATTCCTTTTTGATGCTATAATGAAAGCCAAGATATTCTGCAGTACCTAGAAGTATATGCTGGTTAAATCTGCCCTCAGCATCCTGAGGGGAGAAAAGCTGCAGAATTCTGACAGGGCTTCTGCAGCTGCCTAGATCAGAAATTGAGCAATGAACATTGACAACAACAAAGTGTGATTGCTCAGCTGATTCTAAGAGGAATGAAAATAGGACAGGAAACAAGATCATATCTTATGAACTCAAAGACCCAGGGAATAGTTGAAACAGTCTCAGCTTTAGTTTTGCAAGATGCTCAAAACTCTTCTAATCCTTTGTCCTTTCCACCTACTAGTTTCAATTAGGAACTAAAAAGTATAAAAAAAAATTTAAAAATTTTAATTTAATATTAAAATTTAAAAAGTAAAAATGAATTTATTTTAAGTTTTTGGACTGTGTTTCTTGTTGGAGCGTCACTTAATCCCTGCATTTGGGCAAGTTTTGATTCATTTATATAGCAAATTACCAAAATAACCAGTCCTCAGACCAGTGAATGATTTTGTTAAGGCTGGTAAAGGTTAGATTTTCAGTCTGTCATTTCAAGTAACTACAATGATCTCAGTACTGTCAATAAATCTCTGTTAACAGAGAAATTTAAACAAAAGTGAACTTCTACAGAACATTTTGCAGTTCAGTGTCAGTAATTATACTCAAAAAAAGAGCAGGGTGTAAGTGAAAAGTGAGAGATCACAGAGACCCCAATTTTTCAGAAGGACAGGATGAGACACAGCTGATCTTTATCAGCAGGATCTTTTTGGTTGAAGCTGTAGCAGAGGCTCTGTGTCACCTGAGACATGAAGTTGTACTGACACCCCCACACACCTCTTGGCATCAAGCAAAGGCTGTCCTCTCCTAAGCAAAAAATTGGTTCTGATCAAAGTAGCCCAAAAGACACTTACTAAGCAGAAAAATAAAGACAGCCAAAGAAATAAAAATATCCAGCCACTCCAAGAATTCTTGATGCTTGCCCTTCCTTCTATCCATTCAAAGATTTGAGATCAATAATGTTGCTATTCTGAGGCTCAAATTTCAAATATCCCCCTTAGCTATGAAACCAACTGCAAAAACAATTTCATCAGTTAGATTTGTGTGTGCATTGCATACAGATGTGTAACATTTTAACTAATTAGTGGTGAGACTTACCTGAATTAGTATGTTAACCACCCTCAAAAACCTAGGAGAGTTACAGCACTTGAGTCTTAAAAAAATGAATTAGAAAACATGGAGTTGCATAATAATTAGAATTGAAAATTTAAGAGTTGTGCATGTGAAAAGCATGCTGTCCCTTTAGCAGAAGCATCTGAAGTGTAATTTATTCATTGTTAGCTTAGATTAACAATGCAAAAATGGGTCCAGACCTTACACTTGAAAATGGAAGCTGCAGGAGTGCTGAGAACACTCCTACATGTCCTGAGGTAGCTCACAAGCTTAATTAAGGCTGCAGTTATGTTTATTACCACATTTAGCTGCCACACACGAAGAACTCCCAAGTGATCTATTCAGGTAATTTCATTTTTTTTCTTGCATAATTCACATTTACTTCATTTAGTTTCTTACCCTATTGTTGGGTTGATGTTGGGATCAAAGCTATCTTCAACAAATCTCCACACAATACTTGATTTGCCCACACCAGTGTCCTAAAAAAAGAATAGAAACAGTTGAAAGTGGTGTTAATTACTACAGACAGATGATTCTTTTAGTCCTCAAATCCTGCAGTACTCTGCAATGAATAACACATTCCTGCAGAGAATCTCAGAGAAGTTGTGAAATACTTCAGGTATTATCTTAATTTAGTAGAAAATGAAAGGTCTGCAACAAGCTACAGTTTTCTAAACAAAATAGTTAAGACTTTTTTTTTTTTTTAAGGACCACAATAATCTGCATTCACACTTATTATTACTCAAACTTTGGGCTTTTTTACAAAGCTGTGCACCTTCCAATGGAACAGCAGTGGGAAAAGACTACTTTTGGTAAAATATACAGCAATTCAGTATTCCTTTACCAGGATGGAGGACCAGTGGAGTATGTGAAATTATACAAGTGTGACACATGCATTCAACCTCTGACTAATGCTGTCCCACCCTGCTTAATGAAAGACTTGAAATTTCTTCTGTGACACACCTGAAACATGGTACTAATGCAACTCTACAGTGCTAAAAATGGTGAAGGAGAAAACATGAAAATTCTAGATTTTGTATATTTTTGCACCACTAGCTCCATGGTTAAAAAGCAAAAATATAGAGGAGTCACATTTAGAAGTGACATTAAACTCTTAGTGGTAAAATACATCTCAGCAGAAGCTGGACATTTGAAATTGTATTTTATTTAAGATACGTCAAGACAAAATTTTTGCTTTACATTTCCTAAGTCATTAAAACTTTAAGAAATAAACCCCTGTGGAAATGCTTCACTTAAAATGAAGTTTTACATCATTCATGCTTTCTTTTCCAAAACTCCTGAATATTGCAGTAATTTGGGTACACTGTGTATGATTGTGTTCCTCTTGCCAAGCTATTTTCCTCTTGAGAAAAAGCACATTATCATAGTATTTTACACTGTTTGCAGCCTCACTAATCAGAGCAAACCTTCAAAAGAGAAAAACAGGTGTAGCTCCTGGCTCAGGGAGTTCAAGGACAAGTTTTCCTGGGTACTTATTCTCCTTTTCTTCCGTAACAAAAGGTTTCTCAGGCCAGGTGAACACAAACAGTAGTTACCCCAAATACCTTCATAACACCAAGGGCACACAAACACATAATCTTCCCCTCTGAAGGGCAACATTTAGAAGCAGAAAACAACTCAGAACAGTGTTTCGATGCCACTGGTGACACCTCCACCTGCTCAGCGTGGGTCTCTCTGACCAAACCAAGCCAACACGCAGCTTCATTCCCTTCAATTTTTAAACTTCTGCTTCACTCCACGTCTCCTCCTTCCACCACCTGCAAGACTTTCCTACATATGTTCTTACAATACAAGTTCAGGCCCCTCCCTCTCTCCCACCACTTCGATTTCAGGTGCTTCTATTTATTTTGTGGACTGCAGCCCCGAAAGAGCCTGGGAGGAAGAGGGAAGCACGCATTAGGCACTCGTGTTTCCTCTCTTATTTTTTAAAAAGGAGAACAAGGCAGAAAAGGAGCGATATTGACCCCGTCGCGGAGGGGAAGGCGCGTCCGAAGGTTCCCTCAGAGGCAGCGGGCCCGCAGCGCCCGGGGAGAGCTCCCCGCGCTCGGCGCCTCTCCGGGCTCTGACAGAGGCTCTCCAGCTCTGACAAAAGCTGTCCGCCATCGCCACAGAGCCTCTCCAGCCTGACAGAGGCTCTCCGCCATCACCAGAGGCTTCCAGAGCTCTGACAAGAGCACAGAGCCTCTCTGTTCCGCTCCCACCCTCCCTCCCGCCGCCCAGCACTTACCCCCAGCAGGCAAACTTTCAGCTCCCTCAGAGCCATGGCCGGGCGGGCAGCGCCTTCAGCGAGCGCCTGAGACGCGGCCCAGCACGATCATCGCCGTCCCCGCGGCGGCCGCCCCCCGCCCGCCCCAGTTACCCGCACACCGCGCTCCTCCTCAGGCTGCGCGGACGCGCCGCCATCTTGGGCGGCCGCCGGAGTCCCCGCCCGTGCCCCCCGCTCGCTGTTGTGCCCCTCGGGTGCTGAGGGGGA
The DNA here is from genome assembly GCF_050655825.1 of Lonchura striata. Classification (NCBI taxonomy): domain Eukaryota; kingdom Metazoa; phylum Chordata; class Aves; order Passeriformes; family Estrildidae; genus Lonchura; species Lonchura striata. Next base: position 12,636,121 of record NC_140722.1, read on the forward strand.
CACTCGACCCCCGGCAGCCGCTGCTCCTTCACCCGGTGGCGTTTCGGGGCTGACCCGGCGACAGGAAGCACCCGCGGCTCCTCCCTGTGCCCTCCCGCTCCTCCTCCTCGCCCATGTCCATTCCAAGATGGCCGGTAAGTGGGGCCGGCGGGCGGGCGGCTCGGCCGGGGCCGCCACCGTCCCTCCGAAACCAACCCCCTGGTATCTCTCTTCTGTTTTTCGTTTGTAGGGATCCCTTTGTATTTTGTGGATTTGCAGGATGACTTAGATGATTGTGAGTAACTGTTTTTTATTTTTCCGCTCCCTGTTCAGGCCCGCGCTCCCACCCCGGGGTCCTCCTGTCGCTCGCTTTCCCTCTCCGCGTTTTCACCCCGCTGAGGGCGAGGGGAGGATTTTGAGGCAGTTCTGGCAGGTGAAGGGTCCCGGGGCGTTGGACCATCCCCGCTGGTTCCAGCGGCCGCTGGGCTCGGTGTAAACAGCAGCTCCGACAGCACCCGAGCCTGGGAAAGAAAGGCGCACGGGGGGACGAGGGCATCAGCCCCGCTCCTGCTGTCGGTGGGAATTAGAACACTTAGCCCAGGGATTGCTCAGCTGCGGTGAGACTTTCTAAAGCTGTAGAGGCTGTGAGGACGCGTTTTCCGCTGCTCCTGCATCCCCGGGATGTGCTGCGAGCGCACCTCGGGCTGAAGGGAAGATCTCCGCGTGTGCTCCGGTTGGATCGCACTACCCGGTGGGTTTGGGTTGGGTACCGTGCCCCGGTCTCAGCGCAGGGAACGGCTCCATCACGCACCCGTGTAGCCCAGGGCTGTCGGATCACACCTGTCAGATGTGAACCAGCCTGGTAAGCGCTGTGACTTCAGGAGATAAAGCTTTGACTGACAGTGATACGAACTTCTGCTGCCTTGGAAAGCAGCTCTCTCTGTGGGGCGGCTTCCTTGACACGTTGGATGCTGGAGTGACTTTTCTATTAAAAAAGAAAGATGTTACTTGTATTTCTCGCAAGACTTTTATTGTTTGATACCGCTTGGAAATGTGAGCAGGTGGACCCATCCCACCTTCCCAGCTGAGCATGAGAAAGCTGATTTAGGAGAAAGGTGGTCTTCAGAAACACCAGGGGAAATGTTAGAATGCAACTGGGATCTAAAGCAAGCATTTTGTTTGGAAGCTGTGCAGGGACGTTGCCTCTGTGGGAGGAGCTGGTTCTGTGGAATTCTGTTAGTTGTTGCCTTCAGCCTTTGAGGTTTCTGCTGTTCCCTAGTAGATAGCAGTGTGTAAAATGTGAGAAGCAGACATAAATGCAAACTTCAAAGTAGTTTTCTTATGGGTTTTGGCCTTGGACTGTCCCTGGAAGTGTTTGTTGTCTGTTAGTGTTCACTCCTTGGCTGTTCTGTTTAGACTGTAACAGATTTGTGTGCTAAGTTGATTAAGAAGCTTGATGCTCATAAGGCAAAACTCGAGTGACTAAAAATTTCCAGATAAAGACAGTTGGGCCATAAGTGGTAATTCATGAAAGAAGTTATCCATTCCAGGATGACCATGTAAATAAATGTACCTTTTAGAGCTTTATGAAAATTGAATTATATGATTTAAAAATATTCTTTGATTATGTCAATTAATTTGGCATTACCTTTAGAATTATGGAATCAAAAGCTCTCTGTTGTAGCAGAGTTCAGGTGTCCTATGACTAAGATACTGTTGTCCAGAGCCTAGATTAGCAAAGGGTTCAGGATGTGTTTTAGGAAAACCTCAGTGAAATAAATCACTGGAACTGGATTCTGACTTGCTTAAGTAAATTGGTGAAATAGTATCATGCACTCTGAATTGTGTTGAAACAGGAAGTCTAAGGACTTATTCTGAATGTGGGAAAAAGCTGTAGTAAAATCTAGCTAAATTCAAGTGCAGCTTAAAACTTGTTTTTCACAAGATAGTGGGTCATCTGGAAGAAAGATTAACTTATTTATGCCCTTTGTGTAATTAATAAGAAAGTATTTAAATAATTCGTTTTTCCTTCTACAAACACCAGGAGGAAAATGACCTTGTGCTGATTAAACCATTGTGCTGCTGTTATTTACTGGTTTGTGCTGTGAAATCTGAATAGTGACACTGGGTGATGACATTGAATTGCTGCACTAGGTCCTGTGACCCTGAGGTTCTCACACCTCTGAGCAGCTTTTCAGCACAGTGAACTCAAGTGCAGCTGTGAATACTGTCACATTTATTTCTGTTATAGGTGAACAGATTTCAAGCTCACTTGCTTGATCTAGTTAGAGGGAAAAATACTGAATAATAGATGTACCTGTGAAGGAACATTAGATAAGAAATACTAGTTTAGTATTTGGGATTTACTTTATAGTACTTGGTGTATTCTGAAACATGTGAGTACCCGTGGTGTCCTATTTTATGGGGAAAAAAAACCCCCAAAATTCTTGAGAGAAGACAAAATGGATTTTGCCATGATTATTCCTTACTTATGTGTAATGAGAGTGTATGGAAAAAATTTCAGGTATTTAACTCTCAGTCCTGAGCATAAGTAGTGGTGTTCTGTTTTCTCTCTGCTCTTGGAAGCACTGGTGTGTGCTTAAGTACTTTAAATGAATAATGGAGCTACTCCATACAGTAAAATTAAACATGTACATCATGTTTACAAAATTAGTCCCACGTGTGGTATTTTAGTCAAAGTTAGAACTGGGATTTATTTAATTGTTGTTTGAATTGGTATGAATTCTGAACTGTTTGAAGTGAATGAATAGCTTTAATTTTTAGTGTTTCTAATTAGGGACAGGTGGGAACTAGGTAAAGCTAATTACAAGTATATTGATTCTAATCAGTCTGTCTTTGTATAACAGGTGATTAACCTAAAAAATCAGCTACTGAGTGTCTGGTCTGTGTGGAATTTCAAATATATCTATATGTACTATAATTGCATAGACATAAGGATGGTCAGTGTTTGTTGCAACCTCAGAAGGGAAATCTGCAATCCTACAGACATTTTGTAACTTCCCCTGAGCTCTCGGGGACACAACAAGTTTCTTCTGAAGCAGCAAATCTGGATGTTCCCTCTTCAGATGCCTTGACTGGGGGGAAGTCCCGGAGCAGATTTATCCCAGACAGACCTGGGCTCTGTAAATTGTTTACACTTGTGCAGAAAAATGTTTTGAACCTGACAGACCCTTCTGTAAGGAGCAGGCATGAGAAATAATAATGACCAGTGGAGAGGAAGTAAGAGTGTCAGTGCAATATGTCATCATTCTAAAAAGCTGGGAATAATTAGCATCTGTTTCCTATTGTGTGGCTGCGGGTTCACTTGTAGTATCTGTGTGCACATTTGAAATGTCAACATTTAATCTAATCCCACAATTCTGTTTGTTTGAAATCTATTGAACTTTTTGAGTACATTGTCTGTGAGAAAAGCAGAATTTGGAACCTCTGTAGTATTTATACTCACCTGGGGCTCCTTGGAGACCTTACACCAATCTGCTTTTTTCCCCCAAAGACCCAGATATACCATTTTTCTCCAAGTATGTCCAGATGATTTTCTCTTTTACTGAGCTGCATTTCTGAGAGTGTTTTGACTTTTGCTGAATAATTGGAAAGCAGAATTTTACATAGGAAATGTTGGAAAAAACCTGAGGCTTGGAACAGAGGTTTTTTTAACATATAAAGTGATTTATAATGGGTATTAATGGAGTTTAGACCGAAGAAGTGACTTCTTGTCTTCAAGGGTTGTCGCTGTCAGCACACGTGCTGGTTTGTGAGATACTTCATGCATGTGAGAAGCTGTCAGCAGATTTTGCATTTACTTAAGTGTGATCCCAGCTGCTCTATTTGTGTGAAAGAAATGTGCCTGGTTCTAGGTGTGCTTGGGACAGTTGTAAACCCAGAGCAGCAATATTAACTACTCCAGTGCAACTCTTTCTGTGGAGTTCCTGTATCCAGTAAAAGCATTTATGTGAAAGATTTGCATTGTTGGCACATTATTTCACAAGGTTGTAGGGGTAAAGGGTTAAAACAGGTTTGACAACAAAGTTCTCCCATTCCCTTTCCTTTTCATGGTCATACCTCCTGCCTGTGGTCTGTGATGGTGTCTGTCAGACTTGGTAAGGCAAATTGTAACGATTGCTGTAGTAATATTGGGTAAAAATCTGAAGCTGCAAATACAAAAAAAGATTCAGAGAAGAGTGGGCTCACACAGAAAAAAGTCCATAGTTGATAGGTACAGCAGGAAGCTCCCAGCATGTTCACAAGTACCATGAAGTTTTTTTTACCCAAAGTCTGTTTGATTTAGGTACGTTTGATTTAGTAACTACAGTGAGAAAAATGTACCTCAGGAACTTTGAAACAGAGCTGGTTTAAAGCAATACAGTTTGAAATCTGCTATGATTGTTGAAATTACAGTTTCTTCTAATGGGACTGACTTTTCTTTTGAATGTGTGGATTGGTTTGTGATGTGCAATTGTGTCAGCTGAGCCCTCTTAATTCAATGCATGTGGATCCTCCCCTGAAAGGGCAAAGTAAAGTGTGTTTAAAGCCCAGGATTTTGACAGTCATGTTAAATTTTAAAGCTTGAATTTACAAGTCTGTGTGCGAGTGTTGTACTTAACTTCATTAGATACAATTTAAGATGATTTTGTAAACTGTTTCCAGTGATGTGCAATTACTTTTCTTTTAAATAAATAGTTACTGGTTGTTGGTGGTTTACATTGTAACATCTCTTGCTGACTCTCGGATTTGTTTTTTTTTGTTTTTTTGTTTTTTTTTTTTTTTTTTTTTTTGGTTACTTTTCATGTCTTTCAAGTTGGCTTTGAAGACTATGGACCAGACTGTGATAGCATGAGGATAACAGCATTCTTGGATATTCCTGGCCAGGATAACTTAACTCCACTGGCTCGTCTAGAGAAATATGCCTTCAGTGATAATGTATTTAACAGGTAAGGGCACAGCAGGCATACTTGGTGGTACCTGAGTCTGAGGGCACTGTGCATGTTAAGATGTTGCTGTGTCTTTCATTATTCTCCCAAATACATGCCTGATGTTATTTATATTTGAATAACTTGTAAAACTCTTCCATGAAAAGAGATTTTCAGTCTTAGTTATCAATTAAGATCTCTTTATTCCATCTTTATTTTGTTGGTATGTGGAATGTTCAGAGAACAGCTTGATCTGTTTTATGGTGCCATTTACATTTGGTAAGTTCCCCTTACATCCCATCTAAGTGTCACTGGATATTAAGGCAATTATTGTGTTCACTCCACAGGCAAATTATTGCCAGGGGTCTTCTGGATGTCTTTCGAGATTTCAGTAACAATGAAGAAGACTTTCTGACTGTAATGGAAATAGTGGTCAGGCTCTCTGAAGATGCAGGTTTGAAAGTTTGCTTTTGTTTGTTTTTTTAATTTGTATAAGTTATTTTACATAAATTGCAACATAGGAAGTGCTGACTTCCGATTTTGAGAAGGCAAGGAAGTTGATTCATCTAGCAGGAAGATCTGTCAATGAAAACAGATTCATTTTTAACTCTTCTTTTTGAAATATTTTGCATGGTAAATGTTAAATGAAAGGCCTATTCTTAGTATAGGGCCTGAAGCAACATTTTCAAGAAATCTGATTTATTATATCTGGTGTAAGTGGCACAGAGCAGTTGTGTATTTTAATAGTTCTTGTGCATATGTTCATGGTGACTGGATTTTCCAGCTTGTGATCTCATTTTAGTGGATTGATTTGGGAACTGATCCCAAGTCTCTCAACTGTGATGATGTATGTAAGGCTATTCTGTTTTATTCAGCTTTCCTTTAAGATCAGGCAATCTCTCTGCTATTTTTATGTTTTGCTTATTTTAATTTTCTTCTGTTGTGAAAACAAAGAAAAATGCCCCTTTTTTTTCTTAAGGTACCTGATCTTCATTTCATGTTTACTAATGTAATCTGATTTTTATTTCCAGAGCCAACTGTTCGTACAGAGCTGATGGAGCAGATACCTCCTATTGCCATCTTTTTGCAAGAAAGTCGACCAAAATTCCCAACAGCATTTTTTGAATACCTTATGCCCATAGTAGTGAGGTACCTCACAGATGTTAACAATCAGGTAGGAAATACAGACAACAGCAGTTGAATCCTTGGAAAATTCTGTGTGGTTAAGTAAAATTAAGGCATCTGGGGAAGAGATACAAGGAAATTCCACTTTGGTTGATTGATATCTGGCTTTATGTAGTGCTCTGTGTTTAGTGGTTTCAGCACATTCCTCTAGGGATGTCTGATTTTTTTGTTGTTGTTGTTTTTGTATTTTTGGGTTTTTAATACTTCCCTTAGCAGATAATGGGAGACTTCAGGATTTGCCTGACAGCACGTGGACAGAATCTGTTACAGGAGTCATGACTTGAAAACCCTGTCTTCTACTTCATCTTTTGTCTTATTTTCCAAATGTGATGAAATATCATGTAATGATTATATTAAACTTTAGTATTTGTTGCTAATTCCTTATTTTAGTAAAACTAAGACTTTTTTCCTGAATTTGATTTTTTTTGTACCTGTGTGTCCATTCAAAGGATAGAGGGTTTGGTGGTTCTTGTATTTGTAAATGTTGTTTTTATGGTGACAAACTGGTTTTGTGTGTTTGTTTATAGGTCAGAAAGGCAGGCCAGGAAGCACTGCTGATACTGCTGGAACAAGATCTTGTGGCTCAGAGTGACATTGAAAATAAGGTGTGTCCAATTCTGCTGGACCTTTCTGCTCCTGACAGTGATGATGAGTACAAGGTGGAAGCTGTCAATGTAAGTTGATAACATTAATTTATGGTGTTGATTAAGATGAGGTCCAGGAATAGAACTGACATTAAATACAGTAAGCCATCAAACTTTTTGTTTTTATTCAGTAAGATATTTGGATTTTTACTTTAACAAAACAAGTCTTTAATTTTTATTCTGGATTTTTGAAAATACCAGATTTTAAAAGAGACAATCTTTATGCTTCAGGATCCTAAATTACATCAAAATAGTAGCTGAATAGCTTTAAAATACAATTGGTCCTTGGCAACCTTTTTTAAAATTCTTGTTAGGGTTGTTACATTCCCCAGAGTGTTCTTTACATTTGCTTTACCAGGTTTCACAGTAATGTTGTAGAAATATGACCTGATCTCTGTTCTGAAGTGTTTTGAAAAAAACATTGCCTGGTGACTTTCAAGAAATCAGTTGACTCCACAGAAAAGTTCTGGTGTGTAATTACATTTCAGCATGGATATCTGACACTTGACCTGTAAAATATTTTATCAGCTAGATTTTCCTCTTCCTTGTCTGGGAGTTGGGAATTGCTTAGACAATTTTCCAGGATGACATCTGAGCACCAGCTGCCTTTTAGGAGTTTGAAAATTTGTAGGAAAGTCTTTGAATGGTCTCTTCCTTAGTTGTTATTTAGCATTCTATTGGAAAGGTAAGCATTTATTCCTATAAAGAAAAAGAGCTTATTTTTTTTTGTGATGGTAGAATGCTTCAATATTTTTTGAAAAATGAAAACAGAAAGATGGGGACTGTAATCTGATGTTTGTGTAAGCATTAAACCCCCGGTGCATGAGAGCCCCTTGCAAATACAAGAATTACAGCAAGTTCTCCCAGAAAGTGGGAGCTGAAAGGAAACACCCAACCCAAAACACATGATTTGCACAGCAGAAACATGGTTTGTGCTGGTGGTGGAAACTGATGATTCCTCAAAAAAAAGCACATTTAATGAGTGTGTTACGAACTTCCTTTAATTATGCACTGTTAACTCCTAAAATTCCTGGACATCATTCCTGTAAAGTGTGCAGTGTCTCCCATAAATAACTCATTTTTCTTGCACTCCCCTTTTTTGTCTCCTGCTGTATGGCAAACTTCTATTTTATTGTGATATCTGAGCCTTCAGAGCTGGGACTGTGCATGTTTTTAAGTACCTGAGCTGTTAAAGACCAGTGTCATACTTGCATGCTGAAACTTGGGATATTTCTAATATGCTTAAGGAGTGTGATTTTTATAAGATCTTTAGTGCAATGGAACTTTTGTCTTCTCCATACAAAATGCCAGTATTTGCCACATTGCAAACACTTTGAAAACAAATCTATTAATAAAAGTTCTATTTAACCAGATAAAATAGACAAGGAATTAAATGGAGAAATGTTATGTTCTGGCATAGAATAATTTAAAGTAAAGCTGTGTTTGTGCTTTACATAAAACAGGTGTATGGAAAAACAAATAATGTGTAGCAGTTTCATCTGTTTGATTGTAATCATTGTCTTGCTCTCTGAGGTAATTTTTAGGAGGAATATTTGGCTGTGCTTAAAAGGTTTACAATTTTCTTCTCCTTACACAAATTCCTTTCCTGATTTTTAGATAATCTGTAAAATGGCTTCTATGTTGAGCAGAACAACAGTTGAGCACATGCTGCTTCCTCGTTTCTGTGAACTGTGCAGTGATGGGAAATTGTTTCAAGTCCGAAAGGTTGGTGTGTATTCAAGCCTAACCCCCTGAAAATGAATTTGTACACTGCTGTTCAAATGCCTTCCTACATAATTTAGTCATAACTCTAGCTGATGGACTTTCAAAGCATCTGGAAGAGAAGTTTTGATTTATTGACATGGTTCTAGTTTCTGTGGTTCAGTAAAGAAACTTAATAGACTTTGACCAGTAGGTTGGGTCCAGTAGTTAAACTGGTCTTGCACATTTAATATTTTTGCACAATGTTTTTTTGTAAGCTGCTGTGCTTGGTTATAGGATTGTAGCAACTTTTGTAATTTCTAGCATTTTATTTCAAAATTCAAAAGTAATGGACATTTGAGACATTTTGTCTTTAAAAAGAAATCTGTTGCTATTGAAAGGAGAAATCCCCAAAGTGTAACACTTTAATTCATGTTTGAGTACAAAAGGAAACTTGTAGCATAAGATATATTAAAATACTTGTTTAGACTTGGGGTCATGCCAAGCTTCAGAGATTGACTAAAACATGTACTAACACAGCTCTATCTTAAATTATTTCAGATTTTGCCAACATCTTTTTCCAGCCTGAGGGGATGTCCCTTTTGCCTTAATTAGAGCTTCTGTAATGGCCTGTAAATGGCATGAACTTGAGACCTTGATTAAACTTTGCTTCAGCAAAGCACTTAAGCCACCTTGAGCCAGGGTAGTGCTGTCAGTACACCTAAGTCCTGACCCTGGTATCATGTTCTGGCCTGCTTTGGGCTTGACAGCTGCTGCTCAAAGTGATTTAAACTTTCATGTGGGCTTGTTGTCCCTTCTGGTGGTTACTGGAGCAGATGATGCTCCTCATCCAGAAACCTTTATTACTATTGAGCCCAGAGGCATGTGGAGTACGGACATTTACTCCAAAGAGTCTTTGTTTGGATGAGTTAATATTACATGATGCAGTTACAGGCCTGAAATTGGAAGAGTCAAAACATGTGCAGTTGTTTGATGGGATAAATAATGCATGGTAGAGTTGATAATCAACCTAATGCCCTTGAAAGACAGTGTTATTAATGACTTTTTATTTCTTAGATTTGTGCAGCTAATTTTGGTGACATTTGTAATGCAGTTGGGCAAGAAGCCACTGAAAGACTGCTGGTATGTAAAAACTAAATCAATTTGCAAAACCTGTATTTCGCAGTTCAGAAAGTTTAATAATGAGTTTCTTTATTGTCTTCTCTACAAAATAATCAGTGTACATGCATTTTTTAATTGATTTGGCTAAGGCTGTGGTTGCAATTGCACAGCAAAACTGGGAATTAAGAGAATGCAAAGTTCTTGCTTTGCAAAATATGTTTAACCATGTAATTGACAGCATATATGTGTGTATATATATCTATATATTTATGTATGCACACACATTATAGAATTACCACTTTTATTTTCCCCTGAACTAGATGATCATCAATTCAATTATGATTTCAGGGAAAATAGGCCATTAATAATTCTTTATATTCTTTCTTGCTGCAAATAGTTGTACACAGATTCCTAATGCAGTAAGTGAGAGACAGATGGGTTTTTTCCAGTTCCTTTAATTAGTGCATGCATTTAACCTGTCCCTGTTTCTTCTGATCTTTACTTATTTTAGTCTCTGAGCTGTCATTGTCTCCAGTTTTCAAACCAATACTTTGATAATGCTGCAGTCTTTGTTTAGTCTTTAATTAGTTTTGGATTGACTTAATTTTGGCAGATTCCCAAGTTCTTTGAGCTGTGTTCGGACAGTGTGTGGGGAATGAGGAAGGCTTGTGCTGAATGCTTTATGGCAGTGTCCTACACCACATCCCCAGAAGTTCGCAGGAGCAAACTCTCCCCACTGTTCATCAGCCTGATCAGTGACACCTGCAGATGGGTGAGTAGCTCCCTCTGGAATGGATGCCTCCTCCCAGGCAGATCCTAAACAAATAATGGGCAAGTTTAGTAGTGCTCTGAAGTGCATTTGCTGAGATCAGAGCTTAATGTGCTAAAAAATAATCTCTAATGAGAGAGTTTCTTATGTTTCCTCTCTCTCAACAGTTTGTAAATGTAAATACTCTTGTGAGAAAAGGTTGCTTTGGTTAAATGAGTTGAAGTAAGCAGATGTCCTTCAAATTTAGAAGTTCGAGAAGATTTCTGTACAATGATCGTAGATATATGCTTAGGTGTAGCACCCTTTGCTTAAGTGGCACTTACTTGGTAATTGGTTATATAAATGAAGCTGTTATATTAAGAACCAATTGGTTCTTACTGAAAATTGGACCAAATTTAAATTATTCAACTCTGTGAGAGTTGCATGAAGCCTGACTGTTGCTCTTGCACCACCACAGGTTCGTCAGGCTGCTTTTCAGTCTCTTGGCCCATTTATTTCTACCTTTGCAAACCCTTCAAGTGCTGGTCTTTACATTCGAGAGGATGGGACACTGAGTATCCGACCACCAGCACAAGATGTGAATTTCAATTCCTGTCAGCCAAGCAACAATATCACTGTGATGTCTTCCAGTGCAAATGCTGCATTGCCCAGGTAAATCCTGGGAAAGGTGTGATGTAGTGAAGGGGTTAAAAAAGGGGGATTTTGTTGCTCATCAAGGCTAAAAATTTCAATTTGAGAATGTAGTTCCAGAAAAAGTCTGAAGAGAGATCACTCATTTGAGTGTAACCACATTATTGAAAAATTCACTTTGGCTTCACAGGAAGGCAAAGGGAAAACTGGTGAAGTAAAGCATAGTGGTGACAAATTGTCTTTCTTTAGAGAAAAGCTTCTGTTGTTGCTACTGTCTTTGATGAATGATTTCACTGAAAACCTCTTGTTACAGAGTACCTAAAGTTTTCTTTCAATAACTTTATTTCCAGCTCAGAACAACCAATGGAAATCAAACCAGAATCATCAACTGAGGAGGCTTCAGCAAAAGTTCGTACAAAGCTCTCTGAGGACCTAAATAAAAATTCGTGGCAAGAAAGTTCAGATTGTTGTGCCAGCCCTGGAGAAGATGTGTCTGGCTTGTGTCAGGGTGACAAAACTGCTGCTGGTGCCTCTGGAGGCACGAAGGATAGCGGTTTTCCGGGGCTGAGCTCGGGGCTGCCGTCTGCTGGAGATGTGTTTAGCACATTCCTGTACTGGCGCTCTCCTCTGCCCGACATAAGTCAGGACCTGGAGTTGCTGCAGTTCAAGGCTGAGAAGCACAACGAAGCCTGCTCTGTGCCATGTAATAACTGTGTTGCTAGCAGTGAAATAAAAAAGGTTCTAGAAAGCTTACAGGAGCACATAGACGATCCAGATGTTCAAGGTGAGACTCTGTGACAATAAAATCGTATTTTCTCTGAGCAGGTTTTCTGGCCTTTACTAAACACTTGGCTGCATTTTAATTAGCTTGGTCTTCATAGGGTGATGAACTTACCTTGAGTAGTAAATTGTAGTAGAAGGTTATGCAACAGATTTTTTCATAAGACCAAAGTTATTTCTAGAGCAGCTGGGGAAATGTTCCTGGCTTCTGTTTGCATGAAAAATAAATTGGTCTAACTACAAAAGGGAAAACAGCTTGTTAAAGACAGTTTTAACCTGTTCTGAGTGTTGTAGGTACTGAGGGTTTAGTGACAGTGTTACAAGCTGAATTAATCTAATATTGGCTGACTGAGAATGGCCCTAATTTCAAGTTCTTCCTCATTACCCACCTGAAACAGGCCATTTGTCAAAAGCATTGAAAATATATTGGCCTGATAGTGGGATCTGTGCTTCATGGGCCAAATCCTTCTTGTCATTCCTAGTTCTTGTTTCACCAAGTCTCAAGTGCTCTGCAGTAAAACACCTTTCCAAGAGCAAATGTTTGCTAATACAGCCTTTGTGTGCAGCTCATAGTTGGACTACCTTTTATCTTTTCAGATGAGTTAATTACAAGTTTACTGCCTTTAAATAAAGGAAGGACACTAAATAATCATCTTTTGCTTTATACAGCTCAGGTCCAAGTGTTGTCTGCTGCTCTCAGAGCTGCTCAGTTTGATTCTGTTGGTGACTGTGAGGCCAAAAAAATGGAAGAAAGTGGTGACAATCTTCAGAACAAAATGATTTTGGATGAAACAACAGTTTCAGGTGCTGCCTGCAACCAGGTACAGGGGGACACTCTTTCATCCCCTGCCTCCCAGGATGACATCAGTGACCAGTCAAGCACCAGTGTGCTGAAAAGCACGGTAAGTACACGTGCTCTATGTCTGAGCTGTGTGGGGTTGTGTAGTCCCTGGCATAACTGATCCACTTTTGATCCAAAGCCTTTGAACATTACTAGACCACAGCTATCATAGTTGTGGTCTAGTAATTTACTCTACTACTTACTCTAATTAACAAAAGAAAAGCCATTAAGGGTTATCATTTCTGTTTGCACCCAAATGACCCAGGAGTTAAATTTTGGAGTAGTCTTGTACGTTTTTTTTCTCATTAAATTCTGTTGAATGTAATTTAATTTCAAGAATAAAAACTATTTAAAAGTAACCATCCAAAATGTGTATGAATGTTGTGATTGTGATGTTAGGTTCCTTTATTTAGAAGTAAATCTTAACTACTGCTGCCCCTTTTTGTTGCTACAATCTGTTTGCCTCAGTGTGCAACTGTTTTCTTTTTGCATTTGCATAAACACACTGAACAAGGCTCTGCCTGTGCAGGGCTGTTCTGAGTCTGAGCTTTGTTGTTCTGCACTGTGATGCTTTGAAATAGCCCAAACAGCACCAAGTCTCCTTCATTTCACTACCTGGTACCTTCTTTTACAGGGCTCAGAGGAACAACACAGAGGAACCAGTGTCTTTTTGAGGAAAGAGCAAGAAAATAATCCATCACTTGAAGATGACAAGTCAAAATTACAGGTGATTAAAATGGCATTTAATGGTTTTAGTGGAGTACTGGATGTAGTTCATCCTACACTTAATGCAGTGATACTTTCTGCAGTGGATCAGTTGCAGAATGTGAAGGAATGCTCCAGACTTCAAGGACTACCCTGTTTTAAATGAGAAAATTAGAAACATTCTGTTGCCTTTTTGGTGCCTTAGAAGCAACCTGTGCAACCAAGATAGGCACTGACCTGTTCTGTCACTGATTTACTGTTTGGCATCAGCAAAGAAGGAATTTTCAGCTTGGTTGATGCAAGGTGTTGATAAAACCATAATGACTGTTCCTTGCTGACTGCTCTGTCCTCATGAGAGGATAAATAACCATTGGAGTTATGTACCCTTGGTGAGAGTAACACACACAAGGGGTGTCTTGTCTTTTGTGTTTTGGTGCTGGCTGGTTGGTAGAACTGTAGCACAGCAGCTGTATTTTCTTTCTGCTCTTAAATTGAAGTGTGTCTGTCTGTAGGACATCATCCCTCAGCCTTTACTGGACCAGTACCTGTCCATGACTGACCCTGCTCGGGCCCAGACTGTTGACACTGAGATTGCCAAGCACTGTGCCTACAGCCTGCCTGGGGTGGCCCTAACACTGGGCAGGCAGAACTGGCACTGCCTCAAGGACACCTATGAAACACTAGCTTCAGATGTACAGGTAAGAAAAGAAAGCTTTGTTACACAAATCAGAATTTTGAGGAGGAGGTTTTTTCTTCAGTCTGTACTGTAGTTATAAGGTTGTATAATTTAATATGGAGGAATAAACACTAAAAATATAAAATTCCAGATTTAAATCAGACTTCATGATTAACACTTTCTACTAGCCCTGTTTGTCCTGCTCTCTCAATCCTCACACAGAGTAGTTCAAAAGCTTGTTTATTGTAGTCATGGTGCCTCACATAGTTCCCTTGCTGGCCCCTTTGCAGTGGAAGGTGCGGCGCACTCTGGCTTTCTCCATCCACGAGCTGGCTGTGATCCTGGGGGATCAGTTAACAGCTGCTGATCTGGTGCCAATTTTCAATGGCTTCTTGAAAGACCTGGATGAAGTGCGTATTGGTGTCCTCAAACATCTCTATGACTTTCTGAAGGTAGGAAAATATAATAAATTTCTCAACATAAATTTTTTTCTGACTCCATTATATGATGAGTTTCTGTATGAGCTGTGCATGTCTCAGTATCTAATCAATGCTTAATTTTTTGCAATGCTACCATTTTGTGTGTGCCTCTATTCCTTCTTTTAATGTGCCTCACTTCTCTTTTCTCTCATATCCCAACAAAATACCAAGCTGAAAACCCTTTGTAAATGTGTTTGTAAATGCTGCTGGTTCTTGTAAACTGAGAAAATTGGCCCAGTAGCAGTTTGTGTTTGGGGCTGGGAGAGAAGAGAGCAGATCTTGGTGGGCTGCTGTGGAATACACACAGATCCTCAGTTTTTGGTTACTCACTGTCATGCTTGGAGATGGTGCTTTGGGTTTTGCTAGAGGGATGACTTCTTGTACTTTGGATGTCACTTGTGTGTGTCCAGGCACTCGGGTGACTCTGCACAGTTTTTAGGAAGCACCTTGTCATTAGTCACTTGCTTTTTAAGTAGGAAAATGCACATAGGTGTGACTAGTGACACACCAGAGAACTGCAAGTCTGAAGTTTTATCAGTTTTATACCAGTAATGTTTTTCCTTTAGCTACTTCATGCAGACAAAAGGCGAGAGTATCTTTACCAGCTGCAAGAATTTGTGGTGACTGATAACAGCAGGAACTGGAGGTTTCGTTACGAGCTGGCAGAGTATGTAATTTTGTTAACTTCTGATTTTTAACCTATATTACTAACTTGGAAATAAGTAATTACATTCAGAAGTTAGCACATCTTGATTAGAAGCTAAAAGTTTACAACCATTCTTTAGGAAGGAAAAAGCCACTGGCTGTTAGGGTTGTTTGGGGGGAGTTGAGGATGTTTGGGTTTTTTGGTGTGCTTTTATTTTTTTATTTTTCACAAGTTGTGCTGTAATGTGTGACTGAAACTTAAGTGCCTGTGATTTTACTAAATGGAGATCTGGTTCACTTGCAGCTGATGAAGCATGATAATCTGATAGATACTATTCAGTGAGAATTTATTAGTTCAAGACTCCCTTGCAAAAATTAGTGAAAGACATGTAAAAATTATTTTTTTTTAAGGTGTAGGAAAGAAAAACTAGTTTTTAAAAAACAAGCTGGGCTTTTTTTGGTACTTCTATAAGAGTGGGTATATAACAAAGGTAGATTAACGTCCCACAGTTCTTTTTCTACAAGCCCTGTTGATATTTTCAGCACCATTGTAGCCATAGTTTGCAGATAAACTCTGACCTTTGTGTTTATTTTGTTGCTGTGTTTGGGCTGTTGAGGACTCGCTCTCCCTTTGTAGTTTGGCACAACAAACTCACAGTGGTACAGAAGTTACACAGCAGCTCCCTGAGCCCTGGTGGGGAGCTGCCACTGCCTGGGCTCTGTGTGGCTGCTGGTTCTATGGCTGGAGTGAGTTCTGTGTGGTTCTGTGATAGGAATTATTTTCTGAAATGTAGATTTCTACACTGAGGTAAATATTCAGTGTTTGCTTTGCAAGAATGTACAGGGTATTGTTTTGAAGCTGAAAAAGGCTTCTCATGCTTATGTTTGTAGCTTTTAGTTATTCTTTTGGATAATGTTGATACACTGGTACATGTAGTTTGGATCACAGTTTCTCTGGGCCTCCCTGATGGATTAAAGCCTGTACCTGTAACAAGTGAAGAGAAGAACAAACTGCTCAAGGGCTCTGTAGCAACCCTGGTGCTTTGGTGCTCCTTCCCCACCTGTAAGAGCTGGTGAATGGCAGCAGGCTGGTGCTGCACTTGGTACAGTAATGGTTTCCTTTGTGTTCCAGGCAGCTGATCCTGATCCTGGAGCTCTACAATCCCAATGATGTCTTTGACTACTTAAGGCACATTGCACTAACTCTGTGCTCCGATAAAGTTTCGGAAGTTCGGTGGATCTCCTTCAAACTGGTAGGGGATTTAGTTCACTTCTGGGCAGGAGAGCAGGAAAATGCTCCTGGAGAGGGTACCTGAAATCACTGTTTTTTCAGACAACTAGGGTGAATAGGGATGTTTTAATAAACATGGGAATCAATACGGAAAAAAGTCAAGTGGAAAGTTTATAAAATATTGAGTTGTCAGACTGCCACAGATACTGAAATTTTTCTTTGTGGTTGTATGTGAATGAGAAATCCTTTGAAGTGAATGTAAGCCAGTATATGTGATTTGGAAAACCTTCCCCCATTCTGGGGAGAAAAAAAAGCCACAACAAAACACAGAACAACCAGCTTCTGATCTTTCCTCAAAGTTGATTTAATTTGTAATGAAGCCTACAAGCAGAGCTGACTACATTGAATACAGTGTCCCTTGTAGCATTCAAATGAAATGAAGTCTTTTTAAGTCTAAGGGCTGAAGCTGAAGTTTCATTTCTTCTTTTTGTTCCCCTCCTTTTCCCATTCCTTTGGCTCACAGGTTGTAGCAATATTACAGAAGTTCTATGCAAACAGTGCCAATGGCCTGGGATTAAATTTCATCAATGAGCTCGTAGTGCGGTTTCGCCACTGCTCCAAGTGGGTTGGGAGACAAGCCTTTGCCTTCATTTGTCAGGTTGGAATGTTCTCTCTTCTCTGTTTCTATGTGTGCATTCAATTTGGGGCTTTGCAGCAATGTGGGCAATACTGAAATATGACTCACAATTTTTTTGGTTATTTTTGGTTTGGTCAGAGTCAGTGTGGTCTCAGTGCTGGCATCTGGCTGTCCCACCCCAGGCTGTATCCCTGGCTGGGTCTGTGCTTCCAGCTGCCACAGCTGATCCTTGGACTATCTGGTATCCCAGTGGCAAAGCCAAGAGTTAAGTCCCAAACAGACAGATTTATTTAATCCTTGGCCATGCTAGGCTAAAGGATCACAACAGCTCTTCACACCACCAATGGGTGCTGAATGCCAGGAACTATTTCCCACTTATTGCCACCTCACCCCATCCAAACCAAAAATGCTTACTTGGGTAGCAGTGAGGAGCAAGGGTTGAACATTAAAAGGAAAAAGGGCGATGACAGGCAAGAGAGCAGCATTTCCTAAAACATTCTTGAAAGAAATTAATCTGTTCTTCCTTTGGCTGAAATTCAAAATGGTAAGACACAGGGTGGGGGGTTCTTGTTCAGAGCTTTTTTTAACAGGGCAAATTAAGGACAAGGTGGAAAGAAACAAAAGGAATGGCAAATACTGTATTTTTAACTTAAATCTTGCTTTTTCTGTTGCGTGTTTGTCTTGCAGGCTGTAGTAGAAGAGGAGTGCATGCCTGTGGACCAGTTTGTTGAACACTTACTCCCCAGCCTTCTAAGCCTTGCATCAGATCCTGTGCCAAACGTCAGGGTCCTGCTCGCCAAGGCTCTCAGGCAGACGTTGCTGGAGAAAGGTGTAGTCCTTCATTTCCTTGGAAAGATCTGGCACCTCGGGCTCTCCTCTGGCAGCACAGCTCTAGAACCTCAGTCGGTGCAAGGCTGTGAAACAGTCACGCACTGTAATCTAGGGTTTGAATTGAGATTTGAGAGTACTGGAGTGGCTTCGCCGGCGGGATGCTCATCCCGAGCGGGCTGGAGCTGCGCTGGCGGCGCTGCAGGCGCCGAGCGGCCCCGCACGGGGGCAGTGCGGGCCCGCGAGCCGCAGCTCCTGCCTCCAAACGCCGGCCTGCGTTACTCTGCGCATCTCCGGTCTCTTGGTGTGCTGCCCTCTGATCGTTCAGAGGGAGAAGCGCAGAAATCTCCTATCTTGTTTTCAGAATAAAGTATGGAGAAGGGTTTGGAATGCGTTGTTCAGTAGCAGCTGCCTGTTGCTCATTGATACGTTTCTATTTAGGGCTCAGCAAAAATCTTAGAAGTATTTAAGTACCTAATAAGATGAATCAGAAGCAGCATATTTCTCTTTCTCTGTCAGCTTCCTTAGTTTCCTGTAGTTTCTGTAAGGGGACTATAAACTGGATAAACTGCCCCAGATGGTTTTGGCATTCTCTGTATTTCTGCACTACATATGCTCTAGTGTTTATTCCTTTGGATTTGATTAAAATTGTCTTTTTTTTTCTCCCCTTTTTCCAGCTTATTTTAAAAGTGTTGGCAATCCTCATCTAGAAGCTGCAGAAGAGACCATTCTAGCCCTGCAGTCTGACAGAGATCAAGATGTGTCTTTCTTTGCCACCATAAAACTGAAACAGGATAGCATGGACAATATCACCAGTGAAAAACAAAACTAAAGGGTTGTTGTGCAGTGAAGGCTGAACAGCAGGACGGTTTTTCACCTTGTTTCTGTTAGTGTGAGTAATGAGGATAGAAGGTGGGTTTTGTTGAGCAGGAAAGGGGGTGTTGAGAAATGTTAGTCTTCATTTCATGACCTTGTTTCATCTACAGCAGTGTGTTTTATTCCTGTGAGTAATTCCTTCCGTTTGGTTTTCCCTTTATAAATTGAGGTGATAACTCTGACCTCACCTGCACTTCAATATTGTCTGTGAAGTCTTAGACCACACTCTGTGTTTAGGGATATTTGGAATTTACATTTCATTTTTTTAACAAAATATTTCCGTTAGTACAAGTTTGCTATGAACTCAAAAAGGTGGCTAAATCTTAATATTTGATTATAGCAAACTTTCCTGAAGCTGTTTCTTCCTCACTTTTATTATCTTTGTACTGTTCCACTTACTGCATTTATTTGAAAAAAAAGTGTATATATGTGAATAGTTTTGAATTGTAACAAAAAATTATGAAGAACTTAATTCTGTATCAATGGGAATAGCTCAAAAATCATTTCATTTTTTAAAGTAGTTACACTGCTAGAATGAAGTATTGGTCGATCATTTTTATGTGTGATATTTTTTAAAACACGGAGAGCTCAACATTCTTTGTATATTGTGAAGTTTCTGTTAGTTTGTTCCTATACCCTTACAGTGTTAAGAGATAATAATAGCAACATTTCTGACTGCCCTTACAGGTGTTCACAGGTCAGTTTTTGTTGCTGCTGCCTCTCCCAGGAGCAGGCAGACTGGAGATCTCCTATGCGGAAAATTCCTCATTCTGACCCAGCAAAGGTCACTTGAGTTGAGGGATTCAATTCTGCAGCAGGAGCTGGAGCTGTACAAGGGTATTACAGAGAGATACAGGCTTGAGTCTGTTTGTTCTACATGCACACCTCATTTAACAAACACCTTTTAACCTGCCCAGTGGTTAAACCCCAAACAGCTTTTCCTAAGAAACAAAGCAGTGCTAAATTCTGCAAAACCCCAGTGCAGAAATCTTCTGGGGAAAGGTGGTGCCACAGTTTGCTCTGCCACCCCTGTGGGTAGTAGGGCAAGGTCTGGGACAAACACCAAGTCAGACAGGTTAGGTGAAGTGGGATGTCTCCTCTCTGTTGGAACAGGGGCTTGGAAGAAAGAGCACAATTGTGTTAGTCAAATTGAGTAGCCTCAGACAAATTATAAAGCTTATACTCCTGCTGGACCCTGTCTTCTTTTGGATCCCAAATGTGCAATAACGTGGGTCCTGGGAAAAAATAGTCTTTTTTAAATTGTGGATTGAAACTTTATCCTGCTCAAAAAACCAAATTATTATAAATTATAAATTATTGAAGTGGTTTCATATAATCACAGTTACTTTCTTCCTGAGAGCAGAGTCCTTTTACCTCAGCAGACCTGTGTAAATACTCACCAATACTCACCCTTCTTTCATGTTCCATAGTAAGTAGTTCACATGGGGGAAGGTTATCACAGAAATACCTGTTTTGGTTTTGTTTGGATGCGGCAGTACAGTGAGTAGGTTCCTCAGCTGGGTTCTGTATTTTGGGAGGGCTCACTTTTGTATGAGTTAACCAGACATGTATTATAATATGTACAGTATTTTTAGCAAATTGTTTTCTTGTAAGATCACAAAATGCTCTTTGGAAGTTGCAGGCAGAAACACACCACTGCTATTGCAGCAAACAGTGTAAACTCTGCAACATTCTACATTTAATTTTTTACAGTTTTTTTTATAATTTAAAACAAATGCTTCTTCACTACAGATTTTTTATGATTGCAATTTCTTAACAAAAAGACCCCTCAAGTTAATTTTTTCTAGTTCTAATATCTTTTTCTAATGCTGGCATTATACTGATATTTTCTAACAGTTCAGATTTTCTAAGGCCTTTCTGACAAGGTTTCACTTCTGTTTTTTATTATCAGTTCATTAAATTTCTCAGCACTGAACAGATTTTTTTAACCGTGTGTATATGTAAGTATGTTTGAAATATACTGTATATAAATTAAATACCTTGAACGTTAACCCAACCCAGGTCTGTTTGTCAGATCACCTTCAATAGTTACCTTGCAATAATCCACTGGAAAACACAAGCTTCCATAGTTTTTAGCATGTTTGGCTTAGTGTTCAGTAGGAGTTTTTAACTAGGATGTGTGTAAAAGGGTAAGCCACCAGCTATAAAAGCTCACTAAAAGGCTGAATAAAATTCCTTGTTTTTTGATAATATTTTAGTACCTCTCTGGCTCCCAAATTCAGGTTGGTTTTGAACGAGGTGATTTAAGTCAAGCATTTAAAACCTCCTGTTACAACTCCACAGTTCCATGTCCTAATGGGGGCCAGCATAGTTCTGGGGTGGGTTTTCTGTAGACAATGTGCAGGTCTGTTACCCAGATTTACCCTCTGTAAGTTTGTCCTTTTGGTTCAGTTTTAAACTAGAAATGATTTCAGCATGACTAAAGGCTGCACTTTATGTCTTGTCCTAGACAAATGTATGCAATGAGTGTGTTCATGTGCAGTTCTCTGGGTTGTTTAAATTATGCAAAAATACGTATTTAAAAAGCCAGGTAGAGCAAAGTTAGGTAGTCCACCCACTTTCACAGCAGCAGTAAGAATATCACTTTTCAGCATTTCTAGCTAAGGAACATGACAGTAACAGTAGTTGGTGCAATATTGCTGGGATGCTGTAGGGAATGATCCAGCACTTGTGATCCAAAGCATGTTGGTCATGTTGCTTAGGTTTGAGCCTCACTTGTGGCCCTGGTGTGATGAGCACGTGGCAGCTGTGTCACTACACCGTGGTGTTCAGAGCACAGTTAAGTGGGGACACTCTGGAAGTGTCATTCATTTGTCAGAATAGAGAATCTATGTAACTTTGTATTTATCTCAATAAATCCTGTGACTGTTTTTTAAACCAATTTGTGGTAACTGATTTTTGTCATGGGTGAGATGTGAGTGCATTTCTTGGTTAATGAAACCTGTCCCATGTGTACGCACTGTTGACTGTCAGACCAGGGCTGAATGTGGAATTCTTTGTGCTGTGTAGTAGAAGAATCTTTAAAATGTGCCATCAATTGCTGGAACTTCCCCTACCTATGGGGATATAGGACTTACAGGGAAGCACCTGAGCAGAGTTTTGTGTTCTTGGCAGCTTCACACCACGGTTGGTCTTGTCTTACCTGTGAACTCCAGTCTGCTGCACATCTCCCTGTGGAAGCTGAGTGTTGGAACTTGGGAGCAGAGACCAGTACTTGCTTTGGCATTGCATAAACAGCTTTTTATCTCAGGGAATTTTTAAGGAGAAAGAAAGAGAAACTGTTTTTACACCTGTTCCATATTTATCAATAGACAGCAGAGGCTCAGAACACTGTGGCAATTGTTACATTCCCTTCTTAAAGTGAACCAAATGAACAGAAATTGTTAAATGCCAGAATACAATACAGCTTATAAAGCCCAACTGCCATCAGGAAACTGGTGCTGATTGGGCTTTTACATATTTTCCTCTTGCTTAGGAAAGAGAATTGTAGTCAGCTTGCAATCTTCCTGACATTGTTCCTGATGGAAGCAGACAAAAAGTACCAGTGAAACAGAAGGGCTGCAATTTAGTGAATTTATGCAAAACACAATCAGCATTCGAACTGGGAGTTACCAAGCAGAAATGTATTGATAGAAAAGCCAAAATACTTTGTGCATAAAATGTGAAATATTTAAACAGGATTTCAAAGAGACTCCTGGAATTCCCGTAACTCTAGGCCAGGTAAGATTCAGGAGGAATTTTGTCACTGTCAAACTCACGAGGAGGGGCAGAGGGGCTGTGATTTAGTTGCCAGCACTCATGGTAGGAAGAGGATGGAGAGGGAAGGGCAGTGAGGAGATGGCAAAGGACTGAGAGAAATAGAACCCCAGATGAGCTGGAGCACAAAATTCCAAAGGTAGTCTGTCTGTAGCATGTCCACAGATTCTCTGCCTTCATTTTCTGAATTTGCAGTGTTGTTGGGTTGTAACCACCAACTGTGTTCAAAAGCAAGCAGAAGCCAGCAGTGAGCTGTGCCTGAGGATCTGCTGACCAGTAAGGTTTAGGGAGGGTGGTGGTTTGCAGAGGGGAGCCAAAAGTTATTAATTTCCTACTCTGCTTCCAGCAGCCTGTTTAGATTGGTTTGATGCCTAAGCCAGGCTGCAATTGAGGTTTGTGCTTTGGTTTCCCTTTAAGTTCCAGTTCTCTGTACACTGTTCTGTTTGCAGCATTTGCTTGACATGACTGTCTGGTGTGGGTTGCTGGTGTTTTTCTGGAATTCCTGTGTGTACAGAAGCTAATAAAGGAACTGTCAGCTCAGAAGGCCCATAAATACAGTTCTAGTGGCTTGGGACAAGAAATGCAGAGATCCCTTGGCCAAGCCTCTTCCATGGAATTTCTGATGCTATTTCAATTCATTTGGTTTCCAGTAGCCAACAACCACTGGGGTCAAGCAGAAGTCAAGGTATAAAAATTCATGGCTATGAGCTCCCTTACCTATGAGCTGCCATATGTTAGAGGAATGATCTAGACCATAGCAGTTGTCTTCTGTCCCCTGATGAGTGTTTGTATGCATAATTCAAATGTGTGTGTGTTTGAATTCCAGCTTTTATTGATTGAATTGGGCTCTGATAATAAACAGGATAAATAAATCAGAAGGGAGTTAAAGCACTGATGTGCTTGGGGGGTTGGAACTAAAATGAGTGCAGTGACCTCGAGCAGGATGTAATTTCAAAAGTGCCTGAAATATGCTGATGACACAAAATAAGGCAGGGGAATTTGGAGGGGCAGAGGAACAAAACAAACTCATTCAAAGTGATTTGGATTTATCAGGATTGCAGGCAGGTAAGTGGTTTATGCAGTTTATGTAGGGAAGTGTGAGGTAATGAGGCCAGGGACCAAAAGTAATGAGAGTGCAGTGAGAGTGGTGTGGAATGTGGATCAGAGCTTGTGGGAGGGCAGGTGCAGCACTTGTCATTGGTGTCAAACATGCAGGAATCCTCTGACACTGCTCTGGCAAAGCACAGACCTTTCAGAGGTTGAGATGTGTCTGGTGGTTTGTACTTGAAGAGAGGAGAATCCAGCTTTTGATGTTGCAGCAAACATGAACTGAGCTGCCTAACAGTTCATCACACTGATTTCAGACCTAGAAAAATTTAAAAATGCATTATTTTGGACTGATGAGTGCCCTGACAGCCACAGAAAAGCAGAGATAAATTGCTGAATCCTTCCAGCTGGCTAATCTAGAGGTGGGTTCTGTGGTTTTGAAAGTACTTGTTTTCTTCTGGTTTTCTTTCCTTTTTAATCCTAATGTCTATTTTAATTTTTTTAAATGTTTCATTTATCTTCTAAATTGTAAGCTTTGCATTTTTCCTCAGTTGTGGCCAAACAGCTTTTGAAACCAAATCAAAGGCAGAAACAATAAAAGGACAGCTCTGTGTTGAATTCCGTCGATGTCCTTGCAGCTTTTATTATTTTGATATAATCCATATTACTTGTTCCTGTTTAAAAGGGCTTTCTCTAACTTGACCTAAATGCCATTTTTACACTTATTTTTCACTCAAGAAATTAGATATTTGAAAATATAATTTTCCTGTCTTACCTTTCAGTGTCCCTGTTTTACATATATCCTGAAAGATTCCCAATAATCCATCATTAACAGTATCTTAATGCCTATCACAGAGACTTCTCTTTTCCTTTGAGCTCTCCGTGCTGCATCCCAATCCTTTATTGTCTGGAAGTCACAGGTTCAGGTTGCCACAGCTGAGTAAGACAGTGAGGAGCTAGAGGGAAAGCAGAACTGGGAAGGACAGAAGCTAAGGCAAGTCACAAATAACTTAATCTCCTACCCTAATCCTCATGTCATATCAGAATTAAATCGGGAATGGTGAAAGAATCCTTGGGGAAGTAAGAGATGCACTTGGGATTTTTTCTTTTTGGAGTATCTTCAGGGGTTTGTGGCCTCTGACTGACACGGTGCCCCTGCCTGGGATACTGGGAAATGCTGGATGCCCTTTGAGATGAGCTCTTCCCCCACCCAGACATGAATCTTGCTGTGATTTTGGTGTTGCTACAGTAATAAGGACAGAAGGGTGCCCTCCATGTTGTGGTATCCATTGGTTCTCCACAGCAAAGGATCAGTGTTGGCTTCAATCTGCAGCCTCAGAGTTCTGTTGTCAGCTCAGGCTGTTGTCACACACTTAGCTAATACCCTCCAGTAATTTTATTTCTTATTCACATGCACACTTCATGTCCTTAGTCATTAGACTGAAAAATGTTAACCTTGTCATAGTTAGTGACTGGAAGCAGAAAAGTCCATTTAATTCTCAGGGGAATGAATTCTAATTTTCTGCTTGTCAGAAAGTGGCATTTTACATATTTTTCTCTTTTCTTCCCCACCAGTTTTGTGCTAAATTTAAATGTGTATGTCATAGGAATAGACCTGTAGTCAGTGCTAAGCACCCCAAAAGCCTTGGCAGGGCTCCAATGTCTGAGAGTCTTGACCAAGAGCTGCTGTTAAAGCTCATTTCAGGCACTGCAGAGAATGGGGGGGGTGAGATTGGAAAGTTAAGAGATAAGAGGTCAGCACAGAGGGCACATTAACATTGCATGTCAGGATGCATTTTTCCCCCCAGCAAATATTGAGGATGAAAAGCAGCTCATCTGGAATAAAATGTCCAATGAAGAAATAAATTACGTTAATCAAGCAGAATAGTACTAACATTTGTCATTAAGGTGTGACATCTTCTAATTAGTGCCACAAACTACTGTGAGCCTTTAAAAACCATACTGGTGGGAAGGGAAGTTGTCTGCAGATACTGTGTTCCCTGTTCTATGAAAGGGAAGAGCTTGTCTTGAAAAATAGATGGCATTTATGGCAAAGAGAAATAATCCTCCCACAGATTACAGCTGTTCACTGCATTGTTGTGCTGGTGGTCTTATCAGTGGATGTTTTATATGGTTCTTTTTATTTTATTTTTTTTTTGAGCATTTTCATCAGGCTGTTCTGAGGAGGACATTGTGTACTGGGAGCTGGATGTATTTTGAGAAAGAGACACCACTACAAAAAACTCCGAGTTTAAATTGCAAAGATGGATGAAGTAAAAATGAGGGATGGTTATTTTGCTTTTTACAGATGGGAGCTGAAGCAGGGAAGGTGAGTGTTGTGGCCAAAGTCACCCTGG
Organism: Lonchura striata; assembly: GCF_050655825.1. Classification (NCBI taxonomy): domain Eukaryota; kingdom Metazoa; phylum Chordata; class Aves; order Passeriformes; family Estrildidae; genus Lonchura; species Lonchura striata. Next base: position 12,661,958 of record NC_140722.1, read on the forward strand.
GAGTCCGTGGAATTGCATCCTGATCTTTGAAGTGCAGTTCCAGTATTTTACCATATATTGTCTTCTGTTCCCTTGCTGCTGAATGTGGATTTGATATGCACATGTGTAATGAGCCAAGCATGTTCTGCATATGTTTAGCCAAATTGTGACCTCAGGGACATAAGGGGAGCACTCCCTGGTCTGGTCAGGAGGGCTTCCATGGCTGGGCTCATCCAAGGACTGCAAAGCAGTGTTGGCATTTATGAAATTAAAGTTTGGTGTTTTAGCATCTCTGGGTTCTGGAGAGGCCTGGCAGGGCAGTGGGTGATGCTGCATTGCTGATTGTGTGACCCCTTGTACTGTCTGGGCACCAGATGCTGCTTAATGATTAGTGTGTAACAAATTAATAAATCAATGCACAGATAAATAAACATCCATTGCAGGGGCCTCTCAAATCTCTCTCCTCTGGGGGAGAAGGGAGACCTGCAGGCATTACATTCTTCACTGGACACAAATGCCTCTAGACTCTGTGCTATCCTGACACCTTGCAGAGGGAATGTGTACTTGAGATTAATTATATTCCATAGGTGGTTCAATATGTGGTGGAAAAAACCTGACATTTTTGGCTTAGTTTTGCTGTGTGCAGACGTTCTTGCAGAGAAGGATGAGTGGTCAGCACAGTCAAAGTGGGCTCAGGAGGAACAAGTCCTGCCCTGAAGGGCTTTATCCACAGGGTCTCATTGCAGACAATACCTTTGAAGTCTAAAGATAAGATCTTATTGCCCAAGCTCCCTCTGTAGCTTTGTGGAGAACAAGGAATGGTGTATCATTTAAAGTCTGAATTTGGACTGCAGTCCTGAAAAATAATGCATGTGGCACATCAAACACCAGAGGCTGACCTGAGCCTCTCTCAGCCAAAATCAGGCAACAAATTGAGTTACTGTGTTGTCATCATTAGGCTGTCAGAAGCACAAAAACTTCTGTGCATCTGGCCTTGTTTTTCAGGAATAAAGCATTTAAAGTTGGTGTGATATATTATGGAATGCAGGTAATTAATGTCCTTGTAATAACCAAAGGGAGAATTCAGACAGAATTCAGATGTGGTTTCTGAATCTGTACAAACACCTACAAATCCAGAATGGGACAGGAGAGTAAATAAATCCCTGACTGGCCTGACTGATTTTTCCATTCTTCTTACATAAGAAATGTGTGTATATTTCTGTGCTATGCTTGGTCTATAATTTATGTATTGCAATAAAAAATATACGTGTGCATAATTAGATGGGACAATAAAGAAAAGCAGTTGATGAAATTGAATTATGCATAATAAAGCTGTAATTTTCAGGGAAGGCTTTAGAGAAAGTGAAGCTTGTTTGTTTTGTTAGTGTTGTTAAAGACCTGAGCTGAGACTAGAGTCTTGTAAGACTTTGTATTTTTACATCTCATGGGCTTTGGGCAAGACCAGGTGAACAAACCAATATTTTGGAACCTGAGGTATAGGATAAACTTTGCAGTCTGCCCTTATGGGGACTGTTCAGGAGGCTTACAAGACAATACTGTGTATCTACTTTTCCACAGTAAAAATGCATAAATCATCATTACAGAGCCCTTCTTTAAATGAGGAAGATTTGGCTCACTAGGTTTGAAAAGCCATTCTCATATTTGGATGCCTTTACACATCCATGACTATTCTGCATGTACTTTATTCAGCTTCAAAACAAGTCCACCACACTGCCAAACACACACATGAGATGCATGTAAAATACATTCAAAGTAATTGCAGTATTTATGTAATTTGGTGTCCTGTGTGTTCCAGAAACCCTCAACAGCTGGTTAACCCCAGCAGGACCAGCGAGCTGAGAGGGGCACAGGGAGTGCCAGGGTGTGGCTGCCCAGCAGAACCAGCCAGGTCCTGCCTGTCACTGCTGCCAGGTAAGGATGGATTAGCAGTGACTCCAACAGTGCAAATGAAAGGAAAATGGAAAGCAGATTTAGGAAATTCTTTCTCCTTTGTGAGTCTTTCAAGTGTAGAATTCTGCATCTATGCATGCAGGGCATTTTACTTGAGATTTGTTGAGTATGAGGAAGGTGGTTCACTCTCAAGTTAAACAGCTCTGGCCCAAGTTGGAGGAGTAAGGCTCAAGCTGTCCATTGCTTGTGGCTATCCCAGTAAAATACTGATTTTGCTCAGCACTCCTACTTTAAACAAACAGAAGGGCAAACAAACGAGGAACCTGGTTTGGTCAAATCTATGGCAAGAGCTTTTCTTGTTTGCACATAAGTAACTGGAATTATTGTGGACACAGCTTCTGGGAGAACAAAAGCATCAGCAGTGCTCTTTGGGAACCAGGTTGTTGTCCAGTTTGCACTGCAGTGTGTTCCCTTTACCTGGCACTTGGCTCAAGACTCCCAAAAATTGTAGGTTAAAGTGAATTCTCCTACTTTAAATATTCAGGGCCCATCTCCTGGAGCAGAGTTCTCTGACCCAGCAGCACCACTGCCCCGTTGTCCTGTGCAGAAGCAGCAAAGCCAGCCTGACTTCTCAGGCCTTGGGCTTAAGCAGCAAGGGCTGGTTTGTTGCCATAGAGAGCTCCCAGCTTTGCCTGTGACTACAGGCAGGGAGGAAATGAGATGAGGGAGAAGATCTCCATGTCCAAGTGAACCCATAAACCTTGTCCTTCCTCATGTGCCAGTCAGTTGGATCTCAGCATCTCCTGAGAGACTGTAGATATGTGGGGGTTTGTTCATTAACCGGGGCAGTGCCAGGATGGAAGCTGTAACGCACATGATGGGAGCAGAGAAATCACACAGCTTTTGTGAAACAAAGGACATGGCTGGGCTCTGGCAAGAGGAGCATAATGTGTTTGTATTTTCCAGACAGGGATTGGAGCTCACTGGGTTTTTTTTGGGCTCTTGTTTTGTTTTTGTTGTGCTCCAGCTTTTAAGGATGAAAATGTTGTGTCTGACGCGTGTCAGCGAGCAGAGGAGATTCACAAGCAGAGCTGGGCTCGTCTTGCTCCCCGGTGAGGAATAAAAGCATTGCCCGTCTCTCACTTCGGGAGGAGGAGGAGGGGCTGCGGGGAGTGAGAAGGCATTGTCGGGTTCGGGTCAGGCTGGAGCATCGCGGATTCGCCGGGTGTCACTCGGCAGCCTGGAGGCATCGCTGGGAAAGGCGCAGACAGAAATGTGCGTGCAGGGCTGCGGGGCGAGGGCTGCCATGGCTTGTTTGGGTGCAGGGCTGCTCTCCACGTTTATGATCTTTTGAGAAAACAGTCAGGAAAATGGACTGAATAAAGAGCCCTTTATTAAGGAAGCAGAGAAAATGGCCACTTCTTCAGCCCTGTGTTGGAACTCTAAATGATGCTGTTAAAAATTTAGATTAACAAGAGTTGTGTCCACATTTAATCCCAATCTGGTACCTGCAAATCTGATTTTGCACCCAGGGAAGCTGCTGTCAGTGGTGCTGGGGGGAGTGAAGGTTCTTTGTTCTGTTTATTTCTTCATGGTTGCATTTGTTTTTGTGCTTTGAAGTCTGCAGATTTATTTCAATATTTAGTGATTTTTTTAGTTTATTTCACTTCTTTAGTGAGGCAGATAAAGCAGTGAGGGGGAAAATATGAGGAAAGGAGCTAAATTCAAAGTCACTTGGGCCACATACACAATCTGTGACCACAAGGTGTAAAGGTGTAATTTCTGTTAATAAAAGCACATTATATTGACCCATCTCTTCCAAATTTCAGCTAGATCTCATATGGAACTGCAAGGTGCTCACCTGAAATAGGACACATGAAGTTAACAGAATTGTTATGTTTTAAAATTATTTCTCAATACCATTAGTCTTTTCCGTCTATGACTGAGGAATGATGTTTTGTTCACTTCCAACCCAATCAGTTTCACAGTACAACACCATCAATTTCCAGTACAGTTAAATTTATTCCAGTACGGTCCTGTGAAATGGTCTGACATGCTTTCAGCTAAATGACAATTTGATGGGATGTGAAAACCACAGGAGTCAGGAAGAAGGTAATAGTCTGTGAGCAGGCCTTATCTGTCTTGCTACAAGAGCTCGGCTTCAAGGGGAACAAAACACAACACACTTAGAACCTAAAGCACGGGAGGGCTGGGCTGGGCTTCACAGAGGTTTCTGATCTGGCTGCCAGTGACCCTATTAGATCAATGTTTGTCACTTTGCTACCTTGTACAGTGTGGAAGGAACCAAAAAGAATCCTTCACTAAAGGACGAAAATTATGTGTGTGAATGGGGAACCTTATGTCTCTGAAAATTATAATAATGTAATCTACATCCTCTGCTTTGTAAGGAAACAATCTCAGAACTGAAGTTACCTCAGGCAGGCAGAGCAGCCAATAGGATGGACTGGAAACAGGAGTTTGCTGCTCAGGCTTAGGACTGCAGAGTGTCATTGGGATGTCACAGATGTCTCATGCAGAGCACTGAGGTTTATTCTCCAAGCTCCCTTTTAGGCCTTGGATCACTTGTCTGTGCACAGACTGTGGATGCTTTTCACTTTGGTTCTTTCCAAATGTACAGCAACTCTTCTATGGTGATTGCAACCTCAACGGTGCAACTTACTCAGAATCACCAACAATTATGATCTAATTAAAAAAAAAAAATCTTTATTCTCTGTAAAATTAATTTTAAATAAATAGCAATCTTTTGACTCTGGGTTCCTGGTAAAATATCTTGTATTACTGAAATTATAAATGCCAGTTTTGTGCCAGTTCTAACAGCACAGAAAAGAACACATTGTGAAGCAAATCACCAGGTTTTTGTCCCCCAATTTTGTTGTTTGTTAAGTGAGTGCTTGTGAAAAAGATAATTTTGATTTCATTGTTCTTCAACTTAAATGCAGCTGCCATTTAAGCCTTTGCTGTTATTCCATCACACACCCAGAAGAGCACCTGCAGGGACACATCCTTGGTGGCAGATGTGGGGCTGACCTGCTTCCAGCTCTGGTGCCTGGGTATCAGTTCCAGTAACATTTCTGTGTGTGCAGTTCTGAAAGACCCTGCACAGCTCTTCTGTAAAATGAGTCTGTTAGGAAAGTTTACCTGAAAACAACACTAAAGGCCAGATGGCTTCAGCTTTCTGAGAAATTTTTGTCAACCAAGGAAGTGCTCTGCAGCTCCCTATGCTCACTAGAAGCTTTGCAAAAGACCAAATGAAATTTTGGTTGGAGCATCAAAGACATCTAAATACACTTACATCTTGTTCTCATATTTTGGTTCTGCTCCGACTTGCACAGAAACACAGGTCAAACACTCTTATGCAGATTTAAAATTTTATACAGATTTAAATTTGTTTTGTTCTGCTGCACTTTTGAAGTGATTTAAATTTGTTCTGCAGCATGTTCTGTTGTATGCAGAGTTTACTGACACTGTCCTGACCTTGGAGACGTGTGATATTTTACATGTACAGTGGCATTTATGTACCCAACCAGGCTCCAATAAATAAGTTAATTTCCACAAATTAAAGGCCAGGTTTCAAACATAACAAGGTGATACAATGATTGTGTAACGACCTTTAGGATTCACAACTGGGGCAGATGACTGAGCAGTCCTTTGTCAGCTGCAAATTCACAACTTCTACAGATTTTTTTCATGTAAAATATTAGAAATTTTGGGGGAAAGTAGTCAGGTTTGTAGTTTCACATAACACCAAAACCCTGAATACATGGGACAAATAACAACTGACAGATTTATCATAAAGAAATGGCTTGAAATACTGGGTTATATTCTTTGCACATTCCAAATTAGCATCTATCAAAGTATCTCCTGGAGTAGAGGTACCTTAAATGACAGAATGTACAATACAAAACCCTTAATGTCAGGACAGAGTTAATATTCAGACATTGGAATAAGAGTCAGGAATGTCCAACTGTAGATGCTGGACAAAGGATTTATTTTGGTTTTCAAAATTAAACCATGGGTCATCTGGATTTGGATTTCACTTCATACAAACATCCAGTGGGTGTTTGGTGTTTTGATTCTTTAATATAACTCTTTAAAAGCCAGTGAAATTCCCTTTTTATTTGGCCTGAATTGATGTAATTTAATTGCTTAAATGACACATCAATCATTTTTATACCTGTTTATATAAATCAGACAAGAATAAGATCTTATGACCTTAAAATAAACTGATGAACCACATACCACATGATTTAAATAAACAAGAGATACAAACCTGGCAATGACAAGAAAGCACACTGAATTTAAATATTTTTCTTACAATTATCTTGGCTGTCCAAAGAACAGTGTACACAGGTTATGGTTGGTAGCTAAACTACCATTTATCTTCAATTTTCAGAGTCTGATTCCAAGTTATTCTTTATTCTGGTTTTTAAGTAAAGTGTCTGAAGTTACTTCTGCTATGTGTTCTCCTTCTGGGGTAATCTTTCCAAAGGATATGACTCACTTCTCCATTATTTGTAAAGAGTATGGAAAAAAAGTAAAATATTATTATTTTGTGGGCATTTGGAAATGGATGTAAAAAAGAAAAAAAAAGGTGGGATGTTGATCATTGTGAGTCATTTCTTGGGAAGAAGGGAAGAACAAACACTGGCTGCTGCCTTACTACTGCGAACAACACAGACTTAGTGCTGACTCAAGCAGAAGATATTGATGGCTGCAGAACACAAAGGAGACCTTGCAGCACGGTTAAAGAGGAAAACCTTTCCCCTCTAAGTGATAAGGAGTTAGAGGGAGCTGCCTGTTTTGATTTCTTGGAGATTCTTTTTTGCTTAAACAACCTTCTGGTTTGAACACCTTAGCCAGTCAGAATTATATTGTGCAAACAGTCTGCTGCAGCTCAATGAGTTTCCTCCTGGGTTTCCAGAAATCTTCAGGTGCACAATGAAGAGCAAGAGTGAACTCAGGGCACTGAGGGAGTGACCCCAGTAACTCCCAGAGCAATCAGCTGCTGGCTCTGAGCATCTTTCCCTGGTTGGTGCAAATACTGGTATACACAAAATGGAAACAATCCATTGTAACCCATTTGCATACTGATGGAAAAGCCCTGTTTTGATACCAAAACTGAATTTCCAAAGTGACTCTGTGTCACTGTGGCCTTTGTGTACTTTATTTCTTTACTAGGAACTACTCACTTATGTGTGTAACTGCACAACATACCTGCAAGGCACACATTTTATGTGTATTTTATGAGAAGAGGTTTTCATGGAGAAACAATTGTAAAAATATGCATTGTCATTCCAACCTCCAATGAATATTTTTAAATTATAGTCTTATTAGTGCTAATAAAAATAGTACATGCTCTGTGATCTTTATCTGAGTTTATTCATTGTTATTTTGAAGTTACAAGCAGAAGCTCTGAAGCAGAGTTAGCAGCTTGGATGCCATAGATTCAATGAAGTAAAATGAAAATGTTCACACTTCCCCAAAATGATTGTGGATTTTTACATAAATAGCAGAAATGCTCAACAGTCCACTATATTTCCTTAGGAATGCAGATGGATCTTCGTGCCTCTTTATTTCATAATGTCACTCAGAGGGCTCACATGGTCACTTCATACTACAGACAGCTCCTTTGCAGCTTTGGATTTGATAATCGTATTCAAGTGCCAGTGCAGGAACACCTGACCTCCAGCCAATAAAGCCCTGGGTAGTTTTAGGTACTGGAGGAGATGGAAGCACCTAAAATCAAAGTAACATGTAAAACTGAATGATGAAAAGGTTTTTGGTTGAAGTTTCTATCATACAACATTTGTCTTTTGTGCTGTAGTGTTCTAAAACCAACAATCAAGTCATTGTTTAGTAGTGTATGTTGGAATGATTTTTTCCCAAGTTTGGTTCAATACTAAGGGCTTCAATTGTTTAATATTATTAGAATTTAAAAAATTATTATTATGTATAGAAAAAGTTCAAGCCAAAGATAATCATCGTCATCTTTAAAACTAACTAATTTCTGTAAACAAGAGAAATAGTGTTCCCTCCTTGCTGTAATATATTTGGTAACAATGCCACTATGGAATAATAATTTTAAATCCAAATGCTGAAGAAATTACTGACCAAGCTGGCTTTTACATCAGAACTACTTATTCATTCTACCTTCCTTCTACTTTAAAAGATGGGTGAGCAGCAAGTTAATCTGCAACTAATCTAGCTAAAAAGGAAACAAAACAAAAGCCAACAGACTCTGTTCAGTGACTGCTGTGCTTACTTTGGCTGAATCATCTCAATTGGGCACGTTCTATCATTTCAGCATCTGGGGACTTAGCAGAGAAATACACAGCAAGAGAACAATGTTTCAGTTCTCTTGCCAGAGTTGCTTCACTTTGTTCTTTGGCCAGGATAAGAAAATGTTTATGATATTTAGGTGGAGCAGTTCCTCAGAAAAGATAATTTTTATGGCCAAAAGTGCCACCCACTGAGCAGGATAATGAAGGAAATCATGTCCCACTTTCAGTCTGGGGGAGGGGACTATGCAGAAGCTTTTATTAGTCTAACCTAGAGAGAACAGATTTGAGTGCTACCACAAGGTAAATGTGCAGAAAGACAGTTCTGAAAAGGATGTATGAAACTTCACTATGAATATGTAAAGGATGACCTAAATCACAGCTAACCCTTCTCTTCCTCCCAGTTCTGAGGTGAAATGGAAACTCTGTGCAGCGGGCTCTGCTCGCCTGTGGAGCAGCTGATAACTGCAGGATTTGTTAAAGCACCAGCACCCTCACAGAGCTGGGACTCGACAGAAACTGCAACTAGATTGAGACTGGAGGTTTGGGACAAAACTGAAGGACAAGTAGCAGTAATGGCAGAAATTATGCCATTTCATTTCTTTACCACACTCAGCACTAGCTCTGAATTTTTATTTTAATTTAATCTCAATAAAAGCTTTTACTACTTCCTTACCTTATCTCCCCACCCTTGGAATCCTTTGAAAGAAAGCTAGTTCAGCAAGGAAGAATTTCCAATCTCCTTTATTGGACTAACCTTCCTTTTCATTAGCATATTCTGCTTCCCCTTTTGTGAGTAAGTTCCTCTCCAGTGTCACTGCTTTAGCTGCCTGTGGACTCACCCTATTCACTGGTGATCCTGACACACTGTATTTATAAATTAAACCATCAGTCGCATTCTACTCTCCAGCTGTTTGACAACTTTAAGACTCTGAATATACATATAAATCATATAAAAGAAAATAATTATGACTTGGCTTATTAGAACTGTCTTCTTACTAATTTGTGGTACTGAAGAGGACAGTGGTATTGTCTCTGACAAAAAGCAGACTCTTAAATAAAGGTAGAAAAATTACAACCATATCCAAAGGGCAATTCCTTGTCTTAAACAAATGCTTTTAAAGCATAGTTTGGCTTTCAAATGCAGTTTACTTTGACCTTTAACTAAAGACCTCCCTCTATAAGACAACTGGTTTTCAGAGCTTGTGTGGTTTCTTAAAACAGATGTTGTTATATTGCAATTTTAAAATCTAATTTTCTAACCTTAATGTATTTTTCCACAGGTGTCACAGGGCGAACTTGCAGGTGATCTGGAAGCTGTAGCTTGGGCTTTGCAGCTTCTTTCTTCTCAACTCCAAGCAACTAAAACCAAAACATATTTAAAAAGTGGACTCTTTATCTTTAGAAATATACTGTAATATGTGATATCCACACCATTCCCCTCATAGTTGCATATGAACTTCCTGTTCTTTCCACCTCAAGCAGGATTACTTATTTCAGTGCTTTGGAAATTACTGGATTTTTTTTGTTTCAGAAGACATGCACGCTACATTTATAACTGCAGGGACTGCATCAGTCCTGTTCTTTAGCAATGAAATACTGTGATTCCAAATGTAACATCATGTGCTACTGTATTCTAATATCTAAACATCACTGAGAAGAGACATCTCTCCAAACATTTTCATTTGTTGTAGATTCCCCCACTGACAATTTAATTAGCTGGAACCTTTTCCCCTAGATTTTTAAAATACCATATGGAGAGACAAAGGGGAAATATTTTCCTGTCAGTGTGCATCTAGTACTTGTTAGCACTATTAGGAGTCATGCTTCTCAAGAGAAATATATCAGAATATGCACAGCATATAAATTACCACTTGATGTATTTTATTCAGAAGAAAACTGAATATTTGAACCATTTCAAAAGTAGTGCAGTTGCTACCTTAGATGCCAACGTAGTAAAGCATACTCAGTACACTTCTAGTCTTCTGTGCTCTCATAATTTTGTGTCCAGATAAATTTTATGCACAAGTAGATTTCATGTGTTGCTAATAAGCCATATTACATGCCATTCAATTTTACCTCTTCAAGAGGTGTTTTCAAAAATCCCCATTTATCAGCCCATCTCTTTGCAGCATCTCCTTCCCTTTCAACATGCTTCTTCCTGAAACCAACAAAAAATATTTAAGATTACTTTGAAAACTTTCATTAAAAAAACCGCCGAACACACCAACCAAGCTGCTGATGTCACAAAGCACAGCAGTTTAGCTGGAATCTTTAAACTTCCATCTCAAAACAGCAAGTTTATGCACAAATTATCATTAGCTGAGTCAAAACTAATGGGAAAATACATTCCAGAGTTTGAAATACTGCATGTGAAACAGTGAACGGTGCATGCAAACACTGTTTTTACACATGAAACACTGCATGTGAAACAGTGAACGGTGCATCAAACACTGTTTTTACACATGAAATTGCATGTGAAACAGTGAACAGTGCATGTAAACACTGTTTTTACACATGAAATTGCATGTGAAACAGTGAACAGTGCATGCAAACACTGTTTTTACACATGAAATTGCATGTGAAACAGTGAACAGTGCACGTAAACACTGTTTTTACACATGAAATTGTATGTGAAACAGTGAGCATGTAAACACTTTCTACACATGTAAACGCTTTTAAATCATGTTAAGAAGCGGAGGAGGTTGAAAAGTAAGCACCAATGTAACTTCAAATACACTTTCATTTACTGTGCTGACTGACGAGATGCCCCCGACCCCGCACCCGGCGGGGACGGAGGGTCGCATGGAGCCAGCTCTAAAATCCCTGACTCTTTTAAGAGCATCCCCAGCTCGTTGAACAAACAGAACTCTTCCAGCGCGGAGCTGCGGGCCGGGAGGGGAAGGCGGACGGCGGCAGCGCTGCCTGCCGGGCTGTTACCAGTAGTTGTCCTTCGCGATGAAGTTGGTGGGCTCCATCGGGCTGGCCCCGGCGCCGGGGCCGCCTCAGCCCGCCGGGCCCGCGAGCCGCTCGGGCGTTGCGGGGCAGCGGCGGCGGGCGGGCACAAGATGGAGGGAAGGCGTTCGTGAAATGCTGGGGCGTGCCCGCACGTTCTCCGAGGGGAAGGATCCCCTCCTCTCCTCCCCTGGGAGCTCTGCGGCGGCACCGCAGCCACATCTCAGGGGGGAAAAGCAAAGTAATTCCCACTCGGGGCTGCTTTCTCGAGGCCCCTCAGGTGGGCACAGGCAGGGATTCATGTGGGGGGCACAAGGTGGAGGGAAGGTGTTCAGTGACATGTTGGGGAGTGCCCACACACTCTCCGAGGGGAAGGATCCCCTTCTCCTTTTGGACCTCTCTGCTGGCACCGCAGCCATGCCTCAGGGGAAAAAAAAAAGCAAAATAAATCCCGCTCGCTGCTTTCCCGAGGCCCCTCAGGCGGGCACGCGGCGGTCAGAGGGACAGGGATTCATGTGGGGGGCACAAGACGGAGGGAAGGTGTTCAGTGACATGTTGGGGAGTGCCCACACACTCTCCGAGGGGAAGGATCCCCTTCTCTCGACCTTTGGGAGCTCTCCGGTGGCACCGCAGCCATGTCTCGGGGGGAAAAAAAATAAAAAACCAAAATAAATCCCGCTCGCTGCACACGGCGGCCAGAAGAGGAACGGCCTCGTGTGGGCGGCGCAAGATGGCGGAGGGGCGGGCCTCAGGTAATGGGCGGGGCGTGTGAGAAATAACTCGTGAAATTCATTAACGTTGAAAGCGCCCGCACGATTTTTGAAGAGAAGGATTACCTTCTCTTGTGTTTTGGAAGCTCTCAGGTGGCACCACTGCCATTTCTCCGGGGAACAAAGACAAAAAATTCCCCCTCCTTGAAATTCCCCCTCCTTGCTTTCTTGAGGCCCCTCAGGAGGTCAGGGGAAGTGCTCAGTATTTTTTTTTGTGTGTCCTTAAATGAAAGGAAAACTCATTTGGGTTAAGGTGGTTGAAAGCTTCTTTTTAACCCGCTGTCCTCTTCTGAGTTCCTCTTGCTACACACCAAAATTGGTTTTTGATAATTTCATTGGGAAACAACACCAGTCCTGTGAAATAGAGTGTCTGTCTGATCTATTTTTCTGATAAATGTCCCTCACAAGCTACATGCCTACGACAGCAGTTTTGAGAAAAATCTCAACATATTTTATGGCTTCTACGTGAGAACCTAGAATATATTTATGGCTTGTAAAGGATTCTTTGTGTTCCAATATATTAGTTTTTTTGGTAATTTTATTTTCTTGCATTTGCTGGGTAAAGTATTTCAACAATGACTGGAGCCAACTGGCTCTTTGCCCTCGTGGATTTAAATGGTTCCCCAACCTCTTTCATGTTGTCTAGAAATTGACTTGTGTAAGCACCCTGAAAATAGTTAATGGGACTCTCACACTACTGGGCACTTATTGTCCTTTTTAGAAAATAAATGTAGGAAGCTTTTTACTTCAGCTGAGTGGTTTACAGGCAGTGTGTTTGAATGTTTAATTACTAGACTTCTTAAAAAAAAATCCGAAGTACCTAAAGTACTTAAATATTTGAGTACAAGAAGACTATATACATTTATTAGTTATTTTAGAAATACTAAGAACCTCTGTTTGAGTAAGAGGAGAATAAAAATGCCTTCTGTAGTTCTAAAATAGCAATTAATACTATTCTTCTGGGTCTCTGAAAATCATTAGAGTATCAACAAATGGAATATTTCAGTAACACATCATTTTTTGATTCTCTAATTGATAATTAGGCTTGCAATTAAATCAGCTGGGTCTCCTATCACACCCATAAATGCTTGCTTACTCATCGTCCTACTTAATTAACTCCTGCTGCTTTGTCACATTTATCTCAGGAGTTTTCTTATTGCGCTGATGCTTTCCTTGAAAAAGATAATTTGTTAATGAAACAATCAAATCTGCAGTTTACCGTGTCAGGGCTTAAAGTGCACCAGCATTTGCCAAGAGAGATGAAACTTCTCACACTAACGCTGTGGGAATTGGACTTTGTCGTGTTCGAGTTCAGTGTGTGCCCAGGATGTCCCAAACGTTCCTGCGGTGCTTTGGCTTTTTTTTTTGGATGTGTTGGGGCAGCAGGCAGCATTCTGTTGGGCTGGAAATAGAGCAAGTGCCCTCCTCTGCTGGCAGGTAACAGCAGAGAGGGAGGGGGAGCGAAGATGTCCCCAAGGAAATTTGCAGTGGGGTGCACCAGTGTGTGTTCTGTGCGTCTCTCGAGGCTGCACCTCACACCCAGAAGTGCCGTCTTCACATCTAAAATTTGAAGAGCAGCTTTGTTATTTTCTTTCAGCTGCACTAATCTGGTGTCTTCCCCTCCACATCAGCAATGTCAGAACCTCTGAAAGTGAAGGTCTCTGCTGAAGTGTTTATAGATCCATTTATAGATCCATGTGTATTATTGTAAATGCAGGAGAACCGGGTGGAAAGAAATGCTGATGTCTGATTCCAGTTCAGAAGGCTGGATGCTTTCTTTATTATAACTATACTATAATACATTAATATACTATTTAAAGGAGATACTAAAACTACAAACCTACTTTTTCTAACTACCAAATTTAACTCAGTCCCAACTCGTTCCCCCTTCTCTCAGGTCCAGCATAGGGGGATTGTATTGGCCATCAGGCTCAAACAATCCTCACCAGAATCCAATCAAGCAATCACCCTAGGTAGACAACTTTCCAAACACATTCCACATGGGAAAAACAAGGAGCAGAAATAGAAATTGTTTTCTCTTTCTTTCCTCTGTGTTCCTCTATGAAAAAATCCTGAGAGAGAAGAATGTGCTTTCCACAGTGTATCTGTGCTTAGGCTTTTGCATTGAAGATGTTTGCAAAAAAATATTATTTAGTACTGGCAGTTTTGTGTTTGCTGCTCTGCAGTTTGCAATGTGAGGTGTGGAAGTTTAAAAGAGGAGTATCTGAGCATAACTTTGGTGTCTTTTTGTAATGTTTTTACATAATATTTCCAATGTAGGCAGCCCGAGACTGCCTTGTTATGATTACTGTGATTTAAGTAATGAAATCCCATTGACACAGACTGGTTTAATGCAAAAAAGCCCTGCTAAAGTCTATCACATCAAGACCATGTTAATTGAAGTTCCTGAATTTCCATTTATGAATGTAATCCAATGGCCTGGTTAGAATCATTATATGTTGTGGCAAAATTTAGAACTCTCATCTTATTGTGGCTGTAATTATCCAGTGGCTTTTGAAACAGAGGGCATGTTTGTTTTCCCAATGATAATATATTCCTTTTTTATCCATAAAATGGCACTTAGAGCTACAGCTTTATGCAGATTTCTGTGCTTGAAAAATTCAGTAATTCCTGGAATTTTATTTGGTGTTGAGCAGATTAATTACTTTTTATTCAAACTAAAGATTTACATGAGAGACTGCTTTGCAGTAAACCTGATGGATACGCTTACATTTCTGTTGTTCTGGGTGGAACTATACATGCCCTCCAAACAAAATTATTTGTTTTATGGAGACCTTTGTCACTTTCAAAATGCAGAAGTTGTCTTAAAACCCCTGAGTCCCAGGCATTGTCTCGGAGCACAGCTCCCCAGTTCTGCTTGCAGAATGCTGCCCTGGTGCACTTTCAAAGAATACAGCCACCACTTGTAGCCACTGGAGAAATTTCTTGTCAATGCCCATGTGCAACACTTAACAGAACTCTCCTGCTGGTATGAGAACTTCCTAGGCAACATATGAATTAAAGATGAAGAAGACACAATTTTAAATTTTGTTGCATTGCATAAGTTGAAATCGAACTCTTCATGGTCTTTGAAAGTATTTTTTTTTTTTGTTTCAATACAGCTCATGCTTCAAATTAGAAAGTGTCTCCTTTTTTCCTTTTGCCTGAAAGGCAGGGGGTCTGGGACATTTTAATAGCTGTCATAGCCTGCTCTGCAAATATATTATTGCTGCACAATAGTTTCTTTGCATGAGAATTGCTTAAATGATTCAAAAATGATTGGAAAATATATTTCAAGTTTTAATTTTATGCACAGAACATTAATGAGCAGTGCCCCTTAGAGACTTGCTGTCAGTTTAACATATTCACAATAATCTTAACACAGATGTTATTCCATCGAAATCCTTTTAGAGGGAAGAAACCAGTAATTTTTCCTTAGAGAATGTCAGAAAATATGTTATTGTTGAAAATTACATTTTGATCCCGGAATGCCATGTAAAAAAATCATTGCTAAGAAGAATAAGTAGCACATTGTTTCTGAGGTAAAATGCATGTGAAACTTTCTTGAGTCTCCTGTAAATTTTAAAACAAGTGAATGTTCTGTTAGTCTCATGCAATTTTGCTTCCCTTGAGGGTGATTGCAGGCAGTAATGGGATATCAGCATCTAATTGTATTCTAATTTAAGAGTATATTTGTTATAAGTTCAAATTTCTCTATTTGTAGCCATCACATGATGAAGTTATTGTCTCTTGGATACATTTTCCTCTACGTTCTGTGAGCATATATAAATTAAAATACTTGCTAGAAAGAAAGTACATACTTAGAATAACAGTTTTTGTTGGAAAAAGCTTTAAGTACTCTTTCTGTTTTGTGTTCTGTGCTATGCCTATGTTTTCTTTTTTCTCTTTGATGCACTCATGGTCTTGCCTGAGAACAGCTCTGAAATTATGCTGGTACTATAAAATTATAAGATTGTAAATATTATGTTGCTCAATATTGGAGGAAGATTTTTCTGTTCCACTTAATCTGAACTGAGGTTGATCTCCAGTGGAGGAGCTGTAGCCAAATTCCCTGGAGAGACCTCAGGCGTATGGGAGCGGTGTGTGGGTACTGTGAAGGAGGCCATTTGGGAAAGTGTTGGATGACTCAAATCAATGGTTCTGCAATTTTCCCAGGTTCTAAGAACACTTCTAGGACTGCATAATTCAAAGAAGCATAGTTGGGAGTGGAGTGCAGAGTGCACCATCAGTTCTGTGCAGAGAGAGCTGGTTGGAATAAGTCCCATCAGATTTTTTAGAAGTTTGGAGGAGGAGGAGGGTGAAACATGAGGGTGCAGTTTACCCATGACCAAAAGCAGGAGAATTTCCAGTTCTAGTCAAAGAAATGTTTCAACCTCTTCTTGGGGAAAGAAGCAGCTCCTACAGCCCCTCAGTGGGTACTTTGACAGAAGGAAAGGTTGCAGTTAGCTAACACACAAAGTGGGATCTGGGTTTCAAGTCTATTTGATGAGCCCTGATGCACGGAATGGCAGAGATGATGACTGAGTGAAACTTCAGCATACTGCAATGGAATATCCTCTATGAAACTGTATTTAGTTTGCAGAGGTAGATGTCTTGATCTCCAATAGCTTTTAATTTTTCTACTCTGTACAGAGAAAATCTCTGTTTAGATTATGGTAGAAAATAGCTGCAAAACTGTAAGCATACACAAAAAAGGCAACATTTCCAAATCTTTGCTTTAAATAGGATATATTTTACTTAAAGTAACAAGCCTGGAGAATGAAATTCCATTCTGTTGTGGAATACAAAGAGAAAGAAACACATTCAGCAACAATCTGTTGTTTTAATAGCACAGCAATGGGAGGTCTTGGGATTTAAATTATTCACACTGTCATACTTGTGTCTAGGTTCATCCTATTTTATAGTTAGTTGCACTCAAAAATGCTCAGTTTTTTGATGTATGCACTATAGGTAATGTTGCCATAGTGAAAATGGGTGTACAGTGCTCTAGTGGGAAAAAGCATAAATCTATTTTCTCAGTATCAGTAGTATTGGTATTGGGAAAATACAGGCTGTTAGTATTAAATTTAGGTTAGGATCTTGTTGCTTTTCTTTATCCTGAAGGTGGAAAATATTTTTTTCCATTATAGATTTGGAAAAAGTATTTATTGTTATTAGCTTCTTCATTCAAGGTTTGGTAGCTTTCTTTGATCATATTTGCTGCTCTTTATGTAAACTGTGCCTTTCAAATGAACCTGAAATGTTCATTGCTGTAAGGAAAATCAGTGCTTAAATAGGTGGTGTAACATGATATATGCAATAAATGGTAAATGATTAAGCACCTTAATGTATCTATAGACCTTGGTTTAATAGTGCTTTGACTAACCTGGATTATGACTTATAATTTGACACATACGCATCCCAATTCAATCAAAACCTCTTTCAGTGGCATCTTAAATAGTACCCACTCATGCAGACTTTCACAGTAAAGTAATTATGGGGGAAGGGGGAGTTGTAAGAACAGAAAGAAAGTTTACTCTTCCTCTTTATAGTGAAAACAAATGTGTTTTTCTCCAGAATCTGCCAAGCCTGTGTTTTAATGATTTAACAGATGGAGTTGGCACATGTGAACCTGGAAGATGCATCTGTCTGATTTTTCCAGTCTGAGGATTTTTTAACTGCATTAATGGCACAGACAATGGTAAAATATCACCTCCCCAGGCTGCTTTGCTCTCCTAACACATAATGTCTTTTAAGGAAAAAAAAAGTGATAGGAGACTGGGGTGAGCAAAAGGCCAGAGAAATGAGGATTTGAAAAGTTTAATATTTTCTGTCTTTACTGCATTAAGCTTTTAAGCCTTTCACTTTGAATTTCCTGTGTATATGGTGTGGAAACAGAAATTCTACCCAGGCAACATTATGTGTGATCTCAGGGTTCTATTAATTAATGGTTTTAAATAAACACCATTTAAATAAGGAGACCAATAGCCACCAGTGCTTTGTAATGAGTAATTGAATTGAAGTGTTGCTTTTCCAGTTTGATAATTTTAGTTTATGGGGGTTAGTTCTTGCAAAGGTTCATGAAAATCTTTAGATTTAGCAACCTCATTTAGTCACTTGTACTGTTCATTCAATAAGGCAATGCAGATGCTTAACTGTTTGGAATGAGGGCTTTAATTTGAATTTCTTTTGGACTGTAAGCCTTAGCACTCACCTGGATTTTCTGCTGAAACCAATGGAATACCTGTGCTAAAATCCTGAAGTCTCTTGGTTGTTTGCACTGAGCTCTGGGATGACTCTGCAGATGACCCAGTGTGGTCCTTTCTACCTGTCCCGTTCTGTGAGTCTGAAATGCCTCAGCAGTTCACAGGAGTGAAGTCAATGGTGTCTCTGTAAGAAAGTCTTGCTTCTGAGGAAAGGCTTGTCCAAGGGCCATGCCAGTACTCCTGTGAGCTGCCCAGCTGCTGGCACGAACATGAGGGATAAGTGCTCTTGCTTGTGGAAGGGCCATTCATTCTCATTCTGTTTGTCAACAAAAGTGTTGTGATAAAATGAAATTATGTGCTCTGGGCTGTGAACTGTCCAGTAATTGCTTGAACAGCACCATGCTTTGTGGTTCACATCAGTTTTACTTTACTACTGCTGAGAAAAAAGATTTCAAGAGGAACTTTTTCATTGTTAATGAAATTAGCAGAGCTTTTCTGTCTATCACTGAAAAAAATAAAAATGACAGTGAAAAGGGCAGAAAAACTTTTGCAAATGCTCCAGAGTCTCAGTTTTATATTTTGCTGGAGGAAAAGGTCTAGTATAGAGCTATACATCAGAAATGACTGCAGTGATGTGCTTCACTTATCTATCTTTGGTTCCACACATAACACACTAGGATTTATTCACTGGTCGAATGAGGGATGGTATCTCTGTGAAATTTGCTTGGCCAGTGTTATCACATTATGAGTTTTCAGAAAAATCTATTGAAAGTCCATGCAGATATCCCACCTGCACTTCCTGGTGAAATGGGGAAGGAGGTGGAGCTTGTGGTTCTACAGCTGTGTTGTCTTCTCTCTCTCATCTCCTTCAGGCTCTGTAGCACTCCAGTGTTGATGTCATGGACCTCTTTGAGACTCTTAAATTATTGAGACATATTGAGTAAACTTATAATTTGAGGCTGCTTCTCCATTTCGTGGCATTTTGTATAGCTTACCTTGCCTGTTTCATGTGTCTAATGAAGACACACTTGCTCTGGGCTATCCACCATCATAGGATTCACAACCCTTTGGAGATGCTTCTTTCACTTGATGAAGTTTAGGCTGCCAGCTTCAAATAAATTCATAGCTTCAGGCCATAGTTAGGTGGGCTCAACATTACTTCTGCTGCCTGTCATCTAAGTACATGAATAGGAAGGTTTCAAAATGCCCTCACAAAGTTCTAGAAAAAGACTTGAGCCAGTGAGGAATCAGACACATTTATTTCAATAGACTTATTCCTCATTCATGTTAGGTAGAGACAGAATTTCTCTTGATTTTTAGTGAATCAGAAAGAGTGTTAAGAAACTCCTGCATTCAGAAGTGCTCAAGTCCCAGATAGAAGGTGCAAATTTTCTGCAAGCCTGGGATACTGAAAATATCACTGCATTAACCATAGCAGATATTGCTGTTTATTTTCTTAATGCCCTTTTGTATTTTAACAAGTGGCTGTAATAATTTTCATCCTCATTTTAAAGTTTGATTAATTGGTTCATTGTGTTCTTTCTTCAGAAGGAAATGTGTTACTGATATCCTTTGGTATGAGTGACATATGGGTTCTAGCTGAAATGATAGAACATCCTTTCATTTAGCAAAACAAAAATATGCTTGGCACTCTGTTCTTCTTTGCTTCTCTTCCAGCCAAATTTAATTTGTGAGAGTGATGTGGCTTCTTTGTCATTGATTATAGTGACAGAGCTTCATCTGGGTGAGATTCTTCATGCTTGTGAGGTGAGGTCCATAGGTTGGCAGCAATAATGAGAGAGGTGCTGTTTTCTCTGTTCTCTTCTGCCAAAGTGTTTAATGTTGCAGCTCAAATCAGCCAACAAATAGAAAAGGATGGAAATATCTGAAAACATGGAAATGCCCTGCTCTGTATGAGTTCTTTCCTTCCTTACAAATTTTATGGCTATTTTTCTTTTAAAAATTCTGTTTTATTTTCACTGTAAGGTGAAGTCTGTGTTAAAGGAAATTGCCTTGAAATGCAGCAATGGAAGTGACTTATATTCTCTAGGATTCAAGCCAGTTAAGAAACTGGATGATTCCAGAGTTTTTTTGTACATGCTTTGCTGTATGTGAGAATACATCCATTATGAGCCTTCATTTCAAGCCCAAATATTCTCTCAACACATTGAACCCTGTTATGAATGAACATGGTGCTGTTTGTATCCACTGACTCTTTCTTCCTTGTGTGCTTGTCACAGCACTGTTAATTGTGGGTCATTATTTTAGGAATCTTTGGAATGTCATGTACATTTTGCCTCTCCAACAAATTCCAAGTTTCAGGGCTGTTGCAAGTTCAGGAATTTTTATTAGCTTTTAATTCCTTATTTTATTTTGGACACTGGTAGGTAGGGTACTTTATTAATTCAACTGTAGTTTTGTACTAGGTAGTTGAGATTATTTCCATCATTCAGAGAAAATAATTTCTCCATTATTGAAGGATGTTCTTATGTAAAACCATTAAACACATCATGCAAGCTGAGTATAGATCATGTAAATTTAGTGTCTAGTCTAAGAAAGATGAAATTAAAAACTGCTTAGAACACAGGTGCTGCCTCTAGCCCTAAGCTATCTGATTTGGAATTTATAAGCATGTCCTGGATAGGGAGAGACTGTGTTGCCAATTTTAAGAAACTTTTGGGAGATCACAATTTTGTATCAGAGTATGTGTGCATATGTCGGTGGTGGTTGTTGTTAGGAAACTGTTTGTACTCAAGCATGAATTTAGAGGCTTTTTTACCCAGTAATCTGTTGATTAATTTTTTTTTTTTTCCCAAGGAATAGAACAATTTGTGTGGAAAAAGAAAAGGTTAGTCAGTATGCATATATAACTACCAGCTTCTGTGATCTCATAAACCTAATTTGTTTTTTCACAAACCAGTTAGAATGATGGCTTGGCCAAGCCAACTTTAAAGTGAATAAGTTTATGCCCCACATATAGTCTACAGTGACAGGATTTAAAAAACGTAGTTACATCAGCTTCAAAGTAATCTGTGATTCAACAATTAAAATATAAAAAGTAATAGACTTCTTAAAAGACGAAAGATCAAGAAAAAAATTGTTCTAGATGAATTTTCTTCCTGTCCCCAGTTTCAAATTCATGATAGAATTAGGCTTCATTTAGTATCTAAAACTGAAGTTCTCTGTTCTCTGTTTGCCATCTAAGTTTACCAGGAAATAATGACTGATTTGTGTTTTGAGTAGAAGAGTTGTCTTGCACCTAGATTATGGGTCTGGATCCTGTGGATCAACCTCAGGGAACCTGAGATCTCCTTGGAGCTTAGAATAATTGCTGTGTTATTCTGGTTAAATTATTTAAGGTTTCATTTCTGTTCTAGAGGGTGGGTATAACAATATTTCCTTACTTCTGTCATTTACCTGATACCTTCTTAGGTATTCAGGACAAGAACTCTGTGTTGATCTCTGTTTTGTAAAATCTAAGACATGAGGAATTGTGAGTGGACAGAGGGGACATTTGGGTGTTACTGTACACCAGCAATAACAACAAATAAACCAGGCTTTCAGTTTCCCAGCCCTCACAATATTGGGAGTTCCCTATTCCAGCAGCCAGGTAAGCTCAGCATCTTACTCTGGTTCTAAGATTATTTATTTATGATTTTGCTGTCCAATTTGGCAGAGTAAACCAGGTGATTTGGAAAACACTTGTGATTTTTCTGTGATAAGAAATGAGGTTTTCTTTTAAATAGCATGATAGTTGTAGTAATAAACTATTGTTGGGAATAACTTTGAAAATTAACACAAATGTAAGATAAACTTAGTTTTGCATCAATATTTGTAAAAAATATATCAAAGCACAGGTGCTGTGAGTGGAAATGCCCCAAGACAGCTCAGACATGGTGCCAAGTGGAAGATAAGTGTCAGACTGACCCAATCCATGAAGTCTGAGTAATTTGATTAAGATTTCTCTTTGACTGTGATCATGCAGCAAATGAGAGTCAGCCAATAGAATCTTTTAGTACTAAAGAGTAACTGATGTAGGATAAATGAACAACTCTTCCATCGTGACACTGCTGGTTGCCATCTCTGTGGTGGTAAACACAGAGAGAAGACAAACACTCTGCAGCACAAAGTGTGACTGAATGCCTTTAAGGACTAGAAAGTGCTAAATGACCTTTCATCACTTTAATCACTTGACTGGATAGGAAATTTTTTAATGAAGGTCATAGTGTTGGAAAAATATCATAGATGATTGTGGAAGTGGCATGTTCTGCTCCTCCTGATTTGGTGTTTTTCCAAAAATTGTCTCTGCAACCAGTATCTTTTTCCTTGGAAGAAAATACTTCAGCACAGTAATAGTAACAGAATCTTAATGTTCTATGTGGTATCAGATGGTGAAGAGTGGTGGGATTTTAAAGCAATGGTTGGTGTAAAAAATTAGAAT
This sequence comes from Lonchura striata, assembly GCF_050655825.1. Classification (NCBI taxonomy): domain Eukaryota; kingdom Metazoa; phylum Chordata; class Aves; order Passeriformes; family Estrildidae; genus Lonchura; species Lonchura striata. The sequence continues at coordinate 12,684,519 of NC_140722.1, forward strand.
TTAAAGACTTTCTATGTGTAGTTGTTTTTGTAATTTTGTTTGAATGCCTTTAATCCTGTTCCCACTGTGTAAAATAAATCACTGGCATAATTACTGGTGTTCCTAAAGGCTGGTTGTGGCCTTTAGAAACTGGGCCAGAGAAAATAAAGTCAGTTTGACTCTACATTGCTTTTGGAAAAGGCAGTCTTTGTTGTATTTTCTTGTGAAGCAGTCAGGAACTGCAGTCCAGTTACATCTAGACCCTTACACACTGGTTGCTTATCCCTATAATGACAATAAGAAGCCTCTTGTGTAACTTTTTGTGGGCATAAATCAAGTTATTTTCTTGTCCTTGTTTGAAACAGAAAAAACTGAGTAGAGGGGAAAAGCCAAGCAACTCAGTTAAGAGATTAAGCTTTCATAAGAGGCTGGGATGAAGCCATATAATAAATTTTAGGCTGATGACCTTTCAAAGAGAGGCTTGGAGGGAGAGCAGAGATTAGAGGTTTGGCTTCATATCCATGTAGAGTTGCTTGGTGTAATTCTATAGGGAGTAAGTGATTGCTTGCAAGGGTATTGTGGACTGAAGGAAGAATATGGTACATTGAAATTTTGTTAATATTTTTAGTTTGGAAGATTATCTGTACTGATAGAAGCTTGTCCTCTCATCTGCAGCTATGGAAGTTGGAGGAAGGTTTATTCAGCTGAAACATGGTTGGTTTTAATTTTATTTTTTTATAGAAGAGCAGGGAGTTGTCCACTGCTATCAAGAAGACGGTAATCAAAGACAAGATATAAATAATGAGTTAAGTATTCAAGAATAACAGATCTGAGGCAAGATGGCATTCAGTTTTCAGAGATGGCTGAGCCCTTTTCTTGTGCAGCTGGAAGTACTGGAGGTTGTAGTGCTGAGAGCATGTTGACTGCACAGCTTTCCAACTCTGCTGCCCCTGGGCACATCGGCATGGGACCATGCTGCTAATTCCTGTACTTGTCTCCAGTTCTATGTGCTCTCCTTTTGCTCTGCTGTTTTCTGCTGTTCCGGGGACTCAGTTTACATTTACACTGGCTCATTACACAAGACTACCTTTAATATACATTAGGACCCCTTATAGTGTAATTTGAGAGATGCTTTGTTGTTCCTTTCCTAATTGATGCAATGAGAGCTGTCTGCAGAGACACCAGTATTAAACATCAGAAGAGTTTTTGAAGTAGAGCATGCAACTGATGAGCCATGTGAGAGTGTTGCAGGGAAGGAGATCTATGCTGGCATTAATAAATGAAAACAGCCCACCTTGTTTGAACAGAGAGACAAATGAAACATTTGTATCCTTGGTGATTTGGATGCTGGCAGAGATGTTTTGTTTGTCAGTCCTTTGACTTCAGACACTGTCTTACAATTTTCTCTCAGAACATGTACCAAAGAAAAAGGAAGGCAAGGTCTGTTTTTTATTTCTTTACATGTTCAGCAGGAAGGCAGTGATTTGTATTCAGACACATCACATTGTTACATTGCAGTTGTAATCCCATGAAGTGTGATAGGTCTTGAAAGATGAAAAAGTCTCTGCGGGACAGTCACTCTTGGGGAATTCACTTAGCAGTTTGTAGCATGGCTTTCCAAGTCAAATCAGAGCTGCAAAAATCCCAGCATCTGTGGTGCATGCTCTTACTTACAGTAGGAGCCCTGTTCCTGAGCTGTAATGTATGAGCTTTGTCATAGTGTCATTAGTATTTTGTGTTTCTCAGCACATGCTGACTGTTGATCTGTGATGTTTGGCATTTGGGCTTTGCAGGAACTCATGCAAATGTTGCCTTCAGTTTATGTGTTATGTAAATTCATTCCTTTTTTATCACTTTTCTCATCCCCTCCCAATTTTACTATCATTTGTAGCTTCTAGTGGACCCAGGCTCAGAGTACAGTGCACGTGGAGAAGTGAAGTTTTCATCTGATTCTGCATGAAGGGCTTGTGTGCATGAATTTTAGACTCAGCACAAACACATAAGGCCTTTGAATTTGCTTATGTCACATACCTGCACAAAGCTCTGCAGAATAAATAAATCTTTTTGCTCTCAGTTTGTTACATAATTTGGAGGTTTAATTACACTCATGAAACTGCTGAGGTTATTATAATTCATTGTTTTGTTAGCTGCAGGTGAGGCAAGGGAAGGCTGCAAAAAGAGTTTTGTGGTAAGACTTTTACTTAATATGCTGAGCTCTTCTCTGTTTTTCCCATGACAGCTTGTCTGCCAGGTTACATTCCTGAGATTCAAATATCACTGCAGCTAGACATCTCTTGAAACCTGACCCATTTATTCTGTTCCTACTCATCGCATTTTGGTGTGGAGGCTCACATTTAACTTTTCTGCACAAGAAAAAGTTGGAGGAAACTACATTTTCACTTTAGTTTTCCCTGAGGAGGGCAGAAAAGCTGCTCTGAAAAGTGGAAATTTTCTGATGAAGCACAATTTGTTCTGATCTCAGGGTGCTGCAAATAATAAGCATGAAAAGAATGGAAAACGGTAGGAGCAGACTTCTCACTTTTATGAAATCCGCTTTGTGGTGATGGAGCAAATTCAAATTGCAAATTCAAATCAGGTCCTAAAACCATATTGAGTAAAATAACTAAATGCTGCTTTATTGAAACATTTTAACCTGAGCATCCTAAGCATGATGACTTCAGCATACATGGAAGACCTTAAGAAAATCTCACTGTTTTGTTTAAGGTTTTCAGATTCAGAAAGAGCTTAAATGAAATTTAGCCTGGAGTAGAATACCCCACAGATTGTGTCTGTGTGCATTTGAATGAGTGTGTAACTGCAGTGGAGGCTTCCTTTAGCCAGCTCTCTCCATATGGGTGAATTTTACCTGGGCTGTCTCATCCCAGAAGGCAGCAACAGCTGGTGGTGTTATGTCAGAAAATGGAAAATAACTTCAGAGACTCAAAGTCACTCTCCAGCTTCAAAGCCAGAGATGTAAGACAAGTGAGGGAATGGCAGATTGCAACAAATCAGTCTTTGATTAATCTCTCCTGGGCTGTTCAAACAAATTTGGAATTTTTACTAAATACAAGCTCGGTGTGCTTCATTGATGAGAACAGCATGTATCTTATTTTTATGCCCAGATCTCACTGCAGGCCAATGCCACCTGGCATCAGTGCTGTCTTGAAGCTTTTCTTCAGTTCATTAGAGACTTGATTTTGCAGCTGCTGATGCCTTTTGGTTGCCCCCTCCTCAATGGATTGTATAAACTTTTCTTACAAGCTGCAGAAAGCAATGCTCCCAAAAGGAATAGGATGGCATTTCATGCGTGATGAGCCCTCAGCTGGCTCTTGGGAGGAGCTGAACTTAGACGTTTCTCTTTGACTCCTCACATCCTGTTCTGTAGCTTCAAAACCAGCAGTGGTGAGATAGATTTTACATGCCCCTCAAGACTTCCCAGGGAGACGATGTAGTTCTGGAAAGAATTGTGCTTTGTTCCTGTTAGCCCTTTGCCCATGTGGCTGCTGGCTGGGCTGGGCTGGGTTCAGCAGGGCCAAGCTTTTCTGTTATCCTGTGGAACAGCTGTGCTGCTGGAATAAGCTGCTGCTGGGGTTTTGTTAACACTCTGCTCTTCCACATCTCACCTCAAGGCTGGACAAATAAAGTGGCATTAGTAATATTATCTGATGTAACTATCAGTTCCATGCCAAGTGGAATATCTCTTGAATTATCAATTTGTGCAGCTGTGCTGCAGCTACTATGAAAGATCCCTAAGGATTTTCGTAGGCAATGTGGACAAGGATGGCTCTTTAATTTTGCTTTCAGGCATAGTTCAACTGTCACTAAGAAATAAAGGTCAGTACAGAAACTAGAGTGAAATGTGAAGGCTAAATTAAGAAAAGAGAGGTCCACAGGCAAGTAACAACACTCTTCTGACTATCTGATGAAGACAGACATAAGCATGTCTACATGCAAACATTTGCTTTTCTGATCTCTCCCATTTTAAGTGGATCTTCAGTTCTCCTAGGAAACCAACATTAGACTAATTGAAATGCTACCTTTAAAAACAACAAATGTCATGATACATCTTAAAGGCTTTCAAAGAATCAAATGCCATTCATGCTAGGAAATAAGGTACAGTCTATATAAACATTTCAAGCACTGTGAGATAAACTATAAATGTTCCCAAAGCCAGTAGACTTTCTTGTATTCTAAACTAAGTTTTACAATGATTTTGCAGTGTTTCATAGCAAGGTGAGGGTAGAAGTAGGACTCAGTCCCAGAGAAGTTATTTTTTTTTCCCTAGGGAGTATTTAGCAATGGGAGTTGAGTCCCTTTAGAGAGCAAATGGCTCACAGAATAGTCACTACCACTATTAGTGTCTTGTCAATTGAGATAATATTCATCTTCTCATTAAATACCAACATGCAACTACACGTCTGTTGTATCTTTATGGAGCTCCTTCTCTTGTTGAATGTTTTACTCATTCACACCAGGCAGCCAAATTTTCTAGTACATATGTGTGCTTTAGGATAAAAAATGCATATGTTAGAAAGAGAATTGGCCAACATTCAGGGAACTTTACTGAAAAGGCTGATTCTTTTTCCCTGTCAATAACTAAAAAATAGTTCTAACAATAGCCTGATATAGATTTGCAGTCACGGTGGTATTTGGGGAAGAACTTGGGGTTTGTAGGCTATTGATGACTGACCTTCTGAACAGTGTTAGAGAGGATTAAAGTAGAATATTTTTTGTCATAGCACCTTTTGTCTTATCATGAGCTGGGAATGGCATTGTCCTTCCTTCACAAGACCAGTAAAAGTCCATTTGGCTTCCTCTGAGGATAAAATGTGGTCCAATTTTGTTAAAGAGTGTATTTATTCTTAGGAAGTCCTAACTTTTGCTTAATGGCTTGAAAATAGACACACATTTTAATCAAATTTGGTCCATTTTTTTCCTACAGATGGTGCTATTTTCCCATGAAAAATCTTAAAAGTTTGAAAAATCAACTGCCTTCAATGCCAATTCATTTTTAGTCCAAAGGAAAATGAGGATGTTGCAAGGACTGTTAGACTATGGAGGTGTGTTGTTCTGGTAGTGCATGGAAAGGAAATGGAAGCTCCCCAGTTCCAAAGCCGTCCCTTTCTGTTTTGTCCAAGCAGCCTCTCAATCTGAGCTCTGGAGTTCTGTCACATACTGGAATAGATTCATACAGTGCTGGGATTTATTTCTGTGAAACTAAGTTTTGTTATTAAGTGCTCATGTATGCAAACAAGTGGAAAATATGGCTTCCAGAACCTTCTGTGTTTTTGTATTTCTGAATCTATTTTATCTCTCATTCTTTGTCATGACCCACTCTTTTATTGCTTTTGAAATACCCAGTGGTCAAAACAGGGACGTGAATGTTCATTCCCCAACCCAGGAACTAAACAAGTCCGACTGTTCTCTTAAGGTACAAGTTTAATATATTAAAGGCAGTAGACAGAGACTGAACATGAACAGGAATCTTGTGCTTCTCAGTCCTTCTCAGTCTCCTGGTACAACCTCACAGGACTTGGGTGGTCAGCCTGATAATCTGTTCTGAATGATGCATTCTCACTCTACCTTTTCATTTTTCTGTTGACAGACCATTGATTCTGCGTGCTCCTCTTAGAAAAATATCTGCAGCTATTTCTAATACATAACACAACATGACTGATCCAGCTCATTTCATGAGATGTGACTGCTGTGTCAGGTAGGTATAAAATTATCTGTGAGGATGCTCCTTGTAATAACAGCCTATTGCCCAACTTGTGCCACTCAGTACTTTTTCATTTCTGACTTGTCTTGAGCATAAGTGGAGCTCGCAGTCACCTGGATTGCCACTCATACAGAGAGCTGTTACGTGGGCATACCTGTATTAAAAAGTTCCCCCAAAAGTTTTTACATTTAAAGTCAAATTCTAAAAAGGCAGCAACAGCCCATATTGTGTTTGCTGTCACTTTCTGAAAATCCCATTCCTGGTGTGTGCTGTGAACAGGTCGTGTTGGTGCTGATTCAGGCTCAGTCTGAATCAGAAGTTTGTCAAGAGAAATTTCTGAGACAGAACCTGAAATGTCAAAAGGACAGTACTGAACTGGGAGGAGTCGCCCTTCTCTGGAATCACGCAGTGGGAGAGCAGAAAGCAAATCTCATTTTTCCTCATTTCAGACCCTCAGTGAGGGTTTTGTTTCGCATTTTTGTTGTTTTTTTTAACCTCAGTGTGTGTCACGGGCTGGCGAAGGCTGAATGTGTCCCTCTGTGGAGACAGTCGCTGCTGGAAACAGGCTGTCACCAGCAGAGTGTGTGACCAAAACAATACAGTTTTCTTTCTTTCCCATTTTTCTCCTTTCAGAACAACTCCTAGATGTTCTGTATACTGGCAGGCAGGAGGAAAAGACAGATGGTGTGACAGTGGGAGAACAGTCTATTTTAGCACTAATAAAAATGGGTCCGGAGATTCATATATGGCAAAAAATTATAAACTGGGCATAGCAGAGATAAAGCAAGAGAAGCAGTGACCTTTCAGAGTTAGAGCTGCACAGGGTTTGTTTTTTTTCTTTTGCATTTGAAATGTAGAGTTTTCAGTTCTCCTACTGCAAAATATCTATTAAAATGATGCTAGTCCTGGTATACAGTTTAACTCCTATTTCAAATATTATTGATAAAAATATAGTTTGGTCACAGAATGTAAAATATTCTGCTGTTCAAAAAGGTTTATTCCCCACCTGTGTCAGTCCTAAAACTGCTTGCTCTATGCATTTCGTGTGTATCAAAAACAGGAATAAAAATGGACGTTGCCCCAATTCTGTGAACTTTGATGAGTTCCTGACAGTTCTCCTGTCTTTTGCAGTTCTGAGGAGTCAATAACAGCTGGGAAGGAGAGTGTCCATTGCAACTCCTGAGGGAATTCTCCCTGTGTAGCAACCTGCTGGATTTGAGAGTTTCCCCCTTTAGCATTAGTGCTATAGGTTTCACTGTGAGGGGATGAGGAAGACTCTTGCATGGGCTCTTGTGGAAGGAAAATAATGGGATTTCTTGTTCAGTCAGTCATAAAGTCTCACCTCCTTTGTACTGAGGTTCCTGTAGCCCTGGGGATTTTATATCAGTCTGCAGCGTTGGTAGCTGTTAAAATGAAGTTATGCTTCCTCTTGAGAGACCTCTTACAGGTCAGCATAGCTAGGCCTGTCTTAACTGTTTTCTTTGAAGGAATTCACTTTAAACTTTGCTGAAATTAGCATATGTGCCAGGAGGGAAGGGGATACATGGGCAAGAGTAGATAGATTGCAAGGAAGTTACCACTTCTGTTGCCCAACGCCAGAAGTATCTGTCTTCTCATTGGTAGAAAAGAAAAATATTTCCTCTCTCTTTAAATATAAACACAGATAATTCCCTGTAGCTATCACTTGACATCTCACAGATTTGACATCTGCAAACTGATTTAATTAATATTTGAACTACCTTTCACAAGTGTATGGCACTTCTAACATGCAGAAGTGCCAAGCCTTTTAGTTGATAAAATACATTTTTTCCAGAGTTTGTAAAGATAAAATCATCTAATTAAGTCACCTTTTCTGTTTGCTTGTGATTTAGTTCTCAAGCTAACACCTACGAATGTCTGAGAAAAGCCCCTCACTTTCACTTTTCTCCTCAGTGTCATTACTTGAAAAGAAATGTCTGACTTTTATGGACAGCCCTCTCAGGGTCAGCAGACTGTGAGGTGCTGAGAGAATCAGTGTGGCTATTCCTGGGAGGATGCTCTCTGCCTGCTGTGATCCTGCAGCCAACATTTGAGTAGTTTGGTGCAGGGCTCTATTAACTGAGTTGTGAGAACAGCTGTGTGTTCTATACCACTGCTCCCAAACTGCCCTCAAGGATGGAAGAGTGGGATAAAAGAAACAGTGTGGAAGGAAGGAAGTAACAGAAGCCCAATTCAACTCTCATGGAAGTCTACAGGAATTTTTCCGACGATTTCATGGGAACTGAATTAAGTTGTTGGTGAGAAGCCATGTTCACAAACTCCAGACCTCCTCTTCTATTCTACATCTGCACTGGGTCTGTTGAATTTATTAGGAATAAAAATATAGTTTACAACATGTGGAAAATAGAGGGGGTGAAGGTTATGAGAAAACCCCAACTTATTGATGTGGGAGTGGAGACCTCTTGCAAAATGGACTGTTTCAAATGTACTAAAAAGTGTTCCCCCCAGCACCCAAAGCCTTCTTGCATTCATAGTCCCTGACTTCATCAGTTTCACAGCATTACTTTTCAATCAGCAAACATCATAAACACAGGAAGGCAGATTTATGGCTGTTTATTAGCCAGCACCATTACTGTATTTACTGTAGTGTGAAAAAGGAAATCAGGGAAAAGTGCTATAAATCTCAGTGGCTGCAACCCAGATGCATTTATTTACTTACTGGATACTTCCCTAGTAGCTTAGCAGATGCCTGCTAGTTTACACTTATATTTTGAGCATATCAGCAGAATGCTCTAGAGGGATGGGTGTTAAAATCCTGCTGGGGTCTGTTGTGGGCACTGCTAGGAAGGAGCTACTGAAATGTGTTCAGTTTAAGCAGCTAAAATAGTTATTGAAGAAACACCAAGGTGTTAACCAATCACTGTGTTTAAAGGGAGTATATTTATAAATCTGGAAGTATGTAAATACACCATCTTGCAATAACAACAGATAAACATCTTGCTATTCAAATAATAGGAATAAAAGCAAACTCCTGACTTATTAACATGAAGATATTCTCTGTTCAAAGAGGAATAAAAATTCTTAAATATTCTCTAAAGTTATGGAGCTGTAATATCCCACCTGTGCTATGTAGGGGGCTGGTATCAGCTGGGGAGTTGTGTTTCCTGCAGGCCAGACCCAAAGGTTGTACTTTACCATTGGAGATATAATTGTAGTTTATTCCAAGACAGTAAGTCATCTTCTCCTGGATGACCTATTTCCATCTGCATTGAAAAAAAAAAAAAGTTATTTTGGACATGGTTGTTTTCTAATGTACAGAAATGCAAAAATACTTCCTTACAGAAGCATTCTGCATTGTTCTCAGTAAACATGTCTTCTTTAAAGTAAAGAACATGACTTCAGCAAATGTGGCATTGTCTAGGCCTGTTCTTTACACCTTCTTTATCTAGAGAAATCTAATTAATGATTGGAAGTTAAATTGAATGTGTTTAGGCTTCAAGAGTCTGAAAGTTCTAATTAATTTATCAACTTTCCAATAAAAGCACAACTTCTTTTATTCAGTTCAGATTTATGGTCAGATACAAAAGCTGTATCTAGATGTGTGGTTGAAGTCCAAATGTATTTTTCCTAAAGGAAAATCATGAATCCATCCAAACAAATTAAAATATCTTCACTGACACTCAGTGAATCAGGAATTATGTTCACCCCAAAACCTAAAAGGTTTTAATTTTTACTATTTTTTCCTACTTAGTATTGGCTCTTATTGTTAATGCTGTTTTTAAAATGAACAGTAAAATGCAAAGAGTATAAATTATAGATGAACAGTTTCAATGAGGCTGTTGATTGCAATGACTGAAATCTAATTAAGCAGTTTAAGATCTAAGTGATATTATTATTAAAGAATTATGTTAACAGAGCATTTTATCAGCCTCATAATTTGTTTTATGTGAATTATACTTAGGAGATAATGTGATTCCAAGTGACAAAAAGCTCAGTTCTGTTTCTTTCCTCTTTTTCAGAGAAAACTAATATGTTATATTTAAATTAAAATAAATTGACAGAGAGGTCTCCTGGAAACAAAAGCACTATTTTAGCATCTTAACTTTAACTGACTTCATATAAATACTAATACTGACTGCAGGGTTTGAGATGACATTGTGAAGTACTTTTAAAACAGGAATGGAAATGTCTGCAGATAAATATATGCAAATACATGTATATTTTTATACAGACATGCTAATTTGTTATGATGACAGACTTATTAGCAGTAGCGAGCAAAGTGGTTGTGCCACACTACCTTTTTGACTGTGAAATCTGTAAATATCCACTTTTTAATCTAAAACAATTCAGTGCATTTTCTAAGTCAATGGGAATCCATTGGGACGACATTTATTATTTCATTTACCAGTACAGTTCATACAAATTTATGAGCACATTGGATTGCTTCCTGTGTGATACAAATAAGTAGCAATCATGGGGACAGCGTGCTAGATAAATATATCCCTTATTTTTGGAAATCAGGTCTGTGCTTTGTGACTCTGAGAGTCAGCCTTGGTCTGATTGTAATTAATGTTTGTGCTTTTCTCACTCTCTGAATTCTATCAGTCCCATCTCTGTCAGGTCCCAGCAGAGCATCTCTTACAGAGTCAAGAGACAATTCAGCATGTCTGGGCTAATCACACATTACACTTTCTTGTTGCTTGTACACAGGTGTTATCTAGCAGAGGTGTCCCAAATTTCACTGTAAATTTATTTCTGTGAGAATCCTTTCTACACCTCATTGCCAGCTCCCCCTTGCCTTGGATGCTGAAGTGCTCCTTTAAAGTTTAACCCTGTTTGTGTCCACAGAATGTGTCTTGTCCCACCTGCCACAGACAGCTCAGAGCATCTTGGTCAGCCCACAAAGAGAACAAGCAATTGGAGTAACTGAAAAAGACAAAATAGGAATAATTTTAGATACAACCGGACACCAAAAATTAGCAAAATACTATATTTTTTTGTTGGATTGCTTTGATTTTTACTCTGTAGCTCTAAGTTTGTTCCTTGGTTACCATGAAAGGAAACCAGGCAGGATTTCAGTGTTAAAATTTCAGTGTCATATAACTGTGGGTTTGTTTGAAACCAACTGTTATATTTCAGTGCACAGCCTGACGAGCACCCTGGGGAAATGGGCACAATTCCAGGGAGACAATCCTGTTCCCAGGTTAAATGTATTGTGCTGTGGTTGCTGCTGCCTTGACCCTATTTTGGATGAAAGGACCATGTCACAGCATTGCCATTTCACTGCCTCTCTCCCATAGACATGCCAGGGATTGTTGAATCAGCTCCTGGAATACTCTTGATAAAAACAGCTCCGATTCTGCTGCTGCCTGTGCCCTCCCAGTTTTTGGACATCCAGTCATTTTGATTTAATTGAAATATTGTTTCAAGGAGTTACTTGTAATAGATGGTCTGTGGCACATATTTATTTTTAAGCTTTCAAACCAAACAGGGCAGGAGATGAGGGAACAGATAATAGAGAATGATATGGGCTTGAACAGAGAAGGACTGAGGGTGACAAACACTGCAGAGGAAAGAGAAAGCCATGAAACAAAAGGAGACAAAGCAAGCATGGCTGGATGATTCATTCTTTGCTGGGCTTTTGCTGTGTGTGTGGCAGGACTCACAGCAATAACCAAACCTTTATTCCTAACTCTGCCCCCTGAAATTTGTTGTGCCTTTTCTCATATGGCTCATTCTGTATCATTCCTTGAAGACAATCTCTAATGAGCCAAAATGTGCAGTATTGTTCTGAACCCATTCTTGGTTTTCTTTTCATGTCTGGAAGGATGGAAAATTAATTTTGCTCTTGGTCTGGTTCAAAATCTTCCTCCCACACTGTGGAGCCTGGATGTGGTGTTGGAAGATAGTATGTTCTGGCTACAAGCATCAAAGTGAGATCCAAAGGGCAAGCAGCTTTAAATATTTAACTACTAATAATCTGGTTCAGAAAACTGACTGGGTGTTTATGGATGACAGCATTGATACTTTTTGCTATTGATCTAACAGATGCTGTTAATTCTGTATTTTTAGAATATAAAAATATGCAAAAATCATTCTTGATAGATAAAAAGAAATAACTCAGCCAAGTTCTTTTAAATGTTGATGTGTCAGCAGCCTTGCTATCCGTCATTAGCATTTTTTCTTTATATCTTAAATTCGATCAATACTTTTCTGAGATTATGATCAAGTGGCATAAAACATTTTACAAATTCTGTTTGCATGTGATAGATTTTGTGTTCGGTGATGGCTCTGATCTAATAGGGGATCCAGCAGCATTAGTAATTACTGACAGACTATGGCTTAGTCTGTCACCTTTAAATTAAAGGTGAATGGCTACTTCTGGTATTTCAAGCTTTAAGCAGAATGCTAAACATGGTTTTAAAGAGATTTAATTTTCATTGGTCCAAACTGAGTTCTTCCCAGAAATCCAGCAACCACTGAGGTCCCAACTCAACCTTTTCATTGGGAACCTAAGAATCCCATAAGACTTTTCAGGCTTACTGCTTCCAAAACACCTTGAGATTCTTAAGCTCAGGTACAATGGAAGAAGAATTGTTTTGTTAGTGTGTGAAATGACATGTTGATAGATAGGTACCTCCTGAGTGGTGGTTTCAAATATTAAATGATGATTATCCAGAGCTCCAAGGCACTGATTCTTTGAAAGGGCTTTCAATTTTGTGGGAGTAGAATGACAGGGGCTGATTTCAGCTGATTAATACTGAGCTACTAATCTGTACATTCTTTGTTCTTGACAAATTATATAAATTAAGTTCTGGGGAAGAAGGGACCATCCTTAAATCTGAGAGCAATAGAGAGGCTGGTTGAGAGGAACTTGCACTAAGTGCTCCCTGCCTTTCCTTCCTTGAGCTTCTCCCAGTTTCAGAGACCCAATCCACCACTCTTCAGCACCCTGTGGGAGAGAACTGTTGTGAATGCACTGTATATGGAAATTTAGGGAGAAATCCATGTCAGAAAAAGCACAGGATGTAATTAGACACAGTAAGCAGTGTGTAAGAAGGAACCAGAATTACCTTTGTCTGTTGCTTATACAACAGCATATGATGAACCCACTCATTAAAAAAGGAAGAATAATGAAATGTTTATACTTGCAGAGTCCTAGGGAAATACTGGACCTCTTTCTGTACCTCTTACTTCATGTAATGTTAAATTGCAGGTCATGGGGAGAGTAGTAATTTGTACAAGAGAAAGAACAAGCCCCAGTATGACTGTAGTACAGCTTGAACTTTAACTTTTGTTTTTGCAGAAGTATCAGTCAGCTGCACAGTCCCTCTCCATTTTTCTCCCCTCTAAAGGTCAGATACCACTTCTTCATTATGTTCTCTGTCTTTTATGCAAGCAGCTTCTGCTGGAAAATTTTCATGTGTCACTCATACATCTGTAGGTTGAAACATCTCTCCAAGGCATCCATCACTCACACACAGCTGTCACCTGGTCATAAAGGTGACCTATTTCGTATTAAAAATCCTTTTCCTTTCATTGTCACCACCAGGATATGCTCTATCTTTTCCCTTTCTTTGTCAGAAGTTTAGACTTGGGGGTTAGATTGAAGATTCTTTGACGGTAAAAGGATGATTTTTTGATTCTTTGCATCACTGTATTCTGTCAATTTTATTTTAGTGCTGAGGAAAAAATCCCCAAACAAACATTGCTTTCTGACAGAGAACACTAGAACACTGTCATACTGAAGGATCACACTTCGTATGCAATCTTGGTAAAATTGTTTCCACAGTGCAAAGAGTCTCATATGAATCTCATAAATTACAAGGTATCATAGTATGTTATTGGAGTTCCTTGTGGGATTTCAATGCCTTGTGTCTTTTATATTACTTGGAATATGGTGTTGAATTGTGGAAAAATTAATTAAAAATTAATGTTAATATGAGATATCTTCTGCATGTTACAAAAGTCTGTGTTATGCAAAATAAAACAGTATGCATAACCTACCATGTTCCTGCCATCTCTTGGAATTGTTGAGCAAAACAGTCTGTGTTCACATTTTAGGAGGCACAATAATTCTCCAAAAGTTGCAATCTGTCTTGGAGAACCCACAGGTTTGTCACTGAATTTCATTATCAACCAAGGCATTTTTGTGTGGAAAAAAGGTGCCTTGAAGAGAACTATATGTAAGAAGAGGAGGATAATTGTCAGGATAAAGATGCTGCTTCTGTTATGCAGTCCTCAGCACTTGATCAGATTTATCTGTAGCATGTATTGGATTAGAATTTATTTTTATTTTGGAGTTTTAAATTCCTTTTTTCTCCTCTACTTTCCACTATGATTTCCTTTCAAAGTAGTAGAAAATAATATTTACAACTTATTCATTACATAAGTGATGCAGAAAATCCATTCATCATAATGTTTACTGTCATGGTTTTGTAGTTTGGTTTTTCAGTTTTCAGTTGTGTTTGGTTTTTCAGTTTTCAAACTGAAACCACCATATCTTCCTAATTTTGAGCTACCAAGTTTGTTTTTGCTTTATTTGAAATAGATAAACCATGAACAAGGTAATTTGGATACATCTTTGTCACGGTAAAATCTGTACCGATTTAATGTGGTTATCTGGGTTGTGATCAGTCTGGTCACTGGCATAATAAATACAGTGTTTTTTCCAAAGAGAAGTGGAAACTGAGGAAGTCCTGTTGCTAGAAGAGAAAAAATCATGGAGAGAAATTCCAGGCTTTGGGAAATACAGTTGCTATTGTTCACTTCTCCTCGTGTAACACTGATCCAGTGTAACACCATTACTCATCTCTGTGCTGCCTTTGGGATTTGTTCCACCACGTTCCACTGGACTTCCTGAGGGCTAATAGACCATTCACACTGACTTACCACACCAGATACCAGGCCTAAGCAGAAATATTTTTTTCAAGCTTGGCAGTCCTTTTGTTGGAAAATCTGAATTAGGAGCTTGTGAAGTAACCTTCAGTATTGTTATGAAGTATAAAAATTCCCATTACTCCCTGCCTCTCACAGCACTGAGACACTCACTGCCATGTCAGTCCTGAAGGAACACACTCTGTTCATGATTCCTTTTAGCTCTGACCTTGAGGGGATCTTATGAATCACTTTGTTTCATGAATTAATCTTTAAAATTATGAAACAGTGATGACTGTGGCATAAGGATAGTACATTTGAGAGGCAAACAAAGGAAGAAAAAGCCTGACAGTGCTGGAAGCAGCAAAGCAACCACAGAAGGGTTTTATCATTTATCAGAATGTGAATTCTAGCAGTGAGGTGCTACCCCTGTCTGAACACAAAATTCTGATGAGTCTGTGCTCTTGTCTAAGAGATAATTCATGTTTTCATGTGACAGTTTGGAGAAACAAACACAGCTCTGGCCTTATGGGGAAAGATATTCTTTGTGGTGTAAGCCAACAGCATTCTACAGGGAATGGGAGAGCAGGTTAATAGGACATAGGTATGAAAAGAAAAATTCATCCAATGGTAAGCGTAGCATGTCTTTGCCATTGTTAATTCATGTATCCTAGAATATTTTACACTCACTGTGAGCTACAGCCCTTTCTTCTAAAGCTAAAACTACTGTTAATGTTACTGAAAACTAAAATGTTACTGATCAATATGTGTTTTGTTTTTCCAGCTGAGAGCTGTATAAGTGTAATGATTGGCTGAAGTTTTTTTTTTTTTTTTTGAAGGCAGATTAAATCATGGTCATTCTTCTAACATATTCATTGAAGAATTAGCACAACTCTAACAAGTTATTATCAGTCCTATATGTTTTCTATTGATGCTTTTAGGCAAACACTGTTTAATCCTGCTTAGGCTGATTTGGATTTTAAGAAACCAAAGGAAGCAAGGAATAGTTTCTCACTTGTTCTCCTATTTGAGGTTGCTTGGACTGTGTCTCCCTGCATTGCAGGGGAACTGAGCCTCTGGCAGATTGTTTTGTTTCTGATTCTGGAGCATTATTGGAGATCCCTTTATTATCTTAGGCTCTGTACATCACTTCAAAGGCAGTAAATGTTAAGATGGTATGCAATCATCTGTCATATCTATCAGGTAGGCAATGGATTCACTCTACAAAGCCTTTTAAAATTCTGTAACAATCTTTGAGAACCTTATCTGAGTGCCTATGTGACATGAAGGCACCTTCAGACTCAAACTGGCTTATACCTTGAAATGCTTCACCTTACTCTGCCAAGCTCCCCCGAGGTGAGAAGCAGGTGAGCAGTCAGTATGTACCTCAGTTCTCTCTCTAGGTGCATCAGTACCAGGTTTAAACATAGCAAACATCACAGGCTGAAAGTTTATAGAGCTACTAATGCAGATACTTGTAAAATCTGTGGATTTAAGGAGCTGCTTCAGTGTGTGTTCAAATACAAACAGATGCCTACTATATTTTTGATGTGAAGAAGCTTAGGGATTGTTGCTCTTCTAATTGTTTCATTCACAATATTTATTTATACTTACATAGTAGTAACTGGATTCCCACATTTTAGCAGTGTTTGTAATGAAATGTGATTCGTACTATTCTGTATCATCCCAGAATGAGACTGGGATATCTGACTGACTAAATAATGTGTGTTAAGTGTTATTACATAAACTTGATTGTACTTACAGTTTGGGGTATTCAGCTTCTGTGAACAGCTAACATGGGATTCTCCAGCATGAGTTCCTTGTTTAAGGGAAGATTTATCTCAGTCCTTCATTATTAGGATTCAAACAAACAATTGATGTAATTTCATTCATTATCTTTTTCTCCTTCATTGTGTCTAATTCTTTCTTTTACTTACAGGAAAATCTCTGAAGTGTTCAGATTGAGAATTTGCTGCCTCAGCTGTCTTTGCCTTTCCTGGTGCTTTGTGCTCTGAATTGGGTCACACACAATTTTACAGTGATACAATTGTCCTTTCTTATGAAAACCGTTCCTCCTCAACTTGCTTCCTCTGCATCTTAAAAGTAAAGCAGGATTCCTTTATGTAGCTAGAATTTCAGGCTGGAACATTCATAGTACTTTTCCAGAAATCTGCAAAACTCTTGCTTCAAGTTCCCTTGTTCTGAAGAATTTGAGCAGAAGCTCAGTCTTCAAACCCCAGATATGACTCAGCCATTGTGTAATTGTTGTCTGTGGTAGTAGAGAAACTGATGTTAAATGATGCCCAACTTTAGTTAATGGACAAATACTGTTGCTGACTGAAGAGAAAAACTTCTCTTGTAGCAGCTAAAAGTTTGAAGTTTATTATAATGAGAGGGGGCAGCATATGAGATAAAACTAACAATTGATTATAATGCTGTGACAGGAAATATACCATTATATTTTCATGGCTATGGCCATCTAGTCCAATCCATACCTCTGGCAGTGGCCAGTCCCACATGAAAAGTTGCAAGGAAGCCCTACAGCAGACAATCCTGGAATTATTATATGCTCAAAAGGGCCCATCTGTCCTAACCTCAGGCATGTAGAGGCTACCTTATACCCTCAAGCAGGAAATTTTTGTCTGTGATTTTTCCCTCTGTAGAAAAATTTATGTACCAGCTTTTCAACTTGATCTCGCTCCCTTGGTTTTTCTAAGGTATTGAAGAGGTGTGAACACCGTATGTGATCTGCAGAGAGTGTCAGTGGGAAATGAGAAATGGTAAAAACTACTGAAAACAGCAGTGTGTGTTTGAAGTTTGACTCCTGTCTTACTTGCTTATTGCAAAGAGCAGACTGGAGAACCAGATGATACGTGTCAGAAAAACTAAGACCCTCATCACTTTACAACAAGAAATATTGCTGATTTCCCTCTGAATGTTTAAGAAACTATTGCAAAATATGTCCAACATTGGCTGCTTCTCTAAAAGTCTGGGCACTATCCAGGAGCAGACTCAGCAGTGTCAGCATGGTAAGAGACAGGATTATCTCCAGGAAATTTAGAAATGAGGAATCCTAGAAATCTCATGAGGTAAGCCAATCTCTTAGAAACTGAGATACACTAGCCAAATGAAGATGTTCAGACAAGTTGTATAAGCTTTTAGTCAGTTGCTGAATTCCAATTATTTATTTCCAAACTTTTGGAGAGTCACATAAACCTGTGCCTCTTGTTAGATGTGTGACCACTGTCATGCCTGTAAGACAAGAGGAAATTGCAGATACTCCACGGGAAAAAGACATAAACCAGGAAAGTCTGTAAAGCACGGCAGTGTTCATAAGGGCTTTTACTGACACAGATCATCAGCTGTCTTAGAACTGCTAGACTCAGCTGGCTTTCCAATTCTTCCTTGCAGCTGGTGGGAATTTGGACAGCTGAGGACCTAGACAGACACCGGGGCAGAAAAGCTGTGCAGCCTTTTAGCACTGAGGGTTTGCTTTGGAGTTCAGCACTGCCTGATGCTCGCAGCCTGTGGTGCTGAGGGATGTGAATGTCCACGTAACATCAAACACACGTGTTTGTGTGGCCTTTGGGTGGAAAGCATTCAACCCTCCTTTATTAGTTATGTCTTTAAAAAGGTACCTTTTGAGGCATATTTGAGCAAAGGACCATTTGATTCTCTTGCTCACCTTCAAAGAATTAACTTTAAATGAAGCCTCAGAAATGGAGAAAGCTCCCTACCTTATTGCTTATAGACAGGGACTGTTTTCTTGAGGGATCAGATGTCTAGAAGCTTTCACAATGTGCACGAAACAACTTATGACAGACTAGCAAGCTGCCCTGTGCCATCACGGCAGCTGGCAGTGAGTCATTGCTTCTGGCCCTGTAATGCAGACCTTGCGTGTCTGGGAAATAATGCCCAGCCAAGTGTGATTGCAGCCTATTATTAAGGCTTTATTTGTGAAATTGGTATTCCTGAGGTCAAACATCTTTCTCTCTATTTTCACATAGTGCTTTTCGACAGCTTTCAATAATGACTCCATTATACCCCTACTATGAAATACTTTATCTCTTATACAAATTGCTGGTTAATTACCGAGTTGTTTTTCACATCTGATGTGGCTTTTGAGTAAGACAGTATGACATGGAGCCAGAGGCAACACTGACTACAGAAAAAATGGTGTTTCAGCTTTAAACTTAAAGTGAGTACAAGAATTTCTGAAACAAATCAGTGCAGCCCAAGAGTTACTGTAGGTAGTGAAATGCATTGTCTGGGAAGTGGAAATTATTTAAAAACAGTGGTTTACCTGCAGGTCTCCAGGTGATGTGTTGTGTTGGCTTCCTTTAAATGTTTTAGATCCACCTTGAGTGGTAAGGAGGTAGAAAATTATTTTACTTGTAATGTCAACCAGTTCAGAATTGTTCTTTGGTTTATGTGCCTTATAATATCTTGATATAATGACTGGGAAATCTCAAATGTGGGAGCTGATGCTGTACAGGGGAGGATGAGGTGGTGTCCTTACTTTCACAGTGGATTCTTAAGGTCAAGGACAGAGACCTGGGTACAGAGATATTTTAAAGTATCTTGGGATTGCTGTCAGAGATAACTTATCTGTGCTGACTTTCTCCAGATGTTCTTATTTCTGTTGACTACAGAAGGAATCTGCACAGTGGGTGCTGACGTTTAGATGGGACTAGTTAAGAGAAATTCCCTTATTCCCTGTCAAAAGACCACAGTACCTTGTGTAGCTGTATTTCAGTCACAGAGAAAATCCAATAAGCCAGTAGGAATATTAATATGAATCAAATCTCTAGGATTAAATCCTGAATTTCTGTTGAGTCTGAATTCTTTCTCTTACAAGAATGTCTTTTTCCTTAAAGGAACTGGACAGTTGTAGCAAGGTACTGGCAAACATTTTAGAAGAGCATGCTATGATAGTAACCTTGTAAAGAAATATGACTTCCAGCATTCAGCAACATCACCTGCCAGAGAAAACTTGGCAGGTCTTCTAATTTGGTCAGTGAATGTTGCTAAGGGGAATATTAATTTGAGATATTCATACCTCAGCAGAAAGCACTCTTGGTCCCTCAGCTTTGCACACTGGAAGGGAAACATTCAAATAAATAAAATACACCCAGCATTTTGTATTTACAACAAAAGGAAAGGGATTCAGAAGGTCTCTTACAGTGCTGGTAATTCTCAGATTTATTTTTTCACATCTCACTGAATAGGTAGTAGTTTTTGTAAATGTACCAAGATTACTTTTACAGCACTGAAACTCTTGTCTTTATCTGTTTTATACTGTTAGGAATTATGAAAGAATCAAGTTCTCAGGATTTGCCAGGGAAGTTGGCACTGGTATCAATTCATATCTGTGAAGAAAGGTTTGCCATTTTGTTGTGGAAATTAATGAAGGAGGCAATATAAATTCTTACCTCTGCATAAAAAAAAAACAAACGCAAAGAATCCAACCAACCAATATCCAACAAACAAACAACAACAAAATAATTAAATCCAAATGTCTAAGTTATACCTCTTCTGCAGAGAGGGATGATTTGCCATAAACAGTGACCTTATTATGTCCAAAAACTCTTTGCCAATTGCAATTAAGTAAACTAAACCTCAAACAGAGGGAAAAACCTCCTAAAGCCTAAACCCTAGAACACATTGTTCGGGGAAAGGTATTTCCTTCCATACTAAATGTCTCAGCCACCACCATTCTCAAGGATTTTTAAAGTATTCAATATCCTTGCACCCAAAGAATTATCTTGCACTAATGTAACAATATGTAAGTTGTTGTTCCAGAAATCCTGGGCCCAACTCCAGATTCATCATGTGAACTTGAAAAAGCCAACATGCTTTGGAGTTACAAAAATAACATTGGATTATTTATTTATATAGCACCCATAAATTTACAGGTTGTTTTACACTCCAGAAATAAATTCTAGACCCTGGAAGGGTAGTGCCACAATGAATTCTGGCTGTTAGGTTTAAATTAAAAGAAGAAAAATGCTAATAAATTCTCAGAATTAAAAAATAAATTAAAAGATATCTCATTACCAATCTCTGATATCCTCTGTAATTTAAGTATTTCTGCAGTGAATTAATTTAATTTCTAGCCTAAATAAAAGGCAGAGAAGAATTGCCCCAATACCTCCTAAAAAAAGCATTAAACTCACACCCTGGAAGCAGAGAACTGAACCATCTGTTGCTGGTTGTTGAATCCATGTCAAACTCGGCAGCATGTGAGAGTGACGTACAGTGCAGCGTACAGAATAGGGCATTTATTTTTGGTAACATCTGGATGCCTTTTATCTGCCTCATAAACAAGGATTTTGGGGACAACAAACTCTTAATCATATGCACTTATCTCTACAAAACCACCATGGTGTTTGATCCTCTGGTTGCAGATTTCTCTTCAAAAGCCCCACTCTGATGAGGGAGAAAGTTCTAAAAGGATATAGAGGTTTTTTACTTCTTTGATTCTTATTTCTCTTGCTAATTTTCTTAACGAGTTTGGTAAGGTGGCCAACCCCACCCATCTTTGCCTTGGCTGACTAATCCACTTTGGGCTCAGCAGATTGTCCCTGATATCCATGATCAGTGTTCCTGCTGCCTGACATGGAACATGTTTACACTTTATGGTTAGAACTCAACTATAAGAAAAAAACAAAAAAAAGAAGCTGAGTTGGATGAAATTTGGAGACTTGCTACTGCAGCATACCATGGTCATATTTTATCTTCTTACTGTTGACACCTGCTAAAAATTTACTGTTCCAGAGGGACTGGTGGTAGTTCTGTGCTGACTTTATTGGTGTGACAGTGACAAAATTCCAGGGATTTCATTGCTGAAATGTGTAATAAGAGTTTCTCTTAGCTTTAAAATTGTACTTTGAGGTGGCTGAGGGTTGTGTGCTTTTGCTCTTTCTTTTCACTGTGGCATAATTACTGGTCATAGTCCATGTGAGAAATCAATGCAAGCGCCTGCAGGCGAAGGAAGTGGTTTCCATACTCTGTATGGGAAATCTCAGAGCTCCTTTACTGTTATTCGGCTGTCACTTCACTAAGGTTTGAATTTACAGAAAAGTAAGAGACATCTGGTTCTTACTTTGAATTCTCCATGGGAAACACAATAGCAATAATTTCACTGAAGGAGGCTGTCTAGCAGTTACTAATGATGGGACTATTTTGGGTTTACTTAACTGCACAGTGAGTGCTTTTCTTCTGCAGGTAGTGATGTCTCAGATTTTGGTGTACATTTCTTATCCTGTCCAGACTTAAGTCTTGATTGAAGAATGAATCCAAAAAGCTCAGAGTACTGTGGGTGTTTTACACTTCAGTCAGGTTGCTTATGGACCTCAGCTAAAGACAGCAAAGGTACAAGCCAGATGGGTTTCTTCATTTATAATCACTAGGACATGATTCTAGTTGTGGTCTCATGTGATTCTGCTGAAACAAGAATGGAATTCTCTTTGTGGAGGAGTGAGTTGAGACCAGTTCTCCAGTCTCAGTCTGATATTTATGCTAGAAACACAGTTTCCCCCTCCTCACAGGACTTTGGTTTTGCCTGAATAAAAAAATGAGTCAGGAGCCTTGGGAATCAGTCCAGTGGAATGACTGGGACTGACATTTGACGGTCAGTCTGACCTTTACTGGTTCTTCATGTTATTGCCATTAAATTGTTGCTCACAAGGCTCTGAACAGGGCCAGTCTAAAACCCCCTCCACTCTGAATCATTCTTTATTCTCTTCTTGGAAATGTTCCTTCTTTGCTTCACTGCTACCTGGTATTTTGTCCTTGTATGAAAATAATGGTGATAAAAATCATATGATTCTAGGTTAAAACATTGTGTCAGATGAATTAGGTTCTGAATGGTTAGTAGGAAGAATTAGTACTTCTTTGTGGGGCTGTCCTGGGCTATTAAATACTGAGAGAATGATGGACTTTGGATGGCTGATCTGTGTTGACTTTTTCTGCATTCTTTGGGTAGCAGAAATCATAATTAATAAATTATTCAAATTTCAATACTTTTTTAAAATAGGCATTGACATCAATAATGAATTCTGTTGCTTGTGTGCTTACTATTTGTATTTAGGAATTCACTAACTTAAATTGTGTCTGATTTTAGGAGTGGCAAGGTGTTAGATTAAAAATCCACTGGACTTTACATGGAGATAGATCTTTGATCAAACTGGTCAGGTATATAAATCCTGGAAGTACATGAGTACATCAAAACAGTTTTGGTTTAGAAGCTACATAATGTTTCTCTTTCTGCTATAGAAAATGTGGAGGCCCTACAGTCTGTTAATGACAATGAAATAAGAAGAAAAAGATAGCAAAGAGGGTTTACTATGTAGAAGATGTAGGCTCATTGTCAAAGCAGACATGCCAGGGTCTGGCTCATCATTCTTGGTCACTTGTTTGATGTGTTCCTGAGCAGTGTGATGGTGTGTATGTAAACATTGAACATCATCTACATACCTACTCTCTATTCAGTGGGAGGTCTCATATTGGCACTATTTTTTATTGAGCTTCTTAGAGCTAATGGTAATTCCTCCAGCAATGTGTAAAAATAAGTGAAATTATATTTCAGTATGGAGCCGACATCTCTGGATGCCAAAACAGTTATTGTTTTGTGTGAGGAATCAGTGTGCCAAAAATTCTTTCTCTTTTTTCTTCTCTGTTATTAAAGCTCATTGAAAGCTAAAAAAAGTAGAATGTCGTGTCAAGAAGAATGATAATCTTGGATTAAAAATCTTCAACAGATCAGTGTCACGTTGCAAAAGAAAAAGCTATCTCTTTATCAGAATGATATCTGTTGGGAAGAACACTTTGCAGAGGAACTCCTGTAAATATATGGGACGGAATCTTGCTCCTCAGAGCTGTCCTGTGTAGTTTGCACTTTGCATCCATTCACCCAAAGAAACCCACAGGCAGAACAAAATGCTGGGATACCCAGTGGTAGGTGCCATGCAGGAAGCAGCTCTGTTTCCCAATATTTGCCACCTCAAAAACAAGGAGAAAAACAGGCTGGAAAGAAAGAGCAGTGTGTTTCACCACAAAAAAAAAAAAAAAAAAAAAAAAAAAAAAAAAAAAAGCCCTTGTGAGTTATGAAGTTAGACCAAGTACAATGAGGGTAGAAATGGAGGAGGGCTGAGTCTCATCTCTGCTGTAGGGCAGGGGTAGAGCTCCAGTGCTTTGTCCATCGAGCTGCAATGGATTTATTTGTGCTGCTGCCTTCCCAAGTGCCCTTTGCACTCAGGGACTTGCCAGTCTGGCCCCAGGGGTGTTGCCATGGAGTCTGTGCCTGACTCTCCAGGAGGGACAAGGAGATGGAGGCTCTCCAGCCAACAAGGAAAGGACCCCAATAAAAACTACCTGATCCTCAACAGTATTTAAGGTAGAAATTTAAACAAAATTTAATAGAGAACAATGGGAGATATATTAGAGCTTTCTAAGGACTTTCTTTAGAACATGAACACTGTTCTGAGCAAATCATTCTGAGCCATTGCTACTCCCAGTTCTTGCATTTCTTTTCTCCAACTCCTACTCTTTATTTTGTTAGAAAAGTAGAAGTTAACTGTTAGGCCATTGTGTTCTTCAGAACAAGTCAATTCTTCCATCTCCAACAGAGTTCAGTTTGAGTTTAACTTCTGACTAAGATGAAGTGCAATTAAAATGGGGAAAGTGGCACAGTGCTTAGTACTGTGTCTGCTAATTGCTGCTGTACTTTCATTTCTTGTGACAGCTCTCTATGATGCATTATCACTCTGGTGGGTTCCCCCCACCTTTATGAGCTTTTCCTTAGATTAATTTCTGAGTGTTGCTGCATATTGGTGTGCTGAGCATTTGGAACAATTTGCAACTATTAAGTCTAGTCCTGAGTTTGCTACTATTAAAGTTCATATTTGATCTTCTGCCTCTTGTAATCACAAGAGGAGATGAGGCTTTGTTTCTGCTTTCATGTTCCCCATATCCTCCTCTCCTGTCTCTCCTCCTCATGCCCTTCAAACAGATTGTTCCAGCCTGAGTGAATTGCAGAGTATGAGGTAGGAGGGATGCTATGGAGGTAAAGCACAGGGAGAAAATACTAAGAAAGCAAAGTTAAATATTAATTATTTCTATTGTGATTGGCATAATTTGTGTTGCATTTCTATTGCTCTTCTCAGAAAATTTTGCAACCCTTAAGTTGTCCCCAGACTTTAAGTATTTGAAATCAGTGTTGGAATTCTGAAATGCAAATATAAAATTAAAATGTGCTAAAATTCAGAATATTCAAACATGTGAGGACAGTGTGATCTGATTTTATATCTTTGTTATTTTGTTAGTATTACAGCAAGAAGTGCCAATAGGTGTGCTGTGCTCCTGTGGAGTAAAACCAGCTCTTGCCTTTGAGAGATTATGAAGATAATAATGACTACTTCTTTAGATCAGCTAAATCTGATTTAGATTTCAGAATTTCAGAAAATCTGAAAATAGATCTTTTGAATCTCAATCTAGTATCTCTCACTTTTTTCTCTCCTCAGGTTTTGTGTTAACCTTCTCTACTTCTGCTCTCTTCTG
The DNA here is from genome assembly GCF_050655825.1 of Lonchura striata. NCBI lineage: Eukaryota > Metazoa > Chordata > Aves > Passeriformes > Estrildidae > Lonchura > Lonchura striata. Next base: position 12,709,633 of record NC_140722.1, read on the forward strand.
AGCTAAAGAATCAAATAAGTCTTGAGAACTTATCCTCCTTTAAATTTATGGCCACACTAGCATTAGCTCCAGGTATTAAATCTGCTTTTATTTATGGTAAGAGTGGTAGTCTCAGAATTTGGATAGGAGAAAAATATTACTGAATGAAGCCATGAGCTGCAAGAACCAGCCCATGGGCAAGACCGGCTGTAGAACCAAAGGGTCTATCCCTCATTTTAGGAAGAGATACCAGACCAAATTCTGGTGTATCTCTGCTGATTTTTGTACTTAGATTTCATTCTCCATTAATGATTCATTTGATAAAGCTGTCTGCCCACAGAAGTGCCTGGATCAAACAGTTTTTCCTACACAGATCACAAATTGAAAATGGAAGAAGCAGGCATTCTGTCAATGGTTAAATGACTAATTTGACAGTAGGCCATTCTTCCAAGAGTAAAACGCTCCCGGAGAAATGAGTGGGCTCAAAGGGAGGCTGAGGCCATACATGATGCCAAGAGCTACACATGGTTCTCACATAAATATGTCCTTAATAGTTGTTCTTAATACTTCATTGATTGATAGGTCGTAAACTTGTGACACTAAAAGTGCAGAGATAAGGAGACAAAGGAGTTTCAGAAATAGAATGAAAGCCAGGGAAGCTTTCCAATTGTACAAATCTGTATTTCTCTTTGTTTGTAGTTCAAACTCTTGAGCTTGCCAGATTAGTGAATAAGCATCTTTTGTCCTTGTCCAATAAATATCTTGATAAGATGTAGAAAGAGCAGGCACGGAAAGCTAATGCATCTCCATGTTCACATGTCCCTCTGCTGATAACAGAAGAAGGGCTGGGCTAACACAAACACATGGTGTTAGGAGTTCCAGTGACATGATCCTCTTCCAAAAGGAAATTCAAGACAGTCACATTTCATCAATTTTAATACATATCTGATATATCAGTCATACAGTGCTTGTAGGCAAGGATTAGAATGCAGAAGAAGTGAGTAGCTGTGCTGCCCCCACTGTATCTGAATCATGGAAATATGGGATTTCCAGGGCCAAAATTCAGATAAAGAACTTGTGTTCCATTTAGGAACCCACATAAATGTCCAGATTTTTAATAGACTACATGCCAGTAAACGCTGGCTTTATCAGATAACATGAAGCATTTTTGGAAATTTGACTCTCCCACAGGTCTTTGAAAGGGAGCTGATCCCTTTTGAAAGATGTGTACTCAGACATTCCTCAGGAAAAGCCTTTGGCACATGTGACTGATCAAATACATCCTAACACCAAGGTGTGTTGTATGCCTTGTTTTTTGTTTGAAGCCTCAAGAAGGGATCTGCTCCCTCCTCCCTCACTGCCCATGCTTGGTGCCAAGCCCTGCACTCCGCTGTTCCCAAAATCCTGGCTCAGGAAGGAGCTCCACACTGTCCAAGGGTCCCTGCAGCAGGGTCATTTGGGCTGGATTTCAGCTCCCTTACCCTGTCAGAGCTGCTGCAGCTCCATCGGCCTTTCAGGGTCTTTAACTCAGCTGTTTTTTCTCTCTCCATGAACTGGGGGTTTAGAAAAGGCTTTGTAAATATTGAATCTTTCTTGAGATATATTAATCTTTGATATAGAAGTAGCCTGAATTCTCATCTATTTTTTCAACCCTGTGTGTCTTTATTGTGTCTTCTCATATTTGCTAGTTGTAGGATTGTCTTCTTCCCTTTTTTGCATCTCTTTTGGCTCACCAAACATCTTTCAGCAGAATCAGTATTTGTGCCTCTTTTGCACTCAGAAACTTATATCCAGAAAGTTCTCTCTCTCCCATGCTTCTTCCTATATGTTGTTTCCATCCTCTCTGGGTAGAGTATCCCTTAGTTTTGCTGATGTCTATGGATGTACAAGTAGTGCCACAGAATTTATCAAAGTATTTCACATGAAGATAAAGAAAAAAAATAGGCAGGGACAGCAATAGCTGGATCTTACATGGTTTGCAGGTGTATTGCCCAGGCAAACCCACAAACCATAAATACAGCCAAGCTTCCTAAAATTTTGTGTTGGTTAAAAAGTGCTCCAAATTCTTCATGTTATGATGTAGGCTGTTGCGTTTTAATTTTTTTTCCCAGGGTCCTTCTTTTCAGATCTTAAGTCTCCCTTCATGAAAGCACAAGGCTTGGCTCTTAGTTCCATATGTCTTTATAAGCCCACACCCTGAACACAAAATAGTGTTGAGGATCACTCCCTTGTCTTATCCTGCCAAATACAAACTTTAAAGAGGTTTGGGATGTGGATGTTCTTTTGTCCTGCTCAGCAGACCCCTGACTGGGATAATATCCTTAGTGTTATGAAGTATTATTGAAAGGAAGTACAAGAACACTGTGCTCTAGTTCTGCATGTGGCTTTAATTATAGATTCTCCTGAATCCTTTTCATACCTGCTCTTAATTTTTTTTCTAGAAATTTCTTCCACTCTGTAATGATTCTCTTCAAATGAGTTTTTAAAATGCTATATAGGAACTAACTATACAAAATCAAGGAATCCTGATATTACCTTTCATTGTCTTGTTTCTAATTCAGCCTGACAAGCTGTGCAGGATAGCTTGAAGAACTGAGGCCTCTTCCTCATGAATGCACCTATAAATTAAAAATGAAAGAGTTTGAGCTGCTTTTCATTATCTTATCCAATGGTTGAATTTACACACCGAACAAAACTGTATCATCATCTTACAAACTAATGTTTGGGGAAAACATGTGTTTCAGAATTATTTTTTTGGTGCTCACTAATAGCAGCACTTCATTTCTTTTAGATAAATATTTATACAAGCATGCACTGTAAACCAAGAAAGCCCAGGGTCTGAGGCCCTTCAGCAAAGAATCTCTCATTTTCTGTGATGATTTTTTTTCCTGAGCTGTTTTATAAGTATTAACCACTGAGGGAGTTAAGAACCTAAAAAGAAAATATTTTTGTATACTGGAAGGAGATCAGTTTCCTTTCCCTAGACATGCTGTTACTCAGTGCAAACTACAGCCTTAAGTAAAAACAAAGTGTGCATTGAGAAATTCACTGCAGAACAGCTGCATTTCTGAGATGTTGTAGGCAGGGAAAGTTTCACCCCTGGATTCCCTTCAGGTGTCTCAGAAGTTTCTGGTGCCCTGGTGCTAAAAGGATATTAGAAAAATTCTGCTTAAAAATTGGCTGCCAGAAAAGTCTTTCTTTTAGGAAAACAAACCCTCCCCATACCCCCTTAAACTTTTCTGTACTCTTTAAAAATCAAGGAATTGATCTGAAGATGAGGTAGGAACTCTGTCCTAGAAACTGGCCTGTTTCAGGAAGAAATCACTGTGTCTAATTTGGTTTTATATTTTTTAATGATGGGACTCCATTATATAATTTGTCCAAAATGATGTGGGAAGCTGAGGCTAGAAACTAAAGAATAATTTATTTGGCTTTAATGCTCTTGTATTAGATTTTATCAACCACCCTAAAATCTAACATTACAGTTCCTTACCTGGCTATTTCAGCATTATTGAGGAGCTTATTCTTTGTCCTGTTCCTGAAACTAAACTTGTTTGCAGAGGTAAAATGACTTGCTAAATAAAGCAAAATCAAAAGAGTTCCTATCCCCACCCAATTCAGGTGTAGTGCAGGAAAAACAAAGTGAAGTTCTAAAAACTTATTTTGCACTCATTAAAGAAATTTTCATTTGATACAAAGTCATTGCACAGTCTTGTGGCAGACTGAGAGAAATAAGTACATGCAAAATGGCCTAAAACATCCACTGTTAAACTGTTAAACTAAGGGAATTATGTAAAATTTGGTTGTTGTACTTGGCTGGCTTTATATGTACTTTTTTCAGTTTTGATTTGAGTTGTGGTTTTGACTCTGTTTAGAAATGGGCCAGAACCACAGCTGTGGATCCAAATACCCACAAATCCTGGCCCAGATCTGAATTGTTCATGTTGAGTTCATTTCTGATTCAAAAGAACCCCCAAATTCTGGGCAAAATTCTATCAAAACCACTAAAGTCCCCCAGTTGGAGTGCCAAACCACAGTTCAGCCCAGGTTTGTTTGAAAATGACTAAAAACTGGTCACAGATTCTGTTGAATGTGATCCAAAATTGAATCATAGTATTTAGAAACTTCAGCAAACTGAGGCAGAACTCAGTGGTTGCAATAAAACCAAAATGGAGAGAGTATTGTGAGGTCTTAATTTCTTTTTGTGGACATTTCTTGCAGTTCAGCAAAACCATCCTGAGAACTGCACTGGTTCAGGGGAACTGGTAGTTCAGAGAACTTGTGTACTCAGGAGTAGTTCTTAAAGAACTGAAAGCAATGATGGAAATGTATCAGTTTCCTCTCTTATGCTTTTTCCATTTTTAGTGGAGTTGCTCTTGTTCTGTTCTGCCTTCTGCACAATTAAAATAAAAGCCTTTGAAGTGTCTAAATTTGCATATTTTATTTTTTTCCAGAGACTTTGTCACAGCCTCTTATGGAAGTGATAGCATTAAATTGGAGCAGCACAATGAATTCCAGGAAGTGAGTAATCTTCATTAAGCTTGTTTATTTGCAGGAGCTCCATTAAATTAAGAATGCTTATCAGGCTATGTCTGCACTGATGAAACTAGTTTTGCTGTTTGCCTTGAGGGATTGGTTCCCTACCTGACACCTTGGGGTCCTGGATTTTAATCATGTCCTTGGCAAACCCAGTAGATGATTAGTTCAAAACTGACATTCAACCTATAGTAGAAGATCAGTCTTTATAGTAACTTTACATATTCTCAATTTTAAAGATTAAGAAATAGGGCTACAATACATTACATGACTTAAAACAGGTGAAGGGAAACTTGGTTTTAAGATGTTTCTGTTGTAGTATGGGCAGGTGTAGTTTTGGACTGATCCAGTCTGAGGTGTGAGTGCTGGCATGTTCTCTTAAAATCAGAAGAAAAAGAGAGAGATGAATCAATTCTGAATTGAACAAATGGCAGAATTCCAGTCTAATACCTTGAAAAGAAACTCATAAAACATGAAATAAAATTTAATTTCCCCCTATTTGTATTTAATGATGACTGTAAGTTAGTGGTGAGCTTCTTCTCCGAATTATTTAGGTAGAAATTTATACTTTTTTGAAATGCCAATGAAAATAATTTTGATGCGTTTGAATTCTTCTGCTCTGCAACATAAATATTTGGAAATGTTCACCCCTCTGAAAGGGTAATTGTTGGATACATGCTGAGTTGGATACATTATCAGCCACAGATAGGATGCCTCCAAAAAAAGGGCTTGCCATAAAGACATTTGTGTTCTCACATAATTAACCCAATGGCATTTAGTTCCAGCAAAAGCCATTCTGCTACATAATGACAAGAAAAATGAGATATTAGTGAAGGTCTGGGAAGAGATGAGTACACATCTGCTTGTATTTGCTTTCCTGGCTTGACCCATCAGGTTGCTCTTTAGGACTAAAATTAAAAATGTAGAGAATTGAAAAATTTAATGAAAAAAAAAAAAACCAAACTCAAATCCTCATCTCTTCTAATTGAAAATGTAGAGAGGCATAATGGAGAGAAGCTGAACTTGTAAATGCTTTGGGTTTGTATTTCTGTTGCAGGAGCTGTGTGTTGCTCTTGTGTGTATGTATCAATTATAAATATATATCTGCTTTTTCAGTGACAGACTATTTTAAGGTGGCTCAAACAGTTATTGGTACCAAACTGCTTGATAATGAATGTCTGGGAAACTGTGATGACAGATCAAAGGATCAGCATTTTAGGTTTCCAATCCTGGTGTATCTAGTTTAGATTGACTGTAAATAAAGTTCTAGTCAAGTTCCAAATGAGCAAGGCAGGGTCTTACAGGGTAGGGTAGCATTATCTTGGGAATCCTGCTGAAACATCCTTCTGGAGGGGGCTGATCTGTGAGAATTGTGCAGAGATTTGTAAGCCTTGATTTTTAGTGAAGATTGCCTAAAGCAATATTAATTGAATATGCATCTTTCTGATAAACATACTGTACTTCTGAAACTGTTGTCATCAACATGACAACAAATGAGTGTGGAAAAATCAAATCCTGGAGCAAAAGACAGATTTGCTGATGAGAAACTCCACTGGGAAGTCTGGAGCTTGCCATCCCATTTGTAAACAACTGCACCCATGTGGACTCTGTTTGTGTGCAGGGGTGGTTGGGCTCTGTCTTTGTGTCACAGTAAAAGAGGGAAGAAGATGAAAAGTGATGGCAACAAAATGAATATGCAAAAAAGGAGGAATCTGATCCAGGGACGGGAGCTGTGGGTTGGGGTTTAATGTTATGGATTAGTCTTTACAGTTTATTTCCTCTTTAGGATGTTTCTTTTTTCCTTGATTTTCTCATATGTGTGGTCTTCACTCAGCAGAGCTTGTGTCATCCTTTTCATCTGGTTATAAAGGAGTTTTTTGGCTACATATACCTTTGCTACAAGGATCTTGAATGATATTTCTTTGGGATTTCTGAACAACATGAAATACAGAGCTGAGAAAGATGCACTTACAAAGGTTTAGGTTTCGTTTAAATTTAGAGGGATTTGGTTCTGTGTAATCTAGAAAGTCTATAATAATTTGGAAATAAGAATAGAGAAATCTGAGCCTTTACACTGCACTTGAATGAGGACTGAACTTACACCATAACTAGAGTGAATTTGAAACATCTACTTCTCCTGTTCCTTCTGCCTTTGTACAGATGTGTGTGCTGTAAAAGTTATTTATAGGATTCATTTAAATTCCACATTTTCCCCAGTACATTTTCCACCTTTTTTTTTCACAGTACTTACTTGTAAAATCAATAGTCTCAAACAGCTTTACTTTTTAAACTCCCCCTACTTTCCTTTAAAGCTTAGAGGTTCTATGTGTTTCCATGGAGCCATTTCTAAGCAGATAGAAACAAACTCAGGCACAAAAGTTCATTTTGAAGGAAAGCCAGTGCTGGTTTATACTATGAAGAGCCTAATCATGCTTGACTTCTGCAGGTGCAGAGTTTAAAATGAAATTGTCAATATTCAAAACACTTGCATGTTTTTGTTGCAGATAGAGGGTTCTACATCATAACTGAATAAAACACCCTGGGGAAAGTACTTCATAGTCTACACAGATTGGTTTTTAATACTTCTTTCCTTTTATAATGGGTTTCACAGCATCCAAATATTAGGATTATTGTTACTTTGGCTTATAAGGAAAAAGTACCTAAAACTGGAAAAACGAGGTAACATCAGAGCATTCATTACAATTACATGAATATTAATTAAGAAGAATAAATGGTATTTGGAGGTTTCTGTGCAGAGAGGTTTATTCTAAATACATTGGTCAAGATCCTTGTGTTCTGTTCCTCTGGTGGATAATAGAACCGACATTGTTTACACTTACTTAAGGTTTGGCCTCTTCTGTTCAGCAATTCCCACATAATAACAAAACAGTAACAAAGCTGAATTTGACTCATAACAGGATTAAGATTTCTCTTGATTTCAGATTTACCAAAACAGTGGCTTGACAGTTGCTTCAGTTCACTACTGATATATGAGCTGTATTCACAGTTGTTTTCCTCAGTGTGGGTTGATTTAAACAATTCTGAAATTCATAGCTTGTCAAGCTCCTTTGTGATTGACTTAATCTTTCACAGAAGGATCTCATGGATTTATGGCTGAGATCTTGACTTTGTCTTCAAAATATTTTTTATTTCTCAGAGCTTCCTTTACCAATGCCCCTACCAAGAAAAGGAAGCAAATAGTGAATTTTTTACAACTGCTTATAGCATAACACAGGGAAAACTTCAAAGTGCAGAGAAATTATTATGCTTGGCCTTTTTATTCTTTTTTATAATCTTTTTTTTTCCTTTCCCCCATTTCAAATTGTATTTATATTTGCTTCTGATTCTCATGTTACTTTCTTCTTCAAGCTGCCAAGTCTTCTGTGGTGCTGGAGATTAAATGGCAAATTTCTGGCAAACATCGCAGAGTTTTGTTTTCAATGAAGAAGTAAATCTAGCCTCTGATTAACAGGAGAATCACTTTACTTGCACTATCATTTATGCTCATAGTTCTTGGATTTGTTGTCATTTGCACATGGAAACATAACATTTGCATATGCAAATAGTGCATTAGAGCGTCTTGTGCTTTGAAAACAGAACACAAGGTACAATACCCACAGTGGTCTAAAGAACAAACACATAGAATCAAACTGGTAGCTGGTGAAGAGATGAATGACAGGATAATTATGGCAAATGTGCAAATACTCTGACAGAATCAAGAACATTATTTTAAATATCTGTTTTCAGTGGGGTCAGTCATAAAATCCTCATCTGCTGTTCCATGGGACTCAGTCTATCCCTCATGTAATTTTATCTGGGAGGGGAGAGAACTGACACTGAACTGATGGCCTGGCTGAGCATCAAAGTGCTGTACAAAAGCCCTGCTGATTGTGCTGATTCAAAGAATTAATTATTTTACATTTGCTAAAATCAAAGCAAGTTATGACATTAATGAGAACAGGAAAGAGGAAAGGACAGGATAGTAGGAGCAGTGGGTGTCAGCACTGATGTTGGCTACCCCACACCACAGGAACTGCTCCCTCAAGCTCTCTTAGCTGTGTATGGACTGTGTATAGAATGTCTTTGTGAAGGAGGCTTTGATCTGTTGAATGAACCTGACCTGTTTGCTGTGTTTTAAGCAGACAGTGGAAGCACAAGATGTGAAACATCAGAGACAGATGATAGGAAATGGACACTCAGGGCAGAAAAACTAGGGAGAACACAGATATGCCTAAATGATCAAAATGAAAATCTGAACTCCATGTGTCTTTCCATTAAGAAATATTGCGGGTCAGGATCTTCCTTTACCTCTTAGAGGGTTAGAACAAACTCCCCTGCTTGCTCCCCCTCTCCCCTGATGACCTGGAGAGGAAGGCTATTCCAGAGAGCAGAATTGTGGAGGGAATTTCATGTGGAACACAATACCAGACTCTGAGAGGATCTTGAGTATGCTTCTCTCTGGGCAGCTCAGCTTGAACTTACATGGGCAGGACAGGATGGTAGGACAGTTGACATTTTTAAACTAAATTAAGAGAGATTTAGATTAGATGTTAGGATGAAATTCTTTACTCAGAGAGTGGTGAGAGATTGGCACAGATTGCCCAGAGAAGCTGTGGCTGCCCCATCCCTGGAAGTGTCCAAGACCAGGTTGGATGGGGCCTGAAGCAACCTGGGATAGTGGAAGGTGTCCCTGCCCAAAGCAGGGGGTGGGATGAGATGAGATTTAAGGTTCTTTGAAACCAAACCATTCCATGATTCTGTGAATTATTCTACAAGGAACAGGCCAGGTGTGGATCAGAGTGATAAGGGACCACAGTCACAGATTCATGGTCGTTTTAAAGTCTTTGCAGCTTCAGGCTCTACTCAATAAATACCCCCAAGCAGATTTCCCACAGCTGTGGTTACAGAAAGGCAGCAGTCTGGGTACATGCTTTTGGTTCTCTCAGTCTCAGTGAGCCTGGAAAAGTCCTCAGACTGCCTTTTCTGTGTGTACCACACCACAGGCCACAAACCCCTGCCCACCAGCCCGTGCCACTGAAGATCAATAGTGAAAGAGCAAAAACCACAAACTCTGATGTGCCTCAGGAAGGGAGTGAGCAGATGAAGGACATTGCCAATGTGAATGAGATCTACATGAAAGAGCCTCATCACTGCACTGCTTTCATGGATTAAAGGAACAATTGAGCAGAAGAATGAGAAGGTGGTGCCAAGAGGAAGAGAAAACATGGAGGAGGGAAGCAGGGTTTCTCTGGTTAAACCATTCCAGTCACGTTCTTGGCACACAAGCAGAAAAGCACAGCTGCTTTACATCTGCTGAGAGCACTGGAACTGAACAGGCACCAACATAAGTATTCTCAGCCTGTTCAGATGAGGTTTTTGTTTGCTCTGGTGTGGATACAATACTTTTTGTAATTAGTAAGATGGAAAACTATTTTCTAATTCTGCTGCAATAACTGATTTGGCTTATAAATGTTTTGTCTCAAAGGTCAGGCCAGTAGGGACTTACAAAAGGCTAATTTTGTCACTGGAGTGTCAGACCTGGTGCTCACCCTGAAAGACACAATAACCACTGAATTACACAATTGAAATGTTGCATGCTTGTATCAATGAAAGACTCTGACAATTTTCTTTCATGTAGCATCTTGATTATATTTTATGTAGTAAATCTCCCCAAGTATTTTAGGGCTTTGTGCCTAAAGTGAGGCCCACATCCCTGGATATCACTGTAATACAAAGATAACAATAACATTACAATTTTTCTTTGCCTAATTTATAGTCTTTGGGGCATATTATGGCTCTGAAGTCTGCTAAAATCCTCAGCTGATGTGAGGGAAGTTCATATAAATGCAACATGTAGAAATCTTAAATCCTAGCTCAGCATCTCTGTTTGATCCTCTCCACGACCCAGCAACAGCCAGGAGGTAACAGGAACTAATAAACATATAAAGTGATGTGATTGAATTAAATTAACCCATTCACTGTCATGACTGCTAGAGGGATCATGTATTTGAAACTCCAGCTCATTCTTTGTGTGCAAATGAAGTTTCAGCAAGTATTGATAATTATTTTGCCTGCATGAGTTATAAGAATGAAGACTTTAAAAATGAGAGACTGTGTTATACAAATTAAAGCCTGACACAGACCTGAGGAGTTTGAATCTGGGATTTTAAGCTCACTGCTATCAGCAAGAACAGCTTTGGGTCTTCTATCCTTGGCAGCTTCTATTATTCAGTAAGGTTTATTTAGCTTCATATTAGCTGATAATACACCTATGTGGGTGACAGGAGCTGCAGCTGTGCTAATTATGGCAGAGAACAGCAGTGCATTCTTCAGCCTAGTTCCACACTGGGACTGTGTTTGGATGTCCCATGGCACCTCACACAAGCGCTGGCCGTGCCTGAATCTTTCAGACAAACACATGAAAGAAATTGGCATTTCCAAATGGCCTTATGGATATTTAAAGGTGAAAAAACATCTTGTTAAATTTAGCTGGTGTTTACTTCCATGTTTTGGGGCTCTGTGTGTGTGTCTAGGTGCAGTAAATGTGCAGGTAGAACTGTAAAACAGAGAGTTCTGATCTGTGGAGCAGCTTTCTATGTTTGTTGTAGCTTTAACTGTATTTCAGCCATATGCCTTGTGCAGCATGTTGAGCAAACACCTTTTTTTTATAATTCTTATATCTCAGGGGAAACACTGACAGGGCCATGGCAAACTGCACATTCAACTAAGTGTCGGTGAAGAGGCTGCTGAGGATCAGACTTTTGGAAAAGATTCAATGCCACTGTCTAGACAGAGGCAAGAAACAAGGGCTCCCTTTCCCCTCATCCCCTTGAAGCCTCATCACAGAGCTATGCAAGCCTGCTAATTAAACTGAAGTTTTGCACTTCACCCTTAGGAGTTTCTATCTTAAAAAAAGTAGGTCATTTGATTGACATGTATTCTTCAGCATCCTAATCTCCAGTGAGGAAACGATGGAAAATGAGCTGTGTTGAATGCAGACAAAACTGAGGCTACATAGAAACTGGATGCTGGGTTACATAAAAGGCTGAATAAGCCACCAATCCCACATTACGAGGAACAGGAATAAGGAGAAATAGTGTGGCTAAAAGCCACACTTTTGTGTGGTTAACTGAGGCTGCTGTTATTTGCTGGATAACTTCCACTCAGTCTGATGGAACACCAGATTTCAAGTGGTGGATGTGTTTCAGTGGTGGTCTCTGACACTGGGTCCAGGCAAGAAATGATAACAAGGCCAAGACTGGGACATTGAAAGGTCTTGGTTGGGAAACGGAGCTCAGAATTGGAAGTGGTGTCTTACTAAGGGCTGTGTACTAAGTAAAACCAGTGGTGCCTTACTACGGCTGGATCTCAGGCTTAGTCATCCTGAGAAACTGAAGCAGGATGGTCAATAGAATGGAACAGTATCTAAGTGCTGATTGTAGTTACACATTTAGAGATGGGCCTGGTAGAATTGTACATTAATGCACCACTGATTTAGAGGGTGTTGATGGAGGCTTGTTTGTATCCTGACTGCTCAGACATCCCCAAAGTTATTCCAGAGAAGGACTAGGAGAGGGTGACTCTTAAGCACTGTCTTCAGTCAGAGATCTTCATATCAGATCAAGATACCCCAGTGGGATTCTCCATCACTTCCACTGAGAGATTCTATGCCTATGGGCAGAGAGTGTGGAAAAATGAACAAAGTGGCTTGGCCAGGAACTAATTTGCACACAAAAGTTCTGCTTGTGAACTCTCAGTGCCTGTACCCCAACATGTGCTGAAGAGCAGCATTAGTTTTTCCTTTAACTTTTGGGAGCCATGTTCCAGCAATCAGTCTGATCAGGTCACTGTATGGACTGTGCAGTGGCCAGCATGTTCAGAAGTTCCTATTGCTTTGGAATGCCTCCATTTGTGAATGCTCATTTTCCCACAGCACATCCAGGCCTGATTTTCAGAAAACCAAAGCTGAGCATTTGTGAAAAGAAGGGACCCTCGAGTCACCCCAGACTGTATACTTAGATATAAACTGTGACTCACTTAAAAATGTAATTCAGTATTTTTATAGGAGCGCTTTTATAAAAATCTAACAATATTTGTATTATTAAACTTATACCAAATGTGTATTTGGAAGTATTTCTCACTGATTAGTATAGAGACATCTTGGGTCTCACTGTAAATTCATGAGCGTCTGTTTTTCATTGTAGTGAGAAAGCTGTGAGAAAGCATCCAAGGGGGAGACTATTCACCAGTAAGAATTAAGCATCTACGGTGAGGTGGAATACAGGGTTCTCAGTTTCCTCCTGAATGACTCCATGCCTGGAGGTTTAATATCCAGCAGATCTTTTTCTTCTCTTAATGCCAAAACACAAAATTACTTGCAAGGTAGATTTTGTTCTGGAAATTTGTTTCTAAGGTTGGTTTCTAAGGTGGTATAATAAGGTGCTGGGATAGCTTGTGGCCTCTTTGGGGTTATTTTTAAAATTACTAAATAGAGTTAAAAAAAAGAAACAGGACAGTACAGAAATGCCTCTTTCCTCTGCATATTCTGCTGCTTCTTCACCTTTCCTTGGATAATTTTGTCCTCTTCTGCATATTTAGTGTAAATTCAAAATATTATGAGGAAGAATTATAAAATAATTCGTATTAGCAAATGAGTTGTGTACCTTTTGGTACATACAAGTCCTGGGTTTCAGCCTATACTAATGCTGGGTTTAAAACAAATGCTCCCTGTATGTGGCCAAGAGCACTGGTTCTCTACGGCCTTCCTTTACCCTTCTGTAGACCTTGTGTAATATTTCTCTTATCTCCCAGAAAAATGCTTAATTGGAAGGTATAGTCAGATGAGGAAAGGTCATCACTGCAAGGAACTGAGTTCTGGTGACATGACTTCAAAATTAAAATAAAAGGCAAAAAGGTGTAACTATAGCACAGCTAAAAATAAAGACTGAAATTCCTCTTCATTCTCAAGCCATATAAGGATCTGTGCAGAGCTATGTCAGGCAGGATCCTCATGCAAAAAGAGATGAAGTTTTGGCTGATTTACCATGGGAAGCATCATGTTCATATGTTTCCTTTGTGGAGCTAAATCATAATTCTGAAGTTGTCAGAAGGCCGCTCTTTAAATTAGAGTAATTTATTGCTGTATGTGCCCAAGAACAGCTACAAATGTAAACACAGGCACTCCCTTGGCTATATCCACTGCACTTTTCCAGTTAATTTCCAAGTGGAAAAGAAGCCTAACAAAGAATGAAGCAAAATTTCTCTGCCAGTCACAATCAGAAGATTAATCCTTCTTTTCTAGTGTCTATAAACAGTAGACCAAAGTCTGGTCTTTGTCTAGAATTTCCAGTGACACGGCTGGCAGTGCCAGGCATGGATGACATGCAGGAAAAATACATTGGTTTTGTGCAGAAATCTCCTTGCTATTAAACATCTCATCTACTTGTATGTGCACATGTGCTCCTGCAATACAGGGATATTTAGAGGCTGTTTCACACTCCAAAATTAGTACTTATGGGAAATGATATATGCAGTACCTTGATACTCACAGTGCCCTTGTGGCAGCACATTCCTGAAGCATTACCTGTGTGATACATTGATGAGGTGGTTTAGATTTTCATGTGAGAGAATGGCGAATGAACTTGACCTGGCAAATCTCGTAGGACTGTGAGGCAGCCCTGCAAATGAAAAACAGCACCGCAAGGTTTCCCCAGAGTGATTCTAGGGTTCTCTGTATCTGGTGATACAGGGTTCCCTGATTTTTGGCAGTGTTGGAAATAAAAGATGCCCTGAGATGCTGAGGAAGAGAAGGAAATGCTGAGAAGGAACAGGTCAATTAAATAAAAGCTCCCTCCTGCTGTTGGCAAAGAAACATCCTAGAATCCGATCCATGAATGTGCAGGTTTTGTTTATTCCCATTTTGTGGCTGATTTATATTTGGAATGAGGTCCAAACCACAGTCATATAATCTCTTTCTGCAACGCAATTTGTTCTCAAATGCAAAACAAATAAACAAATAAACAAGACCCCCAAACAGAACACAACTGCATTTCTAGTTTCTGTATCTCATTTCCCTGCATTTCAAATGAGTCTTCATCCCAGCACAGGCCAGACTCCATGTGATCCATGGCTTTTCATGCACTGCTCACATTCCTGTCTGTCTCCTGTGTCATCTTTTCATTGCTGCTTTAGATTAGCCCCAATGCAGAGCCATTTATGGTTGTCACATGCTATAAATCAGCCTTAATTGTTCATCCTGCCTTTCATCAACTCTTTGCATGTCCCACACCACTGATTCTTTTGAGGCACCCAGTTTGCCTTTACTGCTACTTGGCCTAACACTTCTATATGATTCCATTTGGTTTTCAAAGATCTCTGTCATTTTAACACAAAACCCCCAGAACTATTTTGGATGGGTTGTTTGCTATGCTTCATGTATGTACCTGTATATTAGAATTTAATATCCAAGAGTGAAAGGCAGCTGGTAGATCAGGCCCAGGTTGGTCTGGAGTCATGTATTGGTGGATTATTGACAGCATTTCTGTGTATGTCCCTTCTCTGGTTTGTGCAGTGATGATGCCTTGTCCCTTGGGGAACCTTGCTGTCTTTCTTACTCTCTCTTTTTTATTAAGAACATTTTCCTAATTTGATGCCTTAGTTTGAGACGGCTTTGTGCTGTGTATTGTGTTCTAAGGCTGGGAATGATTCCCAAAGATGTGTTTTCAAGGCACACTTTTGCATCTCCATTGCAGTCAATGGGAAAATTTTATAGAGCCTGATGGCAAAATTCCTTTACATAATTCTTTATTCTGAGGTATTTTAGAATATGGTGACATGTCTTTCCCTCTGAACTTTTCTCTCTTCTGTGCATGTATCCTTTGCAGTTCTTTGGTCCTTCAATCTGTCTGCATTTTTATTACCATTCAGAAACATTTGTAGCAAGACAGGAAAGAATTGTAAAGATTACAACTGAGTCAAAGTGGGATCTGGATGCCAGTGGAATCTGAGCACCAGATTTTCCAGCGTACCCAGCTGGAAATACAGAACAGGAAGAGGAATGTTAAAATAAACTTGTTCAGCTAAATCTGGCAAATTAGACTTCTACCTGCAATCTCTAAACCTCTCTTCCACTGTAATCTCCATTTGCTACACAAAGAAATACTTTAAATTAAAGCAAGGGAAGGTAAATTTCGAAGGCAATCTTGTCTGTCTCTCTTTTGAGGATGTCAAACTGATGACAAGAATATTATTATTTGTATATGTATATTTAAAGTTGATTTAATTAATGAAACCCATGGAGTCTAACCCCTAATCTTATTAATAATTCAGATGCACAGAAACAAGAAGCTGTTTTATATTTGAAGGATACAGAAATGAAAGGATTGCTTTCAAATTTATTTTTAAGTTGGTAAAATATTTGTGTGCCCATAATATCCATTTAATTTTGGAGTTTGGTGCATAAGGAATGCTGGGACAAGATGAAAAGTAAATGTAGTAAAGATGGGGTTTCTGGTAGGTCTTTTTGCCTTCCCTCAGTCTGCTTGGGGATGCCTATGAGTTGGCTGTAGATATTTCACCTTCTCTAATAATGAAATGCTTTCATATTTACAGACCTTGGTTTTCTCAGGATGCTGGGAAACGTGGCCTTTCTGAAATATTTTCAAATAACCAGTGATGTGAAGGAGACTATAGGGCTTAAAATATTTCATTAATTTGTCAAGGAAATCTGGAAAACATCTGTCTCCTCTGTTTGTTCTTCTGTTGCTTTGCTTTTAATTATCCCCCCCCCCCCCCCCCTTTTTAATGGAAAATAAACTACCATTTCACAACTTTATTTGATAGACCAATCCATAGACAAGTGCCGTGACATGCACAGACCCCTGGACTGGCCCTTGTCATTCTTACAGATGTCTTCTGTGCAAACATTTCCAAACTAAATACTGATTAAAAACACTTTGAGGAACAAGCACAAACAGTTTCAGTGAACAGGCACATTAAATGCTATTGTGGAGGTCAAAACGAGACTTGTTTAATTTTTGTGTGTCTCTTCTGTTCCATGGAAGGGGAAAGATCAAGGCCCACAGTGAGACTTGTCTTCATGTCAGCTGCTCTCCTTTGCCTGGTGTGGTGTCTGCTGGCAGGTCACACCTGGGACTCTGCACTTCCACAGCAAAACAAGCAAACAATTGGGTGTTTTTTTCCATGAGTGGGAGAAAATGGATAAGCCAAAATTGCAGCTAGGCAGATGGGAAAATGTGGATCAGAATTGAGGCTCATTGGCACTGCAGAAGTCTTCTGGCACGTTGGAAATTTCTGTGTCAGATGAGTGGAAGAACAAGTTACAGATAAGGGACTGTGCAGACATCTGCACCAAGGGACACACGCGATTTCAGGGCAAGTAATGATGCAAATTGTTCTCAGAACAAAGCCAAGACTGATCTGTGCCTTTTTCTGGTTAGAGACACGAATTTGCAAGGAGCAGGGCTTGTCTAAAATGTTAAGATTTACAAAATGCTTTTTTCCAATCTCTGCATGCTTGCATGTATCATTGCAAATGCAGGAAAAAATAAATGCACCTGCTTTCAGGAACTGATGCAGAGATATGAGATTATTGGTGGCATCTGTTGTTCTTTGAACAAAAGAATGAGCACAGTTGCCTTTTAACACTGACAAGCCTGGCTGCAGAGAGCTGCAGAACAACATTTACAACAGCTCAAGCTGGGAAAGGGAGTTGAGACAGTGTTGACTAATGTAGTAGGTGCTATATTTCAGATAATAATGACCAGATATTTTCTTCATTTTCCCTTTCTCAGAAATCACTGAGATTGCATAATTTTTCCATAGAATGCCAAATGCTGTTCCAAAGGTGATTTACCATAAGCCCAGAGAGCACTCAGGTGTTTTTCCCACAGTACTAAACCCAGTCTTCTGGACACTTTCATGGCCAGAATGAAGAATAAAATTGTTGCAAAAGTCATCAAAAATCAAGTTAAAGTGAAAAGCTGAAAGGTGAAATGTAGAAATCAGACAAAAAGGGAAAATTCTTTAGAAAATATTTCCTTCTGTTAAAAAAATAAAAAAAAAAAGGTGGATTTCTCAACAGAGTACATCTACACTTTTTGTAGATTCCTGATTTCTCTGGAGCTAAGATGCTTATACATCTGTTTTTTGAATGACACCTAGAACACACAAGATCAGAACATGATTTCACTGCATTTTTCTCTATTATAAATCTTTATTTTGGGAAAGAGTTACTTTCACCTAAGAGTTTCTGGAACTGGGCTGTAATTTTGGAATAAGATAACTTTGGATCGTGGTCAGTCCCAGGAAACATTCTGCATGTTCAGAGTTAAAATCATTTCCATTTGGCTTGTTCCCACAATGCAAATACCCACCTGTGCATTACTGGGAAGAACTTTTCTGAATCATCTCTTCTTATGGGTCTAATATTGATTTAATTGTGGGTTTTGGCACTACTTAAAAGCCTGAAGTGTTTCTAATAGATAAAATATGTTGTGTCCTTTATTTGTGTCAGCACTCCCTGGGGAATCTCACAATTCAGAATGTTTTCTTAGAGGCATATACATACACAAACCCTTGCAGACGTCAATTCAAGCATTGCACCCAGGGAATAATGACTAACAGACTTCAGACAATGAAGAATCCAATTTAAAATCCAAAACTGGATTATAAAACCCTTTCTTGTTCTTTGTAGATTGCTGTAACAAATGAACTCTCTTTGCTATTTCTAAAGATATAATTATATTCATATTTATGTGGGTTAGTCCCCAAGACCACAAGCAAAGCAGATTGGAAAGAAAGTTGCAGAGCTCACATCTCCAATTCTTGTCTGAATTTTGAAATGATGATGCTTTTATAGCATGAAGACAGACACTTTAGAAATGGTATCTCAGCTAATTCAAATAACTTGTTTGAGAACTACTTGAAGTCACTGAAGATTTTCTCCTTTTAGGCTAAGGATCAGGACTGGGGCATTTTCCAGAATTATTTCAGAGCATGATTCAGACCATTGGTTCCTGGTGTGCTATGGCTGTTCTGTTTTTCAATTTGCTCCATGTAAGCTTATAGGAAAGGAAAAGAGCAGTGTAGTTCTGTTCTTCCATTTTCCTGGTCATTGTGAGCCCTTAAATCCACTTCTCATCAAAAGCAATATATAATTTTGATTAGATTTTGGGGTTAATATGTTTCTATTTTGGTCATGCGTCAATTCACCATGCATCAAATATGGGCAATATCTAGTTTAGATCACTTAAAAATTATTATCTCAGCTTAATCATGGATATTTCTTCGTATTAAATGCTTAAAGCCTTCAGCTCAGACTCTTCTTAGCTCATGAGTTCTCACAACTGGACCTTCCTGTTGGGTACTGCCCCACAAAACAGGTTTTTGCAGAAAAGGATGAGCTCACTAACTTCATGTCTGGGATGTTCCAAACTCCGTGTGAGTCTTTGTGCAATGTGGAGCAAAATTAATGCCTTTCATCCAGCATTAACCTTCTACTTTTACTTAGGTACATTGCATTTTTGCCTTTTACTCATTTATGAAATATATTTTTAAAGGCATGGGGATTTTTCATAATGTCATAACATTTTTTTCTTGGAAGAGTTTACTGTTTTGCAGCCTGCAAATAAACTAAGTAAAACAATCAGAAAGTAACAATTCTGCCATAAACCCCTAGCTGAACTATAGTTTTATGTTAAAGACGTGCAAACAATACAGATGTTAACATTAAAATACACTTCAGCATGATTACCAGCATGGCCCTATAATGGTTAGGCTCTGACAGGTTTAACTTATTATCAACAGAAAGCTGGAGTTTAATACAGACTCCCTTCTCTTCCTCTGAATTTACTGCAGTACCCACCACTCACTTTTGGTTTATAGCAGCGTTGGAGATGTCTTGCTCCCGTCCCAGTGCCTCTTCACCTCATCACACTCTCATCAGCTGCCCTGGCTAGCGTGTGTCATGAATTCAGGGCAAGAATCCAGCCCAGGCATATGGAAGTTTTCAGGCCCTGGTGTGACAGCGTGCAGCTCAGCTGAGATCTGAGGGGTTCACAGGCAGCTCCGAGTGCCGGGCTCTGCTGGAGCAGGATCTCTGCAGTGTGGGACCTGACCTGGCCCTCCCACCCCCTGTGGAATGGAAAACCAGCTGAGGCCTTTATTTACTGCAGCTGCCCATGAAAGCTGGTTTAAAATCAACATCCAGAGAACAAGCTGTGGGGTTCCAAAGCAGGACAGAATTTAGCAGAGAGGAGAGTATTGCTCTTGGACTGGGAAAACAACCATTCTGTTTAGCAAAAGATTCTGAGGTCTTGAAGTGTATTTATTTTCCAATAGGAAATGACAGCAAGGTCTTTTAAAATTCCCTGAGACAGGTCAATGGATACAGGCCCCAGAGCAGAGAGCAGGCTGTGTTTTTTACCAGGGACAGGACAATGGAAGATTTAGTCCCATGGAGCATTATTTCAGTTTTAGGATTGCAGCTTCTTCAGTTATCTCCATATTTGACACAAAGCAACATTTTTGTTCAAGCTGTCATATTTCCTCAAATCTTCTAGCTCTTGTAAAAGGTTTCATGGGAAACCAGCTCTGCCTTGTATTCAGTGACCCAGAGAGGTTGCTGTATATACACACCTTGTCAAACAAATATGGCAATGCAGATGGCTTGGGACATGGAGGAGACAAACAGAAATGGTGAGAAACAGAAATCCCCAAGTCCCCCAGCCCTGGATCAGGATTTATGAAAACAGCATCTTTGCTTTATAGAATGTTGCTCCACTGCTCCTCTAAGGAATCTTGGACCTCTGAGTGAATTTATGGCCTTATTTGTTTTCCCTATATTATTTCTGTGCAGCTGTTTTTTCCTCTGTAGAGGTGTGTTACTGCTTTTTACTCGAGCTGTGTTTCCTGTAGGAACAATCTTGCTGTTCTCCTAGATTCCCTTTCATTACCTTTTTTTTTTTTTTTTTTCAGATTCCTCCTGTCCTTTTTGACTCATCTGGTTCATTTTCAAGGCATCCTGTTTATTTTTCCAGCTATTTGTTTTTAATATGTGTTATCTGACCTTTTCTGTCTGCTCTTTTGGGGATGTATACAAAGCTCTTCCTTTATTTGCATTTGCTTTTCCTTCTGCCCTCCACAGTACCTAATGTTCATCAGTGGAACCCAAGATCAGGAAATGGGAATAGACATCCACAAGCCCACAGAAGTTGATATAACAAGCAAAGTTAATTTTCACTGTGCAGGTGTGGAATGCTTCAAACCACCAAGATGTGTATAAATGCAGGGACTTGTGTTCTATCCAGGAGCTCCATGACACAGTTCTGGGCAAGGACTGCAGCTCAGGGAAAGCTGTTTGAAAGCAGCATCCTCCCCTCTGGTTTCCTTGGCCATGACAGCCATCACTGAGGGTGGAAGCAAAGCAGGATAAGCTAACACCTCCTCTGGGAGAAAGGCCTGCAGGGGCTTCTTGTGACTGGAAATAAGATCATGGTGCTACTTCAGCAATGTGCTTGTAGAAGAAGCCAGGGAACTTCTCTTCCGGGCAGTGTTTTTCCATTGTTGTGGAGATTATCTCTTTGGCCAGTTTCCTTTTGACATGCTCCTTTTTAAGAGAAAGCTGCTGAGAATCTGACAGTGCCTCCGGCTAATTGTGATTTGGCAGTGATATTCATCTGAGGTGGGTGCTTCCAGAAAAATCACTATCCAGACTTGGCAAAAGCTGGCAGACATCTTTGTCAGGGTGAAGCACAGAGCACAAAGGCAGATTTATCACAAAAATCAATACCATGAGCTCCTGGGCTGCCAGGGTTTATTCATTATGGCTACAAGAGCCACACTATCTCCAGAATTACTGTCATGGAGCTGTACTGGCACCTGACATAATCCTAAGGGAGAAATTTTACAGGCTACAGCTCACAATAGATCTTGCTGCTGGCAGGATCCACTGGCTTCATTTGGTGAAGATGCAAGGTACCTTTTGCTCCCAAAAGGAACAAAGAGCTGAGCTTTCAGCTGGACTGGTCCAGCTAGAAACTGAGTTGTTAATGAGAAGAGTTTGTATTTTGGCAGACATGGACACCAGGTCAGGACCAATCTTGTGGGAGGGTGTTCTTTGTTATCCTGATTTGCTTCTCACATTTCTGATTTCTCCCATGCAGCTACTGCTGTGTGTGTAACTTTGTGTGCCCATTTGTGATGGGGAAATCTCTCTCTTGCTACTGAAACAGATCTGCTGCTCTGGGAGTGCTGATCTTAATCCAGGCCCAAAGAAACTAAAGGGGGAAATGCTGTTTTCTTGAAAGCTTCCTGTAGCTTCAGTCTGTTCCAAATAGACTTTCATTTTCTGCCCTTTGTTTGTTCATTTTCTGCTCTCTTTTATGATGCACTATTCAGTGATAGAACACAATCCTTTCCCTCAAACTTTGGGCAAATCTAGAGCAGGTCTCAATGCTGAAATCTGAATCATGGGTGCATGAAAACAGGTTGAAACTATATCAGGAAAGTTCAGGTTGGACATTAGGAAAAGGTTCTTTCACTGAGCAGCAGGTGGTTGCTCTCTGGCTTATTTGTAGGTGGTTCTGTGAGGAGCAGGGAGTTGAACACAACAATCTTTATGGGTCCCTTCCCATTTGAGACACTCTGTGCTCTATATTCATGTGCTGGTATAACCATGGCACCAAAGGGGAGAGCAGGGAGAGATGTTCATGAGCAGACTGACAGCATTTGCCATGTGTGTGACAATTCTTAAGGCAGAAAACTCAGGAGACTCATCTGTGTTGATTCTGGCCCAAATCCATGTGCCAAAACATTTCTGTGAAAGGAGCACACCCTTTTTAAAACATGCATGTTATGAGCAGTGTTTGCTTTGAAAAGGCAGAGCACAATGGGAGGCAGCCTGTCCTGGTGGCTCGTGTTGTGTCAAGGTCTGGTGGAAGGGAGCTCTGGGACACTCTCCCAGTGCAGGAGAACAGATTGTGCCATTTGACAGGAGTTCACAATCTTACACTTCTCTCCTGCACCCTTTCCCTCTCATTTCTGCTATTCCTCTAGGGGGAATAAAGCACAGCCAGGTGAGGTCTTCGTCTCAGCAAGAGGAAGCCTCAAAGTATCCTAATGACCATGGCCTTGTTCTTTCCATATTGTTTCTTCTGCTGATTTGCTTTGATTGTGGGAAGGCTACAGGAAAGGACTAGTGAGAGTAGCTCATTGTTGTTATTTCAGCTGGGGGAAGAAAATACCTAAGAAAATTACTTGGAAAGTGAAGTTCCGTAAATTCACATGGCAATCCTTTTAAGTATGTGAAATATTTTTACTAGAATGGTTTTGTTTGCATTCCCAACTTCAGCTGTTTCAATATGGAATCTACATCAACTGGGATTACATCAAGTATCACCTTTCTAATTTCCTGCTCCTGTCCATTCTTTTGCTTTTATGTGATTTCAATTGCAGGTAGTTGTATCAGGACCTCTGATTTTTGACTTCTGATCTAATATTTTTTTAGAAACTGTAATACTCTGAGTGGTGACCTTTCACCTCCAGGTTTAAGGATACAACCCACTGTAGCTGGAAGTGACTATGGTATTTATATAACACTTAAAACTCAGAT
Organism: Lonchura striata; assembly: GCF_050655825.1. Taxonomy (NCBI): domain Eukaryota; kingdom Metazoa; phylum Chordata; class Aves; order Passeriformes; family Estrildidae; genus Lonchura; species Lonchura striata. The sequence continues at coordinate 12,732,779 of NC_140722.1, forward strand.
TAATACTGTAACACTTTTTCCATAGCTTATATTAATATTTTTCAGCCCTGAAATGAAATAATTTATGGTTTTTCTGCCATAAGTATTTTAATGAAATCTTATTTGTTTTGGGAAAATCAGATTTTTTTTATAGGAAGGCATCATATGCTTCAACATGCCTTTTGTCCCCACTGAAGAATTGTGTTACTGGAAGCTCTGAGGAGCCATGACCTTTCCACCCCTGCCACAGGCATCAGGCCCTCCATAAGGGAAGCCAGGAGCAAATGCTCTTGGGGGGCTCTCTGCTCATCTCTGCTTCAGCCACTCCAGAAGGTTGCAGTGCAGGAAGCACAACTACTAAGAGGAATCTCTGTCCTTAATAAATCTCCTTAAGAAACATTTTAAGACTGGAAAAAAATATCCTACAGTGGCACCTGGATGCAAATCTATATGAATGATTTATTACCATGGTGATGAGTTTGCTGTAGTTACTGACTGGATTTTTAATTACTGGACAAATTCTTTGCCTGTGTATGCTCCTTTTTCCCCCCTGATTTCCAGTGCTGGGCACTGATATAAATAAGAGGTTGTTATTAATATGGTACTGATTTCCTTCCTGGGCAAGCATGTGTCCCCAGTGAACACTTCACATCACTGAAATTTCAGACATTCCTAAGGAAATGTGTGGCATGTGCGAGAAATGGCTACAGCTGATTGGGAGAAATCTCCATGCATATCTTCATTTTTGGTTCATTTTTGCCTGATTTATTCTCCAAATCTCTCCCTTTGCATAGAGTAACACAGGCTGTTCACTAATGTGGAGAGAGAACCAAATGAAACCATGTTCTGAGAGTTTTCCTGCCTGCACCTGAGATCTTGTGTTGGTTCCTTACAGAATGGAATGGGTTTGGTTCAGTTGGAAAAGACTTTTCAGATCACCGAGTCCAACCATCACCAGGTTCACCACTAAACCATTTTTCTACCATATCTACGTGTTCTGTGCCACATCTACTTTTAAACTCCTCCAGTGTAGGTCACTTGACCAGTTCTAGTCAACTGGGACCTCCTCAGTTAGCCAGGACTGCTGGTAAATGATTGTGGGTGGTTCTGTGAACATTCCTGCCAGCTCCCAAACTTTCCGTGGGTGGATCCCATCCAGCCCCACAGATTTGTGTGTGTTTAAGTGATGTAGAAGTTTCCTGCCCAGCTGAGAATGGAAAGGTGCAATATGAGATTGAAGGGAACAGGGAGGAATTCCTCCACCTGAGTATCTGATCAATGTTTATTGCTGAGTTTCTCAAAACCATAGGGAAGTAACAATTGCTGAGGATGAGCTAATGATTTCATATAGCAAAAATAAATTTCAACACAAGAAATCTTGCCATGCAGTGCTTTTTCCTCTTGAAAAGATTGAGGTTTGTTGGCAGAATGTTTTAAAATACTTGTCAGGATTAATATTCTACACTAGTTGAAGGAGCTTGACAAAACGCAGCTTGTGCTTGTGTGAGGGGCTGTGTGGGGCTTTTGCTGGCTGAGGTTAAACCATGGCTTCATCCAAAGTGTTTTTTGACAGAATATACTTTATCCATAAAGGAACTGTAGCAGAATTATCAGTGATGGCTCAGAGAGATGGCAATGTGGGAAGCTGTAAGAGCCTGGCTACTAAAACAACGACCAGACAACTTAGTGCCATGGCAGCTGATTTGACTCTGAGTGGGTGGTGTCATCTTATAATGGGAATTTAATAATATATCTTCTAGAAAGAATGGGAATCCAGAGATGATTAAGGAAGAGATGAGAAAGAAGAAGCATTTTGGAGAAATTTCCTCACAGAGAGAATGATTCATTTTGGACTGTGCTGTTAAAAGGCAGCTATGGAAACTGCAGCTGTGGATGTATTAAATAGGAGTCAGGCAGGTGCTTACTGGAAAAAATGTTATGGATGGAAACAAGCACCAGGAGGAGTGGGAGGAATCTGCAGAACCAGCTTCCGTTTTTTAGTTACAGCAGAATAAATGCGCTATTCTGCATTTGCAATGCAGATACACAACAGTTCTCAGTCTGAGCAGATGCTTGGCGGCTGTGGATTTTCATGAGCACTTGTCCAAGGGGCCATTCTCACCTTCTGCTGACATTTTTTAAAAGGAAGCAGCATATTAAATGCCAGGATGAAGGGAAGAGTTTCAGGATGGAAAAGCTTGAGTAATGGTGGTGTAATAGAAAGCAAAATTTGGCCCATATTAGTTTCCTCCAAGAGGACAGTTTTTTCCATTAGTACTCCTAGCACAGAAGAATATCCGTAATGTGTGACAGTGTATCTAAAGTTTAGCCTCACAGAGAAAGACAGAGAGCTGGAGATGTTTATTAAATGTTGAGGAGGAATGCAGGAAACAAAAAAGGGAGGGTTTTGAGTATTTTAAGAAGGGCAGCTGAAAGGGTTCAAACAGTTGAGGCCTGTTACTGGCACTGTTGTGACTTCAAAAGGAGATCTGATGTTCTGCAGTTAGGGACTTGTTGGGACGTGAGTCTGTCCGGAAACTGGAGAAGCTTCCAAGAATGCTCCTTACCCAAACCTGCTTGCTGTCCTTAGCTCTCACACTTCCTTTTCCTTCTCTGTCCTGGCCTCTTGTTTCATGTAACTGCAGATGTTGCCACTGGTTTCTGTGAAGTCACTGCTATTTATGCCAGAATTTGAAGAGAAGGAAAAGCACTGATCATGAGGGAAACAACATAGAAGTGTAAACTGCTGGAGATACTCACTGAAGCTGTCTGCTTTCTTTCTTGCTTCTCAGGTGTGAGTCCATTGATTCAGGGCTTGGTCTGGTTGCCTCTGGGTCATAACTTGAAAATAGTTTCCAGTTTATTTCAGTGCAGTTCCATTACACCCCAGTTTCTCTGGGCTGTCCCACTGTCCTGCCTGAACAACACCAGCACAAAGATAGCTCCAAAATACAGCTGTAATAATAAAAGCCTCAAGGTTATTTCAGAAAAGCAGGAACGAGGCCCTCAGCTAGTTCAAATCAGCACAGATCACTGCTCTGGAGAGACACCAATTTTATACTGAATGAAGGTTTTTTTCCTGAGATTTATTTTTGCAAATGGCACAGGGAGAAAGTTTCTGGAGAGGGCTGAGGAGAAAAACATCCTATTTTCTTTTGGGAGAGTTTAAGACTTGCTGACTCAAATGCCAACCACCAGTTCATTATCTCCTAAATCCTGAGGATACAATTTGCTAGGTAAAAAAACACATCTGTTCTTCAGCTCAGTTCCACCTCTTTGAAAGCATGTCCAAACTACCTTCTTAAATGTTTCCATAAAATTAGGCTTGGTTACATATGTTTCATTGTGTGTTGCATGTTTCCATGGCACACTGATTTGCCAGATAAAGCAATCTGCAGTGTATTTAGTCTATCTTAAAGCCTTTTAAATCTGTCTCCTCTAAGCTTGAAATTCTCTCATTCAGGCATCCAGCACTGTTGAAACCCCTGTGCCAATAATTCTTAATGACGTGTGTGTCTAGCCAAAGTAATTCTCCTCATTCAATTTGCAATTTTCCAAGTCAATCCTTTCAGCATTGTGACTGTAGCCATTTATTTTGCATTCTGAGACGTGCAGCTCTTAAACAAAATGATCCTGACTTTATAGGCAAAAAGGTGTCTTATAATGAAGGGCAACCAAACTCAAATTTTGTTTTGGAAACCAGGGATAGTTGATATTTGCTTGCTTGCTCTCCTGGGCTCCAAGCTGACTCCAATCTATGTACACAAATTCTTCCCTTAGTATTTGACAAAGAAAAAAGCAGAGCCATTTCTCATTTGGCGGCATATTTCCTCCCTGCTTTTATTCAAAGAGCCTGCTGGATGGAACCTTGCATCTTCTGCTATTTCCCATGCTTAGGAGCTGATATTTGCAGTGACTAACAGAAACTCTGCTGTTCAAAATTGGACTTCTGGTTTATAGAAGCAGCATATTTAGGGTGTCCTGATGGAAAGAAGCCTTGTAGTGCTTAATGGCCAACCTGGACCATGCAGGAGATCCTGGTGATGGCTCAGGAGGGAAATTTTGCAGCCACTGTAAAGAGGATGGCAACAATTTGGGTATTTGGAAGGAGCTGAGGTGAAGATGACTGGGTGGAAATTGGGGTTCTCATCAGAACAAACCAGAATGGGCAAACATGTGGTTTTTATCTTCAGGAACCATTATGACTTACATGCTCATTTTGTCCTGAAAACAAGAAGCTTTTGATCCCTGCATGTGGAAGATTTATGTGAGCTCAAGAGGTTTTACTTTGGTCACTGTGAAAAAAAAAAATTATAAGCCTCCTGCATTTCATTCATTTATTTTTGCCTGTTCTTCAATACCCGTTGAAGGAACAGATACATTTAAAGATGTTTATTTTAAGTTGGTACTCTGGATTGAAAAGCTTTTCCATCTGTTTCTGCCCTGCATTTGATATAACATTTTGCAGATGGCAGCATTTATCAGAATCTCACTGCAGACTACTTACTGGCTTTGTGCCTTCAGAAATGGGCTGTGTTCATCACCACTGTAACTTCACTGAAATGGGTGGAATGACAGCATGGCTAAATCCGAGCCACCATCACAACTGCTTCCTGAAGTACCACCATGTGCTCTGAGCTCAATGGCTCTGTCTTGGTTGACTTGTTTAATGTAAATATATTGAATTATATGTAGTTTTCATGATTACTGAAGATTACTGGCTTGCTTTAAGAATCTCTTGGTTCTGATCTTTCCACCTCATGAATGATTTAGGGAGCAGCTTTTAAGTATACCATCTCAAATTGCAGCCTCACATTTGGATATCCAAGTTATTTAATCAGGCAGAAATAAGGTAGGCTCCTGTTGTCTTGATTGAATCCCAGGATTGGTCAATTTGACCAGTTTTTCTTTCTTTCACACATTCTACAGAGTATCACAACTCTGCCATGTTGTTACTCCCCACTCCTGCATTCCTGGTTTTGTCAAAGTTCTCCCAAGTTTTGTGTTCTGTAAGTCCCTTGGGGCGCTGATCCTAAATGCCTTGGTGATTTCCATGCAACTGCTTGTGGAACCTAAGAGATACAACTGCATGTTCAGATTTCAGGATTAGTTCCCTTTGGAATTTAAGTTTTGGTATGTTTTTCATTTCACTGTCAGGTTATTTTTTCTCTAATACTTTATCTACAGAAAGGTGCAGAGTGGACAGCTGGAAGCGACATAGGTCATGAGGCTGAATATCAGGCTCAGTTAGGGAAGGAACATTTCCATGCTTTTTTAGCTTTCTGAAAGAAAAAATATTTTGGGACCAAGCCTTTTATACCTACCTTCAGCCAAAATGCCACTTGCTTTGGAAAGTGTGAAGAAAATTGGTTAAAAACCCACATTAGTTAAGGGAGGTGGGAAGAAAAACGAAATTCGACTTTTTAAAGTAATTTTCCACCCTGCCCTCTTATAAGGCAGGAGTGGTCAGGAGTGAAGGAGAATTGCCTGTTAGAAGTGTTTGCCACAGCAAAGCTCTGAGCACTGTTTGTTCAGTGCTGCTGTGGGAATCCCAGTTCCTGTCATGCTGAAGATTTGCGTGAAATGACAAAATGAAGATTTAACTGTCACTTTTCCATAGTCATGCTTTTTCTCTCCCTTCCTTCATTTTTATTATGCTTTGACAATATTTGGGAAAGCACTTTTTCCTTACATTGTGATTTACTAAGGCCCTGGATGCCTCATTGATACAAGTTGCCTCACTATTTCAGTAAACATTATCAATAATTAGTCTGGCCAGCATGTCCTGGATAGCCCTTTGTGAGAATTAGAGGATAGCCTCTATGGTTCCAGCTGTGACCCTCTGCAGTGAAAAGAGAATTTCTTTTAAATAGTGCCTGGCCAGGAGCTAATGCTCTGTTCTCAGAGCTGTGGGCTAGGAAAGAACGAGACCCTGAGCGATGTCAGTGTCACAGCAGTGCCCGAGAGCTTTCTCAGTGGTTAAACACATCCCAGGCATCAAGATGGAAAAATACTTCAGAGATTTTGTAAGCTGGAGGAAAAGTTCCAACTATTTAGTGCAGTTAATGCTGAGATCTTCTGACTCACAGCACTAAAAAGCTGCTCCAGTCTCACTGCTGAATCAATTAGCTCAGCCAGCACCTTTCCCATCAAAGTAACACCTTCCCTTCTTTCTCAGTTTTAAGACCTGATTCAATAACTTCAGTAACAGAAATACCCAAAGCTGTGTTCCCTTCTGTACCCAAAGGTTGTTTTCATGTTTCACCTTGCCCTACTTGCACACCTACATGTTTAAATTTCCTTCAAACCAGAATTTGGAGCCTGTGCTAGAAATCCAAGTCATTGCAATCAAATCAGCTCTGTTAATATTTGTAGTCCTCCAGAGGAAATACAGTCTAGGGGTGTTTGGTTGGGATAATTTTCAGGATCAGGCAGGTGCTCCTGTGGAGGGCATCAGTTTGTTTAACACAGCCAGCAGAGCTGACCTGGTGACTGCACAACCCTGCAGTCTCAAAACTGCAGCTGCAGAGCTGGACCAAGATACATCGGGGTCTGAACTCAGAGCCAGGCCAGGATCCCCTCAGGATGTGCTTCACCTCTTATTCTGAAGGCAGCATTGTGCCTGTAGCCTTCACACCCACACTGGTTCCTAGTTTGGTCACCAGACATGTCTGTAGGTCTCTTGGGTATGTCCTTGATTCCAGCTGAATTTTCTCTGTGTGGGTAACTCTATTAGCAATTTTTTTTTTTTGGCATTGTGATCATTGCTTCTTATTTTTATTTTATTAATGATTAATTAGTCAATTATGTGAAATTAGCTTTTGCAATTAAAGTGTAATTTAGAAAAAACATTGAGCAGATAATGCTCATTTGTCAATGAATTACTTATAACTCAGGGCTGTTGTAAATATGAGATGTTTCTAGTACTGTCTTTACTGCTGGATGAAAAACACTGATTAAAAATCTACCCTAATACTGTGCTTAGAGTGGCTCAGTCTTGTCCTTCAATATTTACAAGGAAATGGATTTACATTTGTGATTTATGTAGGAAATAGAGCATTTGGTCTTTGGGATGTTGATGCAGCTCTGAGCTGAACTTTTGTTACATGGAGTTGAAAAGGCAATGGATGTAACTGGGTGTTATTTAAACTGTCTCATAAAATGAAATCTAAAATATGGTACCTTAAAAGTTGTTTCTGTGGTGGAAAGGGAAGGACGAATCAGTTATTGCCTGTGTAATTGTTTGGTTATCCATCAGATTGCTGCAAACTGCATGTGTGTACTTTTCAAAGTGCTTTGGTGTAGACAGACACAGACCTTTGCTCCTGAGGAATTCAATGATTTACCCCATGGGAACTGCTGGGCTTGCCAGAGTTCACTTAATGACACTGATGGGTCAATTCTCTGCCAGAGCCAACAAGCCATCTTCATCATCTTCTCAACTTCACATCCACTAATGATCAGTCCTCATAATGAAGGCATTTTTCACCCTGCCAGGAGTCACAAGGAGAAAAATTGATTGACAGAGTTATCTGGATTGTAGTAATTAAATCAGGGCAGACAAATCCCTGCTCTCATTATATTTCAGACATGTCTGAACCATGAAAAACAGAGCTGAAGCTGATTTGCTTCCTGCAGTTCAAATACATTAAATGCTGTATATTATATATAGGATTACAATACATGAGTGTGAGCAAATTAGAAAAGACACCAGTGGTCTAAATATGAGTGTTGGTTTTAACCATCTTCAATGAAATGTGTATATCAAGTGTCTGAAAAAAGCTACTAACGTGTTTCAGGAAATAAACCTGAAAGGATCCTGTGCTTCCAAGGATATCCAGGCTCATTCATGCACTGGAACAGCATTTGTGTGTCCCATCCAGGTGACAGGGATGACAGGTGGAGACAGAGATGATCTCCAGAGAGACAGAGCAGAGAGCAGGATCAGTGCTTGCCCAGTGGAACACAACTCTCTGGGCTCTGAGCTCTTGTGCGTAGAGGAGAATGCAGATTTCCACTGCAGAAGCCAAAAAGGGATTTCAAATACTACTGGAATTCTTTTGTTGGTGAATTGCTTGTCGTGCAAGCACTTGCCTTGAAGGAGGATTTGTGTGCAGATGTTCTTTGGGTAATGCTGCAATCTGGATTCAAGAGTTGTCCCTTGATTATTTTTAAAGAATTCTTCTTCCCTCAGTTTGTTAAGCTGAGCCATTTTTCAGATACTGTAAAATACTGTAGCCACTTTAAAAAGAAGATGCTGTGTGAACTTGAATTAACATTACCAGCAAATTAAGCTGATTTCATCTAGTTAATATTGGGAGAGAGGCAGATTAGGGTTTAAAGCAGGAAAATGGAGCAGGGAAATCTGGATTCAGCGGGACAGCTGCTCTGATAATATAAACTGGTGCAAGTCGACTGAGCTCAGTTTCAAGCACTGAGCTGCATTTATGGGGTATTTGGCCCATATATGATGTATTTTGAAACAAACCATAATAATTCAGAAATGCAGATAACGACTTGTGCTTGTTTTGGCCTAGCATTCAGACAACAGTGTGTTAACCAGAAAATCCTTCCAGAAGGAGTGAAGACTTTGGGGATACAATGCCCATTCCCTTCATGTGGCTGCTTTTGTGGGTCCTTCCATGGGTGCTTTCAGTTTAACCTTATGAATGGTACAAATCCATCTGGAATCACCATGGGAGTGCTCTGCCTCTAGTTCTGCATTTCTTTGTGTCTGTAGAAGTGCTCAGGACATTCTGGACCTCAGCAATTGCTGTCAGCATTAAGGAAAGGTTTTAAATTTATTTCTTTGTAATGTAATAATTTTCAAGACTTCAGTCACTCCTGACTTCCACATTTGCTAACACAGAGTTGTGTATTACAGGATGTTATGTGCAACAGTCATTTAAAACCAGACATGCTTTGGGATAAGATTCCACTTCTTGTACATTATTTTGCCTGTGAACTTGGATCCAAACTGAGAGAAATTCCTTTCTAAAGAACCTTTCCAAGCAGGTTTAAGTTATAGGGCACTGGGCTAGGAACCAGGAGATAGGTTTAGCTTTTGGTCACTGAAATTGAGGAAGAGACAATGACTACAGGAGGCCAGGAGAACAATTAAATTCTCTTCCAGTGCCCTCCAATGTGACTGAGTAAATGCCTTCTAAACCTCCCTCAGAATTTTTTTCCCACAAAGAATGGTGAACTGTAAAAACCTCATGTTCAGACAGAGCCTACATGGTATTTCATGTATATGGAGAAAAACATATCCACAAGAACAGTGTGGAACTAGGAATTAGCATCAGAACCTTGTTTTAATCCTGTTTCTGATGCTGGCACTTGTGAGAACCTGCAGCATATCAAAGAACTTGTCTGTTTGAATGCTTTTGTATAAAACAGATATAAACATTTATTATCTGTCTGATAGTGTAGGTGTTGTGTGAGTCTGAGATTGAGGGGGGTTACATGAGGGTGATCTAAGTATCCAAAATATTCTAACTTCGGTTCAAACTGAGCCTAGGGTAAATGTCTGGAAAAGCTAATGCTACTGTGGAAGCTCTAATTTCCATCTTGAACAGGTTGAGCATCTTAGGAATGACAGCTGGCATGTCACGACAATTTCTGTTGATGAGTCCGTCTTCTAAGAGCCTCATTAGAGTTTTCACTCACATCCAAAAGGATTCTGGGAAAGAATTGTTCTGACATGAGTCTAAGAGATGTGCACATTGCAATACTAAATTGACTTTGACCTGTCAGTGTCTGTACAGGGGAACTTACCTGCTCTTGGCACGTTACTTGACATGCTTCCTTATTGTACAAGGATTGCTGATAAAAACTCTCTGAGTTTTGTAGCAAAAGGGGTTTAGGATTATCCTTTTTAGAGATATGCTCTGGTGTAGACTTGTAAATTGGCCAAATTTCATATTGGGGTCAGAAAGTTTGTTCATGTGGAAGTCACTGAGTGAACATCCAGGGCCAAACACAGGAACTGGTGACAACAGTGTGATAACAACAATAACAGAGTGATAACAATGGGCTCTGTAAGGCAGGGCACAGAGGGTGCATGTGGAGCTGGGCTGAACTGTGGAGAGTCACTTTATTGGACTGATCTTTAAAGGGATAATAGCCTGATGATAAAGAAAATGAGGGAGGAAAAGGGGGTAGTTGGTCATTTGGCTGTGACCACAAATACAGTCCCTAATCACACTCACCTGCAGATATTAAGCTGTGCCCCAGAGGTGTTGGACCCCTTAGAGCCCCCAAGCCTTTGCAAGCCCAACCTCTTTATTTCTAAATCACTAGAGCAGGTGTAAGGACCCCCTTGTCCTTTAGAAGCTTTTTCCTTCTGAAGAACTGATGTGAGCGTGAATCATCCTTACAGGCCGCATTTTTATCCAGTGATGAAACAAAATTCATAACATGACTTTCACGGTCAACTATCAAAATAGGACAAGAAATCGTGTACTAAAAATTAAAGAAACATAATTTTCAAAATACTTCTACTGCAGTCAAATTCTTACAAATCCTGTGCTGAGCAAAAGTGTTGCACTTTGCATAAAAATGGAGTAATGCTAATCATACTCAAAAGAGAAAGATGAAAACTACCACAGTTCATTTAATGACTTGGAGACTGATGTTGGAAATCAATTAGCTAAATGTTTTGTCTCTGAATACTTTTTATTTCCAATTTTGTGATGATGTTCCAGGTGTACACACACTAGTGAGCTGGAATAACTTGGTCTTCAAATGGCTGAGCAGACAAACTGAGATGGTGATCTGTCAGAGTGCCTCTGGAAAATAAGGACAAATTCATTAGATATCGGATTTGTTATAATTAAGATATTTAATTCTAATAACATGTCTGCAAAGCAGTAAAGTTTAAAAGAAAGGAAATTGTGAATATTTATGAAATATGGCAAGTAGAAAGTGGGCTTAAGAAATTTCCCTGTTTCCAAGCCCCCTTCAAAGGCCTGGGATCTGCTGCCTCCTTTTTGGTTTCCATTCAGCCGAGATGCTCGGAGTACTTGACCTCCTCCCCTCAGCAGAACATGATTCATTCTTTTTCCTCACTGGTTTCTCTGCTTCTTCCCTGCCCAGTTCAGAAGGTCACCTACGGCTACTCCCTTTATCACAACAACTGAAGAGTAATAAAATCATGGGCTGCAGTGAAGTCAAAAGATTTTTGTTGTAGGTGCTGGCACTGATGTGCCTTGTGAAGCAGTGCTGGGAGGGAGGGATAGGTATGGGAGGTTGTGAAGAGTAAGATGAGACTTTGAAGCACCTTCCAGAAATCCTATGGAAGGTTTATCCTATGCATTTCTCCAAACGTAATGGAGCAAAATGGGTCTGGAGAAAAAACTTCCACCACTTAGCATGGAAAGGAAGCAAATGAAATCTGGAGGTCTCCAGGTCCATCCCCAGAGCAGCTCCTGCTGCTCTGTTCTGCCCCAGACCCACACAGCCTGTCCTGCTTTGTTGTTGCAACATAAAGAGGAGGAATAAGGGTACAATGCTGGGAGATGAGAGGCAGCATGTGGCTTCCTCACAACCTTCTACATTTCAGAAAGGGATCTCTCATTTGATGAAGATCCTTTTTTCTGTTTAGTCATAAACAGATGAATCCCATAATAGCCTCTGTTTCCTCTACTACAGGAGGTCTGTATGATTAATAAGATCTCCCTGTAGTGAATGCCAAGCCAAACAGATGAATGCAAGGCGCATCTGCTGTAGATTAAACATTTGGAAAAAACATTTTATAAATATTTTTTTCCACAACAACATATCCATATGGCAGTTAGCTAGGGTATATATTTAAAACCTTGCATGTACAGTATCTCGCCATGCATATGTATTTAATATACTTATTAAATAAGTACTTATGTTGTCACTCAACAGTTAGCTTTTTGATATGACTTTTAATCTCTTAGAGATGTCAAATCAGACTGTTTGAAAGGACCACATGTGCCCTATAAGCAAATCATGAGAAGATACTGCTTCTGAGTGGGTGGGTTAGTGGGAAGCAAATATTTTATTTCATTATTTCTCAGAAACAAGATGTGCAAGATAATTACCTGGTTAGGATGAGGTAAGTGTAAAATAACATGCCCTGAATATGACTAGAGAGATAAAGTTGTCCTGGGTACTATGAAAACAGATCCTGAAGAAACTGTGAGGTTAAACTAATCGGAAATTTCTTAGCTGAAAATCTTAACATTTAAATTTGCCTTTACTAACTTAAAAATACTGATATTATATTTCATTATAACTAATGTTTTGGACTTCCTAATTTAGCCAGAATGGGTTTAAGGACTTAACAGAAACAATAATTTTTCTCTTATTCTTATTATATAATGGAGGGCTCCTTTTATATTTCTGTATCTCTGTGTGCCTTAGAGAACTGGATGATAATTCTGGATTGATAAAGAATGAAGTCTGACAATTTATGCCAAACTAAAACCAATTTCAACAAGTAAACATTATCCAGAACAGTTATTGGCACTTGCACATAAGTCAATCTGTCTTTTTTAGCATGTTCTTGTAAGACTTAGCAATAATACTGTAGGCTGATGTTCTGGTAGACTGGGATTTTTGGGTTTACTTGTCAAGAAACCAAAGATCCCAATATGTGATTCAGAGAACCTAATTCCTGAAATGTTTTCTATGACTTTTCTTAACTGACCTTCCAATCCAGCAGCCAGAAAGAGGAAAAATCAGCATTTCAAGATTCCTTATGTGCTTACTTGTTGTGTTGTCAAGGATCAAGACCCGGTTTGCGTGTGTGCCTGGAAAACTGGGGCACTTCTCTGAGGAAAGGGCTCTCTGAACCTGACGTGTGCTCTGGGAATGGCCAGTGCTTGTCAATTCCTGTCCGTCTGGGCTGGGAGAACGCGGATTTCCAGACCTTACAGCACAATACTTGCAAGCAGACATGACGTTTCCCCACATCCTTTTTCACAGATTGCAGAACAGAGGAAAATAATTGCCTGGCTTTTCTTTTATCACACACCATTAGGTGCTTGGCCGACTCAAACAAGAAAGACAAAAAGTGCCTCATGTTCAAGAAACTTTTCATATTTATGTTCATTACAGCTTCAGACTTTGCTGCCTAAATGGTTTGTTTGTAGATGTTCTTGCCACAGTTTTTCTCATTTCTGAGTGTCCTGAGGGCAGGTGGGAGCATGGAGGTGGGAAGCTCCCTCACTTTTGAAATAGTGGCTTGATGACTCATGTCTCATTCTGCTTGAGAGGCTCATTTCTTGATGTCCTTGCTTTGCTGTTGAACTGAAAAGTGCTGCTTCACTGTTTAAAAAATTATTTTGTTTTAACTGAAATGCCTGTGGAGTCTTGGAAAAATCACTGAACAAAATTTTCTCAAACTTTGTAGAAACAGTTGGAATTTGAAACTGGTGGGTTTAATCTGGAAAATCTTAGGGTGGTCCTTCTTGCATCATGACTGAAAAAACCCCACAGAATGTGAAGCTTTTCTGAACATATCTAATTTCCAGAAGTATCTGTTTTCAGAGCCCTGATGTTAGCCCTCAGTAGCTGTTTGAGATGTTCACAGCAGGTTTTTTCCTACATATGTCAGAACCATACCTTAAATTAGTTTTCAAGTGGATTTAGTTAAATGATTTTAAAGAAAGCCATTCTTACTGTGCTTTAGCAAAGGATTATTTTAGACTGGTTTTGATTTTTCCCAATGAAATGCATTTAAATTTATACCATCTAAGTTTATATTGATTTAATGGTGCCTCATATCTCCTTTGTACTGGTTTCACAGAACTGATTCATACAAGTTCTCCTGAATTCTGGATTCCAGAAATGGGGTTCTGAGCTTTTCCAGCATTGCTGTGAGGCTGCAGCACCTGAAAGGCTTTGCTGGAGAATTCACCTGGCTGCCCAAAGCATGCCAGAGAGAGCAAACGATGCAAACACCTCCAGCTCTGGCTGAGTGTTGAGGGTATGAACCTCCCCTGCACATGGGTGAGAGTCCATCCAAGCAGGGAGTTGGGATAATTTCCCAGATGCTCCCACAGCATCCTGTAATAACGTGGCAAGATCATTGTGTGGGGAGAAGGTGCCCAGACAGTCCCTGTGGAGGCTTCAATAACATCCATCAAGGATGTGCTGTTCTTAAAAGGCAGAGATGAGTCTGCAGGGCTGGTTTGTGTGGGATCCAGGGGGATTAACACTCCTTGCTCTCCTCTGCCAGCCTCCCACAGTCTGACATGATTGTAGGAGAGCACAGGGTGCTCAGGATGCCAAAGGAGTATTTCTTTGACAAAAAAAAATAATTTTAATTTTTTTTTATTGGAGAATACTTCTTTAAGTGAAAAAGGGAGAGTGATATGGGTTGGCAGACTGAATCTTTATTTAAAATTTTATTTAAACCTGATTCTTAATCTGTTATTTTCAGTAGGTTTGTCTCAGAGTTGGGAATTAGGAAGTTGGTTCTCCAGCAAAGTCTTCTGTGGTGTAGATTTCCTGGGCAGGGAGGCATTGCCTTATCTCTGCTATTGACACAAACCTGTCTGAGATGTGGCTGCTTAATTCTGCAGCATCCTTTTCTCTCCCAAACTTGACTAAGACTAGTTTTGTCTTTTGCTGTGAGCTCTTGAGATCATCACAGGAATGCCTGGAGGTTGTGAACAGACTTCAGTCCTCCCCTGTCTTTGCCAAAAAGCCAAACCACATTTACCAGCAGAGATTATAGAAAAAAACCACTGTTGACAAGAAACTTCCAGCCATGAAAAGATATATTCTAGGAAAATTCTTTCTGCTTCACTATAAAAATGCTTGTCCTTGGAAATACAAACTCTCTTCATTAAAGACAGTAGTTGGAGGAATCTAAACTGTTCTGCTTGTAGGACTACTTGTAAAAATAAAATTAGTTTTTATTTACAAAAATCAAGAAGAAAACCCACACCATGTGTTCCCATGATAAACAACTGCTTTCCTGTTCATCTAGAGTTCAAACAACAGTCAGGGTACGGTTTGGCTGTCTATGGACTTTTAACTTCTCTGTTTGGCCAAGGATCCACTGCAAACACTTTGTTCTAAGGTGAGAAGTGCATTCCATGAATAAAAACCCAGTTTGGAGCTGGGAAAGGGAATGACAAACTTTTATCTGAAAACGTCACTTTAACTCTCTATAAGATACCTATGCTTCCCAGACAGTATGTTTTTGTGATTTAGCTACATTTCCTGCCAGATTATTCATCTAGATACAGATCTCTTGCTCCTGCAGTGTGGAAACCTGAATAATAATTTGAGCTGCAGAAAGCCCTGGTGAATCTCTGGCCTACTTTCCTGTCCCAGGGGAAGGTGCACTTCTCTAATCCAGGAGCCATTGCTTTGGCAGATGGCTCTATTTACTCAACTAGCAGGTCAGGACAAGAGGAAAAATGGAACATAATAATCCAACAGTATTCAATTAAAGGTAGCTCTGTGCAACTGTACCTAAGCCACTGCTGCTGAAGCCTCTGGGGAGTGTGTTCATTTTTCAGCCTTGTTTCCTAAGGAAATGAGGCTGTCTGCCTCTCTGCCTTTCTGTCTGTCAGCATCTGTCCTCTCCGATTAATTTATTCATCTACTTGCCATTATCAAGGAGAAATGACCAAAGAGAAGAGTTTTCAAACACACGGAATTCCAACAAAGTTAACAGAACTTGGCAACTGAGGCAGGAGGAGACCCTGAAGGTCTCCACGGTGGGGAAAGGAGATGGAACTGGATCCAACCATTCCTAGGCTGGAGAGCAGGTCAGACCTGTTGACCTCAACAAGAATTGTCTGTGTCAGCAGTCTGAACTGGGATGGTCCTATTGTCCATCCAAGAATCTGGGAAATGTGGGAGCAGCCCAGGGAAACTGTCAAGGATGAGATGTTAGAGACATAACAGAGTAAGGTAAGACAGAAAAGCTCTTAGAAGAAAAAGATTTGAAAAACCAACCAAGGAAAAACATAATGTGTTCCCAAAACTTTGAACATTGTGTGTATTAAATTTCATCTCTGTTTTGACTGAAGCCCCAAAACTGGTTTTGGAACCAGATGTGCACATCAGTATTATTATGTCTTTTTTATTGCTAGGCAAGAAAAATATCATTTGCTTCAGCTTTCCTGGAACTGAAAGAACAGTGAAAGATGGCAGAGCAGGTTCAAGTTCCAGCTGATTATTGGATTCATTAGAAGTGGGTTGACTGAAGCAAACAATACAGGCAAACCCTGGAGGAAGCAGGGTGAGAAGGTCTGGGTTCTTTTCTTTGTATGCTGTCCATCCCTCCATCAGATTAGATATTTGGAACTCTTTCCAGACATTTTTCATTTTGTTGGTAAATAGGCATGCACTTGTTCTGGGATTTCAGTCCCCAACTGTTCACTTTATCCAAGGAGAAAAGCAGAAACATAAGTGAAGCTCAAACAATAAAATATCGGAATGGGTCAGGCCAGTTATTATTACATGATTTCAGGCTTTGAAAGGTCATTTATGTTTTCCAAGTTGGATTTATTTTTTACACTTATTTGTAATATTACCTCGCTGTGTTTCATAATGTCAGGGAAAATGTCTGGTTTCAGGCCTAAAATGTCAAAGCAGCATTTTCAAAATCACTCACCACTGAGCCAAATGTTTTTCTGTTGGAGTCAGTGGTAACAGTCCCATTTGCTTTAGGAAGCTCTGGATAGTGCTGAATGTCATGGAAATCCACATTTGTTACCATTTTTTTGGGCTGTACTCCTGCACATTCCCCTTCCTTCTCCTCTTCCATAGGCCTTTTCATATTCCTGGTAGGAAAGATAAAAGCACAACAGTTCAGAGTCCTGGATTCACTTCCAGTCCTTCCTAATGACTACAGGTTAAATCATGGAACTGTATTATGCCTCAGTTTACACCTAAGTGACACATAAAATCCCCACCTCAGAGAGCCTCACGGTTCACCAACACCTGGGAATGACAAAACTGCTGCTTCACAAGTGCCAAGTGTATATTATGGGATAAACTGTTCCTGTAGTGTTGAGAGATGTAATGTAGATGAAGCTGATGCAATGTAGACATATGTCTCCATCTGTGCCTCCATGTTAGGGATTATTCTGGATGCACTGACTGCAACAACCAGAATTTCCCTAGCAAGGAAAACCAGGGTTTAAAAATTTTAATAAGAAGAATCTCATGTTGATAAAACCTTAGCAGTGGCGTTGTTGTGATGAAAACAAAAAAGGGTGCAGAGAATAAATTAATTTGCTGTTCCAATAACTATGATCCAAAGTGGGGTGGTTTTTAATGGCTTGTCTCCCAGTCAGCCCACAGTGAAGCATTTCTTCTCTGGGACATCCCCAGTGCCATATTCTTAAGAATAGCTTTGCTTTGCCTACTCTAGAGATATCTTATGTCTTCAGCTGTGAGTATTGCCAGATAAAAAAAACCTCTTAGCACTAAGATTTTTTAATCCTCTAGACAAGATAAAAAAAATCCAACATCCCCCTATCGTTGTCTGCCCTCTCCTGTACCTTCCATTTCTATCACATCAGCTTAGAATTACCTGATAAGAGAAGTAGAATTGTGCAATAAATTTGTGCTTCTATATGGCAAGAATATTCCCTTTGACTTGTATTCAATACCTTGGTTTATGAACATTATCATTCTTCCTGATAGCCTGAGTTACTGCAGAGAATTGCTGTGATAGAACAGGATGAGTTGTGGGAGTGGGGGTTTCTCCTGGTGAGTGTTTGGTAGGAGAGAACCATCAGGAATATTGTTCTTCACCCTGGATGGATGTGTGGGACTGACTGAGGCAGCTCAGACACATCATGGACTCCCAGAGAATCTGATGAGTTACAACTCCTTCTATAAGAGTATTTCTTCCTCCTGTTTTAGCTGTACAAATTCCTCTGCCATACTACCTGGAGACAGGAACAGAGAAAGGGTTTGGCCCAGGGTGATAAAGAAGCAGAAACAAATAAAATTCTGGTTCCAAAGCACTGATTTGAATGATGCTGGTTGCTCAGAATATCTCAGACTGAGGTATCACAAAGCTATGGCCTACAAAGAATTAATACTGATCTCATTAAAACTTCTGCAAGTGTTCCAGTTTACACTGAGAGAGCTAAACCTTGTGTGGCAGCAAATATTGGTAGGACATAGCTCTTGAGCAATAAAGCTCAGCAATAAGAACTTCATGATTTGGTTTTGCTGTCAGATGGTCACAGTTCCACTGCTTTAGAGATAGCAAAGATCTTAGAAAAATGCAGGTTGCTCTGCTGTCCTTCACAGCCTCTAACATCCTGCTGCTCTTGGGCAGTGGGAAGCTGAGCTTTATTTAAACAATATAAATAATATTACTAGAAACAGTCGAATTACTTTTGCTTTTTAAAATCATATAGAACATGGTAAAATCCAATAAAATGAAAATGAAAAATATGCTTTAATTTCAGTCTCCACAATCAGATGCAAGAGTCTGTGTGCAAATGGATTAACATGCCAAAAATATAACTTGAGGCGAGAAGTGTAACTTCCCTCAGTAAATTAACATCAATAATTATAAGCTGTAAACAGTTGCAGATATAATTAAGATTCGAGGCCCAAGGGTTGCACATGCCTTGCTGCAACTGATATCAGACTCTGTGATCTTGATGTTCAAGTCCCCTCCAGAGACAGCAAAGTTAAGAACATCTCCCTATGTGGAAATAACGTATCGACATTTTAGGAGCATTTGCAAAGTTCCTCTCTCACTCTGTTTTAAAGACAAACTAGGCCCTTTGTCAAAAATTAGTTTTCTGGTTTTCCCTGTGCTATTCCGTTATTGTGCCTGCTTTCCTTGCAGCTGATGTGCTGGAACTTCATGCCAAAGCATTATTTTTTTAAAGGGTTAAATTAAGCAAGTTGTTACAGTCCCCTGCAGACAGAGAACTGTCCTCAAAGGGTAGAGGGGATTTATTTGTTAAATTTGTAAAAGGGGGAATAAAGAGGAGACAGAGGAGGAGGAAATGGATCCACTGTGTGGAAGGAAAGAAGCAGAACAGGTGCTTGTGTTTGAAATATCCTTTCAGAGCTCCAAATCAATGGGAGAAAGAAAGAAGGTAAAATTAGAGTAAGGGTTTCAAGTGAAACTCTTTGAGCATTTTTCAGGATGTGAAGATTCCTGGTACCTTTAAATGGAGTATTCAGAACTTTGCAAAGGCTTTAAAGAAAGCAATGGGTTGCCTATCATTATGGGGAAAGAAGCCCCAAACTGTTGGTTAAGAGAGCTTGTGCTTCAGCAAAGAATTGTTTCTGGTTTTGAGCTGAGGGCTGGACTATGATAGTGCATCTTGTGGGTATAATTTGCCTTCAGAGTTATAATTTTCAGTGAATTATTTGTATCACTGGAACTCCTTTTGTGTAAATCCTTACCCAAGTTATAAAGTGCCTTATGTTGTATAGAATTTTCTCTTTCTCCAAGAGCACCTGTTTGTGGCATTTGTGCACTCAGAGGACAGTGATGCAAAGGCCAGTCTATTAGGTGGGGGTGAGAATCAGAAACTACTCCTATTCCAGGTCCAGAATGGCCCTTCTTTCTGCACATAAACCATATATGAGACATTAATTAATAGTCTGACATTAATTTCATGTGATGGGAGCTGCCCATCTGTTTGTTCCACTGTGTGGGGAAACCCTCAGATGGCACTTAAACCAAATGCAATTTAGCTTCACTTAAAGACATCTGGCAGAGCAGTAAAAGATGGCCTAAGTGTCCATGGGAGAAAAGACCAGGAACATCATTTTATCCTTAAGGTCAGGGAAAATAAGTCTGTGCAGTTCTGGAATCTGTGAATGGGGTCTGGGTGATGTTCAGGTAATATATCAATGACTTAAATGTTTACAGCCTTTCAGTGCTTGTAGGATCTGCCTCTCGGGTGCCTTTGAAATGATCCCATCAAGGTGTAAACTTGGTGTAAATGTGCTTTTACTGACACAGAATGGCCCAGTCTGATCATACACAGAAATTTATACATTCTCAAAGAAAACAGCCTTTGAAGAGCATTGAAAGTTGTCGTGTCAAGCAAAATAGAGGCAAAGCCTTCAGCTCCTGGCTTAACAAAAGAGTGAAAAACAACTGAAGCTTAGGAGAATTGCTTGTCTGTTTGTAGTGATCCCAGTGATTTGTGGGGAGGCCACATCTTAGGAAGTTATTGCTGGTAACAGGCACATGCAAAGAGGAGATTGGAAAAAATGGTGCAACAAGTTTTTCTTGATCCTCCTGAAATATTTTTGTTTCCAGTAAAAGATACAGAAATGTTCACTTCACTGTTAAGAAACCGCTTGGCCAGGAAATTAGTAGAGGAGGAATATTACTTAAGTCATTGATTCTTAGAAAAAACAAAGCCACATCAAGCCAAGGTTGGCCTGGGAGACTCTGGATGCTTGAGGAGCAGAGGTAGAAGCTGCTCAGCTCTTCCCCCAGCTCCACTCTGCTGTTGTCATCCTCATTTTGCCACCTCACACTCCTCATTGCTGCTCTACCCGTGCCACCCTCCAGCCCTGCCTGGAAGTCTCACAAGGTGAAGGCAGCTGAAGTGTTACTCTAACTCACAGCACCTCTATAAATCTTTTAGTAAAGCACCAGGGTAGTTTTACAAGTGTAATGGATTTTTATTTTATTACCCAGCATGCAGTACATGAAGCTGCTTTTCCACAATGTATAAATTTAGTAAGGGAGAAAACTCCATTTTCCCCATTGCTCTGCCATCAGTGCCTTTCTGAGATCAGGAAGCATTTGGGAATGCTTCCACTGCCTAAATTCTGAATGACTAGAAAATAGGTTAAAAGTGCCACTTTGTACTGTAGCACTTCATGAAAGTGTGTTTTGTTTGACAGGACTTAATAAAAAAATCTTTTAATCTCTGTCACTGTGGGTAGGTGGGAAGGCCAAAAAGTCTAAATGTTTTAAAGGAAAATTTTAATTAGTATGCAAATTTGACTTTCTGCATTAAAATGTCATTTACTAAGTAAATGTTGTTGCACTGGAAGTTCAGATATTTGATAATTTTCTGTCAAGGTGCCTTTGCAAATTTCCTGAATGTAATAACAGCATTAAAAAAACAAAATGAAATTCTCCTTTTGTTGCACTGCACTGGGTCTGCTCCACCAAAGGCTGTGTGACTGGAATATCTTAAACCAGCCACCAGTTTATAGTGCTGGTTCTCCTTCCCCCAGTTTGCAAATGTTGTTGTCCTCTTGGTGCCTGCAGAGGTTTTCTGAAACAAGGGAGATGAGAAATATACCCTACATGCCATAAATTTAAATCATTGAAGCGTAGCAACAAAATGATTACAAAAACTATTGTAGTCATTAGAATCAAAGGAAGTGGTTGCCAAGTTATTGTCAGCCACCACTGAAGGTTACAGCAGTGCTCAACATTTACAGGGTTAGGAAAAGCCTTACACACATTTTGAGAGTTAACTGGTTTAATTGTCTCAATAAAATACACATTCCTGTCTCCTGAAGAAGGACAAGACCAAGGGTTGAAGGCCCAGCCTTGCTTTTAATATATTAAAAGAAACATTCTTATATAAAAGTGGTGGAAAAATAATTGTGAGACAGAAAAGAAAAATGGGGAGGGGAAATTTTAATAAAAGCAGGAAATTCCAAGTTTAGTTTTTTTCCTTCAGTGTCTGTGGGGTCAGTGGTTGCTTCTTGCCACCCTGAGTGAATGTGGTGTCTCAAACTGCACCTTATATGGAGCTCTTGAGGGATCAGAATCATGGCACATGGGAGCCATATGTTCAGCACTTGCCATCATTTATTGGGAGCCGAGTTCAGGGTTAAAAACTGATTTAAACATCCATATTTAGAGCTCCTAAGCACAAAATAAGGCACAAATTCTCATGAAAGTTGAAGACAGAAGAGAAAAAGCTGTGACCCAACATAGAAGTGGTTTTAAAAAAGAAGGGAATAGGCTGGGGGAAGGAAGGAAAAAAGGAAAAATCTGGTTTCTTTGAATGCCAAGTGCCTGCCCTGGGAATGCAGATCCCTGGCTTAGGGCTGGTCTGACAAGGCTGGTGGATGTGGAGCCTGAAGGTTTATTTGGAATGATGTGCTCACTCTGGATCCATCAAAGGTCAGAGGAGAAGGAACCTCTGCAGTGTGAGGAAAGGGGGATTGCTCTTTCCATCCTCACCTCATCCTACAAAGGTGCAGATTTGCCTGTGATATCCACACACATGGTGGAGAACAAAGTGACACAGCCTTTGGCAGAGCTTTCAGGTTTTGTGTACGTGTCTGCATAATTGCATTAACTGGGTGTCCCACATGAAGAGAAAATGTGCAGTTGTGCGTTCCTGATCTCGAGGCTTTTTTCAATAAATCTAGAAACTGCACACAACCTGAGGCAGCTGTGCTGAGAAGTTCTCTGTGTTCCTCACAGCCTTGTGCTCATTTGTTCATACCATTACCTGTGCTGTGACCTTGGCTGGATGGGTTTTTTGTCCAGGAAGAGTCACTGACCTGACCTTGGATCTGCCATCCCTGGCAGGGTTAGGGTGTGCTGGCAGGAGAACGTTCCCTGTTAATGGCTGTGCCTCACCTTTGAGTGGACACTGGACATTGGTTCCTGCCACTGTTAATTGGCCCTTTGGATGTGCATGAATTCGTTATGAAAGAACTTATAGTGGATTTTTCTTTTGCATAATAGACATTTTGCTGGTTAAAAAAGAAAAAATCCCCAGCAAAAACCCAAACTCCATTGCATATGAATGTTTTCGCTGTGTTAGCGATTTTTGTATCTTATTGGCAATGTTCTAAAGCACTGAAGATCGAGACTGCTCAGTTCCCTAGAGATCCTTGTAATTACAACAAACACTGCTGGAGCATGAAAAAAGTCATTTGGCAAAATGGTCCTCTTGGCTTCCTCTGTCTCATCCTCCCCTCTCTCTGACTTCCAAGTCCTCTTTGCTCAGTTTACTAGACAAACACATTGTTTGCTGTTCACCAGGGCAGATGTTTGTTTAATTCAGCACCTTCTGCTTCTTTCCCCAGCTGGAGGGAAGTCATACTGTTCACTCTTTTCTTTTCTCTTTACAAGACCTCTCCCCTGCCAGCCAAGGTGCAGAAAAGAAGGACAATGGTGCAGCTCATGACAAGTGTTCCAGCATTTCTAGGAGCTTAAGCACCATCTCCTGTATTCTATAAATGGCACATGACAAAACATAAAGAACACCTCACGGGATTGTCTCACTGTGCAAGGAGGTAATATCCAGCCACTGAATATTTAATGTAGAGAACAAGCCTTCTTCTTTTTGAAAAATCATGAAATCTCAACTTGAACTGACTCATGCTCTGATCCAGCTGAGTTCTGCTGGAACAACCCTGCTCTGGAGAAATGTTGCTGCTTGAGAGAATGTTTGCCTTGTAGTCTGGACTGTGGTGCAGAGTCAGGCTGCAGAAAGTCTACATAAAACCTGTGTATCCCTTTAGTGCACATTTGAGGGCTTAAGAGGGCATATAACTCACTAGATGCTGAGGAGTTGAGGCTCATCCATGTTCCAAATAAACTCTTGCCACTGAAATGTGTGTTCCAAGAGTCTCAAGAAGAATTTGGATTTATTCCTGCCCCTTCATTCCTGCCTTACATCCATTCCTGTGTGTGGATGACACAGTGCTTTTTCCTTCCTTGCAAATTTCCTCACAAATTTTTGGCTTTGTGCATATCTTCTCCACTTCTTGCCTTACTCATGCATCTGATTTCTCTATGTTCCCTCCACAAAGGATGGCTCCACATTCCAAGCACCAGGTCAGGGAACTTAACTCTGCATGGATTCAGCATAACAGAAGGATATTTTTCTTTTATTTTAACAAACAAAATAGTGCCATTTTTCCTGATCAGCTTGTGCATTTTTAACAAGTCCAGAGATAATGACCAGATTTATATATATGTAACTATCAATGCAGAGCTGGGCTTTTGTCTACATGCTGTATGTTTCTGTAAATAAAGAAGTGCTGTAATTGTCATCAGAACCATTTGTTGCAATTTGAATGCTTATAAACAAGGAATAGACAATGCAGGTTATTCATTACAGGCTGGAAAAGCTGTATATTGCCTTGTTACCCCTTGCAGAAGCCAGCCAGAAACTGGAGGTTTTGCAGTACTTGGTCCTGAGCGAGTCCTGTAGGGCAGAGACCATGATTACATCCCACAGCCCTGCAGGTTTTCCTGATAATGCTGCTGTATTTATTCCTGCTGTGCTGGAAACTAGCAGACCTATTGGAAACTTTAGCAAACCTTGCTGTGAGTTTCACATTTCTGTTTTACTGCAAAGCTCTTCACTTTTCTAGGATGCATTCTCAGATAAGCCAACAGAAGAAGGAACTATGTGAGCATATTATTTTTTTATCTCAAGATATCACTTTGGATTTAGCTCTGTTTCTGATCCATTGGAAAAATTCTGCATTATCAAACATTTTCTTGCAACAATTAACAGAATTCTCTTATTAGCTTCATGTGACATCTTTTTGCACAACTGGAATAAACTTTCTTAAAAAAGAAAAAAAAAATTACCCAATGAAAGAGATTCCACAGTTTTTATAGTACTGAAAGCTTCTGGGGACAAAGAAGTGGTACCAGTATGACTTGGAACTGAATTTGGCTCAACCTTCTCCAGAAGAATGAATCACAGCCTTGTATATGGCAACAATATAAATCCCTTGATTCCTTCTCTGTCCCATTCTTACCACATCCTTCTTATTTCTTGATTTTATAACTGCCATAGACTGGACAGAAAAATATTTTAATATTATAGCACTGTAAATCTCCCTTTCTTTGAAGGAATAAATTGGAAAGCTGATTAATTTAATGAACCCTTTCTAGTTTAGATCATTGCCCCAGGAAAGCAGCACTTACAGTTTTCTATCTCATTCTTCTAAAAGACCAGAATATCTCTGATTCTGTCTTCTGTCTTCATATTGGCAGTGTCAGTGCTGTCAGCAGACACAAACATCTCCATTTGATATTCTTATTTAACCCATTCAAAATTCCTGATAAACCATGAGGTTATCTTGGGATTTGTGGTATTAATTTATGAAACCTGTGAGAATTCATGGAATGCTAAACTTCTGGTTTTACCTGGGCTGGCAAGGTAAAAGATGTCTGTTGGAAATGATCCAAGGCACAATGGCATCAATGAGAATCTTCCCACAGACATCAAGAGACTGTAAAGCATCAGCACAGGTGCTGTGACTGAGGAAGAAGAAAGTTGGGAGATGCTTGTTCTGGCCATAAAAACTTTGTGGTGCTAAATTCAGTTTCTTAGACTACACTTGTGTGTTGAAATACTTAATTCCCTAAAGCATCATTTTTCTCTTCAAACTTATGATTCTTTACAATAAAGTGCAATGCAAAATGCCACCTGCCAAATTCTTCCCTTGTTTATGTGTTCATAAGAGATCAGTGAACAAAATTCTCCTTGTACTTCGTTGGTCTGAGAAGGTGACTCCATGTCAGTCTGTTGAAGGATTACTGGGGGCAAGCCCCAAACATTTTATGAGAGACAAAGGACCTGTGGATTTCAGCTCAGCTGCATAAATATCAGTGAAGGCAGGACTGAGTCCTTATTATTTCCTGTCCAGTGCATTTCTCCCATTTTGTCATGGCAGCTGTGTAGATGGAAACTCCCAAGATTTCTACAGCCAAGTCATCCTTCACCAATAAAGCCATACTGACTCACATAATAGATTAGGCTGTCACACTAAACCTGACAAACAACATTTAATATGTCTCAAATTGCATCCAGGCAGATATCCCTGTAAATGACCATCCCTACCACGCAGATGTTTCCCATCTCTTTGGAACAGCTCTGATGGTCAGGCCAAGCATGAGGCTCTCCTGCTCTTACCCATACGTTTTTTACCTTTAGCTTGCAAAAATAGAGCTTTTGCACAATGCAGGTCTGGTATCAGCAGTTCTGTATTTTGTTTTTGTCTTCTAACTATTCTTTTAACTTGCTCCAGCCTCAGGCTGGTTTGGGTTTTTTTCAGACAAGCTCTTCCCAGTCTGCCTCCTTCCCAGACTGTTTATGTTTGAAAGACATTTGCTGGTGCTAATCTTCACATCCTCACTTATTTCCCATTGGCCTTTCTTGTCCTTTTTTCCCATTGGGTTGAGTTTCGGTTGTATCATCTCCAATTGTTGTTTAACTTTTTCCAGCTCTGTGCAGTCAGCTTTCTGGTACACCATAGGGCTCCAAATTGAAATTTCTCTGGGCAGTTCACATTTCCTTAAATTTCCATAAGGTGAAAATCTTTTGGGACTCTTGCACTGGGTAATGTTTCAGATGCAAGGATAACCCTGTGCCAGCTGTGCAGAGGTCTGTGTGAGAGGAGTGATCAATGAGATGGATGCAGCACAGACAGGCTTTCTTGGTTATTCATCAGTGTATCTGATTGACCTGTGTGACAAATAAACCCTTGTGCAAATGCAGGTGTTTCCCTATCTGGCAGGAATCCCAGAGGGCTGCTGACCAAGCTGCTGAAGGATTTGGTGGTGGCCAGAACTTCTCAGCGCAGTAGCACCTTTGATTACCATGTGAGGACCTTTAGCTGTTTGCTGGAGGCCAGCTGCTGGAAAACATGCTAGCCAGCACATTAACTCATGTTTTACTCAATTCACTTGCTCCAGTAGGTCCTAGGGAACATTTTTATTAATCCTTAGGTATTAAGACTAAACCAGTTCAGATTTTGGTGATGTTACCCCCAAAGAAGTCAGTGGCAAAAATCCAGCTGAAGTCAGGTGGGTGCAGGAAGAGCATTGACACGAGCCAAGATATTCGGAGTCAGAACTTGAGCTCTGGCCTTCCAGAGCCTGATGTTTGGATGGAGAGTGCAGCCACAATGTGAGCAGATGCTCTGTCCTTCTTAGCCTCCCATTTCCTCCCTCTTGCTGCTACATGCCAGAGATTCACAGAGATCTCTCAAAGGCAGGGCTTTGTTTCTTCATCTACTTTCCGGTGTTGTGCTCTGCTTGTTTCTTTCAATTTGTCCTAAAAAAAAAAAAAAGAAAAAAAAAAAAAAAAAAAAGAAAAATTAGTTCTATGAGACTACAGGGAGGGAAAAAAAATTCTCAAATTCTCTGGAGTTTCTTCAGCATCTTGGCTAGAAACACAGCAAGCACTGTCATTATGGTTAGCAACAAAGGACAAGGCATTGCTTCCAGCAAAATCACCACTTACTTCAGTGCGGGTGAGATTAGGCCAGGAAAAACCCCAACTGAGTTTAATAGAGGAGAAACTGACTTTGGCTGAAACAATAAGCTGTGCTCCAGACCTGCAGTGAGAGCCTTAGATCCAAGTCTCAAGGAGGTACTGCCTTTCCTCTAGTACCTTCCCCCAGGGGTTCTGCTCATTATTCCACCAAGTCTAACAATCCCTCTTTCCCTCTCTCACAAGCAAGGTCCTTTGTCCATCCTCATTCAGATCCCCCCTTAGCTGAAATGGAGGAGTGCATGTCGTTCAGATAAGCACAAACTGTAATTAGGTCGTATTCTGGGTAAATAGTATGTGGGTGGGAAAAGGAAGGAAGGGCGAGGGAGAGAGAGCAAATGGAAGAAAGAGGCAGGGGTTTGGCTGGGTTACAGAATTGCAGCAGGCTTCTTGTAAGTCTCAAGCTAAAAATGGGAGATATTTGCATAAAAAAAGAGCTTTAATAGGTGCTATAAATTGGCATTTTTGGTGATTAGATAGACAGGTGTTTATCATTTTAGTAACTGTTAGGGCTGAAACTGTGTAGTACCCATTGTGTTCCAAGCCTCAGTTCCAAGGAGCAGGAGGTTTGTGCTGTGGTGGGGTGTGAGGGCAGCCCAGAGCCTGTGCTGCTCCCACTGTGGCCTCAGGAATCCTGATGCCTATAGGGAGCACCTTCCCTTCACAGGAATAAAGGGCAGCCACACGTCGTGTACGTGCCTTTGGCAGCTGCAGCCCAAACTAGAATGGTGTTCTACCACAGCCCCCAGGCAAGCTGGTCCCAGGATGGGAGAGGCAGTGAGGACCTTGTTCCCCCTAACCAGGACCTCTGCCCCAGTCAGCAGCTGACCCACATTTTCCTCATAATCCTTTTACAGATTAATTATTTGCTATTTAACTGATGAGTTTAGCAACACCTGGGAAAAGGATTTCCTTCACGTGGGAAAATGAGGCTTTTCTTGCAAGGTCAAAACCAGAAAACCTTATGAATTGTTTTGGCTGAAAAATTGCCAAGAAACACAAGATAATTCACTTTTTTGGACCATGTTTGTTTACTTTGTGATGAAATAACAAAAATGTTTTACGAAAGCAGACTCTTTCCTAGAAAATCAATGCTCTCATTTGACAAAGGCTTGATGGAAAAAATGCAGGTTGCTCTAGGGATTTGCTTGGGAGCTTGTCCTTTACAGAAGTGGTGAAGGCCAGTCCTTGGTTAGAGAGGAAAGTGCCATATCCCTCAGCAGCATGGTGCTGTCTGCAGCCCTTTTTCTGCAGCTCAGAGGAAATCCTGGTGTGTCTAAAGACCTCAGAGGAGGCTGTAGGACAGATACACCCAAAGTAAAGGCTGCCTTGAGATTATAGACAATCCCCACATGTTTCTTGTCAGTAGAACAGCTTTTGTTCTGCTTAAATTCCAAATATGAGATTTTGGCTTCCACTGGAAATCTACATGTTACCAAGGCTATTGAATTGTACATGATCAGCTGTGGGCCCCAGATCCAGTCTGATGATATTGATGTCTAGTTTCCGCTGGCTGAATTGGCTGCACATGTCAGCTTCCTGTGTTCTGCTTTCCAAGCTCAGTGCTTGCCGAAATTTTACTTCTCTTGAAACGTTTTTGTTGGTGTAATGAATGGAAAAAGTTTACCAGCATGCACTGTCTGTAAATCTTCACTGTTCTTTCTGAAGGGATAGACAGTTTTCCTTACAGGAGTTTATTTTCAGTAGGATTCCGTTCCAGGAGTGTTACGTAACGTTTACAGAATTTGAGAAGAGAACAATCCCAGAAAACATATTGCAGATGTACCTATATACACATTTATGTGCACACTGTATGGATCTGCTCCTATACCTGCACAACCCAAGGGAGGTCACAGAACCCTCACAGCAGGACCTTGCTTGGTTGCTGTGGCCACCTCACCTGCCCCCTTCCCGAAACTCCTTCCAGGAGTAAAAACGAGAAATCTGGACTAAGGCAGCTGGGTGTTGTCACCTTGTGTCCTGCTGTCCTGTTTGATTTCAGTGGCACCTCTGTCCCAGGCAGTGTGGGGGCTGTTGGCTGCCCTCAGGTCACTGAGGCATGGGGGATATTTCTCTGGAAAACAGGAGATGCCAGCAAGTCGACCCCCTTGGCTAATTCCTGTGTAGTGATGTCCTTTTGACATCAGACACCACTGGAAGAGCCTTGAGCAGCAGAAGCTGGGACTCTGGAAGCTCAGGTTTCCCTTCCAGCCATGTACACAAGTGCTCCGTGTTTGCCATGGAAGAATATATCTTGGAGGTGTTTTTTAATAGATCAGTGGTTTTGTGACACTCAAATCTTATTTTGAATTATGATCTAATCAAAACATTTGAGAGGGTGTAAATGTGCTTCTTTACCATTGGAGGATATTTCCTCCTACCCACAATGATTTCATTTATAATGTGTGGAAATTTTTATGTGACTGTAAAGTAGAGAACAGAGATTGCTGAGGATGCAGGAACCATGGAAGGGTTAAAAAACCAAAGCCTTGTTGAAGAATCTAGAGTGTTCTTTTGAGAGGGGGAGGGAACCAAGAATAAAATTTAATTTATTTCACACAGGCAAACTCAAGACAATAGAATTCCCTCTGTTTTCATCTGCAAAACCAATAGACAGACCAAAAAAGGAATAGAGGTGAAGGGTTATGGAACTAATATTTTTCTACCTTCTGTGACTGTCTTCAGGATTTCTTGTTATCTGCAGATATTGCTTTCAGCACAGTGACCTTTGAATAAACAGGATTGTGGTGTCCTGAAAGAAGAAAAATAAAAAGCACAGACAAATTTGAAAATCCTGTGAGGTCTGTGACTTCTTTTCCAGCTAAACTGGATACTCAGAGTAAACTTCAAATATTAAAATAGTAATCCATTAAGATCTAGAGAGAACCAAAAAAGAGTCCTTGCTTTAACTACTAATCTGCTCCTGCTTAATTCCATATGGGAAGAGTAGTTTAATTGGTGACCTTCTTGTGTGATTTTAAGAGTAAAAAATAAACTTACAGCATATTTAGCAAATAGAGCCATGCCAGAGTGGGGAGGGAGGAAACAGAAAAACTTTTCAGAGTCTGTATTGTTGTTGGAAAGTTTTTACCCAACTTTTTATTCTCTAAACATAAATATAGCCAACATTTTACTGCTGAAACTAATAATTTAAGAAACTTCTCATGAAAGCTGGAAGAACTGCCTTTCCCATTTATGGCATAGAGCTTGTGGTTCATATTCTTCAAATCCGTCAGTCAAAAGAAGGGAAAATATCTATGCATCTGCACATCCCATTATATCCTAACCTCTGGATGCAGAAATAGCATCTGAGCAGTGAAAAGCTGCTAAAGCCATCGATGAAAGCCTGTTATGGCTTGTTAGGAAATCTACCTGCCTGCCTCGCTCTAGTTTTTCATTCTTTCCACATGAGCAGCTTTCAGAAGGATTTCTGAGTGCAGATCCCACTACAGTAAACTGCATTGTTTCCTGTTCCAGGCACACTTTCACATTACTCACCAACTTTCCAACTGCCAGACAAACTTTGTTATAATTTTTCTACTTCCCTTGGAATATGGCATTTGAGGCTCTTTTCAGGGCTGCTCTACATAATATGCAGTGACTAGATACAAAACTATTTCCTTATAACATGAACTAAGCAAACACAAATTTAAGGCAAATTATGCTGAACCCTGGGCCTCCAGCCAGTCTTTTTGTATTATCTCATGGGAAGTTCTGATCTGAAACTAATACTGGCAATAGGGAGAACTTCTCCTGAGATGGAAATTTGCTTTCTATCAAGCCACAGTGGTATCAAAACCACCTGGAAAAGAGGCAGGGAACATCTCCTTTGGAGCTGGGTCTGACAGCAAAGCTCATGACCTCAGCACGGACTATGAGTGGTTTATGCAGAGTGCAGAGAGGCTTGGGAGGGAGGGCAAACATTTTTCACTTCATGTATCATTGCTCACAGCTCACTGCTGGGATTCTACCGAGTCAACCAGAACTAAAATATTGTGGAGAATGAAATTTCCTGGGTTACTGTTTTTGGCAGTTCTAATCACACTGGACAGTTGGGCACTGGAACCAACACAAAAGCTCCTCACCTTAATGAGAAAAAGACATGCTTTGTGGTGTGCTCTGGTAACTAAGGAAAAAAAAAAAACCAAACAAAACTTTATCCTTCCAAAACTGAAGCAGATGCTGAATATTTTCAACATCCAAAATAGTCTTTGCATCTGCATGTAGAGTAACATGAGTCTGTGCAATCAGAAAACGCGTCACCTGCAGATTTCTGAGGAGGACCCTACCTCATGTGTTCCTTTGCCATAGCTGCTCTTTACAACAGCCTAATCAAGTGGAGCTGAATGGCAACCAAAGCAGAAAAGTAATTACAGGGCTGGAAATGGAAAGAAAATTAGCCAGGAAAAATTAGTTACTCTCTCACCTTCAGTGTTCAGGAATGACAGACCTCTGTGTTTCATCTTCAAGCTAGAGAACTGCAACTGCTCCATCCCTCCCGTAGCAGTGTTCAGACAGTGTGTCAGAGTCACAGAGCTAAAAAATTCACAGCCCGGGCTGATGCTGGGTTCAAAATTGGTAAGGTAAAACTACCTCTTGTTGGTGACTTTGAGTCAGAGCAGGGTTTGCCTGTGTGACTGAAGTGTCCTGTCCAGGAAGAATTGTGTATTTCCCTATTCGCTGTGGTACCCACCCCACACTGCCAGCTTGCTCTGCCCTGCTGCCTCTAGAAGGGGAGGATGCTCCTGGTGCTCAAGCAGTGCTGTGTGGGGATGTAGAGATGGTGTAGGGGTCATGTAGTGGTGGTATAGGGGTGGTGCAGGTGTGCACATTGCTCCTGTGCTGAGGAAATCCCAAAAGCACCTGTAAACTCGGTGACTGAACATTTCTCTTTTCAAGCAAGCACAGTTGCTTGAAAATAAAAATACAAACGCTTACTTGGAGTAGTCAGCTCTTATCACACCCTTAATTTATCCCCATAGACTGAGGATGCCCTTGAAGCAGCCCCTTATCCCAGGCTGTCCCATATCCCAGGCTGTCCCATGTCCCTGGCTGTTCCATGTCCCAGGCTGTTCTGTGTCCCAGGCTGTCCCATATCCCAGGCTGTCCCATGTCCCTGGCTGTCCCATGTCCCTGGCTGTTCCATATCTCAGGCTGTACCATACCCCCGGCTGTCCCGTGTCCCCGGCTGCCCCGTGTCCCATATCCCAAGCTGTCCCCTGTCCCCGGCTGTCTCATATCCCAAGCTGTCCCCTGTCTCCGCTGTCCCGTGTCCCAGGTTGTCCCATGTCATATCCCAGGCTGTCCCTGTCCCGGCTGTCCCGTGTCGCAGCTCGGTGCAGGGAGCGCGGCTGTCGGGAGGCGGCAGCGCTCCCCGCTCTCCCCTCTTCCCTCTCCGTTCTTCCCTCTCCCCTCTCCCCTCTCTCCTCTCCTCTCTCCGCTCTCCCCTCTCCTCTCTCCGCTCTTCCCTCTCCCCTCTCCTCTCTCCCCTCTCCTCTCTCCGCTCTTCCCTCTCCCCTCTCCGCTCTCCCCTCTCTCCTCTCCCCTCTCCCCTCTCCTCTCTCCCCTCTCCCCTCTCCTCTCTCCCCTCTCTCCTCTCCTCTCTCCCCTCTCCTCTCTCCCCTCTTCCCTCTCCGCTCTTCCCTCTCCCCTCTCCGCTCTCCCCTCTCTCCTCTCCCCTCTCCCCTCTCCTCTCTCCCCTCTTCCCTCTCCCCTCTCCCCTCTCTCCTCTCCTCTCTCCCCTCTTCCCCCTCCCCTCTCCCCTCTCTCCTCTCCCCTCTCTCCTCTCCCCTCTCCCCTCTCCTCTCTCCCCTCTCCCCTCTCTCCTCTCCCCTCTCTCCTCTCCCCTCTCCCCTCTCCCCTCTCCCCTCTCCCCTCTCCCCTCTCCCCTCTGCCCTCTCCCCTCTCCCCTCTCCCCTCTCCCCTCTCCTCTCTCCCCTCTCCGCTCTCCGCCCTCTGCCCACGGCTGGGGCAGCGCTCCCGGGGGGGCTCGGCCGCCCAGCGCAGCTGGAGCCGCCCCGGCCGCTCCTCATCTCATCGGGACTGCGCCCAAGGAACTCGCTCCGGGGTTATTTGCAACACCCGAGGGCTCTCAGAGCTTTGTACGATTGCAAGTAAGGATCTCCGTGTGACATTTCTGCACGGTGACTCACGTTTGGACTGGTTTCAAATCAATAAATCCTCCTCAGAATGAGCCCCCCAATTCAAGCTGAAGACACATTCATCCTGTTACTTATGAGCACCCATGGCTTCACAATAGAATTAAAAATCCCGAGTTTGGGATGGATCAAAGTGGTGAAGGGAATGGGAGCAGTTGCCTCATGGCAGATTGCTGTGATGATACCCATGTACAGAGAAAGGTTCTCTCAGAGGAAGGACTGGGATCATTTGGATCTGAGCTGAGATGAGCAGGATCATTTGGATCTGAGCTGAGATGAGCAGTCATTTTAGGTTTCTTAGTAAAAATATTAATATCCATAATATTAATAATATGCTAAATAAAATGCTTCTGTTGGATATTACTGATGTGGAGACTGAATTTTACATTAATAGGAAGTTGGAAATTTTGCAAATATTTGCTTTGAAGCTCCAAGTCTGAGAGGGATGACCTGGTTATTTAATATTTTCATTGCCATTCCATCTCCTCCCATAAAATTGGCTAAAGAAGTGTAGTTTCTTCCATGCCCAGAACAGTGCAGGGGTCACCAGATACTATTCTGTCGAGAAATGGAAAATGCCACCATTATTAACTGAGCAATGAATGTTGAGCAGGAGCTGGTAGTAGATGGCCAAGATATTTGAAAAAAGTTTTACATAAAAAAAATAACAGACTTTACAAATTGTCATTGAGAGAGAGTACAGGGGTACTGTCTGTACAGAATGTTACAGAAATTAATATTTCAAAAATGTTTTCTAGAACCTTTTCTCTTTTAATTTTTTTTCCAAATAATTGCAACAGTAGTTCTTAAAAAAAACCCTCTTCAAACACAGAATCATTTCTGTTGTTGTAGAATTTTTTGAATGCCAAATACCTGCTGAGTTAATCTTTGGAAGAACAAGAAAAGTTTGTTCTTTGTATATGTAGATTGTTTCAGGGTATTGTTTGATTTTGCTTTTGATAGGGGTCATGTTTCTGGGCTTAGCTGGATAGTTTGTTTGTTCCTATTCATTAAAAGGGACCCTGCAGCTATTTGGGGAGGGAGTATGGTATTACATTATTATTGCTCCAAAAAGTATGGACAAAAATGTATTGTAAAAATTCCAAGGTTTCTGGTAGGAGTTCTCTCAGTAATAAATAGTCCCAGTCTGCTGGAGTGTGGTTAATATGCTAACATTGTATTGTGCTAATTAGATAGGTCCTTAAGGTACAGAGTTATAGTATATGGATGATTCTGGACGTAAACTATTGATAAAACAGTTTTGTGCAATAGTTAAGGGGAACAACTTTCAAGGTCAGCTTTGCCTTTGGTCACCTTGTCCCATAGCCCCTGTCACAGCACTGCACAGGACAGAGCCCATGATGCTTCAGGAGCAAGTAATGGATGCTGCTCAGAGTTATTCACACCCTGGGGCAGGAGACAGAGCCCTCAGATGAGATCAGCACTGCAGACACCAACACTTCTTGTAAGATGTTCACTTAACTTGTTCTGGTTGGCATCAGGGGTGTGGAACACCTTGCAGCAGTGTGCTTGATGGGCTTCACTTCTATAAAAAAGAGAGTAAGTGCAATGACCTGTTCTCTCTCCTCCTTAAGCTCTGTGGTTTGCCTGCAGTGTGGCATTAACTGAAAGAACTCCACTTGCAGAGGAAAAGCACTGGGCTGACTCTTCCAGATAAAGTGTCTGTGCTCTTGATTCACTGTGTCCTCCCAGAACAGAGTCCAGGGATCTCTTTTTCCTGGGAAAAACAGCAATTGTCAAGGAATTATTCCAAGAAAGACAGTTTATTCTGGAGTTACTAATCCATAGCAAATTCTTCTTGCTCACCTTCTGGTCAGAGCCTCACATTTGCAATGTTTCACCTGTTCAGAGAAATTTCACTCCACCAGTCCTCAGCTGGCCCTGCAGAGCCCGTGGGGCATTGCCAGAGCTGTCACTGGCCATGGTGATTTTCCAGTGGTCAGCTTTAATCCTTCCCTCCCCAGAGGAGAGGGCAACCTGCAGACTCTTTTTCCTTGGCTTTGTCTGTCTTTACTCTCTGTTACTATTTAGTCATTCATAGGATTATTCCACACTGCCAAAGACATGCTTCCCTTGCCACAGACTAACTTTTCCATTAAAAAATCTGAAGATATTTCAGCTTTGCTGTAATGCAGAGCAATGACAGCAAAATAGTATCTGACCTACAAAGTGCTCAGGAAACAGGGAGGGTGCCTGAGAATATTCAGTGCAGGGAGCTGCATTCCACTGGGCAAATAAAAACAACTGCCCACAAGCTCTGATCAGAATATTTGTGTTTCTCATTAGAGAAATCTTTATGCCCCACGATTTTGTCTTTTTTTTTTTTTTTTTTTTAACTGTGTCCACAGTCACTAGGAAGAAAGTAACAAAAAGACCACAGAACCAGTTTATTTAGGTACCTGTATTGTTATTTTGCAGCCCACCTGGCTGATGGTACTGAATGTAAATACAGCTGACATAGGCAATGTTTCATCACCACCCTCATCACCAGGAATTCTGTGGCTAGGGATAACAATATCCTGCCAGCACAATACCAGGGAGAAGTGATGAAGCAAGCCCAGCACAACTGGGTCAAATAAAACCTTTCTGCTGAGTAATGTCTGTGCTTCAGGTCGATAAGTCTTGGCTTTCATGTCATTTGGAATTTTTAATTAAAACCCTGTGGCTTCCGAGTGTTCATTAACATCTTCCCTTCATAGTTCTGACCCACATGACTCATTCCCCACCCTTGTGCACTCTAACTGTGAGCCCTGCTCAGATGTAACACCTTCCTCCTGGTGCTCTGGCAGCCTGAAGCCAAGGACACTCCAGCCTCAAAGGTGGAATAAAATTTGTGGCACTTTCTCAAGTAACACTGGAAAAAGGGCCATATGTTCAAAACTGTGAAGTCTCATCTAATTCTTTAATTTTTGAGGGGTTTATTCAAATTCTGAAATCTCAATATTTTGGTATTTTTTCTACTTTGAGTTTTGCTTCTCCTCTCCCACTGATTTTTTTTTTCCCTGATTACAAAGGAAGATTGAGTGTAAGGTATTCTGTAGTTCCTTTCCCTTTTCAGTGCCACTCTAACCTCTGTCACTTCATAAACTCTGTCGTTAGAGAGCAAAAAAGGGAAAAATGAAGATGAGAGAATTTAAAGCAAACACAAAACTTTTCAAAAGCAAAGAAATGTTTACTGTCAGCAGAATATTGTCTTCTCTTCCTTTTCCTCTTGTATCTACAATAAAACCAGAACTCACCACAGATTAAAGCCTCAACCCTGCAGTCTGACACCTTTTAGTGTCTTCCAGTGCTTAGATAAGATTTTAATACTGGATGTACAGTTAGCATATTAAGAATTATCATTACCAAGCATATGGTAACTCTCGTTTCATTAGTGAGTGTTGCTCAACATTCCATTAAAAAGCCATTGACAGCACCACATTTCCAACTTCAAAGGACCATACTTGTAATTCCAAGGATTTTATTTCCCTTTGAGAGTATGTATGAGCAAATTGCACCAAGGCCATCAGTCTGACCAGTGGTAAAATTCACTCAGTTTTCCACTGAGTCTGGATATTTTGACAAATATCTTCCATTTAAACTAGTGAAAAACCAGCTTTTTACTGCCTATGACCAACTGAAAATCAGCATCTACTCACAGACTATGAAGGCAATTAACCACTGACACAACCTCTCCGAGTTGTTGCTTCAAGACCAGATGCTCTCCTGAAAGCACAGCTTAAGCAGAAATGCTGCAGAAAGCCCTTGGTGAAATGCTGTGCCTTGTGCAGTGCACTCACACTCCCTGATTGTGCCACTTCTGTCCATCAGCATCAGCCAGGGGAGGCCTCAGGAGCTGGGCAGGATGTGCTGAGCAGATGTGAAGAATTACAAACTAGCAGAAGATGAAATAAAACAGATTATGGTAGCAGAACAGACTTTAAACTGAAAGGCTAATTAAAATAAGCAAATATATATATATATATATATATATATATATATATATATATATATATATATACATGTATTAAAAAATGTGTGATATCTCTTGTTACATGCAGATCTCTTATTTTTATCCAGTCCTAGATGTCAATGGGACTGGGCTGTGCCAAACAGTGTGAGCTCAGAGACTGCAGATTATTTTTCAGTCTGTTACATGCTGAAGTACTAAACTTTGGAATAATTTGCCTTATTGCTGGCAAAACCCCCTTCATTTTGTCTACAGCTAAAACATGTGAGTTGGTACCTTTTGTCAATTCACAGATTTCCAAGATACCCAAATTCTCCCATTTACCTTGCTCTGCAATTCACGTCATGCTGTTCTCTGCATGGGATGCAAAGATTTTGATCCATGCCACATGCTGCACATCTTCCCAATGAAGCAAAACCCCTCCCGTGCTGGCTGGTACCCTGCTGACATCCCATTTCTGCTAATTAGGACCCTGAGTAGTTAGTACAAAATATAAATGTGGCAGGATTCCAAGCTGCAAAAAGAAGGGAAAGTGAGGGAAAAAAATAGTTGGACAGCTAAGGGAATATGTAAATGTATTTAAAATAGATGATTCTAACTGCAGTGAACAGATGATTTTTTTTTTAATTCCGACTGGATGGCTTTAATCAAAAATGATAGTTCATACATCTGCTCTTTGAAGATAAGCCTGCAGTTACACAAAACACTTAAAGAAAGAAGCTGTGGTGTGCTGATGAGACCTCAAAAATTCTAACCCATGACTAGGAAGATTATAGTCTGGTTACTTCAGCAAGTTGCTAATTCTGAAATATTAGGCTCAGTTACTTGTCCTGTCTGAGGCATGAAAGGGATGCCTGTAGATTGTGCTGAAGCAATTAAGACATTTTAGAAATCATTAGTGAACTTTCTTGATTGAACAGCCATTTCCCCTCCAGCCTCTCCCTGACTCTTCTACAATTGTTTGACCTAGAAAAGCAGCTCTCCATCATCCTGGCATTTATTTTATATCACAGGATAAAGATTACAAACTAAAGCAAGCCTATTTCTGGGAATGTGGGGCTCCCTTGGAAAAGCAACCTCAAACTTCAACTGGAATCAAGGACTCCACCTTGATCAACATTATAAAATTGAATAGATTAGATTTAATTGCAGGAAAAATGAATCTGGTTTGATCTCAAGAAAATCTGATTTGATCTCAGGAAAATCATTTGCAGAACAGAAATGGGCAGAATGTTTAGTGAAAGAATATTCACATGCCTCATGCTGCCTGTGAGTAAGCACAGTATCTACTCACAATAGACAGTAGAATTAGTAATTAGTATTAGTAATTTGTGTTAATTGTATGATTGTATTGTTTAATCAAGACAAAGAAACTTAAAAGTCTTCAATACTGAGAAGTTTTCACAAATAGGAGTCTCTAGAGTGGCCTACAAAACTTTCCCTTTCTCCTGACCTTTTATTAGTGGGATTTTCCCATCCTTGTGGTCAGGTACAGGGTTAGGCCTGCAAATATTCATTGGGATTGTGAGATTATATAAAACACTTACATAAATTATACAACATTTTCTTTCACTTATTAGTCCTATGACTCCACAACTGTTGCAGCTTCTAAGAATATAATTACTGCTGATTTATTGGCATATGTGTTCCATGGTGCCATCCTTCCAGCTGGTACAAACAGCATCATTTTGGTTTGATCCAGCTGACCTGAGCTGTGCCCTGAATCTGCCTGTCCTTGAGGTTCTCACATCCAGCCATATCACAGCAACCAATAAATATGCAGATTCTCAGACTAGGGCAGACGTGGTGCTGCTGTAAATTATCAATTAACTTCATGCTTTTCTGTGTGTTTTTAAATTTTGCCCTGATCATTTGATTTGGTTTTGCAGGACAGTTTTGCTGCTAGTTTAGTACCCATGGACAGTGGAACTTCCTCATAAGTGGTACTCATTCCCCCTGACAATCCCATTTCAAGTCAGCAGCAACACTGTGTCAGTTGTAGACTAAAAAGAAAAAAATTAAAAATAAAAATCTGCTGTCAAGGGGATTTGAACAGGCAAATATCTTTGCTACGTGTAAAATTAATCATTGCATTTCTGCTACTGACTTGTTTTTCTATTTGTGTCACACAGGGATTCTTAAATGACCTAATCTTGAATCTGATGAATTATAGCCTGGAAGAGCAAGGTGTTTATTATGCTCTGACAGAGAATGGAATGATCCAGTGTTTGTGGGGTTTCTCTTCTCCCCTGCTTTGGGGTCTGTTTGCCTCTGGTATCACCTCATTGATCATTCCTGGAATCTACCTTTCTGTAAATACTTGGAAAGGATTTTGAATTTTTTTTTCTTACCAACAGTATTTTACACTGCTAAGGGCAAACCCAAAACAAAGCCATGCAGGTACTTACTTGCTCGTATGAAACGTAATCCTGGGCCCAAAATTAATCTCAAATTCAATGTTGCACCTCTACTAAAACCAAGGAGTTAAGTCTATCCCCAAATTTTGCATATGATTCCATGCTTTTAGCTTCAGTAGGCCTGCAGGGAATGCATTTGCTAAACAGCTTAACTCAATAGAAATGTACTTAAGCATGTCCTCAATTCGTTTGCTTAAATGGAGCCAGGGCATTTGAAGCTAATAGAAATCATTTTAATAATTTAAACTTCACTTTTAAGTTTAGTACATTACACTCACATTTAAAATTGATCTACTCAGAAATAACAGTATTTGAGTTTAAAAATGGAAGAGTAGGAAATTGTAACAGGCTGCCCAGAGCAGCGGTAGAGTCACCATCCCAGGAGGGATTTGAAAGCCATGTGGTTGTGGCACCTGGGGACATGGGGCAGCAGTGGCTGGGAGGTTGGATTCAATCATCTGAAGAGTCTTTTCCACCCTAAACCATTCCACAACTCTATGCTATTAGTGCTGACACAACCCCAGCTCTGATGTTTTCATGCTCACTTTTCTTCTCTGTGAAGACTCTGATCAGCCTTAACTCATTCTTGTTTTTAACTTCTTTGAAGGGATTTCTTACACTGGTACTAATACAATTAAACTCAGTATAGCAGAAAAGGAATACTTCCTATGAAAGTAAGACTTATAAGGAAGATGTTTCTCCCATACTTTTTATTTAAACACTTGCTTTTGTGCTTCTTTATAAAGTACAAGGATTTCTTTGCCGAAGCTGTCACTAAAAGACACTGTGCTGTCAGTGATTTTCCAGTTGCTTGGCCTTAGTTTGTTGTACAGAGTTTTACCAGCTGGTGTTTCCTGAAATCTACATCATCAGGTCACCAGTTCATTAATTAAAATTGCACATGT
The DNA here is from genome assembly GCF_050655825.1 of Lonchura striata. Lineage (NCBI taxonomy): Eukaryota > Metazoa > Chordata > Aves > Passeriformes > Estrildidae > Lonchura > Lonchura striata. The sequence continues at coordinate 12,773,432 of NC_140722.1, forward strand.
AGCCATTTGTAATTTTCTGATAGAGACTCCTGGCCTTGCTGGTGCTCGGGGCCTTCTACGTGACACAGAGTGGGAAGGAGGCTGTCAGGATATGGCTCTGTCTCCATGGATTTCAGAACATTTTACAAATACAGGAGCTAGTCATGCTTTCTTTCTTTTCTCCTGCACCAAATTTCAAGACAGCTTTCATGCCTTCAGTGAAGCTAAAATATATACATATTTTTGCAGTAAAAATACGGTTTTCTCTTCTTTAAATTAATTTCCCTATTGTGAAAAAAGAAAAACATTTGTCATTCTCATTTCCCTATTTGTTTTTAAATGAAAACTGAGTCGACAAATTTTCCCAAAAAAACCCCCAAAAAACCAAAAAAACAAAAACCAAATAAAACAATGGGGAAAAGCAATTTTCCATCCAAAGATGGATGTTTTATGATGTTTTCTGCTGGGTAATAGTAAGCATTTTACAAGTGACAGAGACAAGTAGAATTTACTGTTTTAAAATATGAATGCTGAAGTTTTACAAAGTGGATTTAGCAGAGCTAAAAACTTGTGCCTGCAGAGTTTCACCTGGATTTACATAGTTCTTCACTGCTGGATATAGAATTCCATGTCACGCTCACTAGATTTTTTTATTCAGGGCAAATCTCACTGTAGCCAACTCTGTTCTTTGTTCAAGCTTTCTATCCACAATATTGTGGCAATTGCTCACATTCCAATTCCAGGTTCATTAGAATATCAACGATGAGGTTCATGGCCACTGCATGTACTTGGATATTTACTAATAATTTCATCATTTTGATTTGCAAATCTTGCTCTTTGTACCTTGCTGGGCCCTGTGATGTGTCCTGAGGGTTTCCAAATGCTGCATTCCCAGCTCTTCCTTGGGAGGTTGGATTCTGTCTCATGAGATGGCTGCTGCAGACTGAAGCACAGTCAATTAATTTTGGTTTGCTTATTTTAGATGCTCCATTCTGTTGAATGATTCAAGGTAAAATCCTTGTGAGATGCTTCGTACCCTGAACATCTGCCAAAAGCAGTGGATACTGGAGTTCATTAGGGGTTCTCAGAAGGATTTAGTAACTTTGAGGATTTCTGTACAATGTAATTTCTGTGGAGGAGGAATGTCTGTAGGAAGGATCTGTTTCCTAAGGAGCTCTTTGAGTTCCTTTTTCAAGACTCATTTTTGTCCTCCAATGCAGCGATTGCAGAGCTGTTACAATCCAAGCTGTTGTCCAAGGGTGTTTATCCTTCACACAACTCTTCCATGTGTATGTTCTCACCTCAGTGTCTGAAATGTAACTTCATTTAAAGGGCAAGTGGGAACATATGTTGATGTGGTGTAGGAATGGCAAAACAATTCCTTCCTGAGCTTGTTGGTGGCATCTCTAATTCCACAGTTGCAGCAAGGCAATGTATAAATAGTTCCCATAGCAAAGGAGATTGGCAAGCTGGGAAATTTGTAACAAAACAAGAACCTCCTAAAGAGATGTAGCCCAGAACTGTCAGAAAATCATCTCTGGCCCAAACTTCAGTGTCTGGTGCATCAAAGACCTTTCTTCTAAGGGCAGTAGATCTTCATTACTCTTGTGTGAGGAGTGAGGAACTCTCATAGATTTAATTTGCCCCATTACCTGTTTAGATTGTTACTCAAGGGGAAGATTTGGGTTGATACACATCCAAACCCCTACAAAGTTTTGCATTGATTTTATCTAAACAAATAAACAGTACATGTGTGTTATAAAACCAACGCAATTACACTGGATTGCTCTGGTGCTGGTTGTTCCATACCTTGTCTTTTGTGAGCTGAGATCTTCCCTCTCCATGGATATCTGCTCTGCTATGCCATTCCAAAAGCTGCTATTAAGCTTTGTGCATACTCCAATATTCATTGCCATGGATTTCTAATTACACTGCCATGAGCTCTGGCAGATATGTCCATATAATAATCAATAACTGTCTTTGCCACCCACCTACCACATGCATATACACTTAATATTAGAATCACCCACGGAATTAATGACTCTCTATGAAGCAGAGACAAAAAGGAAGAGTAACTATCTCCTGTAAAATAATCTCTTTCTTGGTGTACACTGACATTGATTCACCCCAAGAGGAATATTCCCGCTGCAACTTCTATAAAACACAGAAATTGTTCAGTAATTGCAAGGGCTGAAAATTAACATCAGGTGGCCGTAATTTAAAACAGGATGCCATAGAAGAAGAGTGGACATTTGGGTACCTGTGCCTAACCACCATTACGTAAAGGAAATGTGTAGGGATTACTTTAATGCAGTCCTATTTTTAAGAGTTAGTAGGGTGGGTGGTATGGAAGCAACAACTCCAGGCAGCCCACAGTATCTTTCTTTCATGCACTTCTTTTCTGTAGGGAATATTTGCGTTTGCAGAGTCCAAAGAACTGGCAACAGACAGAAACCAAATTTTCTGTTGACTCGTGGGCTTTCCTTTTCAGTGCTGACTGTACCTTTCTGAGGCACAAAACCTCAGAGCACACTCGTCTGCTGTGTCCTGGAGGTGACTTTGAGGCGTCTCCGTGGTAAACAGTCTCCATCCCTGCTCTGTCAAAAGAATTGCCATTTTAATAGCAGGTTTATCCAAAATGAAATGTGATGTGGTCTTCTGTCTAGTAGGTAGAAACCACATCATATATTTAACTGAGGATTCTGTCTGGCAAACTTTCCAGTAGATAGTTACTGATTCTTTTTTAACCTTTAGGACATTGATGTCTTTAGGAAAAAAATTGTCTAAATCTGGATGAGGCTATTTCTCCTACTTCAGAAAAATATGAAATGGGAGAGGGGAGATGACCACAGTTTCTCTCTCACTTGTACAAGTCTTTGGAATATTTAAATTTCTCTGTACACTGTCTCATAGGCAGCCTAGCTGGTACTGAACATCTCTTTAAACTTTTCACTTTACACAGATTAGACTTTTGTGTTTGTGGACATGAAACACAGAGATCCTTCAAAGTACAATCTTTATTCAGGAAAATTTTCAGAAACACATAGGGCATCACCAATCTTTTTATAAATTGTAATAAATTCTCGTTTCTCTCTGGACAGCATTTTGACTCACTTCAATAAACTCTTTAAACACTCCACATCTATCACCAGGGCCTGGAAATTTGGCAGCACCCAAAGCATTGGTGATCTAAATCTGCTGCATGTATTTAAGACATTGATGATTCCTTTCCATGTTGGTGTCCCTGCTCTAAACATTCTTGTTCTAGCTGGTAATGTGAGAGCTGCATTCTTGGTTTTCAGTGTCTAGTTAGGACCAAAAATCTGATGAAACTTTCCCTTAAAATCTATTGTTTTTAACCTACTCATAGAAAGGAAATCAGGCACTTTGTTAATTAATACCACTTTATAAACCAAGGAATATTTTACTGGGTTTAATTTAGGCATCAAACAAGTTAAAATGCAGAGTTCTTTCAGCATGCAAGGAACACTGAAGTGTGTTCTATCTTGCAGCAAGAACTGGAATTAATGTTCCATTTTATGCTGTTTCTCATTCTCTGGAAAGTTTGAAGTATCCAGGCAGATTAAAATGAGAAGGGAGCTGAGGAAATGCTAATTGTCCTATGTTTCTCTGGAACTTTCATTTATTTTTTTTTCCAATTTGAAGCAAATCATCACAATGAATTTACGCTGATGGGTGCACAGATTTAGGGATGCTTCGTAGCAATTAAAAAGGTTTCCAAAATCAATTGATTTGAGTAACAGATGAATTCACCATCTATACCTGTTCAGTGATCTTAAGAAAGGTTCCTGGTCAGCAGGGTTGGAAAAGTCTTGCTACTGGGATGATCTTTACTTGTTTTTTATATCCAGACCCAGGAGATTTTGTTTTATGGAGAGCTGTGGCTGAAATAATCCTGAAGTTTGCATTCACATCAGAGCTTTTCTCTAAGAGCAGATTCCCCCATTGGAGCTGGAGCAGCCTTTGGTTTGGCTTTTGGAAATGAGCAGAACACACAATATTTATTTGCGAATTATGAGGCGCTGGCAGCTGTAATCCTGATCTGTGCCACCCTCCCTTAGCCTCATGGGAGCTCAGAAGCTCAAGGTCACCCAAAGTGTGTGGCAAAGTCAAGAATCAATCCAGCCTGACTCTGTTTTGAAGAGCTTTCCCCCCGTGCAGGCACGAGCAGCCTCCGCTGGTGACAGCAGCCGCAGCCGTTTGTCGCCCTCCGAGCCATCGCTGCCTCGGGAGGGCTCTCAAACTTCCACAGCACTCACAAAATCTTAATGGGTTTTGCCAAATGAATTAAGAGCCCTTACAGCTTCCATGCTGTGTACCATGGCTTTTGAAAAAAACTTTTGTCAGTAGAGCAGTAAATCTCTTGGAAGCCAGGGGAGGCAGTGAGGGAAAGAGCACGGATGGGGAGCAGTGCTGTCACCCGTTTGCCCGAGTGAAAATGATAATAAACCATTTTGGTGGGCAATTCTATAAATCAGTGATAAATAATTGAATGAACATGAATGATTTGTGAATCTTTTCCAACTGCTAAAGCCCCAAAACAAGTCCAATAGAGTTTTTTCATTGTGCTTCTGAAGCTGTGTTAGTCTAATGATTGTTAAAATTTATATGATTTTCTGCCTTAGTTCCCCATTGGGGTTAAAATGGGCTGGACCTATCACATTCCTGGACACTGAGTATTCCCTCTTGCAGATATTAATGTTGATGAGTCTTTTTTTCTTTTATTGCCTTTCTTAAACAAGCAGGCTGAAGGATGGCACCACTTATATTTTGTAGTGTGACAACAGATGCGTTTCTGCTAAAATGTGCAACTCAGAATTTTTTTTACAGAGCCTGGCTTAAAGATGTCATTGCACAAGCCTTTTCATTAAAAACCTGATTTTTCAAAGCTCTGTAATCTTTCTCATAAAAGCTGGATCAAGACTGGTACTGAGCATCTGGAAGGTCAATTTAGTGGTGGATATTTGTTCCTTATTTTTCTCTCTTTTTTTTTTTTTTTTTTTTTTGTTTGTTTGTTTCTAAGAATGAAAAACAGCTAAAAATGTTGAAAGTGAGAAAAGAAAGAGTGAGCAAAGGTATCTTGAACTTCTTAGGTCTCTGTTCAATTTGGCTGAGCTAGATTTGTTTTCTTCTAGGTCCACCTGCTGACATGTTAGTGGGATTTAGATGTAGTCTGTAGGATCCTGTCAATAGGGTTCAATCAATAGGGAGATGAAGAAAAAGCCTTTACTATCTGTGGGCAGGGAAAACAGTGATTTCTGCAAGGGTTTATCCAACTAGTACTTTATCTCAGTGGTTTTGTAATTCTTTTGTTTTTTCCCTTATATAGAAAATTCTAAATCATAGTTAAAGTTCCACTTAAAGGAATACTAAATCTAATGCAGATTATTATAATCATAAAATTTATCTGACTGCAACACAGGCTTGCCTGGCACTGGAGCAAGCTCCGTTTCCCAGAGTCAATTCTTAGCAAGTTCCATTTACCTGATTCGTGTTCAATCAATAAACCTGCCTCTTGTCAAAATGTGCATCATGCCAAGGTCCTGCTTGATGCACCTTCAGCCCAAGAGTCTGAAATGCTATCCCAGCCCAGCAAAATGGTTGTTTTATCTGCCCCTAGTCACCAATTGACATGTTTTTCTTTTCCTCGGATGTTAAAACCAAGAAGCTTATGAGCTTCTAGGCAGACCTGTAGCAAAGCTTTTGTACCAGGGGAGTTTTGAATCCTGTCCAGCACCTTTGACAAATGCTGAATTGCTGCAAAGCACCTTCCAGCTGGAAGAGAACTTCATTATCTGGTGTTATTTGCCTCATGCTGCCTACAAGTCCAGTGTCAAACCTGCAGGGCTGACCTATCCGTATAGAGTTGCTAGACTGGGCTAAATGACCTAATCTATCACTTCTCTCCCTCTGACTTGTTCCATACACCTACATTCATCAGGAAACCTCAGCTAATCATCCCCATCAGGATGGGAGTGGGAGCTGGACATGGGAATTCTTACTCAGAGTTACATTCCTCTGGAACTCTCTGCTCCTGGAACTCTACCTGACCTTTAGCTCCAAAAATGTTTCAGGATAAGTTATTGCCCCAGCCCCGCTTCCCCTCCTTCCTGCACAGCAGAAGGTGAAATAAGTAGTTAGAGGAAACCTGTGCTCATTTGGCTTCGTATTCATTGCAGCAAAAGAAGTTAGGAGAATTCTGTTTTGCATTCTACTGTGATTAGGCTGGATAAAATTTTAGCTTGTGTTTTGCACTCTCTGGAGATCTTTGGGTCTGCAATTTCTATTACTCCAGATCTGCCTGCCTGCCCCTCTGCTTGTTGAATATTATCTACTTTTTCTGCCATCTCTTCCTACTTAGTACACTGAATGAGAGCACTAATTAGACTCTGGTGCCAATTTACTGATGCACCATCTTCTGCTCACCCCCTGAGAGAGGGATTAGCTAAATGCGACAGCTCTTCGTCTGAGTTACTAGCATATGATATTTGTTGTAATTCTGTCATGAATGATATCTGCAGAACATGCAATTATAGCCTTCTTCCCATATTGAAATCTACAGAGGATTCTTTCATTTCCCTTGAAGGACAATCATACCCTGTGCAACACTTTTCATAGTTTTATGGCTACAAGAAGTTTCTAGATCCTTTTTTTTTTTTTTTTTTTTTATAGTGGGTGGGAGAGAAACATTGACTTTTAAAGCTCTGTATAGTTTTTTCTCCTCTACAGAAACACATTGTCTTTCCAGCTATGGCTATAGAGAAATTTGTTATGCTGAGATAAGCTGCACATGCAGTTCACTGTAACAAAATTTAAAGTAATGAGGTAAGGGAGTATATTTACAGTTTTAGCAGGGGCCCACCACAGAACACAGAGCAACATGAGCTGAGTGGATTGTGAATACCCATTTTATCTATCTGCATAACATTTATCGGCAGCACATAGAGAATGAGTTTTGAAGGCATGAAAGCTGTTCTGATATAAAACAATCCAAAAGCAGGGCTGAATTTCAAATATTGTGAAACTCTCTGCCTGATCTGATAAAGGCAAGATCAGAATGCTGCAAATTAGAGCACACACTCTGTTCTTGTACTGCAATAACCCTGAAGACCCCAGCCAAAGACAGGGATGTTGTAATTCTGACCATACTGGCCAACGCCAAAAAGAGCATCTCAGGCCCAGCAGGATCTGTGATAAAAGAGGTGTGAGCAGACTGGCTATTGCAGAGGTCTTGGCAATGACAAGTGATTCTCAAGGCCAACTGCAGTTGACTGATTTCCATTAGGAGTAGCTCGTTACATGCTAAATCGGCCACTGGGTGTTTTGTTCCTGGTTTATATTTAGCTCTGCATAGACCAGACCAAGGCAGATGAACCTACCTTGTTTATCATTTTGGAGCTCCAGTGGAAAGGTTTTAAAAACCTCTCTTCCTCTGCTGCCTTCTGAAGTTCACTAATATAAAACAAATCCTCTGATCTTAGTGGCTACATGTTGGTGTAATTTGAGCCCTGACAGAAGTGCAGTTCACCCATTTAGTGTTTTGTAGAAAGGCACCAAGGCAAATCCACCTTCCTGGTTTAGGGATTTTGTTCTGAAGCTGCTTTTTGATATTCAGTCTCATACAAGCATTCAGCAAACTGCCTGGTATACCCAGCTAAGGGCACAGACAAACAGGGAAATAAAGGATGCACTGGTCATCACTAAATAACTAGGATGTTCTAGTAATAAATAAATTTTTGCTCCAAGATGGGAAGCACATGGATTGGTTTGATTCAACCCTGAGCAAAGTCAATTAATCAAAACACACATACACTCAAAAAAAAAAAAAAAAAAAAAAAAAAAAGAATCTAAGGGCAAGAACTGCAGGGATTAATACATTTTCCTAGCAGCTGAGGAGAATCATAATAGAACCAGAGGTTTCTAGGATCTTGCTATGGAATTTTTGTCTTTGAATCTGCAGCACTGAAAGTCTTGTGTTCCCCACACAGTGATAAATTCTCTTTTACAAACTGGGCTGAGAAGGAGGAGGGATGGAACTGGGTGGAATCAATTACAAACCATATCAGACATTTAAGTTTAAACACAAGACCTTGCAAAGGCTTGCATGAAATCTTACTAGCAATATAAACAGGACTGGTGCCAAACTAAGCACCAGAAGTATTCAATAATAAAATACAGCTGTCTGCATTGGCACCTACCCATGAAAGTTTGTCATTTTTACTGTTAGAAATGCTGACAAAGAGAAATCTAAAAAATGAAAACATTTTTTTCAGAAGAGGGAGGTTTTCATGAACTGCAACCTAAATATTCATTTAACACTGGAACATTCCATAAAAATAATTTATAACATAATTTCTTCTTAGAAACGCATTTTGACAGAGTTCTTTTCAAAGACTTTGGTCGAGCTTGGCAATGGTGGTAGATTTGCTTTCAAATCCATAACTCTTAATTATTAAAAGACTCTCTATACACTTCTCTTGGATTCTAGGGAGGCACATCAAAGCTGGGGCCCCTCTTTGCTTTGGCTCAGTGCACACCCTGTCAGCTGAGGAGGAAAGGAGCCCAGCCCTGAGCTCTGTGAACCTGAGACACGAATGCAGTCCCAGGAAACTTGCCCGGGTTGGAAATATTTCTGGGAGGGAGCTGTGCCCAACTGGACCCTACATAAAGGCTGCTGCAACACCTCTGACTCACTCCAACTGTGCTTCCAAACTTCTTCCCTCTTCCAGTGGGACACCACCCATTTATCCTGTAAGGTCTTCCACAAACCTTCTCCCCCACCTGCAGCTCTAATGTCTCTGAGCAGTCAGAAGGAAATGTAATGGTCCCCCCTCAGAATTCTCTAGTTTGCCCTATGACTAAAATCCTGAGTTTTTAAAGCATAGTGAATAATAATAATAATAATAATAATAATAATAATAATAATAATAATGGGTTTTCTGAACTTGCATTGACAATGAAGTGATGTATTTGCTTGCTCTTCAGATGACCTACTCTGAACTGTAGTGTGCATTATTTTTCTTTGTACCAAGACTGAGGTCTTTAAACTAAGAGACTATTAAGTGTGCAGAATTCCAGACTAATGCATAGGAAAAAAACCCAGTAAAATTCTCCTCTTGTTAAAATTACAGTTACTGTACTGTTCTGCTTAAAATACTGCAGTCATAAAATTCAGATTGAAAATTATATGAGCAGTCTCAAAGCAACTGCCATCAACAGTTCTCCTTGTCAGTCCTGTACAGTTTAAGTACTGATTAAACTCTACAAAGATGGTCAAAAATGACATTTCAACATTGTAGAGCTGGCTGGGCTCTGGGAGTGCTTTGAGCTTGCAGGTTATGCACAGGCCAGCAATTATTAATGTTTAACTGAATGACATTGAAAGTAATGAGAAGACTCTGTAGCTCTAAAGGAGTAATTTCTTTAAAGGCTAAGAGTGACTGTTATCATTTTTTTAAATTCTATATTTATTCCAGCTTAGTCCTTAACTGTGAGCCATGCCATGTAATAATAATGGAACTGCTCAGACAGCAATTTACCAATGTGCTTGAGGCCCTGTCAAACCATTTGGAGTGATGCCATAATCAAATTCATAATGTCTTATCTTTCTCAGATAAAGTAATCATCAAAGGTGTACTGGCATGAACAGAGAGAAAATCCAGGGCTCAGACATGCTCTAATGTAGTGAGCTGTGACACAAATTGGGCTGTCCCTGTTTTGCCTTTCTTCTCTCTCCATGTTTCCCATTGGTCTGCCAAGGAAATGCTTCTGGCTTTGTTTTGTGCCATCTTCTGAGAAAAAGGATATTTAGAAAGGAAAATAAATGGAAAGAGTTAAAATTTCAGTTAGTGTTGTATCCCCATCACTTTTTCTTTTTTTCGCAGTTATTAGCTGCCATTTTAGAGAGCAAATCCACTGAGATTTTCAGGTAAATCAATAAAATATTGTTTTAAAAAATGGAGTTATGTGCATTATCTGTCCATTACTCCATTATGGTTTGCCCTCAATCATGGAAGTGAGTCCAAGGTTCCCAAAAGGCAAATCACATTTGTAGTTAACCTAAAGCAGTTTTCCCATATCAGGGAACTATTTAAGGTCTCTTTTCTCCTTGGTAATTAAGCATGTGCCTATCACTAAGCATATTAGTAATACTACTGAAGTCAGTGAAATGGTGAAATACAGATGCTTATATATATAATATCCATAAAGAAAATAAGAAAGGATGTCACTGATCAAGGGCAACAAGAATTAAAATACAAATCTACAGTTGTGCAATAAAACACACAGGGAAGGAAGAGACAAAAAATCTGATTTTTTGTTTTAGAGACATCTGGTTTGAAAGCCAGTGAAAGAATTAAAATGGTCTTCATGGGTTTTTTTCTTTTCAAATTTATTTCCCTGATATTTGGCCCAGGCCAACTTGAACATCCTTTTGTGCACTTGCTTGAAGTTGTTTCTGGTTTAAATATTTGTTCAGGTCTTGATGCTGTGCTCACTCAAATGCTTCACTGATGTACCTGAGGCCCAGACTCTGGCACAGCCTCACATCTTCTGGGGCATTTTATGCACTGCAAGGCAATGAAATCCCAGTTTTCCAGGGAGCTGAGGAACCCCAGCTCCCAGGGACTGCAGGGAGAGGGGCAGTGGGTGCTCAGCACTGCTAAAGAGGTCTGGGTGTATCTGCAGGGCTGTGTGCTTGTCAGTATGTTAATTTTGGATAATTAGGAAATATCTCTTTTCCACTAATGTACAGAAAGAATTAAGCCATACACTGTTTACATTTCCAAGAACTTCTCCACTTGAGGAAAGTATATATGAACAAAATATTTTCAGCCTTCCTTTCAAACACTTTGATTTTGTGTAGTCACTCATATTTTATTTCCTAAAATTAATAATACTCTTTCAAAAGTTACAAAAAAGTTGGATAATTAAAGGGCCCAAGTGTAGATTTAAAAAAATGTTATCTTCAATCTATATTAAGATATGTAGAGCCCACAATTGTACTATTTTGATGGGGGAAAAACACACAAAAAATCAGTATGAAAATGTACTGCGACACTACAGAATACTAATCACTCCTACACAGAGAGAGCCTTCATTTTATCTGCTTTTGCAGAAGGTTTTTATAAAGTCAGATTTTAGAATAACTAAAACCCAGTACAACTGAAGGAGACAAAGCTTTGCACTTGAACAAAGAAATGTTTTCTCAAAAAATAACAATGACAATCTGGTTTGTGCTTTTATAGCTGTGCATATTGTAGATGATGGATAGATGGTTACACAAGGAGAATATATAGTGAGCAGATTATGTTGTCCATTAAAAAAAAATCCCAGGCAACTAAGCTTCAGTGCAAATTCATGTGATGTGTCTGCTGGCAGATTTGGCTGATTGTGGGTATTAGGCTCAGTCCTGCTCAAAATGGTGCCAAACATCATTTATATTTCACCAAAGACAGAATGATCCCTCCTGGATTCTGGCTGGAAAAGTTTAAGAAGCGACTTCTCCCTTTCTTGTGACCTTGGACACACCAAGGCTTGCAGGTCCAGTTCCCATCACCACAACTGGACTGAAATGGACTTGTACATTCCAAAGAAATAGTCCCTGAAACCTGGATAATCCATTTGACTTGAATTGACTATGAATCTTTCAGCAGAGAATCTTTCCAGGACAAGGATTTTTTGGAGCGCTTTTGTCATTTTGCTGTATGACTTCACAGGACACAAGTTCTTATCCACCCCTCACATTCCTTGGCACTACTGAGTGCCAGAGTTACTTGAGCACTGAGCATTGGAGAACGTACTCTGGTTTCCTGCAGAGGGCAATTTGCCTCTGCCTGGGTTTATGAGAGAAATACTACAATGATATAAAGAATGAGAGGTTTAGAAAACTTCAGTTCATAAACTTAAAAAACCCCAAACCTTTTTTGAATTATTTTGATGAGTTTAATCATTTGCCCCTGTATCACATCAATGCTTTAATTGAAGGTTTTCCTTGTCCAATAGCTCCTTTGATATTGTGGATGATAAAACCTTCAAAAGGGATTTGGAGGGATTTTTTGACTTCTTGCTGTTGCTGTTGCTCATGTTGATAGAATTTGGGCATCAGATAAATAAATCTTGATTATGGAGGTGGATTGACTGTTTCACAGGAGGAGCTGTGGCCAACCTGTCTCCATCTGAGCCAGCTCATGTCTGCAGCAGGATAACCACATTTTTATTGTATTGTTCTTTGTGGAACCAGTGTCCTCTCCACTGCCAACTCCTGCCTTTCACCACTCCATCACTCACTGGGCTTTTCTTTGCTGCATCCTCAGGGTGTATTTTTGTAGCACAGTTCACTACAGCTTTTCCTTTCTTTTGCTTTAGCCAGTAACACCCAGCACATGGAAAGTAATAACTTATCTTCACAGAATGCTGTGTTCATACATCCTAAGTCATGATGTCACATATTCCATGGTACCAGCTGCAAATTCACAGGACAGAATCCTTAGTTTCTCGGGAAGTCCAAGCACCCTCTGTCAATTAAATGACCCTGAAGTAGAAGAGTCCATGTTACTAATTCCCATCTATCAAGTGGAGATCCTGCTTCCTATCCACAAGCTTCCAACTGTGATGTTTAAGGAACTCAAACAGTTACACCAGAGAAGTATGGTGGAACAATAAATGACCTACACATACTTGTCCAAGAAACAAGAATTATTTTTATAATTATTATTTTCCTTGGACATGTTACGAAAAACATGGTCCACAGAGCACTGAGAGAAAAAAAGAGATTCGTGCTTGGCTTTGGAAAGTTCTGTCTCAGCACAGTGAGGCACAGCCGACCTCAGTGCGTCATGTTTACCAGCAGAATTTAAACAACCAGGATAAATCACTGTCAGTGATAGCAACAGGAAGTTAATCCAACAACCTTGAGAACATCATTGCAATCTCTTTCACACATTTTCTCTTTTCAATGTCTAAGTGAAATCTATTTTCTGTGCTGAAGTCTTTGGGGCTACAGAAAGCAAAACTATCAAAGACACCTACACATCTTTGCCTTGAGCAACAAATAAAAAGCAGACACAACAGAAGAGAAAGCAGATGGCCTTGAAAGTGCCCTGGAGAAGATCCTCCAGGTCACACTAAGTGGGTGGTGAAGAGAATCCATTCTGCAATGTCTCTTGTAGACATTGTCTTCCTTGTGCTTGTCTTAACAGATGCTGTGTGATCCCTTTTGAGTCTGATTCCCAATCTGAAAACTGCTTCAATTATAAAACGTGAATGCTCAGTGTAAGACATCAACAAGCAGAAGTTCTCCATCTGATCTAGATTCCTGTTATTGTCAATGGAGAGAAATTGAATGCTCTGACCTATTTTAGATGCCTACCATCAAACAGAGTTGCATCACCCAAGCTTCTTACCACTGATATTAAAGGAAGTTGTGATGACTCGCTCAGACAGGGATTTCAACATTGTCAGTGTCTCAGACTAGGTGAGACAAGTCCTGCCCACAGCTATGTGGGTATTGCCTTAATGAATCACAACCACAGAATTCTCCAGTATTTTTAGAGATGGTAGAAATCTGATGGTTTTCATTTCCTGGCAATACTTGAATGGGAAATGAATGAAATTAAATTCTGTGGTATTTTGAAGTTGTTTTTTTCAAATTTTCACTGGCATGAAAATTTTTAAGCTTTCATTTCTTTGGAAAGTGTAATTTTGATGTTCAACTTCGAGCTTTTTGAAAAGTGCATTTTAAACCAATATTTAAAAGCTTTGAAACAGAAACTGATCTCAAACAGAAAAGGGGACTATTTCCTGTAGAGATTTGTAATGATCCTTTTTAAACTCTAAAGTTTTATTCAAGATGAAACAGTCATTAAAAATTAATGTGTCATTCCTGCTGGATTCTTCATCTTCACAGAAAAGAGACTGGACATGAAAAATGTTCCCACTTTGAGTATCTTGTTTCTGGATAGGATGGTGTGTGGGAGAAAGGTGCAAGTAATCAGTGTCTGGGACAGATGTTCCTTACAGATGTTGATCCTGACTAATGTTTGTGTTACCCATAGAACTGGATCTGTGTTACACTGCACAGGCTCTTAACCCCTTGACTCCATGAGTCAGAGTATACCACAAGTTAATTATAGAATATGGCAGCTGTTAATGCAACTCCTGGATTTGGATTTTTGATTCTTGTTTTTTCTTCTTCCTGAGGCTCAGAACTACCAATAAAATCAGACTGAGACTTAGGTAGGTTTCTGACACTCTGTGTCCCAGAATTTCATTTTTGCTCAGGCCCAAATACTTGTTACTTCTCTCTTTCTCTGCTTCAAACATCTACCAGAGGCGGCAATGAGCCAAATATTTGTAACCAATTTTTATTTAACTGGCATTCTTTGGAAAAACAAAAGTTAACTCTGTTGAGATTGCCCATAAATTAAAAGGAATATCATTTAGTCACAATCAATCAAGTTGCAGTTTGAAAGGGCTCCCACTGCTCTTCTGCTGCAGCAAAGCCCAAAACCTGAGCCACTTGTTTTGCTTCCTTTGGCCAGGATGCACCCAAACAATTTCAACCAACTCCTGAAGAATTTTACAGCTGTCATGTCTCTTACTTCTCCTTCAGTAAATAGCCAACCAAAGGGACATAAAACTCCTAGTCCAACATTAAACATGTAGAATGCCTTCTTTATGGGCCTGGACAAGTGGGACAACTTGTAAATTAAAGAAAGACTACACCAGCTGGCTGATGGCCAGAATTGGTCCCTGGGGAGGACTTTAGGAGTGGTAACTAACCATAAGTACCCACAGCCTGGCAGTGTTTAATGGAATGTTGGCAGACATGCTGTATAGTACTAGTAAATTAGTAATGAGAATTAATTAATAATAGTTTGCATTCATGTGGCACATTCCTTGCTGCAATTTACTTCTCATCTGGCTAAACAGGGACATGAGGAACAGTTTATCTTCTGGTGAGCTACCTTTGTTTAAACTGCTTTTGCATCTCCCCTCTCGCCCTCTCTACATTCCATCAAAGTTTCCTCATGCACCTGAATTGTGGTTCTCTCATGGGCTCCTCTGGGTTCTCTGCCAGTGTCCACAGCCTTCTGGAGGTGCCATGCTGACTGCAGGGCTCGAGGTGATTATTTCCAATAATCACTAGATCTGAGGGATTGCCTCCAATGTCCCAGAAATTATTCCACTTTTCAAAAATTCATTGTTGGTTCTTGCTCAGCTGGGACTCTCTGGGAACACCTGGATGCTTGTTTGGTCCTCCACTGAATCTTCTGCCTGTGTTTGTGCCCACCTGTAGAGCCTTTCACCTCTCCTTATTGAATGTTTGTTCATTCCACTTCACCAGTTTGTCAAATCCTTTTACATTCTCATGTCTTTGCAGCAGTTTTTGGTGTGTTCTCATCACCAAAATCAATGATGAAAACATTGACTAAGTGCCAGATGAACAATTGCACCACACTTATTGTTCCACTGATCGTCACTACCTACAGAAGATTTTATGACCAGTTATAAATTAATTTTATAGATCTTGATAATGTTTTCCTCATTTAGTTTTGAGATGCTATACAAAATATTGAAGTTATTAATATAAATACAATATGGAATTGGCACCTTTTTCCTTATCTGGAGCAGAGCTGGTCTATTAATAAGAGATGGACCAGCTATAAAGAGATGGGCCAACACTAATTCAGAGAAGGGAGGAAAATAGTTGGAGCTTCTTCTTTGATGCTGACAAATCCCTGGATGATGATAAATTTTACGTTCATCTTTTTTTTCATTTAGATGCTTATAAAAGCATATTTTGTAGTATATTGTAGTATTTATCTGATGATTCAAGATGTTTGACCTCCTATTTTCTGGCTCTCCTCACCGTCCCACCCCCCATTTAAAGACTAAATGTTGGGATTGACCTTTTCCAAACATCTGTAACTTGATCTACTCTCCACAGAGGGCAATATGTCCATGATTCCCAGGAAGATCTCTCAGATTGCTTTTGCCAGCTCATAACACACCCTAATATAAAATAAATCAGACACAATGCATAGGAAATATTTCACTGATCTTGAACTTGCTGGAGCTGCAGAATCTCAACATTCAGTGCATTGTCCCAGCTCATCTCCTAATTGGTCTAATCCATCTCCAGATCTCCAGCTCAGAATTTTGTTTGGCTGATGTTCCTTCAGGGAAAATATTTAGGATCCTTTCCTAAGTTTTAATAAAGCTTCATAAATAAAAACCCATGGCTGTTTCCCAGCCAAGACCAAGTCCCAGATATGTGTGTGAATTGAACCCTCTGCTGGCGAATGATCTTTAGCAAAAATTTTAGCCCATTGCAAATACAAAATAAATTTGCCTAAACATTCACTAAAGCAGCTGAAATTACCTGATTTATCTCATGCTTGTGATCTCCTAAAAGGTGTACCTGGACCTCTAAAATAATGGCAATTCACAATGATTTATTAAGATGCAATTACCCATTTGTGGACCTGACCATAACATTTATGAAAACCGAAGGAATCTATTAAAACTCGACATGATGTTTATAAATTCAGGCAAAACTTCTCTTTCTTTTATGAATATAAAACTAGAGAAAAACTGTTGTGAGTTCAGATAAAAGTGATATTTTCTGGAAACCCTAAGGTTCTATTAAATCAATGGGAAATATTTTATTTGACCTGAACTGAAATTTTGAGCTTTTTAGCTTGTCTTAAAGAAGGTTCATTTTTTAAACATTACCTGAACTTTTACATGAAAAATGCCAATTTGAAAAAAGTTCAATTGGGAAAATGTCAAAATGAAAACTTTTTGGCATTTCTGAAACAAACATTTTAGATAAAAAATGACAACATGAAATGTTTTGACACTTTGAAAAATGTCTCTCTTTTTTCAATCTGAAACTTCACCAAATTTAAATTGAATTTACTGTTTGTCTAGAAAATAAGAATTGCTTGCGTTGGTAGTTTTCCCTGGATAAGCAGCTAATCTTCCTGCCAGTTAGCAATGACACATCAGCCAAGGAACTGTACAAGCAGGTTGTAAAGCAGTTCTTGTCTTATTGAAGCTCAGAATTGGACTTTTTAGTGATTATCTATCTATCTATCTGTCTATCTATCTATCTATCTATCTATCTATCTATCTATCTATCTTTACTTTTGCACTGTGCAGTGTCCAGCTTTCAACTTAGCAGTTCTATGGTGCACAAAGAAATAAGGGAGAGAGAAATGATTACTGTTTAACAAGTGAGCAATTTCCCATTGTATTCAAATTATATTTTTATTTAAAAACCTGTCTAGTGGCAGATGTATGAAAGTTCATTACAGAAAAAATGGTTTGCCCATTAAACAGAAACAAGTCCATAACCCTGAGTGAGTTTTAGAGTTTGCTATAGCTAAATCCTTAAATTAAAACAACCCCTTCCAGACTAAAATCCCAACATTCCAAAATGAGATCGGGATCTGCAGTGAAGCAGCGCCATGGAGTAGTTGGTGCTTGCACTGCATTTTTGGGAGGGATTTAGCTGAGCACAGCCAGTTTTACTCCAAGATCCCTTCTGCTGCCTCTCCTGGGCTGGCTTCCCATGGGAGCACTGGAAGAGTTTGAGAGGGGAAAGGAGAGGGGTTCTGGTGGCACTGGGGGAAAATTCTGGAGAGGCACTAAAGCAAGTGGACGGGGCTGAGCAGTTCTCATTTCTATTCTCTCACTTAAAGAAGCCTTCCAATGTTCAGGAAGAGTTTGGGTAGGCTTAATATTGACACTTCCATTTCACAATGGAGATGGTTTTACAGCTCGTAACTCTGGCTTCTTGCCCTCTTTGGAGTTAATTATCTCTGTGTTCCTTCTTTGACTTTTAGGGGATTTCTTAATCCTCTTGGCTGTAGTTTAAATAGTGCAGGGCTTTCATGTTTCTTATTAGCTAATATGAGGAAATTGAGTAATGTGGGGTTATTAAAAATTACCCAGAATTTAGATGAATGGGAAAAAAGTGTGTCCACTGCAGTAATTCCTGTCCATCACCTGGGCTGAGTGGATCCCTGCCAGCCAGGGTCCAGCCCACTGTGCTGCCGTGTGTAAATTACTTCCCTAAATGCAGCAAGCTAACAGAGCTGCTCCATGCCGAGTCCTAAATTGACACCAAAAGGGAAACTTCCATCCAGATTGGAAATATAAGGAAATTGAGCAGACTTACCAGTAGCACAAAAAGTTCTGAAACCACAATGGTTATTAAATAATGCCAATTTTTTTTTTCTGCAGACGTTAAGTCAGTGTTTAAAAATACAAACATCTAGATAATTAGAGGAACTTCAAATCTGTCTTCATAGTGTTTCAGCAGGATGACATTGTCAGCTATTCTATTTTGTATTGATTTCCACAAAGCTCAGTTATTCCCAGCCTTCCATTTCAAATGCAGCACCTTGTTTTCCTGTATCTTGAAGCAAAGAAATTAGATAAAAACTATTGATTAGCAAGGCACAGAGGGGAGTGATGTCTGTAACCTTCCTTTGTCTTGCAGCTCTGCAGCTGAGGCAGCAGTAATAGGATTCTGTGTGAGTGCGACTGTGATGAGGTCACACTGCTGAGAAGGGAATGAAAACACTGCAGTCAGCGAGATCTCTTGCTTCTCTGATAGTTTTTGATATTGTTTGTCAAATTGCGATTTGAAGGTTATTTCTCTGGAGGCTGAAGTTGCCTTGTTTCTCTTATGCACTTGGCTGGGCTTTTAAAAATCATGCATTCATACAAACAGCTCCTTCTTGCTCAAAGTTTCTGGCTCTTACTTGGATCCAAAATAGGGAGCAAGAAGAGATTCTCCTGAAATTTTCCATCCTTGTGAGATTAGAGATTTATTTGTTAAAATAAGTTGGATTTGTCTGGCCTCTCTAGCTCTCCTTCCTCCCTTCTTTTTCACGAGGGTGCCGCAGTCCTCTTCAGTTCAAAACAGGTTCAATAAACACTTTCAAGACACATGAGCCATGAAGGTTTATGCTGATTTAGTAATAATGGTGTAGCATTTATTGGTATCATTACTCAAGAAAGAGATGAGGAATTTCCTCATTTCATTTGCTTTGGGAAACAAGCATTTTGTGACCTACCTTGGGCAACTGCAGAACTGAACAGAAAGTTCAGAATAATGATTAATGCTTTCCCACTCTGAGTGGGCTTTACCACTGTTATTCTTGTATTTCTTCATAGCAGTGAAGCAGCTCATGGAGGTGACAAAGAGAAACTCAGGGTCATAGAATCAGAGGATGGTTTGGATTGGAAGGGACCTTAAGGATCCTCTGTTCTAACAGAGCCTGCCCTGGGGTTCAGGGATCTATTTCCTGGGAGAGGTGTCAGTGTCTAACACAGGATAAACACAGATTACTTGGCCCTCAGGACTCTACTTTTGGTGCATAAGGCAGCTGCATTCCTCTCTTCCCACAGAGGAAGAAACCACATGGGGCATGCAATGTCTTCCACTAATCAGGCCTTAGGGGGTTTTCCTCCCTTTGGAAAGCTCCCTTGCCCTAGTTCTCCTCCCGTAACAAGACACTGGGAGATTGGTATGGAGATAGCAGGCTAAGAAAACCCTCCAAATAAACTTCTGGAATTGCATGGCAGTAACAGGATGCCTTCAGCAGGCAGCTGCCTTGTCTGTCTGTGCAAAAACAAGTATGTCAGGTCAAGCTGCATATTTTGAGGTTTGATGTCCCACCCTCTCAAATAAGTGATGTGGGAAGAAGTCTGCTGGGAAAACTCCTTCCCCAGGCTTATTACTGTGGGGGTTTTTGTGGGAAGTACTGAGACTTTCCCATCCCCTCCTTTCCCCCATGTGATGCTCTGTGATCATAACACATGGAACTATCTCAGGCTTCCAAGAACTCCTCCAGTGCTGAATAAGCACACTCTGGGTGTTTTTCTTTAGGCTTTGTTCTATTCTCTGTGATCCTGAGGACATCATTCTTTGCCCCCTTTGTTTCTTCATCCATGTGAAGAAGGTGATATTTCCTTTCTCGAGGGTTATTATGGTTTTTCTTTTAATCCACTACCAGATGTTGGGTACCATGGGGGAGCAAAGCATCTTGCTGTAATTGACTTATTTATAAGGGAAAGCTGATGCTAGTTTAGAAATCCTTTTTTCACCCTCCCTCTCCAAGTAAACTGCTGGAAAGGCTGCTCTCATTTGCTGTTGTTTTTCTATCCTTTGTATCATCCTCATCCCATTTATGGCTGTGTTTAAGATCCTGAGGAAGCAGCCCCACAGATTAAAGTAAGAGTTGTGGGAATATTGCCTCCAGACTGCCCACTGAACAGCTCACTGAGGGCTGGACAGCTGGAATCATCCAGTGCCTGATGAGATACCTGCCAGCTGAATGGATGGAATTGCATCCTGTTGGGCCAGGACTGCAGTACTTATTTGTCTCTTTAGCATTCAGCATCACCTCTGTGCTCCCAGAGAAGCAGTAAGAGTGGAGACTCAAAAAGATGTTAGAGGAAAGCAGTGAGTGGGGAAAAGGCTTGAAATCACATTATTCTTTAGAAAACGGGCAATTGCAGTGAACTAAACACAAACAGCACATTCTTCAAATCTCTGGAGGGGCAGAGCTTGGCTGAGAGTTCTTTTTTTTTACCCTGCATTGTTTCAATGGATAAGTATTTTCTCTTAATTCCCACTTATCTTTTCATTTGACAGATTTTTTTCCTCACCCTTACCCAAAATGTATTGCTGAGTGTGGCATACCCAAAAGGGCACGTGACTGTGGTGAGAGCAGCATCTGGTGCTGGAAAGAAATGAAACCCCAGTCCAGAGTAGTAAGGTCAGGGTGATACATGAGCATCCTGCAATATCCAGAGAGAATCTAGCAAAAAAAAAAAAAAAAATCATCTTTACCCATAGGACTTAGGCAAATTTTATATTTAATCCTTAAATATTCTTGGCCACTATTCGACATATTTTCATGCTTGGTCATCTGTCTCTTAGCAAGATCTAAAGGACTCAGCCAGGTGCAAAGATAATTGTTTCCTTATTTCAGGCAGCATCTGCTCAGCCATCTGGGAGGCTCATCTGTAAAAGGTGACGGGCTCAGGTAGCAGCCTGCAAGTCCCACCTCTGGAACTCTGGTGGCTTCCAGCCCTGCTCAGACAAACCCTGTGTGTCCCAGAGTGAAGAGCACTGGGCAAAGGGAGTGCAGCTCTGCTGAGGAAGTGAGCCAGGCACCTCAGGAGGAAACAAGGAGCAGAAGTTTGGTTATCACAGAGATAAAGACTGCAGTCTCAATTTTCCATATTTTGCTCCGACCCCAGATTACCCTTCCTGTTAAATGCTTCTGTTTCCCCATATATTATATTAATCTCTTTTATTTTAAAAGGCTGTTTATCAGCAGGCTGTGTGAGTCTTGATTGCCAATTCTCTGCATTTGCTGCTAATGAAGAGCCATGGCTACCACGATTTTAATGGCTCTGTGATCTGCAACTCCACACATCTGGTGTTGGTGACAGTTTATCTTCTACCCCAACGTTCTGTTCTTTCAGCAGATGGTTTGTAGGAAACTCCTCTGAAATACAGGGGGTGGCAGGAATCTGGCATGGGAGGGAAGGATGAATACAACCTCTGGTGTTCTCTGCACAGCCCTCCTACCCCCCTGTTCATAAGCAATAGGAATATTGTAAATAATGAGGAATAATAATGTATTTCTGGCAGAAACCATGGGTGATTTGTGTGGTGTGCAGCCAGAGGACTCAGGTTGGGTTCTGTTACAGATTTGGAAATGTGTTACTTGTTCTTTGTAGCTCTGTTGCTAAACAGACATTTTCATTTCTAAGTATTTGCTTGCTTTCCTTTGTTAGCCCAACTGCCAAAATTAGAGGCATCTAACATAGAAAGGAAGTCAGTTTTGCTTAATTTATCTAGATTTTATTTTATGACATTTCCTGGATACATTTACCCATCACATTATTAAACAAGAGTTTATTTTCTGGAGGTTAAAACTTCAGCTTTTGCCTATATTTCAGTAAGATAGGATTTTTAATACTGTCAGCATGCTGAGAAGTTAGAAAGTCTTTCAGGTGTGTTTTGCAGGAGAAAGTTCAGAGCTTCCATATCTCTCCTAATAATTACCCTGGGGCTTTTTCAAATGTGTAATCTGATTTTTGCACTCATTTGAAATGTAAAAAGAGAATTTTCACAGAAGAGAGAGAAATCCATCTGAAATTAATAGTTGTTTTTGCCAATTTGTTTCTTTAATTATGGTGATAACTTTCCACTATTTGGCAACAGTACAAAGAAATAGGATCTCACATGTCTTTGTTCCTTCAAGAGGAATGGACAAAGTGGGTCTTGTTTAGAAAGCAAATCCCCATTTAGTCACGTAATTCTTGTCACTCGCCCCAGCAAAGGATGAGAACCCCCTTTTTTGCCTCTCCTGTGGGAAAGATGTTTGTCTATGACTCAGAAAAAAACCTCGATTTTTTTTTTGGACAAACTTTGACTGACTCAGGACAAAACTCAAATGAGGAAGTTGTACAATGTTTTAATCTGCTTTTATGTCTCAAAAATGCTCAGTTACAATGAGGAACATCTTATATACACATGAACCACCTCAATAAAGGTAGCTCAGAGGTGCTGATAGGCCAGTGGAGGAGCTGACTGAAATTTGGGATTGTTCCCAACAGGGAGACCCTAAATGAAGCTCAAAGCTCCAAATGCCTCAGATGTGCTTTTTTTGGACATGATGAGTCAAATACCAATTTTGCACCTTGAATCCATCTCTTGAGCAACAGATCATCCAAAAGCTGTTTCTGGATTATTCAGATATTTTTTTGGGGTCTAGATTTAGAAAATGAATGAATTTAAATCTCTCTTTTGTAGCAGCACACACAACCTTATTTTTTCTTCCTTTTCATTGCAAAAGAAATATGTATACTTATATTTATTTAAACTATATAGTCTGCATTATATTTTGGGGCAGATACTTTATGATTTGGAGAGAAGAGAAAAATATTACAACTTAGTATCTAAATATTCTCTATAGATTCTGCTTGCTGAACATTTATATTTATGGGACTATGGTCTGATAGGGGAGAAATGTGGAGTTTTCTGTCTACTTAATTTCTTCATTTCTACATGTCCTTTGCACTGACTCATGCCCTGTGTGTGCCAATACACATCAGTAAACATTTTTTGATGGTGTTTTCATCAGGCAAAGGAGAAACTCTGAAGACAGTAATCACCCAATATGTAAAATGTTTTATAGTCCTTAGAATTCTGCAGACTAGTTCAAAATAACTGCAAAGCCCATTTAATATTCAGAATATCTGAATGGGCCTTGGTTCTGGCTGAGGAAGAGGGAGCAGAACTGGATGAACTGGGTGTATTAAATTCTTTATTCAAAAGCTTTATCCCTTTTCTGCTTTTGTACTTCCCACGACTGGAGTTTCTTAGTTTTTTCCTCTACTGGATTGTTTGGCATATTCTTCATGCAAATGTACTGAAATCACTGGTCTGGTTGGGAGCTCTTCATGTTCGCTTGGTTTATGACATTCAGTTTTCAATTTTAGCCATATGGGCCTTCGGGTTTGGTTTCTTGCCTTTTTTATTATTCTGTGCCTTCTTAATTGTAGCTTTTATGAAGACATGGAGAAAGAGTCATAAAGACAATAAGACAAATCATTCCCAAAGCAAATATAATGAGGAGAAGAGTTGGAGAAATATTTACATGATTTGAATTTTCTGTCAATGTTCCTAAAAATAGAACAAAGAATTAAATAAAATAGCCAGATGATTTGTTAGTGAAAGGGATAAAAAAAATTGCAAACATGAGAACAAATGTTCATTTTTATTCCGAGAAGTAGTTCTTGGCAGTATTTTGGAAGCTCTAATAGAGAAGACGAAATGTAGATTTTTATCCCACTTGAGCATAAATCAGTGCACTAGACTAAACAGTATCTACTATACAATGCACTGAATTCTTCTATTTTGTACAAATGTTCAATTAAATCTGTAAACTTAGTCTGTAAACTGTAAAGAGGCTTAGTCACCTTCTCATCAGCCAGTTCCTCTGCAGGTCACTGCCATAGTCCTGCAGAAAAATAAGTTCTGTGTGGGGAAGGCTTCCAGTAGCATTCCAAAATAACAGCAATTACCTAATTACAGCATGGCCATGCTAAAAGTTACATTAATGGCCACCAGTGATGATGAATAGGAATGCAATGGCATGAGTGAAATCATAATTAGTGGAGCATGAGGTAGGTGTTATGTTAAACATCCAATGGAAAAAAAATTAACAGCGCTGCACAGGTGGACTGAAATGTTACATGTAAAACTTAACCTGCAACAATCCCACTTTCAGGAGACAAGAAAAACCCTTACATCATTTGTTAACCAGTTCTGGGTTTTATTCACCAGCCAGGGCAGCATGGGCTGGGTGTGACACTCTCCAGATCTCTCTGCTCTCCTCAAGGTGCTCTGTACCTGTCCTAACCTGGCTGGGTCTGTAAATCTCAGGGTCTCCAAGTGAGCTCTGGAGCTCACTTTTTTGTTTCTGGTTTTGCATGTTCTTGTATTTCTGGTCTGAAATTACAGTGCTGCAGAATTTCTAGAAATCTGGTACATAGGTGAATTTTTAGGACAGCAGAATAACTGATCTTTTCTTGAGTGGCTCAAAGAGATGGCATTTAAGGAGGAGAAAAAGGGAAGAAACTCTTGATACTAAAACACTTTAGGGTCCCCTGCTATAAAGAATTTAATTCAGTTGCCTGCATTATTCCCACTGTGATATAAAAATACAGAGTGTCTTCCAGATTAGCTCTCAAAGTATTTTTTTGCATACAAAATTCTCTCTTGAGAGTCCACCCATCTCCCTGGAATGTGCCATCCTCTGTGGAGAAGGTAGAAACCCTTCAGCTGCCTTTTGCAGGGCTCAGGGGCTTTCATGGGAAGAGTGTTAGAGATGTGCCTGAGATGTTTCTGGTACCAAACGTGGTCATTTCTGGAGAAAGGGCATTTTTCAGAATCACTCTTTTGGGAGACTGGACCACCAGAAGCAGGAAGGGAAGGGAGGGAGGGAGGCAGAGTCACCAGTGATGGCTTTGGCTTCCTCCATTCTTGTGGCACCTCCCATCAGTGCCTGAGCTCAGCACTGACTCATCCCAGAGCACATCCAGGTGCCCTGTGACAGATGCCTGCTGCCTCTTATCTCAAATAGCTTTGAAAATCTCCTTTGGCCAGAAGCCCAAGTGTGAAGGAGCAATTCTGTTTTAGACCAAACTTGTAAAGAATCTGGAAAGGTAACAGGCTCTGCTGGCTGTTATTTCTATCCCCTCCTCTGCTGTCTGCTCTCCAGATTAGTTTTTTAATCTGAATGTCTGGCTGCTTCTCATCTTGCTGATCCAAAATCTCTCAATATCCAGCAGGAGAAAGGTTCTCATGGCTTTCAATAATCTTTGGATCATGCCATTAGCTTCACTTAAGCTTTGGGTCTGGTTCTGCATAGTTCAAAGGATTTATAGTCTCTACTCCAAGTTCTTATCCAGTTTTTCTGAGTTCATTTAACTCTGTAGATGTGAAAGGTCTCAGCTCTTCACTTGAGTATGAGCTGTATTTACTGCTACCAATAACAGACATTTAGTGTAGGAAGGAAGGAAAAAAGGACATTGTATTATAATGCTGAACTTGTGAAACAAGAGGAAATGTCTTCAACCTGTGATACATTTGGGTTGCTTAAGCTATGAATGAAGCATTGTTAGATGAATATTAAATATAGATGTATATATTAAATATTTAACTTGATCTTTGTTCAGTTTTCCTTTTTGTAATTCCTTTTCAGTGTTCATAGAAAACAAATCTGATTTTTATAGTGCTTGCCAGTAGTGACCTCAGATTTTCTGTTTGTGTTAATAGTGTCAATTACCTGCACACATGAGTCACGTTGAACTTTGTTACTGCACTAGAGGAGCACTTTTTGGAATTTGTCCACAACACCTTTGCCATGAAAACCCTCCCTGTTGCTTGAAATAGTCTGTGAGTGCACAGACTCTTCCATACATATATAGCTTTGGAAGATGTCCATTCCTAATTTTTTTCAGTATAAAGCTGAACCATACAATTGCTCAGCCACTTAAGCAGAGATGATAAAAGAACTCCAGAGAAATGCTGTTATCAAGAAGAGAAATGAAGGCAACCTGAAATGTCATTTCCTAACAGTCCCTGGAATCACCAGGTTTGCTGCAGACCACAAGTATATTTTAAACCTTAGCTTAGTGCATACCCACAGTATGTCCCCTACAGCTGTGAACTGCTACTCTTTGTTTAGGACTGGGCAAGGCTCCAGTGGCTCTGTTCTTACAAGGAATGCATTTTCCAATGTTTTGAGTTAATGACTATTATTCAAGTTGAAGTCAGTTCCTTTCTCACACTATTTTAGGCTGTGTGTGGTAAACCTTTGTGCCACTGTTCTCCTCAAAAAATTCTGGGATTTTCTTACTAAACCCAATACAAATTATAACATGAAATACAATACAAATTATCTTATGAAATAAATGTTGGTTATCTTCATAATGAATAAATCCTGAAATGAAGCAGATTGGTATTTCTGCTGGCCTACTGACCCTCCTTTTTATTGCTGCTGCTCCACACAATAGTGTCGGGAAGTTCCTGTTGTATTTGCTGATGTACAAACAGAGAACAAAAGGCCCCTGCCCTGATGGCTGAAAGTTTAGATATTTCTATTGATTGAATAAATATGGGGCATTTGTCTTTTCTCACCAGAAAGTGATACATTAGGGCAACTGTTTCCTGGAGAGATAAACAGTGAATTCTGAGGAGGCAAAGGAATGAGGCATGGAGGGAGGCTTGCTGTAATGGGGGAAGCCAGTGTGTGACACTCTCAGGTTCTTCCTCTCTTTCTCCTTTTACTTTTATTTCAAGCTGATATTTTATTAATCAGCCTTTGATCAGAACTTCCACATGTGTGTGTTTCCAGCGTTTGCTCTGGCCCTGTGACACTGAGGTGGCTCCACATCCTTGCTCTCAGGGGATGCTGGGAGCTGCAGCCCTTGTGTGCAGGACCCAGACCATCCTGTCTGCTTCACCTGCATTTTCCAAAGCCTATGTCCTGCAGTGAGAAACCCTTCAGGGAAGGGTTTGCCTTGGACACTGGGCCTCACCTACCCCTGCACTGCTCAATACCTGCACTGATCTCTCTCGCAGTTTAGTCCTCTTTTATCATTTGGAGTGTGTTGTGATTTCCATTGAAATTAAAATGAATTAAATGGGACATTCTATTTTTTGAAACTGTATAGGAAAAATTATTTTTATTCCTATTTTAAAGTGAGGATACTGCTTAGAATTTTTATTTTTATATCTTTATTTGCCCATGCTTTTCTTTGCTAAGCTTAGTTACACAGTAATGTAATTTTATTTTGAAAATTTAAAGCGTCTTAGGAGTACAATTAAGAAAACATACCCAGGGAAAACAAGATGTTAGTCTCATCTGAAGGAAGAAACAAAACTAGTTATGAAATAATTTGAATTAAAAAAATAACTTTGACCAGTTTTACTCTCCATTCAGTAACAACAACTCCAATAAAAAGTATCAAATTAACACCCAGCAGATAACAATTATCTTGTATAATTACGATGAGCTTGTTTGTTCTTTAATTGACAGCTTAGGCAATGTTTTATGATGTTTATTTGACCTTGCAGCTAATCTGCACCCTGCTCCCGTGTGCCGCCGAGTGCGTGGCTCCTTGGGTTTCCATCCTCAGCGCTCGGCCCTCGTCACTGTCACTGTCACTGTCACCGTCACTGTCACTGTCACTGTCACTGTCACTGTCACTGTCACTGTCACTGTCACCATTACTCGCACTGTCACTGTCATTGTCCCTGTGGCAGCGCAGTGTCCCTGTGACCCCGGCAGTCGCTGTCCCCCTGCCGCCTGTCCGGCCGTGTCCGTGTGTCCATCAGGACACAGCTGAGCCTGGAGCAGCCCCAGGGCTCCTCCCCAGCATGGGGGTCCCTGCTGCTTCCACGGGGAGCTGAGACAGATTTTGCAGCACTCCCCCAGCCTGTTAGAAAGTACCAAATATCCAAAACCCAAATGTCTGTGCTGGTAGAACAGATGCACTTGGTTTTCCTGCATCCTGAATGCTTTGAGAGGATTTTCATTTTCCTGCTGAATGAAATCTCATTCTAATCTCAGTCTTGTGTGCTGGTACCTGGCTGCCACAAAAATGAACAAAGCTGTGGTTTCCCCATGTTGCCTCACTACCCTTGCCCTTGGAGATTTGGGATGAAGGGGAATCTCCCTGTGTCAATCCTGCTTGGCACACAGTGTACTCTGTGAGTCAGATTAATGTGAGGGGTTATGTACCTGAAATAAATTTTAAATTAATTTAGTGAGAAACAAATAGGAAATATCCCCAAACAAGGATTTGTCTGATATTTCTGGATTTTGGGGATTCCATTAGAGAGGGATATAGCCTGGGAACAGCTTTTTCTAACACGTCACTGTGTCCTTTTCACTTCAAGGCAGTATTAGAAAGTGCAATGGTGCATAAGACTTGGTAATAACTATTATTATTTGTTAAGCATTTTCTTTTACAGTGCTGAGAACATTGGGGTTTCTGTCCTACATGGATCATTACTTTGGATATGCAAGATTTTTCAAACAGTAAGTGTCCTTGATTAGAGAGAGATTATCACCAAGTGCTGCATTTCTATTTGAGTTTTTTTTTTGTTGTTGTTGTTGTTCTCGGGTTTTGTTCTAAATGAAAGGACTGAGTTTCAAACTGAATGCAGTTATCTGTAGTAGAATTCTGTTTTGAGGATGAGATTAAAATATGTCAAACCACTTAAGCTGGTCCTCTCTCAACATAAATTGGGTGGAAGGAGATGTAGAAAAATCCACTGCATGGAGGGGATGCATCCCCCTGTCATGATTATAGGTCCCCAAGATGGCAGGATGGCCAAACCTAGTCCAGGTACTTTGGTTTTCAGGTGTTGGGATAATTCTCTTCATCCTTTAGGATGATTTTATCTGCATATGAAAGCCAAGGTAGTGGACAGCTGGACTTCCAGTTTAATAAATTCAGATATTCCTTCTAAAACCAGTGGATAAGGGTTAGGCTTGGCAGAAGATGTGGGTTTTGTGTAGTATTTTCTCTCCTTTTTGAGGAGGATTTTGTAGAGGGAAATCTCCGTTCAAGTTAAATCAAGGAAGATTTATGTATCTGTAACTGGTACATAAAATAATAAATGGAATAAAGTTTGGAGATGTATTCCATAGATTCATAGTAAGAAATCTTCTGAAGAGACCTTATAGTATTTTCGGACCTTTAAAGTAAACTGGAATTTATTCAAATGCCATAGGCACAAATTAGATGCTTTTAGCCTTAAAATTCAAGGAGTAACTATTGATAGAATTAATAAAGAATAATTTTTCAGAAAAAGTGAACATATGGCTTGTTATTACTGATTTCAAGCCACAATCAGAACATTATCTAAATAACTCCAGCATACCAGCAGTATGTTCTCAAGCATCTTGTACATTAGAGCATGACTCCTCAGATACTTTAGGACTATGAATGTTCTGTTGTCGATCTTTTTCAGCAGCATTATCTCTCTTCTGACTCCTAATCCCATTAAAAGTCTTTATTTTCAGGATTTTATAAAGGTACTGTAAAAACTTTTAAGTGGACCTGAGGTAACATTACAAACTTTTAGCTTGGGAATGTTTTTCAAAAACTGAAACACTAATTAGAATCAGTCTAAGTACCCACAAGTATTTTTCCTTTTTTGTTGTTGTTTCTTGTGGTGTTGGCTCTCCTGATGCTTAATTACTCTGATTCTTTTCCAGTGTATTTTTCCAGTCCTTTACTCATGTTCCTTCAAATCTTCCTGAGTTGAGTAAATAGATGCAGTGGGATGAACTGAGAAATCAAAAGACTTGCAGAATTTTTCCCGCTCTCAGGGGAAAAATATTTCGGCTTTTCTCCCTAAGTCTTTTGCTGATCCTAGTGACCAGACAACTCCCAGCCAGCTCTGGCTAAAGACATTTTAAAATGTTTTTAGAGACAGGCAGAATAGTTTATCCAGGGCTGCTTCTCCCACCACCTTGCATTGTACCCTTGAAGGAGGAGCTGGATCCAAGTCCACTGGGCAGGAGACTTGGAGCACTGGAAATTTAAATGTCTTGCTCATCTAATTTGGCTGTGAGCCATTTTATTCCTCTCTGTTTTATTGATGTATCTATTTAAATGCTTTAAGAACTGGGGCTCTCTCCCAGCAGGGGTTTGCAGAGTGCATTGCAGGAGGGATCCTGACCTTGTTTGGGGCCTTCTGTTTCCTGAGAAAGAAGTAATAATAGAATAGACTCATTATACAGAATCATGGTTGAAAAGGACCTCAAAGCCCATCTTGTTCCACTTGGCCTGGGTAGGGACACCTTCCACTATCCCAGGCTGTCCAAGCCCCATCCAGTTTGACCTTGGACAATTCCAGGGCTGGGGCAGCCACAACTTCACTGGGCAACCTGTGGCAGGCCCTCAGCACTTTCACAGGGAAGAATTTCTCCCTGATATTGAACTAAACCTCCTCACTTTCAGTTTGAAGCTATTCCCCATTGTCCTGTCACTCCAGACCCTTGAAAATTGTTTCTCTCCATCTCTCCTGTTGGTTCCTTCAGGTACTGGAAGGCCACAGTGAGCTCAGCCCAAAGCTTCTCCTCTCCAGGTGAACAATCCCAGCTGTGCCAGCCTTTCCTCCCAGCAGAGCTGCTCCATCCTTTGCCCATCCTGGTGCCTTCTCTGAGCTCTCTCCAGCAGCTCCAGCTCCTCCCTGTGCTGGCCCAGGGCTGGGGCAGCTCTGCAGGTGGGGTCGTACCTGTGCAGGGCAGAGGGGCAGAATCCCTCCCTTCCTGCCTTTATTGAAAGAAAAAACAAAAAGATATTAAACCCCCTCCCCCCCAATGTAAACAAACAAAGAAACAAAAAAGACACAGCTAAATAACCCTCGGCTCCACACTGTGGATCACAGCGTCACAGCTCTTTGTTGAGACCCATTCTGTGGAGATTTCTGGCTCCTTGCTGCATTTTGAAGCTCTCTTGCTATTTAAATTATCCTTAGGAGACAGCCTTGTGTCTTTACTTGGCTGCCTTTGCTTTTTCTTCCCATTTCTTTTTTTTTTTTTTTCTTGATGAGTCATTCTACCAGCCTCTACCCTCTCATCAGATAGACCAGACAATGAAGTCACTGGGGTTGCCTGAGAGCAAAATTGGCCCCATTATCCACAACCACTGTGCCTTGTCACTGATAATATACTGCTCAAGGGCTGGCCCTCAAAGTAGGATGGAAAATCACCAGGGACAAGAAACCTTCTACCCAAACAAAAATATTTGTTGAAGTTCTTTTGGTGTGTGTTTTAAATTTGGTGAAATGTTTCCAGCTGAAAACAGGAAATCACACACAAATAAAACTGGTGTTATATTTTGTCAATGTAGGAGGGAGAGCAAATTATCTGATAGTGTCCCTTTTGTGCACCAGCTTCAGCTTTTTGAAATTAGCAATGGCAGAAGAATTTTATTAGTGTTCTAATATAAACCAGAAGGCTTTATGACAGAAGGAGAGGAAAGAAGGATGCTTGACAAAAATTGATTCTTCAGTAGCTCAATACAAAGGCAAAGTTAAAAGATCATTTCTAGAGGAACATGGGTGCAAAAATACCTACCCTAGGAATCTTTATTCTAGATACAAAACACACTGAATATAAGAAGGGAAACAAAGCAAGGATGAGGGAAGTGACTTTTTCAAAAGAGTATGGCAGGTCAATAGCTGCCTGGAACAAAGACTTGGCACTTGGTGAGCCAAGACTTGGTATTTGGGCTTTCTGGTTATCTTTCTTTACTGTCTGCTGAGGCACAGAAAGCATAAGGAGACTCAGTGCTGATGGCTTGTGGTCTGCTCAGTGGAAACAACAAAGTGCAGCTGGTCTTTCGGGATCTCTAGTAATCTGATGAAGAATTCCATAACTGCCAATATTAAACCTTTTACAAGTTTAGCTGCTTGCATCAATAAAGGACAGAAGAAAAGCTGAACAAGGAAGAAACTAAGTCTTGCAAAGCCTCCATAGAGACTCTCTTCCTTCCTTTTGGTATTTTTAACAAGATGAAAACCTTATTTCTTGGCTAGTCCATTCCTAGGGTTGTGCCCATCAGTGGGATTTGGAGAGACTCAAATGGCTGAGTTTTAATATCTGCCAAAGCCCATCATTCTTTTGATTCAAAACTGCCATTAATTATATTTTTGTATCACTCTGTTCTGAACACAGCTGAGCCCCCTGTCTTCTGTGCCCTCTATTAACTTGGTATAAAAGGATGCTTTCTCTTCTGGCTGCATGTCCAGCCCAGGAACCCTGAGTGCATTGCTAAAGGTGACTGAGATCTGCTGGGAGAAAGGAGAATCAGAGCTCGAGGTGCTGCTCAGGCTGCTCTTTGCGTCATGTCTGCAGAGCCCACAGCCAGCCTGAGCAGTGCTGAGCCAGTGACACTTCCATCCTCCCTGGGAAGGGAGAACCTTCTGTTTGCCAACTCGCCCCAGGAGCACAGTCCAGAAGGTGACTACTTTCATCTGTCTGTTAAAATCATCTTGCACTATTTTTCCAGCCTGATGCTATCTTACCAACTGTCTGGCTTGACTGTTTTGCTGTGATTCTTGCTTGCAGTTTGTCACACTGATGGAAGATTGGCTCTGTGTGTGTGTGTGTGTGTGTGGTTTTCTCTCTTTATTTCCTTTCTTTTTTTTTTTTTTTTTCTTTTTCTCTCCCTTTTTTTTTTCCCTCCTCTCGTTTCCCAGTGTGGCATTTAGGATGGAGGCTGAAAATATTGAACAAACTGCTGATGTCCCCAAGATTCAAATGTGTGAAAGAGACTCGTAAATGAGTCTAGCACACTGAGAAACATTCTTAACATCTGTTCAAGCAGGAGTCCCAACTCCCTTTCTCTGAAAGCATAATTTGTCCTCCCTGTTACTTAAAACTTCAGATTTCTTTAGATTTAAATAATATCAAAGTAGAGCTAAAGAAAATAAACTCCCTGATTATGGATACAGCAGTTACAATGGGAGGTGTGGTGTGGATGGAGCAGAATTAGAGAGAATTAGAGAGTTTTAACTGCAGAGTCCTCACTTTCTCTTATAGTTAAGTTTTCTCTCTACACAGCAGTATGGAAAGTAGTTGCAAGCCCTGTGGATTATGTCCTCTGGACAGATAGACATGGGTTTAGTGACTGTTCTTACAGAGCAGGAAAATAGCAAGTTTTTTCCTCTGAAAATTAACTACTTAATAGAATGAAAGGACCCTTAAAACTTGATTAAAATAATTTTAGGCTTTTTTAAATTTTATTTTCATATGTACTCCTGTTGAGACAAAAAAATACCTCTATCTCACTCAAATTTTGCCTGTCAGTATACATTTTAGGATTCTGTCACCAAAATGCAGTTGCAAAACACTCAACACTTCTGCAATTTAGTGAGAGAAAGGCTATAAATAGCCAGCCAGACAGAGGCACAGCAGGGAGAGCCCAGGGGTCCAAGCTTCCAGCCTCTTTCTGCAACCACAGTAAAGAACTGCAGACACAAACATGACAACAGGAAAGAAAAAAGCAACTGGTAACTGTGAAAATAAGTAAAATAAATGGCTGCATTGAACAAAGCTGCTGAGTGGGCTCTGCAGTTTGCTGGGCTCTGAGGATGCTGCAGTATCCTCTGCTCGGGATGAAGTCACAGCATTCCAGGCTCTGAGCACGCAGCCCCTGCAGGGGGAGGATCCTGCTGCAGGATCACTGTGCCCAGGTCCCTGATGTCCAGGGCTAAATCCCACTGCTGGCTGGGACTGCAGCAGGCTGTGAGCTGGGAACAGGGGTTTGAGAACAGTTTGAATGCAGTTGGATGAAAAATCTGTGCAATATTGTGAGTATTCCAAGGAATGGAACAACTTTAAACACAATTAATCCATTAACATTCCCTGTTTAAGTGATATTTATTGCTACAAATGTCTTTTGATGGTAACAAGAGTGGCTCTATTGCAATTATTCCACCATTTAAAATCTATATCACTGCTTTTATTTCTTTTTGATAGAGAAATTATGTGAGTCACGAGTCTTATTGCTGATGTGGTGCAGAAAGATGAAATACTTTTCCTCTGGAAGGTTAATGTGCTGAAAGCCTTCCCATCATTAGGAACAAAAATATACCAGCAGGTGGGATATATCCAGAACAGAGAGTTCTGTGAAATTCTACTTAATACAGGCAATAAAACTACCAATGGCATTTCAGCTTAGAGGCCTCCTGCAGCAATGATCTATAGTACCAAGGAGAAATTCCATGGAATATACCTGTTATTTCAAGAACAATGATATTTTTGCAACTGTTATAACAATTTTCCATGTACACATTGGTCCTAAAAGCCTGACAAGTGTTCTTTCCTGAGAAAAAGGTCACTTTCAAAATCTAACACCAGCAGAAGGACATCAGTTAAACCTGATTGTATTTGGAAGTGTAATCACTTTTAGGGAAGCTTGGAATTTATCAAATCCACACAGATGTCCAGAAATTTTGAGCTGGGTACATGGACTGTGCCTTCTTCATGGCTTTTTCTCTTGTCTTCATTTTGGACTGAGTAGGATTTAATTCTGTTCAAAGCCAGGTTTGCAGTTGGACAGTGTTACCATGAGCTTCAACCTCCAGGTTCAAACATCTGGTACCTGGTTTTATTCCTGTGGTTTGCCTCTCATCCCTTCCCTTTCCAGTAGCAAACAAAAATTTACTTCCATCAAACTATTCTGGTTGTGGGTGCTGCTTCTAACAAACTTAGTATCCATCTCCCTAAAGTCTGTTGTCACAAGTAAGAGAGAGGAAGAGCTGGAAAATGAACTTAGCATGCATCCTACTCTAAAACTTTCTTTAGGAAAAAACACTAAAATTAGAGTTTTACTTTGTTTTTTAGTGCAGTACATCTTTTGGGCTTGATTTTTAATTCATATCTCACACTTGCAGGTCTGTCACGGTACAGTGCAAGTGGGAAAAGTTAAGTGTTTTGGTGTAAGACAGGTTTGAAAATAACCTCAGTATTTCACAGTAAAGGGAAATCAATAAGGCCAGTGGGAAAGAGAAGAATAGGTGTATTAATAAACCAAGACTCTGAGTACAGAGGGGTCAGGAGCTAAATGTAGCTGTACCTGCAGCCTAAAGAATCATTCCAGGCACCAGAGCCAGGACGTGGTGGGAAGCTCAGAAGTGTGGCCTACTTGTAGCTAGACACAAAAAATGTGAGTTGCTGGGTTCTTTTTTTGGCTGAGGAGGGGTGTTTCCCCATTAGGATACAAAAATAGTAATTCCAGAAAGTAAACTCAACTCTCAGACAAACTTTCAGCATTCTGCAAGGTTAGTAGATTCTGTAAGAGCAGCAAAATGCATTTAAACTGGTGAGTAGCTCTGATATTGAATATGCCTGATCTGGGAGGGTAAAGAACCTTCAGGAGTTGCTTTTCAATATTTTTCAATAACTCACTTAGGCATCATTAATCTAGTATATATTTAGTTGACTTTGTGACATGGCTCAAATGATAGTGCTTTTTATTTGAAGGGCAAACCCCCACCCAGATACCTCCTTTAAAAAGCTTCCACCTTTTAAGTGCACTGGATTTGCTGCTATTGATAGTGCCATTTCCCACCTCGTTTCTGTGTGTTTGCTCCTGGATTTATAATACATTTCATTCTTGGTCTTTGATGCTTTGGCAAAGTGAGCACTGAGGAAGGCAGAATTTGGGTATCCATAATGAAAAGACAGTGCAAAATCTCTGTATAATTTAAGACTAACCCAATAACTTTCACCAAAAAAAAATTAGAATCAGTGACAAGTGAAAAAAAATAAGTCTAAATAAAAAGGAGGAATGGCTGGTTTTACACAAGAGCAATTCTTGGCTTGACTCAGGGTCACTACCCCTCTGGTAGCTTCACATTTGGAACTGGTGTAGTTAGACTCATTTAGAAAGAGTTTTGAAAGACTATTTATAACCTTATAATTTGGGACTAAACTGAATTTGCTGAGACTCCTCTAAGATGATTCTACATATAAGAAAGCACTGGCAGGTTCAGAGCCTACAGGCTTTGATCAGTAATTTTTTGCCATAATATTCTACCCAGAAATATTCTTAGCTACTAATTCCTGAGGCTTATTATAGTTCCTATTAGTTACTACTGTTTACCACATTTCTTTGACGTATTTCTGCCTCTTTATGGCTGCTGTTCTTGTACTGTCTCATTACAGCAGGTGCTGGTGTATTATCATACCAAATAAATGTAGTTTCTGAAATACAATTAAGCTGCAGACAGCAGAGGTAATTCCTGCCCATGACCTGAATTTCATGGCTTGCAGTGCCACTGACTTAGCATATGACCTTGGATGAATTTCCTCATTAGGAAAATGGGGCTGATTATTTACCCCCAGGGCACAGTACTACGGTGTTACAAATGGCAAAAGCTGGGGAAGTGCAAATTTCCTTGGAACTCTCCCAAATTCTGTCCATTGACCATATGCTAAAAGACATTATGACAGAGAGTCTGTCCTACCTACCCCGTGGGGACAGCAGAGTATTTCCTGTGCTAGTGGGAGGATGCTTAATGGCCAGATTTGTTACCCCGTGGTGCTGTGATGTGTCAGAGGAATCTGAGCAGGGTGGGTTTGCAGGGCAGTGGTGGCAGTGCCAGGTAAAGGATGGAGCTATAAATCCAGTCTGCTCTGTGCATTACTTAGGCTATTTCATTGTTTCAACCCTCCTGAGAACACAACAGCAGAAAATATATTAGTATGTTTTATTTCTTTGTTTTCATCTGCATTAGCTGCCCTGATAAAAGCACTGGCTCTTCTTACAGACCTCACCTTTTCTCTTGGTCATCTATAGTGCTGAATTCAGAGGCAAAGAGGGGATGTGTTTTACTCCACCACAGGGTTAATTTATCTGAGGAAAAGAATTTATTGTTCATGGGATCTTTCTTGTGCACCTAACTGTATGCTAAATATCAAAATTACATCAATACCAACCTTGGTTTCTGCTTTGGGGATGTCAACAGAGAGGTGAAAATCTAATGTGAGCATAATCTGAAATACAGCAAGTAAAAAAAATCTATCTTGGACAATTTTTGCAGTTAATTCTCTTATTTTATAAAATGTTATGGAAATAATGGATATAGAAGCAGATCAACCTAAATGAAATATTTTCTCTAAAATGGGAAAATATTTAAATGCAGGAATGCCAGCACTGCCTGGTGTGAATTCAAAAGCTCTCAATTTGTGCTTCTAGAATTCCCTGTGGCTGGATTGCCACACACCTGGAAACCCAGAAACCTCCAGCACAGGCTGCCCTCCCTTCTCTGCCTGGAAAGGTCCAAACATATATAATGTGGAGTTATAATATGGACAGGGAGCTCAGCTGAGAGAGGAGGGTTAAATTACAAAGCTTCAAACTCTGCCCTTCCAGTACCCAAGTATTTGTTTGTCCTTACACCCTCCTTCAAACATGAAAATAGTATTGAAACTATACCATAATAACTGTTTTGTATTCTTTTGATTTCTGACTAGGTCAAACTCAAGGCAGATTTTAGAGGGGTAAGAAAGTGTTGATACAGGTGAAAGAGAAAGAATGAAAATAATAGGATTGTACTTTTTGGAAACTGATTTTTTTACTGTGTCCAAACCAGGCAGTTTTGGAATTTTGAATTTCACTTTCTGCAAGGTCCATGTGAGAAAAAAAGAATGTGCTTCAGTAACTTGTAATTCCCCAGTAACTTGTTTATCAGCTTGTTGCCATTGTCTAATGCTGAGCCCAGCCCAGCCCCAGTATTCTCTTGGCTGTTATCTAGTCCAAATTTTACTCCAATTTAATACAAATTCCTTTTAGCTAAACTGTCAGAGCATTTTCCTGAGCAGACACAAATCAAATATCTTATCTGAGCCAAGGCTGTGCTCTTGACTTCCACACAAACTTGAGAC
The DNA here is from genome assembly GCF_050655825.1 of Lonchura striata. Taxonomy (NCBI): domain Eukaryota; kingdom Metazoa; phylum Chordata; class Aves; order Passeriformes; family Estrildidae; genus Lonchura; species Lonchura striata. The sequence goes on from NC_140722.1 coordinate 12,811,453, forward strand.
ATGAGAGGATGTTTGCTGCTACTGAAGGCACCTGACAGCCCCTATTAGTGTCACCTAATGAAATGTATTTGTGCTTCATGTCAGGGTTTTTTTTTTCTTCCAAAAACAAACTCTTATTATTTTCTGCTGAGCCATCAGCGTGTCTTTTTTAAACAGAAGCTCATCTGCCTTTATGATTTTGATTTGCAAGATGCCCATAAAACTTGAAGCAAATATTTGCTCTGCATTACACAAAACAGGAATTTAATTACTTGTTTTATATCTTCTTGATATCTTTCTTTAATGTCTCCAAAAATAAAGCATGATGGCACCAATGAAACATACCTTCCCAAACGTCTGCATTCATTATTGGTACCAATAATCAAGGCCCTGATTCAGCAGAGTTCTTGAGTGCCTGCCCTAATTTTAAGCACAAATAGTCATATGCAGTCAGTTAATCATTTTTCATATCTATGTTTTAGAGTCTTTCACTGCTGCCAGTGCTGCTGATCCAGCCAGGCTGTTCCCAGCTACAAACAGTGTGGCTTTCTTGGGGAGTGTGTCTCGGAGTTTTCTTAAGTCAGGAGTTACTAAATTATGCAATGTTTAACCAATTCTTCTTCATGAGGCAAACGCTGCTCCCATGGAAGTCTGCAAAAACATTTCCTGCTTTCAGTTATAACAGAAATAGGCTCCAGTGGAACAGATTATGAGAATTTTATTCATTTCACTAGGGACGTTGACTACTTAGACACACAAGAGGGTCGAATACTTTTTCTTTCATCAATAAGCTAAACACTTCACTGGAAAAATAAATGGTTGTTATGCTGTAAATGTTACCACTGGGCATCACGTCCCCCTGGTGTAAATCCATAGCCCCTTCACATCAGTGAGGAAATGCAGGCTGCTGAACCAGAAGAGATGCTGAATGGCAGTGGGGTGGGGAGAGATGGGGAAGGATGTCTCTGGTTTAGCCACTTTTAGAATGCAATGGAGAGATAATGTCAGAACAAGCTGTACTTTTTAGGAGCAATCATTCATTCACTACTGTCAGGGTTGCTATAACCTATAGCAAATGCATCTATTCAGTGTTCTCGTGCGACCCAAGAGTGGGGAAGGGAACTTCAAACCAAACTGTCAGGTTTGTGCTTCGCGAGTTTGACAGCAAACCCACTCACCAAGTCTGATGGTAGTGTAAATATATACTGGGAAATAGAGCCGTCACTGACAGACTCACCAAACCCAGACTCTCCTTTTGGAGCAGATCTCCTCCAAGATAAATGGTGTATAATACAGCCAAGGGAGCCAAGTTTGCACAAGGATCTTTTTAAAATGTAAGGTGCAGCCATCAGTAAGCCCATGTGTCTGTCGTGAGCTTGCTGAGTTTGGTTTGCATGGTTTGATGGAAGGAATGATCCAGATGCAGACGAATTTTTTCACACACATGGACAATGTACTTATATCCCTCCCCTCTAAGTTTCAAGAAGGCTTTTATCATTGTTAGTGCCCATGGGTGGCATTGCTGTGCATAACAGAGGGAGAACAGAATTGCTGTCACTGCAGAATCACCAATGGGTTGCATTTGGTGGCTGCAGCAGCAGATTTGGGTAGAAGCAAGGTGGGCTTGAGGATGTTCTGCCTTACACTTGAAGTGGTACCAGGGAGCTCCTGGTGAATATTTTTTCTACACTCAGCAGGAGCTTTTTCCTGCCTCAACAACTACCTCAGAAAGGGAGAAGGGTCACCAAGCAAGTCCATTGATCCTGTCCACCCTTACGTGGCAGGATCAAAGTGGATCACTAACCACTAACTGTCTTTAAACCAAATCTCTGGCAGGCCCCATATAAGGCTGCTTCTGTGTGAGACGAAGGAAGCCTGAATTAATCCCTGCCTAACATCAGGACACAGCTATAATTCTGCTGCTGGCCAAGATGGGATTGAGTCTGCAGACACTCTGCTTGGAGATCAGTGCTGTGATGTGTGCTGGGCACTAAGTGTGCTTTGCTGGGTTTCCATAAAACACTGCCTTGCTCACACTCCCAACAGCATCAGTGGAATGTGGGGAAGGGCCCCAAAAAACTGAGAGCTGCTGGAGGAACCAGAGATCCTGACTGATATTCCTCCATTCATCTTAGGAGACAGTGCAGGGTAGGAAGCACTTGTACATCCTTACGGTATTTTTACATGGCTATCATTGCCTCTTAGATTAGATTTTCAGCAATGAAATGCAATTTGTATAATGTGTGGAAAGGTCTGATACCTCTGTGCTCAAAGAAAACTGCACCTGGGAGCATGACCATGTTCCATTTTGGGCTAATTGAGTAAGAGAAATGCAAAGACCAAAGGAGGGGAGGGAGATGCGTTCCCTGATTGACGCAGGGGAAGGACAGTGCCACCTGCACGGTGGCTCTTTAGGCAGACTCGTGGCTGTGTGGGTGCAGCTAAGCCTGGCTTTTCCAGCCACAGAACCTCTGCCATCCCCTCCCTGCTCCAGAAGGGCGCTAAGACAAAAACCCAAATGCCATTGCCCAGAGCAGTCCCGAGGAAGGCCTGGAGGTGTGGAAGCTGTGTGAGCTCCGTGGGCTGGCCTGGGCAGCGCCATGGAGCCCAACAAAGCCATCGACACGGAGCTGCCAGGTGCCAGTCGCTGCCCATTCTGTGCACAGCGCTGCATCCTCCTGTGGAATCTGCCTCTGGCTTGCTCTGCCACCCAAACTCGGCCTGCATAGCAACTGTGAGAGCAGGGAGGCCAAAATCCCAGCGCTGGGGGCACCCAGCCCTGCCAGGGCTCCACAATCCATGGCTGGAATCGCTGAGGGATGCTGAGCGTTCACGTGGGGCTCCGGGACGCCCCTGGGGCTGCGGAGAGAGAGGTGGGCGAGCCACAGACACAGGTCTGGGCTCCTGAGGGAAGACATAAAGTGTGATTGATTCCATTTTAAAAATCCAGGGGCTAAAATAGCCGCCTTGAAAATGTCAATACCTCTTTAAATGTGGGTGGCATGTAAATCACAACCACATATGCAAAGAGCGACAAAGATTTAAAGAGTGCTGGGGCGAAATGAGTTTACAGGCTTGCGTAAGGGACTGAGCAACACCCGGGAAGGAATTATTTTAACCACCAGGATGGTAACAGTCCTTAGATCCCGACTCCAGGGTGCAATTTTAATTTTTTTTTTTTTCCAAGACCATCTATTTTTACAAAAATAATTTTAAAATAAGTTTGACATTTTGCGCGAGGAGCTGTTGAGAAATTCCTTATATAACATTAGCTCAGCGAAATATTAAAAGCTTTGCTGGGCTAAATTTGAGTGCGACTGTTTGTTCCACTTATTGGGGTCCCTCGTCTGTCCCCTCCCCCTGCTCATTTTTCCATATTGAAAAATAAAATATAGGTACGGCAAACTGTTACAAACCTAAATTCTGCAGCCATAAATACTGCAGCAAATAATCTTTTACACCCTCCCTTCCCTTCCTCCTCTCTAAAATGTATTTGAAACACAATTACTGTGTTTAATGATTCAATTTGTGAAGACTTTGTCACTAGGACAATGAAAGTGCCTCAAGTGTGATAAAGCAAACATACCAATAAACCTTGTTTTTATTGATTTGTAGGACGCTCAATTGTCTGGGAGAAACAGAGAGAGCTGACATCACCCCCTGGTCCCCCTGGAATGCAGTGATAAGTGTCAGCCTATTTTTCTTACAGGCAATTTCTCTGGCTATGTGATGTCTGGCTGCAAATTTAAAGTAAATGACATTCCACAATCTGTTAGGGATGGAGGGGGGGGGGGGGGGGGGAGGGGGTGAAGTCGGCATTATTTGTTTTAGAATTTAAAATAATTTTGTGTCTGAAAATTTCACCAGTGTCTAGACAAGATGTATTGCTTGCCTGCTGAAAATATTACAATTTTGTAATGTACAGCTGACAAAGCCACTTTCTTAGCAAACATACAGATTCAATTTAAGATTTTTTGACTCCTTTTTACAGCATATTATATTATTATTACCTCTGGGGGAGCCAGATTAAATCTAATTCAGGTAGTCAAACACGGTACCACTCTGTGCAAGGCCAAGTTGTCACAGCATTTTCTTTAAAAGCCTCTTAAGCATCTCAATGTTTTGCATTTTGTTGTATTTCAGCACTAATGCAGCAGCACATTTGAAGGGGACAGTGCTGGGGCAGCTGTGCCTGCACACACAGGTGATCACACGAGCGATGTGAGCAGTGTCCTCCTTAATTTGACACATTCCTTTACTTTGCACAGTCTATTTGAAAAGGCTAGGCAGGGAATTTTAGAGATATGAATACCCACCATTGCACAGAAAGACCTTGGGTAAAGGAATCACTTGATCTATGGTCTCTGTCTCTGTATTATCAATGAGACATTTTGCAATTTTAGAGGAGTTGAGTTCTGTACTTATAGTAAAATTGAAATCGATCACAAAATACTAAATTTCTTTCATGAAAATTAATAAATATTTTTAATTATTCTACCTTTACTCAAATGCAAGGTTATCTTAAATCAAAAATGACTGGGATGTTTTAAGGCAAAAAATATTTGCAACAACTTGTTTTCTCATTTAATCTATTCAGCATATGCTCCCCAAAGTGTACAGCTTGTGTGGAGATAAGAGTGTGTATGTGGAGTTAGATCCCTTCAGCTGGTGGATGGGCAAGAGGCAATAAAGAAATATTTTTGTCCTAGTGGGAGAATTGAAGATCTGCTGTGGATTTTCAGTTTCTAAGGAATGGATAACATGTCTGACTGAATTTCAGTCATATTCTGTTACATATGTAGGTTTTTGTCTAGCAATCTCAAAGCATATATAATACATTATAGCATATTCATCGGTGTGGATAGACACTATTATTATTTTTCTTGGGGCTTAAATAGGATCCAGATTTGGTATGTGGGTATTTACTTAACTTGAAAATATGCTATTTATTTGGACATATTTAAATACATCAACAGAAGCTTGATGAAATGTTTTTGCTATTGAAGCTCATTAAAAAAGAAAAAATCCTGTAAGAAAAGCTTGTTTAAAAAACAAATTAATTCCATAATTGTTCCTTTATCAAAAAAATATACTTCCTAAAGTCAGTAAAAAAGGCTTTCTGATAGCAACATGAACCACAAAGATGCTGGGTAAGATCAAAATAAACCAGGCCGTGAACACTGAATACAGAAGCTGGGTTTGTTCTCTGTCCCTATTTGTTTGAATGTTTTGGTCACAGGTATCAGGCTCTCTATAGCCCCAAAAGGCCTCTCTCATTCCCCAGGAAACAAAATGAGTTTGTCACGTTCCAGCCAGCAGGCTGAGGTACAATTAAAGGTAAAACTGCGACAAAGAGAGGCACAGCTCAGTCACCAGGGACTGTGGAGCTGATTGTTGTGTGAGAAAGTACCAGAGTTTTGGTAGCTTTTAACAAATCTCCCTCTTCAGTTCTTTAATGCTCACGTTTTCACTGTGGTGAACAAATCTTACAGCTTTCTTCAAGCTTCTTAGTAACTCCCCCCTGTTCCTTATTAAGAGTTTTGTGTTTCCAGCATTTCCAAATGCCAGTTCTCAAAGATCATGAGCTAGGCCTGGGAAAAAGAAATTATGAGTTTGGCTTAAACCAATGTACTTTGAATTCCTTTTATTTGCCTTCTCTCTTTGGAGCTGTTAAGGATACTGGCACTTCATCTTTTCAGGCTTCTTTCCACAGCTTTGAGAAGTGGAAATATAACTTTTTAAAATGAAAGATGAGATCTCTTTGCAATGCATGAATCTGGCAGCTGGGGCTTTAAAAAAGCAAACCCATGAACTATCGTGAGACTTGCAGTTCAGAGTAGGGTTTGAGTTGCTTTGGATATTAACACTGGTTCCATATTTTGAATATGTTAAACTCTGACTTTCTGAAGAGATGGTGATTAGAAAATATTTTGCACATCACACTATCATCTTATCCATCAGCTGTCCCAAGACAGTCCACCACTGTTCCAACACTGTCTCTCTGACCCTTTCCCATTACTCAAATTCTACAAACTCCCCCTCTTTCTAGCAGAAAGTTTTCTCTCATACCTCACCTGCTAGATAGTAGCCCAGTCTTCCAACTCTTCCCACCAGAGGACAGATAATTCCTTTTCCCTTTGCAGCAGCCGTTTACATATTTGGAGGAATATTGTTTTATCTGTCAGTCTTGGTCTGTCTGAACTAAGCCCTCAGATCAAAGGTGTTGTATTGTACTGCAGTTTAAAACCAGTTTACACATATTTCCCACTGGACTGTTTTTAGTTTCACTGCTTGCAGTGTTGCCTTTGTCAGAATTGAGCCCCAGCTATCCCAGATCCCTCATGGAAAGGCCCTGGCAGGGCTGTTCTTGCTTTACTGCCTTTTGCATTCTTCTTTTCAAACTGTATGCAGCCTTTGGTTTTGTTTTACATTTAGTATATTTGAACAGACAAAATACCTTTGAAAAGATAACACTGACAAAATTATAGGGGCTTGCGTGAGCTGAGTAAACACTGGAAGGAATACTTGTATCAGCAAAAAAAAAAGCTAAGCTTTGAACTTAGGAGATTCTCATGCTGAGATACATCAGTGAGTAAACAAGAGGTTGGTGCTTTAAAAGAAAGTGAAAATAATTGGGGATGTGTGTGAGAACACTCTTGAATTGCAGCACATTTCCCTACAGAGGTGAGGTTTTTTTTTACCAAAAACACGCAGGAAGGTATTCAGGTGCTTTCTAGAATGCTTTCATGCTGCTGGAACGGGGACTGCTGTGGGTAGAAAAGGAGGCACAGAACCAATGATACTCATTCCTTTTTGCAGAATTCAAGAGCTAATCCTCATTTCCTCACACAGTTGTGGGAATAAAATACCTGACAGTGTAACTGGTGACTAATTACAAGATGGGACCACCAAGGGACTGGAGCCATTTGAAATGTGACAAGCAGGAAATGGGTTGGCAGTGCTGGGACAGCTCAGGCAGCCCTGGATGGGCTGAGGTTAACGAGGCTGTTGTCCTGACAGCTGCCATTTCACTGGAAGTTGTTGATCTCACCTTTGGAAAGATGCTCCAGCTACCCTTTGGCACACAGCAAGGCCTTCAATTAGGGAGTGCTCAAAAGCTCATCCAACCTCTGCAGCTTGTGGCCTCGCTTAATTACTTTTTATTGTAAACTCATGGTCAGCATTTAATGAGGAAATTAATTACCAAATGGATAATAAAGAACTACACATAGGGAGTATTTTTTTCTTTTTAATTTTGTCCAGAGAACAAGCACTGTGGTTCTGTAATTCTTCTAAAAGAGTGCTGCCAACAGAGGGAAAAAATTTGAGTAATTTAAAAATCAGACCTGACTTCAGGATCTTTGAGGACTTTGTGCAAAACTAGAAGACTAAACTCGCAGGATTCTGCAAAATGCTTTGCAGCACTTTTTCAGCTTTGCAGTTTTCCCCCTGCTCTTACACAGCCTGGCTGGATTCATCTCACCTACTGGAAGATGTCCACAATGGGGCATCTCTGTATGAAGCAGTCTCTCTACTTCTTTTGTACTCACTGAACAGAAAGAAACACTTCAAAGGTCATACCTGGACTTGCAGCTCACTACTAAAAGAGGTTGGATGAATCACACAGCAAATGTGATTGCCCATGGACTATAAAGGAAGTTCAACCAATTAATTTAGATGGATATACCTGAAATTATGGACTGTTTAACCCTCCTCAGGTGCCTGTACACGCAGGACCTTTCTCACTGAGCATTGCTCATTCGAGTCGTGATACTCAGAGGTGCAGTGGCCCAGATGCTGCATTGTGGCAGATGTGGGTTTGGCACCTTCAGAGCTGCCTGGTGTGAATTTCAGGAGTATTTTCCCTCATAGGATCTAAGTGTTGAGCCTATCCCTAGAGGGAAGAATAGCAGAGTTGTTCTGCAGAGCCTGGCAGGGCTGCCCTGGCTGACTCCTGGTTTATGTGCTGGTGCTGTAAATACATAATGTCCAAAACTTCTCCTGGCTACAGATCAGCTTTGGTGCATTGCAGGAACAAGAGCTTCTTCCCCATCCTGTCTTCATGCTTCTCTGAAGAAGCAAATTTGTAGCTTATAGTCATGCTTGTAAAACTGACTCCCAGTTAAAATCTGTAACCAACTTTTACAGCTTAGCATTAAGAGGACTACATTTTGTAATATAATTAGGGTATTTTAAAATTATCTTCTTTATATTTACTGTAGATCTTAAAACTGGTGATGATTAATTTATTTTTTCTAATGTAACTGATTGCATAATGTTAGAAGCTACAGAGGCTCTCATTTACAACCATGTGTGTTAGGAAGAATCTGGAATCTCAGGGCTGTTCCCTCCCATTTGCTGGCTGCAAGACAGACTGACAAAAGCAGCTTTCTTGCCAAAGTTCTACTGAGAATCTGCACCTCCCATTCCCAGTGAACCTGGAGTGGCCTTTGGCTTCCATGCTGGAACACACCCTGTGAGTCAAGTCAATGATTGGAAAAAAGCCTCTCATATTCCTTCTTTCCCAGTGCACAAGTCTCATATCAGGTCACAGAAAGAGTGGGAAGGTGAAAGGAAGGGTCAGCAGACCTGGGAGCTCTGGAGAGCCACCAGCAGGAGTGGCACTTCCAGCCTGGTGGCACTGCCAGCAGCCTCAGAGCTGCATCCATCTGCAGCCTCTCCCTGCTGCTCCGACTCCCAGCTGGGACCTGTTGGATCAGCTGCAGCATGGCAGAGGCTGGCATGGGGCTGGAGTGAGGGATGTGTATCTGTAACCACCAGCTGTCCCCAGAGCCATTTGTGTGACTTTCCCTCTGCACTGGGAGTCTGAACGTGTCCAGGGTGGTGCCTTCAGGGCTGTGGTTTGCTCTGAGGTAGCTGGGTTTGTTGCTTTGCCTGCTGTATGTTTATTCCCTCCTTGCTGAGTGTCCACAGGTTCCTGAGGGGCTTCTTTCTTTCTGGCTGGATTTTCTAGGTAGAGAAGACCTCAAAAGATACTTACAAAATACAACTGTTTGGCTTGTAGCATTTAAATCTATAGCAGATTATCAAGTGAAGGCTGTACTGAATAATTTTAGATCTTACTTGTCTGAATTTCACTGGTGTGCTTGTCAGGTTTCCAGTATATCTGCCTGATGTCCTTTGACCTTTCTAGAAAATCAGAAATAGAACTGCACAGGCAGTCCCTACTCAGCATACAGTGTGTTTATAAAGCTGCAGTGTAGATGGATGTGTCTTAGTTAAAACATCAGTCTTCCTATCGGACTAATTGGCCTGATGCCAGTCCTTGAAGAATGAAGCTGTTCCAATGTGTAATCAAGGAGCTCCTGTGGGCCCCCAACTGCTGCCTTAATACAGCCCTACCTGCCACCGTGCCGAGATGGCTTTCATTCCCAGCCAAGCAGAACAATCCCCCTTTGGAGAAGAGCAGCTTTGGAGCATAAATGTATTTGAGCTTTCTCCAGCCTTGGGGGAAGGGAATCTGCATGCTCTAAACAAATCGAGGTTCTTGTATCAATTGTTTGTGCCTTAATTATTGCAAAGGATAATTAAGGAATGCCACAGGGACTTGGGCTGTAAAGCACTGAAGGACTTCATCGTTCACTCTGTGCTGGAAGGACTCAAGATTTGTGATGACAAGGCACTCTTCTCAGATCTCTTAGAGGATTTAACCTAGGCTTCATGAAGCCCATGATAACTAGGTGTCACATGCCAGGCACTTCTGGAGTCTGTGCACGTCCATATTTCACTGCAGACAAAATTAAAAGACACTGGTGCATAATCTGAGTTAGTTGACCCCAACCTCTGCTGGCTCTGGGCAGCAAAGCTGTGCAGGAAATGCACTGAGATCATCACCTGCCCCTGATCCTTGGCTTTAGGGCAACCTTCTGCTATTATTAATTATCTCATAAGGTTACAAGGACTATGGGAAGGGGTAGCTGGCAATATTTTTTCAGATTTTCTGTGGCTGCACTATTCAAAAAACAAGTTGTTAACTATTAACTTTCCACCTCTTGCTCTTGGGCCCAAAGATTTTTACCCACATGCACAAACAGCATAAGAACAGGGACTAAAGGAGTTGACTGAAGTCCAACTGTGCCCTGTGGCAAGATCAGCTTTACTCACATCACTCTTGATAGATCTTTGCCCAACCTTGCTTAAGTATTTCCATTGTCTTTACAAATTTTCCTATTCCACACTCCGAGACATTAACAGAAATAATGGAACTAGACCCAGAACAGCTCTTCAGGATATCCACTCACAACATGCTTCCAATTTGACAATGATTTCCTATTAAATATTCTGTTGCATAGGTTTTCAGCCTCTTGCATCCACTAGTGAGTAACTTGAAGATCAAATTTCTGAGCTTGCCTATAACAATGTCTCATGAGTCAGAGTCAAAAGACGTGCTCAAAACAAGCCATGACAACTGTTGTTTCTCCTCTATCCCTGAGCCTGTAATCCTGTCATGGAAAGAATAGAGCTTGGTTTGACATCATCTGTTCCCAGTAGCTGTATGTTTGTGCTTGCTGATTTTCTTGTTATCTTCTCTGGCTTTACAAGTGGTTTCATTCTTTTGTTTAGGTACCTGTGCAGAAGCTGAAATTTATTTGCCAGACAGTAATTTCCCAATTCTTCATCTCCTGCTTTCTGGTGGGTGCTGTGCTCGTCTTCTGCCAGAACTCTGGCCCTTTCTGTCCCTTAGGAATCCTCAAAAACAACTGCTAACAACTCCTGAGATTGTTTCCAAATACCTGAGGGTAAATGGTATCAAAGCCAGATGAGTGGAAAAGCCTGTAAAAAAAGAGAATAAAATAAGATTTCCTAATCCAAACTTGTCCTCCATTGTCACATCTGTGACAGTGTTGGCTCCTGGGCTGTCTGCCTAACTCCAAGACAGGTTGAGGTGGGTGTCACTCTGTCTCTCTGTGCCTCTAACATAGAGTTTTACTATGCCTACAAACACCAGGATGTCCTTATTTTAGAGATTATGAATATGCAAAGAGACAATAGTTGCTCTGAAGAGCGTGGATCCATAAAGAAAAGAGAGGAAAAATAATACAACATACATGCAGAAGTGGGAAACTGCATGGACAGGGAGAAATGGACAAGATGGACATAGCCTTTGGTTTATGTTATTTTATTTTAATTTTTTTAAAGTGCAATTTTTACTACCTGCAGTTGCTCAAATGAGTTGAATACCTGACTGTTACATTTGACAGGGAAAAAGAAGTGTATTTTGTCAGCTAAGGCAAAGCTCCTACACACACAAGTCTGTGACAAATATGCCCAATGTGTTTGTTAAGATTTCCAGTCCCACCTGGCTATCAGTCACCCAGCATGCCGTGTATAAATTTGTGATTTCACTGAGACAAAAAATCTGATCAGAATGAAATAGTTTGTTCACCAAGTTTTGCTACATTTTTGGGGGGTGTGGTGTATGGTGTAAAATTAACCTGTTCTAGCTTGGAAATATATATCTTTACCAACATAGCTGCTTCCATAAGCAAATTTATAGTACAAATTCACTCAAGTCTCCCCAAATCCTTTGGTTATTCTCTCATTAACTCCACTGGGTGTTGTGGCTCAGGCAGCAATTTGAGGTGAGGTAAAAGCTCTGCTCTGTGAGCTGGCATGTATTTGCCCATTCCTCTGAGTGCAGCTGCAGTAGTGTTTAATGCTGCATGTCAGAATGTACTTCCAAACTGCCTTGGAGTTTAGTAAAAATCCATTAAGCACTAAGTTTTCCTCTTTCTTGAAAGTGAAATCAGTTTAGCCTAGATACCTACTGGAAGGTGAACGGTCTCTTAATGTTTGCATGGGCACCCAGGCTCAGTGGGTGAGAAGCAGCTCCACCTTTCTGCTGCTGTGGCTTGTAAGGCTATGCAGAACTGGGAGGAAAAATATGTGCTCTGAACCTGGGCCAAAGCTGACTTAAAGACTTTAAAACTCTGAGTTGCTCTGAAATAAAACAATTGGGGCATTAGTCATAATGGAGACAGGGCTGCTCGTTCCAGTGTGTCACAAGATGGACTGAGCCAAGTGGTGCACATGGCACAAACACCTCCACAGTTTCTGCCTCAGGCTTTTAGAAGATTAGGGCACTGAACAATGACAGAAAGGTAAACAAGGATGAGATCTGGGCAGAGAAATTCTTTCTTAGTGTAGGAGAAAGGAAGATGCCCACTCAAAGCCATTCCCTTGTTTCAGTACCTGTGTTTCCCCTAGAAGATCTCTTTTCTGGAACCCTCCTCAGGCGCTTGAGTTCGTGAGGGAAACATCATGGCCAGAAGAATCCATGTGGTGGGACAGAGCAGTGGATTTGCAGAGCTGTGTGGGCAAGGACAAAAGTCCACTTGGGTTTCTGAGGTGAGCCAGATAACAAAAGCAACGAAGGAGAGCCAGACAACAAAAGCTTGGAAAAAGCTGGAGATGGGAGGTTTTGGACAGCTGTCCCCCTTCCCTCTAAGTTCCCTGTGCAGCCATGTGTTTTAGCTGTTCATGGGCCAGGCTGATCCTCGTGACTCCAGCTTGTCTCTGAACCATGAAGATCTTTTTGGGTTGAGCCTCCAAAGAGCTCCTCAAAGCCATGAGTTCATGAGCCCAGGGCTGAAGGCACTGACTGGGCCGTGACTTTTGCTGTTCTGGCTGTGTGAGTGAGGCACAAATGTGGGATCACTTACATGAAAGGGACTGAATCAAAATTTAATCAACACTTTTATTCTGTTCTCCAACTTGTGCTCATTGTTTTATATCTGAGTATGCTGAAGCCTGGAGTGATTGAGGGGGCTTGCTGTCATCGCAGCTCAGGCTGCTCTTCATGCTGAGCACTTTGTGTTTCTCTGCCTGGAAAATTTCAAATAAAATGTCAGTCTGTGCATCTCATTAATCTGCTAACTACTAAGTTAAAGGTCTAAGTGTGTTTAAAAGTGTAACATAGGTTTTAAGTTCAAGGATACTGTTAAGGTTAGAATCCTTTCCTCTGCTCCATCCATCCATCCTGTCTGCCAGTCATCTCACTCTTGTGCAGTTTGAATCCAAATGAGCCTGATGCAGAAGGGCCAGGATGGTACACTGAGTTAGCTTCAAAGCAGAAAGGAAAGTAGCTGAAGCAAAATCAATACTTTTGAAAGACAAAAGAGTTACAAAACCTTTTTTCCTTGAATACATCTGTCCGTGTGTCACAAGAAACCACCACCACCTTTGATGTTCATTTGGCAGCATTTGCAGCTAAGACTTCAGCCTGTGTCAGTCTAAGAGACACTGAACTCCATCTTCTCCTCAAGGAGAGGGTCATTGGGTCAAACCAGGGAGAGGCTGGTGTGGCTTTGAAAAGCCATCCTAGGCTGTGCTGTGGATGGGCATAGTGTCCCTTGGGAAGCTGTTTCAGCTTGCACAGATGCCTTTTCCACACAACGTGTGTCATTTCAGTTCCTCAAGCACTAAAAGACCCATGTATTTTCTTTTTGATAATGTTGTGTTTATAGATCCATGTGTGTGTGTTTGTGTTCGCTCCATGTTATTATTTACAGCTAACTCTATCCCCTACTATTTCCTTCTCCCTCTTTTGTTACATTGGGTGCCATATTTCCATGCCATATGTCACTTAAGCTGCACCTTTATGTGTACAAAATGTGTACCTAATTTGCATGCACAGTTACTACCATTGTAGACACAGGCATGGAGTGAGTAGGCATATTTGCATGCAATTATCTGATTTGCTTGTCCAATTGTGGTGATTTGCATATGCAGATTGTGTGCACAGTTGTACATTTACATTTTTTAAAAACTGGCCTCAATGGTTTATTAAAATAGCTTTAAGCTTCCTCTTATAAAATATTGAAGATCCTAGAACCCCTCTGGCTTTGCAATGTTATATTCCCTCAGTAAATGATCTCCACATTTTTATATTCTCTCTTGTCCAGTACTCAAGAGAGATTTAGTCTGCAGATTTATACATCCATTATTTCAAGGCATATTTGATCTTCTCCATATGCCTCTGTTAATCCACCTTAGCTGTAAGTAAAGAAAAAAAAATACCCTTGCTTAACTTTCACAGGATATTCCACCTCTCTGAGCCTGTGTTCTCCATTTAAACCCAGATTTTTTCAATGTATTGATTTTGATGGAACTGAAAAGTTTCTTTTCCTAATAGGGAATTCATCAGTTGCTATGGGTAAATCCAAGACTGTAATGTGTGCTCTGGCACCACTTTAGTGTGAAGGGACCAAATGCATCTTTGAAAGCATCTAAAAGTTTTTTGTGAGAACATTTCAAGTAAAAGGAAAGTTGCCAGTTTGGTTCCTGTGCCTTAAGTTCTTTCAGATGTGAAATTTACTTTACCATGATTTCTCAATCATAATTCCAACACCATGGGGCTAACTTCTCCCACCTGTATGACCAGTAAAATTCTGATAACTTCACTAACTGCAGCATAGCTCAGCTTGGAATAAATGGTGCCTTAATGCTTGGTGCTGCACGTACTTCCAGTGTCTGTGCACCCCATACTGAGGAAGAATTCAGCTGGGCAATCTGCAATTCTATCAGGCCAAACTGAAGCTTCCAATAGTGCCTGGGCTTTAGACAATTCATTTTTAGACCAGTGCATTTGTCTTGAATTCTCTCAGGGTTTAAAAAATGCTCTACAGAATCTTACATCTCATACTTACATGTTAGTAAGCCTAGGTTGTTATTAAAGCCTCATACAAAAATTATAAATACTGCTTACAAGGGACTAAATTATCCTTCAAGTAAGAGGATGAACCCTCTCTAATTTTGCTCACTCAGGTCATTCTGCAAATGTTCAGGAAATGGTTGAACAATGTTATTGTCTTGCTCCAGCATTTAGTCAAAGGCTTCTTTGGCTTAACCTGGCCCTCCCAGAATATCTTGAAGAGAGAACTCAAGTGCTAGGAATTGGAATGCTGTGCTGAGAGAGTGAGAAAACATAGGAGCAGCCTCTCAGGCCCCACTGTGCACATCCACTGAGCAGAGCTGTTCCAGCAGAGGCTTGGAAAAAGTTTCTTGGTTTCAATTCCTTCCTCCTCTTTGATTTGCTTTGAAAGCACATTCCTGCCCTGGCCTAAAATGCTAACACAGACATAGCCAGCGTTATTCCTTGCTGCTGTCTCCCCTCTGCAGGCTTTTAACAGGCTTTTCCTTAGCAGGAATTCGGTGTCTGCTGTGCAGCCAGCTGTTCCAAAGGGCTGGCAGCAGCAGCTGCCCCTGCCTAAGTGGCATCTTTATCCTTGTGGAGCATCAGGATGCTGCCACGCCGTGGGTGCTGCTGATCAGGGGCTCCTGGCAGCCCGTGGGAGCAGGAGCTTTGTTTTTGCCATGTTTTTGCTGAAGGAACTGATTCCCTTCCCTGCTGCCAGGCTCAGGCTGGAACCATTGCTCTGCAGCCACGTGTTCTCCTCCATTCCACCTGACAGGCTGTGCCAAGTGGGACTTAGTTTGCCTTTAGTGTGTCACATAGCTTTCAAGTTCATTAAAATAAAATTTGAGGGTTTTTTAATGCCCAAAATATAGTTTTTAAAGGCTAGTCAGAAATTACCTGGAAATATCCCTCTCTGTGCAGGAAATTGTATATAATTATAGCACATTACTGCCAGTCTGTGCCTGCCACTGTGTGTTACTCAGTCCCAGTTTATTTTGGGTTAGGAGGCAGGTTTCATTTTATTGTAACTCTGCTTCCAAAACATCCAGGACCCCTAAATCTCTGCAGGCTACAGCTGCAGCAGAATTTTGATCATGTTTTACTTTTAGGCCTCTTTTCTAGTGCTTTGCACTTTGAACAATCATCTTTAAGCAATTGACTGCAATTCCCATAGATTTATCCTTAGGAAATGTACCAAGAATCCCCTGGCATCAGAATTAATCATACTGAATACAGAAAAATACATTTAAACCCAGCTCCAGCAGGGAACCTACTTTGGGATAAACTGTGAATTCTAGTTTACCCAACATCCTGCTTTTCAATCCCTGCTGCACCCCTAAAAATGAAACAGGCTATAAAAGTAACAATGACTTTTATTTTCCAAAGTGAAAGAAAAGCCAAAAAAAAAAAAAAATCCCAACCCAAAACCTACATGGAAAGATTCAATTTTATAATCAGCAAAGGAGGTTTTAGGACTATGTCATATGTAAAGAAATGTGTAAGTTCACAGAATTGTGGAAACTTGAGATTGAACACTTCCAACTGCAGGGGGATTGCAGTCATGATCTGAGCTTGTTCTGTAATGCAATAATAATGCACACAAACACAAAGCAGTTCTGCAATTTCAAATGAACACAAGATTTTTAAAGTGGTCTTTAATCCCTTGTAAAGATAAAGCAATTCTTTGCTCAGTATAGCAACAGCAAAAGTGTCTCAGGTGTGAGAAGTTAAAAAAAATACAGTGAGAAAATGGATCTTTTATCTAAGTGGAAGGAGGGAGTGAGGCTAAATTGACCTAAATAATAGAAAGGTTTGGAACTATGAGGCAGTGGATAAAAACTGATTCGGGTAAATTCCTCACATGTTCAAAGTCTGAGAGTGCCAAACCTATAATTTAAAGAATGTATTTAAAAAGCCTGGAATGGGTGATTAAGAGGGGCTATTTGAAGTCTGAAAGTGCCACTTTCTGACAGCAGTAGGCCTGGAATTCACATTGCCCAGGGAAAATAAGGATTGTTATAAACTGGTACAAATATGTGCATATTTGTCATGAAGTCTTGAGGGCTTGAAATTAGAATGAAGTGATTAAAGGTGTTTGACCACAAGGCAGTAAGATGTGCTTTTCAATGGGAACAGTGAGAGTTAAAAGTCTAACTTGTTGGGCTGGAAAAGGAATTTTGTGATATAGTTTTCTGTTGTGGCTCTGTGCTGTTGAATATCTTCACCAACAATCTGGAGGATGGGGTGGCACACCCTGGGAGTGGGGCAGCACCCAGAGGGGCAGCGAAATCTCCACCCTTCAGGTTTGTCTAAACTCACCTGAGGAGAGCCCTGAGCTGGCCTGGAACCTGACTAGAGCAAAAGGCCTCCAGAGAGCCCCTCCTGGATATTCTTCTGGCATTTTACAACTTTGTGGCTGTCTCTTTGGCTGCATGTGCTGTTTGAGCCTCCGTGCCCGTGCCCACGTGCTGCTTGTGGGAGGGGGTGGCTGGTGCCTCCTGGCTACTGCAGGTACCACTGCTGGGGAGGATGGGCTAAACCAGGAGCCCACTGCATCATCTCTCCTTGGAATGGAGACTTCTTGTTCTGGACCAACATTTTAAAAAGCTTTGTATTTCCCTTTCCTTTGGAAAACCTTTTGTCTCCCTTCCACAGCTTGGGGGTCAAATCTCTCCTTTCTGTAACTCCACCAAGGCTAATTTGGCCAGTGTTTTTCCCTATCTCTCAGCCAAAAACCCAGTTAAAAGAGGTCCTGACAAATCACTGCAAATGGAGTTATTTCCTTTCCAAATGCTCTCCATGGGCTAAATCTTTTATGTGAGCTGCAGTCTTTTGACAGCCCATGGGAAGCTGGTGGCAAACACATCTGATGTCTCTTCTCAGTCAGAAGACCTTATTTCAGCAGGAAATATCTGGACCTACTTTTCCTTGCTGCAGCTCCCAGATATCCCCTTGTGGGTATCTCAGCAGCCATTACATGGAGTCAGTCCTGAAAGCAGACAGTTTTTCCTTTTTTATAATGGGAGAGTTCATTTCTGCTGAGAATACAGTTTTTACCAGACTGCCTGCAGGACAATACAATAAAAGATTTATCCTTAATAGCATTTCACTGAAGTTTCACCACAGGAGACAGGGGTTTTTGTTGTGCCTTTTTTTATTATTATTTTCCCCTTCAGTTGCTATGAAAGTCTCTGCTCTTAGCTTTTTTTTTTTTTTTGAGAGCATAATCCCTAGATGTTCTCTGCCACCTCTCAACTGAATTTTACTCTTTTCTTTAATCTTTTCTCATCTCTGACACATTTCTCTCCCTTGTTGTTTTGCTTCTCTTCTTCCATTATGTAGTCAGTGGAAATTAGAAAAGAAACTGGTTGTGAGCACAGTAAATCTGAAGTTGGACAAGGCACCAGTAGCAAAACTAATGTGAAATAGGAACTCAACTTTGCTCAGCTGCACCTCCATGTTTGCTTTTCTCCCTAAATCTCTGTTAGGCACATTCTGCTCATTTACAAGCTGTGACTCCCATGATTCTTCTCCTCTCCTTCCTCCAAGTCTTGGCTGAGCCCCAAGGGCACACCCCTCTTCCTGCTTGCAGGAGGGTTCCCTGCTCCAGGACCTGTCCAGGAAAGGCACAGGCACTCTGATCTCAGAGCTTGTCCAGGGGAGGCAGCACCTGCAGAGGGCAGAGAGGGATGGAGTCTCTCTGAAGTGCCCTCTCTTCCCAAGGAGCTCAGCAAGCTGATGGAGGCACTGAGTGCCAAGTGGTTAAATGAGAGAGCTCAATCCTGAATCAGTGAGATCACTGACAAGTGCCTGAAGAAGGGTCCACAGTCCTTCTGGAGTCATCTGGAGGTCCAGTAGTGCCCTCTGACTTGGCTGGAGAGAGACTTGAGGTGATATTCCATCTCACGCCAGTCAAGCCTTGTCTGCCTCTTGTTTTCTGCTACTAAATAAGTAGAATGGTGCCTTCCTTCTTCCTAAAGTGCTGCAGAACTCAGGGTTGTAAAGAGCTTCTTGAGCAGCATGTTTCATAATTAATTGTTATCCTAAGCTTCTCAGGTGCCTGACTGCTTGAATATCTAAGAATTTATGGGCATTTGGTAACGTCTGAAAATGAAAAGTCTCTTTAATATGCTTATGATAAGTATTTGCACTATTTTAGAAAGCTATTTTCATTCCACTCAGACACTTGTTAAATAACTTTTTAGATCTTCAACATTTACTGCTCATTTTATATGTGCAATAAATCAATCAGATTTAACAAAGGAAAGAACCTGATTTGCCCACAGCCCTGTCTGAGCACAGAGGTGCCATTTTGCAATCTAATGAAGCTTTCAGTTAAAGAAATGAAAGGTGGGGGGGAGACTTTGATGCCTAATAAAAATGATTCAGCATCCTCATAACTTTGACAAGTAGTGTGACTTACAAACCTTCCACTGGAGCAGTGTAACAACAGAGTAGGAACTTACAAGTCTAGACTACAGAAGATACCAACACTAATGTATCCTCCCTAAATCCAAAAGAGCTTTGGGAAAGGGAAGGGCCCCAAGCAAAGCAATTATTATAAACAGAATATAGTGCTATGAAGAAAATTCATGCTGTGGGTTTGGACTCATGGCAAGAAAAGATATCTACATGCACTCAGCTTTCAGTATTCACCCTTGTTTAAATTACTAAGGAGATCCTGAGATTGCAGACTTTTTAAGAAGGGGCTACCATCCTGCGTTTGTATGTGCCTGGCAAAAAATGGGATACTCCAGCATGAAATGGGTTCTTTGCTGATAATGGCACATTCTGTACTGAATAACCCATTGTGAGCATGGGCAGCCCTGGCACAGGGTGCCCAGAGAAGCTGTGGTTGCCCCATACCTGGAAATGTCCAAGGCCAGGTTGGACGGGGCTTGGAGCAACCTGGGACAGTGGAAGGTGTCCCTGCCCATGGCAGGGAGTGGAAAAAGATGATTTTTAAGGTATCTTCCAACTCAGGCCAATTTAGGATTCTGTGATCTTCAGGAATACTCAGCACTACATGTGGCTTTAATATGGTCACAATCTTTTCTTACACGTTGCTGAAGCCCCTACTGTTTCTAAAACAATGCATTGCTTTTCCTTAAATTTTCCTTGCACTTCATAGTTAATCAGTACAAAGTTTAAACAGGGATTTATATATACATAAAAAGAAGGATTCCTTAACACCTCTATAAATCATCCATCCTTCACAGTCTGGGGTTATTACCAGATGGGTATCTGTCGAGGCCTGTCTGAAGAGACTCTCTGTGACTTTGATGTATTTTTCCTCTGCTGCTAACAAATGGGTCACAGCCCAGTTATGTGATTATACAACATGTTTACAGCTCCTGCCATACTGAAGATGCACAGAATATTGCTTGGCAGGAACCAAGACATGCATCTTCTATGATATAAGAAGTTCTACATCTCTCCCTTCCATCCCTTTATATACACAAAGAACCTCACAGGGACAAAACTTCCTTGCTGTCATATTTGAGAATGGTGGGGCTGAGTCTCACTGGCAGAAAGTCTCACCGGCAGAAAGTCTCACCATCTTTAATATGCTTTCAAGCTCAGCAACAAAAAAGCATTAAAACTGTACTGCATGAAGGCTTCTGTATTATGAAGTATCATCATCCAAACACTTTAAGTAGTATTCTATAACATAGTCTACCATAAGTTCAATTTTTACTCAATCACTTGAAATGCACTTAGGAAAATTGCTCTTTTGCTGTTTTCACAACAGCTCTGGAAGTCAGCCTCTGGTTTAATGATAACTGCTTTAATCACAGTTTGGCTTGTTTCATTTTGACAGCATTGATGTAACAAACTATTTATTTTCTGTATGTTAAATATACTATCATTGCAGCTACCAGATTTTTTTCCTGGTGCACTAAGTGCAGATGACAAGGTTTGCATCTCATTAAGGTAATTTGTGTGTGCATAATTTTCAGTAAACACAGTGCATGAAATCACGGATCTTCTCTACCAAAAGTGTCATCTGAAACTATTTGTGCTTGGTTTAGTAACGGAAGTGATTTTTCAAGCCCCACTATATATAGCAAACCATGTGCTTTCTCCAACAGGAGAGCTGGTCTGCAAAGCAAATGCAGCATCCTCGAGCAGGAGTTGCATTTAAAAATATTGTTCCACCATTAGGCTGAGCAAGCTCCTCTCATCTGAATGGCCAGGTTCAGATTCTGCAGCATGTGCAGCAGGGAAGGATGTTTGTTCCTTCACTCAGAGCCAGGGAACGGGGGAATTCTGCCACTAATTTGTTCTGATCCTGCTGCCTCATTAGGGCAGTCTGTAAGAGATGGGAAATGTGTCCTATGGCAGTGAACTTTCTGCATGGAGCTGTTAACACAGTAAATAGCTCAGGAGGAGGGAGGGAGACAGCTGGAGCACATTGTGTTTCATAAAGACTACACCGGGACCTTGAGTCTTCATTTAACCCATCACTGAGGTGACAAATATCCACTGCTTTGCTGCTGGGTGATGCTGCTGCTGCTTGCCTGTTAATTTATCTGTTTTCAGGCTGTCTAGACATTGTTTGGGTCAAAAAGTGCTGTCTCTCCCCTGCCGTGGGATTTGCCTGCTCAGCTCTTGCTGCAGGCTGCTGTGCCAAACGGGCTTTCCAGAAGAATGCTCCCTCTGTCTCGATGGCTTATTAGCAGGACTCCAAATGGATGGAGACCGTTTCAATCAGGCTAAGGCTTCCTACAGATAAAGTTTATTTTAACTTCTTCTCTCTAAAAATACACTGGCAGGGATAAATAATTCAAATACTTTGGGTTTTTCCCCCCCTTGTGATTAAAAATCTGCCTAAAAGTGTCCTTGAAATGTTCTCTTAAGAGGTTCAGGCGGGTTTTGGATGGTCCAACCCCAGACTAAACTAAATGCCAATGTGGGGCCCACACTGTGCCTTTGATGGGGTGGTTCTGACACGGTGCTTATCAGAACCCCTTGCTTTGCTGCCAAATAAGTATTAAAAAATACTTAAAATCATACTTCAAGTATGATTTACTTTTAAAATCCTACTTCAAGTTAAGTCAAGTTACTGCTGAATACCTCAGTGTCCATGTATTTCTTGGAAACACTTTTAGAGATGTTGTCTTTTGGGGAACTCAGCTGAAAAGATGTTTTCTATGTGAAAAAAAAAATCTTCCAGCTCTCTTACCCAAACTGTAGCCATGAGGTTCTCAGTCTGATTCAGCAGGAGATAACCAGAAGTTTTGTAAGGGCAAGAATCCTGCTCACTATAACATAGTGTTGTATTGCATTCTGTATTCAGTATCAGCATTAATTTCCTAATGTCAGAATATTGTCCTGTCCAGGACTTAATGAAAAATCTCTTTTTCTGGGACAGAAAAATGGGGCTTAGACTAATTGAAATATTTTGGAGGGACTGCAAGGACTATGAGAATCTTTTTTTGATCTTTGAAGAAGTCTCCCAAACCAAGGCGCACGCTGTGAACTGTGTGGTGGGAGCTTTAGGTCCCATGTTTCCTGTTCCCATTTCATTGCATCAGTCAGCCTGACTTTATCTTCCAAGAATTATGGTTTCCTCACACCACGTGGAACTCACCACTTGTTATTGCTCCAACACAGAGCATAGGAAAGTTCACCCAGCTAGGGGATCTGTAGGGAAAGATGGGATAAGCATCTGTGTTAGGGTCCATTCTTTTATGTGTGTATACTGCTGTGTGTTCAGCAGAAATACTTTGAATTTTTTCTTTTCTTTTTGTGCCATAAATTCACATTTATGCATAAATACTTCTGATAGGTGAAAAAATTTGAGGAAAAGAAATCTACCCTCACTGGAAAAAAATCCTCCCACCCTGTGTCCTGGTTTACAGGTGAGCACATGGGCTATGCCTGTTTTCTTTATGCCTGGAGATCCCTTCTGAGCTGGCAGGATTCTGCCAGAGGTCCTTAAGTCTGCCAGAGGTCCCTAAGTCTGCCATAGTTCCCATAGAGGGAGAGGGACTCTCTAGGGTTGTTGCTGAAGAGAACACCTCAGGATTTGCAGCCGATTTTTGGAGGACAAGTCCCAGTTTTCTCCCATCTGTAAAGTCTCCCCAGCTCTTTGCTGCAGAGCTTGTGAGCAGCTCTTTGCTGGCTCTTCTCTTGCTGGACAAGGGCTCCTGACCCTGGGGAGGCTCCCAGCTGAGCTGGGGCTCGGACAGACTGGACTGAGCTCAGCCAGGTCCTGCTGGAGCCCTGCCCTGGCTCTTGGCCACTTGGAGGACACCCAGCCCCAGGCCCTCAGTGACCAGAGTTCAGGCAAGTGTGCCCAGGCTCCAGCAATTCACTCTGAACCCAGCTCTGAGAAATTGTTGCTCCAGGCTTTTATCCTCTCCTTGCTGGCAGTGCCTTTTGCTAGGAAGGTGCTGGAGGGAGCAGTGGGAGCAGCATCCCTTCGGAGGAACAGAAATTCCTGACCATGTCCATCCCAGCGGGCTTTAAGTCACTCTGACTGCAAGATTCTCAGCTTCACATCCCTTCTCACAAAGCCAGGGCTACAGAGAATCTTTGCTCTAAATTTTCTCCCCCCTCCCCATTGGAATTTACAAAAAAATGTCAAGTTTTGTTAAATCTGACTACTACAAAGCTGAAATTTTAGGTTAAGTTAGACCAGAAAGAGTTTCTTTTTTTTTTTTCCATGACTAATTCTATATTTATCCATAGAATTTGCATAGGTTTTCTGTAATTTTAATGGAAGCACCTTCCAAAATATTAACTAAATAGAGAAGTACTTTCCCTGATTTACCTGTAGATCTATAACTAAAGGATTTTCCCACTATCCTATTTATTCTAAATGAGTGGGCTCAAGAAAGAAAGCTGCCCTAATCTTCCAGATAAGACAAATATTTCCAGGATTTCAAAGCTTCTCATGCAACTTCTGAGCTACCGAGCTTCTTCTTCTCGTGCAGCTTACAGAGCTGAATGGTGTCTCCCAATGAGGCAGGGAATTAAGTGAGGTTTAAGGAGAGGAAATTGTGATGGTGGGAAGGATGCTCAGAAAAATTAAGGGTACCAATATCTTTCCAACCCACCTACGTCTCTGACCTTCTGCCGTATCATTTACCTGTCTCTTGCTTGAGGCATCTTCCAGAATTCTATTCCTGACTGCATTAAAAATCTCATCCTTCTCTTCCCCTTCACTCCCCAGGCCAAGATGTGCCTCTGGCACTGTCTGAGCCTGGAGAAGACTCCCAGCTCAGCATTACTGGGGGAGCCACCTGGGCAGGCACTGCTGGCTTAGTTTCATGTCAGAGATCTCTTGCTGTGCTCAGGGCTGATCTACTGCAGTCATGATTTTAATGACCTTCCTCTCTCTAAATCAGATGCTAAGGGCAAAGCAGTGCGTTTCACTTCTCCCATTTGTAATTAGCCAGCAGCAAACTGAAGTCAGGCAGTGTTTTCCTGTTGCCTTGGCAGAGACTGGGAGGTTCAGCCCTGTTCACTTTTGAGGGCATCCAGCTGAACACCGGCCCCTGAGCTCACCTCCAGTTCTGCCAGGGATCTGTGGTGGGTTTGGGACAGTCTCCCTCTGCATGGGGAAGGCAGCCAGAAGTCAGGCAGCAGAGGAGGAGATGGAAGAAGTGGGTTCAGTCCCTTGGCCTGCCAGGGACTTCCCGCCTGACTGTCATCCAGACACTTTATCCTCTTGTGCTTCAGTTCTCTGTCTCTAAGCCAGGGCAAACAGTGATTTCATACTTCTCTGTGGTGCCACGAGGAACTGTAATATCCCCTAAATTCTGTGGGAGAGATGAATGGGTTGGTTTGTACACAGACCCAGCAGCTCTAAGAGCAGATACTGCCTTCAGTGCCTGCGGGATCTGGGACCAGCAACGTGCTTGTGATCGTGGGGGGCTCTGGAGATGGGATGAGTTTGGGGCCTGTAGCTGCTGCTGGCTCACACATTACAGAGCACAAGGTTGTGCTTCTCAAGCATAACAACAAGTGATTCCTGTTACTCTGCTGTGATTCCTTGGGCAGTCCTGGAGCATGGGCAGACATTCTTTGGTTCAGCCCCACGAGGTGAATATCACTTGGATGGCAGTGTTATAGTGGGCATCATTAGATGTGGACTCATCACTTCTTGCTTTAGGTTAATTTAAACATGTACAGGATATTCCTAATCATTCTGTGGGGCAGTTTTCAGTTTGATAGGTACATTATATTCCTTTTTAAAAAATAAAATATCTATTGATATCACCCAAGAAGGAATTTTCCCCCTTACCTCAAGGCTCAGAGGCAGTCAGTTTGAGAGCTGCTGATCTCAGCTCAGCAGGTGATGTTGTTTGATTCATCCTGTGATGTTTTGTCTGCTCAGATTCCTGACAGCTTGCTGTCTAGCACACAGGCAGCTTGCTCACTGTACCTGTGGGAGGGACACTTGATGCCAAGCTGCCCTCATGGAGGAAGCACCTTTCATCCCTGCTGGGCCCGTTTGGAGCTGGTAGCCCTCAGGTGAAGAGAGCTGCCCTGCCAGCCCTCGTGCTCCTCAGCATCTCAAACCAGTGACAGTGCCATGCTCCCCTTTACACCTGAGAGGGCAGAGCGAGTTAACAATTCTGTCAGAACTTGGTAAAAGTTTGGGGAAGTGGAGATAAACAATAAGAAGTGTTTGATTCTCTATTCACCATTTGAAGCTGATAGAACAAAATGTCTGTGAAGGCATGCAAATATTTCAGGGTGCTGGTTAAACACTGCACCCACTGGAAGTTTGCCCTCTTGCCTTATGGTAATCTAGTAGTGTTTCACAGATTGCAGCAGGCCTACCTTTTGCAAGTTTTACTTCCTTTTTCACTATTTGAGATGAAGTATCCTCATTATGCCCAGACTCAAAGACAAATTAGGAGATTTTGCCATCAGGGTATTTTCCTAGTTGTACTTCTACTGCAGTCCCTGCTGCAGCCTCACACAAACACCCCTTTGACTTGTAACCCTCTGATGGCCAAACACCAAACTGGAGTTCAACCTTGCTGTTGCTCTTTGCTGCTGATATTTTTGTTCCTTTGTTTATTCCATCTGAAGTCAGTTTATAGTTCATCCCACTTCTGTTCCTGCTGGAGTTTTTGCTCCATAAACTGTATACCTCCCTGGCTGAAAAGTCAACAGTTATTGTACTTTCATTTCCTCCTCTGAGGATGAATCATAACCAAGCAAGGGCTGCAGGAGCAAAAACAAAAGGAGAGAGAAATAAGGCTGTGGATCAGCTTCTCCAGGCAGTGTGAGTTCCTCAGGGTGACCTTTACTAATGCAGCCCATGAACTGAACATGAAATAGTTTCCTTTTCAGTGGCTGAAATAAAGTGACCCTTGAAGGTTTGCTGGGTGATTCCATGCAGATGAACTTGAGGTTTCCAAGTGGAGCAGCCTCCCAGCACTGCCCTGGCTGCTGCTGGAATGTGCCTTTTGTCCTTACCTACAGCAGCAGCACATGGGCTTGAGGACTTTGCAGACACTTCCAAGCTTTTCTCCATGGCTTCAGAGACCTTCCAAGCCTTTCTCCATGCCCTACAACCATTCAGAGAGAGATCCAAACACACAGCACAACCTGAGCCCCTGAATGGGACTCTGATGTTCGTGGGTTTCTGAATCTCCCCATTCAGAATCGGCTTCTGCATTGAATGGATGTATATGGCCTTAGCAGCAGCTTTCCTAAAAATGATCTTTCAAAGGCAAAACTGCCAAAGCAGGGAGGTTGTGTGACTTTATCATCTCCTCTTAATATCATTTGTAGCTGTTCATTGGTTATTTTGATAAAGTAGTTTTCCATGCCACCAGGATAGGGCTGGATTATGTGGAATATGATGGGGGCAAGAGAGAATGCATATTCAATCAACAAACATACATGTGTGTGAATGTATTTAAAGATGAATATTTGAATAGGAAATATGACTGTAAGAAAAATTATTTCCATTTTCTTGAGAAAATTGAGTATTTTCTAATCAGCATCAGAGTTAGAAATAACTTAAAATTTATGCAAAATGCCACTGAATGCTCCATCCAAGGCAGCAGGCATCACTCGTGTGCTTTCATTCACAGTGTAACTGCACTTCAACCCAATTTGAGGTGAATGTCAGCCCAGAAATAATTTATACTGAGGGACTTTCAGTCTCACACTTCAGATTTTTGGGAGATGCCACCTTACTTGAACTTTCTCTGAATTTTAGTCATGGCACACGTAATCACTAAACAGAGGCATCAGAATTTTGGCAGATGTTTGGGAAAAGATGTTCTGCAGTTTTGCTCATATTTGAAGAGTTTTTTGTCCTCTGTGGCTTGGTCTGATGCCCATCGGTGTTCATGGAAAACTCCAGTGGAGCTGGATGAGTTTTGCAGATCCGGTTCTGTAATGAGACGAGTTTCTTCCCTTCATGCCAGAAGGAATGGAAAGTGCTAAACAAACTGCAGGAGGTGGGTGACCCTGGTCTGTGCCAGGGCCCCGAGTTCTGCCTTTGGAGGGACAAGACAGAAGAGAAAAGTCACCTCCCTGCAGTGGCTGAGTTCTGACCTGAGCCAGCTCTTAGGTTCCTTTTGTAGACTTTTGTTAAACTGACATTTAACTCCGTGAATCACACATGGAATTTGCATCTTATGTCACACACACACACACTGAATAGTGGAAAGAATATGACTCAGTTATATTCTTTTTATGAATTGAACTCTAAGAAAAGATGTCTTGCATTGTTTTGTTAAGAAGTCTCTGTTCTGCTCCCTTACATTTCCTCCAACACCCACCCACTCAGAGGCACATGCACTTCCTACCCCTTACCCTACCAACACTCCCACCACTCCTTTCTGTGACCCTTCTACTGGAAGTTGTTTACTGCTGCCTGTTCCCTTCAGTGTCAAGTCACTGCTGTTATTACTGTATAGTTATTATTATTTTTGTGCCAGCCACTCATCTGGACAGGAAAGCTGTAAGAAACTTAATTACTTTGTGGCCGGACGTGGAGCTATATTTCTAAAAGTAGCTTTTCTTTTTTGGATCAAGTTCATTTCCTACAGTGTCTGGTTTTATGAGTTTGTGAAAAGCTTTCAGGTTCTCAGGAACCCCCATACTTTCTTCTCAAACACACACACACAAATATATATAAAGAGTATATAATAATCTGGAACAATTAAATCGCTTTCGCCTCTTGTCAGTCACCTACTTGGAGTCATTTGCAGTTTCACACACACACTCTGCTTTCACTTCTGGGCTAAATAACTCTCTAAAATTATCTGTGTGATTATTGTGTGCTGTAGTTCAGGACCCTTCCAGCTGAAATGTTCGGTAGAAAATATCACTGTTATTCTTAAAATGTAATTTCTGGCGCTTACCACCAACTATGTTAATTTTTGTATTTTTTAAGAGTAGTGCAGCAGAACTGGCAGAGATAGTGAGTAATTCCCTTGAAGCTATGTCCCCACTGATTTGATTTTTACTTGACAGCTTATCCATCATGCTGTATGCTTATTTAGACAAATAAATAAGAGAGCTGTTATCTGCCAGCCTGGCCTGAGGGCTTTTAGCAACACCAGAAAGTCTGCCGGCTTTCCTTTCAACATTCAACAAGACGATTAGGGAATCACATCATGGTAAACGTGGATATACATGCTTCAGTGGAAAAAGAAAAAGCTGCCCTAAAAACTGGGAATCCATGAGAAGTCCAGTGATGGTTTGTACAGTAACAAAAAAAGCAAATACCTTCTGAGCAGGGATCAGGGAGGTAGCTGAAGAAAAACTTGTGTCTAATTCTGTGTGGTGAGCAGGGCACTTCTGGGATTTATTGCAAGCACTGGGAGATGCATTCTGATAGAACATCCTCAAAAGAAAACAGATTTGGGTCAACTGAAACATTTTTGAATTCATGTTCAGCTTAACAAGTTGTTTCATTCTTAAAATTTAAGCAAGTCAAAATGCTCCCTTTCAACATTTTAACATGAAACAGTACATCTTTCAGAAATGTACCTGGGTTTAGTTTTTAAATGCTTACAAGTGAAATGACACTTTTTACTTGAAACTAAGTGACAGATTTTACTCAACCTAAATTATTCTCTTCATTTCATTAAAATGGAGGGGGGGGATTCAATTTTGAATCTACCCTCAAATGTTTTCTTCCACAATTTTTCAGTACAATTTTGCAAATTCCCTTCATGAGAAATCATTTAATGCAGTCACAGAAACAGCCATTCCTCCACCTGCTCTCCAAGCAAATTCTCTCTCTTTCAGTGAGACTAAACCAGCCCTTCCCCACTCCCAGCTGCTGGAATTGTGAGGGCTGAGCATGAATCTGCTCCTCTTTGTGCTGCTCTGTCCCCTGAGTGACTCCTGAGCATGGACAGGCTCAGAGCTTCTCACAGTCAGATAAGCAGGGCAGAAGTTACAAGCTAAAGTTTGTGCTGTCCTTAAACTGGGACTTGATTTTTAGAAATGAGAAAAATAAGCTCTCTGCTTGCAAAATAAAATTTTGGTCCACACTAGGGCACAAATATGCTGTCCTGATTTTCTGCACACTCTACAATTTACTGCCTAATCTATCCTGAAGGTTTCCATAGGGTGGGACAAAGGGATATCTGTCAGTCAGGAAATCTAGGTCTGAGGTACAGCCCTAATATCCCTATGAAACTGCACAATCATAAAAAATTCCAAGTTGGAATAAAGGATGGAGCTGTGTCTGTGTCCGTAAGGGTGTCTGGAGAAGACCTAAGCTCATCTTACCATCAGCGTCAGAAGGCTCTGATAAATGGTAGCTTTCCAAGCATGACTTAATTTCTCCCTAAGATGAGTTGGAAAGCTGGAAAAACCTGCCTTATAAAAAATGGTCTCATCAAAGTGAAGATCTCCCCAAGTTCAAAGACCTGAAAGAGTAACAATTTGTATCTCCCTTTAGCTTTTTTAATAAATTCATTCAATTAGGGAAAGTTTAAAGTCACAGCTTTTAAAAATCACTTTTCATTCTTCTCCTACTTTCTCTTTCAGCACCACAGTCACACCCCAATTAAGTAACTGTACTGATTACAATAAAGACTAATGATCCTCCACTGGCCCCCGCCTCCATTAGCAGCTTCAGAATCCCACCAGAATCCTAATTAACACATTGATTTGCTTAAAAGAAAAATAGTGATCTTTGGCTGTCCATTCCACCAGCTGTGTGTTCCATCACCCAGTCTCCAGCAAGTCCATTGATTTCCTTACAGTAAACCCAGCAAATGTCCATTAATTCTCCTCCCTTAACTTCAGGATCCCGCTCAGATTCTTTTTGCCAGAGTTTGCTGGGACGTTTTATCCAGGAAAGCTTTAGGACTAATATGCTGTGCTCCTCTCCTGCTGGTCCACTGGTTCATCAAACTGATTTCAACTGACTGCTGGTGTGAGACTGAGGGGAAATGCTCAGTGAGGATGTTTAACTGCACGCTGCCAGTTCGACTTGGTGAGACATCCAGAGAAACCAGGCAAAGAAAAGGGCCAGGAAAGCCTGGATGTTAAGGTTGTGTCCTCTACAATCACTCTCTGATAATTAGACTTGGTAATGAGGGAGCCCTCATTATCAGGAGCTATAGAAGGAGCCTGCCAATGTTATTCTTGAGGTTGGTGGAGGTCAGGAGGGAGCACAGGCACAATGCTGGCTCGCCCCGAGGCCCAGCGGACCAGCGGCAGCTGCTGCGCGCCCGAGGGGAATGTGCGTAGGGACTCCTCCTGAGACAAAACAGCACCAGTTTGATGTCCAAGAAGTTTCCTGTTTCAAAGCACTCCTCATGCTGTGCAGTACACTGCAGATAGAGGTTATAAATAATTAGGAATGAGTGACCCAGTTCGGATAATAGAGCTAACCTGCCTGTAAGCTTTTTCTAGCAGCACTCGTCGTCTGCCTGGGCTGGTGTTAGAGGCAGCTTCAGGAAGTCTCCAATAGTCACCAGTCATGCAGGTGGCTCTTGAGTGAATGACACCAGGCATCTTTTGAGATTTCACCACACAGATGGAAAATACCAATTTCCACTGGCCACCTAGGTACCTGTTTATCATAGGCAGGCCGAAGTGGCAGGATCCTGCTCTCCGATTGCTAACACCAATACCCACAAGACCACTGCAGTAAAATGTGCTATAAAAACCACTGTGAAATAATAACCAAGTGATAAAATTACAAGTAGGAACACATTTAAAAAAAAAAAAATTATATGCACTGCAGGAACAATGATAAAAGCCTGCCTCTCAACCTGTCTAATCTCACACACAAACCACACCCTTGGGTATTGCCAACCAGCTGAAAGCAGAGTAGGAGCAGAGTAAGTGAAAACACATGAATTGTGATGTGTAGCTGCGTTCCAAAACCATATTACAGCTTTTCCCTTTTACTGCTTATACGAGATTCCTTGGAATCTCCCAAGGATGTGAGATGGGAGGATGTGTTCCTCCCTGGCTGGATGTGAGAAGCAGAAGTCAGTGGGGTGCACAGAAACATCTCCAGGTGTTCCACCAAGCAGGCTCAGCGTGCTCTGGAGTTATTGCCAATGGCTGCAGTGTGCCAGGTTACTTGTGCAAGACACTGGGCTGAGGAAGGGCTGACTAAACAGGTGCAACAAATAAATAAATTATTGATGGGCACAAAGACATCCTATGGCTTTCATTGTGAAATACATTTTCCTCTCGCTTTTCTTGCTGCCTGCTCCAGCAGAAATTAAGGTCTGTGCTAGTTTTCAATCAGAGTTGAGTCAGGCGTAGCATCTTACTTTACATCTCCTGTGTCAGTGTAGGAAGTTAAAAAGCACCCAGCAGTGGTGTCTTATTCTTAATGAAGTCAACAAAATGCTTTCTAATGTCTTAGACAAAATCAAGATTTCACTGGCCTTACACTCCAGTCTCCCTGAACACAAATTTCTTTTCCTACAAGGTGATTTGAATAATATTCACATTCAGTTTTTATGAAGAGAGCACATTGGGACAGGCTAAATCCCATGTGGTTGTTGAGTTCAAAACCAATACTTGCATCAAGGTTATTTTGGTGTTGTGGTGGGTTTTTTTTTTCCCCTTTCCCAGCATTTGCTGGATTTCAGATGCAAACATGCACACAAAACCTGGCTGCAGCAATCTTTTCAATTAGAGAGATCGTTCTACATACTCAGGGAGATTAACATGCTGCAACTTGAAAATCTGCAGCTTTTAGGTTCACTCTTGGATGCCAGCATACTACTAGAGATTTGGAGATAACGACAGGGCATTAGACAGTCTCTAAATCACAGCAATTATTTTTGATGAGAATAAAATGAAGATAAAGCTGAAAATAGCACTGCACTTTCAAAGGAGTGATTACAGGGCCTAAACCCTGGGCAGCGAGGTAGATGGATTTTAGCAATATGCAAACGGAATGCTGATCAGAGCCTTGCATTTGTCATCCCTGCATTGCCAAAACTCAGCACCCATGGCATGTCCATTTTGAAACTCACCATTTTAAGGATTAGCGGGAGGGGAATGATCCCAACCACACCAAACCAAATGCGTTTTCTTGCTCGGTGGATGAAAGAGCAGCTTCTGCTTTCTGCATTCTCCTGCACAGCCTCACTTAAAGCCTCCTTACTCACCAAAGTGTCAGCTCCAGCTGTGGAGGCCCAGCCTACCCCTGAGCCTTCCAGGATACCTGGATCTCTGGCTGTTTCCTTCTCACTCTTTCCCCCTCTTTAACACTAGAATAATCTTGCCAAGTGATTTGCATTTGCCGTAAGAAAATGGTTGGGTTAAACAATTCAAGTTTGAATTCTGTTCCAAAACACAGGATCGTTTGCAGAGCTTAAAGAGAATTACAAACACTAATTGATTCTGACAGTGCGCCTGCGATGGCAGATAAAGAATATTAAAGCCATTTTACTGATAGGTAAACAAGGGTAGGTAAAAGAATTATAATTTCCCTGAGCTCATACAGGAAATCTGTGATGAGGGTGAGAGGAGCACTCAACGTTTCTGGTTCTTTGGTATAATGTCCTGTATAAGAGAAAAGCCCTCCACAAAATTGCAGTCTCTGGTTTTTAATTTCTGTACTGTGAGGACCTGTACTGTGAATATCTTGTTTTCAAAATAACATCTGCTAAAATACACAGGCTAATAGATACATCTGCATTCACCAGGAATATTGTAGCTCCACATTTGGATTTCCACATGCAAATCTTGAATTAGTCTTATAACAAGTTCATTATGTGAACGATGTCTAATTTGCACATGCTGTTTTGGCAACTGTCTGTTCAATTTTGAACATGCAGGACTGCATGCCTGCCCTTTGGAAACCAAAGCTCTTTAGCAACCCTTCATGTAAAATTCTCTATTTTTCTTTCATTGAATTAAGCTGACCTGAGAACTGGGATCTCTTTTATTTTATTTTTATTATTATTTAAAGGAAACTAATAGAGAATATTACAAAGGACATCCTTTAAAATGATTCAAGAGCCTGACTGACTTTGAAACCACTTTAGTCTTCCAGTTTTTAAAGAGATTTATTCTGATTAACTGACCTGAATGTTAACAGAACTGGAATTTTAATTTGTATTCAGACTGTAAGAATATCATCCACTCAGATGAGACAGTGTTGTTTAATTAGGTCTAGTAGTTAACTCAGAAGAAAGTAAATGTACTGCTAGAGGTTTGGAAGACTGCTACAGGCTCCTGGGATTTGTGGGAGTTTGGAGAAGCTTAAAAATAAGAAGTCAGTAATTTTAGGAATTAGAAATGAGTGCTTAGAAGGTATTGGAAAGGTTCTGCAAAGTCTGTAGTCAGCATCTTTTAACCTTGTGCTTCCCATTAGTGTAATGACCTTGGAAAGATTTGAAATTTTGCAGTCCAATCAAGTAAATCATATATATGTAAGGTTCAATTTCTGTGATTCCAGAGAAACCCCTCAGATATTATGATAAATATGCTATCTACAGTATCTTCCACAAGACTCTCTGTGTTTCATTTATGATGCAAATGAGCTGTGAAAATTAGAAGTAATGTATATGCCACCACCAGCAGCCATTAATAGCAGTAGGATATTATCTTCACAATTATAGTTTGAGTCTTAACAGTATTCTTTATAGTTGATAAAATAAGTTATATGTATTTTTTCAAATTGCTATTCCCACACAGTTTAATACATCATTGAGACTTTGCTTCTGGTTTGTTGTTGTTGTTTTCATTGTTGATATTTTGGGACATTTTGGTTTTAATTGAAAGAAACATTGCAAATTACAGACTGACATATTTTTGATGAAATGACAAGGCAAGCACAAAGCCATACAGAGCTGACAAAATGAGATAGAAGAGGGAACTATTCTTTAAAGTTATAAATGTGAAAATTGATTCAAGAACACTAGCTGTTTTCAATTTTTTATTACAACATACTTTCAGGACACCCATGTTCTTACAAACTGGAGCTTATGTTCTGATATGCAAACATAATTAACACTTAAATTGACACTCTATGTCCTGTGGTGTGGAATTTTTCTATTCTCAAATGTGAGCAATTTGTGAAGAAAGATGGTGGCAGTGAAACATCTCAATATCAAATTGGGGCATCCTCCTGGAGGGGCTGCTGGCACTGATGGCTGATTGGATCTGCCAACACCTTGAAGTTCAGGAATGGATTTTAGGATGGCACTGGCCAGCTCTGGGGGCTGCTGCAGTAAGGGTTTGTGTGTCACCCTAAGCCAGCTGCAGGTGCTCCTCAGGCACCTTTGGGACAAGGCTGGAGAGGGTTTGGAACAGGCTGAGAGCTCTGCATGGTTCCTTTGTGTGGCTTTCCAAACACACTGTGGAAGAGCAAATCCTTTGTAGGGCATTTTGAGTTGCCCATCAGTTGCCTTCCAGTGCCACATCAGAAGGGAATTTGGAAATAGTCATATTTTCAAATTACCAGTTTGCTTTTATTCCCCATGTCCATGTATATCCCCTGTGTTTTGCTGGCTGCTGCTGCAGAAGATATCTTCTACCAAAAGCTCCCTCTCAAACTTCCTCAAGTAAATGGAAGGACTCTCTTCAGCAAAGCAGCACAAGACCCCTCCAAACAGAGCTGTCATTGTTATTTCAGAGGTCTGGGAATCTGTCACAAGCAAGTTGCATTTCTGCAAACCACCCAGCAAACACCCTGCACAGCCATCCCTGAGTTCTCTGTGCAGGGAGAGCAGGAGCTCCAGCACAGCTCAGTCTTTGTGGCAACAGTGATTTTCCAAAGCCAGCACAAAATGCCTCTTTGAGAGCTGGAAAGGTCTGGAAGGGAGAAGGCTTTGCTGCTGCTTGGAGAGGTGACTGTGGCTCACAGAACAGAGATGTCACTGCCATGGCATTCCTACTTCCCTTGTCAAAGTCCATGAGCACAGTGTTAGACCAGATTGCCCAGTGGGGCTTTTCAGGGGAATTTTTGCATTCAAATTTGCCTGACTGTACAGTAGCTTCACACTTACACCTGTGCTGAGGCAGCAGTGAAATGATGCAGCTCTGTTTCCATCAAGGTAGCAAAACAAAACCTCCTTTTGCTCAGTAGAGCAAAGAAATTAATCACAAATTATTGCTCTCCAGTGGCAGCAAATTCCTACCAACTTGGTAGAGATGCAAACAGAGGTTTCAGCTGGGAAGGATGATTGAGATGAGCAGGGACAGACTGCATCCCATGCATGCAGAACAATGAAATTACCTGGTAGCACTTCACCCAGCCACGGTGTGCAATGCACTGGAACCGTGCTCAGCTGTGCTCTTCATCCCTCATGTTTCCCTGGGTCACTATGAAATCTCTCCCTTCTTTACCACACAATGACAGCAATCTTACCAACATTACAGAGACTTTGCACCATACTGAAGAGCCAAATGAATAGGTAGCCCAAGGAAGGCACAACAGGAATTAGCTGAAATTAAATACCATGAGTAAGAAGCAAAGATTGAAAAAAAGTGGATTGGTTTTGTGGGGGACAAAAGATTAAGGGTGGGCATGATAACAGCCTAGTTCTTTGGAAAAGATTGATTTAAAGAGGTTAATGGTTAGTTATTTCCCTTCTCCACTGGAGCTGGGACATCAGTTTAGGAAGAAATCAGCTTAATTTGCTGGGAAAAAATTAAATTGGATATTAGGAAAAGCCTTCTGCTTATTAGGAGAGTTAGGTGGTGGAACAGACTCTCTAGGTTAGTTTTAGATCTCATGCTCTGAAAGGTTTCTAAGGCTGTGTAACACAGGCACAGAGGACGGTGGTACACCAGAGATAATCCCTGTGTAGGAGTAACTGAGACTGCACAGCACAAGGAGAGGACATGCAAAGTTTGTTTCAGTTCATCCTTGTGCTCTTCTTGTCCAAAAAATTGAGGCATTTGGCCTAGGGAAGGTATGTATTTAAACAAATCACTA
The DNA here is from genome assembly GCF_050655825.1 of Lonchura striata. Classification (NCBI taxonomy): domain Eukaryota; kingdom Metazoa; phylum Chordata; class Aves; order Passeriformes; family Estrildidae; genus Lonchura; species Lonchura striata. The sequence continues at coordinate 12,847,455 of NC_140722.1, forward strand.
ACCTGACCCAGTTTCATTGAAAGTTTTATTTTATTTCAGGCAGAAATGGGAGGCAATAGGAAAAGTTTCATTTCTGGAATTAATTATTTCCCTTTTAATTTTCGCCAGAGTAAATCACATATTTTTTCTACATGTTTTTAAAAGTCTGCATCAAAACATGCATTTTTGGGCTTACTAAAATAAATGCAAAAACCTGACCAGAAAATTATCTGTAGTTTTCAGGGAATTTCAGGATTTTAAGGTTTTTGTTCTTGTTTGGAAAAGGAGCAAACCTCAGAAGTGCTAAGTCGTTTGTCTCTTGGAACAACTCTGCTCTCCACAGCTCTTGTGTGATCTTTGGCCTCTGGCAACTGGCAGGGCTCCTTGGGGTGCCCAGGGGAAGGAGGGGAAGCTGCTCTGCTCCGAGATTCCAGAGCTCTGGGGGCTGCATTGGGCTTCCTGCGTTGCTGCCTTGACCTCAGCATCAGCAATTCCTGCATCTCCAGCCTCTGAACGTCTCCTGCAGCTCCTGCTTCCTCCTGCCTGCTTTGACATGGGCTTTAATCACTCCTGTAGGTTTTGTGAGAATCTTTATTTCATTTAAGAGAGGATGAGGAAAAAAGGATGAGAATCTCAGAGGGTTCTGTGACCGAATCATGGCTAAAGTTCAAACAAACTGCTGGAGTAGTCCGGCAGCTTCGGGGGCTGCAGCTGCAGCGAGTTCTGCAGCAGGAGCCTGACGTGTTTGGAGCTCACTGACACAGAGGTGCTTTGAGCAGATTCCTCCAGAGCAAGCCCAGACCGGCGAGGCTCATTTAAAACATCATCAGCCATCTCCTCATGCAGCAATCAGCTAAAGAAATAAGACTGGGCAGATGAAAACCCCAGGAAGGTAATAGAAGCTGGGGGAATGGAAGCTGGTGCCTGAAACAATTAAGAGTTCAGAGGTGAGTCAGAGAAAAAACAACTGCTTTTTATTAAAAATTCATTTCAATTTCATGGGCTGGAGAAGTGATCCCAGCCCAGTCTGACTTCAGAGAAATGCCTCCCAGATAGCAGGATACAGAACAGCTGAACAGCACAGGACAGAATTGTTGTTAGAGCAAACGTCTCCCTGGCTGAGGAACACTGAGGGATTGAATGGAAATGTCCTTGGTGCAGGGAAATGTACAGGCTCCTCTGCAAAAACTCCTCTCGCCAAACTCTCCAAAATCATATCAAGTCTAATATCTGCAGAACCAATGATGCACCAGGTTTGAGGCATTACATCACCAGCACCCAGCTCCATTGGCTGCTCCTGCCCTGAGGACAAGACATTCCTTCCTGCACCTTTCCAAAGCTGCTGCTTCTCAGGAATTAACTCTTCCAAGTGTGTCACCTTGGGACAAGCCTAAATTTCCGACTGATCCGTGTAGACAGTGTTTAATATAAAAGGTGTTGTTAGCTGGAACCTCCAGAGCAACAGCTGTGTCTCTTCAGTTCAGATTGTTTCTCAACCTTCACTGCAGAAAAATGAACAGTGTATTTTCTGTCCTTCAGGAAAAAAAAAATCAAATTGTCAGTGCTGTTATAAAAAGGAGAATACACTGAATCAAGAATACTATGCAACATCAGTAAATAAGGGATTTATATAGGAAATAGAAGGGCTGCTGCTGCTGCAGTGTGAAAAAATTCCTCTAAGTGGTTAATTAGATTTATCAGTGTCACTGCAAAAAAGATGCTGCAGATGCAGGTTAGCACTGCCTGGCTTGAATTTGTATGCTCTATTTCAGGTTGCATCCAAAAATAGCTGGTGGATCTAGACAGTGTTGCAGGAAAAAGAGTGGGGTACATCTGTGTGTGTATATATTTTGAGTATATGTGTTCTTTCCCCTTTCCAAATTTCCAGTTTGCCTAGTAAGTGTGAGAAACCAGTTTCATAAGATTACTGCCCAAAAATCAGCTGATGAAACTCGTTGCATTCTAAGTAATTTGGTTATATAACTTTTCCAAAAAGGAAAAAAAAAAAAATCCCCGCACACAGAAAGATGCAAGGAAGTTTCTGGAAGATCATTTCTTGACTAACTCTTTTTTTTTTTTTTTTTTTTTTTTTTCCTGAAGAAATGTTGTTCCAGGGAGTGTCTGACTAGTTCTGCAGCTTGGCAAAAAAGCCAGACGTTACCTCATAGCTGCGGCCAGACAGCCCATTTCTATGCCAGGCAACCACTGCAGAAGCACAGAGCACAGGGCCCTGCTTGATTAGCACTTCTGCTGTTTCGAGAGTCCTGGAGTGTTTTGTTCAAGGTGGGCTGCTGAGAGGGGACTCGGTGTGCTTTTGTGCAAATGATGAGGCCGGGGCTGTGTGGGCTGTGGGCTGGGGGCACAGGGGGAAGGGAGGCACAGGGACACAATAAGGGGAGGCTGCATTAATATTCCGTGTTCATGTTATCTTTGGGAAACAGGATCTGTTTGATTTGACCTGGTCAAAAATAAAATAAAATAAAAATAAAAACAACCCACCAAGTATCACGTCCTAAAGGTCAGAGGAAAAGAAAGAGATGGGAAACAAAGAGCTGTAATGACAGAGCAGGTCAAACTGAATTAAATGTTTAATTGTCTCCCTCGTGTCTCATCAAATAGCTGTCTTTAAAGCAAGAGGGATCTTTTCTTCCAGCAAAACTATTACCAATTCATCACTGAATTGGAAGGTGACGAGTGTTTGTAAACATTACAGTCAATATAATTTTCTCATCCTCTCCCCCATTGTTGATTTACCTTATTTAACTGGATCATTTACCTAGTAAAGCTGTGCCTGTATCATGTGTTCCACAAATGCTGGGGTCCCTGCACAGAATTCCTGCCCAGCAGGACCGTGCTGTGCTTTTCAGCAAACTGTACCCCCTGCACAAGAGAAGGGCAAAGAGCAGGGCACAGAGAGGGCAGAGATGCCCAGCCCTGCACCTCCTCCTGGCAGTGTCCTGGGACGACTCCTTCCAGCAGCTGAGCTGTGCTTCAGTGCTCTGGAATGGAGACAGGCTGTGCAGTGAGCTGGGACAGGAGATGCTGTGTCCAGGAACAGCCTGAGTTCACCTCCCCGTGTCACACAAAGCTGTAGGGCACTGGAGCTCCATGACCTCTCCTGGTGTATTGACTCTGTTCTTGTCAATGACAGCAGAAATTTCTGTTTGGGACAGAAGAAACAGATTTTAATAATTCAATTTTATTGGGTGACAAGATAGCTGCTAATAAACTCACCCTTCTACCTGAGAGTACTGCATGATTGTCAGAAAATTCGATATCAGAAAATGTGTGGATTTGGGTTATCTTTAGTAGTCAGTTTCCCAGATGACAAAAGTTGTAGCTAAAGAGGTAAAATTAATTGGTTTTGGTCACATATAAATCAGTGTCAGGATCAAACCCTTAACAGTTCTTAGCTCCCAGTCTTTATTTGACCCCTAATGCAAGATATGTACCTGTGGGAGGCAGAAATCAGTCCTTACCTAAGACAACTTCTACTGAAACTTCTACATTTCTTCCAAGCCTTTTTTTGGGCTTACAAGGAAAACTGATTCCCAGAACTTCAGGAATGTCAACTGGAAGTTGCAAGAGGAGAGACTAAAGTGTTACGCTAATGGACTTAGGGCAAAAGTAGAACCCATCTGACCCAGTTAAGACCAAGTCCAACTGCTCTAAGGCCCAAGGACATGTGTCAACACCAGAGATGGGGAAACCACAACAGGAGTTTTTCCAAGATTTACAGGAAGAGATGTGCTCTGGATGTTCCCAGCTGCTCACAAGTGGGCCAAGAGGCTGGTAACTCCAGTCCTCCCTCCAGTCACAGCACTGGAGAGCAGCTGCTCCAGCCAAGGGTGTCTCAGAGATCTCCTGCAGGGCCATGCTCCTCGAGATCCTGGGTATCACCTGGGTTTTGTGCTTTCTAGAAGCATCACAGGCTCACTGGGGACATTTGGCTGCTTGGCTGGATGTGTGTGGTAGGACAGTGGTGGTTGTGGGTGTGGGTGCCCGGATCAGTAACAACCATTGCATTAACAGAGCTTTCCTATGGTGCTGAATGCAGCTGATTCCCTGGATTACAGGAGGCCCCACAGGGCTCTTTGGAGATTCCAGCCATAGGGCTGCAGAAGAGAAAAAGAAGGAAATTGCTTTTCTCTTCCTTTTTGGCAAATGAGAAGTTGGAGCAGTGGGCAGGGTGGATTGCTGGGTGCTGTGAACTGTGCTGGCTCTATCCCTCTGCATCTCTCCCAAGCTCTTCTTGAGATCATTTAAATATATTTAAATCCCATTTTACAGTCACCTTAGGACCAAATAATTTTGAGGCCAAATTTCCTTTCTAACACAGTTAAGTTTCGTGTAGAGTAAATTTCCTCAAATTTTGGCTTGATGCTTAAAAACACCTTGGCACATGAGAGCAAGGCCTAAGCCACTCCTGGCTCCTCTTTTTCCCCAGGGTGAGGGGATTTGCTGTTTCCCATGGTTTCACATATCAGTGATGACAAAAGAACATGGACATCCCAGCTTCCAGGGGCGTTGTGAGCTCCATTTGGGGAGCTCTGTGCCTCATTTGGCTGCCTCAGAAAACCTTGCTGAGGACACCCCATTGGGGCTCCTGGCAGGCCAAACAGGAGGGCAGTGCACAGCTCAGGGTCAGCGCTGCACTGTCCTTGCACAGGAGGAGGAGGAGGAGGCAGAAATGTGTGCTAAGGAAGTGCAGCTGGAGGAATTTCAGGCTTTGGAGGTCAAAGTGCAGAGTGAAAACCTCAAGGATAGTTTCAGCCCTGAGCACTGGGTTCATCTTCCCAGCACAATGCAGATGGAAGGGCAGTCTATGCAATAGGAGTGGGGAAGTCAGTTAAATGTATGTATGGGATACAGTGGAAGAAATGCATTAAAAAGTAGAAATCCCTGCCTCCAACCAGATCATACCTTCCAGAAAAATTGGAAACAGTTGGTGAAGGGGAGATTTGCAGGGTGATGGAAAGAAATAGGAACCAGCCCTGCTTGCCCAGCTCAGGAACAGCAAGGTGTCATTCCCAGATGGGGTCAGGAAAAGGTTTTATTTGGGAATGGGAGGAGGTGGACAATCACAGGATACCAGGAGCTGGGCTGTGCACATGGGCATTACCCACTGGGAAATAGGTATGGATGGAGCTGCAGTTTCCTTAGAAGATAACAAAGGTATTAACATTAAAGAATAGAGATTGTTTAGATTGTTTGGGGAGCAAGAGAAAAGAATGAGAGGAGAGAGAGCTATTTGAGAAGGAAAAGGATTTATTAGCCTTTGAAAGTGGGGATCTGAGAGAGACTAGAATGGGGCTGCTGTGTCATTATGAGCTGCAGTTGGAGATGTTTCAGAGAGTAAACTAGTAATAGAAATATTTTATAGGCCACCTGACCAGAAAGAACAACTGGACTGTGAAATGACTGTGCAAATAAAGCAGGCATGTAAAAAGAAGAGAGTGGTAGAATTGAAGATTTTAACTATGAGACATAGACTGGAATACATTAAGAGAAATAAGGCTGGAGGTATGTTTGCAGATCAGACACAGACCTGCTTTCTGATTCAGCCTGAGCATCAACTGCACAGCTTGGCTATTACAAAGGGACTGCATGAGGACAGACACAATAGGGGAGAGCCCTGGGGAGGCAGCTTTGACAGGCTCCAAGGGAAAAAGGTTTTAAAGGTGGATTGTGGAGGAAAGGGTAAGGGGGAAAAAAAAATAGTGATTTTGGTCTGAGTGGCCTTAGAGCTTGAATTTCAAATATTTAGGTTTTACTTGTCTTACAGTTCCACAGAAGCAATCAGTAGTGTGGAATCATGACCCACTAATGAATTAAATCCTGGAATCACCCAGCTTCATCCCAGGTGAAGCTGTCTGTTGTTAGTCAGAGCTGGGAAACAGGGCCTGTAATGAACCCCTGGCCCCAGTGACACCACCAGTAAAAGTCAGGTTTGATTTAACGAGGCCATGGCTTCATGCTTGATGCTCATAATCTCCTTGGGCAGGAGGGTGATTAGGGAAGGTGAGAGCAGCAAAGCTGGTTTGGAGGGCCAGGGATGCTCCCCGGGGGGAGGGAAGTCTGGGGTTTCATTGCCTGCCATACACAAATCCTAAAGGGTCATCAAAGGGTGAGACCCCTGCTAAAGGTAAAGATGAATCTTTCCAAGGCAGGGCATTGTATATGTACAAGGTGGCCAAGGAATAGCTAAATTTTGAGTGGCTGTCATGAGTCATACATTGTTTTCTTGTAGCCAATATGCTTGACTTCACCTCATATATCCTCTCTGATTAAAAGAAATAAAGGTAAATAGGATGGCCTTAGGGATTTGCAGATGAGTCCAAAATAGCTGCATGTATTGTATATATTAAGATATCAATTTTACTACAATTGTAGAGATACTGCCAAAAAGTAGCCTTCTTGTTTTATTCCTTTGTATTAAAAAAAAAATTAAAAATAGAAAAAAGTGTGTGTTTAAGGGAAGCAGAAGGAAGAGGTTGTAAAGAGTGAAAAGAAACCTCAAACCCAACAGGTGCCAATGATTCACAGTTCTCTTAGTCACCATTGCTGGCTGCATGAATCAATAGAGGACTCTGCCTATTAAATAAAGATTCAATTTTGGTATAAAATATTACCTGATAACCAAGCAGCCTTATTCAGTGAATGCCTCATGAAAGACTCAGACTGAGGCCCCCAAAGAGAGACAGGTCAGTGCACAATCATTTAGCAGGGAAAGCAAAAGCTGAATTTTAAGAGTCTTTATGTAGATATTAGAAAAAAAAGAATTCTGCTGTTGTTATAACTAATGATAATAAACTGGAACCCCATCTGGTGTGGGCAGGCACTGCCCAGGCCCCCAGGGCAGCCCTGAACCACGGCCTCTGTCAATCCAAACACAGCCCCTTTGACACTGTGTGGGTTCATGTTTGTGCACAGCAAGGGATGGAGCTCTGCCCAGAGCCAGGGACTCCCACTGCCACTGCTGCTGGCAAAAATGTTGGATTAACTCTGAATACCCCTTCCCTCCTGTCCTCTTGCCCCCCAACTTTTCCATTTGGCAGCCAACACCCCTCTTCTTCTCCCAGTACCACTAAAAGCAGTGACTGTTCAAACAGATTTTCCTTCAGTTGGTAATATTTTTTTGGGGATGAGATGTGCATGTGTTCATTAAAACTGAAATTTTTTTTCAAAAAGAACAAACACGATCTGTGGTGATTGTCTCTAGTTGCTAATCCATTTTTCCACCTCCTTTTCCTTTAGCATTTGGTGGAGAGTTTTCATCCATTCTCGATGGAGACTACTCATCAAATGAGTCTTCCAGCAGCCCTGGCAGGGCTTTTAATCCCTCTTTACTCCAAGCAACATAAGGGCAGCAAATACTTTCAGTGCTTTGGCCTCTGCTGTCCATGGAGTGGGAGCTGGTGGGATGCTGCAGTCTGAGAGGGCTGGGATTTGTGTGCAAGAGCCAAGCGTTGATCTGATCTGCTGATGCTCAGGATAATTAAACAATAGAAGCAAAATTATTAATAAGGTTCTTTTTCCAAGGCATGGAGAAGGCTGAAGGCCTGGAGAGGGGCCAATGAATTTGACTAAATAAACGTAGCAGAATAGGAAGATTTTCAGCAATTATTGGCTCATTTTTTCCCCAGGCTTTCTAACCCATTGCTTTAACTTATTGGCTTAAGATACTTCTTACACCCACATCACATTTTGCCTTGGGCCATTCTGCTGCTCTTGACAGCTGTCTAGGGCAAAAGGAAATCACCCGACCACAAATGTTTTCTCATAACTTCATAACAAGGGAATCTGAAGAAGTCAAAACCTTGGCGGTTCAGACCTTGCTTTAAAAAGCGAGATAAATTTAGGACATGAAATGGAGGCATTGCCCTCTGTCCCCTGGCTGTGTGTCCAGTTGGGCTGCAGTGTCCACACATTAGCAGCAATTAGCAGCAGTCTGAAAAGGGGTACCTGAATTGCTGAAGTTCTGGTGGTCATTGGAAGAGCAATCACAGCCCCTCAGTGCTGCATTTTGGTACCTGGCAGGTCAAGGGAGAAGTCCCAGGATGGGGCTGGAGAGGTGGGACTTGAGCAGTCCCAGCTGCTGAGGGGTGGCAGTGCAGGGGGACAGGGTGGCAGGGCACGTGGGCAGAGCTTTGCTGTGCCAGGAGGGAAGGACAGTCCCAGCTGGATGATTAATGTTCAAGCTAAAGCTAAACCATGCCTGGCAGTGCTCTGGCTGCTGACTGTCCCAGGGTAGGAAAAAGGGAAGATGCCTTTGAGCCCATCCAGCCCTTGTGAACTGGGTCAGAACAGCACAGCCTCAGGGGCAGCCACCCTCATGGCAGGTTTTTGATGCCTGGTGGAGATTTAGGTTGCTGAAGGGTTGAGGAGGGCAGTGTCAGCCCTGCTGTAGGTGTTCAGTGTTTGCCCTACATCTGAAATGTGCTGAGTGAAGGCTGTCTCTGAAAGAATGCTATTGAGGGACTGGGAACAGCCACAGATCCTGACACTGTGCTGATGGACATCAGAGCTCAGGGATGTTCAGCTTGTGCTCCATCATCTGCCCATGGCCCCTACAGCAGGTGCATCAAGCAATTACTGGAAAATAATTAAAACTTCGCCTGTCTTCCCACTCAAAGGGAAGACAAGCTGGCAAGCTCCAGAAAAAGAAATGCAAATCAATGAGCAGTCAGTGTTCAGAGTCTTTTGTTTTCTCTGCAAATGGGTGCAAGGGAGTCTTGGGACTACTTTGGGAAGGTCAGGGGTCCTCTGAATGCCAAAAGCTTGAGGGATCCAGCTGCATCTTGCTCAGATGTCCTGGCTGAAGACAAGTCAAACAACGAGCTGCCTTTTAACTTCTTGACATTTTATTTAGACCCCTTCTTCCTTAGAATCTGTTTCAAACATGTACACTCAGCCATTCTCTCACAGCCCTGTTCCCTTCTGCACAGAGGGAGAATGGGGAGGTTGTTGAGGTTTTGGTGTGAGTGTGACTCTGCCTGTCTGAACTAGTAAGACATTAAACATCTTGCCCAAGGTCACAAATAATTCACTGTCTTTCCCTGATGATTTTCAATACAACACATGCTCTAGCACAAGTCCTCTCTGGAGAGTGAATATTGCAGTTTTACTGTCTGTATAGGATGACTTTCCCTTTTTTCCTACCAGTGTACCCGAAGACCTGGTTTAAAGGAAAGCTGAGATATTGTTCCCAGGAATAAATCTGTCTGCAAGTTTGAAAATGGTTGAGTATCTGAGCCTTCCAGTCTTCACTGTTCTTTCTCCAAACTTGTTGGAAAAATCTTGGAGGGATGTTCCTGTGGCTCTGAAAGGTACTGCCCAGTGTGATTCCAGTGGCTGTGAGCTCAGCTGGGCACACCCTGATTCCCTTGGAAGAGCAGCTGGAGCTTCATGGCACTGCTCCATGGGCATCCAACAGGGACAGAAACAGAACTGCAAAGCAGTAGCTACATCCTATTAAGAAGCATAATTAAAAGTTTAATTACTTCTGAAAATAGTGGTGTCACTGGCTAGACATGCAAATCCCACTGCAAGCCGAGTGAGAAATTCAGGTTTCCAGGAGGACCCTTGGGATGAGTGGAGTGAGTGGCTGGGGTCCTGATGTGAGGGGCACTGGGTGCCACACCTGGCCAGATGAAGATGCCCCTGCCCACCCTGCCCTCCTCCCTGGCAGGCCTGTCCCTCTGCTTGCCTCCCCTTGCTGCACTTATCTGATGGTCAAAGTCACTCTTATTTACATTGCCCACAGGGCATGTTGGATTGGAGCACATTTCCTCTCTTGTTACAGATGATGAATGCAGCTCTATTAAAATATCATCTCATCTTCACACTAGATTGCAGTCTAAGATAATATGTATTTTTCCTATATCGTTTATACAAGAAAGATTATGTTAAATGCCAGACCCAGTAAATATTTCAAGATCCACTGCATTGCTGAGAACAGTTTCTCCCTGGGCATATGTTTAAGAGCCAAAGAAAACACTTTAAAAATTTCCTTCCTGTTTAATTTTTTTAAAGGGCATTCTCCCTATATCTGTTACTGAAATGACAAGTTGTCATGTTCCTTGATCTTATTACAGTTGCAGATGTAACTCAGCAGGGAATCTGCCCGAGTTTACATTTAAAATCATAAGACCCTGATTCTGATATTTTTTTATTTTTTTATCAGTTTAAATCTTTCTGTGGTATAGGACTTCCAGCTTTACCTCATTGTAATCAAGATCAGAATTGCTCCTAATTATAACACTTAACTCCTGTGTAGTGCTTTACACTTTTCAGGCTCTCTATATTCATCAATTAATTAATCCCCAAAGCAATATTAGATTTCTACTGAAAAAATGGAAACCAAAGCAAGAGGGTGAGAAGAACTTGCCAAAAGGCAGTGGTGATGGAGGAAGAGAATGCCCCAGTTCCAATCCCAGTACCCAGGGAGGAGGAGAACACTCCCAGTTCTAATCCCAGATTTTTTTTTTGCAGTTCACTCTCTGTCAATCCCTCACTGGGTGGATTGTCCTTCCCAGTGTGCAGGGAAATGTCCCTGCATAATTGTAGCACAATGTCTGCCCTGTGCCTCCTGCACCTGGATAAACCCCTCCACAGATTCTGGAATAAAATCCATGGCTGCACAAAGATGTTCTTCCAGAATATCAGTTTTATTCCAGAGTAATATGCAGGCAGGATATTTTACTGGCCTATCTGTAGTGGATTAATTATTCTAGTACAGCTGTTCTGGGAAGGTATTTCCCTGCAGGCAAGCCCATGGAGGGCAAAGGGGAAACATGAGCTTGTTGAGGGATTAGGCAGAAGGGTGGGATGTTTAAAGGTTCAGCTAAGCTTCAAATAAATGAATTTAAACCTTTGGAGGTTTTCTCCATCGAACCTCATGGAGATCAGATCATTTTTATCAAAGAGAATAAAAGGACCAAGATGCAAATTTGTTCTTATTACATTGGTTAGTTGGAGAGGGAAAAGGAGAGAAGTGACTTCAAGAGAAAAAGCAGGTTACATGGAATTTAGATTATGTGATTTTGGAAGGTGTGAGTCATTAGGAAAGAAGAGGGGGGGAAATAATTTTCTCTGGTCGCTATGCAGTAATGCAGAACAGTTGTTCCTGTGTTTATTTCTGTGTTTTCCAGCATGGAAATTGTTGGCATGGCCCATTGTGAGATAGGGATTGTACAAACTGAAATAGAAAAGCAAATACTCACCAATACAATGGCAGCTGATGCCAAGTGTAACACCTGACACAAATATGTTGAACCTATCAGAGAGAAGGGATCATTAAAAGAAAAAAGTATTCTTTTAACTTTCATTTCCTGAAGGGATTTTGATTTGTTTAGGGTATTTTAAGAATAACTGGAACAACTGCACTGGACTGGAATGGCACACCAAGTAGGGCAGGGAGAAGAAATCTTTGATTTCTGCTTTTGTACTTCAGAGTCTGAAAACAGAAAAGTACTTCATTAAAAGCAGTGGCAGCAGGAGATCAAATGGTTTATTCCTATTACAGTGTATTATTATTTTGAATCAATATTTCATTAATAAGATTCACTCTTACATGCCTACTTTTTCTTTAGAGAAATTGAAAATCAAACACAAACAAATGCAGCTGTTGTTTGCGTTCCTCTGAAGGTCCTCTCATCTGTGCATGGACTGTTTGTTCTTTTCCCTTGTTTTATTTTCTTTTTAAACCTTGAGGCTGATAAAAGTCAGATTATTTTCAAATTGTTTGTGTTGTTGCCTACACCAAAATCATCCTTTTTAAGGAAATTACCATAAAAGCAGCCAAGTCTGCTGACATGGTATCATGTGTTGAAAACGCCTCTGGTCATGGCTGTGTTTCACAGATTGGTTGCGGGTACAGGAGCCATTGCAGGATTCTTTGGCTGCCTCTGACCTTGCTGCTGTTCTGTTTGTGTTTTGGGGTTTTGAAGCAGGTCCCTGGAGCAGTCACCTGGGCTGCCCAGTCCCACCCCTCGCACGCCGGGGGCTCATATCCCCGGATCCTCCTTCCTTCTGGCAGGGATGCTGTGAGCCCCTGGAGCTGGAGCAGCCTCAGCAGCTTGCTGCTGGCTCATCCTGACCATGCAGCCCAGCAGGGGCTCAGGCTGTCCCCTCTGGGTGTGCTCATTCTGTGCATGGGGACACTGTGTGCACAGCTAAAGCTCACCAGACTGAGATGCTCTGCTCAAGGACCCGAGTGCAGCAGTTCTGCTCCCACCTGGCCACCTCTCCCCTGTGCCTTCTCTTCCCCGTGGTTCCCTCCCTGGGGGAAGAAGCTGCAGTGCAGACTCAGAGCTTGTCCTGACCCTGGGTGAGGAGGGAGCTGAGAGCACAACTGAGAGCTGAGAGCTCTCAAATGCTTCTGCTTCACCAGCGCAGACACAAAGTACCCAGCAGGAGAACATCTGCCTACAGGGAGTACTGTGCAGGGCTTGTGATGCTTGAATAGTTTTTGTCTGCTCCTATGCTGCAAAAGGGATGGATCCCAACCCAGCGCAGGGCAGAGTCAGTGCTGCATTCTCTTCTGGATGAGTACATTGCCCCTGAGTGCAGCTCCTTCCCATCCTGTGCTCCAGGGATGGCAGGGGAGCAGCAGCACAGAGCTGTGGGACCTGTGTGGGGTTGTGTGCCCTGGGACCTGTGTGGGGTTGTGTGTCCTGACACTGCCCTGAGTTTGGAGGCTTTGGCCCTGGTGTATTTGTCTGTCCCTTGTCTTGTGAGAGGGACAGGAGGGGAGCTCACATACAAGTGCAGACATTTGTCTCCTGTTTAGAAAAGACAACTGGTGTTTGGGCAAGTTTCTCTTCTTGCATATCTAGTCCCAGCCTTGAACTGTCCCTCTCCATCCCACAGTTACTCTCTCCCTTAGCACGGACATAATTGTTTTTCTCTGCTCCTTTGATACCAACATTTCTTCTTTCCCAGAATTTAACTCTTGTAGAAGAGGCTCAAACGTGTTTTCTGTATGTTCATGTTTAGGTTTGCAGAGCCACTCAGACCAGCTAAGAAAAGCCAGCCAAGAAGGTCAGGGAAAAGAGCCTTCATGTGCTTTGTGGATTGCTCTCATGGTTGGTGAAACTGGCAGGACAGGGGGGAAAAAAAAGTGTTTGTCCATGTGTTGTGTATGTGGAAATCTTTGCAGCTCCAGTCTAGACCTTCCCTGCTGTTCAGGGAATCAGGGAAACTGCAGCCAGAGTGGAGAGGCTGGGTGAAATCATAATAGTACCATTGACACCAGCCTGCACTCAGCCACTGTGCAGACCCAGCAGGCTGGCAGGGGAAATGTGTCACCCACACTGTCCTGCCTGGGGGACACCCTGACAGCCACCAGTGGTGCTGCTTCCTCGTGCAGCATCTGAAATACCCATCAGGACACTCCCTCTGAGCTCTGAGCTCTGAGCAGATCCAGGGGAGCTGTGGGTCAGGTGTTGCTTGGGTGCACAGCACTTGAGCACCCCGTTTATACAGAGCACGTGGCAGGTACGACCAGAGCAGCTTTCCCTTCCCCAGTGCCATCAGTGCTCTCCTCTCTGACGTGAGAGAATTGCACGCGCTCCCCTGGAGACTGCAACACGTCGAGGTTGGCCAAAGATGTTGTGTTGAGCCATATGTTGACCCAAATCATCAGGAGATTCTGTGGGTTTCGTGTCCCAGCTTTGTTGCGTTCAGGCCCTCCCTTGTGTTTGTCAGGCTTCCAGGCACTGATGTCTGGCGTTCCCACCCTGTCTGCCACCCAGTCCCAGCGAGCTTTTTGCTGAAACAGGAGCCTTTGATTTTTCATTTTGAATTAACTCTAGGGGTTTAAATTTCTTTCCTGGGTAATTTTTAAGACTTCAGACAGAATAAAAAGTCTGTATCCAAAACAAAACCTCTTGTGTTGGGAGAAAATGAAATGTTTCCCATTTTTTCCTCCCTTTTTTCCTCCCCTTTCCTTTTTCCTAATTTAATATTGGTTTTAAACACAAACTGGAGACAACCAGAAATGATGTTTCAGTGCTATTACCTTCTTTTTCCTTCCTTTCCTTGGCTGTGATGCATTTGCACTGCTTGCAGTCCTGACTTCCCCAGAAGACACTTCCCAGGAGCCTCCTTTTCCTCAGAATTCCAACCCCGGCTCCCCAAGTCGTTCCTGCATGTACCAGACTAATGGCATCAGCTTCACCAGTCTGTATTTTAGGCTGCAAAAATAGCAAGGAGGTGATTCAAAATGAAAAGTGCTTTCCAAGTGGTTATGTTGTATTTAGTAGATTAACCACCACCCCTCAGAGGAGGCGGATGAGTGTGGAGGAGGAAGAGGTTGTTTTGGAGATTTTGTGTGAAACTTCTTTTGAGTGACAGCATTCTGTGACAGTTCCTGAAAACAGTGTTTTTTACTGGCTCCCAAATTCTCTTATCTTTTGGCAAATCTCCTCCCCATCCTGCTGCCTCTCCTCCTTGGGATACTGGTGAAAAACCAACAAAAGGAAAAGGGAACACCTGGCACGTTCACCTGTGGCACGAGGACAAAAACACAGCTCAAGTCAGTTCTCAGCAGATGGGCTCCTGCAGCCCTCCTAGAAGGACATTTTGGCCCCAGTCACCAGAATTTGGATCATGTTTCCCTGATTATTTTCTGAGCTGCTGCTGTCTTAAAAGACCCATTGCAATGGAAAAGAAAACCTTTGTAAATGCTACCGGCAGCAGTGGTGGGGAAGGATCTGATTACCAAAGGCATGTGTGGCACCCTGGCCTGTGCTAGAATGGAGCATTTCAATTGTGCTCTGCAAACTTTGCCCCTGCAGACAGATAGAAAATGGTTAGATGGAGCAGGGATTCATTTTCTAAAGGAAATGAGGATATAAATTCATTTAAGAAATGACATGCCAATTTTTCTTGCTCCGTTTTCCTCTCATAATCAATGGTACAGCTGCCAGGAATTTTTGTGAAAATAACACTTGCTTTCTTATGTTTTTATTTTTATGTTTTTAAAATCCTGCTCAAACGTTATGAAAGACCCTGAGCCAGATATTTCATATTTAAGATCTCAGCGGAGGTAAACCTCACAAAGCAAATGAAGAGTCCCTGTCCCTGTTGACTGCTGACAATGATAGTGACACACGCTGCAACATTACTTCCTCAAAACCTGGAGAAAATATATAACCCATTTACTTAATGGACTGAGCTACAATGTCATCAGTTAAGTGAATCTCGTGAATAAAGAACAAGATGAAGTAATTGCTTCCAAAACATTTCTGGAATGAAGTAAAGCTTCACAGCGACTGGTCTCCTGGGGTCCCATTGATAACCTCTTTGGAGCAAAGTTTGTTCTTCTGTGAGATCCTTTTCCAGGTGTTATTAAGGACTCAACTCACTAGACAGCATTTAAGGGGGGACCTTGATGTCACCCCACTGTGGCTGGGTTGGGGGATTGCCATCGTGGTTGGATTTAAAACAAAGCAGCTAGAAGCAAAAACAACCTCAAGCGCACGAGCTGGCACAGATCTGCTGTGTTCCAGCTCAGTCTGGGGAGGTGTTGAGCACCTGTAGGTCCCAGCAGAGCAGTTTATAAACCCAGCCAAGGAATGACACAGCAGGCTGGGGTGTGTTCCCAGCTGAGACAGTTTCAAAACAAGTGAAGAAACTCTACTGGTCTGGTGTTGCAATCAGCACTCCTTGACTGCCCTGGGAGAGCAGCAGCAGCAAGGTCTGCACCTTCACAGCTCATCTTTCACTTGGCTTTGGCTTTTTTCTTCAGAGGAGAAGCTGCAATGCCATCCCACAGCAAGGGCAGAGAATGAAAGGCTGAGCTGGCTCTGAAGAGCTTGGTGGTGTGTCTGTAGAGACCCTCTTTGTTTCAGGGTTGTTGGGCCCCTGAGAGTTGTCTAGGTCTTTTTTTCATAATGAAAGAAAAACTGTTGGAAATGCTATTTTTGTAGTCCACAGGACAAAAGAGTTGTTTTCCTGAATCTTTGCAGCTTTTACTAGGCTGGAAGGGACATGTGGGGGTCATCTAGTCTGACTGCTTAGGGAAGGGCTATTTTCAAAATCAGATCAGGTCAGATAAAATAATCAGTGTAGCCCTTGATTATAATTTTTAGAGGTTTCTGCCTCCATAGCCACACACAAAGAGCTAATCTGGCCTTTGGCATGATGGATTAGGCAGAAATTTCCAGCTCCAGAGCAAAAGGAACACAGAGGCAGGAAACTCTTGAGGTAGATCAGCTGTGGGCAGGAGAGCTCATTTCTTTGTCTGTGGTGGATCCATTTGGCAAGGCTCCCACCCCTGAGTCCCATCTTCCCTCCTGTCCCCCTGCCTGGCTGCCTGAGGTCGTGGGACCCTCACACAGAGTGCAAAAAAGTGTTTGTGTCACAAACCTTGGGGAGCAGGGCAGGAGTGGTGATGATAATGGTTCACCAACTGTGCTTACAAACCAAAATTAGAAGCCTTCCCATGTTCCTAACTCCCCTTCCTTATCCTTCACACAATGCCCCTATCTGCCCTTCTCATGTGATTTTTGTATTCCCCTCAGCAATTTTATTTGCACAATGTTTTGGGTTTTTTTTTTTTCCTCCCACATGATTGTTTTTCTGCTTGCTTCACAGTGGCTGAAATGTTTAGTTCTTTCCATCTGACTTAAGAGGTTTCTGGTCTTACAGTTGCTCTGGAAAAAATGTAAGTGCTTAATTAATATGCAACTATTGGAAGGGAAGAGAAAAAGGAAATATAGGGTTTTGTCTGACAGAGTGAAAAGCCCCATGGTACAGAGTGCACAAAAAGGGGGTTCCATAAAGAGATCTGGGTTCTCTTTCCATCCCAGTGCCTTGTGTGATTTCCAGGAAGTGCCTCATCTCTCCAAGCCTCCTTGCCTGCTCTTGCTTTTCTTTCCTGTTCACTTATTTTCTCCTCTGTTGAGGTGTTGAGCAGCTTAGGGCAGGCACCACCCCACCTAAAATGTACCTGTGTCAGCTGGCACAGCCCCTGCCTGTGAACCCTTGGTGGTGAAGAGAGACACCTCACAGTGATTCACAGCTTAAGTGGGATAAATAACATCTCCTAAAATCCTTATCCTCTCCATTAACTGCAGAAAGAACCTAAAACTGCTGTGTTCCTAACCTGGACAAAGAAAATCTGGTGGGAACCTACACAGCCCAGAACATATGCAGTGTTTATCACCAGCAGCTCAGCTGAAAACTTTAACACCTAACTATAACAAATCATAATGCTAGGAAAAACTGCTTTTCCTGGGTTTCTTTCACACAAAGAATCTCGTTGCTGCATATCACTATCAAAGCAAGCACAGCAGAAATGACTTGAGCTCTTTTTTGTGATGACAGTGGAGGACTGTAAGCAAAATGAAGCACTGTTCTTCTGGGGATAAATAAAAAAAAAGCAAGATCTGCATTAAAACAACACTTATGGGAACTTAGAGAAAACTTAAGGCCTGATACTTTGCAAAGTGAAGAGGAATGATGAAGATGCAGAGGTTGGAGAGGGGAGTTTGCCCTGTTGGGTCATTCTTTAGTGGAAGCCAATATTTGGTGCAGCTCAGTGTGATGAGCAGCACACCTTGTTACAGCCCAGGAGGTGGAAGGATAAACTTGAAAGCAGAAGGAACTTTCTACTTGCTTTCTAAAGACAGCAGAATGTTGAACACCAACAAAAGGTCTCACATTAAAAAAAAAAAAAAGAAAAAAAAGGAAGAACTCCTACACTCCCCCCCCCCCCCCCCCCCAAACACCTCAAAAGGCCAAATGGTCTTTTGAAATGTGGTATTTTATCTGAGCACTGCAACAACACTGGAGCATGGAAGTCAGGAAGGGGTTTGTGAAGGCAGCTGCCACTGCTGGGTGTGAGAATGGAAGAACAGGTCTGTCTCAGATCATCTGGTGGAGTCACCTCCCTTTGTCCACCCTCATCATTTTCCATCAATCCCTGCTGCCCTCTCCTCCCTGCCCTATTCCCCCCTAATCTTTGCTCCCGCTACATCTCTCTCCAGTTGGATCATTATTGATAGCTACATTTTTCCCTCAAAGAAAGCCCATATTTATGAAAATAATCTGTAATCTTTATCTTTAGTTACAGAAGATTTTTTTATTTTCCTGCTGCTTTTCCTGTTTGTGCAGTGCTGAGCCCCTCAAAACTCAATTCTGTTACCATGCATTGTGTGATGAAACATTTCTGCATGTGCTGAGTTGTAGGACTCATCAGCCAGCAAGTGGATGACAATTTCTACAATAGCTAACAAACCACTGGTAGGCAAAATAGCAATAAAATTCTAATAATTCATTTGCTGAAGCCTTTTCTCATAGACAGATTTCCTGCTACAAAATTATGACTCAGGCACCACCATTTTCAGAGGTCTGTTCTTCAAAGGATGGATTTTTCATCCTTTTCATGTTGAGTTTTTCACCCAACATGGTACTGAATCATTCCCTGGGATGTGAAAGGTATTTGTGTTTGCACCACGTCGAGGTGTTGTCGTTATGGTAACTCTTCTGTATTAGTCTTGATTCCTCATGTAGTGCAATTATGAATGTTGTTGTTTTAAAATACTCTGAGCTGTCTCCAGCCCAGGGAGCCAGCACAGCTCAGTGAGACCTGCACATCCCCACTGAGGCAGAGCTGCTTCACCAAACGTTGTTCAAATAAAGAGCTGGTAAGGAAAAGAACACATCAGAACTATTTCTGTGGGAAATCAGTGGAGAAGTCCACATTTCCCTTGAACTTTTCTCCACTGTCTACTTTGCTTTTTTTTCCCCTTTAAATTAATTCAGCCTTGGTTCTCAGGTAATCACATGAGCCCAAATAAGCAAGAGGGCACTGCACTAATTGAAATGATGATATAAGCTGTGATATTTCTGCAGAGGTGCTTTAGAAAAGCCTACTCTTGCCCAAGGTCCAGAAATTGTACATCCATTCCTCAGTATATCCCAGAAAAGGGATGGGGTATACCACAGTGCAAGGACCTCCCTGTGCCCCCTTCCTGTATGGTTTTAATCCACTATTTCACTTTTCTGGATCTGAAGGAGTTCAGATCTCAGTGCAATATTAAAGACACACAAAACCACTAAAGACTGTGGCTTCAGTGTCCACAATTTGCCTCAAGGTTCCAAAACATTCCCTGGATGTTGCCCAGGGGACAATAAATCCATTTCTATCTCTCCAGACTTTGAAGGACAGACGTTTTTTCTTAAATAGACCGTCTCTGTTTTCATTCCCTTATTTATCTGGAGCTGACACTTTAGCACAGTAGATGCAGCCAGACACTCAAAACAAAGAGAAACTCGAGTCCTTGACTTTTTTTGAGACTTGCAGCCTGTATTTAAGAAGGAAAAAAAAATATCTAACAAACAGAGAAAGCTTGTTTACAGATTTGTCTCCTTGGCTTCTCTAAACATCAAATAGGCAGAACAAAGATTAGGAGTTTCTTCTACTTTGTGAAATACTAAATAAAAGAGAATAAAAGTATTTATAGAATAACAAAAGAAAGAAACAAAAGATACTGTGCACAAGGTGTTCCTTTGGTTTCTTGGGAGAATTGCAATGAGGCTCGAGATTGTCTGCATTGCAAACGCTCACAATGAGCTTTTGAAAAACATTTCATTTGCTGGGTACTTGACCCTCTGTGTGGATATGTCTCCAAACTGAAGGGAGGAAAGGAGGAGGCAAGGGAGAAGAAAGGAGCTGTCCTTGCTTCTATTATCTTCAAAGACTGTAACATTTCTGCAGGGTTTCTAGATAAATGGTGAAGGAGAGCTCTCCAGGACATCCTGTCCTCCACCCCTTCTGCTGGAGGCTGATTTCACTTTCCAACCATTTGCTGTGGCATGTTTTACCAGGAATTGGCTGCAAAGAAACCAGATTTCCCAGCTGGGCTGGCCTTGGTGAGAGAATCACCCCCGCCAAAGGCTGAAATCAAGGTTTTTTCACTTCATCTTCAGGTACAGAAGGCAATAATAGGGGAGAAGGGAGATGGCCAGACATCCAAAAGCTCTCTGAGCTGTGTGGGATAGATGGAACCTCTTCCTGTGGCAATTTCCTATTCTTGGGCAGCTTTGGTGGAAGTGCCCTGTTGCTTTTGCTGTTACCTGGTGAGGGCTGCAGTGGGTTTGTGCTCTGGAAATCCTGAGAGGATGCAGAGACAATTGGCTGCTCTCAGGCTGAGCAGTGGGATCAGAAAGGAGGAAAGCAGTGACAGGAGTGGAAGGCAGCTGCAAGGACATAATTTGTCCCAAAATCAGTTTTTAAAGTGTGGGGAGCAGTTTGGGTGTTGGTTTGGCAAAGGGTGCTTTGGTCATCCCACCAGGGCCTTGCCATCACATCAGTGAGGGCTCAGTCTCTGTAAAACCCGGCCATTGGTTTAATCACTGGGAAAAGGACTTGGGGCAGTTTATTTTTCAGGTAGTTGGATTCAGGTAGTTATTTTATAGGTCTTGAGGAGGGAAGTGGAGCTGGTGCTGAGCACGGAGGGTGGTTCTCACGTGGGATTTTCTGTCGCCACCATGTGAGACTGGCGCGTGCATGCAACAGGCACGGAGCCACCGCCACCAAACACATCCCCACTGCCAGCTGGACTTCAACCAGACATCCAAAGGTGAAATCTTATCTCCATGCCTGAGAGAAAACAGGAGGAGATGCAGATGGTCCCAATAAACCATTGCAGGAAACAAAGTACACTCGATAAGGAGCAAGGGAAAAGGAGGATGAGAATTCCTAATGTCAGTGATTCTGTTAAAGACTTTGACCATGCCTTATGGGAAACTGCAAAGTTAAAATATAAATAAACTGACTTTAAAACCTCAATATTGCAACAGTAGTGGCTGAGTTGAATTTAAATTACCTTCTGTAATTCCTGGAATATCTAATGCTTTAAGAAAGTGTGATGTTTTTCTTACCTCTTACATAACTTTTTTTGGTCAAATTTCTGAAGCAGTGTATTGATCTTATTTTTTTTTAAGGCAGAGATTATCAAGCCTGTTATCAGTTTCTAACAAATAAGGGCTGGTCATGTTAGAGAACTAACAATTCAAAGAACAGGGAATTCTTCTCAAAGTCTTATCCAACAATCCTAACACTTTCCTCAAAAGTCCCTGAGTAATGAAGAAAGATAAGGATAGAAACATCATATTAGTGACTGTCATTTTATTTTATTTATCTGCTGAGTGCAGTGCAGAGGGAGAATCACTTTTCAGCTCTGAAATTACTGTAGATCTTGTCCACAAATAGAAGCTAAGTGCAGACTACACTGTGCCTTTGCTTTTTGCCTCCTGAAAGACTCTTTGGCTTGAGGGAAAGGCAGTTCTGCATCTGCTCACAAACAGTGAAAACCAGCCAGCTGCAGAGATCAGATTGGAAGGTGTAGTTTTGCCTTCGCTCTCAGAATAGGATGAGCACCAGCAGGAGCACAGGCTGGCCCCTCAATGGACCAGCATTTTGGGGTTAGTCTGTGCAGACCTGCAATATTCTTATTGATTAGAATTAATTTGATAGTACTATTATGCCCCTACTGAATACAAAATTATTCTGTTAGCTCTGCTAGAGGGGTTTCCCCCCCCTTCTAAAATGGTAAATGAGACAAGTAAATCTACAGGACAGTCTTTGACTGCTGATTCATTTCTGATTCATAAAAATAAACAGATAGCAAGACATATGTCTGAGTTGAACAGCATTTACTCTGTGGGAACATGTAAATGTAATAACACTCTTTAACAGGGTTAAACAATATTAGCCCTCTGATTTCTCATTATTAGTGTCACTAATTCTAGTTTCATGAACATCACTAAAAATATATGGCATGCAAAAAAACTACTACCATAATGCGGAGCACATGCATCTGTCTTTCCAGAAGAAAAACAGGCTTGGCAGAGACTGCAGTTCTGCAAGGATTTGAAACAACAACTTTTTATTCATTAAAATGTGGTTATGGTCTGAAAATGGACTTGAGAGAGAGGAGGAGGGAGGGGAAAAATGATCTCTCATTACAGACAGCACTTAGCAGTTCCAGTTTGTCTTTCACTGGCAATCTGCACTGACAGATACAATGGCTTATTACTGCCCCCACTGATGCCAACAGAAAAATTCCCTGTGGAATTCAATGGAAGAAAGACCAGACCCCAAATCTGGACTGCTGTCAACAGTGGGGAGCCAATGTCAGTCTAAACAGAGCAAGTTTGGTTTCTTTGCTGCCCCATGTGTCTTCAACACATTGCCAGCTCAGAGCTGAATCCAGACTCTTTACAGCTTGTGAGGAGAGTGGCTGGGCAGGCTTTGCCAAGGCTGTGGAGTCTGAGGCCGTGTGAACCTCGTGAAATATTTGCAGCTTTGCAGGACTGGGGAATGACTTCTGCAAGCCAGTTCTGCTCTGACTTCGGGCCAGGGCTCAGCTCCTTACCAGGGCGCTGCCGTTGCTCCGGGTGTCCATGTGCACGTGAAGGCACTTGCCAAAATGTGACACCTGCACACGGTCACATCCCCAGAGGCACAGCCTGGACTGAGTGTCCAGGAGGAGCCTGCCAGAGGAACGTGCCTCAATTACCTGTTCTGAAAGCCCCCAGTGCAGAACCGCCTGTCCAGGATTTCCCTGCTCCTGCACCTAGGAAAGACATTTTCCTAATGCCTTAACCCCAGTCTTTGCTGCAAATAAGGTGATTTCTAAAGGAACAAGAAGAGTATTGTTCTATTTATAACAAACTTCTGAATGTTGAAGACTTTTGCTATATCTTTCTTCTTATCAAATCTTTCCTCGTTCTTTTTTTCTCTAGACTAAACAAGCCCAATTCCTACAACCTTTCCTTACAGGTCATATTTTCCACATCTCTTATCACTTCTTTCTGCTCTTCCCTGGCCTCTTGCCAGTGAAACCAAATGATGGTTCCCAAAGCTGGACATCCTGCCCCTATTTTGTTGCTTTGGATATAGGACAGTGAAGCAAGCAGAATTATCAAGAGATGAGGAGCTGATTTTTAATCCCCTCCATTATCCCTGAGCTGGATAACAGTGCTGCAGGGGTTTAGGGATAAAAAGAGCCAAAGTGGGAGCTCGCTGAAGCACTGAACAAATGACATAGATTCCTAGTTATGACCATCTCTTAAATTGTGACAAGTCCTCATTAACCCTGAGGTTATTACTTTGCTCAGCTAAATATTCACCTGCACGTTCACCTGGGATGGGGTTTTGGGGACAGCTTGAGGAGTTTGCCTGGAGTCAGCTCGACTCCTGCCAGCACCACTGTGCTCCCACAGCCCCAGGAAGGATGGATCACGACAGAAATTGCTGTGCCGACTGTGGGAGCAGGAGGAGGACACTGTTGTCATGTCCATGTTCTATCTGTCATCTACTGGTAGCTATTTATACTGCGCCTATCGCCGGGGTGGGATGAGCAGGGGGTAAGGGAACGTGTGAGAGCCTCCGAGGCACTGAGCTGAAAAAAGAAAGATCCTGTTGGGTTTTAATGTGCCAGACTGAGCCTGGGAGGGAGCCGCTACCTGTCACAGCACGGGGACTCTCTGCAGCCCTTCCAGTGGCACTCAATCCCTGAAAAATCACAGCCTGCGCCGGGAAATTGCAAATCCCTCCAGGACTGAGCTCCAGGGCTTTAATAGCTGCATGTTTTATTCAGCCTGTTTCTCCTGGGCTGTATGTTGTCCTTTATATGTTTTCAATATTTAAAGCCTGTTTTTCATGACAATGTTTCTTCTGGCATTTCCACGCAAGATTTTGCTTTTTCCGTGTCTCTTCGTTTCCAGAAAAGATGTGGTTTTGTGCATTGTTCTCCTACGGCTGTGAAATCTCGGGGTGTCCATTAAAATGAAAAGAGTGACAGAAAATTAAATTAGTTTTATTATCTATGGTAGCAGCGCTAGGAAAAAGATTGTGACTGTGTCTGTTAGGGCTGTGTAGCACAGGTAGAGCCAGAGAGCCAGACTTGGCCTCACCTGGATTATTGATTTTTTTTTTTCTTAATTCTATCCTTGCTACTGATTTTTAAGGAACCATCATTGCTTTTATTGTTATAAACTAAGCAGTGCAGGAGGTTTCAAACAAACCTATTTCTCCATGACATAACCATTCCCCAAACACTGCAGATTTGGTGCTACTGTTGATGGGAAATCAAGGACCTTTTTAAAATGGAATAATTTCTCCAGACAGTCCTGCTGTTGACAAATCCAGTTAATGCTACTACACAATCTTAGAGAACACAGAGAAATGTTACATCTACTCATTCACCTGCAGAATAACTTAGCATTGCAGGTCAGCATTTAAAGGGGATTGTCAGTAATTAGGCTGCTATAAAATATAAGTACAGTGGACACAGATAATAAAACCCAAGGAAGCATCTTTGCAGAGTGTCTGAGCCCGGGCAGTTCCACATGACCATAATGATCTTCCACAGGAGGCTCCTATGGAAAAAGAAAAATTAATATGTGTATGTATAAATGAATATACACAAAAACACCCAACTGCAGAGGGGGTCTGTCAGTTTTATTAGTTATGTATCCCCTCCAGGGAAAATGGAACTTGCTCTAGGGACGTTCAAAGGAATTATTTTTAAATGAAGATGATTACATCGGTGTCTGTGATCCCACAAGTCACTGGGGTTTCTTTGTCTTCCTCTTGTTTTCCCTGGAGACTGCATAGGAAAATGAACAAAGCAGAAATGCAGAAATCTGTGGCTACTCTGGAGACAGAGGCAGCCTCGTGTATGGCATGGGAAAGGAGAGCCAACATTCCTCTTTCCATCAGGAGCCCAAAGCTCCTTCACAGAGACAGAAAAGCTACTGCTGCCAGCACAGGGACCATCCCTTGGGGGCTTTGGGGTCACCCCGGGTGCTGCTGCTGGCAGGTTGCAGCCCCAGGGAGTTGTTGTGCCATAAAACCAGGGGCAGAACATCCCCTCTGCTTATTCCCTGTGAAACTGGGCATGGAGGAGTGGGGAGTCCCCAGCAAGGGGAGTTCCAGGGCTCCTGGCATCCACGGCCAAGTGCACGGCCCCTCCTGATGCCTGCTGCTCTCCTTTGCCAGGCAGGGGTGCTGCCCTGGGTTACATTGGTGCTGTTGGTGCTCCATGGTCTCACCTGGGCCAGAGGGACCCAGAGCTGCTCCTTGCTCCAGAGGGGCCTGGCTGCAGCTTCCCAGCATCTCTCAAGGTCTGTCAGCTCTGGGCTTAATGGACCCGCTCCCTGGAAAGATGAAATAGATGGTTGGGCAATAAAAGAAAAGCTGGAAAGAAAGATTTATAATTTTCCCCTTAAGCCTGTCATTCATGTCATTAATATAGATGTCGTTTAGGAGGGCAACAACTTTCTCTTCTTTTTTCTTCTTTCTTTTTTTTTTTTTTTTGCTAAAAGCTTTGTGTATGTACCCACAGTCTGACAACCAAATGGGTCTGCCTTTCTTTTTTTCCCCTCCAATATGTGGATTGCTTCTAATTCTGTCAGTCAAATGGAGCAGCAGTTTCGGGAGGGGAGTGATTAAGGTTCCCTCGGAATAAAGAGCTGCATGCTGTGCCTCTGCTATTCATCAGCAATGGGGATGGAAGAGCAATTCCAGGCTCCTGAATAACAGGATTTTTTCCAACATACAAAACACACCTTAGAAATACTCTACCAGCAAAGCGCACAATCTCCAAGTGCTATGCTTATTTTCTGTTTATTCAGGCTTTATTTTCACTTTTCACCATGTTCACCCCACTCAGCCCTAGTGCTTGACTCCAGACTCCCCCAGCAAAGCACTTGGCAGTTCCTTAATTGTGCTTAACTCGATAAAACCAAACTATTTAAGCTTGTGCCTAAGTAAAGCCTTTGTTATATACTTTGTTAAAAGAATTTTCATTATTAGATCTGAATCTATGCTGTTGGTCATTTATGGGGGCAAAAAATGCAGAGCAGGCAACCCTGCAGTGTTTCCCAAACCAGTGTTCATTTAACAAAATAGTTTGTAAGGAGAAAAAATATTAAAAAGGTGAAATGGTTTTAAAGGTGTTTCTAAATAAGCTGCCAGTTTGCAATTTCGACCAGAATTATTTATAAGTGTTGAAAACCCACTTAAAATATAAAATTTCCTTTTTATTTATAGTCAAACAGTATATTTTATTTGACCTCAGATATTTTCTGTTTCCTTTTTGACTCCTCAGATATTTTTGACAATCATTTAAAGTTTCTCTGAAATGGAAATGCAGATGGGAAACCAAACAGCTGGGGCTTACTGAGGAGTCAGGGAGTCTGTTGCAGGTAATGGATTCACAGTTCCCCAAATATCAGTCCAGCACCACTGCCATAACACCCTCTTCTTCATGCAGTTAAGATGAAAAATACAGATGATAAATTGTATTCCTGCATACCAAGGGATGGTGGGGGTCCTCAGAGACTGAGCGTTTGTTGAAATGCAAGATATCACTTCTTCATTCCCCACTCTGCTTTATGGCGTGGCAAATTTATTATGAAGATAATATTCAATGCCCACACTTTACTGAATTTAAATCGAGGAGAACTTATCCAGGTCAGGGAATTTTTTTTTTCCCCTCATCACTTTTAATGTCTGCAAACATCCTGTCTGTGTGAGTGCCTGTACCAGCGTGTCCGCTGTGTTTGCCAAGGCACAATGGAGGGAACACTTGGGTGCCACATGGTAAACGTTTCATGAAAAGAGTATCTAAAACCATCCGAGACTGTCTGCTCTGCACTCAAATGCAGGACATTATTTCATGATTCCCTGTGATCCCTTTGGCATTGTAATTCTAAACTTTGCAAAGAGAAGTGGATGAAGGTGGATTACAAATTCTAGGCTGTATAAAGAACCTGTAATTATTTGTTAAACTGTTGTGTTTAGTCTCCTGTTCTGCTGTCTCCAGGCTGGGCTGTGGAGTGTTTTCCAGTTTAACTCCCTGGTTGTTTTACTGATGTTTAAGGACAAGATGTGCCTCCTGCTTTCTCACAGGCCTGCAGATAAGATTTCTTCTTCAAATCCCGGGGATGGCCTGAGAGTGTCTGCAGGTAGAGGATAATTACCTGTGGGATACAAGCTCCAGTCCCACGCTGGGTGATGGGACACTTTTTGACATGCCAGCAGACATTTCTGTATGAGCACAATGTCTCCAGACACCTTCTCATGTTGGTTTTTTTTTTTCTTTTGTTCTTGTTTCCCCTTAGACACAATTGAATTTGTTTTGCTTCAAGGTAGAATTTCCCCTAAAATGCAAAAAAAATATCTGCTTCTCTGTCCACCCTTCCTTTCTCAGACAATGGGTCCCCTGCTTCATCTGGAGATGTATGTGCATGTATCTATACCTATGTATGGATCTACCTACATGTGTATTCTTTCTTTACCCCATTCCACTGTGATTTAAAATAGCAACTCTTTGCCAGTCTCTCCTCTCCCACCAGAGACAGGTAGGGTTATTTTGGAAGGTGCGAGGGTTGTTTGTTTTAACTTTTCTTTAAGCCACCAGAATGGTGTTAAATATAATTTCCATGAAGTGCTCCAAACCCACTGCGTTTGCCTGGGTGTATTGTTTTTCAGGCTCTCTCCCACCTCTAATCAGCTATGATTCGGCACAGTTGGCAGTCTCTGCTCAGCAAGCAGACTGTCTGAATCACAACTCAGCCCTAGAAAGGATGGTCTTTCTAGGTCAGGGCTAAATATACTGACTATGGGGGTGAGCATGGAAAAGTTCCCATTCCAGCTGCTAAGCTGCTATCCTGCACTGAGTCTGCAGGGATAAAACTCCCTACCTTGACAGCACATGGTGAGGCTTCACTCACTGGGATGTGAAAGGGGAAGAGGGAAAGTCCTGTGGAGTTCCTGCCCCACAGCAGTGAGGCTCTGGGGCCGTGGCATCCCGGAGCCATGGCTAGGAGAAACCCTCTCTTCCCTGCCACGGCTCTGAGCTGCATGGAAAAGGGAGCAGTTCCCTTATCCCTGGCAGGAGCTGGGCACATGTCTACACTTCACCTTGCTCCTCCTGAGGCCTGGCAGCTGGTGGGACCAGGAGGGCTGGGATCCCCTCCTCTGTGCCTGCAGGCAGGGAGCCCTGGGAATGCAATGCCCGCGGGATGACGTTTGCTCTCCATCCTCCGGCAGAGAGGGACAGCCACCAGAGCATTCCCTGAGCTGAAGGACACTTCCAGGATGGCTGGCAGGCCAGGAAAGAGAGCTCTGTGCTGCAGAGGGGGTTATGGTGACATCCTCTGGGTGAGGATGCCCAGAGCTGGGGAAGCAGCAGGGCACAGCCAGGGAGAGCCCAGCTGTGGAAACATCTCCCTCCAGCCTGGTCCAGCTACTCCTCCAGCCCAGGGCTGACACTTGGCAATGTGGCTGGAAAATTTAGAGCACAAATCCAGGTGCTGTTTGAAGTCAGTAATGAAACAAACTCCCATTTCCAGGAGTGGGACTGCATTTCCATTGGCCCCTTCCTATTAATTCTGTAATACCATCTTTCATTTTTATATAACACAACCAGCCTCCTGCAAGAGTTTTCTTTCCTTTTAGAAGATGAAGCTTCAAGATTGTTACAGTTGCTAGAGGCAACTATTCTGCAAAATCTTTTTATAAAATGTATTTATCTAATTAAAAATCTTTTAACAGCACCATGCCTGTAGGATCAAAAATCTCATTTATACTGTTCAGGACTAGAGCAAGTATTTGCTGCTTCTGTAGAGCCACAGATAAACAGGGACTGGAGGGGCATAAAATGACTGCTCCAACCCAGCTAATCCTAATGCACTTTTTCTAATAAAAAAGTGGGCTCTAAGACCTCTCTGGTTTATTATTGGAAGAAAAGTAATGGGAAAGGGGGAGGAGTAAGCTTATAATGGAGTCAATTCAATGTAGTTGGCAACAAGAGTAGAACAGCCTTACATCAGTGACATTTTCCAGTGAAACAAACCTGTTGTACAGAGAACAATTTTTAATTAACTCTATATCTCATGTGTCGAGGAACGTGAGCAAACTTCTTTATGACTTTACTTTTGGCTGCAAAGTATATCCCAGTTTTTATCCTCCAAGAATAGATCCATGAGGTGAGTGGCAGGGAAGAGAGGGTTTCTAAATATGCACGCGAGACGGTACAAAGCAACTTTGCAGGCACTTTATTGATTTTATCTCCTTCTTTTTCATGAGGCAGAGCATTTATTAAGCACTAAATGGTACTCAGAGAGTCTTTAGGAGGACAAGGCTTGTAGAAGTTAGTAGGGAGTTTGGAGAAACCAAGTATTTGTTACTCAGCCTTGACGAGAAGAGCCCAGGCTGCCCAAGTTGGTGGCCAGGGTGGCTCTATCATCGTGGCAGTACCACTGACCTGCCATGGGTCTTATGGTTCTGGGAGCTCCCAGGAGCTGCTGGAGGCCATCCTTCTGCTCTCCTTGCCCACTGCAGAGCCCACTCCAGACTCTGACCTAATGAAGGGAGAAAAAGCTTTTTCCTTGTGGTGGCATCACCGTGTCCCGTGTCCTGGCTCCTCTCTGGTGGGGCAAGAATGATCCCTGGTCAAATGGGACAAAGCTCAGGTGGGGAACCAGAGGAGGTGACTTGTTTTCAGGTATTGGGATGTCCTGAGAGACTTCTCAGGAGGAAACTGGAAGAGTCTGTGCCATGGCTGTGCAGTGCTGCAGCCACACTGAAGCTCAGTGTAATGGCTGGAGATGTTTCTCCAGAAACCAAAGCTATCCAATCACAAAATTAAACACTTGCTCTGCTATTTATTTTTTTTAACCTATACTAGCTCAAAATAACTTCTGCTCTTAATTAACTTACCCAATCAACACCATCAACCAGGCCCTGCCAGCTGTTTGGCTGAGTTTCTCTGTGCTCAGAGCAGGGCTGGGACTCACACTGGCTGCAGTCTGAACTGGTGTGAGACAAAAAACCACAAGAGAATGAGTGTAAAAGCACATGAGCATCTCTTTGGCTTTGCCCATGTTTTGATTCCAGGAACTTTGTTCAAAATAGATTGCTCTCAGAGCCACCCAAAGGAGCTTGATGATTTCCAGTCAAGCTGAAGAAATAAGTATTTCATGGGGAGTTGAAAAGGAATTTAACAGAGCTGCCTATAAACCAATTGGTTTCACTTCTGGTCCCAGGGCTCAGCAGAGCTCAGGTGTTTCTCTCAGTGAGGGTCCCTGCTTGGCCTGTACCCCATCACTGCTCCTTCCACTGCTGTGCAGAGGTCAGAGCTGTGCTGCAGACAGAGGAACGGGGTGCTGAACAGCACAGATCATAGGGGAGCCAAATTTGTATGCTTTAGCACAAATTAGATTGCATTTCTAAAATCCTAATAAGCATAGAGATGGATCCAGTGGGATTGTTACAAACCAAAGCAGAATAATAAGCTCATCCAGAATTTAGCTAATGGACAAAAGGAGAGACAATTTTCAAGTAATGGGCACATCAAATGAAGCAGAGAGCATCTCTCTAAGAAGAAATACGATCCTATTCTGGGATGCTGGGGCCTGCAGTGGGACATGGAGGGACTTTGCAAATTGTAGCTGTGCTGGGGAGAGGTGCTGATGGGTGGGGAGCAGAGTCTCACCCTTAAATATGAGAGTCGAGGAAGTACTTTAGGTATGGATGAGAAATTGCTTTCAGGAAACCAAGCCCTTCATTGAAACCAATGGAGAATTTGTCATTGACTGCAGTGAGATCAGCACTAGACCTGTAACAAGAAAATAATAATGGTCTTGTCTGAGAAATAAATAAATAAGTAGATAAAAAGGCAGCATTCAGAGCAGCCAAGAGCATTCTCTGCGGCTCCAGGAACACTGCACTTGGTGAATCATTTCTCTGTTAGATGGAGCATTTGTTCAGCTCCTGATTTATCTCCAAGCAAATTTAGACTACTCAAAATCGATTTGCTCGTTATAATTTTTCAATGCCTATGGGCAAACTCTTGGCTTTTGTTGCTCACTATTGTTGTTCCTGCTGAGCATTGGCTGCCTGGCTCACGTGGGCCTATGCCTCCTCCCTGCTGTGTGATGAAATGTTATAAATAGGGGCTGGCGAAAATCACAGTGCCCCGTGTTTCAACAGTTAGTTAGCCCCAAAATTCTGATTCCCTTTATTTTAGAGTCAGTTCAAAACACCTGTTCTTTAAAGGAACTGGGTGCACATGTTAACAGGCAATAAAGAAAAGCAAGGCACATCAGGCAGCAGCTAAAGAGACCTTAAAAGGCTTCCCTGAGAGCCATTGAGCCAGGAACCTGCAAATATCCATTAATGAAAGTTATTTTGCTGATGCAGGTTTCCCACAATAATTTGATTGGGTTGGATTGCTGTTTGGGAGGAGGGGACCTGAGGAACATCCCTGGACATTATCCTGGGGAGCCTTTTAAGGCAACACCAGCCCAGTGTCAGCACATTTCATGGACACTGCTGCAGCTCCTCTAGCTGCTCACTGGATGGGATTCAAGCAGTAGCCTGGAGAGGATTTTACAGACCTCTGGCCTTTTCTGTTGAAGCTGCTGCTTACCCAGGATCCTGTCCAAATTTTATTTAGATATTCCTATTTGGCCTCCCTGTTTAGAATTGTAATTACATTTGGCTGTTCCGCATGTGGTCAATCCAGTTTCGTGCTTCAGTGGGTGCTGCTCAGCTCTGAGGATTCATTACCTGTGGGGGCACTGAGGGATCCTTCAGCCTTTATCACTTCCACTTCCTCTGAAATTCTGGGGTTTGCAGCCCTGCCTGTCCCAGAAGAGCTTTCCCAGGAGCAGATCTGGTTTTAACCTGTGTAAGAAGCTCTGCTCAGCTGTGAGAACAGCCCGGGCTGAGCTTAGCTCTGTTATCAGGAGATTCTGTGATCCTCTGTACAAGGAAACTGCTGTTTCTAACTCCACAAGTGACACACAGGTTTGTCTCATGTCAGACTCAGCAACTTCTTGGATGCTGGGTTTAGCACTGAGCCATCATGCTTTCATTGGGATCCTTTGTTCTTGCAGTACCTTACACCAAACACATTTTTTGGAGATGCTAAGAATTTGCATGATATTAAAATGCATGTTCCACTGGGCTTTCCAGTTAATTCCTTCTCTTTTTTTTTCTTTTTTCTAACAAATAGGGCTCAGTTTTACCATTGTTCAGTTTTTTTTCTTTTATTTAAGCAAAATCTTCAGCCATTCAGTGCCTC
Source organism: Lonchura striata (assembly GCF_050655825.1). Taxonomy (NCBI): domain Eukaryota; kingdom Metazoa; phylum Chordata; class Aves; order Passeriformes; family Estrildidae; genus Lonchura; species Lonchura striata. The sequence goes on from NC_140722.1 coordinate 12,879,551, forward strand.
TGTTGAGATTTTTTTCTTTCATTACTTTATGGCAGATGAAAGTTAAGAGGTCCAATTACTAACATTTTATGATAGCACAGAATATTATTAAAGCACTTAAGAGGTTATTAACACCTTTTATGTACCTCATTATTTAAAAGCCTGCCATATTTAATCATTTTAGCACCATTAAATTGGCATTAACAACAACCCTATGACTTACACTCAGAAATGTCACCATTTGACAACACTAAATGCAATAAAATATCTCACAGAAACCTGGAGGCACCAGGTGAACTATAAAAAAAAAGAAAAAAAAACAAACCAAAAAAAAAAAAAAAAAAAAAAGGATTTTTCATGGGTTCCAAACATAGATATCTGCAAGGAGAGGCAGGGAGTGCCCACCTCACCCTGCTGGCAGTGCCAGAGGGAGCCAGGGGAATGTGTTTGGCAGGAAAAGCTGGGTTTGCTGTAGGACCCTCTGCAGTAGGTGAGGGACACAAGGGACACTGAGACCTCCCCGTGCAGAGGAGCAGGAGCTGATCCTTGGCCAGTCCTCTCTGGAGTCCAAGGTCTGGGGTCTTGCCTGGGCAATGGGAGTCCTGGGAATCTTTTTGTGCCCCCGTGGGTGCTGTGGCACCATTGCTGTGTCCGTGCCATGGCACAGGCTCAGGCTTTGAGGGCCCCTAATTCAGTGACTGTCACACTCCTCCCTGTGCCTGGGGATGGATGAGCACCTCTGACAGGTGAGGGAACAGCAAAGCCCTTCTTCACTCCCTGTCCTGCCAGGGCCCCTTCTTCACATGTGCTGTTCCTTCTTAAAGTGATGTAATTATTTATCCTGTGACTCTCCCCATGGATCCCTTTCCTTTCTTTTTCCTCTCTGTCTGAGCTGGGGGGCTGACACACAGACTGGTGGTTGGTGATTGCACACTCAGCATCAGCCTCTGCCCTCTGATTATCAAGGACAAAACCCAACAGTAGACTGGAACATCACGTTAATCAAGGCAGAAATATTATTTTTACAGCCTTCTGATTATTTCTAACAACCTGCTAAAAGCCAGTGGGACTGGGTGGGTCGGAAATGCTCTGGTGACATTGGGAGTGTTCCAGCCCCTGGAGTTTTTCCAGCTCCTGCAATTTTCAGCTCACCAGCTGAAGGTTCAATGCATGTGGGACTTTTCCACAGCAAAATATGGGATGAATTGTGTTTTCTCTGTAAGGTTTACAAATAAATCCCTTTCTTATTATCATTATTTTCATAGACGAGTGTTACTAATATATTTTGGCATTTTAAAGCACATCCTTGAATTTACCCTGGCAACTGCTGTACAGCTGAACACACAATCAGGGAAATCTATTCCATTACTTTAGCAGTATTTGCATTCTTTGTGATGGTCTAACAAGGAAAAAAATGGAAAAAGTCCCCAAAGCCTCAAATTTACAGCCATAAGAGGCCTCCTGAGTTATTTTTCAGATGTTGGCACTCAGACAAGTGACTGTGTCAAAAACCCCAACAGGTTTATGTACAAAACCATGTGCTGGAAGGGTGCCAGCAGCACTATCAGGATATCAGTTCAGCCTTTTGGGGAGGGTAAATGTCAGTGTTTGTAGCTGGGAGGGGCTGGGGCGCTTGGTGTTAATGAGGCTGCCTGTCCACAGCCCAGTCCTCCCTTCCAGAGATCTCTGGGATCCTCCCTGTTTCCACTGCCCTTGAAGGGATGGATTAATATTCCAGCCCAGCCACGCTTGGGGTTGGTTTGCTGTTTGTTGTACATCGATGTCTGCAGCAGTTAAATGCTGGTAGGTCTTCAGGTCTGCTAAACAAATGATGGGAGCCTTTAAACATCATTGCACTGGGCTTCATCCCCCACAGGCAGCATGCAGATCGCTCAGGTGCGTGTGGAGAGGAGGGAATGGGGCTTCCTGCCAATCCCCCTCTCCAGCAGAGCCAACTCCCTCATTATCTGGGAAGGAGGGGGGTTAATTGGCATGTCTTGGTGTAGGGTTTAACAGCAGTGCCCCAGCCCCGAGGACAGAGCTGTGTCTGCCTTTCTCCCCCGGATCTGGGTCTATCTCTCCAGGTGTTTCTGGTATCTCTGAAGTCCCTTGGCCCTCCTCCCTCCATCTCCCCCACTCTTTCCCAGGGTATTTTTGTGTGTTTGTCTGCTGTGGCACCTTTCTTTAGAAGCTGTGTGTGATGGAGCCAAGTCCTTGGCACCTGGGCCATGGGGTGCAGCCCTGCAGGGCCCTGGGGAGAAGGGAAGGGAGGCTGTGGCTGGCTGTGTGCCCCAGCTGCTGCTGCCAGCTGGGCTGGCTGGGCCAGGAGTGACTCTGCAGGGCCAGCAGCAGCTCCCCGTGCCACGGGCACTGTGGGTCCCACGCTCCTGCAGGGGCTGTGCCAGCAAGGTGAGTGGTCAAACTGGGCAAGCACCAAGGGGAAGAGCTGCTATACATTTATCTATTATGCTATTCTGAAAATGGCAAAGCCCAGATCCCGCCTATAGGAGTAAGCTTTATCTGTTCCATCAATACAGCTGCAGCAACAGGTAACTATTGCATTAAGTGCTGTAGAATAGCTCCCTTGTGGCTTTTCTTACCAAGCCTTCACTACCAAAAGAGGTGTGACTTTTATTTTTTGTTTCTTTATGGGCAGATAGCTAGTAAGTGGTAACTATTTTCCTGTAAAATCAAGGTGATGAAACTCCAGACCCACAGGCAGCATTGCTGGGTGAGAGTAGCCATGGGTCACTTGGCATTGGCCAAGGGAAATGCTTCAGTCCTGAGGTTATTTCAGACTCACTATTGCTCTTCACTTGCTGAGTTAACTTAAAACCCTGTCTCAGCACTTGTTCTGCTCCTGCCTAGGAACTTCCCTGGAACACCCATCCCAGCCTGTGCAGCCAGGCCAGCAGAAGTTTCTAGCTCAGCCTGCCCTTCCTCCGTTGAGGGGACCATCTCCTCAGCAAGCAGAGCTGGACAATGTGGCTGTTTTGCAGAGCATCATCAGCCCAGGCTGGTGCAAACCCAGATCATTTATCATCTGGGGCTGTGATGGATGAGGTGATGTGAAGTGGTGGCTTTGCTCCATTAGTGTTGGAACCATCCGATCTCTTTGTTGGCAGCCCCGGCTGGAAAGACTCTTGGTGCCCTGTGGCACCTCTCCTCTTTGGAGAAGACCTCTGTCCTTCAGAGGGGACTGTGAGCAATCAGCACAGTGGCCTCGGAGATTCTGCTGCCTCCGGAGCTTTCCTGCTGTGCCAGGGCTCAGTGGATGCTCCAATTCCTGCTGTGAGCCTGACTCAGCTCCCTGGGGACAGCGCCAGGACCCCCAGGCAGGTGAGGCAGATCCCGCAGCTACTTCGCAGCCTGGGATTTGCGTGTCTGCATGGTGCTGGTTTGCGGCACGGAGTTATCTGCATTTGTGTGCGGTTGTTTTTCTGCCCCAGATCCCGCAGCGAGCTCTGCTCAGAGCTGCTGCCTCTCGCACGCAGCAGGGCCCGGGCTGGCTCACTCCTGCAGCTCACCTGGTGCTGCTGGCCACAGATTCAGCACTTCAAGTTACGGTTAGCCCTGCCTTTTAAGGTCTATTCCAACCCATTTAACTCCTCGGCTTTGTGTGGAAAACAAATGGGAAATATAAAAGCTTACATCAGCTCCTGCAACTCACAACGTGAATGGGAAAGCTGCAATAAATTTAGAGTCAGAAAAAGAACTGAGAGTAAACTCCCACTTTTTTTCAAAGACAGTTGATTATCAAAGGATAATTTTAGGTGACAGTTGTTGCTGGGGTATTTTATGCTTTTAAAAAATTATTACTACTTTTTAGTTATACAGCGTAATTCTTGAGCAGATACTCGAGCAAGTGAGATTGGCTCATCATTCCTCTTTAATTCCACATCATGTCACTTTGGAAGGGAAATGGCTTGGTAAAAGCCAGAGAGTTCAGATACGATGCTGGCAGATCGTTATGAAATATTCACAAGACATTTAGTTTAACTTGGTGCTAATTGAACACTGACAGCACAAGTTACTCCTGCCTGCAGCAATAGTCTATCACGTTTAGGCAAGTGGCATTCTTTCCTCTTTGATGCTCTCCGAGATTGGAGGCTGTGAGGGAGCACAGTTAACAACCAGTAAACACTCGGGGAGAGGATCCTGCATGGAGAATCCTCCAAAAAGTGGAGAGAGTTTCTTTGCACAGGGGCTGTGACAAGGCTTCCACTTTGTCTATGAAAATTCTCAGTATTAGGTGAGGGGTGACTCTAAATTCTACAGATTTTTTTTTTTTTTTTTTTTAATATCCTCCTGAGTGAAGACACTTAGAAGCAAGACTAATTGCAGACTACCTAATTTCTCAAGCCATGGCCCAAAATGCCTCCTTGCCCTGAGATGAGAGGTTTCCAGGGCAGCTGTAGCTGTACTGGTGTAACTCAGTTTTTCTATGGAGACATGGCCTTGTTTACCTCTTTCCTCTTTATAGCTTAACATGCTGTTTACTGGTATTTGTGAATTTGTTTCTTATTTGTCAGTTCAGCTTCGCCGTGGACATTTAATAACGGGGATTTTCCTACCATTTTAATTGTCTCTTATTCCAGAGCCAAGCAGAGTTTGAAGCAGTGTATTAATACCATCATTTTAGTCATCAGACATGATGTGTGGTCTAAATAGCTTGGATCAAAACTCGGTGCCCAGCTTTGCCTGAAACCCTCTGGCCATCTGTGGCTTAGATGCAGTCATCTGCCTTGGGTGCCTCAGTTTCCCAGCTATGGAGAAGGGCCAAGTTGTTACTCAAGGACTTTTCTCATCTTCCCATTTGGAGGAGTTTGCTGCAGACTCCTCCTGTGTGGCCAGCACAGGGGGTGCCCAGCAGGAATGTGCAGGAACAGCTGCCTCAGCAGGGACCCTGCTCCCCCGCTCTGCAGCCCACGCCGAGCACATTTTGTCACTCTCAGTGTAGCTGAAGGATTGAGTGACATCCATGTGCAGCAAAATATTAGAGAAAGTGACCCAGAATATATTTAATTTACCAGGGGAAATGCCCCTTTCTGCCTAACTCACCTGTCCCGGGGAATTAAACTGGAGAGGAGTCACATAGTGAGAAGGTGTTAATGAAACTGTCACTGGGTGCTGAGGTGACAGTGGCTTCCATTTCAGGAGTCCCTCTGGCAAATGGGGTGGTGGCTGAGCACTGGCTGCCTGTAGAAAGGCAGTCAGTGATGCCTTGTGCAGGCTGACCTAGAGGCTGGACAGAGTTGCAGAATAGCATTTATTCAAAGGATCTCCATGGATCCACCTTGGGCAGCACCAGAGCCCAGCCAGGGCTGCACCCAAATGAACCAAAATGGCACAAAATGAACCCAAATGACCCAAAATGGTCCCAAAATGCACGAGCGCTCCCGGGGGCTCTCCCTGGGATCAGTTCTGCTCCATTGGCACCTTGGAGTTCATTGTCCCATTCCAGCTCCAGCCCATCAGTCCCACCCTGCTTGTTTTTCTCTCTCCAGCCCACGCTGTTTGTGCTCCTGGGCTGAGGTTTGGATCATTTGTCCTTGGTGCCCAGCTGGAGCAGGAATTGTTTTGTCTCCCTGCTCTGTGCACAGAGCTCACCATCCCATAATGTGAAGCTCAGAACTACAAACAAAGCAGCACAGAACCTGAAAAATAGAAAAGCTAAACCTGAGGCATCACAGTACTGCAGTCGCTGTGACTGACCAAAGCAGCAGTAGTACAACTGGTAGTAACCATCAAAGAGCTCCAGCAGCTTGGAGTAAGCCCCAAATCCAGTGCTTGTACAAATGCAGGGAAAATGGGCATCCCCTTCCCCATAGCCCTGATGAGAAACTACAAATGGGTGTAAACAGCCAAGGAATAGGAGAAAAAATGTGAGGAATATTGCACAGGCAGCAGTCACAGCACACAGCTGAGGCTGTGTTTTTCCCTTTTCAATAGAAATAGAAATGGGGAGTGCTAAGGAAGGATTTAAAGGGGGTATCTGTGATTTCTTTGAAGCTTGGGGTCGGGTGGAAGATGAAAGATGGTTTCTGAGCTGGACAGACTTGAACCAGCAGCTGAGGACACTGCTGGGGTGATCCCCACTCCACTTGCCTCCAGTGCCAGTCATGGTGAAATAGGGATCACCCCAAAAGAGCTTCGGTCTGAGATGAGGAACACCCAGCTGGGATTGCAGAGAGAAGGGACCAGGTAAATTTAAGCAACTAAGAAAAACATAATTTCATTAACAGAAGGTTTTTTCATCCCAAGCAGATTCTGGATATAAGCTCATGGCTGAGCTGAAAGCCACAGAAATGAGCTTTCCTGCCCTGGAGATTTGCACGAGTTGGTTGATGGCTGTAGATAATGATCTGCTGGGAAAACACACCTTGCTTTCAACAAAAACGTATTTTCAAAAGCCAAGGATGCAACAGTGGACTAAAAGAGCTTCCAGACTTCCTTTCCATAGACCTCCCACCCTTGGATTGTTGAAAATCACTCTCCCAGTGATCCTGTCCTTGGGAAAGTTGAATAAACTAACAGTGCCCCTCTGCAGAGAAGCAGCAGCAGAGGGAGGGACATGAAATGTCCCATCCTCCCCAGAGTCCTGCTCCAACTGGCTTCCATAAGCATTGCTCCTCAGGAGGGAAAACAAATGAGGCTTTCAAAACTGTTTTACTTAATTCATTTCATTCTGGGCCAAGCAAGGCAAATAGACAGTGGGAGGACTTCACTGATAAAGTTCTTTAGGGTTTGTTTTTTTTTTTCAAAAGCTGAGAATACCAGAAGATAACACAACAGCAAATTAATGCATATTTTAAACCCTTGTAGCTAAACATTCCCTTCTGGGGCTGCGCCAGGTATCTCGTGGTGCCACTGAAAATGGGATACAGATGTTCACTTGTTTGGATGGAGACACTGCAATAATTCATGCCTGCTACAAATGATCAGCTGCCTCATGCTCACAAAAAAATACTCTGATCTTTTTGTCAGCATTAAGGAAATATATCCCCTGTACCTATCTTAAGGAAAATAAGGACTGTAAGAACTGTGAAATGTGTTTTTCAGTTTTCAAAATGTAATTTCTGTTGTAGCAGCACAGCCAGTGTTGGTAGGAGTGCAACCAGCATGATTCCAGTCCAAGGGTGCCCTCAGTCCAAGGGGAATGAGTTGGTGTCTGGGACAGGTATAAGGAGCATTAAAATACCTGATGTGAAATGTGTATTCACAGAGGAGCTCTGGGATGCTGCCCCTGGGACTTTTTTTTCTTTGTTTCCTTTTCGTAACTTCAAGCTTTAAATATTTGTGTCTTTTTAAAGATGAATTTGGGTGGTTTTAACATGTTTTACCTCTGACTTTGAACTCACTTGTGGTGAAAATAACCTCACTGAAGTCCACAGTAGCAGCGCTCAGGAATGTGGTGTGTCCGATCTAATGGGGCACGATGGAAAAAGGAGCTGCATCCCCCAAAAAACACCCAGGGACGTGAGGAGAAAGAGCTGAGCCCGTCAGGCTGCAACACAGCAGCAGGGCTGACACTCACCTTCTGCTTTTCCATGTACAGCAGAGCACTGCAAAGCTGGCATCTGCCAGAAGGATTTGTTCCATCCCTGAATACCTGCACTGCTGCTTGCCCCCGTGCTGCTGCCAGGAGAGGAACAAACAGCTCCACACCTGCTGCACAGCTCAGCCTTGAAGGAATGCATGTGCAAATCTGGCAGGTAGGAATTGCTCTCTTCAGATCACTTCTTGAAATAGGAGCTCTCAGCTTTTCCTGCCTGCTGTTCTATTTTTCACTTTCTTCTTGCAGTGCCCATATTAAAATGAAGATTTTTATAACTTTTTATTTCATCTTAATTCATTTTCATGGTGGGGCTGTAACCAAATTCAAACTGGCACTTCTAGGAATCCAGCCCCGATGTTGTATGAGGGTTTTAAAGGTGTGCACAGTTTTTTCTCTCACTCCCCCAGTTCTTTTTCTTGGTAATTTTTGTAATGTGGATTTGGACCTGACACAACTGGCATCATTTGGGATGTAATGACTGTTTCTCCTGGCTTATTTGGGAGTTGTTTAACCTTTTGCTTACCTTCCTCAAGTTGTAGGTTGACTTCTAATTGAAAAATACCATTTAGAATCAAAACCCACTGAAAAATCTTTGGATTCAGTGCACTTAAATGCAGCACTTTATTTCCCTATTTTTTTTCAACAGTTTTCCTTGACTTAAATGACTCACCAGATTTTTTTTTCCAATTTAATGAAAAGTTTTGGCATTCTGAAAGGGCTTTTTTTTGCAGAACTACCTGTTAACTGATTGTTTTTTCCAGTTACTGTTTACTACATTGTTATTTTAGTTTTTCACATCAGTGCAGACCATGGACAACCCCAGCTGGGCATATATATAAAACTTTCCAAGGGAATTGTGGATCCCTGGATAGAAAATTTCTCTCTCTAACAGCTGAATACCTTTTCTCATTTCTCTGTGGACTCCTTGAAGTCCCCAGCCCCCAGAAGTTCACAGAGCACAGTCAAAAACTGTTTCAGGTTCATTCCCACTTGCTCACAGAATGTAGTAACTCAGCCAAGACGTGCTGCCCCACTGGTGTTGCTTCACTGGAGCAAGTCACAGCCAGAAATAAAGGCAGGGGCTATTTTTTTCTTCTCTAAGTATGTTCAAAACATGAATTTCCATGAGTTTCCAACATAAGACCTATATCTGCATGGTAAGTAGAGTCACTTTCACTTGCAAATGAGGTTGGATCTGCTAAAAAATCTGCTAATTTGCAATAAAAATAGCATCCATCTTTGCTCTGCAAATATAGTCTCTTTGAAAACTGTCCCATTTTCAGAACTGCAGCAGCTTGTAGGATGGGAGAAAGGGGAAGGAGGAAATACCTTGCATTTGAAGTCACTTTGTATTTCTCCAGGACTATTTCACACACCTTTAGTCATTATGCTGCGTTTTGTGTTGTCACATTAATTTTCACAGTAGCAGACTGATAGAAACAGTGTGACTGCACTGCAGAAGCAAGGGAAGCTGGATTGATTGGGAGGGAGAAGGATTTGTTCAGACATAAATATCTCCTGCCATATTGAGGGGAGTTAAAAAAAAAAAAAAAATGGCCAGCCAAGAAATTGCTTTTTTGTAGGAACGTTCTGTTTCTCTCTTTTTCCTATTTTTTTTTTTTTCCTTTTAATACATGCTTTAATGTGAGAGACCAGGCACAAGGGGAAAAAGTAAGTGGCTATTTAATGAGTCTGAGGTGCTGAATCCAAGTGCTCTTTCAGAGGGTGAAACTGCAAGGAATGGGAGACAAGGAAGGTGAAGGGGTGTGTGGAAGTTGGTATTAAATAAGGATGCCTGCTCATGTAAGGTCTTGTTGGGGAAAATGCTGACTTTCTTGCGGGTTAAATGCTTGAAGGAATTGCAGAGTCAGGCTCTTAGAAAATGAGGGCACACACCGAAAAATCAGCACCTCAGCACACAACCAGGTGAGAAGATCAGGTGCAGAGAGGAAAGCCAGTGCAATGCCTTCTATGCCAATCTTCCTGCACCCCAGGGAGGATGCAGAGATTGCAGAGAGGAGCAGCTATTGCTGTCCCTGTGCAGCAGCACCTACCTGGCCACCAATTTATCCCCTGGGATGGGGTTGCTCTCCGCCCAGACTTTCAAAAGCTGCTCCAGCACTCACATCTGCTGGCTTGGCAATGCTGCTCATGCCCTGCCAGGGCCAGTGGGATGGTTTTCAGTGCAGGCTGGAAGCATTCCCTGGGCTCCCATGGCTTTTCCTTTAAGGGAGGAGCTGAGAGATGCCTCAGCTTTGGAGCTGAGTTCTCTGCTGGCACTTGTCACTCCGAGAGTATTCTGGGCTAGAGCTTGTGGTCTGGTGTAGGAAAATAAATCCGCCTCTGAGGAGGCTTGAAGGAAAGTCCCAGTATCTGATCAGAGGTTTTGCTATTGAGGATGGGATCGGTTGCAGCTCTAGGAATGCCTTTTTCCTCACACTTCTCCTGTGCTAAGGACAGCTGGGATGGGTCACACTGTCCCTTGTGCAGCTTCTGAGCCTTGAACTGAGGCTTCCACTTGATAAATCCAAGTTTCTGACACCAAAAGCCTTGGGTGGAAGCTTGCTTATGTCTGGCTGGTTGGCAGCAGGCAAAACTCTTAAAGGAAGAGCAGCTAATTGCATATTCATAATGGCACATCCTTGAGAAAAGCCCTTAATTTCTGCTGTGGTGGATCTGGAAATTCACCCTGTCTGTGCTCAGCAACAACCACCCCCAGCCTCTGAAGAATGTGGATCAAACAGAGCTTTTTGGCCCTTTTTCCTCTGAAAAAGAACCACTAATTTCTTCAGTTGGAGCATTTTATTTTTTTAACAAAAGAGCATGATACAGCTCTATACACCAGTTGGAAGCAATGTGATTTGTGTCATGAATACTAATATGCATTTGATGGTGTCCTATAAATTCAACACATTCGGAAGAGCGTTAACAAGAGTTGTAGGAACCATACTTAAATTCTTCCCCTACTTTTTTGTCAATTAAAGGAAAAAGGAAGCTAGTGAGAGTCTGTATTTGTATCCAAAACAAATATGGCTTGGGTCACGACAAGACTTCTGCACGCCGTGCTAGACCTGGGTCTACAGCACATTCATTGATTTTTGTCTCCATGAATCACCCTAAAGCTATAGGCAACAAAAGCTGAAGCTATGTAGATGTGATTTCTAGTTCATTTGTTGTTCATTAGAAAGATTTTGTCTCTCTCATTTGCAGCACCCCTGCTGCTGCGTGTTCATTAGGAGAATGGAACGTATTCCAAATATTTCCTAGCTCTGGCAGGGCAGATGGTGGAAAGTAATTTTCCAAACTCTTCTGGAAAAGGATGGGGTGGGGGGAGAGGGGGGGAACACACCCAAATAACCCCAAGTCACCCCCTGCACGCCAGAAGAATTTGGTATTTCTGAGTGCAGACGTGCCGTACACTCTCTGTCTCTCTGGTTGTACAGTGCAGCATGTCGGAGTGGTGGGAAGTGTGTATGAATGGGAATGTATCACATTACATGTGGGATGTTAGCAAGGCTGGGATTTTTTTTCACAGGAAACTGCATTTGCAAAGAGCACACAGCAACATGCAGTACCCTAAAAGATGTGTGTGAAGGAGCGAGCAGGATTCATTTCCCTAAATCTTCTGGGCAACCCAATGCCTGAGGGAATCCCAGGGAGGGAGGACAGAGCCTGGGCCCCACTCCAGTTTCCCAGTCCAGCCCTGTGCGGAGGCGTGAGGCAGCCTGGAAGCTTCTCAGACGCCCCATCCCCACTGCCCGCCCCGGCCGCTCGGGCAGAAGGATGTCCCAGCGCTCAGACAATGGTGGAGGAAGCAGCTCTGGCTGCATTTCCCTTCTGCTCCCCGGGGAGCTGGGGCAGCACACAAGGCAGGGCCAGATTCAGCTCTTGGATCCACATGAAACATCCCTGTGCCGACTGCTCCCTTCCTCCCGGGAGTGGAAGTGGCGCACGCGAGGGGAGCAGAGGGGCCAAGCTGGGAGCACAATGATGGGGAAACAAAGAGCGGGGCTGTGTTTGCTGCCATTCACTTCTGCTTGGAGCCCTTTCCTATTTCCAGGAGCCTCTTGACCTGCAGCTCCTTCTCCTCAGCAGACAGACCCCAAAGCCCCGCTGGATCCTCGTGGCTCTTCAGATCAGACCAGCAAAGCATTGGCAGCGTGGAGCCCAAGCTCTGTGCTTGCAGCCAGGATTTCAGCTCCTCAGCGCTGGCACTGGGAGCTCCTGGTTGTCCTCCAGCTCCTGGGGACAGCAATGGTGCTCTCAAAGTCAACACAAACAAACCAGGAGAGGCTTCAGGCAGTGCAGCAGAGCCTGTCCAAGGGCTGCCGTCCCTGGGCTGTGCTCCTGCTGAAGGAAGGAGCCTCCAGCACTGACCTCAGACCTGCACGCCCCAAATCTCAGACAAAGAAACCTGGCAGAACACAGAACTTCCTCAAAAGAACGGGACCAACTGACCCATCCATGCCAAGCCGCTCAGCCTGGGAGGGAGGTGCTCTGACAGCTGCTCTGAAGCCCTGTCAGATTGTCAATGCTCGCTATCACTGATGGATTTCCAAGCCCTCTCTTTCTGCAGGCACTCTCACATTGCAGTGAGTGGGTGCAGGTGGAGGTGCTGGGGCTCTCACTGGCTTCATTTCATAGAATCACAGAATGCTTTAGGTTGGAAAAGCCCTCTAAGGTCATCAAATCCAATAATTCCCCCAGTGCCACCAAGGCCACCACTAAACCCTGTCCCTAAGCTCCACATTTACACATCTTTTACAGGAGTCCCCTCTGAGCCCGAAAATTCGGGATCATTCCTTCCCAACAGCCCGGTGTGGTGCCCTGTGGGAGCTGCCTTTCCTCCCAGGCTGGCCAGAGCTTCCTCCAGCCAGGACTGTGCCACCAGCTGAGATCCAGGCTTTGTGCACTCCACTTCCAACACCTGAAGCTGTCTCCCCACAGCCAGGCTGAGTTTTTAACTTCAGAGATGAGCAGGGGCTGTAATTGATTCGTCAGGGCTCCTGTTAATTGGGCTTTGCTCAATTGTTGTGATATATTTCGTTCCCGATTATTACGCTCTGGAGCCAAGGTTCCTTTAGGTAATTTACGCTGTAGCCTACGTATGTGTAAAAAATTTATTGCACTCATGTTTTTAATTAAAATGCATGCGATAATACTAAAAGCAGAGAGGGAGAGGGAGGGAGGAGAACGCAGATTAAGTTTTTAATTGTTTTAATAGTGAGATTTGTTTCAGAGAGAACAGGGCATATTGGTTTCCTTGGAAACATTGGCGATGTATTAGCTGTATAAAATCTAGCATAAAAGATTTGAGAAAGTGAAGCCTTTAGGTTTTAACTGATGTTATAACTCTTTTCATTTGGAAAATCAGATTTACACATGCTCCCTGGAGGCCCAAAATGGTGTCTTTTTTGTGTTTTCTCTTAAACCTTAGAATTTATAATTTCGTAGATTATCAGAATCATTAAAAATCCAAAAACTCCAATAACAACAAGAAGAAAAATAAGTCTTCAACAATTCAATATCCCTGATTCATACGATTTAATTAGATGTGCCTGTAAGTTCTCTTTGTGCCAAGCAGTACCAGGCTCAGACAAGACTCCATGTGATCTGGGAAAGAAGGGCAAAAAAATTGGCTTTTTTAGATGTTCCAGTAAAACTGGAGATTATTGGTAATGGACAGAGGGTGATGTTTTATATACATCCTGTGTTGTTTTATTGGACATCACCTGGATGTACAATATACAATGTACAGACAGTTTCAAGCTCAAGGAACCACTGCGGCTGATGATGATCTGCCCTCACACAAAGTCTTCAAGGCCTCTATTTTTCCTGGTTTGTATTTTAGGAACCAGAGGAGCCCTCAGAGAGCCTCATCCCAGAAACAGCACGTTGGGTTTGGGGCTACAACACTCCAAGGCAGTACAGGAGGTCAAATGTACATTTTAAGGGTGTTCTCATCTGAAATTAAAACACTTCCTCTTCGTTCTCTTTGAAAAGCAGGCTCTCAAATTATCCATTTTGTCTCTTTGTAAGGGAGGGTTCAGCTCTCTGCAGCCGAGTGGGACTGAAACAACCACTTTTAATATCTGTGATTCACCTCTGAGCCCAAACTGTGATGATACAGAGCATCTGGGGATCCAATACTGCAGAAAGGCTCTCTCTGGAACAAAAGGGGGGGGAAATAGACTGCAGATAAAGTAGCAGATGTAGTATTTTGGACCATCGAAGAAGAGAATGGATGGCTGGGTTTTAGCGTGTAAGACTAATCACTCAGTTGAAATCATTTCAGCAGCTGAGTAAATAGACTTATGGAAAAGACATTTATGGGAGCATTTGTGTTCCAGGATCCTCCCTCTTTCCTAGCCCCGCCGGTTGTTTGCTTTTCTGTCTCGCTGGTGCCGAAGCCTCCCGACGGTGTCAGCCGTGCCCGGTGCGAGCAGCGGGGCTCGGAGCTGCCACCCTGCCCAGGGACCGGGCCCGGTGGCCAGCTCGGCTCCGGGACACCGGCCGGGCAGGGCAGGGCAGCACCGAGCCGGACCGAGCCGGGCCGGGCAGCACCGAGCCGGGCCGAGCCGGGCCGGGCAGGGCAGCACCGAGCCGGACCGAGCCGGGCCGGGCAGCACCGAGCCGGGCCGGGCAGCACCGAGCCGGACCGAGCCGGGCCGGGCAGCACCGGCCGGGCAGGGCAGGGCAGCACCGAGCCGGCCCCGGGACACCGGGCCGGGCACGGCAGCCCCGGCTGTCACACCGGGGTTGTCACGGAGCGGCACCGGGACGATGGAAATGAGTCAAGCCTAAAGGAAAGCGGAGTTGAAGCGCACGGGCCGGGCAGGCTCGGCCGGAGTGTCCTGCCTTGTCTGTCCGTCTGTCCTGCCCGGTGGACACAGACAAACCCTGCGTGTCTGTCCGTCTGTCCTGCCCGGTGGACGCAGACAAACCCTGCGTGTCTGTCCGTCCTGCCTGGCCTGAGCCCTGGCTGTCTGTGCGCCCGGCCGGTGCAGGCAGAGCCCCGGCTGTCTGTCCGTCTGTCCGGCTGTGCCCAGCTCGGGGCAGGGCACGGTCACCGCCCGACAGAGGCAGAGGCGATGCCGTGTGTCCCTGCCCGCTGCGCGCACGGGCGGCTGAGCCGGTTCATGACCGGGGCAGGAAGCGGTGGCAGCGCCGCGGGTGCCGCGGCACACCCAAGGCGCGCGGAGCCCGCGGCGCCGGGGGTCGCGGTCGGGCCGCCCCGCCCGGGCACGGCCGCGGCCGCGGCGCGGGGCCCGCGCTGTCCCTTTAAGGCGGCGGCGCGGGAAGGCGCGCGCCGCGCCTTTGTCACGGCCCCGGGTCACGGCGCGGTCACGGCCCCGCCCCACGTGGCGCCGCCGCCCGCGCGGCCGCGCGCCACGCCCCCCGCGCTGATTGGCTGCCTCGCGCCCCGCGGCCGCCGCCGTCACTTCTGATTGGCTGAGCCCGCGCGGCCTTTGTCGGCGGGGGCGGGGCAACGCCTGCCCGTGGCACCGGGGCCATCTGGCGCTGCCCCGCGATTTAAAGGGGCCGCGCCCCGCCGGGCGAGGCGGGTTCGGTTCTGGGAGCCGGTCCCGCT
Source organism: Lonchura striata (assembly GCF_050655825.1). Classification (NCBI taxonomy): domain Eukaryota; kingdom Metazoa; phylum Chordata; class Aves; order Passeriformes; family Estrildidae; genus Lonchura; species Lonchura striata. The sequence goes on from NC_140722.1 coordinate 12,894,679, forward strand.
GGGTTTTCCATGCGAGGCCAGGGGCGCATTCCTGGGGATACCCGTGTGGTACCCCGCCAGTGATGGTGATGGCGGGAGGAGGGCTGGGGCTCGCCCTGTGCTGCCGCTGAATGGCGACTTCAGGCAAGGGCATCTTCAGAGCCGCTTCCTCCTCGTCCTCCCCGGGGTTTGCCCGTGCGGGCGCGGAGCGGCTCCGGGATGATCCCGAGCTGCTGCAGCCCCGCGGGCAGAGCGGAGCCCGGCTTTGCCCGAGCTCACCCCGAGCAAGGAACGGAAGCCCAAGGCGCAGCCGATGTGTCCCGGCCGACACGGGCGTGTGCGGGGCTTTTGCGGCGGGGTGGGTGGGTGTAGATGGGCATCAAACAAGGGCAGTTCACCCATGAGCTGCTCGCAGCTCCAAAGCTCCGCTGAGAGCGGTTCCGAGCTGCCTTCCCTCATCGCTCAGGTGCTTCCTCGGATGAGCCTGAAGTCTTCACCTGGCTGGGGCAGAGCTCAGGGTCACCTTTGTTTGCTTTCCAGAGCGCCGTTCCCCTCTCCAAAACCCGTTGTTCCCTTAAGAAAAGTCAGGGATTGTTTGATGTTGATGCAGTTAGAACTCTTCCCTCGGCGCTGTTTTATTTTACATGTGCCATCGTGGTTTCTCTAGCACGAGGAAATGAAGTGTGCTCAGGCAGGGAGCTGTGAATTCAGAGGGTGATGTATTTCCCACCAGTGCCTCAATAAAATGTAAAGGTAGGGTGGAGTCTTTCCAGTGATGCCAGCCAGAGTTATATCAGGCCCCAAATAAGACAGAATGGGTGGCTTGCATTCCATTCTGGTGCCTTCCGTGAAAAAAATTCATTACAAACAAATACTGACTTTTTATGCCTCCTGGTTGGGAATAAAACCTCCTAAGTGGGATCCTTAACTAAAGCTGCTGAGCATCCATGTCCCCGTGGCATTGTCCTCTGTGGCAGCAGAGATCCTGTTCTAATTGCTGGGGAGAAAACCTGAGTTTCTGGAACCAAGCAGTTAGAAAAATAAACTTAAATTGAGAGGTTAGTCACCAGAAAGTGGAAACCATGTCTGGAATTGTTAGAAATAAGACTTGCTTGAAAATAAATATAGAATTATTCACCATGGTAACTATTGCCCTATTGCGTTAGTGCGTATCGATTTAACATTAATCCGAAGACTAATGCTGTGAAATATTTGGACTCTTTAATGGACAACTGTTTAGTTAACAAAGCTTTTGGGAGTTGTGGAGTTCTTTTTGTTTTGTTTTTCCTTGGGTTGTCTTGAACACCGTTTGACTCTTAAGGTTACTTATTTCTCAGATGGATCTTGCTTTTCCATTACATTTTATGAATTTATCCATAGCGCTGCACTGTAATGATCTCAGTGATGCTGGAGTGTTGCAGTGAGGAATAAAAGGAAATATTTAAATGTGTCTGTACAGGCAAATGCCTGGCTTCTAGTCTGGCTTTGAGCGAAATTACGTTACAATCCCTGACTAGCCATGGCAGCCTGATGTGCCCACGTCCTTCATTTTGTCCAAGGATCCCCGATGGTCTCGGAGCTCCTGTGTGTCCCTTTCCATGGCTGCAGAGCCCGAGGCCCAGGGAGCAAACTTGGCTTTCTCTGAAATTTTACAGCAAACCCAGGAAGCGAAGGGAGATCTCGCAGTTCCAGACTCATCCCGGAGCCGTCTGAGGTGTCTCCAGGGAAAACATAAAAAGAAGTGGAAAAAAGCTGATCAGTGACAACACAGGAGCCAAAATCAACAACAGTGTGTTCTGGAAATGTCCCACAGATGAGCAGCACTCGCTGCTGGGACAGAAGCTCTGACAAATGCATTGGGCTGCAGGCTGGATGGTGTCACTACAAAGAACAGGGTGAAGCATTTAAGTTAGTTGATGTACTTTTAATTTTTACAAGCCCATCTGGGATGACTTTAATTATTTGTTCTTAGATCATGGTGGAAAAATGCTGATTATTCTTAAAGCCACATGAGTCGTTCAGATGAAATGGAGATGGTGGTAAACAGCATTTTTTAAACCAGCGTTGACTTGCAAACAGTTATTTTTTCTTTATTTTTAAAGAAGGTTGGGAAGATGTGTGAACTTGCAGCAGCCTGCACCTGAATCGGGAGCCTTTATCCAGCAGAGCTTTGTGAACTTGTAAAAACTCCCCCTAGAACAAGCTGATTCATGGGGTGAGGGCAGGAGCCTCCCCCCGCTGGAGCTGCCTCTGCCACAGCTCCAGGGCAGCCTGGGCACGGGGTGCTGGCAGTGCCATTGCTCAGGCACCCCATCTCCTGTCCCTGTGCCCAGGGGTGATGCCTTTTGGATGGCAAAGCCTTTTGGAAGGCAAAGCTGTGCCTGCTGCAGCAGAAATTGCAGAGAATGACCCTCCACTCAAGGAACTGACCTGCCTCAGAAGAACAATCCATTACTTGGAGCTGCATTCACCCTCTTGAGACTGTTTAAGGGTGTTCCAACTGTCTTAAAATCCAAGAATTCTGCATCCAACGTGAACTGTGGCCACATCCACATGGCTGAAGAGCTCAGAGGGCTCGGCAGCGGTGGCAGGGCTGGTGCTGCCAGCTGGGACCTCACATGACACGGGGACACGTGCAGTCCTCACCTTGGCTTATTTATGGCAGTGCTATGTGTTTTAAGTGCAAAGGATGTTAGCTGCAAGCTGGTAGGCTCAGATAAGCTTCCAGCCACCTTTTCTGGCCAGTCAAGAAAGGTCCTTTGGAAGAGCGTCGCTAATGTTCAACCACCAAGTGTTTTAAATGTAATATAAAGATATATTTCCAGATAAATAATAAAAGTAGGTTGATTGATAAAGCATATCAGAACTGGATTTTGTCTTAAGAATTTTGACCCTGTGAGTGTCTGGCTTTTAACTTTCTTGATGTCCTTTCTGGGGCTAGTGGGCCCAGTATCCCTGTAACAGGGGTAATGTTTCTTCCTTTGCATTTTCACAAAGCATTTCTAAAAATCTCACTGCCACAAAATAAATTGAGCCCCGGAAATAACCTGAAGGAATCACGATTACCCCTCCTGTGTTACTGATGAGGAAACCGAGGCAGGAAACAAAATATAAAATAGGATTGGAAATGCTTTATCTCCAGCTCTAGCACAGATTTTTTTCATGCAATTGCCCCTAATCTCCCAGCACACCAATTCCCACCTCTGCTGCCACCCTAGCACCTTCCCCTGCCTTTGGGAATGACACTTGTTGGATAATTCACGTGTTTTCAGTGCTGGGGAGCACAAACTTCTCCAAGCTTGTTTCTGTCTGAGCCACACGATCCTCTTCCGTGTTTCCTTTGGATTAGTAATTGTTGGGAGTTACCATCTGTCGAGTGGCAAAGAGTAAAAGATTAAACAACCCAGCAATTCCTTGTTCCTTCTCTCCAGCCATTTTCACAGGACTGGATGGGGCTGCACGAGTAAAGTGCGGGTGGGTATTTAACATTAGTTTGTAGTAGTCATGTAGAACTAAATTCCTTTTCTGGGCAGGGAAATAAAGGTTAAACCTTACCAATGAGTGTCACTGTCCCTACCCCAAATATTGAGACCATCCATCTTCTGTGATTGCTTCAGCTTTGTAGGAATAGGATTTCTGCTGGTTGGTCGCCAGTCCTCGCCTCGGTGCATCTTCCAACAGCATCTCTGGGAAATGCAGGCCCGGCTGGGGATGCCTCAGATACTCCCAAATTCTAAATCAGAGCTATCAACAGTTACAGGGAAATGTGCTTTCTTAGAAGATAACTGAAGCTGCCTTTATCTCCCAGTAACAGGATTCACCAAGTATTATAGCAGCTACTTCGCACCACTGTAGTTAAGCTTGTTTCAGCATTTTCATTATAAACCTTTGTTTTCACAGGTTTATTTCCCAGAAAAAAAAAAAATCTGTCTCATCTAAACCTTGGCACAATGAGCCCTTAGGGAAGAGATGTTTGTTTTTCCTTTTACCTGTCTTGCAGTGAATGGGGTCACTCCATTTTACAGTGTGTGGTTTGAAACAAAAGTGGAAATAGTTCCTGAGCTCTAAGCAGCACCACTGGCACTACCATGGGAGCTAATGGGAATTTTCACTGAGCTCAGCCATGGCCAGACTGGCCCTTACAGGTTTATCCCCCACATCTCTTTTCTAATTTTTGATATTTTTCTGTCTGAAATGCTGAACTGGGGACTGCCTGTGTAGGGCCCCCACAGCTGGGTGGGTGTTGTGGGGTGAGCCTGACTTTTGGGTGCTTTTCCAGCAGGATACACAAATCCTGGTGCTTTTGGAACTGATCTGCAAAGCTCTGCCAGGTCCTGCTGGAGGCTGGGAGCTGGGGGTGCCACTGGCCCCACCTGGGTGGGCTCAGTGCAGGTGGTACTTTAAAAATCCACTGCGGGTGGGTGGGTGCAGTAGTGACTGGAGCATCCCTGTCAAGGAAAGGCTGGGAGAGCAGGGCCTGTTTGGACTTACGGGATGACTGGGAAGGGACCTCATCAATATGTGTACATATCCAAAGGAAGGATGCCAAGAAGATGGACCAGGCTCTGCTCCGTGCTGTTGAGCAATAGGACAAGAGGCTACAAAACTGATGGCCAGGAATTTCCACCAGAACATGAGGAAAAACTTTGTTTCTGTGCTGGTGAAGGAACACTGAACAGATTGCCCGGCGAGGGTGTGGAGTCTCCCTCTCTGGAGATATTCCAGAAGGCGTCTGGACACAATCCTGTGCCCTGTGCTCGGGGATGACCCTGCCTGAGCCGGGAGGGGGGACACCGGGTTGTTCCCTTCCAGCCTGACCCGCTGGGGCAGCGCGGGGAGGGGAAGGGAAGGGAAGGGAAGGGAAGGGAAGGGAAGGGAAGGGAAGGGAAGGGGAGGGAAGGGGAGGGAAGGGGAGGGAAGGGGAGGGAAGGGGACGGAAGGGGAGGGAAGGGAAGGGAAGGGAAGGGAAGGGAAGGGAAGGGAAGGGAAGGGAAGGGAAGGGAAGGGGAGGGGAGGGGAGGGGAGAGGAGGGGAGGGGAGGGGAGGGGAGGGGAGGGGAGGGGAGGGAAGGGAAGGGAAGGGAAGGGAAGGGAAGGGAAGGGAAGGGGAGGGAAGGGGAGGGAAGGGAAGGGAAGGGGAGGGCAGGGGAGGGAAGGGGAGGGCAGGGCAGTCCCCGTCTGGCGCTGACGTCACGGTCCCGCCCGCGGCGGCGGCGGCGCGGCCGCGTCCCCGTGGCCGTGAATGAGCGCGGGGGGCGGGAGCGGAGCGGGAGCGGGCGGGCCGCGCTCCCACCGCGCTCCCACCGCGCCGCGCCCCACAAAAGTGCGGGGCTGCCGCGGCCGGGCCCAGCGCTGCCGCTTCCCGGGCCGGAGGGGCGCGGAGCAGCCGCGGGGCCGAGCGGAGCCGCTGCCGGGGGCGCCGCGCCGCGCCGGGTTTTTTATTTCCAATTTCTGATCGCAGCTGCATTTCCCTCCCTCCGCCCCCCCGCGCCGAGGAGGAGCCCCGGCTTTATGTGGTGCTGCCCGGGGAGCGCTCGGCGGCCGGGAAGTTCTTTGTGTCGCCGTCGCCTTCCTTTTTTTTTTTTTTTTCTTTCCTTTTTTTTTTTTTTTTTTTTTTTGTGTGTGTGTTTAAATGTATAACTTCATGGGGCTGAACAGCACGGCCGTAGCTATTCAGCCCAATGTGTCCTGCACATGCAACTGCAAAAGGTCTTTGTTCCAGAGCATGGAGATCAGTAAGTACCAGCCCTGCTGCTCCCGGGGAGGGTGCGGGAGGTGCCCGGGGTGCGGCAGCGCCCGGCGGCCCCGCCGCGGGCGGGGAAGTTCCGCGGGGCTCCCGGCGGCGCCGGGACCCTTGGCTGCGATGCGCTTTCCCGGAGCGGCTTTCCTCCCCTCCGTGCGAGCCCCGCTGTCTCATCTGTTGCCGCTGGGATGTCGGTGCGGGTGTGACACGGCGCGGGCCGGGCTGCCGGAGCTGCCCGGGATCGCCGCTCCCCGCCGGCACCGGGGCTGAGAGCTCCGCTCTTCCCCGTCGCGGCTCCATCACCGCCCGCGTCTCGCCCTTTCCCCGCGGTGCCCCGGTGCCCTGCCCATCCTGCGGGGGTGATGCTTGGGCGCTCCCCATCCTCCCCCGGGGGTCTGCGCTGCCCCCGTGAAAATCACCCTCTCCTGGGTACCCGCGGTCCGGACACTCGAGTGGGGTTTGTGTTTGGGAACCTGTTCTCCCCGTCTCCAGCCCCTCGGGGCTTTTTGTTCCGAAGGGCGATTTGGGTTTTTTCATTAATATTTTTCAACCCTCGCAGAGTAGCAGTGAGGGCAGTGCCTGACCTAAATATTCACCACTTCTCCGTGTGCTCTTTCCCTCTTGGAAATGAAGTGCACGGAGGTGAGAGAGAAGGAATATTACTGCTGAGGGGATAGGAATGAGTTTGGCTCTTTGGCAGTTTTAAGCAAACAGTATTTCCTGTAGAGGGAAGGTTTTCAAGGCATCCCAGAGAGCAGGAGGGTTGTCAGGATTGTACCCTGCTTAGCACCTTGTTCAGTGCCTTAAGATTCAAACCATGCACAGCCTAATGCAAAATGGCCCAAAAGGAAAACTTGGGAAAGAGTCTGGATTTTGCATATATGCCTGGCACTGCGACGGGGCAGGCTGGCGCTCGGTGCGTGCAGGGAGAGCCAGCTGAGCTGTGCCTGTTTCTGCTAGCACAGGATCTGCCCCGTTACCTCCAGCGGGGCTGCAGAGCATCTGTCCCTCGGTATTTTGGATGGCTTTTGTCCAGTGTCGTCTGCCTTCTCCTTCTCCAGCTTCATCCTTGTTTAAATCAGGCGTCTGAATCCCGGAGAAGTCTGCAGGCATTTTTATACTGGTACGAAAATGTGTTCATTCTGAAATTTAGCATAAACCATACCCTTTGTACTGTATGCACTTTTAATCTTGATTTAATCTCATTCGTGTTCAGACAAAACTAAGCTGGATTTGCCTGATTTTATTAACACTACCGGTACTGAATAGACCATTATTCTTCCCTGACTTTAACAGGCCAGGCTAGATGTGCATACCAATAGCAGTGTATATATAATGAAGATATAGTTCTTTTTTGTGTCGGCCAGTTGCTGAACATAAACTGTGTGCCACAGAATCCCAAGGACGAGACTTTGTGTCTGATCAAGGCTCATGGTTGTGATAAAAGTTGTTAATTAAAATGTGTAATGTCTTTTGAAGAAAAAGCTTCTATTCCAGTCTAACTCTTGGCATGAGGTTTGGTTGGAACAACTCAGGCTTTTAATTTCACTCTTTGACTTTTTAGAAATAGCATAGTTTATAATTTTTTCCCCCATTTTTGTCAGCATGTGACAGGCTTGGTAAGAGGCAGGTGCTGCTTATGGATGGGGGGGTGAGAGACAGGGAATGGTGAATGACACCGGAGGAAACCTTGCCTGGATTGGGATGGGTGTTGTGGGAGCCTCGTGCCTGATGCTCCCAAGGTCCTTCCCTGACTTGTCCCTGCCCTCTGTCACTCCGGGGTCCCGACACTCAGGTGCTGAGTTCACACGAGCTGGGAGCCTTGGAGCCTCCCTTGCTGCTGCCCTTCCTTATTTCATGGTGGGGTAGGTTTCTTATCACCGATGTTATTATTTATTTCCTGCTGATGGCGGGCAGCACTGGCTCACCCCTGTGCCACACGAGAGCTCTGGTGGCACTACGGGGGCTGTTACCTGATCGCTTCCTGCACCTGGCTCCGGTGGAAGGGGCAGAGCTGAGCCTCCCTGAGATAAATTCATTCTACAGCATTTTTCCTCTTCCAGCCGCTTGATTTTGTCTAGCTTTCTGATACGACTTTGAGGGAACCTCAGAGCAGCTACCACCAGATGCTCCTTTAATTTTTTACCCAAAATTTTCAGGCAGGAACGCTTCAGGAGAGTGGCACGGGGCGGGGGGGGAACACAAAACTCTGATTTACAACCCTCTAAATAGGTTAGCTGTCCAAGCGATGCCCAAACCCCTTTTCCTCGCAGGCTTTCCTCCGTATGGCGGCTGCGGCGCTGCGGTGGAGGGAGCAGCTGGTTTCTGTTTCTCCCAGATTAGGATTATAAAAGGGTTTTCGGGGGCGGGGGCACGAGTCTCGCCCGCCGCCGGGCTGCGGTGCCAATACGCCGGGCGGTGCTGGGCAGCCAGACGTCTGCAGCAGTGGGCTCTAATCGCCCCGGCTGGGCGAAGGAGGTCAGGGGTGACCGGCGTGGAACAGGCTGTAAATAACTCATTATTTGGCCAGGCGCCGTGCCTGCCTCCCCGCCCGGCAGCGGCACCTGCCCGCCCCGGGCATCCCCCGGGCATCCCCCGGGCATCCCTGCGGGAGCCGCCGGGGCAGCTCTCGGCGCAGGCTTTGCAGGCAGTGTGATCGTGCAGAGTGTTCTCCGAGGCGTTTGGGATTTTTGGGAGGCGTCCTTGCATCTCCCAGCATCGAGGCCAGCTCCCAGCTGCAGCGCCGTGTCCGGCTGGGCTGAGAGCAGGTTCCTGTCCAAGCCGAGACTTGTAGGTTTTCACATTCTTCGGTTTAATGACAAACCAACATGGCTCATCCAGGGATCACATCTTCTTTCCACTTTCACGCTGCTTTTCTGACAAATGCATTTCTTTCCTGACACTCCGTCATCGGCAGTTATGGCTTATTCCAGGGCAAGAGTGGATGTGAACCATGTGCTTCTTTATTCCCCCGCAAAGTTTTCCTCGTGGAGGGAAGCCAGAGCTGCTCCCAGTGTTTCAGCAAGCCCGAAAGTGCTTGCCCAGAGGATGTTCACTTTGTGGCATCTCAGTTTGACCTCAGCCAAAGCGGGGAGTTCCCTCTGTCTGGCTCTGGTTACGTGTCTGTGGCGAGCTCTGCTTTTTGCTGAGATCAGCATCCCAAGGTGTGATCCTGGAGGAGCAGAGCAGAGCGTGGGTGGATTTACTTATGGTGGCCCAGGAGCTGTCTGTGTGTGCCCTTGGCCATCCCAGGGGACCCAGACACTCTGCAGTGCCAGCTCTGTGCGTCCCACCTTTCTTACCCTAGGAAAGGCCTGATTCCCTAAACTTGGAGGTCTTTATTAAAATTTCAATTTATTTGTGCCCTCAGGTAGTGATTTGGATCTTAGTGTTTTATAATCGATGTCGAAAGGGAGAATGAAAAGACACAGAGAGGGAAATGCAGGGAAAATAGTCAAACTTTGTTTTTTCCTATGGGTGAACACCTGGATTGTGCTGTGCTGCCCAGCGGGACCAGCACATGGAATGATCCTGTATAATCAGAGGTGATCATTTATAATGCCAAGTGGAGGCAAGACATGGTTCATTCTTCCTTTTCAGTCAGTGTCAGGGTGTTTGCTGCAGTAAGTCCTGTTACCTTCTGGCATGGAGGCATCCTCCACCCCCTGAATGTTTGCCTCCATAGTGTGTTTTCAGATCCTGGTTGTGAGAACATCAGAACTGAAGGATGTGTGGGGAGCAGCAACCATATTCTTTTCCTTAAAGCCAGGAATTCCCAATGTAGGGTCTGGGATTACCTCTAAATTTTTGGGATATTGAATTAGTTGCTCCTTTGTGAATGGAGAGAAGAACACCCACAAACACATGTTCTTACTTTTATTTGCTGTTGCTCATCAAAAAAACTAATTATTTTATATTTCCCAGGCTGAAGTTGGTAGTTTGATAAATCCATTTTTAGAACGAATTTGTAAACATAAATTATAAGTGGAGAGACATGAGAAGACCTTTCCAAAGGAAGTACCAAACTACATGGTGTCACTAATAAAGGGTAATTACAATCCCGCTCCTTTCCTGAGTAACTCAGTGTACAGTCATGTCTGTCGATGTTACTTCATTCAGGTAGCAGCAGCTGTCAGAATTTGCTAAGCCTAATTAGTGAAAAAAAAGGTAATTTATTTGCAGTGGTGTCTCGTGTGAAAACTGCCAACCAGTTTGCTTCCTGGAGGCAGATCCTGTACTGGTGTGTGGTTTGACTTATCCCTCCTGTTCTCTGACACACAGTGTGTCTGCTCCTGGCGGGTTGCATCCAAGTGACAGAGCCGGGCTGGAGAGCTGGTGAGGAGAGAGGTACAAGGGCCACTTCTCTGCAATTGAGTGGAAACTTGGTTCACGCCATGAGCACGCTCCCAGACGTCCATAAAGCTCAGGAATCATTGCAGTCGACGGATGTTTTAATGCACTGTTCTTCCTGTCTGTGTGGCTGAATTGCTGGGTGATTATTTTATAACTGTTTTGGGTGGCAGGAGGTGGGTCACTCGGGCAGGTCCCAGGTGAGGAAATGCATCCCAGACCCGCTCCGTCTGCGAGCGGCGTGGCCGAGTCCGGCACAGGGAGGAACAGGGAGGAATTCTACATAACCAGCGAGATCTGACCCTTCACATCCATCCTCCAGGACTGATCAGTGGCTGCTGCATTGCTGCTTCCTTGCTGCAGGGAATGCAGTGGTGGTCTGGGAGCTCCTCCAGGAGCGATGGGTGAGTGTGGAGTGTAGGGGAGCAGGGCAAGGGCGATCCTGGCACAGAGCATGGGAGCAGCTCCATGAGTGCCAGCACCTGGAACATGGACACAGGGCTGGGAGCTGGAGAAACCCTGCACACACATCCCTCTGGGAGCTGGAGAGACCCTGCACACATGCACCACCAAGGGCTGACAAGTTTTCAGTACTTGAGGAGGTCTCAGGGTACTCTGTGTGTGCACACACATGCATAAACACATCCGTGAAACTTAATTTAGTAATACAGGAAAGTGGCTCCAAATGAACTGGTTAATGAAGAAGTTGGTAAGCAGAGAAAGGACTTGTGGGATTTGGACTTTTTTGATTGTTGTTTTATTTTTTAAAGCAGATAAATTTCATCTGTAAGAATTTATCGTTCAAATCAGAGGATCTGGGGAGTTATTGAGAGTAAAGAGAGCTTTGATGATTTGGCAAGGAATACAGCTTCTAAGGCAGCACTTTGATCTGCATTTTAAATGCTTCTTTGTAATGACAGTTTCACAATTTCTTTTCTCATTTTGAGTCAGTTTTGCAGAGGTATGTTTTGAGAGAAAATAGTAACAGCACACATTATTCTTGTTGGCTTTGGAGCCAGCTAGAACTTGTAGTTCATCCCAGATCTTTTGGCTACTGTGGTAAATTTATGATTGCACCAAAAAGGAAATTAGTAAAGATGTTAAATATTATCAAAGCTTTGCAAATCTTTTGAAATCTCTCCGGTGTGAAAACTAAACTTGCATTAGCATTTCTGCTGTGGTGTGTTAAACAGTGTTTATCCAAGCATCCACCTAGTACTGCAGGATCCTGATTTAGCTATTTTTTCCCCTTCTGAAGGACACACTACTGTTTAGCACATGCATTCTTTTAGTTTTGCATTGCACCAGAAAGCTTGGCTCTAATGACTTGAGCTTTCTAAAGACAACCCCACTGGGAACTTTTTCCTTCCCTTCTATCTACAGCACCTCCTCAGATAAACTCTTGTTGGAGGGAGAAGGTTGTTGGTGCCTACATGTTCTTATACAAGAGAGCTTTTTGCATTAATTTATGTGTTATGGAGAAGAGTAAGAATTGAGAATGTTTATTAAGGTTTTAATTTAAATTTTTCCATAGCATCTTGAATCAGTTTGGGGAGAGGTTTATACATCTCTCTCATTGGAAATCAGCAGCCTCAAGCATGATGACAAATAATCAGGTTTTCCCAAATTGGTTTAGAGCTGTGTGGCAGCTCTCCTGGTGCTGGTTTTGGCCTCTTCTGGCTCTGATGAGCTGTACCAGGCTGGCAGCTCTCTGCTTGTGGAGCAGGTGTGTAAAACAGGGCACACATTTCATTTGCAAGGTAAATTCACCCAGGAAGTTGGGTCTTCAGTACATGCAAAAGGTACTGGTAGGCCTTAGATAAATAGAGCTGTGTGTACATTTGCCTTGCATCCCTCCCAGACTGTCAGTGACTGTGCTCAGTGGGGCGTTATCCCTGTTTTTGGATCTCTCTGGAACAGGGTGCTGATTTGAAGCATGTAGCCCTGAGACATGTCAGTCACCATCCCACTCAGAGATGGTACAACCAGGGCACTGTCTGTGTTCAGGCTCAGGTTGGCATTTACTCCACCTTCACTTTTAGGTTTTTTTTAACTAAATGCTGCTTTTTCAAGGTGTACAGAGAGGCAGCACTGCTAGAGGCTGTAATCCATCAGCGTCCCCTTTTTCTCCAGGTAGTCAGACTTGCCATTTCTCACTGGTGCAGGAGTAGGCTAATGCTCCACTTAGAAGAGGGTGTGTTTTTCACTGTGTGTGGTGTGTGTTAGCGTGTCCCAGACTGTGGTGTTACGTAAAGACACCTTGCACATCTTTGGAAACTTGCCTCACAAGTTGTCAGTGTTGGTGGATGTCCACAGTGCTTTCAAGTGGTTCACACATTTGTGCTTGGTATATTCAGTCTCGCACATCTCTTTAATAAAATGCCTCAGACTGGGTAATTTTGCACTTGCAGTATACATTCAAAAGCATGCAGTTAGAAAGCTTTTGCACATGGCAGTTCTCTGAACCATTCCTGAGACCCTGCTGAAGCCTGCAGAGCTGAGGGATTGTGTCTGTGATGGTTTGTGCTCTTCAGCAGGTGCAACAGGATTTCCCACATTTGCAAACTTGGCCCAAGCAACCCAGCAAAGCAGAATTTAGCCTTGGCAAATGAAAACTGATTAACCCCCAGGCCTGGAGCGTACCAAGGATGAAAAAAGTTACTGGCACAAAAATCAAGGCTACTTTTCAAAGAATATGTACAAGACATGGCTTGGGGATTTTTTTCCATCTCTTCATTCTGTCCAATATGTAAAGTAGCTGGTTTGTTACGCTAACCCCCTACAAATGATTGTCAGTAATAATTCTGTAAAACTGTGAATCAACTCTGCATGACTTTGTGCAAATAGACTGAGTAATTTCTTTGTTCTTTTCTTCTTACTTTGTAATTGGAGTCTGTAAAAGCCCAAAGGTTTGGTCTTGTGGAAAGCATGATTCATTTATTGGTGTCTGTGCCGACTAGTTATCTTTCAGTAATTCCAGAGTGCTGCTACAAGCCAAGAGTGATTCATACATGGCTAAGTGCACAAACAAATGGGGTCATGGCCATCTGCAGAAACTTTTCTAATCTATTTATGGTATCGGAGAAAGAAGTGGGTGTATTAAGGATGATGGAATAGGTGTCAATTACATTAGTGACTATAACTGGTTAAGTAATGCTCACCATTACTCAAAACCACATCTGCTCCTTGCTGAAGATCACAACAGCAGGTCCTGTTTAAATGTTAACGCTGGTCTGATAGGAGAGATGGATTGAGTGTCTAGCCTGCCTCCTGAGGAGCTCACCATCCTCACAGCCCTTCTGCCTTCACTGAGATTCAGACAGGGATCAGGAACTTGCACTGGGAATATTTGTCGTGGCAAACTCCGTCTCTGCTGTTGCAGACCATGGTCATCATAAGCTTTACACAGAATTTGGCCTTATACTTAACTTGTGTTGATGGTCAGGGTAGGGTTTATCATTGGCACACCAGGCAAAACAGCTGTGCAACATCTCACAGTGCTGGTCAAGTGGTCAGTTTTCCTTCCAAATGCATCTGTGGTGGTTTAAAATCTTGAGGGAAGATGACCAGCATCTTACAAGTTGGCCTTTCTCTACTTCTGTCCCTTTTCACTAATTATGATAAATTAATTATCCCCTTCTAATTCTGACAACAAAACATCCCTGGCTTCATCTGTGTCAGAATTGCTCTGGTCAGGTTTTAGGCTTTTGCTTTTAGGCTCCTGCCCTGCTCAGGGGTGGAGGAGCTGGGCCCAGGGCTGGAGATGGTTGTGAGGAAGAGAGTTTGAGATCAGCAGTAGGAAGCAGGAGGGCAAGGAGCACTGCAGAAGCCTCTGGTTGAGGGTCTCTGGTGGGCTCCCTCTGGACTCCTGAGTGCCAGAGTCTGCCTGCTCGTCAGCCTTGCACACTGCAGCTGCCTTTGCACCTGAGATAGGTGCATCCAGCCAGATCCTGCCCTTGCAGAGCGTGGAGTGGTGTCAGTGTGTTAGGACCATCCCATGTCAGCAGGATGGATGAGTGTTACTCATGATGAGATTTGGAAGTGGCCATGGCCTTGTCTCCCTGAGCCCTGGGCAGCCTGTACAGTCACTGCTCAGTTTGGTTTCAGAGGACTTGACTAGAGCACAGAGCTCACGGACTTCAATTTCTGTAAACTGAATTTAAGCATCAGCACTGGCCAAAAATATGGGAGAATTTGGCAATACATTGTTGTTGTCCTTTCACTGATGTTTTGAGCACTGTGTTCTGCTGCACCCTCCCTGCACGTGCTCCCATGAAGGGAGACAAGGCCTGGCTGACACCCTGAGTTCTCTGTGGAGGGGGAAGTGACCCAGACTTTTGCCCAAAGGACTGATGAGCCTCTCCTGATGTCTGAGCAGCTTTCTTCTCCTGCCCTTGCTTTACTTAAGTCAACAGATTGTGTAAGCCACATGCGAGATTTACCTGCAGGGCAAGTGGGAGAATAGCAGTGCCATTTGGATGAATTCCCAAGAGACATCTAACCACTGAGTGTTCAGACTCACATTTCTGAGCTGAGTCCTACAACAGTCCTGAGCCTGCTCGTCGCCTCTTCCACTCTTCCATCTGTGGCTTTGGCGGCCGAGGACGAGTCCCAGGGAATTTGCTGCTGGCTGGGCTCTGTGCTGAGCAAGCCTGGAAATTCTCCCCCTTAGTGGTTTCTGTTTAATGTTATGATTAATGTCGTTATTTCTTACGAAAACAAAAGATCCCCCCAAAGCAGAGCGTTTCCCACGGCGCTGAGGGTACATGGGGCTCACCCTTGGACCTGGCACTCTCCTCACGGGGTGAAACCCAAAGCTCAGCAGCTGAAATGACCCTGGTTGGGCTCGTCCTTGGTGCCTGTTCCTCACGGGGTGAAACCCACAGCTCAGCAGCTGAAATGACCCTGGTTGGGCTCGTCCTTGGTGCCTGTTCCTCACGGGGTGAAACCCAAAGCTCAGCAGCTGAAATGACCCTGGTTGGGCTCATCCTTGGTGCCTGTTCCTCACGGGGTGAAACCCAAAGCTCAGCAGCTGAAATGACCCTGGTTGGGCTCGTCCTTGGTGCCTGTTCCTCACGGGGTGAAACCCAAAGCTCAGCAGCTGAAATGACCCTGGTTGGGCTCGTCCTTGGTGCCTGTTCCTCACGGGGTGAAACCCAAAGCTCAGCAGCTGAAATGACCCTGGTTGGGCTCGTCCTTGGTGCCTGTTCCAGGCCTGAAACCAGGCTGCGTTCCCTTGTGCTCTTCACAGGTATTTGTGCAATGAGATCTCGAGACTCAGTGGCTGTTCTTGGCTGCAAGGGCTCGCTGAGGGCAGATGTCTTTCCTGGAGGGGCAAGTCCTGCTCTTTCTGTGTTGTTATCATTATTTCCACCATTATTCCGCTTTACCAAGGGTGGTCTCCTTGGCTTCAGTACCTCAGAGTAGCATATACAGATTAGTCTGTTCATCACTGAGCTCAGAAAGTACCTTGTCCTGCTAGGTGCTCTCTTTAGGACACTGAAGAAACAGCATGATTGATGGGCACTTGCTTCACACAATTCAGGGAAAATTTATCTTAAATTGCAATTATTTTCCACATAATAAGCAGGAATCTCATTTTTGTTGTTACAGTTACATTACTGTACTGGGACTTTGTCTGAATGGGAAGATGTGTCTTTGAATTCAGTGTTTCCAACTGCTCAGGCACACTCAAGGTGTGTAACATTTAATGATACTGATCACTGGTGTGTAATGCAATCAGCGTTTATGTTTCTCTAGTGTGACTTATTCATATACACACTGCACTTTCCTCAGCTTTTTCTGGGAATGCAGGTGCTGGCTGTCCTGTCAGCTGATGAGCCAGAGGTGGGCTCAAAAACAAGGAGAGAGGCAGAGGTCTCTGATGGGGGTCCTGTGTGAGGTGCAGAACAAACTGCAGGGTTACAAACACGTTCTAGCCTGCTGACAGCTTTTAATCCTCTTCATTCTCATGGGTTTTCTTGATAAATACACTTTTCAACCTCCACTGAGTTGGCATCCAGGCCTGAATTGTAAGGAACAATAAACATAATGGACAGACTCAATTTAATAGATTTCGCTATGAGCTTTTTATTAGTGCGGCTTTAAAAAAAAAAAAAAAAAGGAAGGAAAAAGAGATGAGTGCATTTATTTTCTTGAAGTGCAGAAAGCAGCTCTTTGAAATCCAAGGGAAGCGTGCCCGAGTGGGCTCAGTTCAGCTGGTGGCTGGGAATGAGGGAAGGATCCATCCTGCTGCGCAGCCTGCAGAGCGCCGGCCGGTCTGGAATGGGTTAACAGTGCGTGCAGATGTTCAGGAATTCCTCTTTTGACTTGACCGTGGGGTTTTGCTGCTCTTCAGAGCACAAGTGCACTCCAGTCACAGCAGGTTCATGGGTTTGGAGATGCCTTTCATCTCTCCTGTTCTTGCTGCATGCCCGGGAAGGGATCACACTGTATCTTGTTGCCATGTGTCTCCCTTGGTTGTGTTTCTAGAGATTTGCAGACCCACATAAAGCATCCATTAAATTAAGCAAAATGGCCTTTAGAAAGCTACGTTTCAAGTGGAAGAAATGCTTTATGTAACGTAGGGGTATGTGAGGGGACCTAAATACAAGCTTAAATTGGCTGTTACGAAAATAGGTATAATTGGGTTTTTGCACAGTGATTTTACAGCTTCTGAGTTTAATGTCCTGATGAAATCCTGCATCCAGTCCACGTGCGGCCGAGGAGATGGGGGTTGAGCAGCCTGAGTAATGGGGCTTGTTCTAGGAACAGCCTTGCCCTCGATTGCAAAACTGGACACGCCTGTAGTTTGCTGAGGCTCTGCTGTGTCTGAGAGGTGTCTGGAGTGAGGTGCTTCCCTCTCACCTGTGTTTGCCCTTCGGTCTCTCCCCTCACTGCCCGTGTCAGGGGAAGGGGCATCTCGGACCGTGGCTGTAACTGCTTGCAGGTGAACAATGCAGCTGTACCCTCCTGACTGGGCACCTGCCAAGAGCTGCAGCTTTGTTTTCCAGCCAGATCAATGCAGTTCGTTGAAGTCGTTGGGTAATTTAGTAGCTGGAGGCACCTCTGTGGGCTTGGCGTGAGAGCACTGCTTCACTTCCCCCCTCGGGAAGGCTGGGAAGGGTTTCCCTCTGAACCCAGGCTCCCCCAGCTGCATCCGGGCACAGGTGATGCTGTGGGGTCGTGGTCCAGCCATTCTGGGATCAGCAGCCTGGGGAAGTGGAGGATGTCACATTTTGGCCTTGCATCCTCATATTAATCTTTTCCTGTTTTAATATTTAAAGCCTTTCCGTTCTGATGTCTGGGGAGAGAGTATTGGCTCTCATGGGTAAAAACTGACACATCCTCTTTTGGAAAGCTCATCCCAAAACAGGTTTTCTTTGTAGAAATCAAGGTGCCTTCAAGTCCTGTTGGCAGAAATTGGAAGAATATTTTTTTTTATTTGGTCTATCTTCAATCATTTAGGCCTGAGAGCTGGTTTCCTTTCTAAGGAAGCTTACTAAGATCTTGCAAGGATGAAAAAAATCTGTTGCTTTCTTTGGAATCTCTTAGCCAAGGCATGGAGGAAAGCCTGGTACTGCGAGACAGGGTGGAAAAAGCTGAGATAGTATTTGCTGCTTCTTTGAAACTATCCTTTTTAATTGTCTAAACAGCATTTCAAAGAAAATCTCTGCTCTTCTCTATGTTCTTCCAGCATTATAATTCTATATAATCACTTTTCTTTCTCTAAAAGAATAGAGCATGATTTTTTTTTTTTTCAGAAGGGAGAAGGGATAAATTCCAGATGTTGCTGGGATACACTTTTTGCCTCTGTTTAATGTCTAGTGGCTTTCAGTAAATATGCAGCAAGAGGTGGGGCTGGTGTTTTTATTCCAGGACAAATCATCTACAACAAATCCCATCTGCTGGTGGGGGGAGAGCGTCTTTTGGGTGTGACCTGGTGGGGTTAGAGCTGATTCTGCCAGAGGCTGAGGCTGGCCCAGGTGCTCCTCTGGGGTCTTTGCCCTTGGTCACTCATGGTCTCCACGCTGCCTTTCCCACACCATTGCTGAGCTCCTGCTCTGTGGGCACAAGGGTCGGGTCCCTGGCATGGGAGTGGGCACTTCTGCTCCAAACTGGCACAGGGCATTTTTGGGAGCAGCTCTGCTCTGCAGGCAGCCCGGGCTGGGTTTTGCAGGACTCTCCTGGCAAGCCAAGCTTTTTCAGCCCAGCAAAGAACATCCGTGTGCCCTGCACCAGCGTGGGGCTGGATTCAGAAGCTGGGCTCTGCAGATGGGCAGCTCTTTTCCCTCCTTTCTTGCCTTTTCAGTGCATGCCATGCTCGTCCCTCCTCTGCAGCCTTGCAGGCTGAAGCAGCAGTGATTTTCCAGCATGTGTTGCACAGAGGCGTTGTGGGACCAACACGGCAGCTCCGTTCCCTGTTTCGTGTTTTCACCTGTTTAGGCAAAGCACATCCCTGCTTTGTTGGCAGCCTGTTGGGTTGCACAAACAGTGTAAGACAAAACCACGAGCAGGTGTTGGTCCAGCCAGGGTAATTACTGGTTCCATGCTGCTGCTGGTAGGCAGAGAGCCTGAGCCACCCTTCCCATGGAGCAGTCTGGCAGCGCTGCGGCTGCACAAGGGCTCCAGGCATGGCTCAGCCACTCCCTGGATCTCTTCCCTGCTGCTGATTGCATAAAAAAAATTTATGCATATAAGGAGGGAGGGAGGAGAGCTGAGGGTGGCTCTGGTCAGGTTTAAAGCACCGACTTTATGTGCCAATTCTCATTTGCATTTAAAAAGTTGGCAAATGCGTGGCTGAACCTAAAGGGAAGATGTGATGATGGGAGAGGCAGGCGTGCCAAGAGAGAGGGGAGAAGCAACATCCTAAAATCTTGCATGACTTCAGAGGGTTCAGGTTGGCTTCTCCCACATGTCCTAGACCATGGCCAAACATCTTGGATGAGACATGATGGGGAACACATGTGCACAGGGCATCACGCTGCATCACCTGGTCTGTGGAACAGGGAGGGGAGAGACATTGCTTTCTACCCTTTTGGAAAATGAGCCAGAGAAAAGCTGATCCTGATCCAGCCAGCTGCATGCATTCTCAACTTTTAAATTTCCTTTGGACTCCCACCCTTTTGGGTCTCCCAAGCCATTTTGGCATCCACTTTTTTCTCAGACTCTACATTTTAGTTTTGGGACTCCCACCCATTTTGGCCTCCAATCTTCTTCTGGCCTTTCACTCCTTTCCAGCCTCCCACCCCTTTCCAGGCTTTGTGCAGTGAGCTGGCTGAGCAGGAGGAGGAGGAGGAGGAGGTCCGAGCTTGTTGCCACACGTTGGTGTTTGGCTGGGCAGAATTCCTTTCTTTCCTTTCCTGTCACGCTCGGTGTCGGTGCCCGTTCCAGCGGGGTGGTGGTGCTGCTGCCCATGGGCCTGGAGGCTCAGGGCTGCCTGTGTGCATTCAGGTGACACCTCATGTTTGCCCTTTTGAACACCTGCATGTGAAGCATCTAAATCAGCCTGACTTCCCATCAGTGAGCCCAGCCTGCGACCCCTCGTTATTTAGCTGCTGCAGTAATGTACAGCGACTGTCTGATCCTTAATCTTTTCCTGGGATTAAAAAGTTGGTTTTCTCTGTCCTCCCAGGTGCATGGAAAGTAACTTTTTAAAGCTTTATTTGAGAGCAGTGATGTGCTCATGTATCCCCTGCTGTGTTGCTGCAGAGGCAGGCGCAGGGTGGGGAGCAGGCTGTGTGTCCGTGGCCCCAGCGCTGTGTCTGGCAGCATCTGCCTCCCTTGCTCTTGGGTTAAAGGCCACTCTTATAGGCCAGTAGGACTCCTTCCAATCAGACTGTACTAATTAGTACCAATTAACCATTATCAGTGACAGACAGTTCTTACAGGCTTCATCAAAGGGTCCTGTGTACACGTGTTTCTCTGGTGAACCTCCTGTGGGATGCAGAGCTCCCACCCGCCCAGAATGTGTCAGCTTGCCAGGCACTGGGGAGCATCCATGTCCTGTAATCCCTTCAGTGTTGCAGGCGGTCGCACACTGATGGGTGAGAGAGAAGTCATGAGTTGTCTTCTGTTGCAAACTTTTTGCTGCTTTGTTCTCCTCACTTGAAAATGCATCTGCTGGGCATTGCTCCTGGGGTGTTGTGCAAGATTTTGCTGTGGCTCTTCCTCTTCAGCGCTCCAGAGGCACTGCCCCCGCTGTGATCATGGGTGTCAGGAGACCCTGAGCTTTCACCAGGCTCAGAGGCATGTGGGGCTCAGCTCTGTGTGTTTGCAGAGGATACAGAACGTGATAAACAGCCCACCGGTGCCTTGAAGTGCAGAGTGCTGCCCTGGGCCATGGACAGGCAGTCTGGCGCTGTTGGATGTGGCAGGGAGGTCTCTGGGGTGGGCTGGGTGATCTCAGAAACTTTACAAACCTCTGTGAAACTCTGGCATTGCCATCAGGTGAGATCAGGAGAGCGTCCTGGGGAAGCAGGAGAGAGAGGAACGGGACCTTGGTGTGGAAATGTCTGGTGTGGGAAAAGCGCCTGGGGTCTTTAGCCAGGAGTGGTGGCACCTCTGGTGCTGCTGGCCCAGTGGAGATGGTGGGAGCAGGTTTCTGCTGGCCAGGGGAGCTCTGCCAGGATGAGCCCCAGGAGGGGAGCAGGGGTGTGTGTGCAGCCGCTCGGAGGTGGCTCCCATCACTGACGGATCCTTTCTGTTTTTCTTTCAAATGTCTCCAGGCACTGAATGTTTAGGTCGCACCTTTCCAGGTAAACTGGGTAAGTGAAGTATTTCAAGAGTTGCCAAGATCTAATTACGAAGGCTGATTGCATGATTGCAGCTGCTATGCTGTAAACACCCTGGTTCCTGCTCCACGGAATGGGTGGGACATTGCCTGGCCCCCAGAGCAGCAGGTACCTGCTCCTCTGCTGCAGGGGGGATGCAGTGGTGTCTGCAGAGGCTGACTGTGCAAACCTGCTGTTCTCTGTCTATCCATATCTGGCTGCGCTTTGGTAATCCTGGATGGGATTTTTTTTCTTCTGCTGTTCAGTGTAGAAGCAAGTTCAAAAGCTGAGTGGCATTTTAAGCACCAGTACTCTTTCATTTGTTTCTACTCTGGCAAACTGATGAGCAGTGCTACATTGAGGAAAGAGACTTTCACTCTGTTTTATGAAAGTAGTTGACATCCTGCACCTTTTAAGTCATGAGATGTGGGACTTCTGCTGAGTGTGGCCAGAGATGCACATGTTCAGCACAGACAAAACTGGGTGTTGGAAGCCCTGTTAAACCAGGCTCCTGGATTTGAGCTGAACCCGTTTGCAAAAAACCCTTTAAAAAGACACTGCTATAATGTTGATGGGTTTGTCTCTCAGTTCAGAATTGAGTTTATAACAGCACCTCAAAACTGAGGTGTCTTTGCTCAAATGTGGTGTCCCAAGCCTGCTGAAGAAGAACCAGCTAAATAAATTGTTAACAAGTGGCGAATGAATGATTTTAATAAATGGCAAATCAATTGCTATAGAGCCTGGAAAGTCAATAGAACTTATGACCTTGGCTTATAACCACACTCGGATCCTTAACATGCTTATAATGCCTACAAATCATTCATTAGGCTTTTATCAATCATCAATTAGTAAAAGTCATAATCTAAAATAAGAAGAAAAAAAATTTATTTCAGTTCCTTTATTTTGAGCCTGGTGGCACAATTTGGTTGCACAGCAGGATAGCCCTTGCTTATGCAAAAAAGCTGTGAGACACCACGGGTCCCCCAGCAGCGTTATCCTGGCACAGACATCAGGCAGGGGAGCCACGGGATCCTGAGGCTGGGATCAGCCCCAGGGCTGGGACACTCACACCAGCCCGTAGGGAAACTGTCCTGCAGCAGTCAATGGTTTATTTACATTTATTTTATATTAATGCCTTAAGATCCCAGCAGATCAGGCGGGCAGGGGTAGCTGTGGTGTCCCAGTGCTCTGAGCAGCTGCTCGGGGCATTTTTGCTCCAGCAAAAGGCGTTTGGCTGTTGCTCCATGGTTGTAAAACTCACACCCGTTTTCTTGTGCTGTGATTTGGGAAAGCGTGTGAGTGGGGATGTGTTGGAGCTGTGCTGCTCTTCCTGCTTTCCCTGGTCTTCCCATTTTTTGTGTGTGTGTTTGTGCCTCGGGGAGGGAGGCAGAGATGCAAGTGAAAACATGCGGTTTTCTTAGAATATAAATAACAGAAAATTAAGTATAATTTTTGTTTGTTGTAGAGTCATTCCCTGCAGTCTCCAGTTGTTTGCTCCTTTGCTGCACCCCTGTAGTCTTGGGGTTTTTTTTCATCTTACCAGATGGATACTATTTGGAGTGTGCTGCAGGACACTTCAGCGATCTTGCTGCGGGGTTAATTGTGCGCCCGGCGAAGAGCTGTGCTTGCAGACATCAGTGCATGCCCGGGCTTCTGAAAGCCTGGCCTGCCAGACGGGGCTGCCTCTATCAGACGCTTTTTGCCTCGCCTTTGTTGTCTGGGTCCTTGTCTGCAGCTCCAGCCTGGGCCGGCATTCCCAGACATCGCCACCTCCACCGCCCGTCCTCCCCAGCATCCTGGTGCTGCCTGCAGAGCCAGAACCCCAGGGGGAGATGCCCCTGCCCATCCCGGAGAGATGCCCCTGCCCATCCCGGAGAGATGCCCCTGCCCATCCCAGAGAGATGCCCCTGCCCATCCCTGTGCCACCTGGGATAAAGCCCTGCACGTGGTGGGTCAGAACACCAAACCTGGGCAGGGAGCAGCACTACCTTTGGTTTTCACTGGGCTTTTTTTCCTGGGTTTTTAAGGTATTCCACCATCTCTTTGATAATTCCTGGATGTCTGTGGTGTGGAAGTCAGGCTCTTGGATTCCTCTAAATGACTTGTGGAGCAGTTTGGTTGAGCTGCAGCCGCTGCCCTGATCTGTACGCTGGGGCATGGTCAGGCACCACTGTGTCCCCTCCATGGGGAGTAAAAGAAGAGGTGCTGCAGTTTCTGGTGGATTTTGAGTTAGCTGTCCTGCTTCTGACAGAGGGTGGCTTGGAAATGGGTACAGAGGGGAAGGAGAGAATGCCCTCAACAAATGGCTATTCATCTTATTTAGGAGGAGGTGCATTCCTTGAACTCTGTAAAATCAAAGGGCAGGTGGAGGGTTTCCACCAAGCAAAATTCACGTAGCTAAACATGTAAGTACATGAAAATGTGTGATTTCTTAAAAGTTTGGGTGAATTCTGGGAGAAGCTGGGTCATGCTCTGCATTCACTGCAGTGCTCCCCTGTGAAAATGCCAATGTGCACCATTCTTTATTTTATTGTTGTGGGTTTGGGCATTTTGTTATATTAGTCTTAAATGCGTTTGTTTCCATAGCTGCGCACTGCTGATAAAAATCCCAGTGTGGGATCTCTCATTCTCCCTGTGCATGTGCACCAAAAATAAATGCCAGGCAGTTGTCAGGAGATGAGCTGCTGCCATAGCAGGTGCCAGGCTGTGAGGAAGGTCTGGCTGGACCCTGCTGAGGCTGCGGGTGTGTGGCATCTTGCCATGGTGCCACCATCCACTGTCCTGCCACAGCTCCTGGCTCTGTTGGTGCCTCAGTAGTCCCAGGGACCTGGAGCACCTGGGGAAGGAGTTGACACTGGACTAGTGATGTCTTGGAGATGGGGTAGGAAGAAACAGAGGGAAGGGGAGAAGAAAGTCCTTGTCCCTTTTTGTTGTGTAAGGTGTGGATGAAGTGTGCTGATGAAGGATCGGCATCTGGTGGCTACCAGGGTACTGAAACTCCTCTCGTGCTCTGAATTCACTGTATTCACCATCATCTGTTTGTAAATCACCTCTCATCAGAAGGAGGTGGGGATTTAATAGCTGTTTAAAGGATCTCAGTTGCTGGGTCTGGTTTTGCTTGGTCTCAGGCTGTAACTCCAGAGCTGGCAGAAGGAGGGGGGGGTGGTTCCCTGCAGCTGCCTGAGGTGGCTGCTGGCTGTGCCCAAAGTTGCCCATTCCTTGTGGAGCGGTGCCACTGGGCCAGTGAGTGTCACTGATGCCCAGGGTGGCACCACACCACTGCCACCGTGGTTTTACACCTGTACAGCTGGGCTGGAGCACATCTTCCAGGTATTTACTTTTCCTGCAGGAATAGTGAAAGGTTTTGTTTTGCCCAGAGTTCTGATCTGTGGTTCCCAGGTTTGCCTGCAGCCCCACTCTGTGCTGGGTGTGCTCGGGGCAGCTGCTGTCCCTGCTGCCTGTGCTGGCATGGTCAGGGCATGGCCAGGGTGTGGGATCACCCCAAAACCTTATCCCGAGGGCACATGGGAGTGGATGGCCGGGAGTGCTTCTCCTCACTGCTCTGCCAGGGGTGTCCTTAACCCCCCCGGATGCTCTTTCTCCTTTAATGCATCTTTTTAAGTAGTGGGTAAGTGTTTTCTTTCTGGCAGAGATGAACAAGGGATTTTAATAGGACTTTTATTTTCTCTTCATGCAGTTCCCTGGCAGTAACCTGCCGTTAGCTCCAGCATTTATTTAGGGTATTTATATTTTCATATGTGGGGAAGCCAAGGGGTTTGATCAGGGTCGCACAAGAAATGTATTTTAAAGCTGGGTCTTCGGGCTTTTTTTGAATGTTGACCTGACCTCTAGGCTTGGCAGAGAGGGAACATCTTGGTTTGTCCCCTTTTAACTGAGCCACGCAGCGAAAGCAGAAAATAAAGAAGCATATATTTCATTTTTGCTCCTTCTTGTTGGCAATCCGCGCAGGGCTGGACTCGCAGGATGAGGAGCGCGAGGATGCTGTGTGCACGGGAGGCAGAGGCAAACCCGGGGCTGGGAATGCGATGGGTTCCTTGGCGTGCAGGGCTTGCAGCAGCGCGGGCAGGGGCGGCGGCCGCCGGGGCCGGTGCCGGGGCTGCGCGCCCTGCCCGCGGCCGCTCCGCCCGCAGCCGCGGAGCCCGCCCCGCCGCCGAGCCGCAGCACAATGCTGCCTTCACTCCACGGCAGACTGCAGGTCTAGACGCTGTCCCTGCCTTTTGTTGTCGGGGTCACAGGTTAGGGAGCGTTCCCAGCTCCGTTTCCCTCCGCTGATCGGGGATCGCTCCCCGCGCGGAGTGCTGCGCCCCTCCGGAGGGAGTCACCCCGCTCCCCGAACACGCTCAGATTTAAATTATCGTGGCAGCTCCCAGAGAGAAATGTGCTTTTGAAAGGCAGCCGGGATCACCCCCCACTCCAGTTCTTGCCGGCACAGATGCTCAGCTGACACCAGCTAAATAGAAACCTTTTAGCTCTTGCCAGTAAGTCTGGAGCAAGCTGCCAAAAAGCATCGAGGACCAAGACACAAAACGAAGTCAGGCCTGAGCGAAGTACTTGCAAACGAAGGATGGAACTGATGTCTCTTGATTTTTAGCACGAGGTGCTTCAGTCTCGGGTTTTTGGGTTTTTTTTTCCTAAATACAATGGTGGCATTTTAAATGTTTTCAGCAGATACAAAGCAAGTAAGTCCCCTAGCAACAAAGGGAAGGTTTTTCCCTTAGTGCGGGGAAGCATTTGTGAAATTTTCCTTCCCCCTTAAAGACAAGTTTGGCTGAAGGAGACATTTTTAGTGGCTTTTGGACATATTTAGAGATGGGGTTTGAAGCTGTGATGTTGCCCCTGCCCCAGCCCACCCTTGTCAGCTTTGCCTTGGCCAGGAGGTGCCTCTGGGTTCCCACCCCTTGTCTGGAGGAGGGAGGTGCACAGGAGGAAATGGTTTGATAAAGAAGTTGGGAACAACTTTTTTTCTTCTTCCTGGCAAGAAGACATAACAAAAAATTGGCAGGTTCATGCTTTTTAATATTGAATTAAAATCTATTAAATAGTCACAGAGAGCCAAAACCTGAAATTGCTGTTAGGCACTACTCTTGGTGAAGTGAAATGCTTCTGGATCTGGCTCATTTCTGAATTTTGTGTGTGTGTGTTTGTATCATGTGCGAAGAATGAGTCTATGAAGCTCAGATAGAGGTTTTAAATAGAAATAATGCTGGCAGCTCTTTCTCTCTGAATCCAGGGCTATTATGTGTCTGGCTCTTGCCAACATGAATTGCTGAGGAAGTTCATGTGAACTCCCTGGCTGATTTGACAGCTGCGCAGCCTTGGTGGGTTCGAAGCCCAGGCACTGCTGAGCAGAAGTGATGACATTTTTTGGTGTTTCTTCCTTTCAGAGGGTGAGGATGGACCAAGGGAGCCTGTTTCCCACCCCAGTCCTGGCACAGACAGGGATGGGCATGTTGAGCAGTGGTGGCCCAACTTTTTACCCAAAGCTTTATCTGTGGTCCCAGATGCTTCCACTCTCAGGGGAATGTCACGGATTTGTGGGGGACATGGTGGGGACACAGGCCATCCCACTGGCAGTGGTGGAGACCACAGAGCCTCTAAACCTGCCCCTGTTGCCCCAGTGGGAATCCTCATGCACCTGTGTGCAGTGGGAGCAGTTTGGGGTTAATTCCTCTGCAAACCCGCAGTGCAGCGAATGATGCTGCTTGTACGGGGCGTGGGGGGAAGTAATGTTAAATTAAACTCTCCGTAAGGGAAGAAAAGCATCCAGCCCCATTCTTTACTGCTCATTTTAGTAATTTCTTCCAGATAACCTACACATCTGTGTCAGTGCAATTAAAGCAGAAATTCTGTCTAATGAACAGTTGTAGCCCTTGGGCTATTGCGGAATGAACAATGAAGTTGGAAACAGTCTTATTAAAATAATAATTAAGAAACAAGGGTTGGGAGACAGAGGGAGGTGCAGATGAGGTGGTGGTGGGATGTTATAGGGTGAGGAGCAGAGAAGAACTGAATTCAGGCTGGTTCTGGACTTCCAGGGGTGACTCCCACCGTGACCCTCCCCTGGGCACAGGGTCATGCCATGTCCCAGCAAAGCAGTCCCAGGCCAGGCTGCACTGGCATGGGAGTGTTGGCCTGGGGTGGCTGTGGCCTGGCCCCGGCCTGTTCAGCAGATAAGTGATTTTGCCTGTGTATTTTATTTTGAGGTTTTCTTGTTCTTCAACAATTCATAAAGCTCAGAAAGGAATAAGAGTGTTTCTTGTGTTAGACAGGATTATATTTTGTTGTTTTTGTTTTTTTTTTTTTTCCAGAAAAACATACTTTCCCAGTAAAAAAACCAACACTGCATACCCACATTGTTTTTACTTTCTTTTCTTTTTTGCATTCCTGAGGACTGGGACTGAGCAGGCTTAACTGTGTCAGTGATGGGGACTGGGCAGTTTTTCTCATGTGATACAGTTTATTATTTTGTTTCTAAGTAAATAAAAACAAAAAATTCCTTTTCAGTGTTGTTAACCCTTGGGGTTATAATACTGTTTCTACAGAAGTCATCATTTTATGCCAATAAATCAGTTAAAACTTGGAGCTGGCTCTTTCAAACTTAATCCATTCCTATTTAGAAATGCATGTGCTGCAGAAAGCTACTGACATCTCAGATTAATAAAATAAATTAAAAAAAAAAGCAAATGCCATAAAAAAAGAGGCCAGACAAATCCCACTGGAATGATACATTGGAATGATTTTAGTAGGATTTATATCTAGGAGCTGTGGGGGTTTTGTGTTTTTTTTTTTCCTTTTGAAATGGTTGTGAACCAGAGTGATTACTTATCATTTTCATTTTAACTCCATCTGACAAATCGTTTTAGATGGAGAAAGCAATACTGTGTCTTTAAATGGCTACTCTGTCAGCGCATCTTGCAGGGCTTTAAATGCCCTTTGTTATCGCAGTCTAGACAGGACGCAGGCGGAATATTTGATATGTTATAAGGCAGAGATGTGACAAGGTTGAATTAATTTACTGGCTTATTTAAAGCTGAATTTCAAAACATTTTTCCTTACAAACTTGTTTTTTTTTCCTCTCTCTATCCTATATATTTTTTTTTTCCAAGTTCGTGCAGTATGTTTCAACTGTTTAGACTGGGAGAGGAGACATTGGCTTACTGCAGCCTGCAGTACTTTAATTGCCCTTTTTATGACTGTCTAGACATCATGCAGATGCATGTTTGTGGTGAGAAGACATTTCCCCCTCTGGTTATACGATAGTCTGAAACCTTTACATTCCCTATCTCCTTACCCCCTCTGCCTTGGAATGCGCTCTACTCCCTCCATCCCTGAAAAATCACTTTCCCCCTCAGTTTTATTTTTTGAAGGACACTTCGGCCCCCGTTTTCCTGCTCTTTTCCAGAGGCTGGTGTGCGGACGCTGCGTGGGGATGGAGCTGTGAGGAGGGGATGGCTCGGGGGTGTCCCCGCAGCCGCTCCCCGCCCGGGTGCGGGTCCCGGCAGGAGCGGCGGCCTTTCAGCGGGTGCGGGGTTTTAGTTATGCAGACCGATGCATTAATTAACCCCGTTGCCATAGCTGCTGCTTTATTGTTAAATGCGGTGAAAAGGGGACAGGCCGTGTCCGTGGATAATCCTCCCGTCGGTGCTGTGCCCTCTCCCGCCCCGGTGCGGGGCAGCTGCCGCCCGCATCCCGCATCCCGCATCCCGCATCCCGCATCCCGCATCCCGGCGGGCAGGTGGCGGGGCACGGCCGGCCCCACGGCGGCCGGGCCGGGCCGGCCGGGGCTCCACCGCCTCCCCCGAGCCCATTGTGCGGCCTGACCCGCGGGTCGGCTCCCCGCAGCCCCCCTGCCCTGTCTGTCTGGGGATGGGACGGGGGAGCGGGACAATGGGGCGGCGGGAGGGACGCAGATGGGCCGGGATGGGGATGGGGATGCTCGGGAGAGAGGGCAGAGCAACCCGGGGTGGGGATGGGGATGCTCGGGAGAGAGGGCAGAACAACCTGGGATGGGGATGGGGATGCTCGGGAGAGAGGGCAGAACAACCTGGGATGGGGATGGGGATGCTCGGGGAGGGCAGGAATCCCCGGGATGGGGATGGGGATGGGGATGCTCGGGAGAGAGGGCAGAGCAACCTGGGATGGGGATGGGGATGCTCGGGAGAGAGGGCAGAGCAACCTGGGATGGGGATGGGGATGCTTGGGAGAGGGGGCAGAACACCCCAGGGTGGGGATGGGGATGCTCGGGGAGGGCAGGAATCCCCGGGATGGGGATGGGGATGCTCGGGAGAGAGGGCAGAGCAACCTGGGATGGGGATGGGGATGCTCGGGGAGGGGACAGAGCAACCTGGGATGGGGATGGGGATGCTTGGGAGAGGGGGCAGAACACCCCAGGATGGGGATGGGGATGCTCGGGAGAGAGGGCAGAGCAACCTGGGATGGGGATGCTTGGGAGAGGGGGCAGAACACCCCAGGATGGGGGTGCTTGGGGAGGGCAGGAATCCCTGGGATGGGGTTGCTCAGGGGAGTGGACAGAGCACTCCGGGATGAGGATGCTTGTGGAAGGGGACAGAGCACCCCGGGATGGGGCTGAGGATGCTCAGGGGACAGGGACAGATCACCCCAGGATGGGGATGGGGATTGGGTCTCTTAGGGAGGGCAGAGAACTCCAGGATGAGGATGTTCAGAAAGAGCAGGTGACCCCAGCCCAGTTCTTGGCCCCAAACCCCATTTGTGCCTGGCCTTCTCTGTGTCTGCACCCTAAAACTTGCACACGCAGAATCCCCCAACGAAACAGACTTCCCAGCAGATCTGCTGTGGGAGTTTAAACCTTTCTCAGGCTGTTGCTGCAGCTGAGGTGGAAGTAAATTTATTACCTTTAATTTTGTCAGATTTGGGGCGGTTGTACTCACCTCCCCCATTCACTCTGGTGTGTGTGTGTGTGTGTATATATATATATATATATATATATAAAAATACAATTTTTTTTTTTCACATCTCTGCGAGACTGTGCACATGCATTCGCTCCCATCTGGTGGTAGTGACCAGTTCAGACCAGTTCAAGAACTGAATTTGAATCCTTCAGTGACCAGACACAGTGTGCCTTGTCTGGGCATTTGCATGCATTTTGCATATTTTTTCCCTGCAATGCATAATTCTGCCTGTAACTTAAGATTGTCCTTGTTCCCTGGGAATAACTTGCCTTGTGAAAGGTCACTCCTCTGGCGAGCGGGAGCTGCAGAGTGGCACCGATGATAGCGGCGCTTGGGAAGAGGCAGAGCAGGGAGTGTTTCCCATTTTTTGGCCCTGGGCTGTGCTGAGGAAATCCGGTCGCAATTCCAGCCCTGTCATGACCTGTGTGGCTTTGGCCAGCTTGCTCAATCTGGGTTTCGACACCCGTCTGCTAGCCAGGGCAGCCCCTGTGGCACTGCTGCCCGGGGCTGCGAGTCCTGCAGCCCCTGTGGGAGCTGCAGCCCCAGGACAGGGCACGGCAAGGTCCCAGCACTGCTCCCAGATGTCAAGGGGCTCCTCGGGGCTGTGCTGGTTGATAAGTGAGGTGGTGTGAGGGAGCCATGCTGGTATGGAGTAGAAATTCTGGAGGAGCACAGGTGAAGAATTCGAGCTGTTTTGTGGCTTTTCTGCACCTCACTCATGTCCCTGAGCGGGTGCTGGGTGTGAGTTGTTGGGTGTCATGCTTGTGGCAGGGAGGCACAGGCACTGCTGCTGTCCTGTGTCTCACTCGAGGTGCCCTGCACGAGCACTGCTCCCACAGGACTTGCTGGGCACCGTGGCAGGGGCTGGGTGCTGGCACTGGGGCACCTGGATCTGCTTTGGTCTCTGACAGGGTCATGGCTGAGCACAACGGGAATTGACCAGTGGATGGTTTCCCCAAGAATGAGTGGAAATGGAAACTTTCTAGGAGACAGCCAGGGTGGAGAACCTGGTACTATCCAGCATTTTTTCAGCTGGGAGAGGCCGTGGTTGATGCCAATGGCATCCACAAGCCCCCGTCTGCACAGCCCCATGCTGTCCCTGGCGTGCGCCGGGGTGTCCCCAGGGAGTGGGACAGCCTGTGCCATCTCCCTGCCCTGCTGCTGCTGCCTCCTGTGTGCACAGCCAGGGCAGCCTGCTGGCTCCTGGTGACCTGCAGCCTTCAAGGCGCCTCGTTGTGCTGGGCTGGGTGACAAATGCACCTCACGTTCCCTGGTGTCCCCATGGCAGCAGGCTCTGGCACCGCTGGGTGATGCAGGTGGATGGGGCTGCGGGAGGCTGCAGGTGCCCTGCCAGTGTGAGGCAGCTCCGTTGCAGTGGGAGACAGGGCTGGGAGGAAGGTGGAATCAGAAACCCAATCCCTGTAATTGCCATTTGCTTTCTGGAGAGGGGGCAAAGCCCTCCCTGCATGGAGCACTTGCTCTCCTTGGAGCGTCCGCGTCTGGCAATTTGTCTGTCGAAACAGATGTGGGCAGCGACAAACATCTATTTCTATAACTAGAAACAAATTTGGTAATTGCCTCTTTCAACAGGACTTGCTCAAGCAGGAAATGAAATTCCTAAATGGCAGTTAGCAAAAGTATTTATAGCTAAGTTCATAAATGAGATGTGCTTTCCTTTGTCATGAGTTTCTGCTGGGTGGAAGGAAAAAAAAAACCTCTACAGTAGCAAGCCACATATTGATCAGGAGTGTTTCCAGGGTATACGAAAATACTTATTTATTAATGTGTTTATTTTTACTGGCTGTTAGAAATACCCCTGACAAACAAAACCTGTTTGGTCTTTCAGGGTCAGCTGGTGGGGTTTGATCCGGATATTGTGTGCTGTGTTTTTTCACTCATTATTTAGTTGATTTTTTTTTTTTCCCTGGCTCAGTCTATTTAAGACTGCAGATGGTAAACTCTAGTTCTTGTGTTCCTCTCTCTTGGTGCTCTTGTTCAAAGGGGTGGGTGATGTTTTGCCTTCACCCCTGCCCAAACGTCATCCAGGCCTGATGCTATTGTGCTTCCTCTTGGGAAGCAGGAGGTGTTTTGGATGTTCTCAGCTTGGTGGGGGCCATGAGCCCTGCTCAACATTTTCTAGTGAGCAAGCAAATTTACCTGTCTTTTAAGTGCAAAATCAAAATGACTTTATTCTTTTAATCCAGTTCATCTGTTCTCACCCTTGGGAGTAACTTCAAAAGCCATGTACTCCTTCCAGTCATCTCTGTAGGCTGGGATCAGCCTGACTGTGTGTGAAATGCCTTGTCTAAAAATCCTGGAAAAGGGGAGGGTGAGAGAAGTAGGCACAGAAGAGAGAGAAGGGGTTGGCATATGCAAGATTTCAGGGAGTCAGTGTGTCCCAAAGAACCTTGTTAGTGCTCATGGCTCTGAGGGAGCTGTTTCATGTCTCCAGGAGTTTCTCTAAACAAGTGTCCAACTGACAGGTCTCTGCTCGGAGCCCAGAGCATCCTGGCTGACAGAGCTGCTGACCCCAGCTCTCACATTTGCCATTTCCCTGTAAAAGCTGAGTTCTGCCATGCTGGTCCTGCCTCTGTGGCCCTTGGATGCACGTCCCACTCCCTGCAGCTGCCACCGAGCTGGGTGAGCTGGGGAAGGTCACCTTGTGAAAACAGGCCCAGTGGTGTGGCCAGGACAGTCGCTGTGGTTTTTAAGCACTAAAAAATGTTCTGAGGCCCAAGCAGTCTGATATTTCTGTGACTATTAAGCATGAAATGGGGCTGTTTCCTTTAAAACAAACAAAACTGGGGGTGGGGGGATGAGGCCATCATTTGCCAGTGACTCAGAGGATGTGATGCTTGATTACCTGGGGTGACATCTGAAGAAAAAAAACCATATTAAAAACAGTTACAGCTCAAGGCTTGGTGCTGTGAACAAGACTTCTTGAGGCCCTATTCCCTGTTTTCCAGCAATGGTTTTTTTTCAACTGGCTCCTTTTCTGAGTCTCACCTGCTCCCTGCCTTTCTGCCCCATCCTGCCCCCATCTCAGCCTGTCATCACTGGCTTGCACGGTGTCACTTCTGCTCACTGCATCAGAATTGACTGTGCTGAATCCAGAAATGAAGTTTAGCTGTTAACTGTACTGATGATGCGTGAAGCAGGCCCAAAATGATCTCTTCCCAGCTGTCCTGCCTGTTGTCACAGGCCTGATCCTGGTTCCTTTGGTGCCTCGGTGTTGCTGCAGCTTCAAGGTGCTGCCAGTCAGTGCCAGCAGCAGCACTATCAACATTGAGAACATATTCTGTATCTTCCCTTGCTCTCTTGTAAACAAACACAACTGTTGACAATCTGAGGGCCCTTGTATCTGGTTTTATGGAGGTATTAGAAGATAAATGTAGCAGATGCTAATACAAAAATAGTGCAGTAATGACTTTGCCTGCTCTGATTGTTTCTGAGATGACCTAGCAGATGAGCGAGGGTGAGTAATCTGCCATCTGAAGTTCTTTGTTCTTTCATCTCTTCTGTGCTGTCCACAGCCTCTGAGAGGGACAGCACTCTTTAAGGAGAGTATGTGTGTGTGTAAGAATGTGTAAGAGTCTGTGTGTGAGTTTGTAAGAGAGCATGTGAGCATGTTAAGAATGTGTAACTGTGTGAGTGTGTTAAAAGTGTGAGGGTTTTTTTAAACTTCTTTCTTTAGGAGTTATGGCTAGCACAGCTACATTTCTTCATCTTAGCCATTATCTCTTGAGTAATTTCACTTCTTCTCATCACTTCTCACATGATGCACAATTCCAGTACATACAGAAATTGTAATTGAAGCTTGGGGATGACTGGTTTGACCTGCAGATGTGTGTTATACCTGGCTGAAAGCATAGGTCATCTTGGCTGAGACCTTGCCTGTAAGCTGTTCTGTCCAGCTGTAAATAATAGCTGAGTGTCTGGAATGATTGCAGCAAAATACAAGTTTTGGTTTAAGTTTTTTTTTCTCTTCTATACTTGTGGTGGTTTGGAGAGTTTGTCTTCTGCAGAGATACTCTGTGTGGAAGGAAGAGCGTTAATAAAGTTTATAGGAAGCATTTTATGAACTGAAATGTAGCTGTAAAAGGCAAGGCAATGCATTTAAAGTGTAACCCAGCCTCACCTCCCCTACGGCTGTGAGGGTGCTCCCAGCATCACCATTGACTCAAATCACTCTCCCTCCTTGTAAATATATAAATTAATTTGAACCTGTGGGTGCCAGTATTCTGTCTGTAAGGACTCGAGGAAGCTCCTTCCTGCAGCATCTCCTGTGGAGCTGTGAGTGTGGTCTGCAGCGTGGCCCACACATAAATCCATCAATTTGAGACACTTCTGAGCTTTATGGTCTTGGTGACTGGGTAGCAGGGTGGGCAGCAAAGGCATGAGCTTATAAATAACCACAGGAGAGTGGAGTCCCCATCACTCATTGATGCATCTCCATAACCCACTGTGAAGTCCTTGTTCAAGGCCACGCGTGGTTGGAAGTGGCAAGCGAGCAGCAAACGTGAAGAATGGGACGTGACAAGTGCTTCTCCTTGGTCACGAAAACCCCGTTTTAGGGTGCTGGGAATCTTGGGGGGGAAAATGCTGAGTTGCAAAACGGTCGCACGCACAGCGCCCGGCTCCCGGAGCTGCCGCGTCTAGACGGAAAATACGGAAAAGCAGGTTGTGTCACTTAAATGTGGTGTCTGAACCTGTTAGTTTGAAACGTATTCTGGAATAAAAATTATGCAAAATTAAATTAGTGTGACCTTGCTTTGCATTTGGAGGCGGAATATGCCCATCTTGTAAAGCCTAGTGCATTTATAACACTTCCCTTGGGGAAAATCACAGAGAGAAATGGAATGAGGTCTCTTCTAATTGAAAAGTGACAATGATTAGGAAGCCAAATACAAAATGTGTTGAGTATTTTTTTTTTCTTGTTTTGTTGTGTGTGTGTTTTTAAGAATACCAGTAGAATTATAAATTATGTGCTTTGCAGTTTGGCTTGTTTTTCATTCCCCAAAGGCTTTTTATTAGCATAGCAGCTGAATTGCACTCGTATAATAGCATATTAACTCAAACTTTGGGTTTTTAATGATCTTTCTTCATTAGTTTGACTGAGCTGCTTGGATAAAAATCTTACGGAGCATATCCAGCTTTCCAGTGTGTTGGGTTTGTTTTCCTTTCTGCAGAAAAGAAGCCCATGAAGACAAGTTAAAACAGAGGGAGCTGGCAGAAACTTTGGTGCCTCGAGTGGGTATGAGTCTCTTGAAACATGAAAAGCACAAATTGAGTGTGTGGGGTTTTTTGTTTTGTGTTTTATTTTTTTTTTGTGCGTGGTTTTTGTTTTTGTGGGTTTTTTTTTTTGGTTGTTTTTTTTTTGGGTTTTTTTCGGTTTGACTTTTATTTTATTTTTTTCCAAAGGCCAGATTGGGCAACCTGAGTGTTCTTGGGATTAAAGTAGGATGGGTTTGCTCCTGGGCATGGTAAGGCTGGGCTGCTCCTCAGAACCTGAGCTTGGGGTAGAGATGGGGCAGGAGGAGCATCCCAGCTGGAAAGCAGCATCCCCTTTGTTCTGGTAATCATCCTGGGCCTTCCTGTTGCACCTCTTGGTGTAACCCCCAGGTACAGCAGTCCCAGGGCACTGAGGGATGGATGAGACACTGGTGTGTTGTCCCAGATGCTGATGGAATTCCCACTCCTTCTTCAGGCTCTGCTGGTTCTGTGTCTGTGTGTGCAGGAAGTCTGGTGAAGGTCATTTGTAAGTGGCACATCTTGTGTGTCCCAACCTGGGAAGGAGTTTCCTGGGTCAAAACTTCACCTGTGTCACTGAAGCATCAGGACCAATTTAGCAAGATTTGGTTCACTTAAGGCTTCTCTTGTCCTAGGAAAGGAACTGTCCTTTTTTACTACTTTGGCCTTGCTTTTCTTTAGAAATATAACCCCTTTTAACAGAAAAGGAAGTTTTCCATCTTTCCATCACCAGCTTCATTTATACTTTTTCTTGTGTTTTCTTACCACGGCCTAAGCATATGCTGCATTTTGAGGCTGAAGTGACTCATCTTCTTAAAAACATTTGTTTATTGGTTTTTTGGGGGGTTTTTTGGTGGTTTTTTTTTTGTTTTTTTTTTTTTTTTTTTGCTTAGTTTTTTCTTGTCCATAATGATTTGTGCAAGAGATGGGCCCTGCACCCAGGCTGGGTGGCTGCTCTGCTGCCCATGGGGAGGGCAGGCACTGGGGGATGCTCTCAGTGCTCAGTTACAGCTGGCACCAGGACATACCTTTGGGAGGTGTAGGGACACCCCTACACAGTGGGGCTGACGTGGGAAGAGTCCTTGTGCCTTTTTTTCAATGGTTGTCATCGTCCCCTTTCCCAGCCCTTTTGGTTTTGGTGTGTTTGTGCCTGTGGCCAGTCTGGGTTCTGCTCAGAAGCTCCTGTTCCACTCAGTTCCTCCAGCACAGGGCACCAGGGGCAGCTTTTGGGTCCCACACATGAGCTGTGCTGCTTTGGGGCTGGATCTGATTTATGGGAATGTGGTTTTATTCTATGCTGTTCCTCTTGCAGTGGCACTGGGCAACTTGTTGGGGTTGGTGTGAAAGACCCAGAGCTTGCCTTTTATTCTAGCTAAAAAGCATTTTTAAGGCAAAACTCCTGCACAATGTTTGGCTTTTAATCCTTTTCTTCCCACTCCATGTGTGACCTTTCAGAGTAGAGGCAGCTGCATTTTAGGGGTACTGGAAGGATCTGGGCTCAAAGTCCTTTATCCATCCAGCTCAAAGTGCCAGATAAGGCTCCTGCTTTCAAGGCATAATTCTGCTTTCTGCAGGCAGTGGGCAGAGCTCTTGGAGCATTTTGGGCAGTGGCAGAAATAGCTGCTGTTTAGCAGAAAGAGCTCCAAGGTAACTGGCAGCACTCACCACCTGGACTGTTTTCTTGACATTTATTTGCTTTTACTGGCACTCAAGTGCCACCTGTCAGGAGAAAACTTTCCATTAAAAAAAAAAACAAACCATGAAAAACCTAGTAAATTTGCCTGACTCAGCAGAAGCCACCCCAGCTGGTATGAGTGGTGCCCTTTGAGGTCTGGTGGGCCTTGCTGTGTGTCTGCAGATATGTATGTGTGTGTCTGTATGGATTAAATACAGATGGCAGCATCCATGATAGCTTAGGGCATGGCTTTCCCATTTTATAGCTGTTGCTGCTGAGAAGCAAACAAGCTGTAAATCCCCAGAATGATTGAATTTTGCTGTCTGGCCCCTCCTTTATGCTGGGCACTGGAGTTGCTGCTGCCCAGTCCTGGGGGCTGGGGGGAGTGACCGAGCAGTTTGGGAATGGCATGTTCTCCTTGGGCAGCAAATTCATGGAAATAATGACCCAGCACAATGTTTGCCTCCAGCACTCAATTTTCCTTAGCCTCAGGGAGGTGTGTGAGGAATTATTTCCTTAGGAAATTTTAGGAGCGACTTCTCGCTGCCTCCTGCCAAGTGCCTGCAGAGTTAACCGGATAGTCTGTTGTTTGCTTGTTCTTGTTTGTTTGGAGGGGTTTTGGCAGTTTTCCCTTCTGCCAGTTCAAGCCACTCAAGCTGCCACTGTCAGCTGAGCCCTGAGCCGGGGCTGTCTGGAGCTGCGGGACGTGGCCCCATGGCAGAGGCATCGCACCCATCTGGCGTCTCACCCAAAAGCAGGAGCTCTTCCTGTGGTGGTGGGCAGCCTTGGAAACAGGGGCTGCCACTGCCTGCTGTGCTCTGCTGTCCCCTGGGCCACCACTGTCTGACCCCTGGGACACAGGGTTGTGCTGAGGGGGCTCAGTCCTGTCCTCCCCAGAGGAAGGAGTAGCAGTGATGAGAAGAGAACTGCAGAAATTTAGCTTGCATTTAGCTGAACT
The DNA here is from genome assembly GCF_050655825.1 of Lonchura striata. Lineage (NCBI taxonomy): Eukaryota > Metazoa > Chordata > Aves > Passeriformes > Estrildidae > Lonchura > Lonchura striata. The sequence continues at coordinate 12,932,356 of NC_140722.1, forward strand.
GTTTCATTGGGATAAATTATGTTGGCTCGTGGCTCTGCAGCCCCAAGAGAGGCACGTGAGGCTCTGGGATGCTCCTGGTTTTGTGCCCAGTACTGGGGACACCCAAGAGGTCTTTGGGAAGTCCTGTCTGTGCTGTAGCCAGGAAACACTTTGCAGTATAGATTGTCTGCAAAGATCCCTCCTGGAGGCTCTTCTGTGACACTGAAAAATTGAATGAATGAGGTTTTTGTGGGCTCAGGGCACACAGAGCCCACGTGTGAGAGCTGTAGCAGGAAGGGTGCAGTGTTGTCAGTGGTGTCTCAGCCACCTCAGTTGTTCTTGTGCTCAGTTACCTGCTGCTGTTCCCGACGGCTCAAAATCTGTCTGTCTCTCTTGCAGCGGAGTTGGAGTTTGTACAGATAATCATAATCGTGGTGGTGATGATGGTGATGGTGGTGGTGATCACGTGTCTGCTGAACCACTACAAACTCTCTGCGCGATCCTTCATCAGCCGGCACAGCCAGGGCAGGCGGCGAGACGAGAACCTCTCCTCAGTAAGTCCCACCCTGCTCTTCCAGCCTCACTTGCCAGGATGTGTTTGGCCTTGGCATCATCTGTCTCTGTTTTGGGGGTGAGGGGGCATTTTAGGGGTGCCTCTGGCTCTTTAGGATGCTGTGTGTGCTAAGGTATGGACAGCCATAGCCTCTGACTTTGCCCTGAGTTTTGCAGTTTGGATTTTACATTAGTGAAGTGACTGCACAAGGCTGTTCTTGGCATGTCCTGTTCCTGAAACCACCACCCCCAGCTCGTTGGGGTTCATATGCCTTGGTTTAGCAGTCCCAAACTATCCAGGTCTTTGGCTCCAGTTAGGGTCTCAAGTGGCTATACAAAAACTTCCTGCCTGCCCTGCAGAGAAGCAGGAAATCCTGAGTAACTTGCTGCAGTTTTCACCAGCGCTGCTGCCATTACTATGGTGGAAGGAGAAGAAATCACCTGTCAGCCAAACAAGCAGAGATCTCTCCAAGGGGATGTGCAAGAGGCTCTCTGTAACCCAGGCTCCCAGCTTCATAAAAGCCCGAGGAGAAATGTGTGAATTGTACCTCTGACAGGGATTTGAGGGGAAGCCTTGCCAGCCTCAAGGCAGATATTGGTTCATGCAGTTTCCTCAAATGCTCAGAGAGACTTAGAAGGATGTATAGAGAAAAGGCATCACATTTTCTTGGAGGGCGAGCATGTACTGTTCACTGCTGCCTCTGTGGCTTTGTCTTCAGTGCAGAGATATCTTGTACAGATACTTCTCCTTTTTGGCATTCACTCTGAAGGGTCTTAGAGCCCTTTAAATAGGGCTCCCTCAAGGTCACTGCTGCATGCCCCCTTCCCTGCAGGCTGCCAGGGCAGGCTGGACACACCGCTGGTGCTGTGTGCTGCTCTGTGTGGGGCTGTGCTCCCCTGAATCAAACCTGTACTTGCTGCAGGAAAACTATCAAATAAGGGGATTGCTCGGGGGTTTTTTCTTCTATTTTTCCATTTTCTTTCCTCTTTTTTTTTTTTTTTTTTTTTGAGAGGGATATCTAAGATCTTTCACTAAGCCAGCCTTCAGTGCAGTTGCAGGCTGCCCAGGGCTGTTTTTGTCACACACCACACGTAGCAGACAGAGAGATCCCTTCTTGGTCCCTTCTTGGCAGCTTTGTGAGGGGGATGCCCCTTGGGAAGGAGATGCCCTCTTGTTCTAGGGGCTGTGGAGCTCTGGCTGTGATCCCAACTCGGGGTCTGTCCTCACTGTAGTGGGATGGGAGTGCTGGGAATGCCTGATCCCACGGGATGCCTGATCCCACGTTAAACCAGCTGGTGTGAGGGTGGAGATGGCTCAGGCACCTCCCTGCTTTGGGGCTCAGAGCCCAGCTCCCCACACATATCCCAGCTCCACCCAGAAATCTTACGTTCCTCTTACGGTCCCATGCACACATTGCAGCAGCAGAGTGTGGGCATCCGAGCACATGAGTTATTTAAAATAGCAGAAACATTGTTTTCCCATTTTCGGATTCTTTCACTGTATTATCATGTCCAGAATGTTTTACCTGCACCATGCCAAATGTGTCGTTTTACATTTTCAAAGCAAAGTTCATCTCAAGCCCTCTTTATTTTAATACAGTAATTTCTGTTTTCTTAAGTGGCCTGCTTTTTATTTTTTTTAAAAAGAGTTCAGAAGGCTAACATGGAAATAAAAGAGAAAATCACATGGAGATTGACCAAAAATTTCAAATGAATGAAAAATTGACTCTTTAAAAAACAATTCCTTTTCCCCCCTTTATTGTTTTTTTTTTCTATTTTAAATTTTACCAAGCCAAAGTTTCCAGCCATTTTTTGGCTCTGTTACTTATTCAGCCTTCAGACACATCAGTGATTGCTTTTCAGCAGTGTTTGACCTCTGTGCCTCTGCTCAACCCCAGTGAGGATGTGGAGTCTTCAATACGTTTTTTGGAGCTAAGGAAAGAAATAGGAATGTATAATTTTGGGTTTTTGGGGTTTTTTTCCCCATCTTTATGGTTGTTCCCCTGTACATGCTGTGCATGCAGCACTGATGGAGTGGCAGCAGAGATTCCCTGTGGTACCAGCACCCTCCTGATGGGACAGAGCTCGTTACAGGAGGATCCAGCATCATAAAGACTTAAAAGGCAGCACCTTTCGTGTCTGTCCGTGGAAAACAGTCTGAAGGAGGGCTGAGCCTGGCAGGCAGAGGCCACACTGGGCTGGATGCTGGTTGATGCAATCCATTAAACTTGCACTGAACTTTTTAAATCCCAAACTTCATTTTGGTGTCATGACCGCAGACGGGCACCGGAGCTGCATTCGCGCTTTTCATCTGCTGAAATATTAAAGCAGTTCATCCCATGGTCAGGATGCTGCTGGGTCTGCTGGAGTTGTCCTTTTTTGTTGCTGCAGCTCAAAAATTACAGCTGAAGGAGAAATTAATTTCCCTAAAGGGTTTTTTAATGCGGCTCTCACTGGCAAGCAGTTTTTGTATTACTTCTTGTGTTTCTCCATTACCATTCTTGCTGTACTTAAACTCCTGTCTCCTCATGACAAGTACCTTCTATTTTCTAGAACTAAGAATATTTAAGAAATGCTACTGATAACTTTTCTTCCTTTTAAAATGGCACTTTCTCTGCACCACTGTAACTGTGATATCCCACTCCCCCAAGAAAAAGTACCTTTGTGTCCCCCAAAATAGAAAATGAGTCTTCCTGAAGGTTCAGAGACTTAATTTGTACCATGCAGCCTTACAGAGAAAATTCTCTGACATCACTAAAACAAGTAGTTCTAAAAAAAGTTGGAGATTGATGTCTAAAAAGACATTTAAAAGAAATTTTAGGTTCTGCAGCAAGTTCTGCAATACTTGCAGAGGCTTTTACAGCTGTGTTGCTCACCAGACAGCAGAATCTCACCTTTCATTTCAGAAACCTATGGCTTTCTAGGCTGCTCATTGTTGAGATGGACTCAAGTCCTAAATATTCTGAAAATCAGGGTGGGTGAGGAGAGGCTGAAGATCTGCAGTGATGTTGCTCCTGCAGTTTTGCTTGGCTCAGTGGGGCCGTGGAGCCATCCCAGGGCCAAAGTAAAGGCTAAAAGCAGGGATGTATCCTGTCCCTTAGGCTTTTCCCTCCTCTGACTACTGATTTCCAGCACTTTTAATCTTGCTATGGAGTTTTTAGGGCAGCTGTGCTGCTCCCCAGATGAGTTTCATGGTCGTGTGAGAGGCAGGGTTGGTTGGTGCTGGGGTCCTGGGAGAGGTGGGTAGTAAGGGCTGCAGAAATCCAGCTCCTACAGAAAATAGGTCTCCTGTCTGCTCCTCCTCTCTCTGCACATCCCATTTGAATGCTGTTTCTGCTGGTTTGCTACTCTTGCATCCACGTGCTGCCCCGGGCATCGTTCCTGGACCTCATGTGCACAAACAGATGAATGGTGTGTGAGCCAGAGCTTTGATTCCAAACACACGGGCAGGAGGATCTCGTTGAGGCTCTGGGTGCGTGGGCACTTAGGGGTAGGGCATGTTTGGGGTGCAGCAGCCCTGCCCATCACCTGCCACGGTGGGATGTCCCAGCTTGAGCCTGGCAGGGCTGGGAAGCACCAGGAATCTCACCAGCCACCCTCGTGGGAGCTGGCTGACATCACTCCCAGGAAAGGGGGGAGCAGATGGGATATTGCCATGGCACTGCCCACTGCCAAGTTAAATATAAAACATCTAGCAGAAGGCAGCGGGGTACTCGCTGCTCAGGAAGTCTGCCACGGGGGCACGGCAAAGCAAACACAATTTTGGGAGTGCTTCCCGCTCCTGCCCACTGCTTCGGAGTCCTTTGGGATGAGGTGACAGGCTGGCAGCGCCTGTGGTGGCACTGGAAATCCTCCCGGGGCCTTTGGTGGTAGTGCCTGGGCACAGGGTTGGAGGGGAGGATTTGTCCTGTGGCAGATGCAGTTCCTCTTGGATCTTTTGGCCCTCCCTGCAGGCAAGAATTCCATGTAAAATGGACCAGACTAAACAGCCCATGCCTGTGTAAACAATTGCATGTTGGAGTCTCGAGGTCTGGAATGAAGCAGGGTTGGTTGTCTTGCTCGGGAAGGGCCATGGGGCTGCAGCTCAGCCAGCACCTTCCTCAGCTGGCTTTTCACCTCTGCTCCAAGGAGGTGCTCCTGAAAAAGCCATGGAGAAGGGGGAAGACTCTGGGCAGTCTCATTTCCATTTAAATCGCTGTTTTCCTTGCACTGGCACCAGCCCTGCCTTGAGGTTTGTGTGCAGAGCTGAGCTTCAAATCCCAGAACCTGATGGATTCTCTCTGTACCTGATACCAGGTGCTATGCCAAAGGAGAAAATACATTTCAGCATTGGGGAAAAATGAGAAAACAGGAGGGTGGGGGGATATAATGTGTTGTTTCTCTGGAGATTTTAATGTGGTGCTGGTGTGCTGTGTTTGGGGCAGGTAGAGAAATAGGAGTTCTCATAGGAGAAAGGTGTGTGGTTTCCTCAGACCAGCCTCTCAGTGCAACACTTCAAGGGAAAAAAGGGGTTTCTTTTTCCCTTGGCTTTTTTTTTTTTTCCCCACTGGTGCTAAATACTTCTGCCTGTGCCTGGCTTACTAGTGCCAGAACTGGAGATTCACCTGCAAGGAACTGGGAAGTTCCAAGTTATAATTACAAGCCTTCTGGCTGTTTTCCTCCAGCTCTGCCTGCCAGAGGGATGTTGCTATATGTGAATATTAGTAATATTTAAATATTGCAGTTCCTAAGGCAAAAAAAGTCTGGGGTGAACTGTGCGTGCTCAGAGTATCACCAGCAGATGGGAAGAACCTTTGTTTGTTTGTTTTGATCATGAATTGTAAACTAGTCTCAGGGTTTGGGGGAAATTGTGGCTTCACCATGCCTTGGGGTTGTTGGCACTGAGGTTTGGATCTCAGGACAGGGTGATGCTTGCAGTGTAAGAAAGCCTCTACACTTCAGTCCCTCAGTCTTGTTTAAGACAAGGACCACTGACTCTTTGGGGAAAAATACTCTGAAATCATCCTGTTGCTACAGGGTTTTTTTTGTTGTTGTTTTTTTTTAGCCAAATCAAAATTAGGCTTAACATTTGGTTATTCACTTATTATCTTTATTTTCCCATGATGTCCGTGGTTGTGAGCATCAGAATGTGGGTGTGAAGAGGGTTTTTTTCTGTTGGTTTTTGTTGGTTTTTTCTTGAGTTGTTTTTTTTTTTTTTTTAATCTTGTCATTATTTCATGGAGCGTTTTTTGATGTCTTGTGAATCACCCACGGCTCATGGATCACAAATGGAAAAATACTCCTCTGGCATGTTTGAACCAGGGAAAGAACCCTGCTGGGGGTGTGGGGGTGGGAGGGGGGAAGTCTGCAAATGGGAGAGGGCTGTTTGGCGGTGGTGTTCTCATCCTTCAGTCTGCAAACGGTCCATTAGATGGAGGCTGAGGTGCGAGGGGAGGGAGGTTTTGCTCAGAGGGGCTGTTTCAGTGGTGGTGTGGCAACACTTGAGCGCGTATGCCCGGCGCACATGATGGAGATGCTGGTTGGACTCGGTGCAGACGGGGCAGGAACACGTTGGTGGCGGTGTCTTCTCCGGGTGACACCTGGCACAAGCTGTTTGCAGAAGGAGCTTACGCCCCTGCCATCACTCACCCCGGCCTCTCTTCTCCTTTCCCACGCAGGAGGGAAGCCTGTGGCCTTCGGAAAGCACCGTGTCGGGGACCGGCATAACCGAGGTGAGGGCGCCGCGGGCGCCGCCGCCCGTCCCGCCGTGCCGCCGTGCCGCCGGGCCACCTCTCACCCTCTTTCCTCTGCTCTCCCTTCCAGCAGCAGATCTACACCCCGCGGCCCAGCGAGCGCCTGGCAGTGCCCTCCTTCCTGCAGCGGGACCGCTTCAACCGCTTCCAGCCCACGTACCCGTACCTGCAGCACGAGATCGACCTGCCGCCCACCATCTCGCTGTCGGACGGCGAGGAGCCCCCGCCCTACCAGGGACCCTGCACGCTGCAGCTGCGCGACCCCGAGCAGCAGATGGAGCTCAACAGGGAGTCCGTGCGGGCCCCCCCAAACAGAACCATCTTCGACAGTGACTTGATAGATAACTCCGTGTTCGGGGGGCCCTGCCCGCCCAGCAGTAACTCTGGCATCAGTGCCACCTGCTACGGCAGCAGCGGCAGGATGGAGGGGCCGCCACCCACCTACAGCGAGGTGATCGGCCACTACCCCGGCTCCACCTTCTACCAGCACCAGCAGAACAACAACGGGGTGCCCCCCATCTTGGAGGGCAGCAGACTCCATCCCTCACAGATCAATGGCCTTGAGAGCACAACGACGACGACGGCGTGGAACAAAGAGAAAGAGAAACAAAAAGGGCATCCCTTTTAAAAAAAAAAAAAAGAAAAAAGAAAAAAGGAAAAATGAAAAGAGAAAAAAGGCAAGAAAGTAAATTAAACACTCTGCACTTCTCACTAAAAGAAAAAGGAGAGAGAGAGAGAGAGTTGAGGAAGATGAGCAAAGAAAAAAAAATGAAGCCCTTCCCCATCTCTCCGTGTATAAATATTTACTTGTTATGTCTGGTCTGAATGCACAAGCCTACCAAGCTTGCAAAAACATTTCTTTATTGAGCTGTGTCTAGACGTTTAAAAAGGAAAAAAATTCAACTGTAGTCTTTTTTTTTTTTGTTTGTTTCTAGTTGGGCTGTGTGTGAATGCTTTTTTTTTTGTTTGTTTATTTCACTTATCTTTAAAAACAAAATATTTGCACAAAAACCATTTTGTTTAAAGATCTGCAATATAAATATATAAATATATATTAAAAATAAGAGAAAGTGTATGTGTAAGGAGCAGACGTATTTTTGTATTAGAAGAGGCCTATTCAAAAAAAAACAAAAAGTTGTTTTCTGAACTAGAAGAAAAATGGCAATTTTTTGAGTGCCAACTCAAAAAGCATGTATTACATTGTAAAAAAACAAAAAACAAAAAAAAATCGAAAGCAGGGGTTTAGAGTTATTTATATAAATGTTGAAATTTTGCACTATTTTTTAATATAAATATGTCAGTGCTTGTGTTGGTCAAAGCCTCTATCATGTCTACCATGAACCTGTTAAGGGATCTATGTGGAAGTGAAGAACAAAGTAGCTGGAAGGGGAGGAGGATCGCTGGAGTGGAGATGCCAGCCCTGGGAGGAGCGGTGAGCGAGACTGCAGCTTATGCAAATCCTTAATTTCCAGAGTCTCAGCGCGTGGCCGCCGACAGCCACAGCTTTTATACATTCCCTACAAAGCAAGAGGAGTTGGTGTGTGTCTGTCTGTCATCCGGTAGGATTATTGGAGTAACAAGGTAAAATGAAAACTCCCTGCTTCCCGCAGTCAGGAATGACTGAAGCAGGCAAAAATTACTTGATTTTTTTTTTTCTTTTTTTTTTTTTTCTTTTTTTTTTTTTGGACAACCTCTAACTTTTTGGAGGGGAGGGTGGTGGGGGTTGAGAATAAACTTCTGTGTCTGAAGGAACAAAAGTGTATTTTGGTTTATTTCTTTCCATGTTCAACTGAAGGTTGCTGTTGGAGCCAAAGCGGTGGTTGTGGAAGTCCTCGTGAGGAACTGGTAGCGCACCCACTGGCTGCCCTTCAGCTGGGTTTAAATGTCTCGTTGATAGGACGAGGTGGAAAGTGTGGTGGTGGTGAACATCATTTTCATTTTGTTTCAACCTCCCAAACCTCAATTTGGGATAAACGGGCGCAGCCGTGTCCCGCGGCGCCGCCGTCCCTGGTTGTCGCTATTTTTCATGTTTGTTATCCAGCTAAAGAGGCACCAGGTACAGTAGATGGAAATGAATCTACTCCTGTGTTGTATTAATTAAAGGCTACAAAAATAATGCTTAAGGCTTTAGAAGCAACCCCCCTTACCTCTTCTGGGACATCCTCCCCCCAGGTCCCGCCGCCCTCCCGCCGCCGCGCGTGGTTTATTGGTGCGCGTGGTTTATTCCTCTTGGTTTCAGAAGCGCTTTGTCTTGCTCTGCTCTTGTTTACATTTTCTGTCACCTCGCTGTCTGGTAGGGGCCTCACCCTCGTGGTGAATCTGTAGGTGACCGAGTGAGTGAGGGGGAAACCTGAGAGAGCGAGGGGGAGAAGGCAAAAGGGAAAAATCCCGTTGTGGGTCCGGTCTCTCCGAGCGTGAGGAAGGGTCGGTAGGGAGCCACAGAGAGCGAGGATTTTACAAGGGGGTGTGATTTGATTTCCTGCAGGATGCTATCTAGTAGAGTGACATAAATGAAAGATATAAAGGCAATAACTATTGTTTTTAAGCAACTTTTTTATTACTTGAAAAAGAAAAAAAAAACGTAACCATGAGAACGGTTTTGAAGTTCTGACCATTTGAACAATATTTATATATATTTTAAAGAAGATGATGAATAGCTGAACTTGAAGTTTGATCATTATTTTTTTTGCTTTTTGCTTTTTGTTTTGATTTCTGCCTAGAACTAGTCCTGTACCTTCTCAATACTTCAGACTGCTTTTCCACAGTTCTTGAAATCTTCATAGTTTTACAGTCACATAACCTAAATTTTGATGACCTAAAAAGAAAAAAAAAACAAAAACAGAAACAAAAACAAAAAAAAAAGAAAAGCCACAAAAAATAAAGTAATGCAAAGGAATAAATCTAGTTTGTCGTGAAAGGTACAAAACTGGTGAATTTGTACGAGTTTTTACAATGTATCTTTCCTTTATGTAACATGTCTATTTAGTGCCTTATTAAACAAACAGTAACCCTCCCTTATTAGAGAGGGGGACACAAAATCATCGTTAGCATTAACCAGCGTCTGGTCTCTTGCTCCTTTGGACCTTGCATTCACTTTTCCAGTCCCTTTTTCCCGGAGCAGCTCCCTGTGCCTGGCCACACCTGCTGCTCCCTTGGCCGCTGCTCTGCTCCGACTGTTCTTAGGGAACTTGAACACGTTTTATGCACATTATCCTACCCAGGGAGGTAGGAATCTGTGGTGGATATTGTAAACGAGATACCAACCAAAAGAGAAAGCGAAATATAATATCTACTGCCCTCTTGAGCCAAAATGTGTGAATAGTGTTGTTGGGGTTGGGTGTTTTGTTTTGTTTTGTTTTGTTTTTTGGGGGGGTGGGGGTGTGTTCAGTAATCTGAACTAGTTTTGTTTGCTATTAAAAAAATACGGTTACCTCAGCAGATTTTGGGTGGAATATGCATCACATGTTTAAAACTGAGCAGTGAGTAAAGAGGTGGTGTGGGGACCAGAGGTTGTTAAGAAACAAGATTGTCTTGTCACAGGGTGTCACCCGGCCACCAAACCCCGCGGAAAAGTCAAGGAAGTGGGCAGGGGCTGGATAGGCACAGAGGGGTAGTGGGAGAGGGTCTGAAGATGCAGTGCAATTGAACCCAGCTCTCATGCTTGAAAGTCCTCAAAATTTCAACCAATTCTCTTTTCCCCCTTTTTTTTTCTCCTCCTTCCCCAGTCCTCTCCCAGTGTGAGCTTTTATTTGTCTAATGTCACACCCAGCTCTGCGGTTGAGCGATCAGTTTGTTGAGTTCCTGGGTCCAGGTTCATTTACCTCTTTCTCTAGTTTGGGGAGCTTAATGAGTGTGAAATGGGGTGGCTCATCAACACCAAATTTCTGTTGCAAATGATGCCTTTCAGCCCATCCATGCACAAACCCCAAGCTGCCACCTTTCCCTGGGCTGCTGCAGCTCCAGTGAGGAGAGCCCCAGGCCCCAGGCAGTGGGAGCTCCTCAGCAGAACTCACTTGTTACCTTTTCTCTTTCTTCTGTCTCTTTGCAGTCCTGAGAACTGTGTATTTCAAGTGCAGATACCAGGTCTGGGGCCCAGATCCACTCCAAGTTCTGAATGGGTGTTTAGAAATAATGGTCTGTTCCTTTTTTTTTAATTATTATTATTGTTGTTGTTATTGTTATTATTATTATTACACTATTTAATGTTACTTTTTGCCTCGGGGTCCATTTCCTCCCCATTCCCACGTCCCAAATTGCCACCAAGGCAGGGAATTTGCTTTGCACACCCTTGCTGATGCCCCGTTCCCTCTGGCCTTGGTGCAGCTCAGTGGAGAGCGGTGCTAGAGTGTCCTGCAGCTGCCAGCACAGAGATTCAGGCCCCTTAAAAGTGATTTATTTTAAAAGAAATACAGAAGAATCAAAGCACTGCTAATGCTTAGCAACCTCATGTCCTAGCCTGCCTTTTTGCTCTGAGTTTTAAGTCGCGTTAGCTTTAAAAGGGGTTGTTGATCTTACAGAGTTTCTTAGCTTACAGTACAGCAAACAGCATCCTAAAAGTGCCCCCAAACCCCACTGGCCTGCAGTGGGAAGGTGGCTTTGTCGATTCTGGTGGGGTGGAAGGATGGGTTTCATTTGGGGCTGTCACTGTCAAACACGTGTTCCCTTCACAACCCTTGGTTACACCGGTTTGGAGACTCAGCTTTACTAATCCAGCGTGTTGTTTCCATAAGTGTTACAAAATTCATTCTGTCTTAAGTGGGGTCTAAGGAAATCCAATTGCTTTCTGGAGAATCACCCTTTTGTATGTGTATTGAATTATAAAATTGCACTAACTGCTATTTTAAAAAAAAAATTTAAAAATCAAAGCCCAGTGTTTTTCCTAAGGATTGGGAAAAGACTGAATCAGATGTGTAGCATTAACAGTGCTAGACCAGAACAGAATGAATTTTAATCTCTTCTGTCTCTGAACTGCTCAGAGATTTTCTGTGTACAACACAAAGCTACAAAAAAAAAACCACAAAAAGAAGTTTTCCAGAAACTGCGCTTCAAATTTTTGCTGTACTATAGAAGCTCATGAAGGACAACATTAAAGTCCTAATTTGCCTGCCTTATAGACACATTTCATTGTATTAATATTTTCTTAAACTTCCAGTTGCATTGTGTTGGCTTTGGAGTTTGTTATAGGCAGTCCTGTATCTTGAGTTCTGTTCAATTTAAACTTATGTAAACTATTGACAGCACATGCAATGCAGTACTTATCTATATTTTGCTGTTTTAGTATGAATATGTACTCTGATGCCAATTTACAAAAATCTGTTGTAAACGCTTCTTGTGTACCAGTAACCGATAGTGGCAATTATATGTCATTCTAAAAGCTGCAATACTTATACAATAAATTTTACAATACTTTGGAAAATTTGCCTTCACCTTTTGCTTTGTTACCCCCCCAAAAAAAAAAAAAAAAAAAAAAAAAAATCAGGGTTTGTCAACACAATGTAATTTCAATTTTCCTATTTTCTTCTGGAATGTTGGAAAATGAATCTGCTCGGTTTTGGATATTTGTGTGGGTTCCCCCCTTCCTCGTTCTGAACCACGGCCCCACCTGTGCGTTGTCCCGTGGAGCTGTGGCTGGTTCCTGGTGCAGTCGCCCGCTCCGTGTGCGTGTGTGCAGGTGCAGCTCTTCCTTGGAGCAGTTTGGGTGGCACAGCTCCAGCCCCAGAAGGATCCCTCCTGCTCTGCCCAACACTCGGGTCCTGCCTTTCAGCCGAGAGCGTCACTGATGGTCGGAAGGTCTTAACTTGAATAACGTCAATCAACAAGAACTGCACAGATTGACTCAAATCCTAAGCACAGAGAATTTGTGTGTGACTTTTTCTTTTTTTTTTTTTTTTTCCTTTCTGAAACTGTGGTCAAATTGCAGTGATCACATTAAAGCGATTGAAAACTTGACTGTTTGCAGGGGGTTTTCTTTTGTGTGTCTGAAGGATGGATGTCCTGTAGATTCACCCAGACCTCGGGTTTCCCCCTGGGGCTAAGGGATGTGTAGTCATTAAAATCATTAATCCCTGGGGTTTGCTGCCAGCTCTGCCCCAAGCCCTTGTGTCACTGTAAGACACGTGAAAGCACGACGCGAGCCACCTGCTATTTGCAAGGTAAAGATAAAAGTTTATTCTCTGACTCCAACTTTTATACTTTCCCAAAGGTGACATTGGATTGGAGAGTGAATGGGCCACCTCTCCAAAGACATTGGACAAACCACTAGTACATCAAGTTTCTCCACCCCCATAAAAGAATGTAAACAATATGTTGTTTACAGAAATTGTGTGGGAAAGTTCTCCAACAGAATGTAAACTCAGAAGGCTTTAGAAAATCTTAAGAATCAGGGTGACACCCTTGGTTTCCCCAGCCCTTCTCTCTGGCTGGTCACAAACCTCTGTTTCAGGTGGCAGCACTCATTAAAAAAGTTAAAAGTGTAAAAGGGTTAAAAAAAAAGATTAAAATGTCAAAATTTTTTAAAAAAGTTAAAAGTAGCCCCTGGCTTTGACAAGCAGCTCCTCCAGCTGCTTTGGATGGGCAAGTGGTGGACACTTGGCTTTGATTTGGGCTCGAGGAGCTGCTGTGGGCTTCAGCAGGATGCTGGGGTGCTCTGCCCATGCAGTTATTGCAGCACAGCCCCAGGCTGGTGGTCAGCTGGGAGAACATCTCTGGTGAGGAATAAAAGCAGTTAACTGCAGCCCAGGGAGGAGAACCCCAAACCCACCCCTGGGGTCCGGTTCTGGAAGCGTGCCGCTCACCTCCTGCTTGTGGGTTGGTTTGTGGGGTTCCTGGTGTCCCCTGTGCATTGCTGCTGGAAAGACACCCCAGGGTGAAACAGTGCTGGAAAGCAGCTGGCCATGGTTGGAGCACTTTTCCCTGTGGTAGGAAGTCAGATGATTTTAAGGCTGTGCCAATGCTGTGACCCCAGCGCTGGCGTGAGCAGCTCCAAACCCTTTTTCCCATCTCATGCCCAAAGAAATGCCAAAACACAAAATTGCTGAGAGCAGGCAATGCTCCTGCCCCAACCCTGGAATCACAAATACCCATGTGGAATGCATCCACCTTGCCCCAGGCATGGTGAGGCAGGGAAAGGGCTGGGTTTGGTTTAAAGTGCTGTTTCGAAATTACATTTTTGGAATCACAGCTGAATCCAACATCTTCCCACAGAAAAAGAGAACTCAGCTGAAACCACATTTTCCAAAAGGGATTTTTTTTAAATGACAAAAAAAAAAAAAAAAGAAATCAAGTTCAACCAGTGCAGTGCGTGGGAATGGGCAGAGGTAGCTGTTACTTAGCTACCTTTCCATGTCTGTTGAGGAGATCTGGGGACACTGCAGCACCACTGATTGGTAAAAGATTATTTTTAAATTTTGGGTTTTGGTCGGGTTTTTTTCAGCTCACTGGGAGAAACAATTTTGCGATTTTTGGAAACCACAGGTGGCAAAGCCTTTGATTTTAAAGAGATTTCTTTGCTGCAAGTTGGAATGGGGATGAAGAAATCAGGTTGAGATTTTCCCTGTGCTTCCAGCATCGAAGCCCTTCTTGCAGCACTTGTGGGCCTCCATGGTGCACTGGCTGGAAGGTGCAAATTACAGCTGCAGAGAATGTAAACCTCATACATAGAAGCACTTTTTTTTTCTTTTCTTTTTTTTTTGTTCATCTGTCTCCATATTTTCCCTATTCATCCTGACCCAGTCTTCCTCTCTGCTGCTGCCTCTGCCATCCTTGGGGAGTCCTGCTCCTGCTCTCCTGGCAGATAATTCATTGCTGGGCTCATGCCTGTGTTTAATCAGGTTTGTGCCCTCAGGGCATGAAGCAAAACCCCTCTGGGGCTTGTCCAGATCTAACCCTGGTGCTCGGGATGGTGCCACCAGTGACTCCCTCCCAGGAAGGACAGGGATGGTTTGGGGTGCTTTGGGGTGGGGAGGGTGTGAAACCTGGCCTCAGCCTCTTGCTTTTTAGCCTGCTCAAGCTGCATTTCCCTGGGCTGATTTATTGGAGGTTTTTTCTCCATGCTGTGCAGGCAGAGCCCTGTCTCACCACTGAGGGAGGGGAAGCCTTGACCAGGGATAGAAACCCTGAGTAAAGTGGCTGGAAACAGATTCTCCCTGCAGTGATGGGTTTCACTGAGATTTCTTAGGAAAGCAGCGTGCTCTCACAGGGATCCTGCTGTTGACTTTCCCAACTGTAACGGGAATTCACTCCAAACACTTGCTGCTATCCCAAAAAAAAAAAAAAATTAAAAAAAAAAAAATAAATTCCCTCTGCTATGGCATACAGCAGGGCTGTGTAACAGTATTAGTAGCAAAAGAGCAGACAGGAGAGAAGAGGAAATAATTACTGCCCAAAGGTCCCTTCATTTAAGGTCTGATGGGGTCCAAACTGATTCCCCCTCCCTCTTTCCCTGCTCAAGAGCCCTGCAGCCAGCTCTCCCCTCTCCCTGGGAGACTCAGGGGCTTTGCTCAGGGACAGGCAGGAGGGCAGCTGGCCCAGCTGGGGATGTGGCCCAGGTGGGCACGATTTTGCCATGGCCCAGGAGGCAAATTTAAGCAGCTCCAGGGAAGGTGGAAATTTGTTCTGGGGGTTTCTCTGCTCGTCAGAGCTACAGGAGGTTTTGTAGTCTTTCCTGACCAGGTTTCTAAAGCTGCCTGGGTGATGTGAAGAAAAGTCAAGCCCTCTGAAACAGCAGCCACCTTTTTCTTTTGAGTTGAGATTGGGATTTAAGGCCTTTTTAAGGGTGCTCAAAAATGGGTTTTTGTGGGTCTCAGATTCAGTCAAAGAGAGAAACATAAAGTTTCTAGCCAGGCAGAAGCCTGGGAAAAGCTAGAGAAAAATGTAAATAATTCTTTATCTCTCTTGTTGTTCACATCATTTATGGTTAAGTTCTATCATTGTGTGTCAAGCACTTTACACCAATGGTATAAGTTATTTTCACTTCAAAACCAATAAAGTTAGTCCTCACAAAGCTCTATATAAAAAAAGCAGTATATTTTAAATAAACCAAAGTTTTACTCTCACAACCTTCTAAGTCAAAGTCTTTTCATTCCCATCCTACCTTAACAGCAACAGGTTTTAGGCTGTGCTGGAGCCACACACTGCTCAAACTGTAGGTGTACTTTCTTCCTCTGTGGCTGACAGCCCATTGATGGTGGTAGCTCCAGGTCCTCCTGCCTGGCTGCTGCTCCCCTGGGGAACCTGTCCTGCCTGAGCAGGGCTTGCAGTCTGCTGGAGATTATCCCTGTGCCAGCCAGCAGCTCAGGCTGGTGGCTGCACCCCTGTGGAGTTTTCTCCCTGTCCTCTGCCCATGCAGAGCCTGTTCTCAGGTAGGACTGAAAGGTGCATAAATGAAATGTAGAGCTTTGGCTGACCAGGCTGGTGGCTCTGCTCTTGGCAGAGGAGAGGTGACATAGAACCCTCCCTGCAGTGAGCCTGGAGTGGGGTTTGCAATGCAGAAAAGGGGGGGAGCATTCAGTGCAGGATTCACCAGTTGTGAGCTCCCTGTGGCTCTTCATTCCCCCCTTGCTCCGTCCTGAATCACTTCAAATGCACACGCTTGCCTTGGGATTGATTGCTATCAGCAGCAGTAAATCACAATCACAGCAGCCAGTGGGGAGTTTTGGGTGCCAGTCAAAATGCAGCTGCTCAGAGTATTTATCTCTGGGAAGGCAGGGAACCTGGACACTGAACAATTAGATCAGCGTGGCTCTGTGAAGCTGCATTTGATTAAGAGAGTAACTGCAGTACAAAGTTATTGCTTGGTGTTGCTGTGCATTGCTAATAGCAGCCTGGCTTTACAGACAGAGAGGCTGGAGATGGGAGCACAAAACCCCTCTGTGCATGGCTCCCCAGGCAGCAGCAGGCTCCCAGCCTGTCCCTCCTGCTGATCAGGCACAGAAAGGAGAGAAGAGGTGGCCTTTGCAGCAGTGCAAGGGTGGCACAGATGTCCTGCCTTGTTTTCTCATGCCACAGGAGCTCCTGTGCAAATTCAAAGCCTGTAAGATGGGCACACCTGAGCCCCAGGCAGTCCCTGCAGTGTCCCAGGTGGGAATTCCCAGTTTGCCACTTAGGCTTGGCCTCAGCTCCAAGACAGCACCACTGAATCCACATCTCCAGGAGCAGAGCAGCCAGCTGCCCCTCTGCACCAGGCCTTCACAGATTTCTACTCTTCCCTATTTCTACTAGTCAGAATTCTACTATTCAGATAGAATAGCACTACAGAATCTACTTCACAGATTTCTACTATTCCCATTAAGGTGGGAATTAAGCATCCAATGCCCAGCTCTAAAATAGTCATGCAAGCACCCAGTCCTGCAAGAGCAGCCCCTTCTGGGCGCTTGGTGGTGTTTTGGGGAGGGTCTCTGCAGGGATCAGCAGACTGGTGTGAGTGTGAGGAGGAAGCTGGGTTAGGTTTAATTTGGGATCAGTGCACACCAGGGGCTTTCCCAGGGAAGATGATAAGCTTCAAGCACAGCTTTGCTCCAGACAATTCATTAATGTGCCCACACAGATTTTTTTTCCTTGAATCTCAAACCCAGGCTCTGCAAGGTTCAGATGGGCAGAACCAGGTTAACAAAAAAATGTTGAATGACCCTGGTGGGCCCCGCTGCCTCTCTCATCTCTGTTTTTCTCTTGGGAGCTGCTGTTTCTCTTTGCTCTGCTGAGCAGGTCTGTTGATTTTCCTTTCTGAGGAGGAAAGCCTGAGGTTCTCCAAGAGCCTGGCCATGGTTCCCTGCTCCCAGGGCAGCCCTTCTGTGGGCATGCAGGAGCCTGAGCTAAATATAAGCTGTGCAGGGGAAAACAGGGGGAGTTGGAGGAGGTTGAGCGAGAGGATCTGTTTATTTTCCCTCTGATCTCTCAGCCCTGTTATGTTTTATTGCTTTACAAACAGGAGGCCTGGAACGCTTCCTTCCCTCTTGTGCCAGTGCAAGGTCAGCTGGGTGCATAATTCCTGCACTTGAAGGAAAATATACCAAAAATACCAACTATTTACAGTAATGTTGTACGAGTGGCATGAAACTGGAACTCTATTTACTTTCTCCAGGCCAGGTTTTACTGTCAATGCCTAAATAAGCTATTTATATAAACAATTTCTATGTATTTTCTCAGCACCTGGATGCACTTCCACCCTGCTGATGAGTAACCTGTGGCAGAAGAGCAACTTTGATTGCAGAAAACCCCTCTGGAGGGTGCTTTAGGTGCAGTGGATCTCAAGGAAGGTGAGGCACCTCCAGCACATTTGTTCCTTTCTCTGCAGAAGGATGTGGTGCCCATAGCCTGGCAATGCTTCAAATGAAACCCATTTTGGGGTGCGTGGTGTTTGAGTAGCTCTGTCAGAGAACAAAGGGGCAGGACCAAGGAATGTAACAGAGATTCCTCATGCTGTAGAAAAGGCTAGTGTGAGGTAAGGCTTTAAGGAAGCAGACTAACTCAAAAAAATGTGTTCAAGTTTACTCAGCTCTTCCCATTCGTCAGAACATGCCCAAGTCCTCAGTGAGGTTCCAGCTCGGAACTGAGATCCTGGACTGAGTCATCAGCAAATGTAACTTGTGAGTAATTGCTGGAAGCAAATGTCAGCTTGGAAAATGGGCTTTATCTCTTCTCTGAAAGTTCTGGTTTATGGGAAAAGGCAGTGGTTTTCCTTTCATGCTCTGGCTTTCAGTTCCCTGCGTGGGTAAAAGCTCAGCCGCGCGTCGCTGCCGGCGTGGGGGAGTTTGGCACCCCAGGACACTGCTCATTGCTGCTTTCTGTCCTGCCCCTCAGCTTCTGCACTGCCCTCAGGCCTTGGGCAAATGGGACAAATGTCATCCAGCACAGGTGCATGTTGCTTGTACAGAAATGCTGCATTGTCAGACTGACACAGAAAAATCCCTGCCCGAACCTGGGGCCCTGCATCCTGCTGCTCTCCATCCCCTCTGCTCCTGGGTCCCTGTGAGCCCAGGACTTGGCCATGGCTTGAGGCCAAGGTCCAGCTGCCCAAACAGCCCTGCCCCAGCCCTGTCCCAAGGTTTCCTGGCAAACCCAGGGCTGACACTTCCCACCACTGGGATCCCCAACCTGTCTTTCCTGGATATTCTCATTTCTCCTCCAGATCTGGCTGAGATACAGGGTGACAGGCTAGAACTCGAGTGGAATCAAAATTGCATTTTAATTGTAAACATTTGTCCAGAAATTAATGTTTCTGAACTAATGTTTCTCTCCAACCAGTGTGTTCAGAAACAAATGACTTTCACTAATTGATTTTCCCCTGTATAACGGGAATTGTACACGTAGAAATTCAACCATGCATAATTGAAAATCCCCCTCTTTCAGCAGGTATCCACATCATCACTCAACTGGTGTGTGTGCTTGTCCTCTGGCAGATATCACCTAGGAGTCACATGGCTGGCTGGAGGGGGCTAATTTCTCAAATTTTTGTTCCTTGTGCTGGATTAAACATTGAAAATCACTATAAACAGGCTTCCATATTGAATAAATTTGCTCATAATCCCAAACATGTACAATGAGGGAATATTACTGATGTCTTCCTCCTTTGGTGTACTTTATAGCTCCACACCTCTGAGATCAGTAATGCCATTTGTCCCAGTATATAAACCAGTTTTGAGCAACTTCCAGGAGCCTTTCAGCAGCTGGTGCAGTGAAGGCAGAAGGGACTGGGCTCTGAAGCCTTTGGCTCTGCTGTGCCAAGCCAAAGCTGCCCCAGGACCCTCGCAGGGAGCTGAGAGCCCGGGGAGAGGGAGCAGAGGGGAGAAGTGAGTGTAAAATCAGTTGTGAGAGTGCAAGGCTGTGATTCACTGCTTCTCTCAAGGGGCAGGGGAGATCTTGCCCTGCTGCAAACCAGCTCCTGAGGTGACAGCAGATCTCAGTCACTCCAGGAGGGTGAGGAGCAAGTCCTGCTCGCAGCTGGGTGTGTAAATGGGTGTTTTAGGGGAGCTGTGGGGTCAGTGTGATGCTATTAATCAAGTTTGCCTGCTCCAGTAACACCCACAATGGGTCCCAGCAGTGCTTTACAGGAGCACCCTGGGGTGCTTTGACCTCTGGTACCATCAGCCTTAACAGGCAAAACTCATCAAGGTTTGTTCAAAAGTAATTTTGCACCATGGCGTCGGTTGAGGAGTAGATAATCAGGTTTTATTTATTGATTTGTTTGTTAATAAAGCTGTATAACAAAGGATTTAATCATTCCAGTGGTATTGAATGTAATGGGCTTGCAATAATTAATGCCACCACTAATGGAGGATTGGAGTTTTGCCTTAATTATATCATTAAGACACATTTCATGCATTTAATTGTTTCTGTAAAATGACAGCCAACCTCTCCTGCCTCATATTTCCCATTTCCAGATTCAATTACTTCCCATGCAAGGGCAACCTGCTAGTAATGGCCTCTCACAGTTTTTGCTTTCCAGGGGAAATCAAGTGGGTTTTGGTTAGATATGCCAATACTTTTCAGGTTAGCAAAGCTTTTACGTGTTGTTTGTCAATGTTAGTGATGAACAGATGCACTGAACTCTCCCTTCCTCCTTGCTGGCCTGGATTTAATGAAAAATAGGTGTGGGGGAAGGGGAAAAATGTGTCAAGACAGAACAAGCAGGTTAAAAATCAGTCCCAGGCTTTATCACATGCCCTGCTGCACCTGTGGGAGGTTAAGTTTGGGTAAAACACACCATGTCTGATCCAAAATCAGGACTCTTGGAATCAGCAACTGCAGCCTCTCGGGGATGATGCTGTGATCCTTCTCGTGGGACACCACCCGTCAGGAGGCTCAGGGCTCCTTGCAAAGCTCCCTGCTTGTTCTTTAGAAATAAGTTTGTGTCTGTAAGGCCAGAATCAGTCACCCAGCAAGCCCAGGCTGCTGAAGAGGCTTCTCAGAGATGTGTGAATTCAGTGAGGTCCATTGTGCTCCAAAGCAGGGCCCAGAGCCCTGGCATGGTGATGCACATGGCTTTGTTTGGGATGAGTAAATACAGTTTTCACTGGACAGGAATTTATAGTCATGTCTGCAGCTCCCAGCTGCTCAGGGGGGTGGGAGTGGTGTGTTTCTCTAGTTTGTGCCTTCTCTGACTGCAGCTCTTTCCCAAATCTGTAATCATTGCTGCATAACTACATAAAGGCAAAAATCAGGGTGAGGATGGTAGGAAATGGGACTCTCTGCTGCAATACAGAAAATATTAAGTTGCCTTGAGGGTCATCACTGCTGGATTTTGGACCATCTGAGATAAGCCAAAACCTCCCCAAATGCCATCCAGGTGGCTTTTTGCAAGGCAAAGCCAGCAGGCCACAGCTGGAATGTCACAAAAAGCAGGTAAAGCAAGTGGGGGAATGCAAGTGGATTGTGCAGACAGCAGGGTGGGAGCTCCATGCCAGGGAGCAGACTCAGCAACTGGTGAATACTTTAAAAGCCTTTCCAAATTGTTCCTGCAGCACTGACTGTGGGAAGCATTTGGGAGCAGGCTTTTATTGTAAACACAGGTGAACCCAATGGGAAGAAATGACAATGTCTGACTCAATTCAGAAGGCTGAATGATTTCTTTATTATAACTCTGCTAAAATACATTAATATGCTATATAAAAGGAGGATACTAAAACTGCATACTGCTTTCTCTGACTCTAACTCTAACACAACTCGTGACCCTCTCTGAGAACCCAGCCCAAGGTGGGTTGCATTGGCCACCAGGCTCAAACAATCCTCACCAGAATCCAACCAAGCACTCACTCCAGGTAAACAATTCTCCAAACACATTCCACATGGGAAAAACAAGGAGCAGAAATAGAAATTTTCTCTTTCATTTCTCTCTGTGCACCTCTATGAAAAATCTTGAGAGGGAGAGAAATGTGCTTGCCACAGGCTTTTGCTGCCAGACTGTGACCACGCTCCTTGACCTCAGTTCAGTTCTCTATTGGAGCCCAGGGGGAATGAAGTCAACTGTGCTTTCCCTCTCCTTCCTTCCCATCCTTTCTTGCTTGGTGTATGAAGGAGCTGAAGCTGGCCAAGGCACAAATCCCACCCAGCCCTTGCTGGTTTTTGCCCTGGGGGATCTGCAGGAGAGGTGGAGGAGCCCCGTGGGCTGTGCAGACACAGAGGGGGATCCCCCACCAGGAACGTCCTGCTGGGTGTGCTGCACATCTGCTTTGCCACTGGCCTGCTGGGAACCTTGAGCAAGAAGCTTCACCTGTCTCTCACCTGTCCTAAAAGTGATGGGGGGCATTCAGGCACCACGTCCTGGTTGCATAAAGCCCACTGGGGAAAATCACTGAGACACCAGATACAAAAAAAATCCAGATAAGAGGTGTGAGAAGCACTGATTTCCACTGTACAAAGCAGTGCAATACCATCTCACATCTTTCTACAAGGAAACTGAATTTCCAGTTCAATTTTGCGTATAGATTCTGTGGCTGGAGTGTTTCATCAATAGATACCTTCCCTTCCCAGCCCCCTGTGATTGTTAGTAACAAATTTATGTTGTGTTTCATTTCAGGTTGTCCAACAAAACTGAGCACCATTAATTGTCATTCTTGGAATAAACCAGCAACATAATTTATCAATGTGGCAATAACAGTAATGTTTGTATTTCCCAGTGTTGAAACACTTGGATTGGAGATGACAGCATTATAATTGAAAATAATGGTAATTATCTGTCTGCAAACCTGTTTTGTTGCTACGCTCAATATCTTCTTTGAAACCAGTCATGAACAGAAGTCACCACAAGCAACAATAAACTAAAAAGTAATTTTCCTAGAGACTGGTGCACTGCATCTGTTGTGTGGGAAATAACTCTCCTTTTTCTTTTGTTTAGGATTCCAAAATGGTCTGTGGATAGAGAATTTCAAATCAATACCATCCGGAAAAATCAACTGCTTCTATTTAGCCGAATTTGAAATGTTATATGGTAATATGAGTGTTTTGAATATATGGATATATATGTATGTACACCTTGAGATCATCCATATGTAAACAAGACACCTGCTGTATCAAGATGAAGAAGGAAACTTCAGCATAATTCTTCATGCTTTCCTAGTGAAAATTGCCAAATACATGTTGTGAAGTGTGGGCAACATATTGAGTTGGGTATGAGCTGAGCAGTGCCTGAGCCCAAGGAGCAGCATTTCCTCCTGGCATCAGGGCCCTGGGCAGGGGCTCAGACAGGTCTCACCCAGCCCCAGCAAATTTTGGTTGGAGCAGGCTTAAATTTGAATACTAAAATATATTTAAACTCATTTCCTGGAAAATACTGTTCCAGGGCAGGGCAGGGATGCTTTGGGCTGTGTTTTGTGCACATTCCCTTTTTTATTGCTGGTTCCAAGCAGTAATCCCACTTTTGCATTGCCAGCTGAGACACCAAACCCTGCTCCAGCTGGACAGGGGAGCCACGGAGCAGCACCTCTGCAGAGCATCACCCGTGCAAGCAAGAACCAAATGAGAATTTTGGACCCTTCCAGTGTGGATTTGGGGCAGGAGGAGACAGGCAAGAGCTCTGAAGGTGACAGCCCACAGCTGCACCCGGGGAGGGACACTGGGTGTCAGGGTGGGGTCCATGCAGCCATTTACCACCTTCTCCTTGGATCCTCATTTCACTGGGAGCTATTGAATCATTCCCTTGTGAACTAGTTTCTGTTGTCCTTATTAACCAAGGATTGATTAATTATTAATTAAGTAACTCAGGCTACTTATTAATTCAACTTGTTAATTAAGTATAGGATACTAATGAGGCAGCTTGTTAATTGAGTTGTCAGGGGGAAGTGGAGGAGTTTTTTTCTGCCCAGTTCCTGTAGCAGAGCCAGAAATGTGGCTCCGTGTGGGGACATTGGTCATGGGAGCTTCCTGAGTGGGGTCAGGCAGTCACAGCTTGGGAGATCTTTATTTACATTTATTCCTTTCTATTGTCAGCCCAAAACAACCTTTCAAGAAGAGACTCCAGGACTTGCAGCCCAATTGTGGGAATCCAGGGCATCCCTCTGGCTGCCCTGGGACCCTGGCGGGGTCAGAACCCCGCTGGACAGAGCCCCCAGAGACACTGGCTGTGATCTCTGTCCATGCAAAAGAGTTTTCAGTCTTACAGGATGAATCACAAGCTCTGACTGTTTGATATAAGTCATAATTAAGTGTGGCATGGGTGCAAAAGTAAAATTTTAGGATTCTAGATGAGGGGTCCAAAGGGGACAAGATGGAGGAAATTGGGTATGCCTTGTCCTTTTTCTCCTTCTTCATGCCCTCCATGTGTCACTGGGGTGTTGGCATTTTTCTGTTGGCTCAGGCTGGGGACACACTGTCCAACGTAGGTGACAGATATTGGCACGTTCTTGTAAATCCAGCCCAGGGAGTTTCTGGTATTTAATGTTTGTCACATCCCACTGAGGGCAGAGCCCCACACGCTGCCCTGCAGGACAGAGCTGGGCAGGGCAGCAGAACATGTGAGAGATCAACAGAATAAACAACCTGGAAACCAGCACAGACCAATTATGGCTTCTGCTTTGGCAGGGGGGCTGAAAGAGACTTTCTACAATCTCAGGATCATCAGTAGCACAAATTCCAACACCCAATATTTCAGTGCTATGGGCAGGACCAAGTGGGGTAGGCATGGACATGACCTGGAGCTGTGGGGATGATGGACAGCAGTGGCTGCCTGCTTTCCTCGCTCTTAATGAGATGCACAAATGGGAATTTTGCTCCTTGAAATGCCTTTAGGCTAAGACAAGAAAGCTCTGCAATCTACAGACAACAAGAGCAGGAGCTGAGGAGCTCCAGAGCCTTTGCAGGGAGTGAGAGCCACACTGGATTACCCTGGGTCTGGCCCAGCCCTGCTCTTTGGTTTGCAGGATCAGGCCAGGATCCATGAGGATGGAGCTGCTGTGAGGACAAACTCCTGCAGCCCCCACAGCATCTCCCTCTGCATTAGTGCCAGGTGGTCAGAACTGGGATGCTGATTTCAGGATGTTTGCTCTGGAAAGTTTGCTGATGTGCCATTTCTTGTTGCCAGCAAGGCTCCAGTATCAGTGGTTTGTTCCACTGCAAATGCCATTCCCCAGGCGAGCTGAAAATAAAACCATTTCTAATCACTTCTGAAAGTTTCTGAAAAGAACTGGGGGAGGGGGAGAGCTAATGAGGAAAACACACCGCTTTAGAAACAGGAGAGCATTCCCTGAAGTCAACAGAATAAAAAAAAATTCTTTTTGAATATTCATTTCTACTGAGATTTTCTATCGCTATAATTAATTTGTCACAAATACCCTGACAAAGCAGTTCTGGTGGAGTGATGAAGGCTACAGGCAGAGGTTTACTTAGCCTCTTTTGAAGGAAAATAACTAGCTATCAAATAACTTTAAACTCCTAAAGCTTTTCTGGCTTGATCCTGCTTTCATTAAAGAATGCCACTTGGCTTTGAAGACATTTAAAGCTTTTGAAAAATTGTTATATGGATTTATTTTTGGGTTATTCAGTCCCCTTCTGGTGCATTGGTGTATTATTCACTTTGAGAGGCGTTAGCTATTTGTTTTCTCTTCATGGAGAGGGACACAACAAAGCCTTTAAAGCACCCATGGAGCCATTCAGGCTCAGCTCTGCTGGTTTCCCTTTCCTTCCTGCCCTAACTCGGGATCCTCTGCACCTTTACCCAAAATAAAAGATTTCTGACAGCAGCCCAAGAGCAAATCAATGCTGAATGTCTTGAATGTACAGACTCTGCCTCCCCAGGCTGGATCAGGATCCCTGCTGGGTCAGTGTGGAGAATTAAAGTTCCTCTTTTTTCTTTCTACCCCAAATTTCTGCACAATGACAGGACATCCTTGCAGGACCCAGCAACTGACTCAAAGCAGCAGAAATATTTGTGTGATGGGAGAAGGATGAGGCCTGACTCTGTAATCATTCCTCACCCCAAGGAGCACCTGTTCAATCAGATTGCTCATGTAAGGAAACTTTCATTGACATGAGTAATCATGGCAGATTCTGGCCCTGAGTTATTACATGAAACCATCTCAGGCTCAGGAGAAAGCTGCATGACTCAGACCTAGCTTTAAAAAATAAAAGTTTTAAATCCCAAGTTAGGATGTGCCATTTGGCTCCTGCTGAAGTTGGTCTAAAAAGGCAGCACTGAATAATAAAAAAGATCAAGCTTTTGATGTTAAATTGCATGTTCAAGCATAAAATCCAGCCTTGATGATGAAGCTTAGCCTGGCTTATTTCACTCGGGCAAAGACACTAAACAAGAGCCTTACACTTTTTCTCATTTAGAGGAAATGTCTGTGCATTAAAAAAAAAAAATAAAAAGAAAAAAATATTTGACAGATAAGTAATTAGGAAACATTTGGCCAAACCGAAGGCAACAGAAGTGATTCCAATCAGAGGTGGTTCAGTGAAAGCTTTTCATCTCGACTCCAACAGAAACAGCAAATTTAGCACTTAAAAAAGTATATAAAATTCCAGCTTCTGATGAAGTGTTAAAAAATGAGTGAGTGAGAAGTGCAGAGACATCCACCCGGCCCAGGGCTGTGAGGAGGAAGAGGAGGAGGAGGAAGAGCCCTGGCTGTGGCAGGATGAGGTGTGTGCCAGGGGCTGGGAGGCAGGTCCAGCCTGGTCCTGCTCTGCCCACCCCAGCCCCCAGCAGGGCACCAACAGCTCCTGGGCTTTGCTCCACAAGCCTGTCCCCACCACAGACAGCTGCAATACCTTCCAGCTGGGGTGGAATGATTGTTGAGTAAGGAAATACGTGCTCTGTAACCTCACCGCAAAAAACCTCTGTAAAGCACGAACAGGAAGTGTACAATAAATTCCTTTCCAAATTAATTGCTATTATTCTGATTAAAACACATTATCATATAAATATTTGATTAAGAATGTGATTAAATCTTTCTTGCTCATGAACTGTGACAACTTTAAAGTCTAACCTTTTATAGCTTGGCATCACATCATTATTTTTCTCATTAGCTACGTTTAATAATTCGATCTCATAATATGCTTTGCCATTTGGAACCTTCCTTTGTGTGCCAAGTTCAAATCAATGCTGTTAGTTATTTGTGCCACTGCAGATAATTAAACAAAAATTAACAGCAATTTCACCCTGCAGTCTGGCTGTGGGTAGAGGAGTGTTTGAGAAGGCACAAGTCAAAGGGGTTCTTCTGCCATCGTGGTGGTGCAAAGCTGGCCAGGAGCAGTGTGGGAAGGTGGAGGTATCTCCTGGAGGCTCCAGTAATTCAGAAAGTCCCTTTCCACCAGGTCAAGCCTCTGGGCATCACAAACAGAATGAGCAAGCTTGCTGTGGACTCTCACAAATGATGTGACAGGGTGAAGTGGGGAGCAGTTGGGTCTTGGCTGTGTGGGGAGGAGAACAGAGGAGCTCTAATGAGGCTCAAGGTGTCCCACTGAGCAGAGCAGTGTCCCCTCCCCCAGGACACACATCCCTGGCACTCAGGTGCTGCCCTGGCTCCTTGCCCTGGCTCTGGGCTGTTCCTCTGGGGAGCTCAGTGTGCTGCAGCCCTGTCCCTCAGCAGGATCAGGCCCTTGCAGGCTGTTTGGATGCCTCTGTCTCTCCAGCTCACTGCAAACACCAGAGCCCACTTTCCCAATTTAAACCACACACAAAAGCTTGCCTTACATGGTCACTGATGCTATTTTTAGGTCCGCCAATTAATCCAGCTCCGTTTGAGCTGGATTAGAGATCACATACCCCCTTAATTATAGGTGTATAAACTCCAGACTGGCAGCTGTTTTGACATTCTCAGCTGGGAAATTTGCCCTAAACAGCCGTCCCCTCCCTGGTGTGGCAGGATTGAGGCCCGGGGCTCTGCCTTCGTGCCCATCTGCTGCCGTGGCACCGCGCCTGCTCCGGCGCTTGGATGCCTGCCCTGGCACACAGGTGCCAGGCAGCAGCGAGCTCCAACCCATGGGCAGCCTCCCTCTTTCTTATTTTCCTTTTTTTCTTTATCTTTTTTTATTCCTTCCCCCCCCTCTGTAGGAAATTCTCCCGGCTGCCCGGGGTTTTTCTTTCCGCTGAGGACATCTGCCAGGAACGAGAAGGAGCCAGTGCCAACACGCTTCCACGGTGGGGTCTCCACGGGGGGCTGCTGGATGTGCCTGCCCCACACGATGGGCAATGGGGGCAGCTCCTGGCACGGCCAGAATGGAGCCTTTCTGTGGGGGTGCTGGCCTGGCACGGCTTGAGCTCCCACACCCAGCAGAGCCCACGAGGGGCTGCCCATGGCACTGCTCTGTGCCCATGGTACTGCTCTGTGCCCATGGCACTGCTCTGTGCCCATGGCACTCTCTGTGTCCATGGCACTGCTCTGTGCCCATGGCACTGCCCTGTGCCCATGGTACTGCTCTGTGCCCATGGCACTGCTCTGTGCCCATGACACTGCTCTGTGCTGCCCATGGCACTGCTCTGTGCCCGTGGCACTGCTCTGTGCTGCCCATGACACTGCTCTGTTCCCATGACACTGCTCTGTGCCCATGGCACTGCTCTGTGCCCATGGCACTGCTCTGTGCCCATGGCACTCTCTGTGCCCATGACACTGCTCTGTGCCCATGGCACTCTCTGTTCCCATGACACTGCTCTGTGCCCATGGCACTCTCTGTGCCCATGACACTGCTCTGTGCCCATGGCATTGCTCTGTGCCCATGACACTGCTCTGTGCCCATGGCATTGCTCTGTGCCCATGGCATTGCTCTGTGTCCATGGCATTGCTCTGTGCCCATGACACTGCTCTGTGCCCATGGCACTCTCTGTGTCCATGGCATTGCTCTGTGCTCATGGCACTGCTCTGTGCTGCCCATGTCACTCTCTGTGCCCATGGCCTGTGTGGGGCTGCTGTGCATCTCAAACCATGCAGGGCACACAAGCAGTTTTGGACATCATGGGTGACCCCACAGCTGCTGCTCTGCTGCTCCAAGGGTGCCACATTGCCCCTCTCCCTGCCTGGGCTTCTCCCTGGGGACAGAGACACCAAAACAAGGAGCTGCCTTTTCTATTTTCATATGGGTAGGGGAGATTTTTAAGCTGGACATCCATAGAATTGCCCATTTCTAACCCCGCAGTGCTGCTGACTGGTGGCTTTGTGGCAGGAGCCCACTGACAACTAAAGCAAAGGGGAAACTTCAGAGAGAGTTCCATGGGAACCCTTCCTGGGACGGGGCTGTACCCAGCCCAGAAGCAGGAGCTGTCACTGCAGACCACCGTGTGGCACCTCCAAAGGCCCCACGTGTGGGGCAGGGCAGGGCTGGAGGCTCAGACCCTGCTGTCACCCCAGTCCCAGCCAGGGTGCAGCTGCCAGGGCACCGCTGCTGATCGTGGCTGTGGCCAGGGCAGGGAATGTCCCGGGCTGAGCCATCCCTGAGCAGTGCCACAATGCCCCAGCAGCCCAGGGACAGTGCCACCCCTGTGCGAGGGTCCCCAGGGCTCCTGCTCCAGCTCCCCGTGGCTTTCATGCCCAGTGGCCATCTTAGTTCTTTTCTTTCCTGGGAGACGGAGGCTGGACAAGAACTGCCATGAATGCTGTTTGATCCCAACAAATACTTTTTTGTTCCAGTGTGACACCAAATGTTTTTGAGGCTGGTGAACAAAGCACACTCTCCTCCTCGCTGCCTGGCAGTGTCAGCAGCACCAGCACAGGACAGTCCTTTGTCCCTTTTCTGGGACTCTCACTGCACCTCTTGGATCACATTTAATCCTGTATTTCTGTTGAAGCCTGGCACACAGCATCTCGTGGGACAGCTCGACGAGCAGGCACAGCTCCCCAAGGGGATTTCCATTGAAGCTGCAGCCACACACATTTACTCCTCCTGTCTCCACTGCCCAGTGGGAAAGGAGCCGTGTTAGTGCTGCCCTCGGAGAGGCTCAGTGCTCTGTTCTGTGTCTGGCTGCTGCCTTCCAGCAAAGGTCTCCCCTGGCTCCAGGGCTCAGTGAGGAGCCCCCCTGCTGCAGGGCTATTTGAGGGGTGGTTTGGGAAGCCACAGGCTAGGGTGAGTGGTGAGGGTGGGATGAGCTCATTTCCCAAGTCAGCTCTGCAGCTGCCTAGGACAGGCCAGCTCTCCCAGCTGGCAGTGACATCCCAGGGGTGTCAGAGGAGCCCTGGGACACTCTGGGGCCCAAGCAGGAGGCACAGGGACAGGCACACACTGCTGCCAGCTCCTGCTGCTCAGCAGAGAGCTGGAAAGGAAACGTGAGTGTTCCCTGAGCTTTGCTCCTGCTGGTCTGACCATCAATGCCCAGGCAGGGCATCAGTCCCACCTGTGTCTTTACAGAGCTTTTAAAGCTGTTTCTCTGTTTCTTTAAAGAACACCTGTCTGACAGAGGCCAAGAAGGGGAAAGTGGGGATACCTGCTTTTTTTGTGGGCTTTGGGAACTCATAAAAGCTTTGGTGGAGTTCTGGGGAAAGGTTTTAAGCTGTTCTAATCCAAACCTCTAGCTCTGAGATGCAGGGGCTGCTTCCTTCCCCTGCATTGCTGCAACTCTTTGGTGAGTACCAGGCTTTTGTTGCCACTGGCAGTGGAGCAAGGTTGCAGGAAGGTTGGAGCAGGAAGGTTTCTGTCTGACAGAGGCTTCCAGAGTGACTCACAGGGCAGCAATTCTGCCCATCCTCATCCCATTTCCAGGACATACCTGTGGTGGATTCCTGAGGCACCAAAACCCCAGAGAGAGCATTGTGAGATATCACTGTGAATCACCCCAGGGTGTGAGGGGTTGTCTGAGTGTCCCTGTCCCCACGCCCAGGGCTGGACCACCTGTAGAACAGCTCTGCCAGCTGAGAATTGAGCAATGGGGCAACAAACCAGAGGCTCAAGTCTTCCTGCTCCTTCATCCATCCTTTAGCACAGCCACAGCTGCTCCATGCTAATAATGAGAAAACCAAGTGGGGGAAGTGAATTTACAGATCTCTTCAGGGGGAACTGTACAAAGAAATAAAACTTAATCTCATCATGGTGACCAGCACCAGCCAGTCTTGATCAGGTCCAGCCACTGGGATAGGAGGTCTTGGATGCTGCTCACTGCACTCAGAGCCATCCAAATTCCTCTTGTCCACTGCCAACAGAGTGGAGAAGCACTCTGTGAGGTGAGGGAGGCTCAGCCAGCCCACTCTGATACCTTCAAGTTCTCTCAGTAGCCAG
The DNA here is from genome assembly GCF_050655825.1 of Lonchura striata. Lineage (NCBI taxonomy): Eukaryota > Metazoa > Chordata > Aves > Passeriformes > Estrildidae > Lonchura > Lonchura striata. The sequence goes on from NC_140722.1 coordinate 12,962,748, forward strand.
CAGGAGCCACAATTAACGTCTGCTGCAATTTCTTCATTATCATAATGACAGTGCTCCACAAAATATATGGGAGGCATTGACGGTGACGCCCAGATGCTGGAACCATACGATGCCACATGGAAAATCATGGCCTGGTATAAAAACCCAGCTTTTATATGGTACAGCTGCCTCTACATAATGCCCTGGTAATTCATCAGTGGATGGCATCTGGTTCTTGCCTGTCATTCTTCGACTTCCAGACAAACATAATCTCAAGTGTCTTAATAATAACACAGACCTGCCAGACAGGGGAGGAGGGAGGATGGAAAGGGGCTGGGGAGAAAAATTGCTCCTTTTGTGCTGTTCTAGCCAAATTAGAGGGGAAAACCAGAAAAAGGGGAAGCCTGGCAGGGGACTGGGAGTGCTGGCCGGGGGGGGGTGCTGGGGTGGCACCACAAGTCCTGGAGGAATCTGCATGAGGGTAGCTTGCAGGAGCCATTGCTTTGGTATCCAGGTCTGGAAGGGCTTCCAGGCATCTGCTCTTCCTGGGGCAAATTTCCCTGGGTCGGTTTAAAGGAAACCATTTGGCTGAGGGTGAAATTTGAGTGTGCACAGTGGAGGTGCAGGGTGACACAGAGCAGAGCTCAGCCTGCAGCCTGGAGCTGCACAGGGTGGAGGGACAATTCTGGGTCCTGCAGCGGCTCCATGGCAAAAGGTGTTAAAAAGGGTTGGAGATGGGACCTTTGCCTTTGGAGCTCTTCAGCCATGCTGCTGGATCCTGCAAAGCTGTGCCAGTGCCAGGCTGCCCTGGTGTCCCTGTCACAGAGAGCTCTCCTGGCACTTCCTTCCCACTCCCTGGAACTCACGGAGTGCCTGGGCCGTGACACCCACAGCAATTTTGGGGTGCCTGAGGGTGGGCAGCCCAGTCCTGGTGTGCTGGGAGTGCAAGGAGCCAAACCTTTACAGTCTGTCACAAGTCTGGGAACATGGAATATCTGCATATCCAACACATCACTGCCCCATGGGTGTGTGTGTTAACCTCCTGGTGCACCTCCCGTGGGAGTCGGGGGAAATTCCCGAGGTAGGAGTGAGCCCCGTGTGTGAGTGACTCTGCAAATCTGTACCTGGGTTACACAGGTGTGACTCACTGACACTGGGGTAGAGCAGCACCCAGAGCTGGCACGGTGCTGGCACGGTGGTGACACGGTGGTGGCACAGCCCCTGCCCACCCACAACGCACTCTGGGCCCCCGCGGGAGCTGTGGGATGTGAGATGGGGGATGTGGGATGAGGGATGCAGAATGTGGGATATGGGATGCAGAATGTACGATGTAGGATGCAGGATGTGGGATATGGGATGCAGAATGTGGGATATGGGATGCAGGATGCAGAATGTGGGATGTAGGATGCAGGATGTGGGATATGGGATGCAGAATGTACGATGTGGGATGCAGAATGTACTATGTAGGATGCAGGATGTGGGATATGGGATGCAGAATGTGGGATATGGGATGTAGGATGCAGAATGTGGGATATGGGATGCAGGATGTGGGATGTGTGATGTAGGATGCAGAATGTGGGATGTAGGATGCAGGATGTGGGATATGGGATGCAGAATGTGGGATATGGGATGGGCAATGTAGGATATGGAATGTGGCATGTAGGATGGGGGATGCAGGATGTGGGATGCAGGATATAGGATGCGGGATGCGGGATGCGGGATGCGGGATGCGGGATGCGGATGCGGGATGCGGGATGCGGGATGCGGATGCGGGATGCGGGATGCGGGATGCGGGATGCAGGCCGGGGCCGGGGCAGGCTGCCTGCTGCCACCACGAGATGGCGAGCGAAGGAGCCTCTCGGCAGGGCTGTCCCAGGGAAAGGGGCTCGGCTCCCGGACGCACGGGATGGCTCAGCCCGGCTTCCCGGGGCCAGGGAAGACAGGAGGGCGGAGAGCCGGGCTGGGCGAGAACAAGGATGCTTGAAGCTTTCCAAGCAGGATTCGGGAGAGCGTGGCAGCACGGCCCGCGGCTGTCCTAGCCCCTGACTACCCCATTTTCTGACCTCTCCAAGGGAAGGGTGGCTCCATCCCCTCTGCTCTCAGGATGACCCACTGCAGCTGGGGGCAGTGGGGCAGAGCCAGGCAGGGGGGGGGTGAATGGCAAACGGGGGCACTGGAGGGTGGGCAGCCCTGAGATGAGGAGCAGGGGCAGGAGCTCTGGCTGGGATTTACACGGGGAGCAGGAGGAAGGATTTTCCTGGCCCTGATGGAGAGTGCTGCTGGATGGAGGTGGGTGCTGGGGCTGTCTCTGCCTGGGGATGGGGAGGCTCTGAGTGAGCCCCTGGGGATGATGAGGGGGATGATGGAGACCAGCAGGGCTGAAGTCTTGCTCATCTGATTATTTTCTGTGACTCCTTCCTGCCCTGTCCTCTGCTCCTCTGCATGCACACAGGTTTGGGCTGCGGGGCTCCTGTTCCTGCCTGGGTTTGACCTGGGTTTGGCAGGAGGGTTTGGGCCATCCCTGAGAGTGGTTCCCATCTGCCCCTGTCTGCGAAAGGGTCAGCAAAGCTACTTCCCCTGGATATTTCTGCTGGAAGAGTTTCTTGTGGGAGCCAGCTCAGAGCTCTAGGGGGAGAGATGTCTGCAGGAACTAAAAGGGGTTTTTGTTAAATTTGTGCACACAGAAATTGTATGTGAGCTCTGGGAGCACCTCCCAGTGCTGGGGATGGGTGGCCCTGGCACAGCTGCCATTCAGCAGGGTCTGGCTGCTCTGTGAGCCCCAGAGCCAAGCCTGGGGCACCTGGGTGGGCAGCAGAGTCCCCCTACCCTGCAGCAGCACAGCACTTACATTGCTGCTCTATTGAGACAAATGAGGGTGGTTATGAGATCCACTTTGTGGAGGGGATTGGTGCCCCAAAACACACAGCCAGTGCCCCCCCTAGGGCACCCTGACCAGCAGACTCATTTTCACAATTTGTGTCCAGAGTATCTTGTTTTTTTTTTTTTTTCTTTTTTTGGTGCTTTTTTTTTTTTTTTTTTTTTTTATGTACAGAATTTCTGGTTGGTTTGTCCTTTTAAGATAGGAGTAGACAGACGTGTTATTTTGCCCTGCTTTCTCTGTTTGTACAGTAAGAGATAAGTCCCATGTTATGTAAACAACCAGACAATTTGTGCTGAATTGGATCTGTTGGTACTAACTGGGACAGCTTTATCTTGGGAGGGTGCCTGGGTGGGAGGAGATCCCTGGCTGGAATGGGTGCAGATGATTCCAATTTCACCTGGGAAGTCTTTTCAGGCTTGCATCAACCTCTTGGGCAGGAATCCCGAGGTGAGGCACCTCTCTGCCATGTCCCGTGAGGTTGCTGGGGTCAGACAGGGATTTGGGAAGGGCTCCAACGCACGGGCAAGGCAGGGCAGCTGAGCCCCAGGAACAGCTCTGGTGCTGTGCCGGGGGAGCTCTGCCTCCTGGGAAGGAGTTTAGGCTTCTGCAGCCTGTGCCAAGAGCAGGTCTGTGGCCTGGGATGCTGAAGTCCCAGCAGTGTGGTCCCTCCTGGACGGCTGCACGCTCGTGTGTTCACAGGGGGGCTTCTGGCACACGTGGAACTTGTCTTCAGTGGTTACCTGAAACACCCTCTGAAACAAGATGTACCTGTAAAACAAACAAAGCAGCTACGGATCTCCCAAACCCTGTTTGCTTTCAGGCAGAGCTGAGATCAAGTGACCCAAGCCAGCCTGCCCTGTGCCAGTGCAGTGTCTGTCCTGGCTGGGTGGGCACCCAGCTCCAGTGAAGGGGCTTTGTGCTGCTTTTGCCTCAGCTGCTGGCCTGGAGGGTGTTTTATTCTCTGCTGGAGGCACAGATCTCCTTGCAGCCTTTTGAAATCCTGCACGGTCCTGCTGCTGCCTGGTGCAGGCTGAGCTAGAGCAGAGCTGGACAGAGCTAAAAAATAAAGCAGGGATTTATTCAAAGGATCTCCTGCATGGATCCACCTTGGGCAGCACCAGAGCCCAGCCAGGGCTGCACCCAAATGAACCAAAATGGCACAAAATGAACTCAAATGACCCAAAATGATCCCAAAATGCACGAGCGCTCCCGGGGCTCTCCCTGGGATCAGTTCTGCTCCATTGGCACCTTGGAGTTCATTGTCCCATTCCAGCTCCAGCCCATCAGTCCCACCCTGCTTGTTTTTCTCTCTCCAGCCCACGCTGTTTGTGCTCCTGGGCTGAGGTTTGGATCATTTGTCCTTGGTGCCCAGCTGGAGCAGGAATTGTTTTGTCTCCTGCTCTGTGAAGAGAGCTCAGCATCCCTAATATGAAGCTCAGAATTACACACTAAAGCAGCACAGAATGTGAAAAATAGAAAAGCTAAACCTGAGGCATCATTTCAGCACCAAACACACCTGGGGCAGTGTGTGCAGTGTTTGGGTCAGGTCTCCTTTGGGGCTGCACTCCCCAAGTTCTCAGCACACAGGCAGCAATCCTGGGAAAGGTCTGATGTACTAGGAAGTGTTCCCCATTGTCAGTGTGTGGACTAAGAAGTGCTTGCAGGCTGTGCTTGCATTTCTTTCCACCCAAGAAACTTTCAGCTGGGCTGCCTGTCCCTGCTCACCACAGCCTGAGCCAGCCCTGCCCTTTCTCTCCTCCCTGGCCCCTCCAAAGCCAGGCCACCACTAAAATCAGCTGGTTTTGCTCTTGGGGCAGTGGGAGCTCATGAGCCTGGGGTGCTGCTGGATGCTTTGCACCTCCACCCTTGCCAGGATTGCTCTGCAGCCCCTCCTCACACAGCAAAGCCCCCCAGGCCAGCACAACCCCTCTGCTTTCTGCAAAACTGGCACAGCCTGCCCTGGCTGAACACAGAGTCAGCGAGTCCGTGGGTTTGCTGTGCTGCCCTCGCTGTTTGTCCTCCTGCAGGGCTGCCCCTGCACACAGGTGAAATGTTCCTGGGGCAAAGTGCAGCAGGGAGCAGCACCGGGACAGCAAACACCTTACGCCAGCAATGAGCTGCATTCCTCAGTGTTTTTCTTGGTGTGGGTGTCCCTGGGATGGAGGGGGAGCTGCCAAGGGGCCCCTTCTCTTAATTTAAACAAAATAGTTAGGTTTTATCGGGTTCAGCATTAATTGACCCTCAGGGACAGAGTCACTTGTTTTAGAGCTGCCTCTTTTCTGGTTGAATTTTTGTGGTCAGTGTTGTATTCACCTCTTTTTGCACTGATTTGCCATCCCGTTGATGGAAGTGTTGGATGAGAGGGACCTTGGGAGGGTTCTGGTCTGGTCTCTGAGCTGCTGTCAGGGCTGTCGGGTCAGCTGAGTCTTGTCCTGGACATGTCCAAGGACAGGAATCATGGCAATGATTTCTCCTCAGCCTCCCTGCATTGCACCAGCCCTCCAGGGGAATCTTTCCTGGTGTTCACCCAGGCACAGCCTTGGCACTCCCTGGCACACAGGGCGTGGGGCTCTGCTCTGCAGCCTTGCCAGTCCCCTCTGCCTGCTCCCACCCTGGGGGCACTGAGGCAGCCTGGTGGGGCTGGGGGCTGCCAGTGAGACACATATTTTCCCAAAGAAATACATATTTCCATAAAAAACAAACACTGCTGTCTTGGGTCAGCCCTCAGGTCTGCTGAGCCCCTTCCTCACAGGTAGGAGGCTGCAGATGTCCCACGGCTGGGAAATGAAACCTGCCTCGAGAGGAAATGCCTTCCTGGTGCCCAGCTGGGAAGCCTGAGCTTTTCTGTCCTTTTTTTAAACATTTATTTTTAAAATGTGGCTTATCCACCATTTTGGCTGGAGCTGGACTGGTGAATGCTGCTGGGAAATGGAGTTTGGATCTGCACATTCCCCCTGTGAGCTCTGGAGGAGTGGTGGATCTTTATCGCTCTTCAGTCTCCCTTGGCAACATCTATTTACATGGCTGCACAAGCTGCTGAAATAGTTACTTCACCCTGGTCTTTTGTTTTGTTTCATTGGAAACCAATATTTTGGCCATGTCAAGGCTTGAATTCTTTTGTGGCATGTTTAATCCAGGTTTGATGGCTTGCTCTGCTCCCAGAGGTAGAAAACCAAATAGAAATAAATACAGGGAAGGAACTGATGAGATGTAAAAGAAACTGGGATGGGAAGAAAAACACCCAGAAATGTGAAGTATCAGCAATTTCGCAGAAAGCTTTTAATATGACTTAAGAGACTTCATGAATCTGTTTAAGAAGGAGGGAGATGGTGTCAAAGCCTCTGGTGGCACAGCCAGATAATGAAGGAAGTTGTCACTGACTGAAAGATTTGGGGGTTTTGTGCACAGCTGACAGGGATTAGTCCATCCTGCAGGCTGGGGATGTTCCTGACTTCTGTGCTTTTCCTCCTGGCTGGTGGCAGCAGCAGGAACAGTTCTGATGGGAGTTGTCACCTTCACCTTGCAGTGATGGGGACCTCAGGGGTGGGACTGGCTTGTGGTGCCCACATCTCCCTTGCCTCTGTATTTTGTGACCTAACAGCACCCTCACCTTGCACAGAGCCAGCCTGGAGGAAGGCTGCTTCCCTGGGATGGTGGTGCTGGATTGGGTCTCCACCTGTCCCTGTGCCTCCAAGCAGGACCTGGGTCTCTTTTTCTTCCCCGTTGCGCCATCCCACCTGTTTTGAGCACAAGTTCTCTGGACAGGGAGCTTTTGATGGAAGAGGGAGGTTATGGCTCTATTTGTGCCTGGGGGTGCTGCTATTTCAAACAACCAGAGCAGAATTTTTGCTGCAGCTGAGCAGCCTCTGCCCAAGTCGGTATTTATTTGTTTGGGAGCCTGGAGGGGAATTTCACTTGCTGCCTTATCAGCCCTATCTGCTTCTGCCCTGAAGCCAAAGTGGTGCCGAGTGTTTTCTTCTCATTTATCTGTGTACCTGCCTTAGTGATTGGCCAGAAAGGATGGGGGATACTGTAGATCTCCAAACAAATCACTTTCTCCCTATATGCCTGATTTACTAGGTTATACAAGGACTCAGTGCTACCAGTTTGCTTATCAGCCTGGATAGGGGCAGTTGCAACGTTCACACGCAAATCTAAGCAGCATCTCTTGGAAAGCTTTTATCTGGGATTGATTTTCAGCTAAAATACGTAATATCTGCACCAAATAAATGGGTTTTGCCCTGTAACCCATGGTGATGTTACAGAGAGGGCAGTGAAAATAAGGCCAGGCAGAGGGCCAGACTGCATTTGCCTCTGGAGCTGGGCTGGCTGCAGTGCTGGGTCCTGCTGGGCTGCTCAAACCTGCCTTCCACGGTGACTCCTTGTGGGAGTCCAGAGCTTCCCTGTGGCTAGCCCTGGCAGGTCTGGGACCCTCGCAGGGGTCAGAACCCCCCTGGACAGAGCCCCCAGAGACACTGGCTGTGATCTCTGTCCATGGAAAAGAGTTTTCAATCTTACAGGATGAATTACCAGCTCTGAGTGTTTGATATAAGTAATAATTAAGTGTGGCACGGGTGCAAAAGTAAAATTTTAGGATTCTAGATGAGGGGTCCAAAGGGGACAAGATGGATTAAATTGGGTGTGCCTTGTCCTTTTCTCCTTCTTCATGCCCTCCATGTTTCACTGTGGTGTTGGCATTTTTCTGTTGGTTCAGGCTGGGCACACACTGTCCAACGTAGGTGACAGATATTGGCACGTTCTTGTAAATGCAGCCCAGGGAGTTTCTGGTATTTAATGTTTGTCACATCCCACTGAGGGCAGAGCCCCACACGCTGCCCTGCAGGACAGAGCTGGGCAGGGCAGCAGAACATGTGAGAGATCAACAGAATAAACAACCTGGAAACCAGCACAGACCAATTATGGCTTCTGCTTTGGCACGGGGGCAGAAAGAGAATTTTTACAATCTCAGGATCATCAATACCTCAGATTCTGACACCTCCTCCCCTGTCAGTGCCCTGCCACCTCCCTGGAGCCCTCAGCCCACCTGGCAAGGGGCTGCCTTCCTCTTTTCCTCTCCCCAAGCCCGTGTGGGTGCAGCAGCAGGAGCTCCCAGAGCTCAGCTCCTGCTCTTCCCCATGGTCCTGTTCCTCCTCCCTTCCCAGTGCCCAGGGGCTGGGGGAGCCTGACCCCATCCCAAGGGACCCCCACCACTCCTCCCCAATCCTGCCTGGTGCCTGGCAGCACATCCTTGGCCTGACACAGGATAACCTGGCCTAAATAATGGATTACAAGAGCTGATCTCACTGTGCAGATCATTTTGCTGGCTTTGTAAAGTTAATCAGTTTACATGTTGCCGTTAGGTCAGGAAAGCTCCGTTTACCTTAAATAATTAATCAAGATCAATTAAACACCGGGTAATTGTGAAGAACAGCAAAAGGCAGAATGACCCTCATTTCTTCCCCTTCTTTATCACGTTTAGACAACCCAGTGAACAGCACATCTTGCAGAGCTTGGGCAGTGAGAGAGTAACTTACATTTATGTCTGTGATGACAGCTCTGTCCCGAAGGTTTGACCTAATTACTGCGTCTTGTCTCGACTTCTGTCTGGGAGTTATTGTTGCTGTCATTGTGGCAAATGCAGCTAATGAAAACATCCAGTGGTTCCATTAAAATATCAGCCTGGTGAGCCAGCTCTGCTGTGCAAGTGCAAATGGATGTTTCTGAATTTCTGCGTTTTTTTTGGTGACTTATCGCATCACTTTGAAATTTTCCTCCAAGGGTTCTAATGAGTATTTTGTGATTTCTAATGAGTATATTGCTAATTCTAATGAGTAATATTTCTAATAAGAATTTCTATGTGATGCATGGAAAGACCAAAGAAGAAATTTCTTGAAAATAATTCTATCATGTATTTGATTATTATTAAAACCCAATACCCCCTAAAAGAAAACTGAAATGCCTCTCATATAGCAGAACTTTACAGAGGTTGAGAGCTTTGGCCCTTTTAGTTGATCTTGGAGCTGCTTGGACATAACTTAGAGTATTTTATACAGATATTTCCTGAGCTGTCTATTGCATAAATAAGTTGGTTGAACATGGTAGCAGCCAGTACAGAAACTGGTAGAAAGGAGCATGGTCTGTCCCAGTGACAGAGCTTCCAAGAAGCCCTTTGGAGGGAGCTGGGGGCTGCAGGATGTTCCTGGAAAGAGCTTGTTTCCTTCACTTCCACTAAGTTACAAAACTTGTTTTTCTCTTCTGAGAATCATCAGCACAAAGGGACCATAAAAAGTTTTAAAGGACTTCCCTTGGCTCACTTGGAAGGAAGCTCTTTGTGGTGAACTGGCAAATACCTGCTGGTGGCTGGCTGGGCTCCTCCCAGAGCTGGAGCAGGATCAGGTGAAGGTTTCCAGACCCCTTACCTGGTGTAAGAATTACTTTAGGGTGGTAATTTTCCTGGTCCTGACTTCCAGGATGAACAAACCCATGGGGACTTAGTGATCTTAAAGATCTTTTCCAACCTCAATGATTCTATGGCAGGCTTTGAGAACCACACAGACTTACAAGACACTGTAAAATGTTTTGGTTTTTTGTCCAAATGGGAGACTCTTACCCAAAAGGAATGACACCAAATAGTTACTTGCTCAAGAAGGTATGCTCAGAGTTGAACAGGCTAGACATGAATTACTGCTCTAAAGCAACCTCTTCTGCTACCCTTCACTCTCATGGAGCCTGACTGTGGCTTGTTGTGACAGTTTTGCTTATTCTTCATCCTCAGAAATGGCATTTTTATATGGATACATCCACAGATGATACGTTATGAAAAGAATTCCGCAGTGATAGCTCAGTGTTCTTTCTGCTTCTGATGGGGAAATTGCAGAGGGTGTTTTTGGCTGTAATTCCAGGAGATCAACACGTTAATGAAGTAGCCAATGAACTTTGGGTCGGATGTTGCAATGTCCTCGGGCTGTAGCACTTATCTGGATTACTCTTCAGAGGACCCATGTCCTGTCTGCTCCACAGGGAGGTTCACAGAACAGTCCATAAATCCTCTGCAATGCACACAATGGATTTTGTTTTAATTTATTATCCACCCCAAGCCACAGTTCGCTGCTAACTTGTTGTGGTGCCTGCTGTACTGACATAATCTGAGTGCAATGGACACTGGGACCTCTCCAGGCAATTGTGCTTCCCCTTCAACCTGAGCCCCTTCCCAGCAGCACAGCATCACAGCCTGACATGCCCAAGGACTGGAAATATTCGTGTTACAAGGACTCCTGGGCTGAGTGTGGCTGGTGTTTGTCCCTGTGTTTTGCACACCCTGCAACAGCAACAAACCAGGAATTTCAGGAGTGTCAATTCTGGGAGGAATCTGCAACCCTTCTGTTAACAAGCAAACTTCCACAATCACACTGACCCACTTTGTTCAGGGGGTTGCATTCTTTCTCTGAGGTGCTTTGGAGGCTCAGGGATAAGGAGCACTTGGCACTACAGCCAGAAGCTTGGGGGAGAACAGTGCTGGGAGGCCTGGATGAGAGCAAAGAGTTAACTTGCACCTCTGGTTGCATGACAGCCCCCAGCTGTCTGTGCCTTCCCCTCCAGCACTTTTCTCCATTATTTCATCAAAGCAACAGGCATGGTTTTAATTTTCCATGACTTGCTTATGAAATATGAGCCCCGCTGTAATAAAGCAATGATTTGGTTTGTAATGGATACATAAGAAATCAATTTCCTATTTTTAAATTAGGTGGGATTAACAATGAAGCAAACAATAAGTAGAGCAATGGGGGGAGAAGGATGGGAGCAGCCCCCAGTCAAGGACTGGCTGCACTTGGATGTGTTAAACTGCATTTGTTAATGGCTTCACCAAGGCAGTCACAGCTGTAAGGGTTCTTGCAGTGTATATTCACTTTATGCTTTAAAATAATGATGTTGGGAATATTGCTGGAGATTCATTACTTCCCTTCTGCCTGGTAGTGACATTTAGGGTGCAACATGATTTCTGTTCAAATTCATAGTTAAAAAAAACCTGGCAGCATCATAAATGTCTTGGGAGCAGGGCCCTCCTGCTGTGCAGCAGGGACAGCATCCAGCAAACACCCTCACCTGGAGCAGGAGATGGGAGATGCTCTCCAGCAACTGGAACCCAAGAAGCTCCCAGCTTCCACTGTCTGAGGTGCAGCTGTATGTGAGAGCTGCTCGTTTGGAGATGGAGCAGCGATGTGACACAGCCTGCAGGGAGGTTTGTAGCTGTCATTGCCAGAAACCATCTGGTCCCCCTCCTTTACCTTCCTCCTCCCAGGCCAGGCACTTGCCAGCAGTCCCACAGCCCTGCACAAGACTAATCAGTCCAGTCACCTTCCTGGCAGCTCTGTGCAAGTGCCCCTGGAAAGAAAGCACTTTCCAGTCCTTGCAGTAGAGAATACTCCCAGTGCCATGTGTGCCATGTGCTCCACCTCTGCTGGCAGAGCAGCCCAGCTGGTGAGGGCCACTGGAGGGTCTGAGGGGCACAGGGATTAACCTTCAGCCTCTGTGTTGTTCTATTCCCTGGGAAATTCACCTCCTGTGTAGCACAAAGCGGGCACAGTGACTGCAGGCCATGTGCAGGGAGCCTTTGGGCTGCCCAGTCACAGATATTTGCCCCAGGACAGAGATCCTTGGAGCTGCAGGAGTCTTGGAAGGCAGCTTGCCCTTTAGACCTTGGACTGCAGACGGCTGATCCAGCTCCTGCCAAGCCGCAGCGAGCGCTGCCGGCGTGTTCCCGTGCTGCTGACAGATGTGCTGTTCCTCTGCTTTCCTACAGTGCAGGGAGCTCAGGGATCACCGTGTCCCTGGAGCTGCCAGCTTGGGGGGTTTTGGGGGTGGGGAGTGGTCCTGAGGGTACTGAGCCTGTCTGAGTCTGTCCCCCTCAGCAGATCACCAAATTGCAGCGGGGACTTGCCAGAACTGCTCTTCTGGTGCCAGCGACTTCTCCTGGCCCAGCTCCACACTTGTGCTAAGTGGCTTTGGAGCTGCCCCAGGGGTCTGTCACGGGTTGGAATTAAGAGTTGCATTTGGCTGGCTGGTCTGTCTTTCCTTCCTGGATGCAGTTGCTTTTTTTAGCTTATCTTGGTTCTGCATGGGTTTGTGAGTTCCTGCTGAAGTCTCTAACAAGATTTGTATGGTGGCTTCTTTTTCCTCCAAGCAATCATAATTTGGCCAGAAATAAACGTCTGCAGAAATCTTTTTAAAGTCTCTCCCTCATGTAGGTTTCTGCAGCCTTCTTGAGAGACAAGCCGTAAAAACTGATGGGACTTTTGGAAATGCTTGGTGGGACTTCTAGGACTGGGCAGAAGTCCAAACAATTTCTTGTAATCTTCTCCACATAGATCTGTTATTGCTGGGGCAGGTACCAGATGCATTATCACTACTAATCTCCTTCAAGGGTGGAGGGGTGCCTGAGTGTAGATAACTATGATGAAATAGAGCCAGATTTCTGTCTTTATAGAATAAAGACTAAGAAAACACCACAGAATCCAAGGCTTGCTTCTACTTATTAGTGTCAGAAGGCTATTGTTTTAGTACTCTAAGACCACCACTCAACCCACGGTTCTCAAAGAGCCCTCCCTTTCCCAACTCTTGTCCTAGTTTAAATTATAGCTAATTTATAGGTTTTTTCCCCCCTGTTGGTTACCTCTGGAGCTTGACATAGCTGCTGGTAGTATCACTTTAATAGGCAAAACCAGGCTGAATGTGGGGTTTTTGATGGGGTTTGTTTTTGTGTAGGTTCTTTTAGTCACCACCAAAGCCAGCAGGAGTTCTGCTGTCCAGCTCCACTGTCCTGGCCATGGGGCTCTCCAGTTGTGATTTAAAGCAATCCAGGGATTGAAGAGCAACAAAAAGCCAGGCACATTTACCTTAGCCTGGGCAGACCCAAATGAGCTACAGGAAAAGAAACAGGGGAGTCAGGGTGCTCAGTGAGGGTCAAGCCAGAGGCTCCCCATGGGTCTCACCACCCTTCTGGCTCCTGCCAGCAGGAATAACTCCTGGGAGAGTTGTACCTCTCATGATCCCACATCATTCTAAGTCACCCCACTTCCACAGCATTACTGGACATGGATGGTGATGTGATGTTGTTCACCCCGTAGATGAGAATTTATCTCCCTGCCCCTTGCAAGGCTCTGCTGGGTTCCTAGACAGCTGAACTGCCATCATCTTGAAGCTTTAGGTTTCGGTCTCTTTCCAACCTTGGATAAATTTAAAGCCGCTATTCATAGCTGCTCTCAGGATCTGGAGCTCCAGAACACCACGGGAAGTTTCTCATCTGTTCAGGAAGACACAGATAAATATAGTGATGGTTTCCAGTGGGTAAAATGAGGTTTTGTTGTTCTATTCACGTTCAGAGCTGGCATTTCTGTTGTTGCTGTGCCAGCCTCCACCATGGTGACAGGCCCTTTCTAGGATTTCTGATGAGATGGGGAAGGATGACAAGTTCAGACTATCAGTTTAGTTTAAAGCCCACAAATCTATACACAGCAGGAGTAGGATCTATTTATTGTGAGCCTAGGAGCTATTTTCCATGGAGGATGAGCTTAGTTTGTGCTGGAAAACAGCTGTTTATCAGGATTAAATTTCTGGAAGGGATTGTTCCTTGGCCATCCCAAGCTGGGAAATGGCCTTGTGATGCTTTACAAGAAAAGGAACAAAATCCACATTCTTGGTTCAAAAAAGAACAAAACCAACAAAAATGAAATGCAACAGTTTACAAAGGGATTTTTTAGATGAATAAAAGGCATTAAGGCTGCATAAAAAACACCACAAAAACTTTGATATGGTCCTTCAGGAGGATTAAACCAGATGTTTTCCCTTTTCCAATGGCCAGCATCTGACATTTCCAAAGAAGACACAAAGAACATTTCTGAGATGTGTATTAGAAAAAGTTCTGCTTGCAGCTTATCAGCTTGAAGGAAAGCTGAAGGCAGAATCATCTCAGAACCTATGTCTGGTCACATTTACACTGGAGAAAAGGCAGGGCAAGAAGCACCAGTGTGAGGAGGAGCAAAACAAATTTCAAGGTGATTATCACTGATGGCATCAAAGGCAGAACAAAGCTCTCCACACTGGGAAAGGACAACTCAGAGGTCTTTTGATGACCATGTTTTTGTTCACAAGGATTAGACACAGCCTGAATTTTGCATATTAATATATGTGGATTTCTGCAATTCGCTCACAAAATCCTTCTCTGGTAAAGTTTTGCAGCCAACATATCTGGTGGCTGCAGAATGCAGTAAAGGAATACAATAGCAATTAGGGTTTTTTCTCTCTTGTTCTCCCCACCTAGCAGTTTTGCATAAGGACACACAGATGGGGCAGGACGTGGTTTGGAATATCGGTGAGGGGGATTTGCCAATCCTCATTTGACCAACGTGCCCTTTTGTACTACTGAGGTTAAACCTCTGCCAGAAACGTCCTCCACGATCAACACTAACAATTACTAATTTGGAGTTTAGAGTGCTCTGCTCTGCCATCCATAGCAGCATTCCCACAGTCTTCCAGCCAGGTACATCTCTAGTTACAATAATTGTCTTTCTGTTGGGGAGCTGAGTGACTATACTGCCGCAAGTATGGAATAAATCATGTTACTATGGTAGCCAAGGTTTTTGGAAAACAGCATTTCCCAGAGCACAAATGCCATTTCTCTGAATTTTGCTTCCTCTCCTGAAAATATCATCCCAAAATTGTAAGAGGTTTGAAGTTGGGTTTCACTGTTTTCCAACACGAGTTCTGCAGCAAGCTGGACACTGCTTTTCAGGTTTATTTATTTATTTGGTTTAACCTTCATGATGTTGACAGAATCCAGGTGCATGGATATCTTATATACTCAAGCTAATTACTGCTGAGACTGACATCTGAGAAGGGGATTTGAAGGAACAAGACAAAACACAGTCAAAACTTGACCTTGAAACATGAGAAATGAGTCCAAAGGAGAGCATCGGGCTTGGAGGCTTCTCAACCTGTTCAAGGGTTGGGCCAAGGTCTAGGTCTGAGCTCTGGATTTATCTGTGCTAACAGGAGCACTTGGCTCTGAGGCCAGACTTTTTACCCGAGGGACTGTGCTAAATTTCAGGTAGTTGAGCACAGCCTTCCTAGATGTGGTGCATCCATCTCAATGTTCTTGTCCAGTGAATCATGGCACAAACAAGGTACCAGAGATCTTATCCTCAAAACCAGTAATGGTTAAACTGTGATTTTCATTTTGTCTCTCTTCTTCTAAGCCACCGGTACATCCACAAGTGTTTTAATAAAGTATTTTGTTTCTCACTTCCCAGAATGCCAAGTGCATTTCATAACACAGCTGTTGCAAATGTTATGGCTCTGTACCCTTCATGTGTTAGTCTTGCCTGTGCTTCCCTTCTCTGAATCACTTTTAATAGGCCACATTTTATATTTCTCTACTAATTTGTTGAAATTTATTGCATTTGTTGCCTTCCCCTCTTTCTTTTGAAAATCAGGGGAACTTCCAAATTTCAATTTAAAAGCATTTTGTTTTTATGGAGCATATTATTTGTTGGAGGGAGAAGAGTTGAGATCATAATCTGGCACAGTTGACTAAGTTTCTAAATTTTAAACCACCACCTTCTCCCTTTTTAAACATTTTCTCTGCCAACACTAAACATTTTGATCATTCAAAATGTAAATTGTGCTCCCCATAGATGCTGATGGGTTGAGGATATATTTACATACAAAGGAGCTGTTGAATGACTCACACAAAAACTAATTTTCTTGTTCTCATTCTTAACAGTACAGCAGGTTTTTCCCCCCATTTTCTGGTTTCTGGAATGATCTGTGTGTCTGAGCAGTGTTTGAAAAGGTGCATGTGGTTAAAATGTGTGCAGTGGGAGAACTACAAATGGTTTAATTTTTTTTTTTTTTCCAGAGGAGCTCATGATAGGCACTGTCCATGTGTTTTGTTGTGTTATGTGTTAAAAAACACCCAGAACAGAACCTGAGGGCAGTGGTGGTCAAAGGGAGGGAAATTCCCTGATTTCTTGGGGTGAGGAGGAGAAAGCAGGGGTTTAGTCAGTGTGAGAGCCAGTGTTTTGGGCTGGGTAGGATGTTCTCAAGGGAGCCAGCACTTTATAACACCAGTGTTGCTAGAGCTGGGCGTGTGCTGTAGGACCTCAGTGATGGTTCTGTATCTCCTCACGGAGCAGCATTTTATGGGAGAAGTGTCACTTGGTTTTCCCATGCCCAGATGCCTGCTGGGCTTGGGCTCCTGGCACAGACCCCCCTGGCAGGAAGAAGGAGCCATTTCTTTGGAACACTCCTTTGAGCCTGGTTGTGCTTGGGAAGGCAGAGCAGCACACTGGAGTGCTCAGAGAGCTCTGGAGAGCCCCAAGCTTCTGTACATCTCCTGGGCAGCATTTCAAGCTGTGTCTGGAACACATTTGCACTGCTCAGGGCTGGGATCCTCTCAAGGCCCATAAGAAACCCTGAGGCTGTAACTGGCCATAACTCTCTGAGATCACCATGACAGATTTTCTCAGCTCTTCTTGCTTTTCCTTAGACACATCCAAATACCAGCACAGTACTGTCACACCAGTTGTGAATGGTCCAGGCTGTTCATCAGCTATTTATAGAATTGCTTTATTAACAGCTTTATTTTATACACTTGCTAGTAATGTTTGACTCTGAGGTGTGTGTATTCTAGTTTTACTTGACTCACTTCCTCTGACTTATTTACTGACTCCCACCTTGATTTTTCTGTTAATCTGGAGCCCACTTACAGGACACATATAGGTCACCCTATAGGAAATGCAGATGTGATTTTGATCATCTCCACAGAGGCTGCACCACTCTTCTCCACTTCCATCACAGCTTTCCATTGCCTGTTCTTTGTGTGACCTATGCATTGACTTGGGCTCTGTGATTCACTTCAGAACAGATAATGTTTGTGTTAAGTCTTAAACATGGGGTCGGGGGTTGTTTAAAGCCTCTTCAGATTATGTGACCTCTCCTAGCAAACTTTGAAGGGCAGTTGTTGACCAGCTCTGGCACTGTTTGCTCTGCAAGGAAGCAAGTCTGTAAAAAGGCTTATTACACAATGTAAGTGATTTTCTTTTTGCTAAGCAAATATTTGCAATATGTTTTGGGAGATCAAGCATTCAAAGTGAAAAAGCAGGATACCTGCCAGGGATGTGGGAAGCACATAAATGACACCTCTAATTGGGAGAACATGGGCTGGTTTTAGTGTCTTGGCTCTTCAAGGAGCCCGACACAGGTTCCTGCCCTGATTTTCATTGAGCTCTAAGGCTTTAGGCATCCTGACAAATCTGGAAAACTTCTCCCCAAATTGTCCTTACTTCAACAGCTTTGCTCATTATTCTTGCAAAAGCCAAGGTGCTGTGGAACAGGGACAAATCCTATGACTTTAACAAATGATCAAGGTCCTAATATGGGGCTTTCCTAGAGGGTAGTTTATTTTATAAATGCCTGCAGTAACTAACAATGCCCAGTTATGGAGAGTGTGTCACCATCTGGATGACTGCTCACAGCTGGTATCATAATTTTTGGATCATTCTTTTGGCTTGAATTGAAGTTGCAAAGATGTGGCTTAAACCAGTTGGCTCAGGAGTAGCAGATCAACTCCAGTCAACATCTAACTTCCACATGTGCATCTCTTCCTGTGCTGTGGTATTGACAGGAGCCTCAATTTATGTGCATGCAGTTTATAAACAGCAAGAATACTGGAAATGAGGTAATATTTTGTATAAACATTTATTTTATAGTTTAAGAACAAGCCATTCAAAACATCTGGAAATCACAGGAACATGAGTAATATATAATAGCAATATCTTAAATATGCATTAGTAATATAAAGTCATCTTTCACTCTGATAGAAGTTACAACTTCATTTTTCTAAAAAGTATTTAAGACATGAAATATGTTTAGGTAATACATATATACAGCATCTAATTTTCTCTTCTCTTTCGAGTGGAGTCTGAGACTCCAGAGGTTTCTGTGATGGAAACAATGTGCTACAACTTGAAGGCTGGATTGGTTTGGATTGTATATGCAGAACGAGGCAAATAATTTACACCCATCATGGCTCTGTGTGCATGTAAGTGACAGAACAGGGGTTTCAGACCCTGTGCACGTGCACTCCCACAGCTGCTCAGCTATTCACAACAACCGATGTAGTTATAAATCATTAGGTCTGGAGTTATTTCTAGAATGTGTCTATATCCTAACTAAGCTATGACCTACTTTCATTATAACCCCCTGCCCATCAGTGTGCTGTTAAGCTTCCAGTGGTGATTTGGTAAAATGTGTTTGCCTTGTCTTAGTATGTGCAAAATGATAATTGTGGGTTTGATCAGCTTACAGCTGTTTTATCCTCATCTCTAAGGCAAGCAATTCCCTTTCTATTTCATAGGGAAGGTCAGCATTAACTTGCACTTCAAAGTATTGCTTGATTTCTTCTACCTCCTTTTCCCAGAACTCTTTAGAGATCTCAAACAGTTTGGTCAGGTTGACATCTTCTAAACCCTTCAAGTTCAAAGCAGCATCAGTGGGGATGTAACCTATGGCAGTTGGTTTGGCAGAGGCTTTCCCTTCGATTCTGTTGAACATCCACTCCAGCACACGGGAATTCTCTCCGAAGCCAGGCCACAGGAATTTCCCTTGGCTGTCTTTCCGGAACCAATTAACGTGAAAGATCCTGGGTAGTTTTGCAGCTGGACGATGGGCCATGCTCAGCCAGTGGGCCAAGTATTTGCCAAAGTTGTAGCCAAAGAAAGGCCTCATGGCAAATGGATCGTGCATAATGATTTTGCCTGTTTGAAATACAGATGGAGAAGGTAAGGGAATAAATAGCACATTTATTCTAAAGCACAAAGATTCAGATCCTCCCAGGGTTTACCCATGATCCCTTCACCACCCTTGTGAGCTTTTAAGAAACTGCACAAGCATTATCCTTGATGCACAAAAGGTACAAATGAAATTAATTGTTGTTATTAAGTTTCTTAAATCTCAGGTCAAGCAGCTTAAATGAAGATTATCTAGCAACACATTTATGCTGAGCTCCAGCAGAAGAGAAAATTTAAATTTGTTTATCCCAGACTGTAACAAGAACTCCCTGTCAAGGCTTCTGGCAACCCTGTGCCTGCATCCTGTTCTGCATGCTTGCCACCTAAGGGATTATTTTTCTTAATTTGACTTTTACAGAGAATTTGGCTGTTAATTCCAGTACAAATATTTTCTATTGTGAAAATGCACAGGTTGCAAAATTAGCTGCCAAGACTGAAATGTGAAAGAGCAGGGGGAAGGAGAGGGCAGGCAGTCCAGAGGGGCCTCCTTTTAATGCAGGTAGGCAGATTAAATTTTGATTTACCTTTGTGCTCAGCAGCTGCTGTTGCTTCAGATCTCATGGCTGCTCCTACAAATACTCCATGCTTCCAGTTAAAGGCCTCATATACAAGAGGGACACCTATAAATAACAAAATGACTTTAGTAATTAGAGGTCCAGAAACATTTTTATGACAGGTTTTGCTATCTGAGGTAGTGCTGAATGCACGTTACTGGGTAATGTATTCTAAATTTTCCTGTTTTTTTCTTTTCTTTTTTTTTTTTATCAGTTCGTTTCCTGCTCTCTTACAGCAAAGAAGTTTAAATGAATGTTTTCAAAACTGGCTACTGATTACTGAACACATCTAGTGGGAGATATCTGGGACATCAGAATCTCCAGCAGATTTTAATGGAAATAGAATCTGGTCCTGTAGCCATATTAGACTCAGATCTAGCATTACTTCTATTTCTTTTCCAACTTTAGGTGACCTTTAGCAGACTAATTAATTTTACTTCCTTTTCTTTAAACTATCTAAAACTGATTCATTTCTCTAACCATTTGCTAACTGAACTACTTAAACTACAGGAAAATTGAGACCAATGCAGCAATTTTCTATGTGTCTGCTGCCCATATTAGTGGGTCCTGCTCTCCCTCCAGCCCTTTATTATTATTATTATCTGTTTTGTGTTAACATCAAACTATTCAGACACTGAAACTCCAGTGGCTGGAAGCGTGTGTGCCAAAGGCTAACACAGAGACATTGGACTAACGTGGTTATTTCCTTGCTTTTGCAGCTGTGCAAGCAAAACCTGTGGCTATGGCCAGCTGTGTGTCAACCCTTCTGTGGCCAACACTTCAGCCTGGAAAGGTGGCTGCTGCATCTCTTACCAGCTGGTCTGCGGCCTCCAAAAATGATCCCTTCGATGGGAACGCCTTCGGGTGATTCCCACGCAGGATCCATGATGGGGCACTGCCTGGCTGGGGAGCAGAACCTGGAGTTGGGGTGAGCACAAGGTTCTCCTGCACAGAACACAGCATAAAGGTTATGACGGCAGAGTTAACTTGAATTTGTTCATTAATTTCAAAGAAAGCCAAAGAGAGGGCTGTTGTGTGGGTCAGGTACCGTTGTCTGGGGTCCAATCCTTGTTCTTCCACGAGGTCACTGTCACTCCAGCTGGCAGGGGCTCATCAATGCCTTCCCAGTAAACCCCTCCATCACTGGTTTCTGCCACGTTGGTAAAGATGGTGTTCTTGAATATGGTTTTAATAGCATTGGGGTTTGTTTTGACTGAAGTTCCAGGGGCGACACCAAAAAAGCCATTTTCAGGATTGATTGCCCTTAAGTTGCCTGGAAGTTAAATGATAAAATATAAGTAAACCATACTGATTTAATTTTATCCAGAAGTTTGTAGCACATCTTACTGCACCTACAGCAACCTGCAAAACATTCCAATTTAATTTCCATACCTTGTTCATCAAATTTCATCCAGGCAATATCGTCACCCACACACTCAACTTTCCATCCTGGCAGGCTTGGATTCATCATAGCCAAGTTAGTTTTTCCACATGCACTAGGGAATGCTGCAGCAAAGTACTTCTTTTTACCTTCTGGGTTGGTAATTCCCAGGATCTATAGAAAAATTAATGCAACTGTTAAACACAGTCTTTTTTTCTTGCACTTTTCATTTAGGAGATTGTCTCCCAGCAAGTGGAAATGATAAAATATTTAATTATGCACATTTGTTCCTACAGAAGAAGTACTGCATAATATTGTTGACAAATAACTCAAGCTGTATTTTTAAAATCAGAGTCAACTCATCTTGCCATTAGAATATCTCTAAGAAATTATTCTATTTTTTTTTAATGTTAGGTCTGCATATAATAAACATTTATTTTTATTTTGCTGATTTATTTTGCTATGTTTCTCTCTCAATACAGAAGAAAAGCAGGAAATATTATTTTGGCTGTATATGAGTGGAATGAAAGCACTTTGTGCATGGATACTCCTGCTCTTCTCAACAACCACAGATATTTTTTTTCTAAGGCTGTTCTCCCATGCCCTTTGAAATTCTTTGTTTCAGTAGTATTTTATGGTGGTAGAATGTTTAAAGGATAGCAGAAATTAAAGCCAGGAAGGTTACACAGCAGAACACCCTTAGAAAATCTGGTATTTGCAGGTTTTTGAGTGCATAGACCCCTTTATAATTTGGCCCAGTGATGATGTTCAGGCTCTGCTCAAGTACACAAAGCTGCCTATAAGAAGTCACCCTCAGAATTTCCAAACCTTGCTTGTTCTATGCCATGACAGGTCCTATTTTCAATGTTTAGTACTTGGCCTTGCAAGCAGTTTTCTGTTCCTCAGGAGCCTGGCATGTGGCAGATTCCTATCTAAAGTTACAGGACTATCCATATGAGACTAATTCCATTGATGGCCAGACGGGTGACGGATTTATGTGGCTCTAATTTGAGGTTTTAAAGGCTGTTCAAACACACAAGATTTAACAGCATAGATTTTTACCAGCATGTGCTCTGCGAGCCAGCCCTCCTCCTTGGCCAGTCTGCTGGCAATCCGGAGAGCAAAGCATTTCTTCCCCAGCAAGGAGTTTCCTCCGTAGCCGCTGCCAAAGGAAATGATCTCCCTGCGATCCGGGAGATGAGCAATCAGCGTCAGCTCCGGGTTGCACGGCCAGTTGTTGATTAATGGCTCTGCAGAACAGAATGTTGCAGTCATGAATGCAGCAATTTCCATGCTTGATCACGCTGTTGTTTCATCAGCATCGAGCTTCTGACAGCAACCCAGAGCATATGCTTCAAGGAAATCCCTGGTAAGTACTAGGGATAATGATCTCCTTTCCATCAAACTCTCACTGAGCTTTGATTCTTTTAACTGAGTTTTGAACCTAGTGCTGTTACAGAATCAGCCTAGTCTTCTGTGGTGAGGGTGTCCCACATGCAGAGGACATGCACTCATCTCCAAAACACAGCCCTGGGAATTTCCTGGGGTTTTTAATGGCTTCTGGGGTTTTTAATGGCTCTTACCTTTTAGCGGCAGAGGGCATCCAACTGAGTGAAGGCATTTTACAAACTCCCCACTGCCCAGGGCTTTCAAAACATCTGTTCCTATCCGTGTCATGATCCTCATGCTGGCCACTACGTAGGGTGAATCTGTCAGCTCGATCCCAATCTTGGACAAAGGTGACCCAATAGGCCCCATGCTGAAGGGGATGACATACATCGTACGTCCTGGAAAACAGGGAGTAGCAAGATGTGACTAAGAGCAAAACAAGGAACATTTGAAGTAACCTTTATAAACATGGAGGCTGTTTCTCAGTTATTTAAAAGCTGTTTGTCTTGTGAGATGATGTTTAAAGAGCTGCAGCTTTCTGTTTGTCTAATTGTGTAGCAAGAAGTTCTATCTTAAATGATGAAAGCAGCAGTTCAGACAGATTGTCTAGCCAGGAGTAAGGGGAGGTGAAGGCCAAGTTCCCTGTTAGTGTAAATCCCTGAACCTGGAATTATTGCTATGGATGGGAGGCCCTTCATCCTCATCTCACTTCTTATCTGCTCCTCACTTGCTGTGTGACTTCCTGAACCAAGTCACACGAATTTTTGTACTTTGTCACTTTAGGAAAACAAGAGTGCTGGAAAGAAACTGAGGACTTTCCTTGCCCAGGTATTTGGGTCTATGGGAAAGATCTGCATGAAACCTGTGGAGTGACTATTGGGGGCGTAAAGCTAAATCTTCAGCTCAAATTGTCCCTTAAAGATTACAGTAACTTGCAGCAGTAAGTGTCTCAGCATTGCTGAAAGTTCAGTGTCAATTATCTTCTTCTTGCCTACCTTGCATGCAGCCTGGGAACCTGGTGTTGAAGGCTTTCTCAAAATCTTCCTCAGACATCCAGCGCCCCAGTTGGCTTGCTCCAGTTTTAGGAATTGGAATGGTATCTCTCTGCTCTTGAGTGATGATGACAGTTTTGCTCTCAATTCTTGCCACATCTCTTGGATCAGTGAGAGCCAACCAGCTGCATTTCACCAAAAATCAGGAAATTAGACTTTTATTATCAATATAGCCTTTTTACCCTTCTGTGGGTCCACTTTAGCACAAAAAGCTACTAAAACAATGCTTTGTAAGACAAAAATTAGTGAAAAAGCAGTATAACAGATAATCTCAAAAATCAGTCAGATATATTATCTCAAAAAATTGCTTTAAGACTTTCCAGAAATCATAAAAAATTATATGGCCAAGGAAATTTTTGTTACATGTTTAATACTTCTTTGCTTCTTATCTCAGCCTTATTGTCTGTTGTTAACTTTCAGGGAAAAGTTAATCTTGTTTAATTTTCATTCTCATCAGTGTGAAGTTGTTTTGTATGGGGACCACAAAATGATGCTTCAAGCTAAGTGGATGCCAAGGAAAGTAGTTTAAGTGTTGGTATAAGTGCCAAAGGGATCAGAACCCAGCTTAGTGGATTGGCATAGTCCCTTAAATTAGAGGCATCACAAAGCAAATACTGAGTATAAGCACGATCATTAAAAGTGAAGGAGTTCATTAAAGGGGATTCTTTTTCCCCTCAGAGGAATTTTTTGCCATCTATTTACGATAGAGGGGATTGTTTTACATTTTCACCTCTCTGCATCGAAATTTTCCACGAGTATAAAAATGTTCTAGTTGTGCTGTCATAACCATCATCACTACAGCTAAGCATATAATTAACAATGAATAATTTATCTGGTGAATCTTGCCCTTTTCTCTCCCAAATAGTCTGCAAACAGATTGCCAAATTCCTGCACTTAGTTATTCAAAAGTCTTTGCAGATTTCTCCCATGAAGATCTCGTGGTTGGCAAGTAATTCTCGAGTATGCACTTGTTGTTAATATTCTCTTTTCATGTTCAGTTTGTTGGGAGAAATTATGAAATATTTGAAAAAAGTATTTGCAGAATACATTAGAGTCAAAGCTCATTGGCACGATATGAATAATGCCTGTACTGAATAATATTTGAACACCCACAGACCTATTTGAATGCCACAAAAAAGATGTGATGAATAAACTAATTGGCTAAAATAGTAGAATTCTTCAAAAGAAGATTTGCTCAATAATATTTAGCCATTGTTAATGATAAGTTGCGTAAGTCTCATGACATTATTCCAGTTCCCTGATGTAACTAATCAACAGAGAAAATGTACAGTTGATAGTCCAACTGAATAATATGCTTTATGCTAATTTTTAGAGGAAAAAGTTTGCTTTTCCTGAGTATTTCACTATGTAAGCAAAAGTTCCAAAATGTTCATGGAAAGCAAATATTGGAGAGTTATAAGAAGTTTTTTAAGTAAACAGGATAGAAAATGAATTTTCCAATTCTGAGATGATACTTGACTTCGTTTAGGCTACTCACCAGTTCTCATACTTTCTCAGCTTCTTGATCATGCCTTGTTGTACCATGATGTCCAGAAGTTTTCTGTTCTCTTCTTCTGAGCCATCACAGATGTGAATGCACTCAGGCTGGCACAGCTTGGCACTGGTCTCGATGAAATCCCTCGCTTCTGGAGGCAGACTCTCCCAATCCCCCTGGACAACCTTGGGCATGACGCTCATGTCAGTTTTCAACTGTGGGGGCATTATTGAAGCTGTTGTGGATCTCGTTGATGGCTGTAAAATACTGATCACAATCAAAAATCAAATAGATTAGGTGTGTTAGCTTACTGTACGAAATCAAATAATTAGGTGTGTTAGCTTACTGTACGTTCTAACCAGCATCACAAAGCCTAACAGCATATAACTCGAAGAATTTGCAATGGACTTGATTATGTACTGCTTTAAAATCAAGGTAGGGAATTTGCTAATTTCAACGTGGAAAAAATAGAGGCCATTCTACTAATTTAACATGGGAAAAATAGAGACCATTCTACTAATTTAACATGGGAAAAATAGAGGCCATTCTACTTACTGTCTATGGAAGCTGGAGCTGGATGCCAGAGAGAATTTTGCTGTAGCTTTCAGTTGAGCCCGTTTCGCTTGCTTTGGAGCTCTCTTGCAATTGCTGGTTCCAAGGATGGACCTCCTCCCTTAAATATTCTTCATGGTAGTGTCCATCCCACCAGTTGGGGTGAAGGAGGCTTGTCCTTTACATCATCACTGCATGTGTCTTGGGACAGTGCCACTGACATTGTCATCATGCAGAGTTGTCAACAAAGCAGCCCTGGCGGGGTAATCATTTAACAGGCTTGATTAATGAATGTTGAAAGCGGAGGTTCTTAGCCCCTGGATTTGCTGTTTTGAAGCACTTACAAAATTTAGCAGTTTAACCAAACTTTGATCCATTTTGGCTTTGAAATCAAAGACGTCATAACTTCTTGGTGTGTGTGGGAAAGGTTGAGTACAAAGAGTTTCTGGAACCAGGAACACGGAGGTCATGCACAGAGGCAAAGTACAGCTGGCACATTTTGTAGGCAGATGGTCACTAGCTGGCTGTGAAGTGGAGGCTCGTCCAAGAAGTGTTTACTCACATTGGGAACATTACCTGATCTGGGTATAAAGTTCATCAGTGAGCACCGACAGGCCTGAATAACCACTACATAGGGCCCACAGCTCTTATTTGTGTCTATGCAGTTCTAAAAAAATCCCTAGCAACATAAATCTAAGTGTTGGGGTTCCTTCAGTGCAGGCAAGGAAGTTTTTCTTTATGGCTTGTTTTAGGCTCTTGCAAACGGAACAGTTATTTCCTATTGCTACAACTGCAGAAGAGGCAGAACAGCAATAATTAACCTCCTCTTTCAAATATTGTGCTTTATTTTACCTGGAGTTTTATGGGGGGAAGTATCATAAAATATAAACCCATCCCTAAATTAGTACTCGGAGCAAAAACACAGACCTGCTGTGGAGTGGGGCTGCACACTGTTGTTCTGTGGGTGAAGGTGCACATACACAGAGCTGAGTCTGTATCTGTGTCAGTCGTGGCAGTATCTGATATCAACAGCCACTACTACTCATAATTCTGAATTCTCAGTGTGATATCAGACACTTGAGTGTGATCTCAGACACTTTGAGCTCTTGTCTCTGTTTCTGCAGGCCTGTCTTTAGCTTCCCCTATTCCATTTTAGACAATTGTTTGTCCATGCAGTCTGGGTGTGTGAAGACTGAAGTATTTCAGACAAACAGAACTGTAGAAATAACCCTGCTGCCATTTCCTCTCCTTCTATTTAGACCCAGGCTTAGCAAAGCATCTGGAGCCTGGATAAGGTGATGCTTTTGTGCCAACTTGTCACTTTTTTGTATTGATGGGGTTTTTACCATGCTTGTCATTGGTAGTTTGCAGAAGAGGGAAATCTGGGATTCCCAGCTAAGTTTAAGGAAGCTCTGAAAAGCAACAAAATTGACTTATCTTGTATAAAGGGTGTTCACAACGCTGCTGTTGCTCAGGTTTGTGAGGCAGTTGGATGTTCCCAGCAAGGTTCTTGATGGGGCAGCCAGCAGTGACTTACAACCCACAAAAGGCCAGGCTGGCAGAGCAGCAGGGATCAGGATTGTAGCTCACCTTCCCACCTGCAAGTCTAAAATACTGCAGATCTGACTCTCCTACTGCAGGGACATCCCCTGGGACTGTACCCTCTATCTTCCCTGCAAAGCCTTTTATTATGTTTTGTAAATAAGGGAAGAAAATAGTGAAGTAAGAGGGGCTGTCCTTGCTGCATGGCAAGACCAAACATTCCTGAAAAGGAAAACAAAAATCTGGTGGGATTAGAGCTGTTAAAGCCTGCTTCAGATAGGGCTGTGATATAAGCAAAGATAAAATCCAAAGCCAATTTAATAATGGCAAAGCTGGTGTTCGTCTTCAGAGTCCACATACTGTGTCACTGGTGGAGCTGATGAGAAATATTTTCCTTTTAAAACATGTCATAAAGTACCTTCATTAAAAATATAATGGAGCATTATCTTTAATAATACTAGGCAGAGCTCTTTTTTAGAGAAGTAAAAAAAAATGGAATGCTTTTTGCTGGCTAGGTAAGTCAGTGTACATATAAATAACTGAGAGTAAGCCAGCAATGCCCAGTTGTCAGGAAGACAGTAGAGCAGGAAATTATCATATTGCAGCACAAATAAAATCAGAAGAAAAGCTTACATACAACAGTGTAATACAGCAGAATTAGTCCTAGTGTCTCTAGGTTTTGAGAGAAGGAAAAAATTCCCAAACCCAGAGCATTAATTTCTGCCAATTAAATTACAGTCAGGCAGGTGTTGTGCAAATTTTCTAACACTGCAATCCTAACCTCCCACAATCTTGCTATACAAACTGTGGGCTTCTCTTGAGAAGACACTAAACATGCCAAATTGGTGGCACTGTGTTATGAACATATGTCCATTAAAAATCACATTAAGGATTCCAAATGTTTTTCATTTGTGATGGCAGCAGGGCTCGAGTACAGATGTCCACTGGGAATTCTAGACACTTCAGCATCAAATTACTTGTATTTAGGTAACACCTCCCATCAGAGGATCTCAAAGCATATCACAAACACACAGTAAGCCTCAAGCCCCTATATAAAACACACATAGTATTTGGTGCAATGAAATAACTGGAGCATATGCAAATCAAGGCCAGGATATTTTTTCAAGAATCTTCTCATTTAGCGATTCAGCTTTTCGAAAGCCAACAGAAGGCATTAAAGGTTTTATGTGAAGATAGTGAATTCTCATAACACCCACTGTTTCCCACATAAAAACCCAGATGTAGCACTTCCAATGGCTCAGTTACAGTGGTCTTGAGGTGTCACCCAGTACCAGTGGGTGCTGCTGTCTGGATTCAGTTTCTGGAAGATTTCACAAATGGCAAACGTGAGAGGTAGTATGGGGAAATGTAAAGCCTTTAAAAAAAGAGTTTACTTTAATGTAAAGTTTATTTTCCATTTAAATGAGAAGCCTTTTTTAGTAATAACTGCATTATAATGCTCATCTAATAGCTGATACGATTTCTTCTGATTGAACTTTTTTTGGCACTTTTTCTCTGTGCTTCTTGACACTTGAATGTGATGCTTATCAGGTGCCTTCTTGGAAGCTGTCAAATCATTTAAATGTGTGTGAATCTGACATTTCAAGATGACAGCGTTCAACAAGTGCCTTGAAAGGAGGGGGTTTAGGATGTTTGCTTTGATGGACACTATTCAGGTTGCTCAAAACAAGTTTTTGAGCACTTCAGGTTTCACATATTTACTAGGACTCAAAAAATGTAAAGGTTTTAAATGCTCAGAAAAAGTGTCATTAGGAAGCTTAACTCATCACTACAAAGCAAAGTGCAACAAAGCTCTCACAGTGAGATCTGAAAGTTGTTAATGGCATATAATAATACTCAGAAATTCTACTTCCCTCCCATTGCTAATTCTAGTACATATTGTCACCTCCAAGGAGTTTGTCACTTGGGTATTTTGCTATAAAATTGTAGGTTTTTTAAAGATTCTCTGAGCTGCTCTACTAACGGAAGAGCACTGCCTCTGGATTGCTATTTCTGTGGTGTTTTGCTCAGATGACACCGAGCACCCTCTGACAGCTGCTGGACTGGATGCCACAGAGTCCAGACCCAAGGGCAGCCCTTGCAATCTCAGAGAGAGCAGGGCAGGGATCATTCTCTCAACTTCCAAAAGAAAACGTGAACCGTGCAAATTGTCTGCAGTTGCAAAAGAGTCTGTGAGCGAGCCAAGTGCTTGTTCCAGACCCTGCGCAGCGCCGGGCGATATTTCCGCCCCACAGCCCCGCTCCTGCAGGCGGCTCTGAGGCACTGACCCACTGCAGTGGGCAGGGGGCCCTGGGCATTGACCCACTGCAGCGGGCTGGGGGCCCTGGGCACTGACCCACTGCAGGAGGGCTGGGAGCCCTGGGCACTGACCCACTGCAGTGGGCTGGGGGCCCTGGGCATTGACCCACTGCAGTGGGCTGGGGGCCCTGGGCATTGACCCACTGCAGGAGGGCTGGGGGCCCTGGGCACTGACCCACTGCAGTGGGCTGGGGGCCCTGGGCACTGACCCACTGCAGGAGGGCTGGGGGCCCTGGGCACTGACCCACTGCAGTGGGCTGAGGGCCCTGGGCATTGACCCACTGCAGTGGGCTGGGGGCCCTGGGCATTGACCCACTGCAGTGGGCTGGGGGCCCTGGGCACTGACCCACTGCAGGAGGGCTGGGGGCCCTGGGCATTGACCCACTGCAGTGGGCTGGGGGCCCTGGGCACTGACCCACTGCAGTGGGCTGGGGGCCCTGGGCACTGACCCACTGCAGGAGGGCTGGGGGCCCTGGGCACTGACCCACTGCAGCGGGCTGGGGGCCTGCTGCATGTGCTGTGCACTCTTCTCCACATGTGCTGTGCACTCTTCTCCACATGTGCTGTGCACCCTTCTTCACATGTGCTGTGCACTCTTCTCCACATGTGCTGTGCACTCTTCTTCACATGTGCTGTGCACCCTTCTCCACATGTGCTGTGCACCCTTCTTCACATGTGCTGTGCACTCTTCTCCACATGTGCTGTGCACTCTTCTCCACATGTGCTGTGCACCCTTCTCCACATGTGCTGTACACTCTTCTCCACATGTGCTGTGCACTCCACGTGTGCTGTGCACTCTTCTCCACATGTGCTGTGCACCCTTCTTCACATGTACTGTGCACTCTTCTCCACGTGTGCTGCGTGAACCGTGAGACCGAGCCCCTGCCACCAGCCACAACAGGTAGCAGCAAACTGGGGACACAGTGCTTCACCTCCTGCTCACCTCCGTTCCAGCCCTAACCCACACAGGATTGGGCAGATTGTAAGCTATGCTGTTTGTGGATCCCTACAAAATGTCATTTTTTTTGCACATGTTCAAAATGAAGTGGCTTGTTCTGATGGTGGAGGAGTGGGAAAAAATACACAGATTTATCACGATTAGACTGTACTTCCATTAACCTGCCCAACATTTTCAGCTTGACAACAGACATTTCTCAAAATACATGGAAGCAAATTTCAGCAGCCAGGAAGATGCACTGGTGCATTTTAAAGTCTCTAAACAAAGTCACCAACCTTTGATGCTTCATTTAGTAACAGCTCAAGTGCTCAATCCTGAGTTATATTTTAGGGAAAGTCCTGATTGTGACACAGTGCATGCCAAGGCTGACATTACACCATGGGCACACTGGTTTCTTGTTTGTTGTTCTTCTTTGGCAGATGAAATAGTTATTATTGTTATTATTATTACTTTATTTTTAAACTCACTTTTACAGGTTCAGCTCTGGAGATGGGATTGAGACATGTAATTTCAATTTTGATAAGCCGTCATCCCTCTAGAACTATTTCTTGAGGTGTGAATCTAATCTGGGGACTCTTCCTAAAGGAACATTGTCATAAAAAAAACCAAAAAAAAACCCCTGTCAAGTTTCAGTGTGACTATGTGAGTAATGGGCTCTGTAGCCACTGGTACCTGACCAGTGGCCAGGTATGTGTAATTCTGTTCACTTAGGAGCTCTTCTCATCTGCTTTAGGTCTCAGTCATTTCGAGAGTTTGGGCCCACCAAGTCTTTGATTGATTTTACCCAAGCCACAACAGAATTATGATTTTTGCATGGTTACTGCAGGGTTTTTTTGCTGGATGAACAGCAGAACCACAGCCAGGAGAGAAGGGGACAAACTGTACTACCCAGAGTGAAAACCAGTCAGCAAAAGATTAGTGTTTCCCTTTGCCTTTCAGCACCTGCTCTGCTCAGTGCCACAAAGCCCAGATGGCT
This sequence comes from Lonchura striata, assembly GCF_050655825.1. Lineage (NCBI taxonomy): Eukaryota > Metazoa > Chordata > Aves > Passeriformes > Estrildidae > Lonchura > Lonchura striata. Next base: position 12,993,671 of record NC_140722.1, read on the forward strand.
CCAAATCCAGTTTGCAAATAAAAATGGTTACCCTTTCTGGAGTGAAATCCCTTTACCACAGAGGTGTGTGTTTGCAGCTGTCAAGGACTTCCTGCTTCCTACTTGGGTAGGGAACAGACAAATCCTTGTACATGAGTTCAAGTGCCTCTTGTTCAAGAGTGTCTGCTTCCTGTGGATGACTGGTGCTCTGCTAACTGTGCCCTTTTGCAGAGACTTCACCTCCTCAGGCCTAAAGAAATGACATGGAAGCACCTTTTTACATTCTAAATTTGTTTTTTTTCTCTAGGATGGGACAATCCTGGCTCCCCTGGCTCCTTTCTCTTGCATGCTGTTCATTGTTTCTCTGTGGTGCTTTGTCTGCTGGCAGCACTGTACTGGCAGTTGTCCTTTCAGGGTTACCCAGCTCTACCTGTGCAATGGACTTTTTCTCTTTTCTTTAAATTCTCCCATATACCTTTGCTCTCCTTTTTCTTTTTACTTCAGTCCCTTTTTACATGCAGTCTGACCCACTGGTCACAGTTCTGTACATCCTTCTTGAGTCGACTCCTTTGAAGAAGGATGACTTTAGCCATTAAGAGTGGGGCAGATTTTGAAGGTTTAGGTTCTGTTTCTTCCTCTGCTATGGGTTTCCCATTTGACTTTGGACATGTAACTACATCCCCAAGCCTTTATTATTCCTAGGAAGGGGGTTGGGAGGTGACAATTCCAATTTATCCCTGCTATGAATTCTGCTAGTTTGGTTGATACTTCCCAGCTAGAGAAGTTTAAAACCTAATTAAACATGATCATTATCTCTTCTCATTTTTGTCTGTGCCACAGACAGTCCCTGCTGGGTTCTCTCTAGGTTACTGTAATGCAAATAGTAAGTTCTTACTTGAAACTAAAAGCATTTACTATAAACTGTTTTCTCATTCAATAGCAAAAAGCAACAACTTGGGTTAAACCATGTTTTTCTGTTTCAAGTGAGATTTGTTCCATACTTTTTCCCCAGGAAAACAGCTTTGATTAATATTTCAAGCATTTTAGAACACTAAAAGCCAAACAACAGGATAGAAAAGCTGATTATGCAGAAATGAAAACCAAGCTACATCTAAAGGTCAGAAGGCAAATATGCCTATGTCAAGCACTACATGCCTTTTGGTTCTTGAACCTGGCAGCTGGAGGAAAATCAACATTGCACAAAAACCAATAATCCTTGTAACAAATCTTCTGTTTACTGGAAAACTCTTATGTAAGTGTTAACAGGTCAGGTGAAATCCTATATACTGTACACTTCTGCTTAGCACCATTCTAAGAGGCAGAAGACAACACCAGTGGACAACAATGGGATTTTTTCAATGTAAAAGGCACTTTTGTTTGGTCAGTGTAAATGGTTCCTACCAGACAAATGCCACAATTATGATTATTTCTACAAACACTCAGTAAGGAGACCAGGAGATCAACTGGACCCTGGAAATCATGCTTTTTTTCCTTATGCTTTTAGGAAGACAGAAGTCTAACTGCTATATGTGCATCTTTGACTGACCATCTGTAACTGTCTCTAAATTTACTGATTCAGGATGATATACGTGCATATGAATATTGTTTATGTAAAGAGAAGTTTCTTGCATGTGTGCTTAAACCACGATGTACAAATGAATGGCAATCAACTTGCATTCTACAAATAAAATCAAAAACCCCGTGCACTTGCTAACCTTGCAGAGTTCAGTTATTTGCTCTTAATAGCACTAAGTACCTTTTTATTTTAGGTGGAGCATAGATGTTCTCTGCCCAGAAAACCTTAAACAAAAGGCAGATATGAATGACAGATCAAGAGAGTTTCAGTTTGTAGAGGCAGCTCTGAATGGAGTAATAACCATGATTCACAAAACGTGTCACCCAGGTATTCTCATCTGCTTTCTAGACACTGCCTTGTCTTGATGTTTTAAGTTACAAGAACGATAAAATTGACTTTGTTTCTTACAGGAGCAGAAAAGATGTACAACTTAGCCTACTATACCATATTTCTATTACCAATTTCTGATGGAGAGGACCGGGGCTATCAGGTTGTGGACTTTAAGTGATGGTTTAAGACTGTAGCAGTGCTGAAAACTAAGATTTAAGGTATTTCTGTGGATAAATATCATGGACTACACTGCCTGCTGTTCAGTGACATGACACACTAATATACAAGTTGTTAAATACACCCTTAAATTTTCTTGATTTCTTTAGATTTTTGAATTAAGAAGTTGATTTGGAGTCCTCAGGAAGTTTAATGCCCAAGAGGATTTGTCAACTGAGCTGGAAAAATGTGCACAGGAGCCCACTGCTCTTCTGAATGCACCACCTGCCTCCTTACTGCTGATTTTGCAAGGTTTAACGTGTACTTGGTGCACTTGGAAGCAGAATTTGAACTCCTCTGGGTTTCTACATCTCACTCACAGATTTATTAGAACAATCATTTAATAGTCTCATTCTTCAGTGATCCTATTAACTTCCAAGTTTTGGTGTCTGTTCAGCTGTGCACAAAGAGCTGTTCTCAGAACTGTTTTCCTGATTAAAGATTAACAGTGTGATAAAAGAAGGAAACATGGGCATCCTTGGAGTTTGTTTCTTACATCAGCAGGGTTAAACCTTTACTATCTTTTCTCACTGTGTATCTTCTATCTGTGTTTGGCAATCAAATTCTGCACAGCTCCAGCACGTTTCCCCCAGTTTAGTCAAAACAAGAGGAAAACTTTCTGCCTTTTCAACTTTTAACTCTTCCACCCCTGCACAAAGAGCAACAGAAACCTGTAATAACTAACTAAGGCGAGTTGTATTAAAAACTTTCTTTGCTCTCTGTTGGATTAAAGAGTATTCTGTAAAAACAGTGGAAATCACTGAGGTGTAGTTAACTGTATAACCACACTAATGTCTTTTGAAATGGAATAAGTGATCTGCTTCTCAACAAACATCCTTCTTCCAAACAGATCCAGGCACGCAGCTCTGCTGTTTGCCACAAGGAGCAAATTGTGTATTAGTGGATGGCAGGATTGTTTCTAAATATATCATAATGTTAGATGAAACAGTTAATAGACAAATTGCAATTATGGTTAATAATTTTTAGACCACTTCCCTGACTTGTGTCTAGGCAATCAATCATCCCTGGTACTTTCAGGGCCAATAAGCTTATGTTAAATACTTTCCCATTTATATATCCCACATTTGTACTCTATTAGGTCTTGTTTTTTTGTCATGCTATATAATTATAATAATTTACAGTATGGAGCAGGATTTTAAAAGCATAGACAATACTTGAAATCATTAAGTCTTTTAACTTAATAGGAGTTGCTTTTGTACTGCTGAAAGAATCACTCATATTTGCAGAAATTATTTGTCTCCTCCAAGTCAAGATGAGCACTGGAGAGAGAAAAGCCTGGCTTTCCCCATGCCTTAGGCACAACCCAAATTTAGCTGATCCTGCATGAACAGCACAGTCCAAGCACTGTGCCCTGAGACAGCTCTGCAGCTCTGCTCACCCTCCTCTTTGCATGAGAAGTGGTAATTTATAGCCTGCCTAGACACTAGTCAATCAATACCCTCCAGCATGATTTCCATCTGGCTTTGCTTTGCTGTGCTCCCATCTTCTCTCTGCTTCAGGGATTCAGCAAGGAAACAAGGAGGACTGTATGTTCTGATGTTCTTGGGTCTGAAGTCTAACTAGTTTTTTTATATGACTGTAGCAATAGGGAGCAGAGAATTGTGTTCTTTGGGGCAGGCAAGAAATCCAAATCAGATTTAAATCCTAAGTGATGTCTGCTAAAACAAACTGTAGCTTTCACCTCTGGACCAGAGGTCTGGAGAAAAAAATAAAAATTAATAATATTCTTCTTTGAGTGATCAAACTCTATATTTTCTCCTGAGAATATTCCAGGCCAGCACTGAAGCGCTGACTTAATTCTGAATCTGCAAGATTCAGTTGCTTAGAACAGCATCAAAAAGAACATAACTTTTTATCTCACTCATTAGCTGATAGGCTTCCTTTTTTTTTTTTTAAATTAAGGTTTTTGGTGGTCTCTGAAGAAATGCTTCCTATTTGTGAAAGTGGGACACTAAAGGAACAAGGAGCACCAGAAAATACAGCAAAAAGACTTCAACAACTTAGTGATAGCTTCAAGACCTGGGCAACATTTAAAGGAGCCAGATGAATTAGAAGATTGTAGAAGTATCTCCGCTCTCTCTGAAGCAGGTGACGGTGCTGAAGGAGGTTATCTGGTGCTGTCATTATTAAGAGGGGCAATATCTCACTGCAAAAGAGGTGCTGAAGGTAGCGATTGTCCCCGGGGTAGGAGGACAGGGAAGGCGTGCACGCTTGCAGCCCGGCGCTAAGGCGCACACACCGCTGACAGGTGCGGTGTGAACGCGACACTTACTTGGAAACAAAAGTGAGACATTGGTGGAAAGTGAAAATGGAAAACGTTCCAGATGCCAAGTGGAAAATGATATTAAAGCTGTCAAAATAAGTCACAACAAAGACTGGGTTTTCTTCTAGACTAACAGGAGTCATGTTCTGGAGAAGAATGGAGGTTTCAGCTACAAGGTGGAGTGTCAAACAATTATGAGCATTGGAGGTTAAATGTGAACCTATTTGTTTTGGGGTTTTATGCTTTGGTCTCTTTATTTTTCCTTTTTCTCTTTCAAGTGCACTGCAGCATTCCTGATTTACTCTACAGTTTGTGGACAGGTCAAAAATGTGTGAATAAATCCTACTGTCACTGTGTCACATAGTTATCTATTCTGGGCCTAATTCCAAGCCCTGTTAAGTTGATGGCAATCCTTCCATTGGCATCAGAGTACTGCAGTTTAGAACCTGTGATGGAGGTGCAAAGCATCACTAGAGATAGCCTCTGCAGTCATCCAAAGTGAGTTTCTGAAACACAGTAAGGGAAGCAAACCTTGAACTACATTCAAGGTCAAATATGCTTTATGTGTATGGTAATGGAGCTTTTAAAATAGACAGCTCCACCTAGCATGCATTAAATATCTTAAATATTATAAAAGACATTATTCAGATTTAAGACTGACAATCTGAACAGATAACCCAGTATTTTACTTTAAAAAATCAGCTGCACTGTTTATACTTGGGTGGAAAACCACAGATCAGAATAAAGTTTGCTGTGTTTCCTTAGTGCAGCCAAGGAAATTTATTCTGCTGATTGAGGATTTTACTTGTCCATGTATTCACTTCCATGCACTGGTAGATTCTTATCAGCAATTTATCTGCAATTTTTGTGGCTTTATGTAATGTTACTTAAGCACAAGAAAATGTGCCTACATTAAATTCCTTATGCTCCTTATGAAATACTCCTAACAAACAATAATTCATTTTGAGTGTTTACCCCCCAAAGTATAATTATTACTTAAAATATAAAATACATCTGTATTCTTTCGTGATAGACTTTTCATGCAGGCTGTTGATGTGTTAGAAAGAACCAGACTCCCAGAGGAGTGGATAGAAGCTTGATTGCAGCTAGAGATAGACAATGCAGCAGCAGCAGTAACTGGAGACTGTTCACACAACACACCATAATGGCCATTATGGATCTGTTAACCTCTAGTGTGTCAAAACCTACTCAGAAACTGGCTGAATTCGTAAATTGCTGATCCAAGTGGTTCCTTTAAATTCAGCAAAAACTGAACTGAAGGGCTGTTCTGCATTTGAGCTATAAATCCTTGGAAATATCGGTTAATAATGGAAATAATGACAGACCTTTACTGTAGCTGCATGGATGGTGCTGGTATTAATAATGCAGAAGTTCAAGGCAGGACAACTCTTAGAAGTTGATGACTGCTGAAGTGCAGAAAACCTCATTAAAGCAACCTAAATGATGGTGTATTATTATAAAAACTTTTTTCCTACAGTGCCCTTCAACTATCATAATTGCACAGTATATGGAGCAACTTGAAAAGATTTAGAAATCTGTAAGAAGTAAAATCTCTGGCCACAGTTACTGGCAGCCTAATTATGTAAATACATTGTGTACTCTGCATCCTGTTCTTTAGTTTTGAGAGCCCGTGCATTTGTGGATGATGAATAATGTGGTGTCTAACCAAAATATCAGCACTAAATTGCTGGAATAGATATTCAGCCTTAAATAATTGCTTTGGATTTGTGTTGATTTCAAGCAGTAGAATAGTTATGACTAACTTGCAGTTGTTAAATGTAAACATGTTTTATTATTTTTGCATTTAAGATTTTACAGAACTGTGGATAGGAGTGGTTGTTGTCAAGGATTTGGGATTTTCACTTGATGTCTCTGAGGATGAGGTCTAATTACTCCACCTCATCTGAGGGTACTGTTCAAAGTCCAGTGGAGTGGGTTGCCATTTGTGCTACAGATATTTCATAAATACCAGTTGTACTGGGTTACTTCCACAGACAAGGAAAGCCACCACTTGGTTTGGGGGTTTGGTTAGTGTTTGATAATTCAGTTTAACAGGATCCAGACCACACTGGGCTGCAGTCCCTGTGCAATGTACTGTACCCTGCAATGCAACGAGCTAATATTTAGAGGTAAAGCTCCAAATTTAACGTCTGCACTGGCATGTAATAGAGTATTCAAAGTAAGTGGGTTTTATAAAACATTTGATGGCTGGAAATTACTAGTCTAGAAGGGTACACAAGATTAAATGTTAAGTCACTCAAACAGTGCAAGTTTACCTCAAAGACATTTTCACAATGCCTTTGGAGAAAGAAGTATTTCAGCTTGTTCTCACTGAATAACCAATCCTGGCCTAAGGTACAGTGTAATGATGCTTATACATCGCTCCACTGCCTCTGCAAAGCCACTTGAGCCAATTTTGTACAACACTTGTGTGGCGGCAGCATCAGGCGGCCCTTCAGTGGCACTCCAGCACAGGGCTCCCGGCTGGAGGCTTTCCGTCGCAGACACACAGCGAGTGCTTCAGACATTTCCCAAGTGGAGAAACCAATTGAGCTCAGCCCCGTGGTCTCCAGCCAAGTGGGAGCAGAAGGTTAAGAGCCTACAATTAAGGCCGAGAGATCTTCGTCTTCGCTCAGGGGGTGAGAAAACGGCAGATGCTCTGACAGGGCTTGCCATGCGTGGAGACCGAGGAGCGCCTGGTGCATTTGGAGGGAAACCTGCGCAGGTTCGGGGCTTTGTGTTTTGTAGGGAATTAACAGGTGAGAAGCAGCTGTTCCCCAAAAGCTGCTACCCACGAGTGGGCTCCCACAGCAGCACAGGGAGGCAGAGGACGGCCGTGCCGAGGTGCACGGCAGGCGCTGAGCCCCTTCCCTGCCACCTCCCCTTGCGGGCAGCACGGGCCTGGCCCAACAGCCCGGGGGACCGGCCAGGAGCAGGGCTGGGGCTGCTCCTGAATGCCTGTGGTGTGCCCTCGTGTTTGACCTCGAACAGCATGGCTCCACAGGCTGCGGGGCCTTAGGGCTGCAGGAGAACCAAGGCACGAAAGGGTCACATTTAACCTCGAACAGCATGGCTCCACAGCCTGTGGGGCCTTAGGGCTGCAGGAGAGCCAAGGCACAAAAGGGTCACGTTTAACCTCAAACAGCATGGCTCCGCAGCCTGTGGAGCCTTAGGGCTGCAGGAGAGCCAAGGCACGAAAGGGTCACATTTAACCTCGAACAGCATGGCTCCGCAGCCTGTGGAGCCTTAGGGCTGCAGGAGAGCCAAGGCACGAAAGGGTCACGTTTAACCTCAAACAGCATGGCTCCACAGCCTGTGGAGCCTTAGGGCTGCAGGAGAGCCAAGGCACGAAAGGGAGGCGAGGCCAGGCTGACCCGAGCGGGCCGGGAGCGCAGTGTGGACGGACATGCAGGAGTGGCCCTGTGTGCCCAGGAGGGGAAGAACACCGAGCCCACAGCCGGGTGTGTGTGCAGGGAGCCTGCAGGGCCTTGAGCTGTGTCCCTGTGTGTGCAGGGAACCCTGATCTGTGTCCCTGTGTGTAAAAGGAACCTGCAGAGCCCTGATCCGTGTCCCTGTGTGTGCAGGGAGCCCTGATCCGTGTCCCTGTGTGTGAAAGGAGCCTGCAGAGCCCTGATCCATGTCCCTGTGTGTGCAGGGAACCCTGATCCGTGTCCCTGTATGTGCAGGGAGCCCTGATCTGGTCCCTGTGTGTGCAGGGAGCCCTGATCCATGTCCCTGTGTGTAAAAGGAACCTGCAGACCCCTGATCCATGTCCCTGCATGTGCAGGGAACCCTGATCCGTGTCCCTGTGTGTGCAGGGAGCCCTGATCCGTGTCCCTGTGTGTGCAGGGAACCTGCAGACCCCTGATCCGTGTCCCTGTGTGTGTGCAGGGAGCCCTGATCCATGTCCCTGTGTGTGAAAGGAACCTGCAGAGCCCTGATCCATGTCCCTGTGTGTGCAGGGAACCCTGATCCGTGTCCCTGTGTGTGCAGAGAACCCTGATCCATGTCCCTGTGTGTGCATGGAGCCCTGATCCGTGTCCCTGTGTGTGCAGGGAGCCCTGATCCATGTCCCTGTGTGTGAAAGGAACCTGCAGACCCCTGATCCATGTCCCTGCATGTGCAGGGAACCCGCAGAGCCCTGATCCGTGTCCATGTATGTGCAAGGAGCCAGCAGGGTCCTGATCCGTGTTCCTGTGTGTGCAGGGAGCCTGCAGGGCCCTGCCCAGGCCGGGGCACTGCCCGGGCTCAGCCCGGTACCATGACATGCATGGCGTTCCATGACTGGGAGCTGCTGCAGATCTGTCTATTGCAAAAAGAAGGACAAGAAATGAGTGCAGGAAGCCAGGCGACAGAGAAACCACCAGACACGCTCCTGATGGAGGTACAAGTTCTGGATAAGGTGGAATTAGAGATATGTTGTTCCCTGGTAGCTTCTACTATCACACTGATTTGTTCTGGTTTAAGCATTAATATTATTTTTTGTGATTAAGTATCCAGTCCCCTGTACATATTTTTAGAATTTAATCTCATTTTTAAAAGGACAAACTAGAAGTTTAGACTTTCTAATTTCAGAGAATATTCTAAATTGGAAGACCCAGATTATCAAGAAGATACTGAGATGATATTTAACTGTTGAAATTCAGACAAGTTTTTAATTTAATTCGTCATATTGGCACTATTTGTTTGATAGCCTCCGTCTCTTAAGTGGCATTACAGGATTTCCCTTTTTCTCCTTAATTCAATTAAGTTCAATCCTTCAGTCATTGTTAAAGCTGGTTATGTAATACAGTCCAATTTGAAATTAATTTTATTAAAAAGGACATGCAACACTTCTCTTTTGTTCTGTGCTAGCTATTATATTGGTTTTACAATTAAATGCTACATTTTTTTCTTATAAAATTCATGCATCACTAGATAATTTCTGAGGTAGGTCATATTGCCATATTTGAGTCAAGCTAATGCAAGAAGTATCACAACCTGGTTAATTGCTATATGACAAAGAAGGCATTACAATTAGCCTGCAGAAGTCCTAAATTTGTTAAAAACTGGGGTATACACCTCATTTTCTTTTAAGTACTGAAATGAAATTTAAAATCTTTTCAAATATAAAGATATGTGTTTCTGTGTTCTTAGTGCTGCAGTCTTAAAATGATTCTCTGAAATTTTATATAAAATTTTGAAGAGGGAGAGCATAATTTTAGTAATTATTCTTACTTAATTGTAACTTGCCAGTTAGGCTGCTGTATGCTAAATGCAAATTTTGTCCATCACATGTAAGACTGAAAATCAGAACGAATTGGTGGCTTGCATTTTGTTGACTGCTCAGTTGATTTGCCGCTAGCAATTGCCTTTAATTGAGAAAGTTGTAAAACATATTCCTTTTTAAAATAGATTGACAGAGATAATGATGCCATTGCATTTGAAAATAACATCCAGCAACTGAGCCCATCTGAAGAGGGGGAAGGAAAGGAATTTTTTTCCACTGTTGAGGAAACAGAGAGTCAGAGCTGCAAAGGGGGTGATGATTTGTCAGACTTATTCAATGAAAGTGAAGAGCAGGAATATCCAACTGCATCAGAACAAACAGTTGTAATAAATCTCAGGAATCTAAAATTTGAGGCTTGTGCTCCAAATCAGGAAAAAGGTAAAAAGTTAATAATCTTTGTAGTTAAGTTTTAGATAAGCCATGTTAAATAAGATATTGAACTGAGGTTGAAGTTTTGCATTAAATACTCACAGTGGTAATTGTTTAGATTAGGTTAAGTCTTAACATTCTGTGGAAAATTGAAGAAGATACCTTCATCCCTAAGTGCTCAAAGATCTTGTTCAGGCTGATGTCATCTGCCCTGTGTTCAGGAGAGACATTTTGGATGGCATTTAGAAATTAATGGTCTTTTGAACAGCGTGCGGTATTTGAAACCTCCAGGGAGATTTCAAAGTTAATATTGTATAAATGCCTTTGAATAAACCTAGTAATTTATTTAGTGTCTTGATCCACTCATTCAGCTTCAAAATGTGCTTGTTTGAGGGTTTATGGTTGAGCTTAGAGTGATTCCACATTGCTAGCAGAGGGTGGTGGGCACTTACCAATCAATCAATACCTGTCAGCAAAGCCTTTCCCAGAGCCTAAATAAGAGTAACAGAAAATGGCTGATTTAAGATGTTAGAAATCTGAAAGTATGTTACAGAAGTTAAGGACTGACTCAGAAGAGAACAGATAAGCATCTGTTTCCCTAGAAACTGTGTGTGTACTGTAAAAATTGGATGACATCAATGATGTTGAGTCTGTAAATGTGTGTGTTGTATCTGGAAGTTAAGGTATCTTGGCTGGGGTTCTCTATGGATACTGTACAAATTGCTAATGTCCCCTGTTTCAGTTACAGCTTTTAGAGGAAGAACATTTGAGCAGTTTTAACAAAGCTAACAATGTTCCTTTGTGTGGGCATGAATCCGTAATGAGTAAATGACAATAAAGTGGTTTTGTTTGCTTTTACTGAAGTGAAGTGTTATCTGCACATCTCTGTGTGGTATAAAGCATTGTATAAAATGCATTTTGGTCTCAGCATGAAAATCATTACAGAGAGCACACTTGGGAGCTGAGACAACTGTTCTGGAAAGACTCTTCAAATATGACGTATTTGCCATTTCACAGTTTCAAATCTTCTTCATAACTGGAAGTGTTGCACGTTTAATCTTAACTTGTTAGTCTCGAAAGAAATTCATTACTCTTGTGCCCCGAACTTTATCCTATGATTTCTCCAAAGAACTGATTTTTTCCTTTCAAATTCAACCCGTAATCTTAAAGAGGCTTTCCCATCACGATTTTTTTATATGCACTTTATAGATTCAGGAGCACCAGAAAGCTGGGAATAGCTTAACCTGCCATTTCCAAATCTTTGCATAAACTTACTTAGTGCTAATTATACAGTTGTTATCAAGAAATTTGTTGCACAGGTTGTAAGTCTTAAAGATGGTACTGAGAGAGGAAATCTCATCCTGTCATGGTGGTGAGGGCAAGGGTAGGAGTTAGTTTTCCTGGGATTAGATTCTAAACTGTATCACTAACAATTAATACAATTTTGGGGGCAAATCACTTAAGTCTTAATGAATCCTTTGATGCAGAATTTTGAAATAGTTTTACCCAGGCTAAAGGGACTCTTTGGAAATCATTACCATTTTTTGAAAAAGTAAAGTCATTGTTTTGTGGCACGTACAGTGTAAATGTATCTTTGTTTCAACTGTTTTTTCTGCACATTTTCTGCACATACCTCAGCCAAGCTATCAAGGTGTCATTTGAGAACCCATTCGGATGAGAAACGTCACGTGTGTCACCTCTGCCCGAAGGCCTTCCAAAGAGCAGCTCTGCTGCATAACCATGTGAATGCACATACAGGTACCTGAGGCTTGAAAATACTTTGTGCTACTTACTGTCTTCAAAACTGAATTAGGAGGCAAGTGGCTTTGCCTTAGAGCTGTGTTCTTTGATCATTTTATGCTCAGAATTTCCTCTGATTTTCTGTGGTGTTCCACACTGAAAAGACATGGTCTGTAGTTAGGAACTCTGTGTGTGTATTTGTTTATTTTGTTAAGTACCATTCTTACAATTCTTGTCAGCTGTGCTTCAGTACTACATGCAGAATAGAATTTTCTGTGATGTTTTCATTTGCTATATAAACATATGAAGCAAAGTGATAAATTGTGTTTATAATAAATTTACTGTGTACATATATATGGAAGAAATTCTTTACTGGGAGGGTGGTGAGGCACTGGCACAAGTTGCCCAGAGAATCTGTGGTTGCCCCATTCTTGGAAGAGTCCAGGGCCATGCTGGCCAGGGCTTGAAGCAACCTGGCATAGAGGAAGGTGTACCTGCCCATGGCAGGGGGTGGAAAAAAATGAGCTTTAAGGCCCCTTCCAACCCAAATCATTCTATGATTTTTTGTATGTAAAAAATCAGAATATCAGAAAATGTTCTATTAAAAAATTCTGCATGTTGATGTAAGGCAGGCAAATCACATTGCTGTAGTGTTGAATAAAAGTCTCATGTGTATTGTTGCAGGGAACAAGCCCCATAAATGCAGTGAGTGTGACGCAGCCTTTGTGACCCGAGGGGAGCTTTCAAGACACAGGAGGTACAAACACACTTTGGAGAAGCCTTTCAAGTGCACAATATGTGAATACTCTAGTGTAGAAGTAAGTACAGCCTTACTGAAACTTTTGGGAGGGTGTGAAGGTTTTCATGTGCCAAGATTTTGATGTACATACAATTTTTTGCCCAGATTTTTAACCATGAGAAGTCCAGGCTCTGCTGATGGCCTTGGACACCCTGATGGATTGTGTTTATCTGTTATGGTGCTGCAGCATTACTGCTAGGTGGCTGATGGCTACAACTGTGTGGTGCCATGCATTTATTTCATTACATTACATTTAATTTAATTTAATTTAATTTAATTTCATTACATTATATTACATTGCATTACATTTAATTTGTGTGCACATCTTTTCAACCCCATCATCCTACAAAAAAGGAACAAGTAACCTGAATTCCTGGAACCCTTACTTTGTCCATGTAGTATTTGCAAATGTTCCAAATTAATATTCATACAATTATTTAAGGGTTTTTTTAACTAGTTGCATTAGAAGAGATTTTTCCTCTTTTGTTATTCTAAAATTGCTGCTGGACAATGTGTTTGTGTGATTTTGGTCCCACAAAAGCAATTTTGGTCCCCATTTACACTAAGTTCCATGTCCTGTAGGACAATACTAGCTAATGCCTAAAAAGAAGTTCATGAATTGTGTTTATATACTTGATGATGTATGGGTTTTTCCAGGGCTAGAATTTTCTTCATCAAGAATAAAATATCTTAGAGCCTGCTTAAGGGTGCACTTGGAAATTGCAATTGAATTGGGTGCACAGGCTTTCATAAATTCACCTGTGATTGAATCACTGTCACAGTTTAGTGGGTGTTCAGTATCTGAATTTGTGCTGTGTCCAGATCTAAAGCTGTAAGCAATCCTGAACTTTATTCCATGCACCTTATCTTAATAATTAGATTTTTGATAGCTTGCATCTTTAAAAAGCCTGACAGCTGATAGTAAATTACCTTATTCTTTCCCTTGTTTCAATAAGGAGCTATTCAGCATTCACTGCTCTTACAGAACTCACAGTTCTGTAAGTTTTACCTGAATGAAGACAGCTGAAAGAGCTCTCCAGTGCTGCCATGCAAATTACTTGACTTTTTTGTATCAAAGGTTGGCAGTCATATTTAATTTTATATAAGTGAATAGTAGTGTAGATTTAAAGGAATCTAGCAGTGAATTCATTAATTGCGTCCATAAATGGAGGAACTGAACACTTGATAACTCCTAATCACATACCTACAATATTTATGTAGAATGTATCTGAAAAACAGCATTAAAAAAGTAGAATTGAATTAAACTTTGTAACTAAGGTACTTCATTGGTACTTGAAGGTGAATAGACTCTGAATAATGAGTTTGGTCTTCCATTTCTTTTCCTGAGTATTTTCAAATAATTTTATGTTTGGTATATCCAAGTAGCCTGACAGTAGTAGGCATCCTCTTTTTAAAATTTTATCTTTTTTGTTTCTATTATAAAATTTCCTGTTTTGCTAATGTGGACACTAAATATGAAAGTAAGATAATATGGGAAAAGAGTGCAGAAGTGTCCTAAAACCACAACAGGCTGATAGTGCAGGGAAAAACACGGACGTGAGAGTGCTAATTCTGGGATTCATGCAATGTTTTCAATTGCAGTAGGCACAGTATGTAAAATTGCTTACCTTTTAATGAAATATATGGCTAATGTAGATGTTACTTTAGAAAATCTCTCATTCTTGTCTGAGGCCAGCAAGATGAGGCGCCACGTTCGCTCGCACACGGGAGAGCGGCCCTACCCCTGTCACCTGTGCAGCTATGCCAGCAAAGATGCCTACAAGCTGAAAAGGCACATGTTAACTCACACAGGTAGGATTCTGGGCTAATGATCAGGTCCAGGGCCTCAGCTCCTTAATATTCATAGGGTTAGAGCAATCTCATTTCAGCCTCAAAATTAGCCCTTTTTTAATTGGTGATTTGGAGTAAAAACGTGTTCTCTTTCAGTGTTCTAGATTTGGCTGTTGGAATCACATGAGTTAGTCTTGATGTTCCTCCTAAATTTCTTTTACATTAGAAAAAGATTTCATTTTCTTTGGGTCAAGTTGTCACTTAATTCTCAATTAGTTGATTTTACATGGAGAGGTATCTATGAGAGATTTTAAAATATATGTTCAGAACATGGATATTGTTGTGACTCCAGATTGCCAGCAACTGATCTGGTCAACAAAGAATTAAATTGCTTTAATGTTGAAAGCAGTGTGTTCTTGTCATAACTCTGTAACAAGGAAGTCATCTCAGAGGCAGTGGGTATCAATCCTGTACTTCAGGGTTTTATTTGGCTTAATTATGATATGTAATTTGTGCTCTCATTAATATTTTAGGTTAAATCAGAGTGTGACAGCATGGTTTGAATCAAATTTTCCAAATATCCCCACTTGTCATGCATTGGTTCATATCTTGAGACAGTTTGCTGCAATTAAACGGAATTATTTTTTATGAGAATCAACCACAAGAGTCCAACTGGAAGAATTCAAGAGTGTTACCCACTCCTGGCAGGGACTTCTTTCACAGAACCAGTCTGGAGTTGGTTCAAAGCTGTACCAGTTTCCAATTTTTAATGCTAGTCACATCTGATGTGACTTTTTGGGGAAAAATGCAGGAAAATAACTTCCTAATTTCTGTTACCACCAATATCAATGGCTGATGGTGTGTCACTCTTATCATGATATTTTACTGCTGTTGACTTTCTTTCCTTGCAAATTTGAAGATAATTCTGCATTTGTGTACATGAAGTGTTCAAGGAAGAATAGATGATAATTTAAAATAATCCCTGATTCCTAGTTTAGAATTACATGGATGGCTTTATGCTTCAGCAGTTTGACTTGTGGACTCAGAAAGCCAAGATTTTGTATTGCAATCAGTTATGTAAAATTCTGGAGACTTGTTTGGCCTTTTGTGCACCATCAACCAATATTAACTTTTGGTTGATCTGGAGACTGTTGCTGTTAGAACATGGATGTTGAACCCCGTATGAATTTGAATTTATGTCAAATAAGTAGAATTTCTAAGCATATGTTGTTTTAATTTCTTTTTAATAGGTGAAAAACGCTATGAATGTTACATTTGCCAAGCCAGATTCACTCAAAGTGGTACAATGAAAATCCATGTGTTACAGAAGCATGGAGAAAATGTGCCAAAACACCAATGTCCACATTGTAGTACTTTACTTTCCCGAAAAAGTGATTTGGGTGAGTTTAAAGGAAAACACTGAAAACAAAATGTAAAGATAAGTAGTAGTGAAATCTATAATTTTCAGAAAATTTCACCAAATATGTTGTAGCTGACTTCATATTATCACAGAATACATTTCAAGTAAAATGCATTTGTAGTTTTACAGGTAAATTCCTCCTGCAAGGAGATGTGGTGACACCTTGTGGTTGATGTTTTAATTTGTTTAAAATGCAAACTAGCAAACATTTAGCTTTTTCTTTTTTATTATTTGCTTGATACCTGTGGCACTGTGACCTTCTCTTTTATCAGAAGTGTTGGTGGCAGTAGAGCTGATCAGTAACAAAAAAAACCTATATAGAATTTTAAGTTTCCAGAAATACATGAAAATTCTTTGTTAAAACTGGATATTTTTTTTTAAGTATTTGATTTGTTAAGCGCTTTCCACTGAAGCCAGTAAGATTCAGGCTTATAACTGCTTGATTTCTTTGGGAAGATACAGCATCTTGCTGCAGCTTTTGTTTAATCTTAAACTAATTTTTCTATTTTAGACAACTAAAATCAGACACTGCAGAGGGCATGGAAGGTTATTTTTTGCTTTCCTCTGCAAGATCTACATTACTCAGGGCTAAACACTATTGTAAATGCAGGCAAACCCAGTGGGAAGAAATGACGATGTCTGACTCAATTCAGAAGGCTCAATGATTTCTGTATTATAACTATAAAATATATTAATATACTACATAAAAGGAAGATACTAAACTACATACTACTTTCTCTGACTCTAACTCTCCCACGACTCGTGACCCTCTCTGAGAGCCCAGCCCAAGGTGGGTTGGGTTGGATTGGCCATCAGGCTCAAACAATCCTCACCAGAATCCAACCAAGCTGTCACCCCAGGGAAACAATTCTCCAAACACATTCCACATAGGAAAAAACAAGGAGCAGAAATAGAATTTTTTTTCTCTTTCATTTCTCTCTGTGCACCTCTATGAAAAATCCTGAGAGTGTGAGAAATGTGCTGCCACAACACACAGCCCGACTCTTGTTCAAAACTCCGAAAATAAAAACCTTGCCATTAAAATGAGTTGTTTTGAATAACTGTCCAGGTGTCCACCTGAGGAATCTGCATTCCTACATGGAAGAGGCAGTGAAGTGCAGGGACTGTGGGGCAGCTTTCCACGAGCGCTACGCTTTCCTTCAGCACAGGAAGAGTCACAGGAGTGAGGAAAGATTCAGGTGTGCTCAGTGCAGCTGCACGTGTAACCAGGTATTTCAGTTCCTGGGAGAACACTGCTCGCTCTGGTGGTGATGTTGTGAGACACAGTTGGCTTTGGGGTTATATTTATATTAAGAAAATAAAAATTTTTGTGACTGTAGTCCAACTAAAATAGCGCAGATGTGCTTATTTCCAGGGTAAATCTTTCACAAATGGAAATTTATACTCTGGAAAGATGAGTCTATCTTCTTGATAAATCTTTTGTACATGGACTGCTTGGAAGTGTGAAGTAAGAGCAGTCACTTTCAGGGATGTTGTGATAAAGAACAAAATGTGGCATTTGAGCCTGAAATGTGATTTTCAGTAGTGATGCAGAATAAATTCAGTCTGAAGTGAAAAATTTATTTTAAAGAGTACTTTCAGGATAAATAGGACCTGTTCAGCAAGGAAAGTAAGAAATTATTGCTCGCTCCAAAACCATATGAAATGAGAAAATATTCTCTTTTTGGGTTACCCGTGCACACTTAAAAGTAAATGTGACCCTTTTTCTACGTACAGATTTTACATGTGAGACTTTATTGCTTATCCAGGAACCAGAAGATGATAAATTTTATTTTATACCCACCAAATGGCATTGTTCTTTTAAAGCAGAATTTTAATATATATTCTGGAAAATCTTCAGGAGTTTTATGGAAGTTGTTAACTAAGTCAGTCTTCCACTAAGTGTTCCAGAATTTGTCTGTCAGAGCCATATTTGCTTTGTGTCTGTTAAATTGCTTACATAGATTAATATTTGATTGATATATTTGTTCTTCATTATGCTAACAGAGTAATATGTGTAAGCGTGCTGAAAATTGTGGATTGGTGAGGGCAAAAACTGCTACACCCAGAAAAGGAAGCAAAGGCAAAAATAAAATCCCTGAGAACCCGAAGCATGCTAAACCAGAAGGTAATCAGTGACTAAGTTAGAATTTAATCATGTAAATTAGAATCAAGACTAAAAGGCTAAGGCATTGAATCTTCCCTGCTGCTTAATTGCTGTTTCAGAGTGAAGCTAATAATGGAAGAATACTTGTGAATAGGCTTTACTGTGTGTCAGAAATTCTTGTCATGTGAGTTGGGTCTCTGCACAGGTACCAACCTGGGCTATTCCCTGCTCGAGTTCCTAAATCCCTTTTTTAGCAATGCTTTCAGATTATTTTTGTGGAGTGAGAGACAAGAATGGAGATACACCTTAGGCCTAGGTGTCCCTAAACCTCACACTTTGTATTAGATTGTATCTGCACTGAGAAAATTTGATGTGGTGAGAGGAAAAAATGTTGGAGCTTTTCTGAATCTAATGAATATATATCAGCAGCTGAGTTTACATTAGCATTGACACTTCTGTTTTCACTGGTGAGGCTGTAATGGTATGGTTAGACAGAAGTGTTACAGCTGCAGTGTTTATGTTCTTGCAGTAATTAGATTTTGCTGCTTATTAATGTTTTCCTACATGCAAACAATTTCTTTTTGGTATCTTGTAAATACCTTCATCTGAAAGCTTGATTTTCTAGAGCTGTGCTTATGTATCTTCAGATGTTGTTCATTCAAATATTCAATTATTAATTGACTCACACAAAACCTAGAAATTTCTGTGTTGTTCCAAAACTTTTTTTGCAAGTATTTATACATCACTGTCCATTTCTTGCACAACTTGAAGAGGCCTGTGGGATCCTCAGTGTGGCTTTGCAGATGATGACTTTTGAGACTGGGGGCTGTCAGTGATTTGCTGTTGCTAATAATTAAAAAAGAAAAAGGATGCATATGATAATTAAATTTCCAGTAGAAAAATGCTTAGTTTTCCTCTGATGAGAATACCAAACTCAGTAACATGGCTTGTAATGTAATATTCAACAGAAGATATATTAATTTCCCCAAGTAAAGTTCAAGATAAAAGATGTGCTGTAGTTGCATATTGGCAGCATTTTCTCCACTAAATTAAATTGCATACTTGTTCAATTTATTGAAATATTTACTTGTCTTTCTGGTTAATCCTCCCAATATTTAACATTTTTTTTTTCAAAGTTACCCTGAAATTATTCCCAGATGACTCTACTGTGAAAAATGAACATTGTGCCAGTGAGATCATTCCTGGTTTAGATGGGACAGAAACAGCCACGCCGAGAGAACACAGAACAGAAACAACTCATTAAATGGATCCTCAACATGATGGACAAATAATGCACAAACAGACTGGTCTTCCTTGTTCTCAGTAGCTGTAACTGGGCAGTTAAAAGTGTGGGACTACCTCCAATTGGAAAGGTTGAAAAGATGCTGGTTGGAAGCTGTTGGAGCCCTTCTGTGCTCACGTTTCTTCTTGCTGCAGTTTCTACTGTGTAACCTAAATACCACAGCAAAGGGTGAAAGTTACAGGCAACTTTCACCTGATTTATTACATACAGGTAATAACAGAGTGGCAAAAATCAGCTAATTTCAGAGTTATTTATTAAAGAATGGATGTCTTGTTTCCCCTTGCATTTGTTTTTTCCAGCTTTACTCACAGAATTGCAGACTGATCTGAGGCAAGTTTATCCCTCAGTATCACTGAGAGCTGCCTGAATTTCAGTGTTTATAATTTGCTGAGGTGAGCAGATGAAAGGCAATGATTTTTTAGGACAAGGTACATAGACTAAATCTCCTTTCTGCAAACACTTTAGTTTCTAATCAAATTCATGATGCAATAGAAAGCATGACGCAATTTGGTGGAAAAGCACAAATTTTTATGCCTCATACTACTGGTAATTAGAAACTGATTTTTTGTCTGAGTTTTTCTCAGCTCAGTTAGCTGGGCAGACAGAACAGCATGACAAGAATGAAGCAGGAGCAGGGTGGCAGAGAAGTGTGAAGGACCCCACCTTCTGACAATGTAAAACCTTCTGTGACCTTAAGCTGATTCTTTTTTGAATGCTGGTGGGATCTGTTTTCTTTAACCAGCTTTGCAGGTGTTCCCATGGAAGTTTGTGATCCTCCATTTAGCACCACATCCAAGCTACACTCACGACTTGGATTTTATTTAGATCTTCAATAAAGCACAACTTAGGAAAGTTCATGTTTGTAGAGTACTTAAAAATCAGAAAAAAATTAACTGTCAAACACATTTCTCTTAACTTTCCTTAGGTTATAAGAACTATTTGGCTTAATTCTTAATAATTACTAGAGTCATTACAGTAAGTACTATTAATTTTTATGATTCATTACAATGATCACAGTTGCCATTTATGCACTGCTCACACTTTTTTTGTCATTTATAATTAATACTTGGAAGCCTCATAAAAACTTAAATACTTTTAAAATATTTATCTTTAATGCAGCTATTCTTTTGTTACATTTCATTATAAATAAGTACCAGCTTAACTAACAAATATTAATAATATTTGGCCATCTAAGAACTGAATTTAATTGAAATGCCAAACCCTCATCCCAATTTCAAGATTAACATTTGACCAGTATTAAATGGTTTGGGTTTGCAGGTTGGGCAGGCTGCA
Organism: Lonchura striata; assembly: GCF_050655825.1. Classification (NCBI taxonomy): domain Eukaryota; kingdom Metazoa; phylum Chordata; class Aves; order Passeriformes; family Estrildidae; genus Lonchura; species Lonchura striata. The sequence continues at coordinate 13,014,168 of NC_140722.1, forward strand.
GTTGCAGGTTCTGCTGATGTGGTCAGGGACAGAGAATTCCTGTGCTGTGCACCCCAGCCGAGCTGCAGGCTCACAGTAACTTCTAACCTTTTTTACTTTGAAAAATGAAAAAAAATGGAACTTTAAGTTTTTGCCAGTCAGTTTATTAGCACAGCATCTTTATCCTGTACTTGGTAACATGTCTGCATGCCTGTTCTAGGGTAACTTGTTTAATTCAGCAGCTGTTCTGTGACCCAGAGCAGTGCCAGGAGCTTTGTGCCACGCAGTGTCCCCAGTATCTCCCTGCTCACGGTGAGCAGATAAGGGAGGATTAGCAGGGGATAATTGCAGTCCTACAGTAAATAATCCCATTTATAGAGACCACACCAAAGGCCTTCATCAGTCATCTCAGTCAAACACATGAACAGGAATTACCACTTTGGTAACAGAAACCTGCTTCAGTTTTGTAGCAAATCCTGAAAAGTCAGAGGGCTTGAGTTAATTTAGATTCCTTACTGATTTTGTCCCTCCATTACAGATCTGTTACTTCTATAAAGTTTCATATTGATTGCTCTGTGTCTGTTTTCATGCAGGTAAAATTTTAGGAAGTTAATTTGTTCTTGCAAGTGACAGGACTTAAGAATACTTTTGTTCATTATAATTGCTTAAATAATATTGTTAACTTCGTTCTTGTTGAGCTGTTTCCCTTTGTGTTATAAATTCTAAGCAGCAGATTGCTTGGTTAAAATTAATTTTAGAAGTTGTTTACATTCCTTGATCAATTTGCTGAATATATATTGTGCATTTGAATTGTTAATAACAAAGCTGACTCATTCTGTGCTGACATCTAAAAATCAGACTACATAGAGTGGAATGTGAATATAATAATAAAAGATATTTTTATCTCTGAACTTTCAAATGATTATTTCAGTACTTAGAAGCGATAAATGTGTCATTTTGGAAATCAAGAAAGAATGATTTGACCTCCTCAGGAGCCATTCCTAGTGGCCTCATGCTTTTTAACAGCAGTGATTGTTCTTCATGATTAAGAGTTTGCATAACTATGCAAATGCAAATATTTGCATCACTATTCTGATTTATATTGTACAAAGATAATTTAATTTCATTATGCTACTCACATATTTTAGACCCGCAGATATGTATTAATATATTTTAAAGCAATACGTATTCTGAACAGATGCCAAATTTAAAATATTTTAATTTACTAATTGTGGAGGAGTTATTAAATGCACAGGGATTATTCATATCTGAAACAGGCAATACTGGAGCATTCTGTAACATTATGTAACAATGTTCTGAGATAATTCAGTTATTTGGGAAAGAAGAGAAAACTTGCATTCTGACCTTCCTCTGCAAGCTGAAATTGTCTATGCTTTAAATAGTTAATGTGTGGGGAAATACAGTTTTGCACAGACCCAGCTGATAAAATGCAGAGAAAGACTAAAACCAGGCCTTTGGATGCATTTTTTTTACTATTTAGGCCCTGTAATAAAACAGACTTGACACAGGAGTAGCTTCAATGATGCTAAAATGTGATGTGACCTTGTGGAAGCGATGGGTCAATTAGAATGAATGGCATGCTGAAATTTGGAAGAATTGACCTCAAAAGAATCCTGGACTCTGCCAAAGGGATGAGAAGAAGGAGCCGAGACTGGAAATTGGCTCTGGTGTTCCTGCAGGAGCTCCTGCAGGATTTCAGGGCAGTGCTGGTCCGGGAGCGGTCACTGCTGGCCATGCTCATTCCTGGTGCTGGTGCTGGAGTGGTCACTCCTGGCTGTGGTCATTCCTGGTGGGGGTCTGACAGTGGTCACTCCTGACCACGATCATTCCTGGTGTTGGATCTGGTATCGGTCATTCCCGGCCGTGGTCATTCCCGGTGTTGGATCCGGTATTGGTCATTCCTGGCCGTGGTCATTCCCGGTGTTGGATCCGGTATTGGTCATTCCTGGCTGTGGACATTCCCGGTGTTGGATCCGGTATCGGTCATTCCTGGCCATGGTCATTCCCGGTGTTGGAACCGGTATTGGTCATTCCTGGCTGTGGTCATTCCTGGTGTTGGATCTGGTATTGGTCATTCCTGGCCGTGGACATTCCCGGTGTTGGATCCGGTACCGGTCATTCCCGGTGTTGGATCATTCCCGGTGTTGTATCATTCCCGGTGTCGGATCATTCCCGGTTGGATCATTCCCAGTGTTGTATCATTCCCGGTGTCGGATCATTCCCGGTTGGATCATTCCCGGTGTTGTATCATTCCCGGTGTTGTATCATTCCCGGTGTCGGATCATTCCCAGTTGGATCATTCCCGGTTGGATCATTCCCGGTGTTGGATCATTCCCTGTTGGATCATTCCCGGTTGGATCATTCCCGGTGTCGGATCATTCCCGGTTGGATCATTCCCGGTGTTGGATCATTCCCGGTTGGATCATTACCAGCCGTGGCCATTCCCGGTTGGATCATTCCCGGTGTCGGATCATTCCCGGTGTCGGATCATTCCCGGTTGGATCATTCCCGGTTGGATCATTCCCGGTGTTGGATCATTCCCGGTTGGATCATTACCGGCCGTGGCCATTCCCGGTTGGATCATTCCCGGTGTCGGATCATTCCCGGTGTCGGATCATTTCCGGTGTTGGATCATTCCCAGTTGGATCATTCCCGGTTGGATCATTCCCGGTTGGATCATTCCCAGCCACGGCCATTCCCTGTTGGATCATTCCCGGTTGGATCATTCCCGGTGTCGGATCATTCCCAGCTGGATCATTCCCGGTGTCGGATCATTCCCGGTTGGATCATTCCCGGCGCTGCCCGCAGGTGGCAGCACGGGGCCGCCGCCGCGGGAGCTCCGGAGGATCCGGAGGTGCTGGAATTGCTGCCTCAGTTTCCCTCGGCCCGTCCCTCCGTGGCTTTGGCCGTGTCCAGGCGATACACAAAGAGCTCTTCATTCCCCTTAGCACGTTCCCGAGCCCTGATGTCCCCACAAAGTGTTGTCACCCCAGCCAGGAGAGAGGATGGGGAGTGCACTGCTGCCTTGTCTGGGATGGGCTGGAGCTGCTTTGTTGTGCCTGGAATGGGAATTTTCTGCCGGTCCCTGCACCTTCATGGGCTGTGACAGCTCCTCAGCCCTGCTCGTGCCTTTGTTTGTGTTTCCCTTTGGCTGAGTTGGCTCCATGGCAGCTCAGGTCAGTGGCACCAGTGCAAGGCAGGTGCAGGGAGCCTGCTCTAGACCATGTTAATATATTTTCTGTTGCTGATAAATCTTTTTAACATACCAAGAAAGTTACTGTTTGTTGATAATTTAAGCAGCTTATCTAAGAAATCTTTACTTAAAGAGATGCTAGAACTTTTAACAAGCAACACATTTGTTAGGTGAATTTTAGAAAGTCCTTTAAGGAGAGATGAAGTGGGCAGGGGCCATCAGGAGTGACCTGGCTCTTTGATAAAGGAGGAACTTGTCAAGTCCAGTAGATTTCTTTTAAACGTTCTCCGAGGTAAGTGTTGACACAACGATGTGGAAATGGTGCACAGTCAGCATCACCACAAGGACTGGGACTTCTTATGCTGTGATGTAAAATTTTACCATGAAATGGTCTTTACTCACTGTCTAAGCATTATTCTTGTACAGTATACAAGGAAATGATGGATTTCCAGCTGATTTCCATTTTTGTGACCGTTCCAAGAAATTTTCTTGAATTGTCATCTTAACGTTCCTGCCATCCTCTCCTTTGTATCCAAACTAATCTCTTTCCTGTCTTTCAAATCTTTTTGCTGACTGCTGAGTCTGGATCAGGGAAAGATGTCTGCTGTGTGTCGGCACGTTCCTGGAGATCTTTGCCATGATTACTTTTTTATTAGTTACACGAATTTGGTTATTTAACAATCTCACAACTATACTGCAAAGAGAACTGACAAAAAATTAACAGATGGGAGTGTAATTGTTGTTGTGAGGAAGCCTCTCTGTCTCTCAGCCATAGCTGTGTTGTCTCCATTGTACAGATGAGAAAGATGACACACGGAACAAAATGAATCTCTGATTTAATCCTCTTGCTTTCAGGAGCAATGAAACCCACAGTGTGCTCTGCTTATTACTACTTCAGTCTCACTGAACCAGAAATAGAAACCTGGGGTGCTGCAGCATGTGATGATTAAGTTACATTAGCAGAAGGTGGTGAGCAAATAGGCAAGGACCTAAAGACATAATGCTAGTGCTGTTAATCACTTCCAGAGACATTAAAATCAGAATATTAAAGCTGAAATAACATTTATAACTTCTTAAAGGTCAGTGCTTAAGCTGGTAGGAAGGCACTGTGGCAGCATGGCTAACAGCATGGACACAAGTGGTGTGCAGCATCCTGGACAAGCAATCTGGTGGTAATTGGAAGGCCCAAAAAGGAGACACAGACTCTAATCTCAAGGCCTTTCTGAAGTAGGAAGAGGAAATGAAAAACATTTTCCTTTGATACAAACCTTAGAGGCCCCTTTTGCTGTGTTTCTCCCTGAATGCAAGCTCTCTCCTAAAGGGTGACTGAATTATGGCTGGCAGGTTGTGTATGGCTCCAGCAGGAACTTCCACTCGGTTTAAAATCTCGGGTTTGTTTTGCTTTAGAAACTGGATGTGCATTTGAAAGCAATTTGCATTAATAAAGTATGTCTTCAGGCAAACATCATTCCCTGTTTTAAACAGCTTTTAAACTTTTAAACAGCCCAGCTATTGTTTGAAGTCAGTCTCAGAAACAGCTGGGCTCTGTCTGGCGTTAGGGGTGTGAGCATTACAAAATGGGAAAGCATTTTTGGACAGTTTTGGTTCAATCTGTTTTCACTTTGAATTGGCACTTGGCAATGAAGAATTTAGTTTCTATCTCCTTTGGTAGCTGACTGTTTGAGTTGCCTCTCTAAATTATTTTATTTTTTACTTTTGGGGTTGGTTTTTTTTTTTTCCCAAATTGAACTATTATTTGTTCTATCCCTGTCCTGTCCACATAACAACATTTGCAGGTAATGGGAGAAATGCAAAGGAGTGACACTGCTGGTTGCTTTGATAAGAAAGAGACTTGCTTTTGTTACCAACTAATTAAATGGTAGGTAGCAGCTAATGGTGATTATAATTAAGCCTGGAACTGACATCTTTTTCTGGAAGAGCTGTAAGCTGAGAGAACTAAAGTCCCTTTATGGAAAAGGTGATTTTTTGTTCTGTTATAGGAGCTCATCAGCTGTTTCACTGCAAAGTGAAAGTTGTGAAGCTGTTTATAGTTGGTATTTGCCAATCCCATTTTAAAAGTCCTGCTGCTTGAAGGGAGTTGTTTATTCTTTCATCATTTAGCTTTACTGACTGTGAATTGAAATAGTTTAATTTTACATGAGCTGTACCCTCCAGGCCATGTCCTCTGACAAAATTTTGCAGTTTTGCTCCAGTAAAATTTGTGGGGGTAATAAATGTCACAATAGTGTTAGGGTAAGACTGTGCTCCATTTTTGCAGAGGTGTAAGTTTATAGTAAATTCAGATAGTAAATTCATTCTTGTTTGGTGCAAAGTGAGACAGCTGTGTGTTCTTTTGGGACAAACTTCCAAGAAGTGATGCACAGCCAACAAACCCCACCTTTCAACATTAGGCAGTGCCCCTGTACTTTGGACACAGGGTGATAATTCTGTGTTTTCCTCGCTATATCTGAGGGATGCAGGAGTGCAGGGCTCACCCTGCCAGGAGGGAGCTGCAGCTCCTGCCAGGGCTGCCCCAGTGCAGGGCTGTGCCTCGGGCTGCAGGAGCAGCTGATGGTGGAAACTATAAAACTGCTTTGCCCATCTGTGATGAAGAATGATGGTTCCGTTCTAGGGGATGAGTCAAAGGTCGCTGATGAGAAGATCCATCCAGCTAATTGCTGTAATTGCACCCTGAGGACGCAGCTCCTCTCGTGGAGAATCAGGCAGTGACTGCTGGTGAATCTGTACTTGGCAGTGAACTTCATCCTATGCCTTAAATCAAAAAAGTTCCTTCAAGAGATAGAAATGGAGAAAGATATTTTGATTTTTTTCCCCCTCAATCCAACCATGTTTTCTCCTGTTGGCAGGTGATTAGGAAATTGTTGCATTCTGAAACAGGGAAGTAATTGTGATTTAAACATAAAATTGCCATTTAGTGTTAAACTCTTTGATGAATACACAAGCTGTTGTTACTTCACAACAAATATCAATAAGCAGCATGAATGAGTATACATAATTCATAATATTTAACTTGAAAGTGTATTTTTTCTTATTCATTTTATTCATTTTTTCTAGAGTTTGTCCAGTGACTTTATCACAGTTTAATACAAAAAGCTTTTCTGTTGGAGAGTGAACAGTAACAGGACACAAGCAACAACCCTGCCACAAAATCAGCTTTTTTCATACCCCTTCACAAGGCCTAGAAATCCAAAAGCTTTGTGGTTGCATTGCTGAATGAAACTAGGGAAATAGCACCATTATCAATCAGTCAGCCCTTAGCACTTAGGGGACTTTATTATGTGAAGAATAAGAAATATTCAATAGAGGTTATGCTCAGTAAGAAGGAATTGAAAAGGCAGGAACTACCTCAAACACAACAAACAGATTGTGTTTTTTACCTCAAACTGTTTGAATGTTGTGTATAACACACAACACTTCCTATTTTAATCGACTGTTTCTTTGCCCATAGGGGAATTTTTCTTTTACCAAGGGATGAGAAGCGAAATATTTGTTTTTGCAAGAAGCTGCAGAGGTTTTCTGACCAAGCTGCACAAAGGGTGGCGATTACCCAGCTGCTGCTGGGGAAGGTGGGTGAGCACCCAGCACTGCAGGAGCAGCATCTCCACTGCCACGCCAGGCTCTGCGTGCCCTGATCAGCTTTCTGTGCTTCCAGGAGCTGACAGGATGAAGAAGGGCAGGGGCAGCCCGGCGCTGCTCTGAACAAAGGCTGGTTCCCCTCTGATGCTCCCTGGGGCCACTCTGCAGGTGCAGGCATGTCCCTTAGACCCACGCTGACACAAAGGCAGGGGCAGAAGAACATTTGCTGGAAGCTGCTTTAGTGGTTTTTAATCTGCTGTTATTTCCTCCTTCCTGGATTTTTTTTTTCTGTCACGATTCCAAGCAAGTGTGATAGGGAAGAGCTGTCTCTAAACTACACCCCAGTGTAGGGATAGCAACAGAGCTTTGCTCTCCTGTTTCAATTTATCCACTCAGGTTTCTTTTTTATTCAGTGAAATTGCTGGGATTTTCCACACTGATGAAAGTGCTGTCAGAGACATAATGGTTTTACATCATATACCTCTCCTACAAGTATTAATTTAAACTTGGCTTTACTCTTATGAAATAAGTAGGTAGCAGCATGGTCTTGTGCCAACACAAATTAGTGCATTTATAATTAGATTAGTACATATTGTTTATAGGTTTCAGACTCCACTTAGCCCAGCAGAATATGCATGAAGTTTGAAAAATTGCTTTCTTTGTTGGAAATTCCTTGGAAATAACAAATGTGTGGTTCAGAATAGAATTTTACATTTTTTACATTAGTTCAATAACAACTATAGTCTGATACTATGGTCGTGCGGTTTATGACTTTTGCCACTTATTCATCAAAACAGAAAACAGTATTTTGTGCCTCCCAGAGATCTTGGTATTTATCTATGATTCATTCAGTGTCTATAATTCAAATATACTCTTGAATTTCCCCCAAAGCTTTTGCTCGTGGGAAACCAACAGGCTTACACCAAACATATCTGTCACTACTAAAAGCTATTTGATAAGGGACTTGGGAAAAAAATCTTCTTAAAATACAGCAGAAGAGAACTGCAAAAAACAGAGTTCTTGAGTCAACTGCTGCACAGGAGCTCTCTCAGCTATTTTTGCTGGGAGTGCTTTGGGTGGAAGACAAACATGGTCAAATTAGCTAAAATGCTGGAAGTTCAGTCAAGGATACTGCTTGAAATAGTTCACCCAGAAAGGCTTTCTTAGGGCAGCCCCTTCAGAATTCCAATGGCAGTTGCAATTTCTAATAAGTAAATATCAAATATAGTAATTTTTATGTGAATTTGTTTTAGGAGGGATTATTGGAATGTTTCAAGGTCAATTTCAGCCCTCCTAACTATGAAATACTCACTAGGAAAAATATATATCTGAGAGTAGACATTGATTAATATTGTTGTTTTCCTATTCTTGGCTTTAATATTTTTTTTGCCATTCATGGCTATAGGTCACAGAGCTGGAGTTAAAAATGTATGGTAACAAGATGCTAAAATTTAAAGGAAAATGTATTCACTATCAACCTCCTTTTACTGTGCAGTAGTTTTTACTTCTTGCCAAATATCTGCTATTTGACCTCTCTGGGCTATGCTAATATTGACCTAAAGAGCACAGGAGATTATCTTTCAATGTAGGATAAATTCAATATTTACTCATAAATATTTTTCAGAGAGCCATAGAATACCAGGTTGGAAAGGACCTCAGGGATCAAATGACTGAACCTTTCCAGGCAAAATCACAGCCTTGATAGGATGGCCCAGCATCCAGTGCAGCTGAATCTTAAAAGTGTCCAGCACTGGGGAGTCCCCTGGGGAGATTCCCTGTAAAAAGGGAATTTCCATCTTCTCTGTAGCCTGGACCATGGTGAGAAGGTCTCCCTAAGCCTTCTTTTCTCGAGGCTGAACAACCCCAGTTCTCTCAACCTTTCCTCAAGGGGCATCTTGATCACCTTTGTGGTCCTTCTCTGAACTATCTCCAGCCTTTCCACATCTTTTTTTTATGCACAGCAGGGACCAAAACTGACCCCAGCATTCCAGGTGAGGCCTGACAAGTGCTGGATTGAGTGGGATGATGATTTTATCCCTGCTGGTGATGCCCTTGCTGGAGCAGCCCAGCATCCTGTTGGCTCTCTGCCACAGCAGCTCCCTGGTCACTCATCCTGAGCTTTTGGCCTCATTTCTGCAGGAAATGGCTCAGTTTCTGCCTTATCCCTGGTCTCACATCCACCTTTGGTGCTGCAGCAGCTTATGCACACCTGGCACTGAAGACTGATCCTCCCCTTTCCTGATCATCCCCTTCTCTCATCTCAATTCCCTTCCGCTGCCACAAAAGCTTTGTGGAAGTTCCAGTCCCTCCCCAAATGCCATATGTGTGGGTGCAACCCCCATCTGTTAATTAACATTTGCAAGTGCAGACCAGCTCCTGATCATGTGGGTAGAGGGTGGCTGTACTCATCCCACTTCTAGGAAAAAATCATTCCCAAATGCCAAAATAATGGAGATGATCACTGTGGGCTGTGGGGTTGTGGTGGTCTCAGCAAAGGGTTAACAGGGGCTGTGCACAGCCAGCCCTCACTGCCTGTGCTGAGGGAACATTAATTATACAGAGCCCGAAGGATTCAGAGCTAAAAAGCCTAAAAAGCCTGAGTAGTATTTAAAACCAAGACAGTCAAATAACCAGTTGGATTTGATCTCTAATAAATTACCATGTTCTGATGGTGAAATTCAGCAAGAGGGTGACAGTCAGATGGGGAGGTTGGCAGCAAAAGTTTTAAAAATAAATAGTCTTAAATTGCAGGAAATTACAGCAAGCAGCTCCTTGGAGTTATTTTTCTGCTCGCATTGTGTGTCTGAGGAGGCAGGCAGCCTGCTGGCAAGCTTTTGACCTTTTGTGTGAGAAATAAAATATGCAGGTGCAATAGTGGGAGTGCACAACGGGGGACAGGGACTTTCTGCTGTGGGTTTGAGCTCTGGGGCCCTGCAGGGCAGCCAGGAGTGCTCCACATCAGCTCCATTACACCTGAGAGCAGCACAGGAGAGGCTGTGGCTGGAAAGGATTGCAGAAATCCTTTGTGGTTCCTACAAATTGTGTGTTTCCTACAAATACCCTTGTGCTCCAAATCTGTAAAATGATCTTGCTGAGAAGTGATCTGCTTCTTGTGTTGCCCTGTTTATATTTCAGTCTGGAGTAACTCTTGGAGCAGTTGAGTTGAGTTTGGTGACATTGCTGCACCATGCTCTAACTCCCAGTTCCTTTGAAAGGAAATCCATACCTGCACTCCAGGGATTTCCTCCCACTGTATTTGTATTCCAAATTCCTAAACCCTCTAAGTAAATGTGAATGAGAATTGCTCATGAAGGTGCTGTAGATAAAAAGGTAATGTTGGGAATGTCAGCTCTGCAGAGGCTGGAGGAAGAAATCCTCTCAATTCTCCCTCTGCAACAGAAGTGATGAATCCTGGACCTCTGTGGACAAAAGGAGTTGCTCCACTCAGATATTCAGTGTTCATACACACAAACCCGAGGAGTTCCAGTCATTCAGTTCTCACAGTTTAATGCTGCTGTTACTGCTCCAATGTTTGTCAGTTGTTTGGGCATAAAAAATCACCAGGTTTTGCTGTGGGAAAAACCCCCCGTGCCGCCCCAAACTCTTCCCCATCTTTATAAATCATAGAACAGCTTACACTCAGGATTATTAATCTGAAGTTTTATCTACTGGTAGTTCACATTTAGAATGAATTTTTAGCTTCATGTTTTTACCAAAATATTGTTTTTAAAAATTAAAGGATATGTTCTTGGAAGCTTAAATAACCTCCACAGAGAAATTTGTATCCATGTAGGTTTTACAACTAAACCCAGTTCTGACTATTATCTGCTGGTGGCACCATTACACCAGAGGAATTTATTATCCAAGTCTTAAATGAAAAACTGCTATGGACTACACCTCTCAATCTGATTTAATGGCTTTTTTTTTTTTTTTTAATTTCTTCATAGTTTGGTGTCAGTTAAACCAAGTCATTTTATTGCCATAGGGTCTTTGTGGGTGAGTTTTAAAGAAATAATCTTAGCCTAATGGTGATGGACCAGGGAAGAAAATTGCCTGACATTGTCACCTAATGTAAGTGATCCTTTATGCAATCACACCCTGTTTCTTTTCTCTGCATTAGAGGCAGCTCCATACTGAGTTTTATTTCCCCCTCCTTTATTTTTCCTTTCAGAAATTTTGACTAAATAAATTTAAAAGCCAGATTAGATTATTTCATCCTTCAGAAGCTGAGGAATAATCTTTAAACTTGATTTTTCTAATTATAAGTGGGTAGAAACAGGTACATTCGTTTTTTCTGTGGGTTAACCACACAGACAAACCCTTTTTTTTCAGTTGGCAGCTAAATACAGCTTATTCTGTTTTCTTCAGCCTTGTCCTAATCTTTCATGTAATTTCCTAGACCTCTCCATTATTGATATATATTACTACATAACTGTGTGAGGCTCTTATATACCACAGAACATAGTACATTTTGATTTTTCCTGTAGCTAGAACAGCAATCACTTCCAACAGTGTTTTTCCACACAGATTTCTACTTTAGTTTTTAGCTTAAAGTTACGAAGACTGAAAATTTTGAGTAGTTACCTACATTAATCTTTGTCCTCCCTGGGAGACACAAACACTTCTAATTAAATATGTAATTGATTCTATTAATTCTGTTTTTCTTGCAAGGAACTAATTGCTTCAGTCTTCTTTACTCAAAAATGGGAGAGTCACACTACACTTCAGTCCATTGTGAATGCCTTTATCCGTGGCCCATGATCCTGTGAAATTCAGTTCAAAAATCCTCTTGTAAAACCTGGTGCTCTTCTGTTTTTCCCAGTTTTAGAAAGCACAAATTCCCCCCCATGCTCCCCACTCCCTCCCCTGGGTAATGTTGCTTTATATCTGGGCAGAAGTAATTTGTGCAAGACACATTACTTATAGGACAGTGCCTAAAAATACATCAAAAGGTCACTGCACAGCAGACAGAAGGCAGCACTTGTTCCAGCCACTCGCACTGGGAGCGACAGCTCTTTGTTAATATTAATTGTGCATATTTTAAACAGTGCCTGCTTTAAAAATACACGGCACAAACACGCAGCAAGGAGAATTTTGTGAGCCCTGGGACTGGATAACAACGGGGGTCAGCTCTTCACTGAAGATTTTAATCATAAGTGTTTGCTGCTCTTATTAGCTTCCAGGTTTGTGAATTGTGCATCTGCTTCCAGGAAAGCGGGCTGTATTTCCAGAAATGCCAATGAAATTAAGAATAGGAGCAGAGATGTATAAAGTACCAAGATTCGGAGCTGGTGGTTTGCACAAACCCTCACCAAGATTGTGCTTAGAATAGTAAGTGTGTACAGAGAACATGGGAAAAGCTCTGCTGGGAGGGCAAGGCCAGATTCCCTCCGAGCCCAGGAGAAGCTGAGCTGCCTTCCCCCAGCTCCTGGCCCAGGGATGCTTTGCTCTTTCCTGGAAATGTTCCTCCAAAGGCAGCTCTGGCAGCTGCTCCATGGGCTGAGCACAGGATCCACCCAGGGATTGTCCCCAGGGGCATCTTTGTCCTTCCAGCTGCTGAGGTGGCACTGAAAAGCAGCTCCCAACACACAACACACCCACAGTCACCTTTTCTGCCATCCCTTCTTCTGAGCCCAGGCAAAATCAAAAGGGGGGATTCTCTCCTCAGGTGAACATTATCCAGGAATGATGTTCTTACTAAAATTGGGGATTCTGAGTCTTTGCTTGTCCCCAGAGGAAAGGCTGCAGTGCTTGAAAGGCTCTGTCAACATCTAACAAAGAAACCCTGGCACCTGGACACTGCTCCATCAAGGCTCTCTCACTCGAGCACGCTCGGTTTGTTTTGTAATTTATCCTTAATAAGAAAATGTTGAAAAGATCCAATTCTGGCTGGGCATCAAAGGCAGTGGAGCTGTACATGGACAGTGTTGTTTATAATGTGACTGTGCTTTGTGGCAATTTACAACCTAAATTTATGTGGCTATTGAGTATGGCCTTTTTTTTTCTTTTGAAAACTAGTGTATAAGTGTGTTTACAATGGTAATTGTTCACACAGAGAAGCAAAAAGAGAGTGCAAGTGTGGTGAAAGCAACATAAGGAAAATAATGCTGTGCAGGTAAACTCATTTCAGAACTTCCTCAAATGTTAGGCTGATGAATATTAACATTAATTCTCTTTTGGAAGAAAGACTGAGGTAGGACAGATGGGCTGGTTGCCAAGAAAATGGTTTGAAAGGAAGTAATGTGCACATTGACATTTCCTGCTTTTACATAATTATTTTTTAAATAACTTATGTAATTGCCTTGAGTGGAATCATTGTGTTCATTAGTGGGTATAAAGACAAGCATTTCCAGCATCTCAGAAGGGCTGGCTTGTACCTCTATTCTTTTGCATTTCACCATCCCAACACTTGCATTTATTTTGGTTTTGACAAAGCAATGTGCCATGACTTGAGCAAAACTCGAGCAGCATCTTTTTCTTGCTGTGTGTGCAACTTGTTTAACCCATTTTGGAGGGGTTGAACGTGAGCAGGACTTTCTTCAGATTCCCATGGCTGCCCACTTGAGGTAGAAAATCATGGACCTTGCCCACCCAGTGCACAGGGTTCATCTCCCTCTTCCTCTGAGCACAATTTCAATTTGTTGGTCCATCCCCCTCTCCCTCCCTGAGAATCAAATCCACGAGGCAGGTCCTGGAGCAGAAGATGTTGGTAGGTTGAAGGCCAAGGAATATTTTCCTCCCTGGCCCCTCTCACTATCTATCCACGCCCTGGTGTGCTGGGTATCTTCCTTCTGCTCCCAGATTTTCCCTGTGAAAATCCCAGTTTCCTCCCTGAGCACAACCCCCTCTCCCTATCCCAAGCATCCTCTGTGAACAATGTTCTGCTGCCTGCTTTTGGAGTTCCACCTGGACATTTGCTCAGTGTGTGTGCCCCGATTTGGAGGGTGATTACTGCCAGCTGTGCCCTGTGCTTGCCCACTCTCTGCTCCTGTCAGCTCTTCCCCTTCCACAAGCTGCCCATTTGGTGCTGGTAATTAAATCTGCCCTGCACCAGGCAGGTCTGGGCAGTGCAGGAAGAGCCCTCCTTGTCCCTCCTCATGCTGCTGTGATCACCTGCCAGCTCCACAATGCCTGGCACCACCTATTTGTTCCCAACCAGCTCTTTCAGCAGCTGTCAGCTGCTAATGAAATAACTTCAGCTGCTGAATCAACCTGTGCCCTGTGCAAACCAGGGGGCACAGCATGGAAATGGGCATAAATATTCATAACTATTCATAATGGCACCAACAAAACCAAAAGTGTGAGTGTGGTTATCAGAGCTCCTGTGTGGAGACGTTGTGATGGGTTTAGAGTGATGAATGCAGCGTGAATGTTTTGGAATAATGCTGTTATTTTTGCAGTTGTGAGAAAAAAACCCCACTGAAGGTAGTGGGATTGCAGGGCCATGTGGGTAAGAGTAGGATTTGTGGCCCTGGATGATGTGGGCAGTTTTGGAATTGGCCAATGCTGTCTCTTGTGGGTGATGCACTGAAACTTGTTCCTGAAAGAAAGGAGTTACTGTCTTTGCTCATTCTGTTTGCATCTCTGCTCTGAACCTGCTCGTGAAGAGCTGAAAGTTTCTCTCCAGATCTGTGCTAGATGCTCATAGAACACAAATCCCACAAATTGGGTTCAGTACTTTGTTTTCTAAAGTAATTAATGTCAAGGATAGAAATGTATCTGATTTGGTCAAGAGTGGCTAATTTCCCACCTTTCAGCATCCTGAAGCTTAAAATCTTTGACATCAGAATACAAATGTGAGTCAGTCTCTTTAGACAGAGTACTTTACAGATTAACTCTGTTAATGTGTCTGCATTGGGTTTTTTAAAGAATTATTTTGTTTGTAATGTGCTTTTACTTTTTTTCTTCAGGTTCAGGATAGCCCTGCTGAGAGGGGACAAGGATGATGTTCCCCTTGAAAGCCTTTGTTGGTAGATCCCCTCAAGGAATATCAGAAGCCAGTGTTACCTATTTGCTCATGTTTCTCTGCCATATCAATAACTTGCATTAACTTTCAAAATCTGTTGATTTTGGGGAGTCTGATAATGTGTCTTTATACACCCCTCTTCTGCCCAGAGTGACGTTTACCAGTAAAATTCACTGAAAGGCTGCTCTTTTAGGATTGCATAAAAAGGTGCAGAGATGGGCAGGGATGAAAAGTTCAGTCTTGAAAACTTGATTTTACTTATGAGAGCTTCAGTGGGAAAAATCCCCACTGTGGTCTGATTTTATATGCAATGACTCTAATAAATACAGCTAGAAACAAATAGGATTCAATTTTGAGTGAGTTTGACCATATCAGGAATATTTCTTGGCTATGTGGGAGCAGGCTCTATGAAGGTATCCAGCTAATTAAGCTTTATCTGAATCTGAAAATAATCATAAATTTGTGGTGGTACCTTCATTGTCTTGAACTATTATCCATATAGCCCGAGTATGTTTATTTTCCTGTGGAAGAAGTCTTGTGAAAATTAAGTTAATTCAGTGTCTCAGATAAAGAATGATATTTTAGTTGGAAATTGTTGTCATAATAGTTGCACAAAAGGATTCAAAGATACTGCAGCTTGGTACAAATAAAATGTTCAAAGATACAGGTGTTGTTCCTGAGCCATCAAAGAGTTTTCCACTGCCACCGCAGTGTTTTATTAAAATGAAAAGAAGAGAGAAGATACAAACAAAAGCTCTGTGCTAATCTTTTGCTTTGTTGCTTAAGGGACGTTTCAGTATAAAGTAGCAATTTCCATATCATTTGAATAGCAGTTGCAACCCATTGATGTTTAAAGTAAAATGTGCAACTCCTGTAATCAGCAGAACAGATGCAAATGTCTTGTCTGTCTCCAAGTGCAGCTCCCTGCTTGCTGCCTCCATTAGATTTAGAGTGGGAAACAGGATCAGATCATGAAAATCACAGGAGCTCCTCCTTCATCTCTTGGCTGCAGTGGGGAGAGCCTGGCTGGCTGCACCTGAGGGTCCCTGCAGCATCCCAAAATCCCACAGAAATCCCACAGAGCCTTGGAGGAGGGAAAGGGACACATCTCCCTCCTCTGCCCTCTTCCCTGCCCCTTCCCCTGGGGACAGGAGTGGCCTTTTAATTCTGTTTATGCCCGGTGCCATCCCAGTGCGAGCCTCTGCACTTATTTTTCTGTAAATAAGCAATCACAAAAATAAATGACATTTAGCATTTGGATCCCGGGCCAGTGGGAAGCAGTGCAGCAGGTTGGGTAAAACCCCACTGAGCTCCCCGAGTTCTGCCATCCCAGCTTTGGGTGGCTGGAGCTGTTCCTCAGAGGGTTTTTTAACTCTAAAAATAACCTGCTGTGCTATGAGGAAAGAGTTTACTTTATGCTTCACATTTCCAAATGTGCCAGTGAACACTTCCATGGTGCTCTCCTGTGCCTGCTGTGTCTGAGCTGCTGGCCCAGATTAGAGAGGGGTTCCCATCAGAATGATTTCTGAGTGGAACTGCCCTCCTGGGAAAGGAAAAACTTCCCAGGAAAAGGCTTGGGTTTGATCAAATTAAAATCGATGCAGCCTCCAAAGGAGGTTGCTGGTGGGACGAAAATCCTCCTTTGCTTCCTCTAAAACATTTTCCTGGAAAGAGGCTGTATTTTTTTTATTTTTTTTTTTTAATCATTAGTACTTTTCCTAATCAGGAGACATCTTATGGAAAAGGATTTCCATCTTGTGGTCAGCTGTGGTAATAAAACACTCCAGATAGACTTTTTTTCATAGGAAACCAAACTGGTTTCAATAAGAAATAATGCAAATGAAGGTAAATGCTGGAGACCTCACAAAGTCTGTTTGTACAGAAGGGGACTGTGACCCTTCATCTTTAGAACTAAAATACTTGGGAAAGATAGAAATGATCCATGATGGAATATTTAATTTTGACACATTATACAGCACGTTGGCCTCAGGAGCCATGCACAGGAGCCCAGGCAGAATTACTTGGAATTTTAACAGAAAGGAGGCAATTGCTCCTGAACTTCCGGGAAAGTTTCTATCCAGAGCCAAATATTGTTGCTTGGATTGTTTTCTATTCCAGGATGACTCTGAGTCTCAGTACAACGTCATCATAACTTCATGCAGATATTTGTTATTCAGGACAAATTTTGAAACTCATGCTTTAATCTTGAAATAGCAAAATGCTGTAGGGTTAAGTGCTGGAGTTCACTGGAAAATCTACCCACTTCAGTGGGAAAGACTTTTTAATATATGAAAAACAAAACGGATTTGGAAAGGTCATTTTAAATACTAAGGACTGTGGCTGAAGGGCAGGGCTGTGTGTGCTGGAGAGGTTCAGAGCTTAAATCTTGAGGAGGTGCTCTGTACATGACCACAGTGGTGCAACCCTGCAAGGAAAAGTGAGGCTGGTAAAAGGAATAATTAATTTCTTAAGTTTAATTACTACCTTCTCCAGTTGTGCACTGTGATGCTCACGCAGATTGCACCGAAAATCTTCTGACTTCAGCAAGAGCTGGACCAGCCCTGAATATTTACAAGGAGAGTTAAATAACATCTCAGATCAAATTCTCAGAGATAAATGTAAGAACTTTGTAAGTATTTTTATTTTGAGGGCTTGTAACTAAAGGAGATGTTCAGTGTGTTCCTTAGTGGGTGCCAAAGAGTTTATTTTCAGAAGTGTCTGAATTTCAGGGAAAGTCAATAATTGCTATATTTAATCTGAAGTCACTGTAACTGCTGCTGAAATCAATCCATATTCTTTTTGTAGAAATAATAAGGAAAAAAATACAGCATGGATATGAAAAATCAGGTAAAGTGCTCATGACTTACATGACATAGCAATGTAGATTTCAAAAAACCAGTTCAACAACGTCTAAGGTTGTGCTGTAAGTGTCACTGAAAGGAAAATAGAAAATGAGAAGATATTTGTGAACTTTTTGCAGTATTTGGTAAATAGTTTCAGAAAATCTTATATCCAAAGTTTGTACATGGGCCTTGTTCTGTTGGTAACTGCAGCTAGTGGGAGTTTTTGCCATGGTCTCTATTGAAACAGGATCCAATTTATTTCTTTATTTCTTATGTGGAGGTATAAATTTTGGGCCTTAATTGCACGAACACTTAAGGAAGAAAACATTTTCTCTTTTTATTTAAAAAAAAGAAAAGTAATCTAACAGCTAATTCATTAGAAACATTTAAAAATACTTGAGGACAGGCTTCCTTTAATCAAACAAATCTCTCATTTTGCTCTTAGACTTTCCTGGGGAGTGCTGTGTTTATCCTGTTTATTTGGGGTGTGAGAACTTTGTCAGATAAAGCCATTGGCAACTCCTGGGGCAGCAAACAGCAAAGCACAGCTGGGTGCTGCTCTGGAGAAATGCAGCTTCCACATTTCCACATTTCCCCAGAGGAGGTGAGGAGAAATCAGTCAGAGTGGAGAGAGGAGATGAGAGGAGCAGCTGAGCCTGCCAGGGGGTCCTGGGCAGGGCTGGGGATGCTGTGCTGGGCTCTGGGAGCATCCCTGACCTCCCAACGTGTGATGGGAATTCTGCACCAGCAGCCCAGGCTGGCTCAGCCCCTGGAGATCCCAACCTGGATTATTCTGTGAGCTGGATTATGTACATGGATGGGCATTTCCCCTTGCAAAGGTTTGGGAGCTCATGCAGGTGGTCCCTTGCCCACAGTAACTCCAAAGAGAGGGGCTTTGAGCCTGCTGAGGATGATGGTTGAGGGATGAACAACTTCTTTAATTTATGGATAGTGCTTCCTTTCTCTGCTTCAAACTGCTGAGTAATTCCATCCTTTACAAAGGATTTTCATCCATTTAGTTTCATTTATTTAATTCTTTGGACTTACGATGTTACCCGCTGCACTGTTGGTGAAAAAAAGTTTTATTTGTCTGAAATGTTGTTGATAAATGTCCCCTTACTTGCATGGAGCTCTTCATTTCAAAGCAATTGCTCTGTGCAAGCAACACCTCTGTAAGCTCTGGTGTCATCCTGACAACAGTGAGTGGGCACCATCCTCCCTGCTCCTGCTGTTCCCAGCCATGGAAAGGACAATTTTGTGCAAGTTTTGGTTCCCACATCCTCAACTCTTCAAACTGTGAGGAGGAAAGTAAGTACAGGTGCTTTAGGGAGAGCTGGCTAGGATTTGTTTTTTTTATTATTATTTTTATCACCAGTTGCTAAGAAATGCCTGCAGGAAGCTGCCAAGCACACTCCTGGGGGGTTGCTTTCCATCTAAACGACTGCCAGGGTCACCAAGTGTGGCCTCAGAGGAGAGAGGAGCAGAGGGAGGTTCCCTGGCAGGGACAGGGACACTGTCCTGGGCATGGTCTGTGCTGGGACACATCGTGGGGAAAGCCCCTGCTCCCCCTGGTTCCACCTGGGCTTGGGAAGAGCCAAGTTTTGCCATCCCATCAGGATGAAATGAGGAATCTGGATGAGAGATGGAGCTGGCGGTGCCTCAGAGCAGCCTCTGAAACTCTGGCAGTTTCTGTGGCCCAGATCCAGTGTGGTTTTTCATTTGGTTTTGGTTTTTCTGCAGTTCCCAAGCCCTGGGCGAGTGCTGTGACACCAGGCTGCAGCTTTCAGCAGCAGCAGCAGCCCAGAAATGCTGGTTAATCACTAGTTTATTAGCTCGTGGCCTTAGGCAAACCTGAAATCATTAACAGCCCATTTGCTGGGCTAATGACTCTTTTTTACTAGATGTATAATTTAATATATGGTAGCTTTCATGCTTAATTATGATCTTCAAAGTTTCTTTTGAAGGAATTTATTTTTCTGTGTGCATGTATATGAGAGGGTTGGGAGCTGGCTGGCTTTGCTTGCGTGCTGCTGTGTTAAAATCTGGATAGTTTATGTAAGAAGATTTTAATTTAGATATGGGTATTTCCCCTGTTGCTTGTTCTTTCAATATTTTTATCTTTGAGCACTTGAAAAATAAATAATGATGGATTACCAACAGGTTTAAAATAGCATCATTTCATGCCCCACTGTAGGTTGCCACATTGTTTTGGACAAGACGTAAACCCAAAGTCCTGATCAATAGGGCCATTGTGCCAGCAGCTTCCAAATGAATGCAAGTCTTGATCTCAGTGTCCTGGCTGCTTTCCAGCCTGGTTCACATTTTACTCAACAGCAAGTCCCACTTCTATTCCCTCTAACCTCAGTGGGAGCAGAGGCAGGCCACTGCAAAGTGCTGCTAATCCCACGTGCCATTTGCATGCAGCACTTGTAAAGCATCCTGGGATCAGTTGGGATGAAAAAAGGCAGAGCATGTAAGATGTTTGTCACTGCCATCCCAAATCTGCTGCTCTATCAGTAAAAGGAGGTTATGACTTTGTCAATCGGGAATTTTTTTAAATTTTTTTTTCTTTTTTTTTTTTTTAGCAAGGTAGCTGATTGAGAAGGATAATAAAGATGAATTTGATTTTTTTTTTTTTTTTTTTGAGCTCTAGTGTCCCCTTCATGGAGATTAAAAATGTCCCGGTGCTGTTTTCAGCTCCACGGAGCAAGCAAAAGCTGATCTCCTGCCTGGCTATGCCCACACCACTGCCATCCACTAATAGGATCACCACGCAGTTGTGACTTAGCAGGCACTGGGAGAGCATAATCCTGTTTATTCGGTCATCCAAAGCACGGATGATCTGAGATAATCAGGGGCTGGGAGCAGGGCAGGAGGAGGGATGAGCTTTGCTTTGCCCTGTGGATGCCTGGGCAGGCACAGAGTGCCAGGGAAGGGCTGGATCTCCTCACAGAGCAGGGGAGGGACCAAAAACCTCCCCCCAGTGGAGAGCCAGCCTGATAAAACAACAGCCTTGGCAGTGTCTGATCCAGATGCTGTGCTTAACAATTCTAAATTGTTCTTCTTGTGACCGATTTAATATAGAAATACTCGGTGTCTGAGTGGCCACATGAGGCACTTTGTGCAGAATGCTTTGGCTGTCAGGAGGCAGAGACTGTGTGGGG
The DNA here is from genome assembly GCF_050655825.1 of Lonchura striata. NCBI lineage: Eukaryota > Metazoa > Chordata > Aves > Passeriformes > Estrildidae > Lonchura > Lonchura striata. The sequence continues at coordinate 13,034,931 of NC_140722.1, forward strand.
GTCATCTCCCCATGTTCACTCACATTTGGAAGCCTACACCCACCCTGTACTTGGATCTAAATTTACTAAAATTACGACTATTATTACAGTTTTGCTAGGCATGAGGCACAGCTTTTCACAAGACATCAAATATCTGTGAGCAGCCCCTGGGTCTGTGGGGATGTAGGAGCACATTCTGCAGAGCCCCTCCCAAGAAATATAATCTGTGAGACCTTCCCCAGTGACCTAGAGCCTTGAAACTGGGCTGTATAAAATCTCTGTAGTAGTAGTGAGCTTTCAAATGACTTTATTTTCTTGTTCTTGTGATCATTTAGGCTCTCACACTTCATATTCTATCCCATTAACTCATTGGCTCGGGTTTCAGTTTCATCTTCACTTTGATTTTATCTCAGTCCATGTGTGCTTAGCAGCCAATGCTTCCCTCTTGCAGATATTCCAGTGTTTGTAACCTTCACTTTTACAGCTGGCATGAGCTGTGGGTTAACCTCAAACAGCGATGCTGATTTTGAAGTCTCATTTTATGTTGTCTGAGCTGTCCTAGCCCAGATGACAGGTTTATAGTTTGGGAAGCCAGTAGCAATGGCTGAGCTCACTGGTCTTTATAACTAAAACAGTGTCGTTAGGTGCAGCTCCTCACCATGGTGACACTGCAAATATTGAACACAAAGTGATTCATGGGACCCAATATAATGCTTACTTTAATTAATATTTTACAAGATAACTTGCTTTATTTAACTTTTCAAACGTGAGTGGGTTGGGAAGGACAGAATGTTGCCATGTATAATTTATGGGAACTAATATTTGTGTGCTTGTTTTAAAAATTAAATTATAAAAGTATTGTTTGTTTTCTCCTCTCCCTGCTGGCAGATGTTCAGGCCCTTGCAGGGCTCCAGGGGATTTTCTGAGAGTGGGTGTCGAATGATGGGCTCTGAAAATGATGTTCTTGCTCCTGCCTCCCTTTGTATTCCTGTGCAGTCAGTGTGGCAGGGCTGGAAGTGCTTTGGGATACCCTGAGCAGAGAGCAGCTGCTGTGACCCCACTGCTGCACCCTGACCATCAGACCCCTCAGACCTGAGGTTCAGCCTGATTTCCCTGAAGAAATGATGTTTTGGGTAAGTAACACCAGATTCTTCCCTAGAGCTGGCAGGAAGTAAAGGAATAAGGCAGTTGCAGAGCTTTGGGGCAATAGAGGAAATTAGTGATTAGGAAATTAGCCCCAGGGTTGTACTTCTGAAGTGGAATGTTGTGATGGGCACATTCCAGATTTTCATGCATTTTACCTGGAATTTATTGCACCTAAAAATCAATCTATAGAATTAGAGAGAGGATGCAGCAACCCACCTATGTAAGTGGTGGCTACACCATCCTCAGAAGTGATGAAAAACAGGGTCCTTCCCTCTGGGTGTGTCCTGATGCTCTGAGAGATCTCAGCCCTGGCCTCTGACAGCAACATGGGGGAGGTTTGTGAGACAACCTTCTGAAAAAAACTTTCTCAATGCTTAGGTTTTTCTATAAATTTTCTTCTTACAACTAAGTTTTCCTCTTGTATTTTTTACAACTATAACTGTAAATAAGCAAACATTATAAAATCTGTTAAATTCACCATCATTCTTCTCCAAGCAGGGAGAAAAATGCCCATTATTAACTCCTGTTTGCCACAGAGAAGTGCCCATTAGAGTGTGTCCAACCCCTTTATATAACACTGAGAGCAATGAAGTCACTGACAGGGCTTTTATTTGTCTATGTTGAGTCCTGCAGGGATGGCAGAGAAAAAAAAAATCCTGCATTAATAAAAGAATAAATTCCTCTTCACATTAACATAAAATGCTTCTACAGTGATGAAAAGATTTGGGCTTGCTCCAGTGTGGTTTTCCCCGTGTGGTTGGTTTTTGCATTTCTTTTAACTTGCTCTTTGTAATCCATTTCCAGTTGGGTTTTTTTTCCCCCCCTTTCCATTCGGATATATAGCATGATGTTACAAATTCTGGCCTGTGACAGCTTGAGGAATATTTATGTGTTTGGACAAAATATCTTCCCTTCCAAATCAATTTTAAATGCCATGGAAACGTTTTACTCCCGAGGTTTTGTTTGTCATTGTTGGTTATTAAAACCCTCTCCCCAAGGTCAGCAGTGAGACAATCCTTTGCAGGAGGCATTTCCAGGGGTTTTGCATGGATAGCTTCAGGAAGTCAGGAGAGGGTGATGGAGAGGAGAGGAAGATGGAGCTAGGACCTTTTTCTACACTATTTAAAAGCTTTCTTTTTCTTTGCATAGTGTGCAACCAGAAGTGACCATGAGGCAGGAGCTGGAACTGCTCACAAGCCTGGTCCAGCCTGATGTCAGGGGACAACCTCTGTGAGCTTGTTTTCTTTCCCTGTCCTCAGAGCTGGGAATTTGCCATGATTTAAAACCAGTGGGGCATTAACTGCCCCATTACACACAGCAGAAAGCCGAGGGACTGACCTCATCTGCCAGAACAAGTGTTTTAATGCTGCCCAAAGTTCAAATCAATCAAAAGGTCAAACTTGTTTAAGGCAGGGAGTGATAAGAGGGGCAATGGAAGCTCGTTCCCACTTGTTGGAATTAAGCCAGCCTGGCTTCAGGAAAATCTCCAGATAGGATGAACCCAGAGAACAGTGACAGATGAGAAACTTAGGGCTGAACCTCCCCTTACTCGAGACAGAGAATTCCTATTAAATGCAACAGAAGAAAAGCAGATGCTGGTGAATGGGACTTCAGGTCATTCTCCTGGTGAAGCCTGCTCAGGAGACAAGTCACAGCGCCTTGATGCTGGTGGAGTTTTTGGTCAGCTGATGGAATGGGAGAGGGAAAGGGCATTTTCAGCCTGAAAGGTTTGTCCCTGTGGAGGAGGAAAGACCAAGGTTGCTTTTGTAGTGCAGAGAGCTCAGAGCAGCTGAGCTGGTCCTGGGGGCATCTGTGCCAGCAGGGGTGTGGTGGGATGTGCAAAACTTTTGGTCAGGTTTGAGGGAAGTGGCATCTTCAGTTTATCCCCTTTGGGGAGGAAGATGGAGCTCACACCTTGCTCAGCTGAGACTGGAACAGAAATTTTTCCCTTTCCAAAGGCAGAGTTTTTTCCCCTCTCAGTGTTTTTTTCTGTGCAGGGGAGAACATGGAAAACTTCTCAGTAGAAAACTCTCCTTCTGGTTCTGCGGGGGGCTGCTCAGCACCCTCAGCAGCTGTTTGGAAAACTCTTCTCACAGTTTGTAATGGCTGCTTTTTCAAGGGTCTAATGACTTTATTTAAAACAAACAAAACCAAAAAAAGAGAGAGAAGAGAGAGTGGGGAACTTAGAGTCTGCTCCTGCCATTTGAATTATGGTGGGGGACATTGCTGGGGAGCCCATTAACCTCCGTGGCACATGGCCATGCTTTCATAAGCTTGCAAGAGATGGAGTTTTTCTAGATAGTTTTTTTTTTTTTTTTTGGTCAAAGAAAGCATTCTCCAAGGGCTGACTACAGACAAAATCCCTGGTCTTTTTGGCAGAATTCCCTGGTACTTACACAGCCAGGTTTTCTGTGCTCCAGCTCTGGTGTGTGATCCATGCTTTCAACACATTCAGGGCCAAATGAGGACCTTTTGGCTCAGGGCTGAATCTGACCATTTTTCTTCTACAGAAAAGATGTAAATAATTCTATAGGTGGGAGTAGAAAGGTGATAATCAGGATGAGGGAAGGTGGCCAAGACTGCTGAGCTGTCTCTAAGAGGAAGGATGAGGACCAAGCCATATACCTGCTGTATCAAAAGTGCAGCTCAGACTGCTCAGCCCAGGAGGGCACCTGCCCATCCTGTCCCTGCAGCCTCTGGGGGCAGCTCCGTGCTGCTTTTCTCTGTTGGCCAAGCCAGCAGCACTGCAACTGAGAATGGGGATTTTTCCGAGCTCTTGTTCATGACACCAGATGTGCCTGTGAGCTTTTTTTCAAGCTCATTTGAATGTATGTAATGGACTTCTGGCTTTGAAAAGTCATCAGTTACCAGATGTCTTTTAAATGGTCTACCTTGCAGAATTGTCCGTTACCAGATGTCTTTTAAATTGTAAACCCCTCTAGTCAGAGGTTAAAGCTGTGTCAAAACAGTCACTGATGTGAATTCATACTACATTTTAAATGCACTATGATTTCCTCCAACTCCTTCCCCTTAAAATCCTCTCATGGAAATGTTATGGCTCACCCAAGATTTGCCACCCGCCCATCACTTGAGATGCAGTGATAAATGCTTTTAATAATTAACAATGGCAGGGGCTTTGTACCTCTGTGCCACGGGTATCTCACCTCTCAGACAGCAGAAATAAAAGCCTGTTGTAACAGGAAGAGTAATGAATGATCTGGATGCTGGTGGAAGGTTCCTGCAGCTGCACCATCAGTGCAGATCTTCTACAACTGGAGCTGTTTGCCAGCAGGATTTTGATTTTGTCCTGGGCCCAGTTTGGAGCTCAAGGCAGCTGGAGAAGCAGTGATGCTCACAGTTCCTAAGGTAAAAGAGGTTTGGGGGCTGTGTGGGGCTGGGAAGGGGCTGTGCCAGTCAAAAGGACAAGTGGGTTGGGTGCCAGTTTCCTTCTTAATCCGACTCTCCAGGGTCTCATCCAGCCTCTGTGCTGGCTGCCAAAAGCTCAGACTGAGCAGCTATTTTGGGATACAGCAACACCAAGTGTTACTTCAGAGATGTTTGGAGAGAGATTTAATAAAATCAACTAATAAGGTTTGACGTGCTGAAGATTAGGAAAAGTCATTCCGAGCGTCTGAGCTGACCTCAGGGGTGGGAGGCTCAGGGAGTCGTGTGTTATCCTGGGGATGGAATCCCTCCTGGGAGGGCTGGTGGGACAACAGCAGCTCACCTCTCTGTGAAACCATCTCTGAGCTGTGAGGGCAAACCAGCAGGGCAGCCTGGCACTGGATGTATGTGCCTTAAAATTCCAAAAAAAAATAAGGAAGGGAAGAGGCAGCTGGAAGCTGCTGCGTGCCCTGGGGCTGGGAGCAGCCCCATCCTGCAGCAGGCAGCTGGGGTGGCTGCAGCAGCTGTCCCCGTGTAAATCACCCTGTCCCCAGCCAGGGCTGGCACTGGGCAGAGGGGTCACCACCCACAGCCGGGCACTGCCCCCACCCTTGGTGCCAACTGCCCGGGGCTGTCAGCTTCTGGTTTTGTTTTGATGATTTAGGGTTTTTTTTTTTTTTGTTTCCTTTTTTGTCGCAGGACCAGCCCAGAATAGGATCACGAGATCAATGTTTATTACTTTCCAAATAATCTATAGCCTGGTTTTAGTGCTGACACTGTTTGAAAGGCAATGTCACTGCTGCACTCATGTTTCCATGTGACACCACTGCTCGCTGGCTTTTCCCATTTCATAACTAATAAGTGAAGTGAGCTTGACAGCCTTGGTTTCAGCTTCAGCCTGTTGGTTCCCATGTCACAGATAGGCTCTGTTAGCAGCAAATTCTTGTCAGGAGAAGAGAATTGCAGCTGAAGCTTGAAATGTGCTGGTGTTCAGTGCAAAGCTTTAAATTCTTGACCAAAGTTAGACAAAGCCAGCTGAAATGCACTATCTACTATTTATCTTTTCCTCCTGACCAAAAAAACTGACCATACTTCCTAGAGTGGAAGTATGTGTCTTTGCATCCAAGCTGAGAACTGTTGAGCTCCTCTAAAAAAATAGTATAAATACAGCTTTTTAAATATTCTGGGTTTTAAAATCTGTGCGACTGTCCCTCTCCCTAGATATGTGTAGATTATCTGTATTGAAAGATGAAGGTGTGTATGGACATATCTTTAAAGAAAAAGGAGTGGTTAGTTCTCAAGGTGTGGGAAGCTTATTTAACTGGTAATAAGCAAAAAATGTTAGTTCTCCCCCAGTAGTCATTAATAGCTCCAAGCTCCAGCCTGAGTACAGATGGAGCTTTGATATGATCACACTTTTGCAGAGGGAATGTGCTGTATATCCTGCTGCTAATCCTGGGGTGGAAATCAGCTCCTCCTAACACCTGACACAACTGATCTCAGCTGCAGCATTTGCAGCCTCCTGGGCTGGATTTTGGATTTGGGCATATCCCAGCTGGGGAAGTCAGTGCTGGGCACTTTCTTTGCCTGATGTCCTCCTGTAAAACCTCCCTCAGAGCCACCATTCCCTGCTGCCCTCCCCTCCAGCCCATTTCTCCCTGCTGGGTGGGGGCTGCTCCTCCTCTCTGGGCACAGCAGAGGTTTGTGTTCAGACAATGTTTTCAGTTATGGTTTCCAGCAGGATGAGCTGGAAACATCCCAGCCTGTGAAATCCAGCAGCTTCTGGAGTCAGATGAGGAGCAGGTGCCTGTGGAGCTGGGAGCCCCAGGCCCTCAGGCTACAGCTCTGGGCTTTTCCAGGGAATGCTGCTTCCAGAGCCTTCCTGGCTGCCTGCCCTAAAAACTGGAGTCAAACGTGGATCCTGAGGGTTTTGGCCACTTCATTAACGTTTGGCAATCAAATCTTGTTGTTGAAAAGTTTTCTAGAAGCTGAGTGGAAGACTGGAGGGGGTTTTGGAGGGGTTTTATGGGTAGAAAAATGTATGGTTAAATCTGAAGGGACCCTTAGCCTGACCTCTGGTGTGTAACAGACAATATTGAATTTCCTGCACTTCACTCCCACAGTCTATCCAAGAACTGCCTAACCACAGTGCTTTCCTAGGAAAAAAAAAAAAAAAAAAAAAAGCTCTTAAATGCACTCATTTCAGCATGGTAGAAATGTTTCTTATCCCCGACAGGGAGGAATGGGATTTTCCAGAGGGGTCTGGGACAAGGAACTTCTGACCTAGGCTCTCCATGCCTTCCCCCTGACATCATCCCTCTCCCCAGACAGCACCCTGTGATCTGTTTGTGTCCTCTCCTGGTTGTGCTGGATGTTGGGGAGACATTAAATGAGCTAAAGAGGCAGAGTGGGAAGAGGTTTCCATTTGGGAATAAAGAAGGGGCAGGCACGTAACCCAACTCAGCAGGCACAGGGTTAATCTGACCTTGCCCCATTTTTGGGTGGGAAATTTTCAGCTCAAAACAGGTATTTATTATTCCACAGAGATGTTTGCAATGGCATATGAGCCACCACTGCTGCTCTTTTGCCCAAACCCTGCTGGGCCAGGCACAGAGCAACAAGGTGTCCCTGTCCTGAAGAGGTCTCAGACTCACTGGGTAATTACTTCTCTTTGTCCATTGATTTCCTCTCCCAGATTTAAAGTGAGATGACTAATAAATTATTTTAAGTGACCTCTTAAGATAGATGTGCTGCCAGCAGGCACTGACCTGCCTTGGGTAATGGAAGGCTGGGGGATTCACAGATTTGGAAAGCTTTGCTAAAATGACACAGATTAAGATATTCTGGAGATTATCTTCCGAAAACATGGTGGTCAAGGGCTTAATGACTTAAATTGTGGTCAAATGTCTGCTTGTTATCAGTTGTCTATTGCCAGTTAAACTGCATTAATGAAAGTCTCTTGATAAAAGCTGCCTTATCACCCGGAACTGAGATACCCGGGGTAATGTGCTCCAGCAAGGCTGGAGGAAATTCTCTTTTCAGCAGCAAAGGAGCCGAGGTGTCGCTTTCCTGAACTAGGCTGAGTCAAATGGATGGTCAGGCCCTCAGGAAAGAGGCAATTTCTTTCACCTTTTGTGTAAAGGGCTGCTTATCCATGAGTCAGAAAGGATTCTGGCTGTCTTGCAGGAGTTGAGGGTCCAGGCAAACACACCTTGCTGGCCATTTGCAGTGGCTGGGGCTGGAGGCAGCATCACTCCACCTGAAGGGATGGCACAGCACATCCCTCTGCCATAACCACTTCCTTCCTTGGAGGAAATGGGCTGAAAATGGTATTTAACATTGTTGATGACAATTTCTACAGATTTATTACCTGTTTTTTGTTCACTGTTTGGCTGCCTGCTCCCCTTCCATCTGCCAGCCCTGTAATCCACCTCCTCTTATCTCAGCACAGTTCTCTCCACCTCTCGCTCATTTTCATTTTATTGCCTAGCTAATCTCATCCTCCTGCTTTTCCTGACACCACTCCCTCCTCCCCATCTGTGGAGATTAAATCACTGCTCCTTTTGTCTGGTGCCACTCAACATTCCCCCATCTCACTCAGCCTTTGGGAAGCTTCCAGGCACTTTTGCTGTTGTTGCACACATCCGTTTTCCTGGCACAAAAAGGCCCATCAGCATCTGATGGGAGCGTTCGTGAGTCCTCGTTTCAACCAGTTCTCAGAGATGTCCTGAATCTGAAGTGGAGCCCAGCTCAGCCTGCCCAGTGCAGCACAGCCAGGACCATCAGCAGGATGCTCAGGGCAGCTCTGCAGTGCTGACAGAACACCTGAACATCAGCTGAGAGAATTCTAGACCAAAGGCGTGGGCTAGGAAATCTCCAAGCTCTCAAAATGTGAAGCTTTGGAAATGATTTCTCATTTTGTTGTAGTCAACCATCTTCCCTATTTACAACCTGTCACTGTTCATGGCCTCAACGCTTTTATTTTAATTACTGCTGAGAGCTGCTGAGGGTTTTGGGTCAAGCTTGAGCAGCCTTCCTGTTCAAGGGTGTTTAGTTCATCCTGGTTTGGGGTCACAGCCATGGGTAGGGACACTGGATTTTCATGCCACGTGTTTCTGGCACCCTTCCACCTTCCTGAAGTGCTGGAGACTCTCAGCAGTTCCACCTGTGGGGTTGTGCAAGGCCACTGAAGGCAGTGCTGCTCCTGTGGGCTCAGGACTGGAGCCAGCAGAGCCTTTGACTCCCTAGACTAATTCAAAATGTGCTAGGGGACCACATTCCCTCACAGGACTCCTCACAGCTGCCATCGCTCTTCCTCCCTGCTGCGAGCACCCCAGTGGATTTGCTGCCAGAACAAATCCCAAAGTCTTGGTTCAAATAGGTTGGTCCAAATTTGGAGTGATTCCCGCTCCAAATAGATGGAAGATGGTCCCCTTGGCAAGGACTCCTGCTGCCTGGCCCTAATCATTGAGTTTAGATGTTCATTTTTATGCTGTTTGGGTTGTACCTCTTGCCTTAATCTCAACTTGCAATACCAACCACGGTGCATTTGCTGTATCTCCCCTCGTCACCTTTATCTGCCAGCATGTTTTAAATTAGTTTAAAGACTGTGTGAGCTAAAAAAAAAAAACCAAACCCAAAAAACCCCAGGCAGCTTCAGATGAAAGCCAGCAGCATGCCTTTAAAAATAGAGCAGCAGCCCTTGCGCGAGGTGCCGAGCAAGTGGGAGCACGGGCAGGGAGCTGCAGAGGCTCTGTTTAAACAGAAGGTAAATAAGTGGCTGGGGGAGCTGCAGTTCATCTTGTTCCCTTACGTGCTGCCCAGATAATGCAGCAGATCTTTGGCAGGCTGGTTCTAAAAATGGACACAGCTCTTGGGTTTCACGGGTGGCGCTGGGGCTGCCGGGCTCGGTGCCGCCTCCGTGGGAGCAGCACGCCAGGGAAATGGCATTTGGTGCTCCAAAAGCATCAACAGTGCTCAGCTCTCGCCACTGCTGTTTTAGGAGGAAGACTTTTGCAGTGAAAAATTTGTGGCTTTATACCGTGGTGCCTAAGGCAAAAGTTGCTGCCTGTAAATCCCTGGGGTCAGGCAGTGTTTTGTTAAAATTCCCTTTCCTGACCTGGGAAAACAGCAATCATCTGACAGTGACAGCAGCACTTAATTAGTAATTCAGGATTAAAGTGGGCTGTCCAGTGAGTAACTTCACAGGAGCAGAGTTTAGGATTGAAGCTAGTTTAATATAACAATTGTCTTGAAAGCCTCCTTGGCATTTTAATGGTGTTTTTCTTTGGTCTAAATATATATGAGAAGTTGAGAGGATGTTTAAATCTGAGCAGGGTATAAAAGGGACCAAGAGAAAGACTGAAAGGTCTTGTCCAAGCTCCACCCAGTGGCGTGAGCCATGGCTTTCCTAGCACAGGGCATCATCCCAGGGAGCTGCACCAGTCACCATTCTCTCACTGCTCCAGGATGAGCATTAATATCTTTACCTTCCTCGTCACCCTCCTCTCTCCTGCCTAGCTGAGCTCAGCTCAGCTGTGCAAAGGACCAGGATTTGTTACCCTTCAGTGGCTGCAGCTATGGCCAACCAGCCCTTCCCTGCTCCCAAGGAGGCTGTGTTTGGTTTGAGCATATGTTGCTCACTGGAATGGAGAATTCTCCATTTTTTTCTAAATGAGTTTTCTCAGGCTGTCCCCATTCAACAAATTCAGGAGAGAAAGGGCAGCAGCGCCCCTTGGCCAGACCATGGCAAACCCTTCTGTTCTCCTGCAGGAGAAGGCAGAGTGCAGCCTCCCCATGGCAATAGAGTGATCCTCTGTTGGGTGAATTGTTGCTTACAAGGTTAATTAGCTGTAGAAAATGAGCTAGAATACTTGGGAGTAATGAATCATAATGAGTCATTATATTTGAGGAGTGACAAATTAAATTCATGCATGTTTTGGACTACTTGTTTTAGTCAGAATGGAAAATAGTGCTATGCTTTCTCCTGCTGTTCTGCTATCATGTCAAGATGTCAGGAGATAAATCAATATGGCCAGAACTTGTAAAGTCTGGCAGTGCTTGATTGCATGATGTTTAATCTCTCTCCTGGGTCCTTGAGCTAGGAGCAGGAGCTCCTCTGGAATCAATACTTTTGCTTCCACCTTCAACAAGAGGGATTTTGAGCTGTTATTGAGAAAAGTAAACTTCTCCTCAGCTTAAAGAGAAAAAAAAAATTGTGATGTCCTAATGCCATGAGGGGTAGTGTCCTCTGGCAGCTCTGACTGAGGTGTGGCACCCTCATCTAGAGAAGTACATTAAATTATAGCTCCACCTCCCACACCAGGGTGAGTTGAGGGACCTCTTGCAAGCAAGATTCATGAGATCCTTCAGCTCCTGTTGCCCCCAAAAGAATCTCTGGAGTTTTTTCTTTGGAATTAGACCAAGTAACATAGCCAGCCAAGGGGCAGACAGACACTGTAACCCCTGAAATACATGGAAAGTAAAGATAAGCAAGCTGCTCCTACCTGGAATATAGCTTCTGGAATCTCAGTGTAAGATGAAGGACACTGTGAAAAAGAGGATCTTGATGAGAAGAATTAATTCTTAGTCCCCTTCAAGCATTATAATATGTCTCTGAGTGAGCTGAAGCCTGGCACAAGCTGCTGTGCTTGATTTGGGTTTTTTTTTTGGTGTGTACCAAGGTTCAGCTGGTTCAGGGCTGGAGGAGCTGTGAGCAGTGGGAGGATCTGAATTCACATCCATCCTTTTAAATATATCAGTGGTTCCAGGAGGGCAAGTGGGACTGCTGCTGATTCAGTTCTTTGCTGGATTGATGCCTCTGGAAGTGTTTGGAGAGATTTAACAAATCTTTCTCTCTGTTGAAGGTTCCCATGGTGTTAGCTGTTTGTCACCACTGGGAGAAAACATCTTTCACACCATCTCAGAACAAAGAGCACTTTGGGGTTCAAAGACAGAAGGTACCAACTGGCACTTAGTTTTGTTACTAATTATATGTCAAAACCTAATATAAGTTAGGCCCACATTAGTGCATTTCTCCAGATGTTTTCACAGTTGCCTTGCCTGCAGCCCTGTGGGTTATGTTCTGAGTTTTTAAGCACTCATTTGGGTCCTTCTCCCTCCACTGATGAGGTTGGTCCTGGCATGGCCAGGTGCAAACTCCCACTTACTCAGTGCTATAAGGCATCACTGACACAAAGTGCAATATTCTCCTTGGGGTGCAGAGCTCTTTCAGGAGGCAGCCAGTGGGGTGACTGCTTACAGACCTGACCCTGTGCTTGGAGATGTGGATTCATGTACAATATCTTCTGTCAAAGCAGCTATTCTTGCTCCTGCCAGGCTGCTCTGAAGACCCATACAATGATGTCAATTGTAAGCCACAAGCTGGCTCTTATCTTCAAATTGTTTTTCTCTGACAATTTTAAGAAGAGCTCAGCATGTTCTCAGTAGGAGCTGATAGATGCTAAGCACTTCTGAAATCCTGCCAACTTCATTTAGGTTCCTAAACAGGAACTGAGTGCTTTTGAACATATGATCCTACGGGTGCATTTCATAATTCTACAGCTCTGTCCAGATAATTTCTTTCCTCTCTCCCTGTCCCCAGAATTCTCCTGGCAGCAGCAACAACACCAGGAGCACCAGGCTAGTCAAGGCTTGAGTGATGTCTCAGTTAAGATGTCAGCTCAAGCCACACTGAGCAGAATGAAGTGACAGCAGTTAAAAGGTGCCTGTCTGCATCCTGTGTGCAGTGAGGTCCCCATCACCACTACCAGCAGGACAGATATATTTGAGATAGCTGTAATGGATTTTATGTATGTACATGGAAACAATAATCTAGTGCAAATTCTGTCTTGTTTCTCTGAGTATTTCATTCCATGTTTCAGGCCACGTACACTGTACTTGACAATGCTCTGCCTCTCGATTTCAGGATTCAGATTTTCTCCTAAGGAGATTCTTGGGGCAGATGTAATGAATATTTTGCAGCGTTCGTGGGGCAGAGGAGGAGGGCAGACAGGCCTTTATCTGAAGCTTTTCCAGCAGAGTTAGTGCACGGACAGCATCTGTTTTGGCACTGCGAGGCTGTCATCCTCTCCAGCAGACTTGGCAGCGAGCGGAAGGACCGCAAGTCAAAAAAATCTGGGGGGGCCCGAGCGCTGTGGACAAAAGCATGGCAGAGAATTCAAACATGAGCAAGCAGAGCGATGCTGGAGGGCTGCCGGGGGGCGATCAGCGCTGCAGAAGGCTCAGCATCCCCACTGACCCTGCAGCATCAGGGGCAGCCCCGGCCGGGGCCGGGAACGCGCGGAGCTCCCGCGGAGATCCCGCAGAGATCCCGCACCGCCCCGCACCGCCCGGGACCTTCCTTGGCTCCGCAGGTGCCCGCAGCAGTCTCAGCCTTTTGTTCGCTCGCTTGTCCCGGCCAGATGTAACGTCAACAGGAGCGGAGCCAGAAAAAGTTCCTGCATTCATTCTGCTGAGGATTGAGGTCTCACTGAGAAAATGTGGACGCTGTACCTCAAAAGCAATGAGAGGGTCAAAGCGCTCCTGGGGACTGAGAAAATAAATGAGCACATCCTTCGTGGCAGGGAAGAATCATACATCTGCATTCACAGTCTGGATGACAGACAGTGATTTTGCTTATCTGCATCCTAAATTTATCAGGTCTGCTACTTTGAATTCCAGTTATTTCCGAAGTGGGGCGGTGGGCATGAGCCCTCTTGAGGCTGCACGGGCCGCCTGCCAGCGCTGCTGAGCCACCGGGGGCAGCGGGAGGGACACTGACCAAAACACATCCAGGCAAGCTTCATCGCCACTGGCTTATGCTCCTCAGTATCGGCTAAAGAAGAAAATGTACTAATGTACTAAAAGCCAGCTGTGGCCGTGATCCAGCTGTTGCCAGCTGTGCGCTGGGGTGGGGTTTGTGTGTTTTTCTCACGTTTGTCGTTGTGGGGTTTGGGTGGTTTTATTCCGCTGGTTTTGGTTTCTTTGGGAATGGACCCAGTGGGACTAAGCATGTGTCTGTGGTCGCATTCACTTGTTTTGTTTTGTTTTCTTTAAAGTTTCCTTCCCCCGCCGCTTCAGATTTCTAGGTAAATAAATCCAAGTGCGGAATGAATTAAAAATAAAGCTGGATGGAAGGCCTGGCTGATGGGAACACATGCTTTTTTAGTTGAGGTGGGAGAAGAGCACACTCATTCAAGCCCTCATCCTAGGGCAGGGAATTCCCTGGCTTTTGTCTAAATATGGCATGCGAGAGCAGAGCACAGGCAGTGCAATGCTTCACTGAGTATTGTTTAAAAGGGAGCTTGGCACCGGCCAGCAAGTAGGATTCTTGTGAAAACATGGCACAAGGAGTTGTTTGACAGATTCTGACATAGCAAAGTCTTTACAAGAGGCAAAAAAAAAAAAAAAAAAAAAAAAAAAAAAAAGAAAAGAAAAAGAAGAACGAAAAGGAAAAGAGAGAAACTGCAGAATGCATGAAGCCAAAAGCATATTGTCTGCCTAGGAAGATTGCAGAATAAAAGGTGCTTAGCACTAAGTCATACCCTGCATGCTCTGTGGGCCTGATCCTATCAGTGATCCACAGCACTGAGTAAAAAATCCACTCCCAAATGATTGCCTCTCTCATCCAGGACAGGATATGAAGGACAGTGAGAGCTGGGGAAGAGGCTGCCATGGCTTGAACCCACTGGCCAGAGTCTCTATCCAGACTTGCCAGGCTGGATGGATCCACCCGGTGTTCCACCCTGCAGGCAGTGGCCTTTCACCAGCAGATCTTTGGATGCAGCACTCAGGCCCAAGCAATCCTGTGGCCTGTGTAGGTGTCTGTCTCCTTTTTGCAAAGCTTATGCTGACTTGTGGCTTTGAATCCCTGTTGCAGCTGTGGTCCCTGCCTGGAGGAAATCCTTCTCCCCCTGCCTCTGCTGCATCTGGAGACATTGTGAGGAGCACAAAGGTCTTTGGACATCTCAGCAATGGAGAATTTTGTCTCCAAAATTCCTGATCTATTTTTGAAATATGGCCATGATGTGAGTGTGATTTGAGGGAGGGAGAACTTATCCAGAACTCAGCACTTCTGGAGGTCTCAGATGAGGACATGTCCTCGATGATTTTACTACAGACAACAGCTCTGGATGGTCTGTGCAGCTCATACAGAGGAGGACTTGGCTCAGCCTTCCCTAAATTTGCCTTGAATGCAACATCCATGCTTGATCATAGCTGGAGCTTCCTCTCATCAAAGGTAAGTCGCTCTGGCTGGTTGTTTGGATGGTGTCTTGCAATGTAAACTGGAATGATAGGAGTAGTCTGTAATTAGCACATACCCTCAGGCAGCTTTGTTGTTCCTGAAATGCAAGGCCTAAATTGTTCTGCTGCCATGGGATTGGTTTGGTGTGTGCTTCAACTGCTCTGCATTTGTACTTGTGTTAGTGAAAGCTGTTCCCTAAGAGTGGTCTGGTGTGGATCAGAAACCAGGAGTCCAGATCCACTCCTGTGGGCACCTTCCTGTGAAACCAAAGGTTAATCCATCACATGTGTTGCCTGTGGGATGCACTCCACAGCAGAGCAACAAAGCCCAGGAGTTTCTGTGTCATCTTAGCAAAGCTCAGGGCAAAGCAAAAGCATGGGAGCACTCCCCCACCCCTTTTTGAGCATTTCAGCTGATGTTATTAATTGTAGTGGAGCTGCTGCAAAATATTTCAGAAAGCAAATATTTGGTGTCCCCATCCAGCAGAAAATAAGCAGAAGAACCAACCTCCTGCCACTCACTTGGTCACCTCAACAAAGCCAGGCTGGGGCTGAGAATCAATAGCAACAACCCCGAGCCTTTGTGGTGCTCTCTCTCTGAACAAGAGCTGTGCTGGGAGAGCAAACAGCACCTGGAGGAGCTGGGCATGGGCTGCAAGGGGGCAGGGGTGGTGGCAGAGGCTGTTGGTGCTCTGGGTGGGGCTCTGGCACGGGCAGGACGGGGAAGATGCCCCTGGTGAGTGGGTGCCCAGGATGGGCAGCAGCTCCTCTGTGCCTGCCAGGAGCAAAGCCCTGGAGTGGAACTGCCCCAGCCCCTCCTGCTCTGGGCTGGGGTCACACCACAGCACAAATGGCACTGGGAAATTCTGTCTGGCAGAGGCAGCACATCCACCACCACTCACACCTCTGCCCAAGCTGGATTCCCAAAGGAAACCAGGGAATTCCTTAAGGAAACCAGGGAATTTTGCCCTCACTGGGAAGCAGGATGATGACACGTTAACCACTCTGGCTGGGTCCAAATACCCAGTGCCCAAGTGATCTGTCTTTGGGCCCTGTTTTTTTTTTTTTCTTTAACTTATTTTTTGTTGTTGTTTTTTTTAGCCTTCTAAAAACAAACTTCAGATTTGTCAGCTGGAAGTGATCTCATCGCATTGCAGATTTGCTTTCCTGGGAAACTAAACTCTTCTGTTGTAATGATGGGAAAGTCGCACCTTCCCTTCCTTAATATTCCTTTAACCAAGGTTCTATTGAAATTAGCTTGGCAGGGCAACAGCTCAGAAACACAGACACAAAAGAAAACCCTTTGTTACTATTAGGTTTCTTATTCTATTTATTTTCTTACCCATCTCATGATTTTGGGGAGATGGGAAGTGATTTTTGAATCTGCATTGGCACATACCCAAATCTATAGAGAAGGATACATTTTACTAATACAGGAGTCTGTTTGTCCCACTGCCAGCAAAAAAAATAGAGGCAAACCCCAATAATTAATCATTGTCTTTAGTAGCTTTCTTTGAGCTGCAACACTGTCTGCTCACTTCTACTCTTTTTTCTGCCTCTTACAAATTCTTTGCACAAGTGGAAGCCCAGCTCAGCAAACCCAGTGCAGTATCACTGTACTCAAGAGAGGATGGGCTTGGCTCCTCTTCAAAGGGATCTTTTATCGAGTGCTCAGTGTGATGTGACAAAGCAGGGAAGTGTGCCATGGATGTGGTGCTTCCAAATCCCCTCCTTCTACCTTGATTAAACTCGAGGGCAATTACCCTTGCCAGGGTTATGAGGGCTGCCAATGTGCATCTTGTTTACAGCTGTGCTCATTTTTTTACCTTGTTTTCCCATTTTCCACTAGGACAAAACTCTTCTGCTTTATGCTTTGGATAAAATCCATTTTAAATAACAAGTTTCTCATGTTTTGCCACAGGAGCTGTGGGATTCAGAACTTTGTGTTTCAGGCTGGCACAGTTGCTGTCACGTGCAAAGTGATGCCCAAGCCCCTGAAGACCTGCAAGGTCTCACTGTCAGTGCAGGGAAGCTTTGGATGGGGCCAGTAGAAAATAAAAAGATTTATTATGGGACTATTTTATTGTTCTAGGAACAAGAATTTACTGTCTGGTGTGAGTGGGCTTTAGACTCTGCTGTAAATTCCAGATGAAAATTTCACAGCATTTGCCATTCCATTTTGCCCTGTTTTATTTTTTTGTGTTTTGTTTTCATTTCTAGATTCTGCTTCATTCTGAATTCTGAGAAATTTAGAGAGTCTTATTTTCAAAAACAAACAACCACACCTCATTTTGGCAAAAAAATACTTGGGTAAACATTTTTATTTTACCAATTTCCCAATTACCTATAGCAGTCACTTTAAAAAAATGTCTGCAGCTAACTAATTTTACTTGAAAATACTCTGTTTCTTTTTTTTCTCTCTGTTTTTTTTTTTTTTTCTTCACAAGAAGCAGACCAGATTTCAGAGCAACTTTAACAGGAAAAATGCACATCAGCACCCTGAGATATTTCCATGTTTGGCTTTGAATCTGTCAGTTTTACATGGAGAAAAAAAAAATATATTGTGAATTTTCTAGTTCAGAGACTTCGTAGCTTGGTGGTTTGGGCGGAATGCACTGAGGACAGGAGCTTTTCTCCCTGGTCATTCCTGCCTCCACCCTGTTTCACCCCTCACTCTGTGCCCTGGCAGCCTGCTGGCTTCCTCCTCCTCTCTCTGAATAATCTTCTTCCCTCTTTTTTTGTGACTGAAATGACATTAAAGCCTGGTTCAGCTGGTTGTGAAGTTCTGGACTTCCTTTGCCAGGACTCCCTGGCTGCCTCTGAAGCCATCAGGCAGTGGTGGGACAGCAGACCCAGCTCTGCTGCACTTGGCTGTTCTTCCTCCTTCTTCTTCCTCGCCTCCATGTTCTTGGTGATGTTGGCACTCACAGATTGGTTTAGAGTAGAAAAGCACTTTGTAACATAGGTAGTAGGTATTGGGGGAAACTATAAACATGTAATACGTAATATATCATATAAAAGATAGCAGCAGCAGACAGAGAGGATGTCAGGGTGTGTGTGTGCCTCTGCCCAGGCCGCTGACCAAGCAGCCACAGCCCAAGAAGACAATCTTTTAGATAACTCACAATAAACTGCCTTGAGGCTGAACAGCAAGAGCTTGCACAGTTTTTCTTTGGAATCACGGGTTGGAAGAAAAATTTCACCACCACATGGGACCCCAGAGCAAGGCTGGGGTTCCCACAAATGGCGTCCCTGGGTGGGCATCAACAAAAAGAACAAAAAAGAAACATCAAACAACCTCCGACCTCTGTGCTGCGACCCCGGGAGCAGCGTGGGATCCCCCTTGGCACCTTCCTGGCAGGGCTGGCCCTGCAGGCAGAGCCAGGCCGAGGTCCCACAGGCTGCTCCCATTCCTGCAGCAGCCCACTGCTCTCTGCTGTGCTGGAATATCAACCGGAGCCTTGGCTCACTCGGCTCAGGCTGTGAGGGGTGGCTGGTAATCCCTCTATTCAGAGTGTTTCCAGGAGCAGGAGGAGAAGCACACGGCATCTGCTCACCTCGGCTCCCAGGAGGGGTGGGGGAGTGTCCCAGCAGCTGCTGGGGTGATCCTTGTCCTTCTGTCCTTCCACAGCCACGTCCGAAGGTGTGCTCACCCCTGGGCATCACCCCACGAGCAGGTGGTGTCCCTTCCTCCTCTCTGCAGCCAACAGCATGGACAAGGGCAGGGCAGAGGGATGGGAGGAGGGACTGCATCCTCTGCTGGTTCTCCTTCAACTGGATCAGCTCCACAGCAAGGCTGGGAGCACCTCAAAGGCTCAGTCTCTCCCTTCATGGTCACAGTGGGGCTTTTGGGGCCTTGGGTGTTTGGGAGTTTGTTGGATTAAGGACTCACGTTTGAGCAAAGCAGGTGAGATCTGGATGCAGCTTTGGGCTCAAAGCACACGGGATATCTGCAGCAGTAGAGCAGGGAGAGCAGGCTGAGCGCTGAGCTCCTGGATCCTGCACCTCCCCCTGTCTGCCCTTGTCACCAAATCTCCAGCACATCCATCCTCGATGTCCTGCCATCGCTCGTTGCCTGGCCCTCACGCTGACCCGGCTGCAGCCCACAGGAACCCTGGCATAACTGGCACCTCGTCTTCTCCCTTCCCCTGTTCCCTCCCGTGTCCCCTCCTGCCCACCCTGCTCTCGCTGCCTCGCCTGCTCTGGGCACCATCTGCTGAGTTTGGGGCTGTCTCGTCTCACCAACTGTCGCTTGTCCTGGCTCTGGGGGAAATGTGCTCACGGTTTGCATCAAAGGACCCCCCAACCCCTCTCTTTGTGGACCAGCCGGGCTGTCGGAGAGGAGCCAAGCAGTTGGCACTCAGTAAGCAGCGAGCATTAATAAAAGCATTACAGTGAGGTTAGAGCCTCATTAAAGTACTGCTAACGAACCGTCTGCCTTCCAGAAGTATGAAATTTTATCTAACACTTCCTCCTTCTAATTTTATGTATATTTAAATCTTTCTGGGCAGGCAATATTCATTTCTCCAGGCTCCTACAGCACAAACAAAGCCCATTTCAGAGGAGCTGCTCCGGAGGTGCCTTTGGGTGCTGTCTCCATCCCTGCAGCCTCGGCAGACACGGTGCAGAACCTCGGCGTGGGCGCAGCAGCATCCCGGAGCTCACAGGACATGAACCCCATCACCCCCGGGTGCCCAGCAGCACTGCGGGCTGTGGGATGAAGCTCCGGACACACTCCCAGCCCCGCCGCTGCTGCTGGCAGCCTTTGCCAGGTGTGTTTTTTGGGATGGAGATCCCACAGCCCCGAGGTGCCGGAGCAGCACCCGAGCTCTGCTGGGACCAGCAGGGTTTGTAGAGGTGGGGTTCGCTCTGGGCTCCCCAGCAGCCTCGGGGCTGGCTGCAGGTGGTGCGGCAGACAGCCGGCAGCCCATTGTAAAGCAAATGAATTCTCCCCGTGCTCTCGGGGAGGCTTGGCAGCGGCAGGGAGGGAAGCAGCTGCTCCGGGACTCACAACCCCTTTTGATTCCATTTGTCTGATTTTAGCAGCATGGCAGGGACGCTGAGGCTGCCGTGGCTGAGCTCACAGCTTCTCCTCCTGGACATCCTCCTCTCACCTCAGACGGGTTTTTATCCTCCTGCTCCCTTTGGAGCAAACCCAGTGGTTTCACTTCAAAGGACAGTGCTCGATGGGTGAATCCACCTTTTTTACCTAACAGGTTAAACACGGTGTTTTTGACAAGAAATTCCATTTTCTTGGATGGAAACAACCAGTCCAAATAGCTTCTGCTGGGTTTAGCAGCCTGTTTGGAGGGTCTGCCCTGGGGAGAGGGGTGTCGTGAGAGTAAACTCGGTGTTCAGCTGGTGGTTTGTGGTGCAGAGACTCAGAGCTCGATGCAGCTGCAGCTCTGTGCTGAGGATGCTCCCCCACTGCTTCCCGAATTTTGTGGGGCTGCACTGGCAGCCTGGGGTGTCCTGCCTGGGGCTGGCAGTGTCTCAGTGGGGACAGCACACTGGGGGAGTTCATGACTCACTGCAAAATCTCCTCTCTGTTTCGGGCACTACAACACTGATTTTCCTCTTGCAAAGGCCCCAGCTCTGCAGACAGGCACGACCCTCACTGCAGGGAAATCAGCAGGATGTCTTGGGGCAAAGGTAAAACTAAAGTACATCAGTAAATGTTAGCAGGATCAGGACCTTATTCAGGCATAAAGCAGGTAGCTCCAGCCAACAATAGAATTACCTAAGTATAAAATCCCATGTAAGCCAGTAAGATCAGCTCCAAACCTGCTATGAATTTGCTTTTTGTTTCCATGCCAAGAATATATCACTTCTAACTGCTGCAATCAGGGCTGGCCCTTTCAGGTTTTTTTAAGTGCTTCTGAGCACGTTTATTTCCCATCCCCAGCAGATCCACACGGAGCCTGGCCCTCCTTCCCTGGGGCATGTCCCAGCCTGCTTCACCCACAATAAATTCTCCCTATCAGGAAATATTTTTTTTATTTCCTGGCTGTTTTGTTACTGCATTCGGTAAACAAAGGGACAGCAGTGACGATCCAAACCCATTCTTTTTTATTTGCCTGGGAACAGAGTCAACTATTTGTTGGTGTTTTGTTGGTGGTTTTGCTCTCTTTTTAGCCAGTGGCTGTTGAAGCAGCCGCTGGTACCTGTGGGGAGCACGGGCTGGAGCTGCAGGAGTTGTCACCTGCTCGGGGAGGGGACAGTGAGGAGGACAAGGAGCTGCTGGGGGAAGGTCAAACCAAAGGTCCAGAGCACAGCAGTCCTTTCTGCCTCTCCCAAACCCTATGAGAACAGCCTGCAGCAGTTTCCTGGTGGCTGTACGTGCCTCGGTTTCCCCAGTTCTCAGTGCACTGTTCCAAGGTGGTGCCCCAAGATGAGAGGTCTGGTGGTGCCTACACCTGGATGAGAGCAGCTCTTGGGGATGATCTTCACAAAACACGTGGGAGAAGGAAGGCAGGGAGGGATGGGGGTGGGAGAAGGAAGCTGGAGGCTCTTTTAGCCTGAGGGCAAACTTCTCCTGGCCTCTCCATCTCTGGGGCCTGTGCAGCAGCTCAGGCAGCTCCAGGCTGATCTCTTCTTAGCAGACACCAAGAGAAGCATCCTGGCTCCCACTGCCACCCCACCTGTCCCTCCAGCCCACAACAAGGCTCTCCAAAAACCCATTCCACTGGGACACAGCAGCCCCTGGGACAGCACAGCCAGGACCAGGGATGTATTTTCCATGCTTTGGGCACTGGTGTGGGCTGGGGACACCCTGGTGCCACCAGAGCCGTTTGTCACCCCAGGCCACTCTGGAACAGGGTGCGGGGAGCTGCTCTGCTGCCTCTGCCAGGCATCACTCCTGTGCTGCACACCAAACCCTGCAGAGGAGCATCCCCGGGAGCCATATGGTGTCTCTGAGGCTTTGGTGGAGTGGAACAAAACCCAGAGCAGCCCAGCAGGTTGGCCTGTGAGCCATGGGGAGCCCAAGGGACCTGTCCTGCCCTGCTCGGGGCTGCCAGGAGTGTGCTGGTGTCTCCTGCCTGGTGGAGCTGCTGAGACTGGGGGGTTTGCAAGTAAAGGAGGATGGTTTTGTGGTCAAGTGATGCACGTGGAGGGAGCAGCATCCCAGAGCAGCATCCCAAACAGCAATCAGACAGCAGGCGGGCCCGGGGAGCTTGGGGACATGTGGTGGTTGAGCCTGTGCCAGGAAAGCCACAACTCAAACCTGTTCCCAGGGCTGAGGGCAGCACAGCCACACCACCATGGATTGCTGGAGATGCCTGCCCTGAGCTCTGCTCCTTCTGGGGGGATCAGCAGTGCTGCAGCACACAGGAGGAGGGCTACACGTGGCTCTAGCCTGATAGAGTCCACCCAAACAAGTCCCAAACCCACACAGGCCAGGAAAATTACTCAGGGGAATTTCTCTGGGATTTTACCATGCACTTCACTTTGTGATGCCCTGAGTTTGCTGTGGAAAGACACAGCCCAGGTTGGTTGAATCTCCAAACTTATATTAAGCATTTGCTGCCTGGTTTCCAGGAGCTGTGAGCAGCATTTCCCATGCTGGGAAACAGGCTGGAGAAGGGATGTGTGCCCTCCACCTGGAGCTGTGGGGGCTGCAGTGACTCACTGATATCAGGGGGATGCCCAGAAAGGACCTGTGGATGTTTATGTTGCAAAGGCTTCTGGAAGTTTGCTCTATAATTGCAGTTATGTAAAAAAAAAAAAAAAAAAAGAAAAAATAAAAAAAAAGAGGCAGATTTCAGAGTTTACTCTAAATTAAAACAGGAGGAATGATTGTTTCTGACTGGTCATGGATTCATTTTTTAATTATGTACCCACAATGTGTTGTCATGCAAGAAAAATCTAACCCTTACAAAAACTCATTTCAAAATGAGTAAGTGCAACATTTTTTTAATCATTGTCTAAGAAGGCTGTTGCAGGACTGCTGGGACTTCCCTCTAACCCAGAATGATATTTTGGTATAATTAATGGGGCATTTGGACTCTGATAGCATTTTCTTCCATCCAGTTTCTCAGATCTCCATGAAGGTATGTAAGCTTTCCTCCCCCACTTTCTGCCTCCCAGAAGGAGAATGGGAACTGGAAAATTCACCCAGTTTCTTGGCAGAGAGGCTGAGGTGATGTGGCTCTGCACAAAGCAGGTCTGGCCGTGGACTCTGGCAGCAGTTTTATCTTCTTGCTGGGCTGGAAATCATGACCTCAGCCAATGCAGCAGGTGTTCTCTGGAACATTCTGCAGGGAAATTGGTTTAAATAGCAACAGCATAATTTATCCATCTGAACTAGCAAAGTGTTAATCTGTCTCAGGGGTGAAACAAAAATTCTGTGAAACTTTCAGGGCTTTGCTTGGTTTTTCTGCACCCAAACAAGCTCTCAGAGCTGTGCTTTGTGCTTGTCCATCACTGCCTGGAGAATGCCCAGCACAGAGAGGCCATTTCTGCTGATAACAGGAAAGTCAGAGTTTGGTCCTGCTATCAACAGGTTTTAGCTTGGAGAGAAACCTCCACTAACCAGCTGCTTTGTGGCATTTTTACAGCAAGATAAAAGACACCTGGAATTATTAGTCAGTCACCAAGCAAATGTTTTTATTGGTGAAATGTTCCAGAGGCTGTTTAGGGTCTGGATTGACAAAACTGCCAAAAAATTTACAGCCCTCCCCAGATTCAGGGCTGAGATGGGAGATGGAGATGATGGAGGTGATGGAGATGATGAAGCCACCTCATGCAAGAGCTGCAGGGGTAACCCAGGGCTGAAGTGTGGGGAGAAGCTCATTTGTAATGCAAATTCTGCTTGAGCCTGGCATAGACAGTGAAAAGCTCAAATTATTTTAAGCAGAGGACCAAAGTTCTCTCCATCCCTCTATCATCTTGGATCCTTGAAAAAACAAAACAAACCAGAAACCTCAGTGTGAACCATCTGACAATGATCAGCACTTGGCTTTTCTGGCAAGTGGTGCGCACAGGCGCCTGGAAATAGAACAATTAAGGGGAAAAAAGGGTATTGGAAGCAGCCAGGCTTTATGTTGTCTTGATGACAGCACGAAGTGATCATCCTCCAGCCTTATCTCTGTGAGCCTGCCAGGGAGAGCAGAGCTGCAGGGCTGGGGGGGCACACACAGGAGCTGCCTTGCTGCCTGCTTGCTGAGGGCTGCGGCTCAGCCTGGGCTCCCTGGGCAAGGAGAGCAGCAAGGGGGGCTGCTCTGGATGCAGGAAGCCCTTTCAGGCCCAAAGTTTGAGCTGGGAGGCTGGCCCATGCAGGCAGGCACTCGTGCATGGCAGCGACCTTCCTGCAGCTCCCCGGCCGCCCGCCCGCAGCTTTGCATGAGCAGATGTGCATTTCGTGCTGCTAAGAAAATCCTGTCAGTATTTGGGGCAACAAGGGGACAGAGCTCAGCCTTTCCCACGTGGGCAGTGATGCCATGCTGCCATTTCCATGGGGAGAGCCAAGGCTGTGCCATGTGCTGTGTCAGGCAGTGGTGCTGCCTGTACTCTGCCCACAGGCAGCTGTGGTAAAACCCTGTTTTCCAGACAGGCTGCATCTCTCCAGAGTGGTTTTCCCCTGAGCTGAGCTCTCCCCTGGCCTCAGCATCCTGATGCCTCTGAGAAGGCCCAGAGTTCTGCTGCACTCTGGTACAGAGGGCTGGTTAAAGCTTTTTAAAAGGGGCTTCAGGCAAGCTCTTGATCTGCACCAGAAAGATTCCCACTGGTTCTGCAGCCCTGTGGCAGACTTGGGGGGGGCAGCCTTTGTGCCTCACTGGTTGGGCTTTGCAGGGGGAACGTGTCACACAGGGTCACTTCCAATGATTCCTGCTGGATTCCTCACAGCCCTGTCCCAAACACGTCAGGCTATGAGCTGTGCTGCATCGCTGCTCCCCGAGGCACGTGGGTCCCTGGGGCTTTGCTGGCGTCTCTGAGGGAGGGCAGCGAGGCCGTGGAGGCTGGGGAAAACCCTTAACAAACCCAAACAAGCCCCCCAAAAGCCCATCCAGCCTGCAGAGTGGAGTTCAAGCCGTGGTGGGCTCTGTGGCTCCTCAGCATGCCAGGATCCTGTTGGCACAGGTGACATCCCTGTGAGCTCAGGATCACCTGGTGTGCCACAGCAGCCTGTGCTGTGCCTGGCTGGGACTGGGGGTGGCACTGAGCTGGGGAGCTTCGTGAGCCCCTCCCAGGCACAGGGCAGAGGAAATGGAATGATTTTCCTTGGCATGGGCAGGAGATGCTGGCATGGCTTTCCCAGTAACCCCAACATGTCTCTGCAGGGCCACCTGCCCCCAGCCAGGTGTGAGCCAGGTGCAGTGGAAGGAGCTGTGGCTTGTGGTGCAGTAACACCTGGGCTATGTTTTCCCCTCTGTATTAAATGCTTTGTTTCCTTAGAGCCATGTCTGCACTGAAGTCATTCTTCAACACTTAAAAGCAGTTGCTCTCATGGGCATTTTTGAAAGTGTTTGAAAAATCTGTGTGGGCATTACAGTGCTTGTTTTCTCTGATGACTATTTTTAATCTTGTTTTTCATTAAAAAAAAAAAGAATCAAGATAGATATGAATTGAAACTACGCCTTTAAATATGACGTGATATTGGCTGCTCAAAGCTAACACAAAATGAGGGAGAGCTGGAGCATGTGCCTAAAGGCTGAGAAAGGCTAAAGCTTTGAATGCCACTCTCTTGGCAGCACTGTGAGAGCAGAGCCCAGGAAGCATGGCCAGGGCACGGTGCTGGCCAGCTGGCACCTGAGGGGTTAAAGAAGTGGGTTCACCCTGCAAGGAAAGAGCTGGAAGTGGCCTTTCCAGGAGGAGATGCTGGCACCCCACTCTTCCCCTTGGCAGCCAGGCTTAGGAGCCAGCAGAGCACCCCTGAAGGACACAGGGCAGCACCAGGGGTGACGAAGGCAGCGAGGGGATGCTTCACTTCCATGCCCCGCTGGTTTCCAGTGCTGGAGAGGAGCTGTGCAGGGAGCTGCTCCCTCCCCCAGCTCCCTGGCCCCTCCTGGGGCTCTCTGCTTTTGTTCCCATGCTGGGGACTTGGCCAAGTGGTGTTTGGCCAGAGCCAAAGGCTGCGAGAGGCCAAGAGGGCGCGGCGCTCCCTGCAGCGAGCCAAGGATGGGATGGGGGCCCTGCAGCAGGGCACCCCAAAAAGGCAGAGCCTTGCCCCACAGTGCCACGTCACACTCAGTGCCATGCCATGCTCAGTGCCATGCTGCCTGGAGAGCAGCAGGAGCAGCTCTGCACGTCCTGCTTTGCATTTCAGGAACTCAGCCTTCCTGCAGGGATGGTCCCGGCTGAAGCCGGGCAGGGAGGACGGCAGCATGTGGGAAATGCAGTGGCACAGACCCTGATGGATGTCATGGTGAGCTATTTTAAGGCTTTATCTCACTAGCCTCTGACAAAAATGTGCTTTGGAGCAGAGCTTATCATGTGCAATTTGGCACATGGGGCCGGTGAGGGGACAGTGGAGCTGATCCCTGGAGCGGGGGCAGGTGACATGGAGCCAGCAGAGCAGCAGTGCTGTGTGCCACAGGCCATGGGCATGGACAGGGTCTGACCCAGCCAGCAGAAACCAGGGATCTGAGCCTAAATCCCAGCCCAGGTCTGAATCAGGGGAGTGCCAGCTTTGCTGCGCTCCTGGTTCCCAGGTGTCACCCAGAGCATGAGGATGGAGCATGAAGCTGGGTCCTTCCCAACTTTGGATCTTCCTAAACAGGTTTGATTGGTCAGGTGAATGATGCTGCCTCCTGTAGCCCCATTTCCCCACGGCTGTGCCCCAGGAGCTCAAGGCATGAAGAGCAGAGGAGGTGAGAGGTCCAGGCTGAGAGCCCTGGGGGCTGCCACCACCACCAGCTCCTGCTGCCTACCCTGAGGGGTGCTGGGCTGGGCTGGGCCACTGCAGACAAACCCTGCGAGGAGAGGAGGTGCAGCCCTGCAAACACCCAAACCCACAGCAGCACCCTGCACCGCTGGGACCCAGGGGCTCTGGGAGTTATCACCCTCAGCCTTTCGCTGCTGTGGCTGGAGATTAGGGAGCTGCTCCTTATCAGCCCCCGGTCCTGCCCCTGTGGAGCTCCCCTTTCAGTCTTACTCACTGGAGCAATGAGTAAGCCTGTTGTAAGCACCGTGCTGGGAGCTGTGGGGCAGCGGGCTGTGCTCGATGGGTTGGGGTGGGGGTTTTTAAAGCATCTCTGCAGTGACCTGCAGCCTGCAGGACATGCTGCAGACAGCCACCAGAGCTGGGGCTGTGCTGGAGCTCAGCTGCACATCCAGAGATCACTGTGTCTGATGAGGATGGGAAGAATTAATTCTGTGTGTGTGCAAAGGGGGGAGGGGAAATCCATGGTTCTCACATGCCCACAATCTCCAGTGTCTCACTTGCACCCAAAACCATTGCCTGTGCACAAAGCTCTTGGCCCAGCCTCTGAACTTGGGCCCAAATCTTGTGTTTGTCCATCCATCCATCCATCCATCATCCATCCATCATCCATCCATCCATCATCCATCCATCATCCATCCATCCATCCATCCATCCATCCATCCATCCATCCATCCATCCATCCATCCACCCATCCATCCATCCATCTATCCATCCATCCATCCATCCATCCATCATCCATCCAAGCAGGTCTCAGCCTCTTCCTCCTCCAGGATCCCTACACAGCGAGCATTTCCAGCAGTTTATTCAACAGCTACAAGAAAATATTCCTGCACTCTCCAGCTCCACGAGGCACATGACCCGGACAGTGCCAATGGAATAAACATTTGCATTTAATTTATGATCTTTCCTGCAGGCTCTGTCTTGGCTGGTGGCTGCAGAGGGGCTGGGGCTGCTCCCTGCCTGCAGGACAGGGCCCGGGGCAGTCTGGCAGCCTTTACCCAACTCCATGGGATATTTTTATTTTTTTTTCCATTCAAGCCTGTGCAGAATTCCTGGCAGGACTGGAGCTTCGTCCAGATTGCAGATGCCCAAAATATCTATCTTCTGGGCTGAGCAGACTGAGGCTGAAGTGCTCGTGGTTGGCTGATTGAGGAGGACATAGGGGAATGGAGAAAAACAGACAGAGTAAAACTGCCTGAACAGGTATGGCAGCAGTGGGCAAAAGGATGGGGATGCCCCTGGGGTCTGCCCCATCTCCAGGCATGGCTCTCACACCAACATGGGACATTTTTGCTGGTTTTCCCAGTCTGCTGAAGCCTGAGCTCAGTCCAGGACTGGGTTTTGCCCCAGATTAGCTTGTGCTACCAGCCATTAAATGTGCATTGCTGTTATGTTATGCTTCTCATTTTAAATTATCTTCTAAACTGCAGTTCACCTGGCATCTTCAGGAGCCAGGATTTGTGAAATAAAAGTTAAAATGACAGTTTAAATAAGGCATTTATGTGTATTCTTTGATATACACACACAAATGCACACAGCTACAGATAAAAACCACGTGTTTGTTCATACATACATGTTTCTAATCAGATTTATAATGTATGTAATAGAAATGTTTTTCTACATATAAAATTCATTGGAAACAGGAAACCAAATTAGTTTACCTTACTAAAGTGGCATGAAATAAAGAGCAGCGTGCACTGTTGAAAAGAAGGTAGGATGTGGTTTTTGGAGAACTTTTCTTCCCCTCAGGGCTCGTTCTACCATGTTTATGTCTAAAACCTGCTAATTTTAAAGCCAGCTCACAGGAGACTAATGGCATGACTCATTTATTTAATTTCACTTTCATTTTGCAGCGTTCAGGCTTGTTTAAGGTGCTCACATGTCAGCAGCTCATGCAAGCACACCAGTGGATGCTACAGGAGACCACAAATATCTGTGGGTGTCTGCACACACTGACCAGGACACAAACTGAACAGGAGCCACTTCAATGAGCTGATTTTAACAGATCTTTTGAGTGTTAAGCATGTAATAAGATGCTCAGTGCTATTTTCAAACCAAGGCATGTTCCTGGCTGATTTATAAAAGGCCACAGTCTCCACTTTTATTGGGCAAATGCTTTTAAAAATTGACTCCTGGGATTTTGGGTGCTCATTGATTCATTCTCTCAGAAGCCTCCATCTCTGACCTTTCCAGTACCAACTTTTCCATCTCCAACTGCTTCATCACCCTCCTGAGCATGGGCACACAGCTAATAAATCTGAGTCTTTAATTGCCCTCCCACATTGTGTGGCTTTATCTGAGCCATCATTCCTGGCGCTGTGCTTTGTTCCATCTCTCTGCTTTCAGGTTTGTGCTGCTGGAGTCAGCAAGAGGATAAAACTGTTATTTAGGTTTGGTTTTAGGTACAAATCCCCACAGTAACACACTCCATGGGTGTGGGGACACGATGTGTCTGACATGGCTGAGTTGGCTCTGCCTGGGGGAGGTACAAACCCTCTGCTTTTACTTCATGCAAGGTCCCATTTTTGGATTCTTTATACAGCTGAAACTATGTGAAAAAACTGTGTAGGGAAAAAAAAAAAAAAAAACAAACATAAAGCCACCAAAAAGTCCCTTGCTAAATACATCAGTAAGGGCAGAGGGTCCTTCTGGCCCAGTGCTGCCAGGACCATTAGGGTGGAAAAGCCTCAAGAACACCCAACACCTTTGGTACCCAAGGGAGATTTATTTATTGTCCCCCACAGTTTATCCCCGTGTCAGGAAGATTCCCACAGCCCTGCAGGAGTGGGGGCAGCAGTATCAGCAGGCACAGGTCTATCAGGCTGGGCAGAAGCTTTTCCAGGAACTATCTCGTGCCACACGTGACCGTGCCCTGCCAAGGGCGATACGTGACAGGCATTCACCGGCTCCCCGGCCAGTCAGTTGACTTTGTTATTCAGACTATTTTAGTGATGGTTTTTAATCCCAGGCTTAAGTTTTTCTTTTTCAATTATTTTTTTTTTTTTGCTCCCTCTTCTTTTTTTTTTACTCTCTGAACAAGGGAATCTCTATGCTGGCAGGATTCAGAGAGGCACAAAGGAGGGAAAAACAAGTTCCAGCCAGAAGAGAGGAAAAAAAAAAAAAAGGATGCTGTTAGCATTCCCTGTATTTGAGGGGGTAAAACATTTTGCTGTCAGCTCTGTTTTAAAGGGTAAGTGCCAGCAGCAGCCCAGTTACTATGCAAATAAATAGTGTGCTCAGCCTTTCCCTCTCAGTGCAAAGTTTTGGGCTTGTCAGCCAGGGGAGCTGGGCTGTGGGGGCTGGCAGTGTCCCCATGTCCCCAGTGCTCCCATCTCATCCTGGGGATAGCCACTGAGACCTTGAGAGGAGCCCGTGGGGGTGTCCAGTGTCCCCCAGACAAGGTGGGACAGCGTGGGGAGCACTGCAGAGGTGTGGGCTGGGTACCCCCTGCTCCTTGTCAAAAGCAGATTCAGGCAGCAAAGCCCTTGGCTGTGCTTCTGTGCCAGGGGACACCCCAGCGAGAGGGAGTGCCTGGGAAGGGCAGAAATCTCACCCAAGGCATCCCTTTCATGGCAGGCAAGTGGGGAAGGTCTGGCAGCAGCCACACTGGGCTACAGGGCTGTCTCTCACTCACTGCTGCCAGGTAGAAAAGGAGGTGATGCCAGGACATGATGCCAGACTGTGGCTGGGTTCATCCCGATGATGACCAGCACCCCAGCACTGGTATTTATGGTGACACTTCCCCGTGACAGCAGAGGGGTTGCACACGCCCCAGCCCACACAAGCCAAACCTCCTCCTGACAGCCCCAGTGTGATGGTTTCCTATAAAAAAGATTTGAATTTGTCATGCAAATGACTGGGCATGTGGGCACAGCTGCTGAGAGGTGGCCTGGGCTGGGTCAGCTGCCAGCACGGCCACAGGGATGTGCCCAGGACAAGGTCTGGCCCCCAGAGCTGGTCCCACCCCTGGCACCTGCCAAGCAGATGGTGCTGCCAGGGCTGTGCTGCCAAAACCACCCAGCCCTTGCCACTCCTCCTGGTCCTCACCCCCTGCTCATCCCCTCCCTTGGCTTCTGTCTGGCTGCAGCAGAGCTGAGCTGCCCAGAATTAGCTTTTTTTTGTGCTGGGACAACATAAGGAGGTGGAAGAGGATGCTCCATCAAGCAATGCATTAAAGAAAAAAACAAAAAGGTACTTTTAAGCAATTTCAAAATCATTTAAGCCCTTGCCCTGTGCCACCCTGATCAGTCAGGAGCCAGGCAGCCTCTGCCTCTCACCCACAGCCCACTGCTCGTACTCTGCAGTTCTTGTCCTTCTACCACAGCAACCCTTTGAGCTCTTCCCACTTTCCCAGCACGGGACAGGGAAGTGCTCGGGCTCCTTTCCAGGGCAGCACCTGGCAGCACAGCCCTGCTCCCATTGCAAGGGCAATGGCAGAGCTCAGGATTCCGCAGTTTCACAAGGGGGTTTTTGCAAACAGGAAGGAGGCAGAGCCTGGGCTGCTGTTCTGATGTGGCTGCTTCTCGAAATGAGCCCGGAGCGAAGCCGAGCGGGATCCAGGAATGGCATGGGCAGCGCCGGGCCTGCGCCCTCGCTTCCTGGCAGGTCGGCCACCTTTCAGGAAATCAGACAGCTAGATGGAAAATCATCACTCTTTTCACTTCAGAGCACTCTGCACATGTGTTTTTCCAACAACAAACCCGTGTTCAGCAGCCTTGCTGTCCCCACTGCGCGGGGGAGATGCGTGTGCCTGGCTGAGGACAAGAGCCAGCTCAGCAGTGCCAGGCACCCCAGGGCTGCTGGGGCCAAGGGCTCCCCAGCCTCCCCCAGCACCCCCACCCAAAAATCCTCCCCTCCCTTCCCCTCCTGACAGGGAGAAAGAAGAATTGCTGAATAATCTCCAGCCCCGATAGCACTTCAAAGGCAGGGCCCGGGCCAGGCTGGATGCGGCGCTCGGCTCTCACTCCTCTGGCAGCCCCACAGCCTCTCCAGAAAGTAATGACTTAAAAAGGAAATAAATGTCACCCACAAGGCTGTAAGCAAAACCCCGGGCAGGATGAGCAGAGCCCCACCAGGATCTGCATTCTCACGCAGCACAAGCAAGGCAGGAGAGTTGTTTCCATTCATCAGGATGGGCTCTTCACTCCGAGGACTCCTGATGACATTAGACATGCCCACCGTGGGCATTTAAGGGCAGCCACAGTGCTGAACTGCCTCTGCTTTCATCCTCCTCCCCCAGGATGGCTTCAGGCATCACCACCTGAACCAGCAGCAGATGCTGGTGCCAAAAACACGGCCCTTCCTGGCACCCGGCCTGCTGTGGCCTTCACGGAGATGAACCAGATAACTGGCATGATCAAACAGAGTAATTTTATTTACTTGTACAGATTAATTCTTGAAGGTTGTAATTGTCAAAATCTGAACACCAAACTTCTAAAGCAAGTGGGTTGGGGGAAGTCAAATGCAGCACCGGAGCAGCGAATGAGGCTCAGGGGTGGAAGTCTGCTGCTGGCACCTGCCTGGTACCACCAAATCCCCTTAACCAGGACAGACCACTGGCAGACCACTCACTTTCAGAAAAATTCTATTTCAGAAAAATAACCCCCAACGTATTTTAAGCAAACAACAGAAGTGATGGCCCGAAAACTCTGGGATGAGATCCCATCTGCCCCTACTGCCTCTGGAGCTGCACCAGCATGGCAGCACCTCCCACCCTCTGCTCCAAGCAGTGTGAGGAAGCACTTGGCACCAGCCCACGAGGTTCTGTGAGCTCAGAAACCCTGAGGTAACCCTGAGGTGCCCCTGAGGACAGGGTGGGAC
Source organism: Lonchura striata (assembly GCF_050655825.1). Lineage (NCBI taxonomy): Eukaryota > Metazoa > Chordata > Aves > Passeriformes > Estrildidae > Lonchura > Lonchura striata. The sequence goes on from NC_140722.1 coordinate 13,067,389, forward strand.
ACGCTGCAGGATGGCAGGAGGGGCTCCTGCCACAGGACATCCCCCAGCCCACGCTGGCACACTCGAGGGTGAAACCCAGCATGGCCAGACCAGGTGGGCTCGGAAATACTCCCTAAGGCACTGCAGCCGAGCAAACATGGTACCAATACAGCACTGAATAATCTTAAAAGTTAAAATAGTTTATTGCTGTCTTTGTAGAAATGCACTTACATCGCCTGTTCTCTTCCTTTATTTGGCTGTTGGATTACAGGCATAAAAAGGTTACATTTACCCATTTGTTCAGTGACATAACTCCTTTTTCTCTATTGCTCCACTCGTGATATTCTCCTAAACCTTGCTGGCCAACAGCCCCAAATCTCTTTTACATAAATACTGTAAATGTCTCCATAGGTTGCAGCATTATAACAAAAGATCTACCAAAGTAGACAAAATGTTCAGTATCCTTGGTTGTTTTTTTGCATTTAAAAATATACCTAAATTTGAGATAATCTTAACAGAGTAACAATTACAATAAGAAAATAGTACAGTGCGTTGACTAAAGGAATATTCTGCTCTCCTTCAAGCCAATATTCCCTTTTGCATGTTGAAGTGATTCAGCAATTACTTAAGAACTTTTACCTACATACAATAATTTAGTAAAATGAGAATTAAACAAGGCAGATACTTACTACTATTCTTCTGTCTGCAATTCACAGCTCATGCGAATAAAATCGCAATAAATATTAAAAAATAGTTTTTCTTTTGCTTTTTTTTTTTTTTTTTTTCTGTAAGGCATCTCTGAGTATTACAAAGTTTTTGTACAACCAAAAAATAAGATTGCTTTTTTTCCGTGTTCTCCGAGTACCTCTGTACCTCACCAGTAAATAAGAGGATTGTAGGCTGGATGAGGAAGGAAGGGGGCAGAAAAACCACAGGTGATGGAAGCAGACCGCGATATGTGCAAGAACCTGTCGCTTTCCTGTGAAACATTTCAGCCGCTTTTAGAACATCTTCAAGACAGTATCTGTCCAGATTGAAAAAACAAAAACAAAAACAAAAAAAAGGGATAAAAAACTTACCAGAAGTCCACTTTCATAAGCACAATCAGCCCTCAACACTATAAACAGCTTAGGCATCGATATGCACCTACATACGGGAGACAAAGGCATGGAGGCGGGTAGAGGAGGGGGGGACGATGATTTTTTTTTTTTGGTTGGTTTTCTTTTATTTTAATTTTTTTTCTTTTTTTTTGCCGTTTCGCTGTCCCAGTCGCATCCCTGCAGGGTGAGAGATTGTCCGGGCCCTCACTGCATGCGGTCGGGCTGCAGCTGCTGGGGCTGGTACTGCACGAAGGCGGCGGCGGGCGCCGCGGGCGTGCCGGCGGCCAGCGGCGGCTGCACCGCGCCCGTGTAGCCGTAGCCCACGAAGCCGGCGGCGGGCGAGGCGGCGTAGGGGTACTGGTCGTAGGCAGCTGTGGTGTACTGGGAATAGGCTTGGCTGGCGGCCGTGTAGTCGATGTAGGGAGACGTGATGGACTGCACCGGGGTGGGGATCACCACGCTGGGCTGGATGATGGCTTGGGGGTAAACGTAGTGAGGCGTGAGTCTGCCGAGGGAAAGGGAGAGGGTTAGTGAGGGGATGGGAGCCTCCCTGGCTTGCACAGCCCCATCTTCACTCCCAAATTCGTGCGCGTCAGCCACGGAAACGGTGCTGCCCCCGAGCTGGGGGATGAAAAGCAAACGCTCCTAGACCTCAGTCTAGCAGCAGTCCATGCAAGGTGAAGCATGGGCTGCTAACAAATACACATCCCCTGGTCCCCATGGCTTCTATCTCCAACTATCCAGGCTGCTGAAATCCAAAATAAGCTCCCTGGAAGGCCGTGACACAGCCTCTGGCTCACCTCATTTCCTCACACCCTGCCAGCCTTTCTGCCTCCTGTATTCTCCATCCAAACTTGCATGGAGGAGGGTCCTGAGGACCCACAGCCCCTGTGGGACATCCCCTGGCAGCAGGGACAACGTGCCACCCTCCACGTGTCCCACCAGGAATGACCACTGACCCCGGGTGCAGCCCCACACCCTCCATCCTGCCAGGTGTTATCAGTTACTACACACTTACACCATGTTTCCACAACACTGCATGTTTAGGGAATGCTACAGGGTGCTTGTTGTAAAACATGAGATATTCATGCTGCTTTCTTCCCCTAGTAGCACTCCCCAGTAGCTGGCAGGGCAGTGACACTCCTGTCACATCTGCCCCTGGCACCTCCGCTGCCCTTTCCACGAGGACCCAAAAGTGCAGCTTCTCCCAGGCTTGTCCCTGCCCTGAGGAGCTGTGCTGCTGAGAGGAACTTAACAATGTCACACCCAATTAAAGTCCACAGATGGAAAGATCCTGGAGGTGATTAATGCAGGAGTGCCTACTAATTTGTTAGAAACTGCTAATGAGGAGGAAAGGGGAGGGGGGAAAAAAGCATCAAAATGAAAGGGCTGTATTTTCCAAAGTGCCCACATCAAGGTCTCAAGAAGTTGGGCAAAAACTGTGCAAACCTGAAGGTTTAAGTACATCCACACAAACTGCCAAGGCCCAGGCTAAAATGGGGAATTTATGTGGCCTGAAGAGTGCTGCAGGGTGACACATCTGGGGTTTGTTTAAGGAATAGGGGGTGCAGGCTATCACCAGCAAATGGCACAGTACCAGTGGAACATCAGAGCCACATGCACCCTGGGGAGAAGAAGGTCCCTTTGGCCACTGCTTGCTGAACCACATAAGGCCACAGAATGAAGCAAAGCCATCCCCTAAAAGATTGTGCCAGCCACCCTGTCTCCAAACCCAACTCATTTTGGCCAATAAAAATTTCCCAAGGTAAAATTCTGCAGAGAGATTATGCAGATTCAAATATTTTGGGGATTTTTGTGTGGATGTGTGTGACAGCACATTTTCAAACACAACCACTTTTAAAAGCCTCCCACAGGCTCTTCACAAGGCACAGGGCTGTACGTGGTTACCCTCATTCTACCTGAGCATCCTAAATCTCAGCCACCACCTGCAGCATGCTGGGGTCCACCTGGGGCTGGTCCCTCCTACCCAGGGCTTCTCCCACTGGCTTTCCAACCAGCACTGGATGGTTCAGGCTGCTCTTCAGACAGGAGAAAGGCTTCTCACAAACCAGGGCTCATCTGAACTGAGTTTCCTCTCCTTTTCCCACTCCCATATGCAGTTTGTTTTTGCTTGAGACAACTGGCATGACAAGAGGATGACTGTTCTCTCCCCACACAGCAACACTGCCTCTGAGATCAGGGTCCTTCCATATGGCCAGGGAGGAGGGGTGGTGGTGAGCAGCACCTCCACCTTTAATTCAGGGTAAGACCTTCTTCTGAGGCCACCAGACACCCCTGGACAGCAAGGGGGACCTCACAGTCCTCCAGCCCATAAGCACACCATACCCAGCATCACCCTGTGGGTAACAGGAATGAGATGAGGCAGCAGAAATGCACAGAATCCCTTTTTGTTCAGCTCTGCTCTAAACTGAGGCCAGCACAGCTGAATCAGAGCTGGAGCTCAGGCACCAGCTCAGCCCAAGGGCACTTCATGTCACACACTCACACAGTGGCAGCCCCCTCTTGGAGGAGCAGGGCTGAGTCCCACCCAGGGTTCCTCATGCCTCTCACGGTGGGATTTTCTCTTTATTTTGTTTTAAATAACTCAGAGGTGCAATGCCAGGGCAGGCTTTGCCCATGTTTACTGCTTTACCCTGGGTAGATCAGCCAACAGCCTGCATCCCAGACTGGGGATGGATGCTCTGGCTGCTCCTCATTTCTCCCTGCCTGTCACCAGGTTTCCTGGTACTCCAGGGCCCAACAAAGTTAAAATCACTCCACAAATGCAACAAAAAATGTACAATCCACTAAAAACCACCCAGTGGCAGGAGGGGCCTGTACTTTTCCTGCCCACAGGAATTCCACTTGTGCTCACCAAATGCCCAGGACAGCCTGAGCATCACCCTGCATGAGCAGGTCCTCCATGTCCCTTGCTGCCACCCAGCTTCTCTCCTGAGCTGGCACAGCCCATCTGGGGGACGTGGTGCCATCAGGGTGAGTGGATATTCCCAGCTCATCCCAAGAAACTCTGCATTACTGGCTTTGCTTTCACATACAGAGTTCCTCAGTGGGCTTGGAGACAGCAAATCTGCAACATCCTGCACTACCCTTTTCCTTCAGCGAGGAAAAACTCCAGCTTTTCAGTGCTACTTGGAATGAAAAGCACCATTAGCTTGGAAGGCAGAATGTACTCCTGGGCCCTGCTCTCAGAAATCCACCCCACCAGCCCAGTACATACATACACAAGCACACATCACTCACAACAGCTGGTACTGCACTAAAAAATCACACTCAGCAACTCCAAGATCTGCTTCTAAAGGGAATGCCAATGTAAAAGGGAAGGTTCTTTTGGTCTGTAGGATTTCAATAATTCAGTTAGACATTTCAATCAAGATATTATGCAGTTTGGTCTTCTGAATTAGGTGGACAGATGGCAATTCATCAATCAAACCAAACACACAACCCAAAGTAAGGTCACTTTGATGACTTGCAGCTACAAACAAAACAAACCAGTGCAGTAGGATGAAGTTCTCTGCTGGCTACATTTAGCATCCACAGAAAATCTCGAAATATTTCCCCTTCTTCCATTACTCCTGAACATGATCTTTCAGGAGATAACAAAAAGCAAGCTGTTCTGGAGTTCTCTTTCTAGAAAACAGCAAACTCTAATCTGAATTTCTACAGGATGAGTCACAGCTGTGTTTTAAGATGCCTTTCCTTTCCTCCTTCCCTGCAGTTCTCCTCCATCCCCCACGATGGGCCCTGCCAGCCAGAGGAGAACTTCACCAGAAACACACACGGTGTGATTATAAAACACCAACCAAGTGATCAGCCGTGGCCACCACACACCAAAGTCACCCCGTGAGCAGCAGAGGGATGAGATGCTGCTGGCACAACAAGGAGCCACGGGCAAAGCCACCCAGCACAAGGAGCATGGTCAAAGCTAAGCCCAGAGTCACAGGAGGGACAGCAGGAGGGACAGCAGGGACCTGGCAGGGCCCTGGTGGTGCCAGCCCACGCTCCTGACCACACTGCCCTGGCAGACAGAACTGAACCAGAACAGAGATGGTGACAGCCACTGGCAGAGGGACACGGGCTCTGTCCTGCTTTGGTGGGGGACAGAACAAAAGGGGCCCCGTTTTGGTGCAGGTCTGGGTGGAGATGTTCAAACACGTCAGGGGAGGCACCCGTGGCTCCAGGAAGATGAAAAAGTCCCTTTCAAAACCTGCAACCAACCAGGTCCCCCCACCACAGCAGCAGGGCAGGGCTGGATGGAGGACAGCAAGAAAAAAAGGGACAAGTCAGAAGGAAATGTGTCCCACTTCTCTCCCCAAACACTGGGAAGAGGAACGAGCTCTCATCAGCAGAGCTCATCTCAGAGACACTTGATGTATTTGACTATTTTGTATCAGATTTACACCTAAAATGTGCTTTAGCTGCACCTTCTCAGCTCCCTGCCATCCTGCAGGACTTCCTACACATGAGCCATGAGCTGTTCCTGCAAGCTGCTCCTGCATGCTGCACGAGTTTGGGACAGCAACAAGGTGGGAGTTCCTGACCCCCTCGGTCTCTGCCAGCCCTGCTGGGAGCTGGTTTTGTCAGTTCTGAAGAGGTGGAGACAGCTGCAGCCCTCTGTCAGGAGGGACACGGCATCACACAAACATTTGGGAAACAAGGAGAGGCACAGGGCTCTTGGCAGCCTCACAGAGATCAGCACACAAATGCCACCACCACGACCAGCCTTTTATTCCTTGAAGAATAAAAGAAACAGAGCCCTTTGTGTCTGCCAGTGAAGGCACAAATTCTGGCATTTGACCCCAGGAATTTGGCCTCCATTTCCACTAGAGCTGACCCACTGGCTGCCACAGGGACGCCCACGCTGCCACAGCACGTGGTGGCAGGGGGTGCTGGGTGCTGCAGGACCAGCTGAGCACAGCCCCTGGGGATGTGACACCTCTGCACGGCAGAGCCAAAGGTGTATTTTGAAGTGGGCTCCTGAGTTGCAAGCTGCTCTGGGAAGCACACCCCACACTTGCACTGGCAGTGCCACGGCACCACGGCAGAGCTGGAGATGCAGGCACTCATCCTGGCGTCATTCCCACTCCCAGGAATCGTTCCTGAGGGACACTCCCAAGCCAGCAAGCACTCACCTCGAGGAGACCCCCAGGGCACGTGTGTGGGGTGCAGGCAGGGCTGGCCGCCGGTGTCATACGGGCCCCAGCCACGATGACAGGCTGTGGAAATGTGAGAAATTCAGGTGCTGTTCTCAGCCCACACACGAGGAGGAGGCTGCAGGATGTCCCTGCCTGCCCAGCAGCACTCTCACTCCAGGAGGGCATCACAGTTTATCCACTAACACTTGGGAGCAGATCGGGACATGGGTTGTGCCCTGATCACTCCACCATCCCTCACCATTCCCTGACAGGGCTGGGTTCGAACCACAACACGACAAACCTCCAACTCCTGAAGTGTCCCTACTAAAGCTGATTTAAAAATGCACTGAAATGTCAACAGCTCATCAGCCAGCTATCCCAGCCAGCTCAAAGTCACACAAGGATGAACTCTGCAGCTCCATGGGACTTATCATCACCTGCTGCAACACGACACAAACACAAAATAGCAAAGCAGTTGAGACAATTTCTGCTCCTCTTGTAACTGATTTGCTTGTCTGCCTTCTCCTCATCCCTCTCTGTCCCTCTGAGAAGATTTACACAGCACCCTGTGCAAACAGGTGCAGGACTGAGTTTCCTGCTTCCCTGCTGGGAGCAGATGTCACCACACCAGTGGCAATCACCAAGGCATGATGTGCCACAACACTGTCCCAGACTGCAGCCAGTGGGAAAAAAAAAAAAAAAAAAACCCAAAACAGAAAGAAGTAAAAAACATGCTGCAGACCAAAGATGGGAGTACATCTCACAGAGATCTAATACTTTTTCTCAGCTCAACCAAGAGTCTGAGATCAACATGCTGAACTCCACCATGAGTTTTAGCCAGGCTCAATGACTTTATCCTCTGCATCTTGTTTCCCCCACACCCAAAGGAAGAAGGAAAAAAAACCCAAAAAAACATGATCCCAAACAAAGGCATGCTGGGCCAGACCAAAAATAGTTTTGGAGAGAAGCAGGCTGAAAAACACTCAGGTAGCAGGAGATAACATCTGCCTGAAACAAGAGCCATCTGGCACCAAGGAAAAAGCCACATGGAAGTTTATCCACAACTAGTCAGCTCTCCAGAGAAGGAAAAACCCCTCCCCTTTCCAGTTATCAGCACAGCCAAACCAGAAATTAACTGACAGAAGAAACAGGGACTGTTTCACACAAGTGCACAACAGGAACCTGAGTCCTTCACCATCCTTGTGAGGAACCTGGTAGGATGGTTGGGAAAACCAGGGTCTCCAACAGATTAACCCAGGAAGCCCCAGAATTCTCCCTTTGACTGAACTCTCCAATTTTCTTCTGCAATTTAGAGAAATCAATGGCAGAAACATCTCTAGTCTTCTGAAGTACCTGACAAGTTCTGGAATAATACACATCAGTAACTACTTTCAACTGGTTCCATTTTTAACGAATTTCTTTCTTTACACATGATCCCTTCCACTGACCTTTCATTAAAACCATCCACTCATTTGATTTACCTAAACCCCTTTCTTGGAGAGATGAGGTGTTTTGAAGCAGAATGCTTCAGCTATGGAAAAAGCAATGAAATACCTCTTTTTGATAAAAGAAGGCCTACACTTGATAAAACAAGTAATTAAGTAATTTCTCAGTCAAAAAAGAAATTCCATTTTAAGAGTTTGTGATCTCTGCTGCCAGTTGTGCCTCTGTGGTAGTAGAATGTTTAAGACATCTCAATGTAATCCCTCCACAGCTTCCTGCAAGCTGGAATCATGGGGGATGCCTGGATCCAGCGTGGTTTTTCCAGCCTCTGCTGCTTTGGCCAGGGCAGCTCAGGTCTGACAGAGGAGAGGTAAAATGCTCAAAGCTGGTGACAGGGAAATTGCAGGGGACAGCACAACCCTGTTTACAGCACTTGGAGACTGAGAAACAGGAGACTGAGTTTTAACTCCGAGGTCCAGGACTTTTCATCTTTTGTGATCATGGAGTATATTTAGCTCTGGTATGTAGCTTGCCCCCATCCGTGGGGAACAAGTTCTTCATAAAAGTTGTATTTAGAAGTGACCCGGTGTCCTTGCTACCAAATTATCAGCACAACAACTGTCTGGTTCCCTGGCTGGTGCCCTCAGCGCCAGGGCAGGATGCCCAGGGCTGCATTCATCATCCGAATTACTGGGCATGTGCTTAATACTATGAGTTGGGGCCCATATGCCAGCAGCTGCTCAAAGGAAACATGAGATCAAGCACAAGCTGAGCTGCTCTAGAAATTCAGATGTGTGCATCAATCTGCCACTTTGGGCCTCTGTGGCACCAGCCAGAGCAACACAGGTGAATTTTGGATGTGCCACTGCCCAGCTCCAGCACCAACAAGAGAGGAATCAGGGCTCTGCTGCTGAGGAGGATGAAGAGGAAATCCACCAGAGGCAATGGAATCACAGAGAGCAGAGGCACAACTCAAGCCACGTGCTGTAAAGACAAAGCTAGAGCCAGCTCAGGCTGTCTCCATCACACACAAGCCCAGGAATGGCTCAGATCCTTCACCCAGAGCCTGTCCCTTGCAACAGGTCTGAGCTCACACATCATTCACACAGCCAAGTGTGAGGTCACTGTATCAGACCACGCTTTTGTATTGTTTTACAGGCAGAAAATGAGCAAATTCTGTCCCAACCCCAAAAAATAGGCACACCAAATCCTTGGGTCTGACACCAGCATTTGCCATCTTGAAGTAGATGTTCAAGAAAATTCTCAAAGCTGTCAGAGCTGCTTATAAATACATGTTTACACTTAAAAAACACAAAATAAAATAATAAAAGAATAAGAAAAGGATTTCTTTCCGACTGGCAAGCATTTGGTCTGAACAGTGGTCACCATGCATGAGAACCACAGTTGAAGCTGTTTGGAAAATGGATTTGGACATTTCTTAGGAAATGCCTCCTTTCTCCCCCAAGCTTTCATGCTCCTGGCACAGGATAACACCAGGTGCTGGGTGCTCCATCCACGTGAGCCTGGCAGAGTGGGATGGGAGCCTCCAGCTCCAGCGGGCAGTGGGAAGCTGGAGCAGGGGGATGCCAGCTGACAGAGGCTGGGCACAGCACGTGCCCTTTTATAAGTATAACCACAGAAAAGATGAAAGTTTGTTGCCTTTCATTTTTAACCCAATAGAGAAATGTTAAGGATAAACAGCTGCAAGGGAGACTGGGCTGATACAAAGAGAGACTTTCTTCACTTCTAACTGCAGCAGCATCAACGCATGAAATTTTAAACTCAAAGAGTTTTAACTCTTTCTGACGTTGCCAGAGACCAAATGTGGGTCAGAGGCAGGGGGCCACCAAAACAAGTAACTACACATGGATGGGGTCTCTGGAGCAATGATATCCAATGTGCAGCTATGGAAAGAGCTGGATCCTGCCACAAGAGACAGTTTTATGTTTGCAAGAGCTCAGTCACTTACTCAGTCACTGGTAGATCTCCCACACAGATAGCTCCTTCGCTGAGGCACAGCCACAGGAATGCATCTGCCATATGCTGTGTCCAGAGCAGCAAGCACAGAGGAGAACCAGGGAATCCCCAGACTCAAACCTGCCTCCAACCTCCAGAGTCCCAGAGGAGGGAACCACAAGGTGGGACCAAGCAGCTCTGCCACGTCACCTATCACATGAAGCACACCAGCTGCAGGGACACTCTGGCACTGCCAAGTGCCTCCAAGCAAAGCAGTCTGCAAGCCCCAGGCTGAGCCCCAGGCTCAATGCTGCTTCCCTAAACTCAGCAGCCAGATCTCCAAGTCACTCTGACACAGACACATCCTTTGCCTTGCATTACTGTTAAGATCTCTGGTTACAACAAGCTAGAAACTTCTTTTCCAAACAGGATTTACTACTGACTCCATGCTGTCTGCTGTGCAAGTGCCTCCCCTGCCAGGACAGCAGGAGGAAGGAGAGAGGCTCCTCGTGGTTTCTCTTTCTGTTCCGCATAGCCCTGGCAATATTTACAGCTGCATTTAGGTGTCTGGGGCTGACGGGGGGAAGCCTTCAGTTTATAAATAATCCTCTCTGGTGTTTGGGTGATTTTCATAGTTTCCATTCATTTTAGGTTTCACCAAAAACCTGCGTTTTGTGGCTTGATAGCTGGGACATGACTGGCTGCTTGCTCTTCGTTAACGGCTGTTCATTCATTCCTGCCCTGTCAAGCCCAGCTCGACCACCAAGCACCCTGTGCCCCATGACAATCATCTTTTGGAAACCACAATGCCAACCCCTGGGCACAAATCCTTTGCAGAGACAGAAACTGAAGGAGGGAGAGCCAGGCAACATCTCACACCAGGGGCAAAGCAGCGGAGCCACTGAGCTTCCTTTGGGAAAGGTCAGGATCCACCCGGCGTGTGCAAACAGACAGCAGCAATTCAGTGACAGACCCTGATAAACTCCTCATCTACCCTCACATCCCACTGGGGTCAAGGAAGTTGTGGGTTCAAGGGAATGAAGGAGTGGAGCTTGGCAGGCTCTTAGTTTTGTTGGTCTACTGAGGAGACAAAGAGGGAACTGGCAGCCAAGCTCTGCTGCTTGACTGAGCACCCGAGGCTTTGCTCAGAAGCCACAGAGCAGCCCCAGTTGTGGTGCTCAGGTAAAGGTGGTGCTCAGGTAAACACATTCTGCAAAACCCACATTTCCAGTGATTCTGCTGCAGCAATGACTGAATTCAATTAAATTCTTGTTTACTGATGCTTGCAAATAATGATATATAATCCCCTGCCTCCAGCCTTCCATTCTCCTGGTTCCTGTCTCTTGGCAACTGATAAATAATTTATAATGCTCTCCGCTGTATGTGCTAACTGCAGCTCTGCTGGTTTAATGATGAAACCAATGCCTAAGAACTGCAACAGGAACTGTCTAGATCACAAGGAGCATGTAATCAGTCGATCCCACACTCCTCTGGATGTGAAACCAAAAGCAAACTGTTGGAAAAAAAAAAATGTTTTCAAGAGCTGTGGCTGTGAGGTAGGAAGGGCACCCAGAAAACTGCAGATAATCTGCAAAGTGCTCCTGCCAACAAGAGGAGTTTTAACGGGCTTCACCACTTTGCTCTTCTCTGCTCCCACGTGTGGCAGGGCTTGCCAGAGGCTGCTTTTATTGGCAACTTCTCCCCTGCACTCCCATGCAAAAGTCTGTGGGTTCACATCTCCAGGTCCTGCTGCTCTGGGGGCTGTGAAAGCTCCTGCAGCCCCCATGCAAGGAAAGCTATGAAAAAGCAGCATTTGGTCTATGCAGACTACTGTGGCTCTTGCCCCAAAAAAGGGGAGACTCTTCCTTTCATGGCAGATGTTTTTCAGGGCTTTCCAGCAGAGCTGTAACTGCTTGTGAGAAGTGGCGTGTTTGAACCACACAGAGCACACGTACACTGGGTGTGCACCATTGTGCCAACACAGCCTCTCACATCCCTAAACTCATGGAATGAGATTATCCAGGCAGTTGGCAACTGCGGCCATAAGGGCAGAGGAATCAAAGTTTTATTGTTAGCAGATTTTTTTCCTTTAAAAAAAAAAAAAAAGAAACAAAACACCCCCCCAAAAAAAATTGAGTGGAGAGCAGGGAAGGGATGAAGTATTGCTGTTGACAAAGGCCAAAATCCCATCTATTTATATTAGAGTCACACAAAAACCACATCAGGGCAGTGCTCAAAAGCTTTAAAAAATGCACCTACTTTCTTAATGCTCTTAGAAAATAATAATAAAAAACCTTATCAATATTCACTTTCTGAAATGGTGTAAAAAAAGAGCTGCATCAATCATTAAACAGTTAAATGAGGGCAGTATGACAGTCACTATTGTTCTCATGAAGCACACTTGTCTTTTGCCGAGCAGCTGCCAGATCCTATTAGATGTATAAAAAGAGGACTTTTCTAACCGAGTAGGGATGGTATAAGCTATTGAAAACAGCAGACAAAAGCCCACTTTTGCAGACTATTCAAGCCTTGTATAACATCTGTCCAAAATCAATTTTTGACCTAATGTTACTTTCATTAAGTAACAGACTTTGTTTCCAATGCAATTTATTTTCTAGGATAAAACTGTATCCTAGGCGTTATTACGTGGGAAATGGCACAGAGGAAGCAGAGGATCTTATTTGAGAAACATGAGAACAGAATTTGCTTAATTGTTTTGACACCTTAAGTACTATAATAGAGAAACTATTTTCCATTTATTTGAATTCCTGTGAATTCTTGAAGCTGGCAAAGCAGCGAGCAATGCACTGGGTTTATTTTGACTAAGATTTACTGAGGATAAAGAAGGATCTTTGGGAATTACATTGAAGCTGACAAATGCACAAAACTTCTGAAATCTCCACCAGAAATAAAGTACTCTGAACATTAACAACAGCTGTTGAAACTGTCCACTCTTGACGACGAAGGCTTTTTCACACATTTTAAATAATGAGGAAGTTGATTTGTGAATCTGATTTCAAACAGACCGTTAGGAATCATTTCCACTTACCCAAAGGGTCTCTGAATGAAGGCTGGATGTAGCTGCTGCACACCTATGGTAAAACCTGAAAAAAAAAAAGGTTCAGAAAAAAAAAGAAATATTAATGAATGGCATCCATTGTACCACTCAACTCCTAACACACAGGCAGAATTACACCACACGTCTTTGCATTTGATCTGCTATGAATGTGAGCAAATTCAGAGCCCCATTTAGAAACAAGTTAAATTTAACATGCGTATGTGATATGCACGAGGAGCAGATGGGAATTCATGATGAAAGCCCAGTGTGAACGTGCTGCTATGGAACAGACAATGGGGAATAAAGCCTTATTTTACACACTGGGGACTGCAGTCATCAAACCAAAGGGAGAAATGACGAAGTGGTTCTTACTGTTCATTCTCATGTAACAAAGAGGTTAACGGGCAAACAGATCTGCCGTGGAAGGAAACAGCTTTAACACAGTTATAGGAACTTTGGTGAGTAATCTTAGTGCAGCAGGGCTGAGGAAGAAGATACACCAAAGAGGTAACTGGACTACGCAGTGCCCTCAGCCAATAATCAGAACTATGGGGGACAGATAAATGTGCATCGTCAGATCAGATGATTCCAGCCCGAGGATCTTGTTTCCTTGTCTTACAAGTTATTCTAATAGAGAGAGATGGGATCTCCTGGATGGCTCACCAGTTTGAATACTCCTTGGTTTTGCTCCCAAATACGCCAGGTTCACATTTGCTTTCCTGCCGTCAATGATGGGGTTTGGGTCTTTGCAGGCTCTTTCAGCAGCAGCTCTGTCTGCCATGGTCACCTGGAATCGAGCACAGCCTTGTTTGTAGCAACAGAGCTTTGTAAACACTCCAGCAACAGGCACTAAGTGGAGTTTATTTATTGTTCTATTTTGAATCGGGAGCTGAACTCCCTTCGTGCAGCCTCGCTTGCACGGCGAGATGGGAAGGGCTCCCGGGACTCGATGGAAAAGCGGGCGCTCCCGGCTGGGCCGGTGCCAGCTGTTTCCCCTGCCCTTCCACCTCCTCCCCGCGCCTGTTTCAAGAAGCCGCTGGAGCCCTTCCCAAAACCCCGGCGCAGCGGAGCTCCGGGCAGCGCGGGCGGGACGCGGGGACATCGGGAGGGGCAAGCAGGTGCTGAAGAGAACGGCACCGGCCGGGCCAGCACGGGGGGCTCCTCCCGGGACCCCCGCCTCGCTTTTGTCCGGACCGAGCCCCTCGTTCCCGCAGCGGGCACAAACTCCGCGGCAGCGCCGGGGGGTCCGCCCGGCCGCACCGGGAGTTTGTCCGGCTACAAGGGGGCTTTGTCCGGGCGCACCGGGGCTTTGTCCGGGCGCACCGGGGCTTTGTCCGGGCGCACCGGGGCTTTGTCCGGGCGCACCGGGGCTTTGTCCGAGCGCACCGGCGGGCTCGGCAGCCCCGGGCTCCGCTGCCGGCGCCTTCCCCGGCGCACGGCGGGCAGCGGGGGCAGCGCCCGTCCCGCCGCGGAGCGGAGCAGAGCGGAGCGGCACTTACAAAGCCGTATCCTCGGGATTTGCCGGTCTGCCGGTCCGTGATCACCACCGCCTCCTCGATGTCCCCGAAGACCTCGAAGTACTTCCTGAGGGAGGAGTCGGTGGTGTGGTAGGGCAGCCCCCCGACGAAGATCTTGGTGAAGGTGGTGTCCTTCTGCACGGTGTGCATGGTGCCGGGAGCGGCCGGCCGCGGCCGGCATCCACCCCGAGCGAGAGCCGCGCCCCGCCGAGCCCCCGCGGCGGCCGAAGGCAGCGGAGCGGCGGCGGCTCCCGGGGCCCTACAGCCGCCTCATGGCCGCGCCTGGAGCCGGAGCGCGGCCCCGCGCCCGCCCGCCGGTGCCGGTGAGTAGCGGCGGCCGCGCCGCCCCGCCGCCTTTGTAGGGCCGCGCGGCCCCGCCCCGCCGCCGCGCAGGGGCGCTCGGGGCGCGTAGTCCGGCCCCGCCCGGCCGGGGGTCCCGCGGCGCGCCCGAGCCCCGGCCCGCGCACGGACCCGGCCCGCACTCGGATCCTGGCCCGCACTCGGACCCGGCCCGCGCACGGACCCGGCCCGCGCACGGACCCGGCCCGCACTCGGACCCGACCCGCACAGGGATCCTGACCCGCACTCGGATCCTGAACCGCACTCGGACCCCGGCCCGCACACGGACCCCGGCCCGCACTCGGACCCGGCCCGCACAGGGATCCTGACCCGCACTCGGACCCGACCCGCACTCGGACCCGGCCCGCACTCGGACCCGGCCCGCACTCGGACCCGACCCGCACAGGGATCCTGACCCGCACACGGATCCTGACCCGCACTCGGATCCTGACCCGCACTCGGACCCGGCCCGCACTCGGATCCTGGCCCGCACTCGGACCCGGCCCGCACACGGATCCTGACCCGAACACGGATCCTGACCCGCACTCGGACCCGGCCCGCACACGGATCCTGACCCGCACACGGATCCTGACCCGCACTCGGACCCGGCCCGCACACGGATCCTGACCCGCACACGGATCCGATCCGCACACGGATCCTGACCCGAACACGGATCCTGACCCGCACACAGACCCGGCCCGCACTCGGATCCTGACCCGCACTCGGACCCGGCCCGCACAGGGATCCTGACCCGCACACGGACCCGGCCCGCACTCGGATCCTGACCCGCACTCGGACCCGGCCCGCACACGGATCCGACCCGCACACGGATCCTGACCCGCACACGGATCCTGACCCGCACACAGACCCGGCCCGCACTCGGACCCGGCCCGCACACGGACCCGGCCCGCACTCGGATCCTGACCCGCACTCGGACCCGGCCCGCACTCGGACCCCGGCCCGCACACAGATCCGACCCGCACACGGACCCGGCCCGCACTCGGACCCGGCCCGCCGCACGCTCCGCGGTCCCCGCCGCCTGGGCTCGGAGCGGGCCCCGGGCACGCCGCAAGCCCCGGCGGCTCCCGGGCAGCAGCCCGCCAAAGATCCCGCCTGTGCGGCGGCTGTCCCGCGCCCGGCCCGCCGCTATTGCACAACCATGGCAACGGCGAGGGCTTGGTCCCTGGCAGCCTCGGGCACGGCGACAAAGCCGCCCGGCAGCTGGCAGCCTTTGTGGCACGCAGGGTGGCGAAGGCGCGGTGGAAGACAGGGGTGGTGTTGAACCGGATCGCTAAGGAGACCCAGCCAGGGAGGGGGTCAAGGGGTGAACAAAGGTTCAGCACTATCTTTCTCAAGCAAGTTCTGAAGCCTTCTGCTTCTCCACTGGGCAGCTGGATATGTACCTGTGCAGCCTCTCTCTGTGCACCGCTGCCATTTCCACTGGTAGTCAGCAGTGGGGTTCTCCACTGTCCTTTTGCATTTTGCTTCATGAAAGGAAAGGCAGCTCCTAAAATGTCACTGCCTTCGACCTGACCTGCAGGTTTCTGCCCAGAGCTGCGATTCAAACCTGGGAGAATTGTTACTATAGCACAACCCTATATTTGCTGCGTGTATCCCTTGGTCCATAACTGCAGGAAAACAAAAGCTGAAAAGCTACTTGGTACTGGGGATCTCCAATGGTGGGGTGCTTGCAATGCTTTCATTCCTCCTCTCAAGCATCAGTTGGAGTTTGGGGTGTGGGAGAGGATCCCAAAAATCATTATTTGTTCATACTTCCCATCATCCAGAATCTCAAGAACTGCCCCTGTTAGGTTTAACAGGCAGGTTTACCCTGCCTTAGGTTTATCATTTCTCAGAGAAAGAGATTTTTTGCAACATGATAAATGCAGATATAACATTTTAGGAAAAAAACAAAATCGTCATCTACTTTGGCTTCTATGCAGCAGGTTCAGACTCTGCAGACACTTTTTTTTTTTGTTACAGACCCCACAGAGAAAAGCCAGTTATTTCAAGAGAAAGGAATGCATTAATGTCTGCACTCCATAGTTATTCATTAATATTTTTCTTGCACCACTTCCATAGTTCTAAACACCCTATGCTTCATAAAAGAGAGAGGGAAGAAAAAAAAAAAAAAGCCAAGGAAAGCCATTAAGCTTTTCAGTCCTGAACCACCAGACTTCAAGACTAGGGTGCATTTCCCTTTGATTACTGTGGAAGAAAGATGGAGCTGGGCCAGCAGCACCCAAGATCACTGAAAAATTGACAGCAAATGGATGGTCCATGGAGCCTGGTCCATCCAAACAGCAAGCCTGGAACACACCTTCGGAGTCAGACTGCAGCCAGGGGCTGGGGCCTCTCCATCCCCGAGTCACCCCTTCTGTCTGCATGACTTCCCCACAAACTGCACATCAGCTGCTTCCTGGGCTGCCCGAGCTAATGACAGCCCAGTTGGCATTCAGTCACTGTCCTTTTACAGAGCTTCATTCTGCTCCAAATGATGGCAAGGATTCAAATCATCCAAGCAGACTCCGGCTCCTCTGCAGGGCAGGCAGGGCTGGCAAAGTTCTCCAGAGACACCAGCAACATCTCTGCTCTCCATGCTTATGCTTGTCTGGGGGAAAAAACAGCACAGGCTTTTTTCTTCTTCAAACATGAGCCCCCTAGGGAGAAATCCCAGCTCCTCTTCTTCCCCCGAGGCAGGAACAGGAGTTTTTTACAGGCAGACCAGAAAAAGAAAGGAGTTAAGGCTAAACCTGTGCTCAGGGAGCAGCACAAACCCCCTGGTAGCACCAGGGGAGGCAGCCTCGGTTCTGCCACATCCTGGAAAGCAGGAGGGGAAATGAAATCTCCTGTCTCATGGTGCAGCTATTGCAAACACAGGCTCTAATGAGCTGTTACCACAAACACAGCAGGAAAGGGAAGAGAAAGTGAGTAAGGATAACTTTATGGAAGTTAATTGGTTTACTTTTATTTTTTCTGCCTCGTTCTTGTGGAAAGCACTCATCCTCCTCAAAACACCTACAGATAAAATCCAGCCATCAGATCAAAGCTGAAGGAGCTTGGCAGAGCTAGTTTGCTGACACCTCCCCATGCTTTTATTGCAACAATAGGAGTACCTGAGAAGAGAAGAATATATTTCAACTTTGAGTTATCTCAAAGATAGCTCCTGTAAAGGCAAGCACATATCAAAGTATGAAGCTGCCTTGGTGAAGACAGGACATTGCTTAGCACAAATCCAAGGGCAGACTGCAAGCAAGAAGGAGAACCTGATATAAGCCATTGTAGGGGTGCATTTAGTCCTTTGTTGTTAAGAAATAAAACTACACAGAGGAGGCTGGGAGAAAAGTCATCGTTTCCAGTGGGTGTACAACCATCCCTATCTTTAATGTACAGAATTTGTATTGCAAATCCAAAGCATCCTATTCTCATTCAGATTGGGAAGATTAATTTTATGATAATTCAACACCATTAAGAAACTCACTGGGTTTTTACTTACATGTTAATACAGTCCTCGAGGTTTATGCAGAATTGATACACAAAGGCTCCTTCTGGTGGACTTCAGCAGTGTTATCCAAGAGGTGGAATGGAACAGCTACAGATCACCAAACCAATGTGCTGGATTCCACTGACAATCCTAGAGAAGGTGGCACTGTAAGACTATGCAGGTACAGAACCATATAGAAATGGTCCCTGCCTAAATGATAGCAGGAAATTATACCTTTGGGAGCAAGAACAGGACAGAGCAGCAGGGAAAATGTTCCTTGTTCCTTGGCCTCTGCAAAGCCCCAAAGTCCCTTCTGTTCTTGTCCCTCCCTTGGTAGTGGTGCTCTCCTTGTACACTTGTCTGAGCATTTTCCTTTCTTCCCTGGTGTCTTTGAGAAAATTGATTTGAGACACCCCAGGTCTGATCTGCAAGCCACTGAAGGACCTGCCTCATTTCTTAGCAAACTGATGGGCTTTATTTTTAAAATGGAGCAGGGCTACTGTGGAGCTCTGACCTTTTCCAGTTTCTGCTGCTTCTTAGCCAAGACTTCATTGCTGTAGGGCAGCACCCTTGGGTTTTGCCATGGATACCCGCTTATTGCAACAACAGCAGATGAAACATCCCCCTTAGAAGCTCCACAGTTAAACAAGTTAACTGGAGAGCAAGGGACTTACTGTGGGAACTGTTTGGTTTGTTGGTTTTACTAATGCTCAGTCTGGATGCTGGCCACCAGCGAGGCTGTGAGCAGGGAGATCTTGAGGGAGCTGCATTCAGTGGCATTTGGCTTAGGTTATTGCAGGGAATTCTGCATCTGGGCCTTCTCTCTCAGATTTTTTTGGTTTGATGCCCTGAGCACACCATAACAATTGCTTAACCCAGAGCTGCTGCTGCAACAAGAATTGAAAAATGAAAGTCATTCTTCTTTGGGCCACTTGTAACAAAATAGTTGAGCAGAGGAGGTTCCCAGTCAGGACTGCTTTTTGGCTTTGGTTTCTGTAGGAATCCTCCAGTAGGACTATTTCCTCTTCTGAGTAATCCAGAGCTGGGCATGCTGAGTGAACTCTGTTTCCTTTTGCTGGCTACACTTGTTACACACAAGCAGACCGCTAGCTCTGCTGGGCATCTAGAGTGATCAGGCTTAATGTTCCAGTAACCTGCATTAAAGAAAACCCATAGATACAGATGTTGGTAGCTCTGGGACTGAGACAACAACAAATGGGACCCCTCGCTCAATTCTACTGGACCACAAGCATATAAAGCATTAGCCACACTCTAATGGCTAAAGGAAATGTCATTAAAAATCTAATTCTACTTAATTCTACTTCCCCGAACTTTCCTGCCCTCCCATTTGATATCCCTTCACAAAATGAAAATTGCACATCTGTGCCATGACAAAAGACAAATAGAATCATGGTAATTGCAAGTAAGATTCCTGAAAAAGAAGAGGCTTGGAGGAGACATTGCAGACCTCTTAACTGCTTGGAGGCTCCTGCCACAGGAAGTGCACTACAAGCCTTGGATATAAGTCTAGATGAAAATAAAGGCATAAAGAATGGCCAAGGAAACTAAGAGGCTGTGCCATCACATTGCTCATACTTCTGCAACTGCCAGCCCAGAGAATGTCTCATATTCAGGAATCTTGTGCTGTGCTCTTTGTGCCACCATCTCCGTTTCCCAGGAGTTTCTCAGAGCACAGCTGGGCACTTGTCCTTCCACATGCCCTTGTGTCAGCCATGTGTGTCAGGGAAAGGATGTTTGGGACCCTGTTTGGGACCAGGAAGGACTAGGTCAGCAAGGAAAGGTGCTTCAGTGGACCCTGTGGTGGTGTCCCTTCAGTGGTGAAGATGTGCTGCAGCCACCCTGAGTGGTCACACCTATATTTCTTGGTGCTTTTTACTCTGCCCTTGGGGAATTTTTCCTCCACCATCACCAGTTCACTGTTTATCCAGGTACAGCTCCTGGGAGCTGTGTGTAGAGGCTCTCCTCAGTCCTGGCAAAACACTCTGGGGAGCTGGAATGACACTGGCCTGGGGCTGCAGCCTGGGCCTGCCAGCTGGGGATTGTCACAGTGTGACAGCAGGGAGCTGGGCTGGCTTTCTGGGCAATCAAAATACTGTCCTTGGTAGGATGGTGGCTTGTTTGCTGGCATTGCTGGCATCTCTGCCAAATAGTTTTGTCATCATCACTATTGTAATGTCTTGGCCTAGAGCAATGGTAACCCTTGCCTTTCCTGTGACCTTGGGGATGGTCTCTCTTTGACCTCTTGGAGAATGACTAATGGAAAGTGCAGATGTTCATATTGCAGCTAAATGATGCAACCAATCCAGGAAATCCTTCACTAGCTGATTTTAGTTTCTTCTTTACTTCATAGAGGGCATGAAAAGGATGATAAAGGGTTAGAAGCAGAAAAGGAAGAGGGCAAAGCAAACAACTGATGGTGGTTTCTGGGACAGATTTTCTACCACAAGTCCTCCATTGGCAGTAAGCACTGGGGAGCAGGAGCTGTGAGATAGATCCAGAAAACATTTTCCTGCTATGACAGCATCTACATCCCAGCAGAACAATAAATATGTAGGCCAAAATACTGCCTATTTCTCCACCTTTGCCTTTGGTGATGTCATGGGGGAAAAGTCTCTCAGGAACTGGCTCAAGTATCCCCAGATCTGCGAGGCAGGGCACTGGGAGAAGGGAGAGGATAAGGAGAAGAAACCACTTGTTATCACCTGCTAAACACCACCTCCAATAAAGATACTGTTCCTTCCCTGAGTTCCTGCACAGAAATTCTGTCTCTCTTTAATGGAAATATTGTCCCATCTCTCTTAGGCTGGGATTTAATCAGCAGAAGGGTTTCCCTCCCTCAAAAAGTTTTTTAGAAAAAAACATTCCATTTGAGTCAAACATCCAAACTCCATCTCAAAATAGTTAAACAAATATTTTTGCTATTTCAATTTTATGCTGTACTTTGGGAAAATATTAATTGTAACATCATACTTTTGAAGTTTGAAAACCATAAAACTACATTTTAAAATGAAGATGAAATCACTTAATATTCTTTAAAGGAAGGAAGCAGAAAAAGTAAGGCCTTTTGAAACAGCATTAATAATTATCTTTTTTTCAAATATTTGTGGAGTTATGTTAAAACTAAGTGGTATTTTCTGATTTAAAAAAAGAAAATGCCAGAAGGCTTCTAACAATCTCTGCCAAATCTGCCAGGGCCACATCTCATGACCTTTTCATGGGAGTGCATGTGACACTGGTAGCACAAACTGAGCAGGAGCTGTCCACCCACTCCAACCAGGGAACAGTCAGGACACAGAAGAACATTAAACAAGATTTCTCAGCTCTGGGATGTAGAGCACAGCTGTATGGACACAACAGATATTTTTAAAAGCAAAAAACAAGTGGCTCCAGAGCTGGAACTCATCCATAGCATTGGGGCAGACCCAATTTCTATCCCACTCCCCACAGGTGAGCACAGCCAGGTCTCACCCATGGATCCCCTCCTTAACCTCATGCTCCTTTTCCCCAGGTTGCTGTATTTTAGTCCTTACTAATCCAGACTCTTCTGTCACATCACATCCAATGAGATAAATGATCCATCTATTCTGGTATCACTTTTTCAGTTGTGATACTTCTACAAAGTATTTAATGGCCACGATGAACCTGGCCAGGCGCAGAAGAACATACACAAAAATAAAAAATATTAGCATGGCAATTAACCTTCCTTAAAGGTTTTGTTTGAAACTCTTAGAGCCTTCTAGTTACCATGTCTACTCTATTTAAACACAAGGCAGCAAAGGTTGGTTGCAGTGGCTCTGAACAGGATATAAACACAATTGGAATGTCAAGACAACAAACCAACATATCAGCACTGGATACAGAAGCTTTTTCCATGGAGCCTGGAAAGATATTTAAAAAGAAAAATGGTTACCTGCACTGAAATCTGGGCAGGATGATTCCAGCTTCTGCATGATCTCAAAAAGTCCAAAATGGGCCTTTTACAAAAAGAATCACTTATGATGGTGCCACAACAGGGCAGCATAATCACTGACTGGAGAGTCAAAATTCACTTGGGCAATGCCACTGGCTCCTGGCAGTCCAACATCCACATCCAGTCTGCTGGAGCAGTGATTCCTGATGGGGAAAATCATCAACAGCTCAACAGGCAGCAACACGATGTCCCCAGCACTGCAACGGGACAATGACATCAGCTGAACATGACAAGAGAAACAAAGGCAGGCCACTGCTAAATCACACGGCCCAATTAGTGCCCATCATGCCTTTAGTTAGTGGGGAAGCACATAGGGAAAGGTCCAAGGTAATAAAGAGGGCAGGTTTTGCATTCTCAGGAAGACAAAAAGGCTGGCAGATGGGCTGATTGTATTCTGAAGTCAAGCTCCTGAATGAAGTGTGTGGCTCAGTACTAAATGAGGGAATCCATTCTGCTGCTTGGAATATGGTTTTCCTTTTGCCAGCCCTGCGGTGCCAGGGCCAGTCTTACCTCAAAGGACATTTTCATCAGCCTACAGGAAGAAAAACCACTCCTCTGTTTCCTTACCAGAAATGTGGCTGTGACAGCACCATCCCTGTTAAGTAGCAAGTAGGTCACTAGTGGGAAATGTTACCCTGGGCCAAGCCACGTTCAGAACAGTTTGGGGAATTAAATCATCCTCTCTCTCGTCTCCCTGCTGCTGTTTGCAGGACCACCAAAGAAAGTTGCCCAGATGATGAACTGGATGAGCTCAGCCATTGTGACAGACACAGGTCAGTGCTGCAGAATGGCTCCCACTGCATCACGCAGCCAAGGGCTGAACAAAAGCTACAAGGGTTCAATGACAAGGTTTTGCTAAGCTGTTCTTTTGAAATGGACTTTCTGTGTTTTTTTTGCAAAGCGATTCCAGCCCAGTTAAAGTGTTTCTGAAACGCTACATACTTGTATTTGAGGCCTGACAATGTTCCACAAATATAGACATTCTTCTTTACAATTATATAGATACTGCTCTGCAAATTAAACATTAATGCCTAAACAACCAAATGCTGTCTGCAACCCTGCTGCTACAGACCAAGAATGAACATTACTTAGGAAAGGGAGACCTCCAAGGAAAAGAGTCAGGTATCTGCAGAAAGCAATTACCTGTCAGTAAGTGATACCCGACTCCATATAAATCCCACTGTTACAGCAGGAGCATGGCAGACAGCTGTCCTTCCAAAGGAAAAAAAGGTTGTAAAGATTGTATTTGAACTCCAGTTTAGTCATTTGAGAATAGTTTGAGCTAGTGCATTATCTCTGCCCTTTACTGACTGCAATACTCATGGCATATTCTAAACACAATGGATCTCCCTTTGCTGTCAGATCAGTAGTGAGCTGCATTTTATAGGCAAGGGAAGGGAGGTGATTGAAGCAGTTGGCAGTGGGTCAGAAAAGGACATTTGAGCTTACACCTTTCTGGGAGATGGCACAACTGTGAGGAAGTACCTTGGGAAGGGCTGAAGAAAATCTGTTACTTGAGTTTTATTTCCCAGCGTTTCCAGGAACTGAACATTACCCCTCTCCTTGTCTGCTCCAGCAAATCAAAAATCTGCATTTAATAAACATGAGTGACAGAGAGCATTCCCTGTCAAACTACAAAGCATTTGTTAATACACCCCTGAGGACAGGCTTAGCTGACCTGGGTATTTAACATGCAGTTTGCAGCATTTTCCCATTCCTGCAACAAACTCGTTGGATGCCAGCACATCCACAGCTCACACTATAAAGCACTTCCTGCCTGCAAGACACCCTGGGCAGCAAAGGGTAAACTTTCCCTATACCCAGGGAAGAGCATTACCTTCATCTCTTATCTAGGCCTGCTTTTCAGTGGCACTTGATACAGGAGCTATACCAAACACTTCCTTGAAAACATAAAGCCAGGGATTGGGTTACACACGATTTGAGATCTGTGCCACCAGTAAGACAAAAGCTCCTGTATTACCTGGCACATGCCTGCTGAATTATTGAAGTGTCCCTTCAAACTGAATATATTCACTGCATAATTAGTCAACAGAAGAAAACAGTCTCTCTTTACACAGCTAATGCTGGCAGGTATTGTATCTTTTATGCACTGTAACAAAAAGCATTTGCAGAACTGATGCAACACAAACATTTGGAATTACTCTGTCCATGCAGGAGTGTTCCCAAGGCACATGCTCCCCTTTGTGGTGCTGCCTCAGTCTCATGTTACCTTGCAACCAAGACCTAAAAATGTGAATTACTTGTACCAGGTGTAGCACCATCCCCATTTCAGAAGCAGGTAAATGGTGCAAACACCTGGAAGTTTGCTTTGCCCCCGAGGAAGGAGTGAGATCAGTTTGGCCATTCAGGTCCCATTCTGCATCAAGTGGGACGTCCCTGGGGCTGTGCATCAGTGCCACTCTCAGCTCACACTGCTTGCAGCTGATGCCACTCCAGAGGCTCTGCTGACATGGGCTTGTCCCCTGCTGCTGATTCTTGGGAGCACACAGAACACAGTGGCAGTCCCAGCACGTCTGCCGGGAGCAGCACAGCCAGCCAGCTGCTGTTGCTCCATTTATTCTGCCCTGGCAAGGGAAGAACAGCAGCAGATTCCTCTCATGGAATGGCTGTGCTGTTGCTGAGAAAAGGATGGGCTCTGCAGTGCTGTATATAAAGCTAAGCTTACCTGGAAATGCAAAGAGATGGCTTCCAGCTGTCTAAACACCAGTTGCAGGATGAAATGCAGTTTTACCAACTCCAACCCACAGCCCAAGGTATGCAAAGACAACATTCTGTCAGTGGAAATATTCCTGGGTTTTTCCACTTGGAATTACACCTGTTACACCTGATACTAAGGGGACGGATGGGTTATTTTAGGGATCTCTGGCAAAATAAAGACAGCACTAAGTTGTAGTTACAATCCAGGATATTCAGCAGGATATTCAAATTAGCATAGCACAGAATTTATGATTAGTATGGCACAGGATTTCTACAAGTAGCATCAATATGGTACAATCTGTAAATAGCACAATACAGAATTTATAATTTTTTAATAGCCTGAATCCTCTGCAAGTCTGAGAATCCTAACACATGGTTTAGTAAATCAATCACACAGACTTGGAAATCATGTCACAGAATGAGCCACTCAGTCCTGAGGAAGCAGAGGACAGTGGAGGCACCTGTGGCTATGAGGGGTCACAGGTCATTGCCCAGCAACAGTTTGGGTTCCAGCTCTCCCCTGAGGATTTCTAACTCCATAATTTTACAGCAGCAGCACTGGGCTGGCTGGGAGCCTGGGACCTTCAAGGCCAGCAAGGAAGGGAAGAATGGGCCTGGAGCCCAGGAATTGTGAGGCCAGCAGCCAGGGGAAGAAGAAACTTGTTTGGTTGACTTGGTTCAGAGGACCTTCAGGGCCTGATAGTGAGAGAAGGGGAACAAATCCATTACCTGCTTGGTCAGATGTCTCACTGAGCAGCTGAAAGAGCATTGCATAGCTCTAGAGACTTGGTTTATGTGTATGGATACCAGATACACTCCTGAAAAGCTCAAAAATGGAAATTATTTCCATCTTCTTCTGAGTATTTTGGGATGACTTGCTTTTACAAATAACAGTACCTTGCATTCCAGCAGCACTCCAGCCCCACGCAGAGCCCCAGGCGCGCTCAGCCCCGGCTGCAGAGAAAGCTCTGCTCAGGAGCCATCAGCACTGCCATCGCCTGGCACCACAGCAGAGTTGCAGCAACGGCTTCAAACTCCTGCATTCTGTGCATCCTGCAGCTGCCAGGGTGGAGAAAGTTGCTGGGGAATCGTTCCTGTCCTGAATTTGTTCCAGGCATTATTGTGTGCTGCAGCTCCAGATGATGATCATCACCTGGCTGGTAAAGCTCAGTAACCCAGGGCAAATCCTTTACACAGGGAATCTGCACCAGAGTTCTGTGAAATAAATCAGTCTTACCCAAAGGACTGCAAATGGCACTTAAAAAGCCAGTCTGGAGACTTAAAAATTAACAGTCATTTCATTTTGCTCAGGTTCATCTCTGCAAAAAGGAAACAAATTGGAAATCAGAGGTTTCTATCATTTCAAAGGCTGGAGAGTGTAAAACCTCATGACAGTGATCTGACACAGTTCCTTATTGTGGGCAGCTGCCCAGACACCTCATCTGCAAACAGCCCTTCACCATTAAACTGAGCCAGGCCAAAGCAATAGTGTTACTGAAATATCCCACGTACACCTAATCCCACCTGGATCTCCAACCCACACCTCTTTGCAGAACAGCTCAGTGACCAGTTTTTCTGGCCTAGGAGCGAAACTGGAGTACTCACCAATTCAGGGTTGCATTTCCTGTGGCAGATGGTAAATCAATACTCTGCCTGCCTGCCATTGTGCAAACATGTCTTGTTTCAGCTGTGAAAGGCTTTAGCAGACAAACTTTGCCAATTATTTAGTTTTCTGAAATACATTTCATTAAACCAATGTGCAAAACCACTGACACGTGAGAGCAGCAGCAGGAAACTCATCTGAAAATGTAAAATGTTCCCATTTTGTGGGGTTTAACTGGGCCTTATGCCAAAGATTATTTGCCTGCAATAAAACACATTGACAGCAAACTTTCAGGAAACTAGTGTTATTTTATAAATCAAGCATTCCTACCATTAGCTTTGTGTACGTTAGAATCTTGCATTCTTCACTCAGTTTTTTTGGACAGGTAACTGCCATAGAATAGCAAGAATACATTTCCAGAAATGCACTAACACTTTAAAGGTCGTGAATAAACTCTCATTTTTGATACTTGAAGGGATACAGCTGTGTGTACTTTACAACAGAACCTCACAATAGCACCAGGGGAAGAGCAAATTGCCAATGTGTTCTGTTAACTTGGGTAATGGAAAACAACTCAGTTCAAAGCCTGACTCTTCTCCCAGCTGAACACATCTAATGTGCACAGCAACATAATGGAAACTATGTCCTTCTAAAATTAGTCTGAACAAGTAGCAAGTGATGATTAAATAATTCTGAAGCCTCACTGACAAAGAAATTCAGTCCAGCAGAGTAAGTACTCAACATATTAACACATAATGAGTTCTGAAACCAGACTCACCAGTGCTGGCCTCAGTGGCTGCTGAAGCAGGTGCAGCTCCACTGGATCCCAGAGAAATGTACCTGCTGAACTCATCTGTTCTCTCTCACTCATTCACATTGTTAGGTATTTAAGCAAAACGAGATTTTTTTAAAGCAGGAAACAATGACACATTCCATTCTTCCCTCTTTACTCCAGTGGGAGATCTGCACACTTCAGTGATCACTTACAGCTGATCTTGAGCCTGCAGTTGCTTGGTGGCATTCAGTTGACTGAGAAGTCTGGAAAAATGTGCTAACCACCAAAGATTGCTGCATAACAATCACAACCTTAGGCAAAAAATCAACAGAAACCAAAGAAATGTTTGAGCAAATAATCAGCTACTGATTTAAGTGCTGGGAACTCTTTCCTACCTTAAACACAACAAATTGTACATGAATGTGAAATCTAGAACTATGTAAAACATAGAGATAGCAGGAAAAAAATCCAAATTATCTTGAGAAATAAAACAGAAAAAGATAATCCCTTAACAAAGCAGAGCTCGGTGTATTTAAAGGATTTTCCTCTAACCAAACAAGAAACACCATCCAGCAAAAACTGATGAACACAGGGAAGAGTCTGGAGAGAAAAGACAGTGGGCTGGAGGGAATCTGAAGAGTCTGTGAGTCATTTGTACTCACCATGTCAGGTGTTGGCTGCTGAAATAGCAATGATCTGGATTCCTCTGAAAACAAAAGGCCCTTCACACCAGTTCTCCCAATTCTTTTGAGGCAAACCCACAGAAATCATTGGGAGTGGAACAGAAGTTGGAAAATGCGCTGGATTCTCAGCTTAAGCAGCTGGAGGAAAAGGAGCTGATTTACAGCAAATGTCCCTGAATTACAGTGAAAGACCAAAAAGCTGCTTTGAAACATGAAGCACATTGCCTTGCCCACATTATTATAACAGAACTTCTGAATATAAAAAAGCATTTAATAAAAATTTTATTTGAAACTCAGCATGAATCCGTAACCACCAGCATTAAACCATAACAGTTTTACAGAGAATTTGTACAATATGCCATGTAATTCTATACATGCTCCCCCCAGCCCCTTTTTATTCAGTCATTATCAAACAAACAATAGTTAGACAGGAATAATAAGCATTCACTTTCAAAAAGAAAACTTTGGCATGTATACAAATAGCTAGTTAAAAGTAAACAGTGGTAGATTCAAGTCAAGAAGAGACCCACTCACTTTGTTTCACAGCATTTTTGATCAGGATGAAGCTTCCCAGCACTACTTTCTACTTAATACAAAAATGAGTATTTTTTCAGTCCTAAACACCCTCTTACAGGACAAAACCATGTTAAAATGTTCAACTTACACCTCTAAAAGGTGTCAGCTTCAAGGAAGCTTAGGTCAAAGGGATTTTGCACACATTGGTTTGGTCATGAATAAAACCTTTAAAGGTTTGCTCATGTTCCTGAACTCTGAGCTATTTCACCACTTGGCACCACTGCAACTTCTTTGAACTAGAAAAAGCAGTTTGCTCCGAAGTCACGTCCACTGCAAGAGTGTCAGAAAAATCTAAAGTTTGCACTGGGCCCATTTTCTGTCTTGAGTTTCTGTCACTGCTCTTGGCCTCCTACATACCTCCCTAGTCATCTAAAAAGGAGGGAAAATAATTTTCAAAGCATTTCTTCCTGGCATACAGCAGACAATGCTTCCATTTCAAAAACCAGAAAGCAATGAAAGAACCCCTGAATTATTAATAAGAAAAAAAACAAGCCTCCTTTGAGAAGAATTACTGGTGATTCTCCAAGTACTTACAAGAAATACAGTATTTATACAGCTTCTCCAGAACTATGATAATTAATATATTTTAATATAATACTAACAAAATAAATCCAGAGATACAAATGGCTGCACTTCAAAGTAGGAATATCCATCCCAGATGTTGATTTTGCTGCAATTTCATTATTGCTGTGGAACAGTGAATGGTTAAGTCATATCAAGACGAGCCTCTCTTTCTTATACATGTCAGAGTATCTAATTTGGAAAATGTTCTCCAGCGAGTCAGAATTCATTTACTGTAATTTTTACAGATCCTGCTAAATGTTTGTGATCCAAAGTTGACTGAACCATGGTGCAACAGGGCACAAATGGCAGAAGAACAGAGGCAGGAAGGGCAGAACAAGTAGGAGTTCAAGCCAGACTCACTACTTCTTATTCCTGGGCTTCAGCTCTTCTGCTGCATTTCGCAGAAAAATGTAGTTTTTCTTCTGTGGATTATAGAATTCATGACCCTAAAGACAAAAATAATTTACATTCACTCACTTCAAAGAAAAACTATAAGCATTACCTAAAATGTAAGAATATGAATATTCCATTAGTTTAGTTTATTTAATCTTAAAACCTTTAAGATCAGATATTGGACCACAGTGGTGGATTAGGAACAGCTTACTTGAACAAGCAATTACAAGAACTGTACATATAAAGTGAAATTTAAGAGACTTGTATTAATTTTTAAAGTATAAAATATTTTTAATTAAAAAAATAACCACATACCTCTAAGTTCTACTTTACAGATGCAGCCTAACTCAATATTATTTCTTTCCAATGTCATTCAAGGCAGAGAAAAAACTAAACCTTGAATAGCCACCCAGCTTCACTTTATATTTTCTATCTTTTAAATGACATAAGTTCACATTTTTTCAAAGTGAAGCCCAAGTTCAGGCAACTGCAGAGTTTTCTGTTCCCCAGCTGCAGATGCAAACACCCTGTTTTGCATATCATTTTCATACACATTACCAAATTAATACCCAAGTATCCAAATCAGGGAGAGTAAACACTAATAAAGCTACTGAAGTCCAACATGCAAGTTGGAAATTACCAACGCTATGAACAAGAAATGGCTCTGGGGAGGAAGATCAATACTTGGCACCAACTGATTTTACTACTTAATACAGGTTTGCAGATCTGAAAGGTACCATGGCAGCAGAACTGAAGAAATCATCTGCCTTGACACCATCAAATATTTTAATGTGGGCAGAGGACTAAATACAACACAGTGAATTAAAATTTAGCTCTCTGTGGCATGCAATTGAGTTAATCTGTGTGATTTCTGCATTCATTTCACTCATAAGCAGAAGGAACATTATCCTCCAAGCACCAATTAGTTACATTCCAAGCTTGCTGCTCTCCCTCCTTAAACTATTAGGAAGTATTGATTTTCCACAGATCATGGTTTGCTGTGGTTCTGCTGCATCTGTATTGTTAAGTGAGGAAGAGAAATACATAAATGAGCACCAGCAAAATCCTTACTAAGTGGCAGTGAAAATTTAATAGAGAGCATTCAAACAGTGAGGTAAATTTTTATAATCACAGTCACAGCTTTTCTGCCTGCACAAGCAGCAGAGATGTGCATTTCACAAGCTCTGTGGGAAGCTGTCAGGGCGCCACACTGCCCTGTGACACTGCCCACGGCACAATGTGTGTGAGCAACCATAGCAACCTCTGAATCAGGGAATTTACAGTTTGCTCATCCACATTTGTAAACCAGCATCATTTAGCAAGCTTGTTCAGCTGGAGTTGAACCACCACAAATTCAAAGCTAACTGTTAAACTTCATCAGGTGGCTAAAATAGCCATTTGAAGTTCTCTTAGATATCAGAAAGATTCATCTACTACTTGTAAAAAAACAGCAGAAACATCTCAAGAAGAGTCTTAGTTGTCAACTGGAAGTATGAACATGAGTCTAAATCCTTCTTACCTTTGACCAATCATAGCTGGAAGCATAAGCAAATATATTGCCATTGTGGTTGAAACAACAAGCAGATATTGGCTGGTCCAGCTGCTCTGAGGTTTTTAGCTTTGTCCGTGCATCTTTATCCCAAAAGCTGAACCTCCCATCAGACCCTACTGTGGCCAGAGTACCATGGACAGGGTGGAATGCAATCCCATTAACCTGCAGAGCCAACAGAACACCATGTACAGCACCACACTTAGCAACAGGTAATGGCAACACTCAACATAGGATGTGCTGAAATCTGTGACAGTAAATACATTAAATTTCAACTAGATACAGCTCTTTATTCTTTAAACTTTTTTTGGAGAAAACCCAAAAACACCCAAAGAAAAACCACCAATGCAACAAGAAAAAGACCATTTTTTTGGCTTAGTACCTAATAATTCAATGCATAATGCCACTACACAACTATTGTTTCAATATCTGCAAAATCAACAAGTGTCAACTCCACTTGTTGACAAGCAGATTCAATGGAAGTCTGATCTAATGCTGGTTTTATGGGAGTATAATTTTTTTTTAATATATAAATAACAATTTTTAAAGTATTTTTCTTCTTAAAGAATGACTATGACAAGTGTTTAAATGTGTCTAAGACAGCTTTAGACAGATAAAAGGTGAAGGAGAACAATTCAGAGCCAATTTTACATGAGGAGTGTGCAGCGTATACATGATATATGTTGGATACTCACAGCATAGATGTCCTGAGGTGCTGATGTGTTTGTTCCATTGGAGCGATGGCATTTAAAAGTGAAATTATCTTTTGCACTGGAAAGGAAATTAAAATTTTTAAATTTTTTTTAAAAAAGCTTTTTATTTCCATCATTGTGAACTGAGCAATAGAGAGAGGATGTTTTATTGAATACTTACGGGTTTGGGGGGTTGATATAATGAATAGCTACTCTGCCTTCAATGCTCCCAAGGGCAAAGCCAGTTGGTTTGTTCACTTTGTCTTTGAAAATAGCAACACAGCGATGCTGAATTTGAGAAAGATACAAAGGAGTTTTACACAGAGACATCTTTTCCACAGGGACACAAAACTTCAAAGTCATCAATGCAAGGTAAAGCAAAACCACTAGCAAGGTCAAGTGATAGCTCAAATTCTGTTGAGAATTTGGGCAACAGTATTTAAATTTCTAAATCCTTGTGAAGATCAGCAACAGATCACTGGCAAACGAGGTCACTGCTATGCTAAAGTAACTTGGTTTTGAAACACTGCATGTTTTTACAATACATGTCAAGCCCACAGTGTGAATGATCTGTATAAATACAAATATTATTATTTACCTGGTGCTTCAGGGGAGATTCTATTCTTCTAAATTCAGAAGGTTGGTTCTCTAACTGATAAACTATCAAACCCCTTTCTGCAGTGGCCACAGCTGCCATAGGATGAACCTGGATAAGGTTGTAAAACAGGTTGTAAGAGAGACACTTGTGTTAATTGCATGGCAGAACACCCTGAAGAACTTACAGGAATGAGAGGGAGGGAAATAGAAAGCAGATAAAGAAAAAAGTTCATTTATTCACGTATTTTCAAACACAACCAGTTTTTCCCTGCCACTGAGAAATTAAACACACCAAAAATCTTCTAATTATGAGCTGATTCTTCCAGTGTGACATGCAATGGTGATTTACAACCTTGTCCAGAACTAAGGGTAGGTCAATTCTCAGGCTGAATTTTGTGATGTTAAAAGGACACCAAGTGTGTTCTGTATGAAAAAATCCCTATTTTCATCCCTATTCTCCATGGCCTGATCAAGAAGATCAGATTATGTTCTAGTACTACACAGACATCAAACACTAACAGCATTCAAATCCTGTCCTACAGGAGCCCCCAAAACTTCTTCCTACTCCCAGTTATCCAGCTGGCACCAGTTTGCCACAAATCCTGACTTACCACATCTGCACAGTAACATCTTTCAGGGAGCTGCAGTGTCATCATAGGTGTTGGTGAACGGGTATCCCAGAACTGATGGGGACAGAGAACAAACTTACACCTGGAGCTCAGGATACACCTCAAATTACTACAGGACACAGAATGGAACTGTTTCATTCTTGTTACAGTCAGAATAGTGCTACTCTCTGTGAAGTGAGGCTATTCCATTAATTATTAGAATTCAATAAAATATTTTCACTTCACATAAGTATTTTTGTACACAAAATACTAGCACACTTTGTCTCCAATTTTTCAGGTAAAAATCATACCTTCAAAGTTTTATCCCAGCTTCCTGTCATCACACAGCTGTAATTTGGTGCTTTAATCCAATGGATGGTCTTCACAGGAGCATCATGCTGAAGAAAGGACAAACGCACACATGCAAGAAGCAATCATTAAAGAGAACAACTCTTCTTAAATTACAACTGGTAACTAATTTTAGTCACCATAATTACATAGTCTACAAATAGACATTAACTTCTTATTTGAGAATGTAAATTGTAATTCTGTTATTGTTGCAGTAAAAAGCTGGTATTTGTGAAGTGAATTGAATGACTTCTTAAAAATATTTTTCCCCTCTAATGCAACAGGGTGACTTAGTGAGATCACTGCAGCAGTGGAAAGAGCTCCCTCAAGTAAAACACAGGAAACAAATGCACAGGGGTTTTAAATCACTTTGATCACCTGTTCAGGTGCACTTCGCGATCACAAAACTATAAAAATTAGAAAGGTAGTTTTTAATAAAAACAGAAAAAGAAAAAAAAAAACATTTAGCACTTTGGGCTTTACTTACTTGAGCAATCTGAATTGCTTGATTACTGTTGAGATCCCACATTTTGGCAGTTTTATCACAAGAAGCAGTAAATACTTTACTCCCATCCTAAAAAATAAAAATAAAATAAGAGTAGTGGGCTCTAAGGGAAAAGTGGCAAGTGTTTCTCTTCTAGAAACAGTGTAACATCAATGTAACATGTACAGGGATTGCAAGACAAAGAAGAAACATAAATTCTAATTTATTTATTACTATGTCACAAAAGAACAAATGGGGCTAGCTTTACCTAGCTTTTGACACACTCCTAACTTTTAAACTCACTTTTAGCCTTCTTATATCCATGCCAGCCCATCTCACTAGGACACACTCAGCACACATCTACAGCAATTTCAGTGCAAAAATAACCATGGGTGGCAGCTTCATCTGGCACTCATCTGCCTGCAAACCACACACCACTTTATTTGGACTTCTGGTAAAAAAGCGTGCATTTGTTTTTAAATAACAACATACATCACTCCAGCAGGCATCTAGTACAGGCCCTGTGTGCATCTGCTGAGCCTTTGGAATTGTCTGTCCATTATCCTGAACTTCCCAGCAGCGAACCTGTAACAGGAGAAACAAATGCAGATAAACCATATTAACAGGAGCTTGAAAAGACTTGTCTTGAAGACTCCAGCCCTAGTTTATACAACAAAAAGTATGGTTATAAAAGCCAAAGTCTGGGATTTTTCAGAATTAGTGAAACCTTTTTTTTTTTTTTTTCCTTCTGTTCCATTCACCTGTAGAGCCAACACTCAACCCCACAACCTCAACTCCACCTCAAGAGTACCACATTGACCTGGAGAACCCTGAACCCTCAGCTGGGCAGAACACAACAGTTAGAAAACATGCCCACATTTGTCTTCCCTCCCTGCCTGAGCCAGCTAAGATCTCATCCTTCAAACAAACAAAAAAAACCCGGTTATGATAACTTAATATTTTTGGGTTTGTGATGATTTATCAATCATATTAAACTTAATGCCTTGGTACCAGACGTAAATTTTGCAGTTCTTCAACAAGTTAGGTTTTCAGGTGCCCTACATAAGCTTTTAGGATCCCATTTTGCAGTTAAGGAACTTTATTTAATCTGCATGTCTAAGTGAGAATACTTACATCATTTGCCCATGATCCTGCAATGAGGAAATTACCCGGCAGCGTTGGTGGACTAAATGCTAAACAAGATATGCTGTCATCAGGTGGAGATGTCACTTCAATATCCTAGGAAGGACGGGAGACAGAGCAACTTTTGAAAACTGTAAACAGAGCTCTTACTATTTCTACAGAACGAGCTGGTGGGTCCAAATTAACACGCACAGCAGCACAGGGGGCTGACACACGTACCTTCATCGGGTTGTGGTTGTCCGCTGTCGTGCTGCCGAACATGCTGGTACCGCCGGTACCGAATCCGGACGTTGATCCGAACAGACTCATCCTTGCCCTGCCAACGAGTGGGGAGGCTGAGCCCCGCGAGGCGCTCCAGCGTGCTCGGGGCGTCTGAGCGCAGCCCTGGGAGGCACCCAGGGATATACAAACATACCAAACCCATATACCAAACGTAATACACCAAACCCAATACAGCAAAATTAAATAAATAAATAAACAAACAAATAAATAAATAAATAACACTTCTCGTTGCTGTTGGACCCCCACAGCTCCCGGCTCGCTGGCACCTCAGGGAGCCCAAACCGAGCCCGGCCGGGGGTGCTGCTCCTCTGGGGCACACCCCGGCCGGGGCTCTCCGCCACCCCCGAGGCCTTCGCTCACGGGGCTCGCTCTGCCCGGCCGGCGGCCCCCGGGACGGCCCCAGAGCGCTGCCGCGGGCCGGGGCCGCCCCCACGCACCAGCGCACAGCCGCCTCACGGCCCGCTGCCGAGCCCCCTCACGCACCGCCGCCGAGCCGCCGCCGGGCCCCCTCACGCACCGCTGCCGAGCCGCCGCCGGGCCCCCTCACGCCCCGCCGCCGAGCCGCCGCCGGGCCCCCTCACTCCCCGCTGCTGAGCCGCCGCCGGGCCCCCTCACGCACCGCTGCCGGGACCCCTCACGCCCCGCCGCCGGGCCCCCTCACGCCCCGCCGCGGGCCCGCTCCGGCCCCGGAGCTGCTG
Organism: Lonchura striata; assembly: GCF_050655825.1. Lineage (NCBI taxonomy): Eukaryota > Metazoa > Chordata > Aves > Passeriformes > Estrildidae > Lonchura > Lonchura striata. The sequence continues at coordinate 13,103,122 of NC_140722.1, forward strand.
CGCGGCCGGCGGCGAGCGCGGGACGGGCCGCGCCTCCTGCGCAGGCGCCGCGGGGCGGGGCCGCGGCTGCGCTGCGCGCGGGAGGGGCGGGGCCACGGGCGATTTCGCGCGTTCGGCATTTTGGGGATTTTGGGCGTTTTGGGAATTTTGGGGATGTCCCCGAACCGCAGGTGACCTGACCCTCCTGAAGTACAGCGGCTGCTGCACGAGCCCTGGATTCCCTGGGATTGCAGTGCCTGTTGTGACTCTGCCCTTCTACTGTAAATAAAAGGATGTTTCGTTCAAGTTTGGTACTGTTGGAACAGCTGTAAAAAAACCCAACTAAATAAATCTGTTGTAAATAAAAATGTAAGATCTACTGAAAATAAAAATGTAAGATCCATGCTGATGGCTGTGGAGATCAATTTTGGAGGCATTTGCTATGCAGTCAGTCTGACTCCCTCACATAAGAATTGATGTATCCATGTACATTAAAGTACTTTAATCACCACAGTTTTCTGCTTGTCTTTACTGTTTTATGGCCAACAAAATAAATAAAACGAACAAGGCTTTCTGTTATGATGCGCATTATTAACAGGATTATTTATTAAATTCTTAATCAGTAACATCCACTTTCTTATTTGTTCGTTGAAGACAAATAATAGTTTGATTGCTGGAAGATTTATAGCTGCTTGAGATACGCAGTAATCAGGAATTATTTCTGGCTTTTAGGTCCAAATTTACAGTGAACACAAAACACCACAATGCTGTGCCTAAAATAATTTCCAAAAAGTGGCACATATAATAAATTCTTAAGCAAGTCTTTCACTCCCTTCAAATACAAAAATCTTGGTACAGCATCATGCAGTGCTTTAACACAGAAGGCAAAACAATTCTTGGATACGTTTTTGAACTTCACATTTTTCTGGCCAGAAAGAACATATATCATTATCTTTTCTATGTATACTATTGCATATAGCACTGTTTCACAGCAGAAACCACAGAATGCAGTAGCAGTAATCTGCAAAAATCATAATTACTCTTACAGTTTGAACAAAGAAAAAGAGAAGATTATACTCTAGGTACAGAGATAAAGAAATTGAACAAGAAACTGACTCCTTTGTCTCTGCACTTCTTTTTCTTAAGTGCAGTCAAATTAAATCAATATATAGAAAAATATTTCATTTGCAGAGCAGCATTCATAACCATCCACCAAACTGCAGTTTGTTTGGTAAATAGACTCTGGACAGGTAATCTGGTGAGACAGAAGTTAAAACTTGAATTTCAGCCTTCAGTTTAGATGCTGCCATAATTTCCAGCTAAAAGAGGAAAAGAAAAAGAAAAGAGAAAAAATTAATGTGTGTAGGAAGTTAAGTAAGAAAATTCCATTCACTAATTGTATGTGCATGTAGAGCTGTAAAGTGGTTCAGAGAGACATTCCAAGCTTTCTCAATCTTGCCTTCTTTTAGGGCTACAAAACCTGGCTGTTTCTGCTATCCTAAGAGCTTGTCAGATACAGGATCTGTCCTGTGGGGAGTAAGAAATAGAAAACAGTAGGTTTATACAGACCTCTTTTTTCCACAGTGGCTGGCAAGCAATGTAAGGTCTCTTTTGAATACTTGCTAATTTATTTTCATCTTGCTTTGTAAATGGAATCAAGGCATCTTTGCATATGTTTAATCTGTAAAGAAAATAAAATTCTTACATTTTCTCACACACTTAAAAATATATTTGTCCATCTTATTTCCTTATATTAAGCCAAAATAATGCAAGAAAAGAGTAATGGATTTAAATAGACTTTTGTGCAGTAAGTCAGACTGCATTTCCTGTCTGTGAAGCAGAAGGATACTTCTGTTTCTTCTGAGGAAATAACTCACCTCTCGAGATCAGATGGAAGGAGACCAAGCCACTTGACAGAGGGAACAGTGAGATGATGGGCCTCAAAGGACATTGACTAAAATAAGAAATGTCAGCTATAACATTCAGTGATCTGTAGTTTAACTTGGGGTGTTCTTTTTCCATTTCTCTACTGAACAGTTCACCCATCTGCTCCTGCCCTCTGCCTTCACCTCTATCTGCCCACCTTCCATGATGTGTTCCCATACCTTGTCTGTAGCCATGTAAAACATGATAATACTTCCTTGTTCCTCTTGTTCCTCTTTACTTCTTCCATAATGTTGCACACTAACACAAGTATCCCTAAAAAAATTCTCAGCCCAGAATAAAATCTTTACAAACTTAACATTATTTTGTGGAGAATCATCCATCTCACATTTTGGTTCTCCTCCCAAGGTCCCTCCAGCCTTTTTCCTCTTCTAAGGCAGAAACAAATCCAAATGTTGAACCCTTTTCTATTTGGACTGTCTGAAAACTGCCTGTGCAGCAGAGAAAAACTCTGAAATATGGTTAAATTAAACACCTGGCATTACTATCCAGTTTCTTTTTGTTGCAGGAAGAAGCTGTTTCTGCAGACACAAAAGGCCTAAAAATCACCTCTTTGTGTTGAAACAAAAATGGTAAAAGGCAGCACACATTCTGACAAAGGCTGCAGCATTTCATGCATTCCATCTTCCAGGCTGGGCTACAAAACTTTGTATTTGAAGGGGAAAACATATACTCACCACAGATCCATATTTGTAGACGCACATTATTTCTACACCTGGGTTGCAGAATAGCAAAAGTCAAGTGTCTGTTTGTCTGCACAATGGGCATGCTTAAGGAGAATTTAAAAAACCAGTTTCATGGCACAGCAGTTATGGCTTTATGATTAATGAGGTTCTGATGACTTACACATATTTCTATATTATATCAAAACAATCAGAATCTCAGCATGTCACCTTCATGTAGTTAAATGTTTTACACTATCTGTGTGCAGTAAATTCAAAGCCAAGGATAATCAGCTCTTTTACACATTGTCCAACATCTCTTATTGAAAGTGTCTTTCTTTATCCTGTGTTATTCATATCCCTTAATACTATTTCTTTGAGCAGCTGCTTCTCACTTCGCAGTAATCTCCCCAATTTCAGATGGGATCAATGTAGATGGATCACCTTCTGATTGTGTTGGATTTCTGAGCTCTCAGAACCTTCCCATAAGAGTGAGAAAAGACATCCTAAACAAATTTTGCTTTTCTTTTATGCCTTTGAGCCTCTACAGATTTACCATGTGGATCTGCATCCATAAGGGTGAAAATAGGAATCTGAAAAGAATCCCACAGCTTCCTGACCAAAAGTCGTGTATTAAGATCTGGTACGCCTCTTCCCTAAAGAAATAAAAGAAAAGCAGACAGTTTTATATTAACTGAAACAACATCTGGCTACATATGTGTTTACATTTGCTATTTAAAAGCAAGCAAACAAACAAAATGCTGGCAGAAGCATTTCTCCAGCAGCTGTTTTGCAGGGAAAGTCCTACGCTCCTATTTTGGCTTTGTGCAGAGGGAGGGGCTGGGAGCAGCTGGGCAGGTGTTCTGGATTATGGGCACTGCAGGAGCATCAGACATTCCTCTGTTCAAGGAGTTAATTTGTAAGGTCTGGGAGTTGATACATAGATGTAGCCTTGTGTAAGAAGGACACTTTTTTATCTTAAACTAATATTTATGGCACTAATGGAACAATATAAAACAAGTTCTTGCTATGACTGACTGAAGCTGGACTATTTGTGGCATAGCATAATAGAAGTGCTTATCTCTCTTAGGAATGGCAAAATATTTTTTCCTCATTGTACACATATTTCATTTACACATTCCTGTTAATTCCCCCGGCTCCACAGCTCTTTCAGTACTGTCCAAAATCAACCAATTCTGTTTAATTTGGGTTTGCAAAACCTCAGGTCCTGAAGGACAAAAGGTCACTGAACAGCTGAGCCTTTCTGAGACTGTGCAGCAACTTTGCAGCAGCACAGGAAGCTGATAAGCTACCAAGCTCTAAGGAGATGTTTGGAGGAAATAAGTACAGTTCTATGAGGATAATTAAATTTTTAAAATTATTGTTAAATATGTTTCCTATTAATTTTATTATGGCCTTTTGCCCAAGTTTGAGCAGCTCTGCAATGCTAAAGTATTCCTTAAATTAGATGTAGCTGGAGGATATGAAATACAAGGTGCATACCGTGATCATGATACATGGGGACACTTTATTGAAGAAGTTGTCATCTAGGAGTCTCTGGAAAGTTGCATCTTTTTCTACAATTAATATAAATTTGGCATGCGAGTTTAAATCTTTTGTGTTAAGGCCAGCTGTGTGTAAAATGATCCATCACACCAATCAATTAAAACTAACTGCTCTCAAATACCTGTTTTGGAGCCAAGAGCAGTGATCATGACTCAATTTCAGAGCCAACAAGGAAAGCAAAAATTACCAGAACATTGTTTAACTTGGAATATTTCTTGTTTTTACTTTCTTTTTTTCCATCTATGATTAGAGTTCTTGCTCAAAGGATACTTTTAATTCCTTGAACATTAGATGGCACAGTGACTGCCTAAAACAACAAAAATGAGATTAATAATTTTAAATAGAGAAAATGATATATTTTAAAAAAACAACATTAGGTAATGAAGGACACAATTTCATCCTGAAACCACCATCCTCCTCTATATGCAAGATCAGTTCTGACATTTTCACCTCTTTACAAGTGCATTCATATGCACTATCGTGTAGTGGTCTAGGAGTCTCCCTGTCATAACAAGATGCTTTTCAAAAGTATTCATGCCACTATTGCAGAAAATTTTTCATCCTATAGGCATGATGGAGATTATACCCTGCTTAATGTTTTATCTGTCTTAGCCAGAAAAAGGTCTGCTTGGTGTGATGATTGCAAATTTAATACAGACTTAAAACCTCTAAACATTCTTTTTGTAAGACCATTAAATTCATTATTTTACTGGCCTCTAACCTGATTTTATGAGTATTTTGGAGCAACAACTTGAAGACATGGTGATGTTTACTTTACATCTTTAGTTAGAATTGGCTGAATCTGGCAAGCATATGGATGAGAAAACAGGAACTGGGGAAAGAACTTGGTCAAAGAGAATGTATATATGGAAGTGTGTGGTCTGTTTTAACTCCTGACTGTAAATCACCCCAGTGCCAGTGTGGAACAACTCAGCAAATAAAAATATGGAGAGCAGTAACAGGGGATTTAATGCTTACAAACAAAGCGTAATGGGTAGCTAAGGTTACCCTTCCATTTTGAAATGACCAACTGAGGTTTACAATGAACACATTTTTCAGAAAATTGTGACAGTAGTCAGCAAGTCTGAGTTTTATTTCTGCTTTCATTCCCTGCACTGCTGTAGAAAATATTTCAGGACTAGGCCAGTTGAATTGCCTCCCCTTAAACCAATTTTTTCTTGTTTTCTCTCTCTGCCAGAATTCAATCTGATGTGACAGAAATGCTCTATGTTCAGAGTGTCCAGGATCTTTTGCTTCAGGAGCACTCATTTGAAAGAACACTGTAATATAAAGCCTAAGATATGTAATATATACACCTTCCTCTGCAAGGATTCCATGGCAGAACGTAGTGCTAAAAATCATATCCAAAGATTTATTCCTGATGGCTCTAGCACAGAATTTTAATACAGTCTAAGCTCCAGAATTACCGTTCAGTTAAGCAATATTTTCATCTGTTTTATTCACTCAGGTTGTAATGCCTCAATTTGTCACAAGCAGAGGTTTTTGTAATAAATGTACACTGTAACCTGACCTACAAGGAATGCAGGTTATCTATGCTATGGATTGTCTTTGTGGTATATAGTACATACTGTTGCACTGCAGGTACAATTCACTTTTGTACCATCTTCCTCAGTGTAACTTAAATTACCAGCAACAAAACCTTTAGTTGTAGACAGCTGGAAAAAATAAAAGTTGTACAGAGTAAATTGGAAGTTTTTGCACAAACAAAGCAAGAAATCTCTGAGAATTCCCACTGGTACTAAGCAGTGGTTCACTGCCATCAGCCTTTTAAACACTAAGCAATGTTTTGTCCTCATGGACATAAAGACTTACAAGAAATAATTTTATGTATGAAGGAACCCTTGCAATATATGAGTCAATTTGACAGGTGTTACATTTCTGATGTATTTTAAGTTTTCATTTAACCCCCAAATTCTCAATTCATTTGAGTAGAAACTTATAAACAGGTGTCTTGCACTCTGAAGTTTAAGCACTGCCTTCTCTAGATGATGACAAAAGCTCTTGTGATTTTAGCTGGCAGTTTGTTCCAAACCCTTTGGAAAAAGCAAACTCAATGAATTTTCTGTGAAGAAACTTCTGAATGCTACAATAAACCAGAGCTATGTTTCATTAGCACCAATGAGACTTTTATTTTAACTATTTAATTCTAGCTGACAACTTTTTGTGATATTTCCCCTTGCAGTTTAATCAGTTTAATAATATTTGGAAATAATGACAAAAATATTGATAAGAAGCCACTTACCACATGAAGACTTCTCCGGGGTATCTTAAGCATGCAAGAAATGTCATTGATTATTTGGTCCACAACACTTTGGCTACCAAACAGTAGAGTATCTGAATAATATATATCTCTATCAAGACAAAATATTGTATTTGTAATTATAATACTGAAACAGCTGCAGGCTCATGAGAATTTGATAAAGAACATGGTTAACCAGATAAACCTAAAGCATTTTATGTACAGGAATCCTGCAGGTTTGTATCCTACAGATTGATTTTCACAAAAACATACTTAAAACACAGCTTTATTTGAAACTGCAGAAATTGACTCCATTACCTTTTAGTTGCATAAGTGTTGCTCTGCACCATCTTATAGATCATTGATAATATTTTGAGCATCAGAGCTGAAAAAAATACATTTTACAAAATATTCTATCCATTTCCAGAAATGTGTATACAATAATTTGTCTTTATATAAGACCATATTGTGTCCCATAAATAAAAGTTTGAAATATACTGTGAAAATACAGAGCTTGTACTATTCAACAAACTCATTAATTTCTAGCATAATGAGAATGTTAACTGAGGGAATGTATGCACTTATGTCCAGGCCAAGAAATGAAATGACTGAGTTAGAAAAAGAAATTAGATTATTGTCTGTATTCCAAGATTCCTTTCCTGGCCAGCTTTTTGAAAAAGGGTGATGTTTTTACATTAAGACTTATTGAATATGCCTTTAGTTGATATCCGTTAAGGGAAGGGAGAAACTCTAAGAATATTGTATTAATTTCACAGTCACTCACTATAATTTAATAGAGGAAAAAAGAGAAAAGCTGAAAGGCTGATCATGGTATCAGCTTATATCAGCCACACACTTCCAAACTGTAGTGCATAATATTTTTTTTTTTTTTTTATGTTTTTTAAGAACTTGGGAACTAAGAGGACAAAAGAAAAACCCAAGAACTCCACTTTGGGCTTTTTTTTAACTTACCAAATCTTCTTGCTGATTGAGGGCAGTCACTTCTTATTTGTTTTGTAGTAGAAGCTGGTATCATCTGTAGACCTACAGAATCTTTAAATCTGACAAAATGCAAACAAACACAATAAACTGCAAACTCCCTGAGTACAGGTGAATTGTTCTCTGCAAGTGTACTCAGACTCAGAAAATCCTTTCCTATGGTCAAATACAGCTGTGCTATTTTCAGACTCAGCACAGGAACCATCAGATTGGGTGGGCTTGGGGTAGTCAAAGGGAAAAGGAAGCAAAGAGTTTCTCAGGAAGATGGTTCAAGACTGAATTAAAGTATAAAGTACATAAGTTTCGAGACAGAAATGGAAGTATTTCCTACATGTTTAGAACTGTTAATATATCAGCATCCGTAATTACTTAATATGAAAACAAAGGAAGAAATCAGAAGAAAAAATCTGAGTAATTATTAAAATAAAAATTGCCTGACACAAGTGACTTCCTGATGCAGACTGTATGAAAATTTGTTACTATTTCGAATACAATAATACTATCTAAATTATGTCCTTCAATTATTATCAGGATAACTTAATTGTATTCTGTTATTAAGTGTTGGAAACAAAAAGAGGGTGTATCCTGCTCTCTAAACAGTTTTTTAACCTAAATTAGCTCCAGTATTTCATGCTTCACCATGAAGGTGCACATTTCACCAAAAGAATCAGTTATTTTCTTGAGGACACTTCATTATTTTACTTTAATTTAATTCAGTGCCTTATGATCCTACCTTTAAAGCATTCTTTTTCATTTCAGAGTTTCGTAGGTACATTTTAAAAGTGCTGGTGGTTTGATGGCTATAATTTTATCCCAAACCACATCGTGTTTCTAAATTTGTTTGTTCGAGGTTTTGCTCCATGCGTCCTTTGGGTGGCAGAGCGCACACGCTGCACAAACCTACAGGGACAGCCCGATGCAGCATCTGCCTGCCAGCTTTAAAGCAACTTTTTGCCTTTGTGTTGCAACATTTTAAAGTTATTTGTGCTTTTCGCTTGCCTGCTCCCAACGTTGTAACCGAAAAGGAGGAAAACTGTAATCAAGACTGCCCTGGATTACTCTCAGATTAAGCCTGGATCACTCCCATTCTACCCAGGACAGTGGGGTAGCTTCCCATAAGAGATATCTGAGATTACACTTCTCCACCAGAAATAATGATTCTGCTCTTTTTGATAAGATTGATGACTCTTATTTTTAACATACTGTGATCTTAACTCGTTTTAATTTGAATATTTCCCCCCACATGTGTTCAGATGATAACTAACAGCTCACATTTGTTTTTCTAGCATGGAATGCCATTTCCCCAAAGACTGCCAAAAATGGCAAAACTTTGTAAGAGTATTTTAATTTTACAGACATCTGAGTGAAACATTCTTGTTAAACTATCAAGACACAAACCATTAAATTCCATGGAACCTACAAGCTTTTCAGTTAACTGATTACCTTCAGGCCCCTCAGGTTTTTTGATTGGCAGAAGTTTATTTTTTCTCATTAAATGAGTATTCCACCATCATGTTATGCCTGGAAAGTTTGCTGTGCTTCCTCAACCTTAAATGTTTGTAATGTGTCCATGTGCAAGCATCTCTGTAATCTTATCAATCTGAATCTTTAACCTGCTGATGTCCAAAGCTCTTACAAGGCCAGAGACAGATTTGTGCCTTCCTTTATTCTTTTGCTATTGCATTGTAGGAATCAGCTAATCTCTCAGGTTTAATGATTTTCAGTTTAAATTAACTCCTTGGAAAAATACTGTTGCACAATCAACAACTTCTACAAATCACAGAATGTGCTATAAAGGAAGACAGGTTTCTTTTCCTCTGATCCTGTTTAGGTCAGCTGGCAGAAGATCTGAAATTCAGATAACATACTGGAAACTTGGTTTGTTTTATTTTGCTGGTAGTGAACTTAGCACACAGGTAAGACACCCAGCAGGGAGAGATGAGATGCATCTTCTCTGAAGAATAAAAGGATAAGTTTATCACTACCATTTTAAGAAATATGATACAATGAGGAAAAGCAGAAGAAAAGAAAGTAGGAAGCACTCAAAGGGTTTGAAGAGCAGAATTGCCAGTAATTTCTTCCAGCCTAAACCAGGTTTTTTCAATCTAGCACAACATATCATTTCTGGTTTCTTCTGCTTCCAGAAAAGGATTGTTTGTAGGACCTCCCTTTCCTTTCCAACCCCTATTACAGTAGTTTTACATTTCCCTTTGTGCTGTGGTCTGCTATTACTTAATACATGATGATGCGTGCTCAGTGTGGTTACTAAGCATTACTTTTTATTTGTCCATTACTTTTAAAAATTATTTCTTGATTCTAATGCTGATAGAAAGCTTATGTATGATTAATTTTTCTGGAAGTTACATAATCAAATTCATATTCATGGCATTTGTATTAGTAGAAGGCAGGACTTCTAAATATTTACTACTTACTCTATGTTCCTCCAGTCTGTTCTGTTAGCCACTGTGAGAACAGGTGCTTTTTTTTGGGCCAGGCTTTGAAATACACCTTGGATAACATTTTCTATTGCTTCAAGAACCTCAGAACTGAAACAAAGAGAATTGATGACACAGATCATATAATAAAATCTAGTTCTACTTTAAGTTTTATCAACTATCCCCTCTCTTACAACTTACAGCGTACTTTAGGTTCAGAAATGTGGAGGAACACTTTCATTTTTTAAATTTTGTTTTGCTCAGTTTCCCTAATACCTTTGCCTTTCCATTGCAAATGCATGACTAGAGACACAATTTAAGGTATATTTCTGTTCAATCCTGTATACATCAAATTTTTCACCAGCTGAACTTCTAGACCAACTGGCTGGTTTGTGACTAATGATTAATGTTTTACTATAAATGAGGTAATATTGGCTTTGGCCATGATTTTGGAAAAGTTGTTTTTAAATGCTATAAATTTAAAAAGTGTTCAAGACTACAAATACTTCCTGTTGTACCATTGCACATTAACCTTTTGATCTGCTGCCCTGAACTAACTGCTAAGGATTTTAATTACATGAAGGCTCAGTCTCAACAGACACACCATGGAAAGAATCAAATCTGTATCTTTCACCAAAAAAGACAAAGTAGCTTTGCAGCAGATCCCTTACAATAAAACTCCAGGCTGGTTTGGTGTTATGACAGATGCTTTTTATTTTCATAAGCAATCTGACTCCAGTGTTTCAGCTGCCATTAAAATTACAAGTGTACTCTGCACTATCCTAAGTCTAGGTAGGAATTAAAGAATTCATGGAACTGATTTTAGCTCAAAGTTTTGTTACCGAAGTCCAATTCTGTCATTAAGTAATATACAGGGAAAAGATGAGTCAATACCAGTGCACGCCACACAAAATTAATTATCTCAAATCAGCAAGAATGATTTTTAAAGTTAAGCAGAGTCTCCTTAAACAATAATGAGCTGTCATAAAAGCTCCCTTCTATCAGCTGAATATGTTTCTTCCATTTTATAGGTCAGGCTCCAAACTCTCTCCACTGTGCTAAAACTAGATTATAATTTTGTAGAGCAATTTTAAGTTCCAGAAGAACAAAAATTAGTGTTGAAGACAATAAAAATCTGTATGGGCAGATGGATGAAAGAACAGATGGGTAGGGATTCTAAATCATAGCATTACTTTGATACTCATAAATATTTTACTTATTAATTTTATTCTGTCCACTCTAACTATATTAATATTCCAGATGTATTTCAGAGTTTGCTGCAGAATTTTCAAATCCGGGTTGTGTTCCAATCCCAAGTTCCCCTTTTGCTGGCCAAGAGAAATTAGGAATGTAATATGTAAAATGCAAAATAGGAGGAAGAGGACAGGAAGCCTCCATGTACCCCCTGCTGATATTCTGTCTCTTTTTGCAGAGATTATCTGAATTTTAATAAGCAAACATATGACACTGGCCAAGTATGCCTACTTAAAATTCACTGTGGTTTAGTTAACAAGGACATCTGAGCAGAGAAAGGGAAGGTGCTGCACAGCTCGCAGGGTTTGCCTGGTCATTTCTAATAGATTGAAGCAGAGTGGATACTTGTTTCTATATAGAAGGAGAACAGATCTTCAACATAAATGACACAAAATATTTATATTATAGCACCTTCAGCAAGCTAAGAAGATACACAAAAGAAACAGCTACAAACTAAAATTTGCACTGTAAGAAACTAACATACTCAGACCTGTGCATCACTGAAGTCATGAGACAGAGACCAAGAAATCTCTAAATAATAATGTTGATAATATCCTTTTATTTTAAAAATACCTTCATGATACTCCCAGACTGTTCTAGCTGCTGAGGCTGATGTACCTTGTGCAGAAAGTGTCTTTAAAAATTGTTAAGGGTTTTTTGTTGGTGTAATTCAGTAAGCTCATTTTGTCACAGTGTTCTATATTTCTGCAGCCACAGACTTTTTGGAGAGGTCTGAGGGAATGAAGATGCTGTTTGCAATCCAAGACTGCATTTTGTATTGGATTATGTTTTTGCTTCAGCATGAGCCTGTTTGGTGCAATAGTGTCCTACCTACTTAAGCATCACCACAGAAAGATAGTGGCGGTGCTATTTTTTACATTTTTTTACCTGGAGATGTGGCTCTCCTGACCAGACAGACTTGTTTCCCTGAAGCTGGTCTTGTTCCCAGCTGGAGTTTCAGTGGAACACAGACCATGCTTCTCCATTCAGGCTGGTGCAGGTCAGTCCAGCTTCTCTGGGTAGGGAAGAAGCCCTGTTAAAAAGAGGCAAAAAGAGGTTATCACAGAAATTGGAAATGGCTCTTCTGCTTCCTGGATGTAAAACACATGACCTGAGCTCAAACCACAGGATCACAGAGAAAAGGCAGAAATTTGCTGTGGAAACCAAAGTCAAGGTTTTCCCAGACTGACCGAGGGCTTCTCCCTCCCTTTATAATGAGGAGCTGGCACATCCTATCCTGCCCATCTGAGGGCTTTTTCCACCCTGTCTGACTGAGGGCTTTTCCTGACCAACTTAGAGCTTCTCCCACCCTTCCAAACCAACCAACGGCTTTTCCTTCTCTTCCCAACCAACAAAGGGCTTTTCCTTCTCTTCCCAACCAACAAAGGGATTCTCCCACTCTTTTTAATTGACCAAGGACTTTTCTTGCTATTCCAGAATGACCAAGGGCCGTTTTTGGCTGTTCTGACCACCTGAGGCTTTTCCCGCCCTTTCTGACCACCTGAGGGCTTTTCCTACCCTGACTGACCAAGAGGTTTTCCCACTCTTCTTAACCTACAAATGGGTTTTCCCACTCTTCTTAACCTACCAATGGCTTTTCCCGCCCCTCCTGACCTCCCAAAGCCTTTTCCCCCCTCTCCAGAGTGGCCAAGGGCTACTCCAGCCGCTGTGGGTGCCTGAGGGTTTTCCCGCCCTTTTCTGATTGACAGGCGGTGGCCCCGCCCACCCCGCCGGCCATGGCCGGCGCTGGGCGCTGGCCCTCAGGCCCGGCCATGGGGCTGGTGTCTGACCACAAACCCCACAGCACCCCCGGCTTCTGGAATAAACCAACCGGGCAGCTGGCCAGTGCCTTTCTCATCCAGCCATTTCCCTCTTCCCGGAATCTCAAATGTCTGTTCCTGGCTGGCGGGAAGCTGAGGGGGATGGAACTCCAGTGTGGCTCCAGCTGTTGAAAAATCCACGTCCTTCCCCAAAGTGGAATTCAACTTCTACTGAAATTGAATTCAACTTCAGTAGTTGAATTCAACTTGAATTCAGCTCCAGCTGTTGAAAGATCCACGTCCTTCCCCAAAGTGGAATTCAAATTCTACTGAAATTGAATTCAGCTCCAGCTGTTGAAAACTCCATGTCCTTCCCCAAAGTGGACTTCAACTTCTACTGAAATTGAATTCCACTTTGAATTCAGTAGTTGAATTCAACTTCAAATTGAATTCCACATTGAATTCAGTAGTTGAATTCAACTTGAATTCAGCTCCAGCTGTTGAAAGATCCACGTCCTTCCCCAAAGTGGACTTCAACTTCTACTGAAATTGAATTCCACTTTGAATTCAGTAGTTGAATTCAACTTGAATTCAGCTCCAGCTGTTGAAAGATCCACGTCCTTCCCCAAAGTGGACTTCAACTTCTACTGAAATTGAAATGGTAAAGAGCAGCACTAAATCTTTAATTCAGCTTCAGTAGAAGTCGAATTCCACTTTGGGGAAGGACATGGATTTTTTTTCAGTAGAAGCTGAATTAAAGATTTAGTGCTACTTTTTATCGTTTGCCTTCAGCATTCTGAAGGTTTATGAAAGTCTCGTGATATGTTGTCAAATCTTTCTCAATACGCTGTTAAAGTCTTGTATTCTGAACAAACAATAAACCCCAATTCTAAGAATCATGAATTACTGGCTTCCAGAGAAGCTGAAATTTAAGAAAAGAATGCTAAATTTTGTAAGGGTTATGGCTGAACTGGGATTGTTGTTATTCATGTGGCATCCCCAGCCAGAGGGCACAATGGATGACACAGACTGTGAATTTGGGAAGAAACCCCACACATTCGGAGTATTTTGGTGCATTTCACCTTTAGCCATTTGGCTTTTCCTACAAAAAACCCTGTCTGTCACTTCAGAATTTTTAAATTCATGGTGATTTCAAAGAGAAAATGCAGCACTCCTGGGAATCCTGCAGAGGAGTAGCCCCAGGTACTCCTTGGCACTCTCTGGTTCTGCAGTGCTTTTGTGTGCAGAGATCAGGGCTCCTGCCCCATCAGCTCCGTGGCAAAAAAAACCCAGATAACACAAACTTTAACTGCTCTTACCTTTGCAGTTATCATATGCCAAGCTGTATTTTCAACTCATAACTATGTCATCATAATTGATTCCTCATTAGATGTCTCACTGAGAGTGTTAGAAGTTACTTAGGAGATAAATATCATAAGGCTTGTCCTTTCTAGGGAAAAATTTTCAAAGCTCACTGTTGATAACATCATGTTTAGTGCACAGCAGTCAGCAGTACTGGAGGCTGTGCTCAATCCAGCTCACAGCCAACAGCATTTCAAACGTGGTGATGCTTAGACTTGTTAGCAGGTTAGATGATGTAGTTTTTAAAACGTTGCTCCATTAGCTACTGCCAGTGAACCTTTCTTCTTTGGTACTTGTGTGAGTGAGCAATCCTAGTCCTGCTTGGGTAGGTAATTAAAAAATTCATGCATTGATTTGTTCAAGGAAAACCTCAGGCTATGATGATATGAGCACGAGGTGCTTCAATTAACAGAGGGAAGCCAAAGAAAGGGGAAATAATAAACTGAAATTTTCAGAGCTTTCATCTTAAGTCTTTGGCCTTTAGGTATCTTGAGATCATTCCGGAAATATTTATGTAAAATCTCTGTAGAACTTTCCAACAACTCTACATCAAAATCAACAGAATTTTTTTGATATAGAACCACCAAAATTATACCATGCCCCCAGCAACAGATTGCAAACAAAACTAAATACACCAACTTATGAGAAGCCAATTTAGCTACTTACTTCTTCTTCACAGCATCAGACAGCAATCATAAACAAACCCAACTAAAATACTTAGTGTTTATATCTGAGTCAACAAAAACAAGTAACAATAACAAAATTTTCTGTGCTTCCAACTTAATACTGCACACATATATGTAAATATAAATATCTCTAACCAGATAAATTTGTATCCAGAACATGATAAGTAAATGAGCTGCAATCGAGAAATGGACTAGCAGATTATTTTTCTAGGGTCCTATTTCTTTATTTATTTTTCCTTTTTAAAACATTCTTTCCAAAAAACCCACCAAAATTTAATTCCAAATGTTGACTGCATATGTTTAAAAATTATAGAAATACACATATATACATTTATAGATAAATGTGCTAAAATATACACTCTAGTATGTATTTGTATGCTTTTTTTTTATGTGTGCAAGAAGGAAAATTACCAGGAAAGCAAATGAGGAACCATTTTTAAAGGTTAAGATGGGAAGGAAGAAGTGAAGGCAGCAATGGAGGGTTGCAGTTCTCTCGTCCAGCCTCTACCAGTCTGTGCAGTAGATGGCACCACAGGTGCCAGAGAAAGTGTTACCACTCAGAAACTGTTAAATTTAACACTGTGATGAAACAGGAGCAACACCCATCACCTGCAAATTACATGAAAATTTATTGAGCTATTTCTAATGAGCAAAGCCCAGAGAAATAGGAGATGAAATGTCATTCACTGCTAACAGCTCCCAACTTCAAATAGGATATCTCCTTCCAAATAACATTGGTGGTTAAAAAGAACAATCCAAAAATAATGTATGTGTGCAGTCTACCTGGCTCCAGAGTGAGAAACACCTGCAAAATATTTATTCTCTGGTGAGTCAAGTCACTGTAAGAGGAAGTGGGATTTTGTTTCCATCCTTTATTTTGGTATTTTATCTTTCAGCCAGAAATAAACTCTACAGACCATTCTTAAAAGGAAAAGTACCTTTCATCTAACTTCTGTCAGTTCTGAGATCCACATTTTCTAATGCTTTTAGGGATGGTAAAATATTTTTTGTGGCAGGGCAAAATAAGTATATGAGACAAAGAAGCACAAAGTAAATTAAATAAAAGATTACTTTTAAATCATTGAGCATAAATTCCACGTGCATTCATAGTAATTAAGCTACAAATAGGCAGCACTGTATGACTGAACATTTGAACACATAATTTTTACATGCTGAAGTTTGAGCTTGCTCAGTACTAACTTAGTCACTATTCCTCCCTCTCTCATGAACTGGTCTCACACTAAGATAGAACACTCCTCCAGACTATTAGGAAAAATTTTGATTAAAAAAATATGTTGAAGGGGAAATATGTTGAAACAAACAAATGAAAGATATTTGTACTAAAATATAACTGGAAAGCAAGAATGGCTTCTATTCCATGCTCATATGACAGCTTGAAAATAGCAATATTGAAAATAGCTACACCATTTCTCCTGGCTTTCAAAAGGCAAAATGTCTTATTTTCTGTTTTCCTTTTGTTGGCAAAATCTTAGAAAGCATGAACACTCAGGTGTGGCTTTACTCTTTAAACACAAAAATGCCACCTGCTGTACATTAATACTATTTGAACCTAAATCTGCTGCATTAATGGGAATGCTACACTAGTGGTGTCATGACCCCAGATTTCTGCCAACAGGTAAAACTTGGGGTGGACTTCAGACAGTTGTTATTAACTGTTTTTTAATCCCTGGGGTAAATGAAGTCACAGGATGATGTAGGAGTTCTGACACAGAGTACTGTGGGCTATATAAATGGTAGGTGGGGCAGCTGATTAGCATTCTACTTCATTTTTTGGAAATCTCAATTAAAATCAATCTTATGTCATTCTTTAAAATGCATTTGGTGATGTTAATTAAGCTACTAATGTTAATTGGTCCACACCACAAAAATGCCAGGGGCACTGTGATGTAATTTTGGATAAATGTCAACCTTTGCTTTTGAGGGTCTTAAGACTCAGTATAAAGTATATAAAATAAAGAAATAGCATGGATGTCTTATCTAAGTTTTTCTTTTTTTTTTTTTTTTTTTTTTTTTTTTTTTTTCCCTACTGGAGAAGAGAAAAACCATGATTCAAATATAAATATGAATTAAGCCTAAAGCACGTCTTACCAAGCTGCTCACAAGCAGTGCTGGATGCAGTGAGATTGCTGGTCAGCCTTCAGTGAAGACTCTGCACTGCTTTTTCAGGATATTATTTTAGCCCATTCAAACAGTTTTCAAGTCTTTCTGCACAGACCACTCTTTTCTCTGTTCTCAGAGCAAACTCCAAAGTGTCAGCTGGATGTCACTGCTGTGACCCATCCCTGTACTTGGCCATGGAGGAAGGGGTGACATTTTGTCATGTTTTGCCTTGTCCCCCTGCGGCTGGCTGGGACAGCCACCAAACACCTCGGGTTTGGTTTGATGGATCTTCTTCCAGGCAGTTTTCTGCCTGCTGCTTTAGAGATCTAGGAGGCACTGGAACAGAAGAATCACCCAGATGTTCCACAGCCAAAGGTGTGTACAGCTCACAGCCACAGGAAGGTGTTAATGAAATGTCTGTGTAATAAAACTGTGGAGTCTGTGCACATAAATACAAACTCCTGCAATATGAAGTTCTCCCTGAGTGATCTCACTACTTCTTCCCAAAGGGAGTTCAGTGCAGAATTTGGGCCTTAAAGAATTGAATAGAACAGATTTATATATTCTCTAAAGAGAAAAGTCTTCTGGCAGAAGCAGGAGTTTGGAGCTGTTGACTAAGGACTTTTCTACACTGGAAAGAGGACTGGAATTGCTATTGCAGGATCAGCTATTCTACAGTGACTTATTTGACCCATGACTTTTCCAGACTAGAATATCCACACAGGGAGCTATTTTGGAGAGTTTATTCAGAAATAACTATTTTGGTCACTTTTCCCACATAGAGAAATGCACAGTGTCCATGCATAGCTGTAGTAAGCTTGGTTTATTTTTTACAGAAAAATGCCTTTTGTCTGATATATAACATATGGCAAAATGGAAAAGTAGAAAGGGAATTTTGAATAAGATCATGATGCAATTGATTAAGATCCTTTATTTAATTTACTAATATAAGATATATTATTATAATTTACTATGATTACTTACATACTGAGAACATCTCCACATCTGCAAAGTTATGTCCATTACAGGATGTTGCATTAGTTTAACTAAATCATTAAAAAACCCTCATGTCTAATTAACTCAGTGCAAAAATATTAACAAAATTACTTGCTGGATCTCTGCTGGATCTCACATCTCAATCATCAACCTTGTGGTAACATCATACACATTTTTAGAAAGAAAGATACAACAGTTCTGTGCTTCTGCAAAATTCAGGCTTTTTTGGTGTTAGCATATTCATTTTAATAAACAATAAATGAGCAAGAAATAGCCATTTGCTGCCAGCAGTACTTTGCTAGATTGAGAATTCTTGTTTGTGCCTTAGGAACAGATGCATGAAAAGTGGGTCTAGCACCTGTTAACAGAGTTCCTTTCTAAAAATCTGATGGAGTGTTAATTTATAATTTCAACATTTTTCTGCATGTTCTCTACTCTGCAATGTTACAGGGTTTTTCATGCATTGTCCTGGATTGCTTCCAGGTTTGGATCCATTCATGAGGAGTTCTGAGTGCCAGGAATGCAAGATTGGGACCCTAGCATGTCAAGAAGAAATAAAAAATATGGAAATGACATTGCTGAAGATACCATCAACCATCCATTAGTCCTAAGAAAATAATATCTAAAGCTTTCTTTATAAATTAAACTGAAGATTGTCTTTCAGCTCTTTAGTGAGGTTTGAGACTTCATCAGAAGGAAAATTAACATGCTCATCAACTGGTCCAGATTCTTAGGTGGTGTGGAGAGCTGGATGAGATCATATCCTCAGCAAAATTATGGAATGCTACGAAGTAAATCAGGAGAGCCAATTCCTAACTCTCATTTTAACGATGGGTGCCTCATGTTAGTCATTAAATGTAAGCAAATAATAGGTGTTGCTGAACAGCTGCTCTTACACTATATTGGATCTTCCCTCTGAAATATTCTAGCAGGAGAGAACCATTCCTTTAAGTTTAAAATACATTGATTTTCTACATATTTCAGCTGTTTTTTGATGGCAAATACATCAAAATCGTCATTTATTGAAAGTATTTTTAAGAACAAGGGCATAGGCTTCAAATTCAGAGACTGGAAAAGGATGACTGACCAGGTTTTTGTAATATTCTGCTCCCATCTTTTCATTTCAATGGTGTCCAGCCCTCAGGAACTTGTTTCACCTTCATATTTCACTTATTCTCCTTTTGTGGAGAGGAAAACAACACAAACAAACCAAAGAGGTCACTGTGTTCCTATAAGGGGCATGTAGTCACTGATAATGTAGAATAATTTTTTTAAATTATGCAAGACCCAATATTTGTGGAGACTCAAACTAATTTCCAATCCTAGTGGAAACCTTCTCTTTTCATAACCTCTATAGTTAGTGTCTGCTTTATTAGAAATGTTCTTGCAGAATATGCAGTCATTATTCTCATTCATGTTAATTTTCTGCTGTTGTGCAGTAACAAGAAGTCTTGATTTTTTTTTCTGTGTTGCAGATCATTCTGTTTTCTGTTTGAGAGCTAAACTAAAAGTGAACTTTTACTCTGAAATTATACACTTCAGTATTTTATATGACACTTGTAATAAACATATTAAATTATATACTGTGATGTTGAAGCACTGTAATAAAAATACTTGCTGCTGAGTGCTTGGGAAATTATGAAACAATTGTTTTCAAGTTTTCATAACTGTAAAATCCCCAAATGGACTTGATGTTTGAGAGATATTTCTGCATCATTTTCAAAAGAAAAACCTGTATATTTTGCCAACTGACCTCCTAGGTAGAGCCTTGCCCATAAATGCAGCGAGGCAGATTGGTGCTAACGATATGTAAAGTTCATCTTTGTACTCCATTCATTCTCACTTCATTACTGGCAAGATTAGTAATAGCCAATTTGCATTGATTTATACCAGCTATTTACAGTCCCCGGGGCACAGAAGTTATTCATCCATGGAAAAACCTGTCATGCTCTCCTTTTTTCTAGTCATGCCTGTATCTATGTGGTAATAGAGGGATGGAGTTTCTGCCTCTGGTGTGTCCTGCACAGAAGCCAGTGTCTCCAAAGCCAAGTACAACAGAAAAACATGGCTTTGCCAGCAGCTGGGATGGTGACCTAAAGATTACAATGAGAAAAAGGCTGAAGTCCTCAAACCCTCTTTTACACTGATTTGAGCAGGCACCAGCAGCTCCCAGACACCTCTGTGTACCAATCTGGCAAGGAAAAAGGCAGTGATGGAGCCGAGCAGGGATTGGGCAGCGAGGCTGGACAAACTCAGAGAGATGGGGCTGGTTATGGTGTGCCCAGTTTTGACACCCCAGTCCTAGAGCAGTGTGGAGAATCCACAGGAGGTTCAGTGGAAGGTGCTGGAATACTCTGGGTCAGGCGCACAGGGTGGAAATGGAGGGACTGAGGGTGGTGGGCTTGCTTGTCCTGGCAAAACAAAGGCCAGGGACTGCAGTTAGAGAGATGACAGCCAGGTTCAGGGTAGGTATTGTCATAACACAGGACAAGGAGCAATGGCCATAAATCACAGCGTGGGAGGTTCAGCTGAAAATTAGGAAAAAATGTTTCTCCTTTTTCAGGCATTCTTTGAAAAGCAAAAACAAAACCTCCTCAAAAACTACAAAAACAACACCCAAGTATGAGTACAGCTGAAATACCCATAGAAAACAAAAAATTGCCATCCTCTGGTTTCTTATTGTTTCAGAGATCTCCTACCATAATTTAAACTTTAATTACAGTATTACACACATTTAATCTTACAGGCATGTTACATACATATGTTACCTGGTTTTGTTTAAAATTCTTCGTATGCAATTAGTAATTGACAGAATGCCATTTTTTGTTGAGGAATGAATTCTTTTTCTACAAGCAAACCCCAATAGTGCTTAATTTGCAATGCAATATTGACTATCATCTCTGAATCAAAAATTAGGTCTACACAATGAATTCATTCAATTGTTTGGGCACTATTGCATCACTGTGTCCAATGGGATTAAAAAGCAAAGTTGGAAGAAAAACTCAATTGAAAGGAAACTGCATAACTCCATTGGCCCAAAAGCTATAAGTATGCTAATTAACTAGAAGCAGTTACTTGAATAATCAAGACAGGTTTTTTCTTGTATTAATTACCTGCACTTTCAGGTATTTGTTACATCAGCTGTGATATTTATCTAAGCATTGGTTTATCACATGTGTGTGAGAGTAAAGGGGTTAATTTTGATCACTCAAACTACAGATATTCCATTTAAGGCACTTTGTGGCACCAGCACATTTTCACCTTTCCCTCAGGATTTTAAACCCACTAGCACTTTTCAGATGGTTTATAGCAATTTTAGTGCTTTCCAAGCACAGTTCCAACCATTCAGCTGTTCAGTACCCACTGAGAAAATTGGTTTCCTTTCCTTTGCAACTTTTCAGCTTCCACAGACCAGTGGTTAATATTTTCAATACGGGCTCTCTATTCAAGAAGCACAAAATATTTACAACATGGGTGACATAATTATCTCTACAGCGTTAAAACTCAAGACCTGGATTTGCCTATAGGCAAACTAAGGCTTTCTCCACAGAAAATTTGTAATGGTAAAGACAATGACTGGAGATATATAAATATAGATTTATGCTTTATTACATTGATTAGTGTTTGAAACTTTTCTTTTTTTAAAACCATTCCTGGGAGTTTACCCCTGTTGTACTGAGTCCATCAATTTGGATCTGATTTAACAATGTCTCTGTGCTTCAACATACTGCTGCAAGGACTCATGTGCCCACACATAAATCTTCTTGATGAGAGAAGCTTTTGTATGAACTCTTTAAAACAGTTGGCAACAAAATATACGAAACATCTACCACACTTCACTGGATTGGATTAAGGGATGAAAAAGTAAGAGGAGAGCAAACACCACAACACTTTGTAGTCCTGTTTGACAACTAACAGATAAATTGCATCCTGCCTTCTATTCTTAATAAAAAGCATAAGACCTATTATACTTGTTAATCCAAAGTCCACCTAAACTAATATTCTCCTTCTGACAGCAAGAAATACTGGACATCATGAGAAGACTACAAAACCAGTGTTTAGTGATGTATTCCCAACAAGACTTCTGGAATAACTGGTGGGACTTCATATTCAGGGAATTCTGGTGATGTCTTTGTATTCATCAGGGGTTTTTTTAAATGGATTTCATGCACATATTTAACATAACACATCCTGTGACATGGAGTTCCACAGGTTAACTACTCATTCTTAAAGATGTGTGCTCTTGAATCTGCCATCTCCTAATTAGCTATGATGCTCCTTACTCATGATGTTGAACAAGACAATAAATAATCAGCCTTTTTCCACCTTTGCCATGCCATTAGGTTGAGGTCTTGGTGGATTTTTTCCAGAATTTTAATGTATTTCCACACTGCTTCCCCTGACTCTTATTGTCGTGGACTATGGAAGGAAGAAAAGAAGAAAAGAAAAAAAAAAGGAAAGAAAGGAGAGTGAAAATGGGAAAAAAAGACAGAACCACTTAGGAGCCTAAAGCAAGATAGAAGAAGTGCAGGGCTCAGGATGTTTGCATCTCTGTCTGGGGCAGAGAGGGAGAGCAGGAAAATAGGCTGGGCACAAACAGAAAGGAAGGAGAGTGGAAATCCCCAAATGACAGGAACAGGTGACAACTTCAGGCAAAACCCTTTGTCTTGCTTTGATGATACAGATATTGAGGTTCAGAAGGAATTTGTGCCATCAGAACTTTGCTGGAAGCCACACATTCTCTCTATCCCTTCCTTTCCTCTGTATTTGTCAGGCCTGCAATCAAATGAAAAAAATCCAGTTTTAAATTCCTTAACATCTGGGCGTACACAGGCAGGTTTTACTTCCTTTATATCCCTGCAGTCCCACTAATATTTCAGTCCATGAGAACCTGAGATCATAGTTTGGCTTCAAGGAAATTCAGTGTACTGAAGTACACTGAGATACACCATCCTCTCTCACCACTGGAGGGAACATTTTTGCCCTTGACAAAGAACTTGGGTGTCATTAAGATAAAATAGATTATGGAGAATTTGATATAGGTGTAAATGCTTTCAGATATTTAATCAATGGGGAAGCAGTGGAACAGGTTTAGGCAGCCTACAGGTTGATGACCTGTTCTGATAAAACCTGGCTGGACTATTGAAGTCATTCAATATCCATCCCTACTGCAGTTTCTCATGGCCAGCTGCTTACATGGAGCACAGATTCCTGATTTTATTACCTTTTAACTTGCCACCCTCATACAGGTCATTGGAATAGGATATAAGAAAATAATCTGAAAGCAACATTGAAGTTTTTCCTGTCCAAAAAGAACCCCCAAAAACCTCAACAATAAACAGTCCCCCAAAAAATGCTCAAAAAGCCCTCAAGAACAAAACCAAACTATTATATATATCCAGATTGGGATGGAGAGGAGGAAACTGTAGGAAATATTGGCTATGAGTCCTACCATATGCATAGACATGAAATCTTGGCTGCCCACTCTATGAGCTAAAAGGTTGGATAGTAACAGAACTCTAGAAAAGATTGAACCCTGGGGCTTTCTGTGAGGCAGTGATGGATTTAATGAGCTGGGTGTGACTAGAGGGAATGAAGGAGATTCTTCTCTGGACGTGCCTGCACTTGAAACTGTGTGGATTTTGTGCATCTGTGTTAAATGATTTGAAAACTCTATTGTGTGATCAATGGCACACACACACACACCTCCTCACAACACTGCATGATATTCTTATTTCTGTCATTACAATGACTCCTGCAATCACAACGGGCTTTTTAGGAGCTTTGTTTAATTTCTCATCTTGTTTAAACTCCTTTAGTGTTTTGTGTTATTTACCACATGTTCAGATGTGAACCGTTTCACCCCTTTCCTGTTACAAATAGAAAGAAACCTGGCAGATTAGCATGCAACTAAAACAAAAATGCCCAGTGAAAAGGCTAATGCTATGGTTTTGCCTCTGAGCAGCAGGCTGCATTAAAAAAGCACATTTCCATTTACGCAATAGTAGATTTTGTTAGTCAATAAATCCCTGCAATCTCAGAGGAAAGAATTAATCTTACATAATTGGAGTTTTGTTTCAGGAAATGAATTTATACTAAGAGATCCAATCTCTTAATTAAAAAGATTTAGTGTGTTTGTGTTCCACTTAGCAGTTTTATTTGTTCTTTAATTTGCAGGAGTCCATACTGGGAAATAATTGAATGAAAATGCCAGGAGGAATGGGATGTGCATACCAGGTCTGTGTGCAGACAAGAACCAGGATCTCTTGAGCACTGCTACTAGTTTTAACTTTTAAAGACCTCAGAAAATCTCTGCACATGTCAGTTTTCTGTCTGTAAAATGAAATTCAGCAGCGGGTTATCTCACAAGGCTGTTAGTGCTGGAATCCAAAGCAGGAGCAGTTGGTAAATGCACTATGCTCTTACCAGTGTAACAAAATCAAAGAGATCGGGATAAGATTTCATGGATGGGAAACACTGCCTTAACAAGAGCCTTTTTCAAAAGTCTTCCTCTCCTGACAAAAGATGAGGAAATTACTTGTAAATGCATTAAATTGTCTTATAAGAGGGGAAAAAACCAAGCTGCCAGGAGGAGAAAAGCACCATCGAGCGGTACTAGGTACAAAAATGTTTGTATATTGAGAGGGATCCTGTGCCGAGTTCGTGTCCCAGTGTGGGAATTTTGTTTGCAAAGGAGCTGCTGGGATTGTTCTGCAAAGAGCATCCAAGCCTCCAGACACGCCTGCCCTTCCCAGGAGCTCTGGCTGCTGCTCACTCTCTGTGGCTGGGAAGTCAGCAGCAGGATCAGAATTCCCTTCTCACCTTTTGTTGGAGAAGAAGAAAAGGGTTTGATCCAGTCCTCTAAAAACTGAACTGAACCACAAACAAACCCGTTACACTCACAAAACTATTGCCTTCCTAACTACTGGAATAAAAATGGTTAAATTTGCTGTTTTCAACTAAATATAGACAAATATAATTTAGACCTAATTAAAGATTACTCTGGAACTATCATTTGCTATGACTTAGGTAAGTATTCCATAGCTTCCATTGAAAACTGATGTAAGGAACCCTCACCCATGGACACAGGCACATATTTCATCCAACCCACCAGTACCAGTTCCAGGTCATGCTGATTAATGCTTTTCACATAAACACACTTCTTATTTCAAATGTTAATGCCTTCTTAGTGCAAGGTGAAAGTCTATCTAATGATAGAATCCCTTAAGAGTGTTAATTAAAGAGGACAATAATAATCCACTGGTGATTTATAGTGAGGTGGATTACTAGAGCATAGTGGTTGGTCTGATAGGCATTTATTGCCTACTTAACCATTTAAGTATAACAAAAAAAAAAATCATTGTGGGACAAAAGGTGATGAATGTTTCTGCTAAAACAGTCCATTAAGATGATTCATTAGCATTACAAAGAGGTCTGCAGCCTTGTGTGCCACTTGGAGCCTTTAAAAGTCTGGGAAAGTGAGAGGCATTACCATAGGAAATGCTTTATGCTAAATGTGCGCTGATAGAATCTAAAGTCCACTTTCTGCAGATAACACCACTTTTTACATTTTGCACTACAAGGTCTGAGGATGCTTTGTACTTCTCAATTCCTCGAGAATGTATCTTCCTAACAGAGGAGAGGAGCAATAAAAGTCCCAATGCTCTGGCATACATTGGCGTCCCTCACAATTCCCTTTGAACTGATGGGCCTGGAATGCTGAATCGCTGGTTGCACCACTGCGGAATGCCATGGGAGCCATGAGTTATAGTCACAACAGCTACAGCTTTATTAAATGCACAGCAAATAAAGCTCCTATAATGATCTTTTCAGGTCAAATAACAGCAGATGCCTGCTGTGTAACAGCAAGGTAGTGTACCAGCCCTGACTGCTAGAGGAATTGTAGGAGGGTTAAATCAGTGTGTAAATGTAGCCAAAACAGCAAAATAAAGTCTTCGGTATTTTCCTAACAAATTATTCCCTGAAAGTGGAGCTAATGAAGCTTGGTTATTCATGGATTTATGTTGCAGCTCTTACACCTCCCTGTTGGAATAACCCCAGGTGTCCTCCACCATATCCCACTCCAATCCCTCCAGCCCCCTTTATCCTCCCCCCTTCAAGAACATGTGCAGGCTGCCTTACTCCCTGGGGAATCCCGTAGCATGCCTTGGCATCTTCTCCCAGCCATTCCTCGACTTTTGTTTTTGATTTGGCAGCTGAACGAAGCAGTGTTTTCACCAAGGAATATCACAGCAATGTGCAAATCAGTCGAAAGCCTTGCTGCTGTCAAACACAATGAACAATTGCTGAACTCTCCCTTCTCCCTCCGAGGGAGAATTAATAAGGATTCCTTCCTCTCCTTAGATGCTAATTCTTGCAAAACTGGTAAGGACAACTGGTGAGTGTCTCGAAATCATCTACATAACCTGTGACAAATGTGTCAGCATCTTGGAAACTGGGTCAGACAAATAATTAGATTGTGTAAGTGATTTCCCTAGGGAACCAGACTGAGGTGTGATAGGATCTGCACTGACCAGAAGTCAGTAAAATCTTGTTTGCAGTGTGTGCAGCACCTGTCCAGTCTACCTGCATGGTCTCAAAAACAAGCTGGACCAGGTTCTAGGAGCACAACAAGGCACTTGCATCAGACCTAATAAATTCTGCCTCTCAGTAGATAATTACCCGGGTTTATTTCTCAGTCAGCAAATTAGCACAGCTACACCAAATCCTGGGCTGGAGATGACTGAGATAGATTTGTTGTCCCTGCATGAATTTTCACTTCTAGATACTTCAGTTAAAAGAGAAACACTACAGATAATGAATCTGGACAAGGGAACAGAGGTGAGAGACACATGACATCAAACACAGCTGCCCCAAATACTGTCCAGTATCTTCAAATTGCTTGGGAGTTGGACAAGCAACGTTTAATGTCTGGGGGCAAATATATTTCCACTTGATTCTTCATGATCTGTGCCCAGGCTTTATTACAAAGTGTCCTGCACTGCACCAACCTCATCTACAGAAATGGGATAACTCTTCCCAAGCAGGTCCATTAATCCAGGAATCCAAAATCCAGTCTCAGGTGTGGTAAACACCTTTCAGATGAGCTCTGCTGATTAATGAATGGAGGCTGCTGAGGTGTGGAGCTGTGCCTGGTGAAACACTTGCTCCCCACCTCTGCAAACGCCTTTAGAGCGCCCTGGGACACTTGCAAGTCTCAGTTCTTAGTCAAGAATGCCCAAAGGTGCCCAGCTCTGGGGAAGAGCCTTTGGGGGAGGACCAGGCCTGGGTGTCAGGCAGCTGCAGGAAGGAAGGAAGGAATACAAACCAGTGGGAGGCTGGCAGGAGCACAGGCTAAACCAGAAAGAGAAGCTGAGCGTGTGTGTCCAGTGGCTTGATGAGATTCAGAGTGGGAACAGGGATGAAAGGATTGGGTTGAAAGATCCATGTTTGCAAAGCAAAGGGGAAGGGTTGAAATTTCTGCTTTTCAACTCATTTTCTGAGTTTTTCTCCGCACATACTGAATTTAACCTAATTTAAGTAAGAGCTGAGAGACAGTCACCAACATCTTCTTATATTTTGCTCTAGATATTTCTTACAAAGTTTCCACAAATTTACCCACTAGATTTCATCACCCCAGACCGCACTTCACTTATGATCTCTTCTTCAACCTACAAAAATACTGCAGGTAAACGCCTCACATTTGTCAAATACATAGAAAGATCTCACCTCAGAAAACCTGGTTGAGAATTTTTGGACAAAGTGTTTTTTTCGATCAGAAAACACTAACTTGCAAAGAAATTTATATTTTTGCTGATTTCCATGGAAATACCATTAGGTAGGTTCAGAAATTTCCATGAGAAAAATCTGTTCCAAAGGAGAATGGAGTAGAAATGTGAGGGGTGATTTATAAGACTCCCAAAGCCAGAAATATACCCAAATATATGCTAGCACCCTACCAAGCACAACAGAATAACTGCCTATTCTCCATGCAGGTACTTTATTTTATTTTTAAAAATAAATAAATAAAATTCCCCAGGCTGAAGAGAAACTGCCTGATGAAACAGCTGGTGACTAAGTCTCACCTATGAAGCACAGGACTCCAAGCAAGCTCTTTTTCAACCCACTACAGAGCCCAGATTTTGGTCTGACAAAAATAATGTTGAAAACATTATGTCAAATGTCTGCTCCAAATCCCATAAAGCACTCCTTGGACAGGGCCCAAGTAAATACCCTAGCCACTGGATGTTGGCTATTCTGGGATGTCTCATTCTTTCTATTCATGTTTTGTTTTTTAAATCATTCTGTGACAAATCTAAAACAAATGTCAAAACCATTAATTTTTTTATACACTAGATTTTTTTTCTGTTTCTGGTCAACTCTAATTCTCAGTGCACCACCCTTAACTCTTCAATTCATTTCTTCTCTTCTAACTTGGTCCAACTTGTTGGCCTTTAGAAGAGTGAGAGACACTTAGCTCTTGCATAGGGAAAATTAATTTGATTTGTGCATTCTGTATTGTCCTATATCACTGATTTTTAAAATGACTTCACAGGCCTTTGGGGCCCATAAGCTGCTTTTACAGGGATCCAAAAAGGTAAATAAGACACATTGCTTTGGCATGACATAAAGAATTGGCTGCCACCAAAGTCTGAAAATTAGAAGACATTAAAGATCACTGCTTTATACAAATATACCTGTGTCCTACTGCTGTTAGTATAGGTTGAAAGCTTACAATAAGCTTTTATTTGCACTGGGATAAAAAAACTATTAACATTATTAAAAACTAAGTGAATCACAACATTTTTTGGAAGAGAGTAAGAAGAATACTTTGGCTCAGGAGATGCATGTATAACCAGATCCATCGCTTTCAAGAGAAAGCAATTTTACAACAGTTAAAGTTAATATAAAGTTCAAGTTGTTACTTTCTCCTCATGTACCCATATAAAAACTGGAGAAAATTATAATTTTGACACACTTGTTTTTCATGCTAAAAAGTTATCACATCCCTAATGTGAACCCTAAACATAAGAGTGGCTAATCAAATGCTAAATAAAATTGCTTTACATGGCATTAAACAGTTAAAAATACGTTTATTTTTTTTTCTGATTAATGAATTAATTCCCATAAACTTATTTAGCTAGATTTACAAAATAATTTTTCTTTTGTTGATCCACTTTGACTTCTCTGAGGCAGCAAATTTTAGTCAGATCCAGTTAATATTTTGATCCTAGAAATTGACAGTAAAAACTGTCTTCAAATGTGTATTTTTGAGAAAAGATATGACAAAACGAATCCTGTACTTCCATGCTATCCCATTGCAATTACCATATTTAATCCTGAAAACTAGAGCTGCCACACTCTGGATCATGCCTACGTGCATACAAACGAGGAAAATAAAATCAGATTTGTGGAAACACGGCTGTGTGCTCATGGATCTCATGCTGCTGTGAAAACAGAATTTTCACAAAAGGCAGGGCCAAGACTCAGCTGCTCCTCGGCAGAGCTGTCCTTTGACAGGAGCATTTTCTCTACCCCCAGCACGACAACAGCCAGGGGACAATGAGGCTCTGCAGTTTATGAGCTCCCCTGATGGCCAAAGTGCTCTTCCATACCTACCAAATATAGCAAACAGCAACTGCTCAGCTTTTTGTTCTTGCCTCAAGGCTTAGAAACAACTCGCAAATCCTCTCAATTCGCTTTTCGTCCCCATTCCTTCCATTAGACTTGCTAACAGTATCTTTCACAAAGATTCTTTTGTTTCTACTGAAAATCTCTTAAAGATTTCTTGGAGTTTCTCTTTCTCTCAGTATCCTGTCACAGGGCACTGGACCTTCATCCTGGGACTTAACCAAATCCTTCCTTTTTCCAGGACACACTGACACCTTCCAACCCACACTTTACAAAGGAAGAGTGTAGGAACTATGCTTAACCAAAAAACTAAAACCTTAGAGCTATGAATTGCTGAACTCCTCCTAAAGATGTCAGAGTGCCCTCAGATCCTCATCACATTATGGAATTTTTAAGATGTTCTGAATATTCTTACTTTTCTCCATGATTTAGCCTGTACTCAATATGTACTTCTTGTCTTAATGGATGTTCTTCTCTCTTCTCCTTCCTCAGTCTCTCCCTGTTTCAAACAAAGCAGTAGCCTATGCTTTAAGTTAGAAATACTCTTATTAAATCCAATATTAAAACACAAACCCCAAATTCTTTCAAAAGAAACTGGCATTTCTATTTGCAAATGTAGCCAGTGTAAATTCCCAAACCATCCAAATTAGGGATGTTTGCTGTCTGACTTGTCATCGTTTCCCAATTGCAGACAGTAAGATGCTCTGTAAACAGGTTTTTGTTGAAGTGGGAGGTCTCCTATGCTGTTCTCCTCATGTATTCAGGACATGGAAATAGGGACAGGAATAATCAGGAAGTGATTCAAAATCTCCATAGCCCTCATCTGTGTGAGGACACTGCCCGAGCTGCACGTATCCTGCAGTTACTCAGCTGGAAGAACAGGAGTTTGGTCCTGTGTGGTTTCAGTTTATCATCATAACTTCAATTTCTGTACACATTAAACAACTGAAACCTTTCCCTTGTTTATGACAAACATGTTATTCATGAAGATGGTTTTTACCCCCAAAACAAATGTGGGGATCTTTCTGGAATGTAAAAATCTTCACTTCTCTGGATTTTACATTTTCATGAGCTTAACAGACAGCAGCTGACCCCAAGGAAATAACTTAAATTTTTATATGGAACTCTAAATAGCCTATTTTATAGCTCCTTGATTTAAATAAACAAAAAAACAAACATACAAACAACTTCCTTCTGCTCCTTTCCCGACAATCCAAATATTTAGTAGTCTTTATAGGATGCTAACTGTGGAAATCCATGCTTTTAAATTATGCTTTTTGGGTGCCTTGAACAACAAAAACAACAGATTCTCTCTTGCGGTCAGACCACCAGAGCGGAGCAGAGTGCAGGAACTCTGAGAGTTTCTGCCCCATGTTCTGCTCTGCTTGTCCTTTTGAAAGGGGGCTCAATGAAGAGCCTTGTTGAGACCTCCGCTGGTGCCACTGTTTATAGAGGGGGTCATTAGGAACAGTTTAGTCAGAACAAAAGGGGTTTTGTTTCTATTGTCCCGCTTGCAGTTTGACGATGTCTTAACTGAAAAATTATCTTAATAGTCTAACAGTATATATTCGCCTATGGGGCTCAGACAACTGCAGAAAGGGCTTTGGATGAATGCTGAAAAGATGCACTTGACAAAGCCAACTCAGTGCACGCTGAGCACCATTTAGGAAGCGCATTTGTTCTGACTGAAAACTTAGAAGTGCCAGTCTCGGAAAGATAAACTCCTGCAGCTGAAGCACCCTCCACCAAAGGGACAGCGGTGACAGCGAGCGCTCCGCGCCCGGCCACCGCAGCTCCTGCCGGGCGCAAACACGCACACCTCCAGCTGCTCCCACCACCAGCAGAGGAAACCGCCCCTACGGATTATTTAAAAATCCTCCCGATTCGTGTTTTTGTGCTGCTAAAGGTCTGGGAGATTGCTTCACGCAGCCACTTGTAATGTGGCAAACCTCCCGGGAGCTGGAACCTTCCCCCAGCCCTGCAGAACTGGGGCCAAGCCCTGCTACCCTGCTCTGCTTGGGAGGGGATTTTTGTGGCCAGGGCTTTGGAGAATCAAATGAATCTCCAGCTTCCATCTTCCTCCAGACTGGTTCAGAAACGCTGCTATAAATCACCACAGATATAAAGAAAGTTATTTTAGAGGCAGAACCAGAAACAAAAAAAAAAAAAAAAAAAAATGCACATTGTGTCTCTGCAGCCCCATGCAGCTTGGAATTGGCAGCTCAAAACTTCCAATTGGAGTGGCTCTAATGTGTATTCAAAATAAACTGCGAAAATAATTGTTCCTATGGAAATGAAATATAAATAAAAGTAGGAGCTAAGACCATATAAGATAATGTTGGACCAAATTCTGTTTCCTGCTTGTTGAAATGCACAAGATAAGCCTCAACAGGAGAGAAGCTGCGGGGTGCAGCTGTTGTATATAATCCTGCTTCCTACAGACCTGTGAAACCAGCAGTCTCCAAAGATCTCTCTGCTCCAGCAACACGAGTTTTATGATTCAGGGGCATGGTACATATGGTTTAGCATACACACCCCAATTTTCCATGCAACCTCCCCTGTTAGGATTACTAATACTTGTGGCATGAGTAGTTTGTATAGCAGCTGTGCAAGGGTTATGCAAGCATTTATGTACACATTGGAATAAAGGCACAAAATAATGGTTCTTTTGAGGTATTACTCTGCACCTGCCTGGAGAGAGAAAGGAAAGCCATCCAAATTCATCCCATTGCATTCACAGGTCGGGATCAGTTATTTTGTTCCCGTTGAAAAAAATGCATATGTTTTATATGCTTTTTTGTTCATTACAAACAATAGCAAACATCTCTGCCTTTAGTGAATGAAAACAGCAGAAAACCGAAAAAGACATAAATATATGTTAATAAGAAGAATCCTGAATATCTGTAGGAGCAAAGATCACCATTTATTGTAAGAAAATGTAACAGCTAAGCAGATTTTCAGAGGCACATTTCCAAGGCGCTGCAGCACAACTCGAATCCGCTCCCAACAGTGACGTCCGAGCTCGTGCCCAGCTTAGCTTTTCACAAATATAAGCCTGAGATCTCAGATGTTCAGGTTACAAAGTTACCAACGCAGGAAATACCTGGGCTTGTGCCAAAAGCGTCAACCAAATCAAGTGTGCACACAATAATTTAATAGTACAAAATTAAATTCAGTTTTCTCCGAGCTGCTTTGGCGATATTGGAGTCTACATTAAACAATACTCCCATGCCTGTATCTATCTGCAGAAATAGATTACTTACATAAAGTTTAAAGAGATGATTGAAGTACACTGGTGTATGTATGCATGCTCATACCAATATATAAACATATATAGAAAATAGAGCACATGCCAATATCCAAATTGTATATAAATGTGTGATAAATGTAACACTGCAAAAGTTTCAGTAACATGAACTTATTTCTAATGTTCTCTGAAGTAAACAGCAACAAAAGAATCCCTGTGGCAATCCAGTTTTGGGAAGTGAAGGGCTGAACTCTGAAGGACTGAATTCTGCCCACTTTCCCCATTGATGAACATTAAATTCAGTGCCATAGCCCCGTTTCATAAATCCTAAAATTTTATTTTAGCTTTCACTGGCATCCTCAGAAGTAATAATGCCTTTTTCACACCCCAAAACACAGATTTCATTTCTGATTCTCCTCTGATCAGTAGCATTGAGAATCAACACTTCATTATTATAATGTGATCAATATTGTCCAACAGAGCACAGCTCAACCCAAATCTGTTCAAATTCCTGGATTAGAGCAAATATAACGGCTTTATCCATAATGTGATTAACTGCATGTTGGAGAATATGTTCTCAGTAATAATGCTGGAGAGATTACTAGAAACTTTTGATAAGAATAATCCAATACAGAGTAAAAAAATACGTGACCTAATTATCCATTCTTATACAAATAATAATGCTATTATTTTTGCTGTATTAATGTTCTTCATGCAAAGAGCATAGACAAACAGCTCAAAATTCCCCAAACACATGCTAGTTTAGTGGGACTGTTTGGAAGGAGAAAAAAGTTTGCTGTAATTTAGGAGCTGCACTTTGTTCAAGACAAATGAGAGAAGATGCAAAACAGAATGGAAAAGAACCATGGTTAAAGTTAAAAAGAAGACATCAAAGTAGGAAGACAAGGAGCTTGAAACTGAATCGGCAGAAAAGAGGACAAAATGTTTTGTGTATAATTTTTGAAAAGTCATTAAATGAGTTTCTGAGCAGAACCCACACTTTTTACTGCCCGTTTGGTAAAACTGAATGCAAATGGCCAAATTCTGCCCTTGGCATATGCCTCACATGGGTACATGAGGATGACAAATTCACCAAGCAAAAACCTGTACCTTTTTGTTCATTTCATGTTTCTAAATCAGCCCCTTTATTTATCCCCTAAATACACACTTTCAAATATTCTGTCTTCCACACACAAACAAAAAAATGGTAGTGTTTGGTGCTAAACTTGGGTAAGAGCGTGCACTCAAACTCACAGAGATCAAAAAGTTACTCAGCTGGTAATGTGGCTTGTGCAGGACCCCAGAAACATTGGGAGCCTGGTTTTGTAGAAATGATCTGAAGCAGCAAGCACCAACAAACAGGGATTACTTCATCACAAGCATTCAGCTGTCCTTCTCAAGAAGAGGAGGCTACACAAAAGAAGTAGAGAAGACTAAGAGGAAAAACTGGTTTCTTAATTGATCCAGGAAGGAGGAGGAAAAAGCCAGTGACATGAAGGTGCCAATATTTCAGCAACCTGTGTGGAACTGATCCTACAGGAAGCAGGATAGGGTTTACACAGCAGGCAGGAAAGGAGGGAAGAGAAAGACGTTGTCCATGAAAAAAGGTACAAACTGGATTGCCTTTCTGTTTGAAAGGTATTTGAAATTCAAGCTCAGATCTGAGGGCTGAACCACTGCAGTTGGAGCTGCATCATCCTTTATTGTATCCAGCAGAATAAATGCTGCCCTTTGTTGTGTCCCAAACCAAGATGAAGGCAAGAGACTTCACATCAAAAAGTTATTCTTTAACAAACTCACGTTCTCATCCCATGCTGCTGCCATGGTTTTGTTATGCTCTTTTAAGAACCCCCATTGCCAACTATCATGCATTTATTAAAAAGTGTACGGGAGCAGCAGGATCATAGAAAATACTGTAAAAAAGAGAAAACTTTCCCATCTGCTCCTGTAAAAGCACAAGTTACAGCTGCAACATTGCCCCTCTTTTAGGAGTATATCCTGCATTAAATCAGAATATAGCTAAATGAGGCCTAACCCAGACCACTTGGACGAAACAAGAAGGAAATAGTTTCAAACATCACTTTTCCAAGAAATTTGTCAAATCAAGAGTTTCAAGGTTTAGTTTTTGTCCTCTGTTCTTTCTCCAGTGACACCTACAGAGCAGTTACCTAAGGTGTTAATGAGTGAGCAGAGAAACCTCCCATGTTTTCCCTTTTTTTTCTCTCAGAACACAACATTGACCTGAAGTTTAGTCTGTTTTTAAATGGGAGCTACAAGCAATTCCAGTACAAGTAATTTAGGCAGCAGAGACACCTGCTCTCCAGCCCACTGTTCCATCCTTGCTTTTTCATCTCATATCCATGCCAAAGGCAAGGCTCCTTGTCCTACTGCTGCTTGATGAAAGGCCAACACTCACAACTCTGGGAAAACAGTCTACAAGGAACAAAAAGGGAAGAGAAATCAAGTTGTCTGCAGCTGAAAGGGAGAGCAGGGAAATCTCACATCATCCGTCTGCCCTTCCTACAGCAGCCTGACCCAGACACCCTCTCCTTGCCCCCAGCTGTGCATTCCTGTGGCCTCCCTCCTTCCACCACAGCATGGAGCCAGTCAGAACAAGAATCTGATCTTCAGCAAGAAGCTGATATTCAGCAAATACACAAATGGTTAAAAAACCAAAATATTTTAAAAACACATTCAGTTTTCTGACCTGGGTGTAAGTCGGTACCGGCATTGCAGAGGGGTGGGGTTGCACAGCTGAGGGTCCAGGCTGGGGTGGAATGAGAAAATAAAGATCTTTCTCAGGGGGAGCCTGGCTTTAAATCAGTTTAAATTGATCTAGAAACCACACCCTCGGCAAGGAAGAAATTTAAGCAAATGCATGCATGGTGAAGAACAAGTTAGTGCTGCTCCTCAGGAAGTACAAAAGATGCTGGAGAGTTTGATCTTAACTGGGCAGCCAAAAATCAACTGCTGGGTGCTGGTGTTTCCATCAGTGGGGAGCCCTGGGAAGGCAGCTACAGGGGGGATTTTTGAGCAGCACCAGTGGGTGTAGAAAGTGCTTTCATGGTACCTAAGGTGGATGTAGCTCCACAACCTCTCTGTCCCCTCCATCCTCCCCAAGCTTGAACCATTCCTAAACACGTGTTAGGTCTGAGCTGAGGGTTTAATGCTGGTTCCACCACTATTTCAATAGTGCCATGAGTAATTTCTATGTGATGCCTCAGTTTCCCTGTTATTAAGAGGTACACATGCATGCATACAATCACATTATATCATTCACCACAATTCCCATGCAGTTTTTTGACTGGCTACCTGCTGTTCACACCAAGATTTGAAACATGAAGAACTAAAAGAAGTGCTGAATATTAGTTTCCAAAAGAGTTGCAGGATCTGGTGCTGGACACTACCAGATGTTGCTTGTCTGAAAATATTAGATGAAACAATCTATCAAAAAACATCCTCCAAAACCACTGACCTGCTTTATCCTCCACCCCTTTTCTTCCTCCTTTGCCCAAGGCATTAAAATCAACATAAACTTATTGTATATATGTATGATTTCTGAGGTTACCTCAGGCTCCATTCAGTGACCCAAATACACCATCCTGACTTCCCCTTCTTTCCAAGTAAGATTTGGGAAGCATTGGTCATTTGTCATCTGATATTATTATTATTTTTATTAATTACTGTTGTAGCAGACATCTAGCTGGGCTAATAGGGACTAGGGTTCCATTACTGTAGATGTTGCACCCACTGAGTTTAAAAAGTCATTGCTTTTAAGAAGCTGACAATCTGTTTCAAGGCAGTATCCCAAAAATGGCATGTACCAGGAGCAGAAGGAGAGGGGAAGGCAAGGGGGCAGGGTAATGGCATAAACCACCCGTGTGCACAGGTTGATAGTTACATTTCAAGTAAATGTTCCTGGTTTTACCATTCTTAGAGAATATCTCCCCATTCGGATTTCTAACGCTTCTCCATTAACTCTCCCCACCGCCAGCTGGAAAAAGTGACCCGGGGCTCTGTGCACAGAGGCACAGATACATGTCTATGTAGGTGAATATATAATCATCACGTTTTAAATTGTTTAATGGAGTTTGTTTTGTCACGGGCAGTTTCTTCTAATCTGAACTTCTTAAGAAAAAAAAAAAAAGAGTAGGCAGGAAAAAGAAGTGCTTGTGCAGACAGCTGATGTACTCGCATCTATAAAGTCTGTGGGAGTTTGGGCCCCTTCCTTATACATAAACCACCCTCTCTCCTGGGCTGTCTTCTCCTTAATGACGTTCACTTCCATTTAAGCGCTGGGGACCGGCTCAGCCTCTCGCTGAGCCTCCACAAACATCCTGAAAAGCAACCTGAGCAGCCGTCCCTCCTCGAGGCAGTTCCAGGGATTTTCTCTCCCGAGCGCTTTGGAGCGGGCGAGCGAGAGAGAGCGCTCGGGCTTTGCTGCCTGCTCCTCCCACCAGAGCCACCCTCCCGCCGCTCCCCGCCGAGCCGCGCCGCTCACACGGCTCCGCCGCGGCGTGCGGGACGCGGGCACAGCGCTCCGCTCCCGCCGCCGGGAGAAGCGCCTCGGGCCGCCGCCGCCGCCCCGTCCATGGGCCGGTGCCGCTGATCAGCCCCCGCTGCCGCCGCTCGGGCCATGAG
Source organism: Lonchura striata (assembly GCF_050655825.1). NCBI lineage: Eukaryota > Metazoa > Chordata > Aves > Passeriformes > Estrildidae > Lonchura > Lonchura striata. The sequence continues at coordinate 13,140,665 of NC_140722.1, forward strand.
CGGGCTGCGGCGCCTCCGCGGGGGCTGAGCGCGGGGCCGCCCGTCCGTCCGCGCATGCCGGTGGCGGGGCGCGTCCCGCGGCGGGGCAGCCCCGCGCCCGCCGCGCCGCCCCGCAGCCGCCGCCGCGCCGCGATGCCGGTGGCGGGGCGCGGGCAGCCCGCCTCCTGGCTGCTGGTGCTGGGCGCCGCCGCGCCCGCCCTCTGGCTGCGCTGCGTGCTCGCCGACTTCACGGTGGACAACGAGGTGCACTCCAGCTTCATCCACCGGCGGCTGCGCGGCCCCGAGCGCCGCGAGATGCAGCGGGAGATCCTCTCCATCCTCGGCCTGCCGCACCGCCCGCGGCCGCACCTCCACGGCAAGCACAACTCGGCCCCCATGTTCATGCTGGACCTTTACAATGCCATGTCCGTGGAGGAGGGGGCGGCGGGGGCCGCCGCCGAGGACGGCGAGGGCTTCTCGTACCCCTACAAGCCCATCTTCAGCACCCAGGGGCCGCCTCTGGCCAGCCTGCAGGACAGCAACTTCCTCACCGAGGCTGACATGGTCATGAGCTTCGTCAACTTGGGTGAGTGCCGGTCCCGGCGGGGCTGGGACCGGGGCGGCCGGGCGGGGAACCGTACCAGGGGGAGGCTGGAGCGGCGACCCGGCGGCCAGGGGCTGGTGGCGCAGGTGGCCCCGGCTGGGAGCTGTTTCCCAGCGGGTCAGGTGGGTGACAGCCCACCTGGGCAAGGAAGGGCAGGCAGCAGCGTGGCTGCTTGGCCAGGCGGTAATTGAGCGGCGTCGACGGGGAGAGCGCTCTGACTTCCCCTCGCAGCATCCGGACAGCCACGAGCTCTCCCCGCGCTCCGCACTGAGGTCTTTGTCGCCCGCTCCCTTTGATAGCTGCTGCGCGTCAGAAACGGGATTTGCAGGTAGGAGTTGAACGGGACGATTGGCAGGTCTGCTCCACATCCCAGCCCGCCAAGGAAGCCACGAAAGGCAGGCAGGAGCACGGCCCGGGTCCCGCACGGGTCCCGCAGCGGACCGGTGCTCTGCGGGATGCGGAGCACCGGGGCTGCGGGGACGGATGGCCGGGACGGCTCCGTGCGGCATCCCCGCTCCGGCTCCCTCGGGCTGAGCTGCTCGCACATGTTTTCCTAATGGCTTGGGAGGGATTCCACAGTAAATCCTTATTTACTCCTTCAGCTTTTCCTGTTGACCCCAGTTTATGCCGCTAACTCGCCTCTTTTCACAAGCACATGTGGATGGGTTTATGCAAACGATACGAGAGTTGGCACGCTTTGTATGCGCCTCACTAGGCCTCTCTAATTGGATGCCACGGCCCACCCAATCTGATTTCTATTTGCTCACTGTAGATTGCACACCCGTGTGGACTGACTTGGCCGGATTTGAGTAAAACATTGTCAGGGTGCGCGTTCTATTTTAAATGTATAATTACAGACCTGGCTCGCTCGATCCGTTTTTAGACCTCATCATGTGCGGCTCTCAAACCACACACGTACAGATTGGGTTGCCTGCAAGTTCAAGGCAGAACCTGAATTGTATTTCCAAAACAAGATCAGCTCTGACTTTGTCCCAAACAAAGGGAAACGCGAAGTGCAGGAGGAGCACATAACCTGCCAGGAATTACAGACCCCCATCTCCAGTAAATCCATTAGCACCTTTATGGATGTCACTGTTCTGGACGCTTCCACTGTCTGGAACTTCAGAGGCAGCAAAGATTAAATCACCACCTAAACCACCAGCTCTCTAATCCCAGCACTTGAACTAACTTGAAAAGCTCAGCAGCTGTAAAGGCTCTGTGACACACGTTAATAATTATTAGACACGGTAGCCATCCCGGCACAATTCTTGCATGATAAGGAGCCACGGGACGCTGTGGGAGAGCTCTCGTTTGCATGAGCTGCGCCTCCTTATTAACTGCCATAAGCTTCCCAGTGGGAAGCTCGGAATTACATCTGGCCCGGGGGCTGTGCTCTATGAGGGCTGGTGCTTTCCATTTGGAATTACAGTGTTTGTCTAGTCACTGCTGGACACTTAAGCCGATGAGGAGTGATACATTTAAAATCAAATATTTGAGCAGTCAAAAGTACCAATAGCAGTCAAATATTTGAATTTAAAGATAAGGGTGACCTTGCTAACACTGTTCTCTGTGGTTCTTGGGTCCTACGCTGAGTGCAAGGAGACTCCTGAGCAGAAGACAAAAGATGTTCAAATAACAATAGCAAAATTCATTCTTTGCTTTCCATTTCAGTAGAGAGGAAAGAGCCTTATGAAACATATGTAAGTACATAATGGGAGGGAGTTTAGCTCTGCTCCTCAGGTGTAGTAATTTACTGAATCACCAGTGAAACTGCAGCGCTCCTGTCCCACATTGCCGATGTAAGGAAGAGTCTCCTTGTCAGCTCATGTAAGAGTTATAAGAAAGAATTAATATTTAGGCCACTGATGATTTTGAATACAAAGGAGTGTAATCGATCCATAAATGTGAATGAAAAGTTGCATTTTGGATACGTCTGTGCCTCTGTGACAACTTTGTATGCAGCAGGTTTCACCTATGTAAGCCATAATCCCTGATAATCGACATCCTGATGCAGTTTGGTGACTGCAGTGGATATATCCTTTCATTTCAACCCGCCAGGTTTTGTTGTCAGCTTAGAAATGCAAGAATGTTCTTTATGCAAAATCCTAAACGATTGTTTTACTTAATTGCTGTCAGTAGTAAGAGCTCAAGCAAAGCCAAATAGTTTTAAGGACAGGTGGAATTACGACCAGCAAGGCACATTTTGGAGGTTTATCTGTGCTGTTTTGTTCCCTTGTCAACAGTGCATGCCAGGACGAGTTTAAAAAGGACACAGATCTATAATAGCTTTCTTCATCGCTGTGCACACCTTTCATCCCATTATAGTCATTGCCCTTTCATCTTTATAGGACAAAGGCAGGCTTGTTTATGGAGGTTTTAATGAATTAGAGCAGCCACTCACTCCGTATATAATCAAACACACCACCTGCTTTGAGACGTACAGTTTTCTATGACGTTCAGGGAAAATTAGAAGATCTATTGTAGAACTGCATTTTTTTGAAGACTTTCTACAATGATCCCTTTTTAAGCAGAGCTGAATTCCTAAATGCAGACTGTAGTAAACTGTGTCCTACTTTTGTAAGAGATACTCTGTGAGCATTGCATTTCACAGGTAGGCTTTTATTACTATACCAGAGCCATCACAACGAGGAAGTGTCACAGCATAATAAAGTTTCATTTTAGCGTGGAGGAAGTAAAAGCGAGTAAGGAAATAATATTTTGAAATTTCAGTCAATAAAAAACTGTAATTCCAGGCTTCTAAATGCTAATCTACAAAAGCACCTTTTTTTTGCCTTAATCATATTCTTCATCCATCTAGTTGTACAACTTTAGAGGGAATAATATTTTTAAAAAACTACATTGCAGGATTTACTGGGCTACACATTAAAAACCCCAACAACAAACCCCACACACGTTGATTTCTATGGAGATACTGTGTATATTTCGTCCAGAAAATTTATTCTGGGTATCGGTAGGGAGGAATCAGAATACAGGTGCTCCGTTTTAGGGAGCTTTGTACTAAGTAAAGTTTTACTTACTGTAAAATCCTGACAACTAATTAGATTTAGATTTATAACCAGTTAATTTACAGGCTACATTTTGTCTTAGCTTACACCTGTGCTAAGATGAATTGTGTCAAGAATGAAGTTATTTGTAAATTAAAAGAGAATTTAGCCACAGTGGTCTGACTAAGTTAGCCAGTTAATTACTGGCTAATTTTGTAAAATTTATTACTATAATTTTAGCATTTGGAATTTAATTTCAGATCCTGTCCAAGAGAGTTTACAAACGGATCCATCTTAGGAACTGAAAAAACGCAAAGCATTTTCTGCACAAGTTTAATTTCAAGTTTATAAACAGCAGCTAGAGGAGTAAACATCCTCTAGATGACTTAGGCCTTCTCTTCTAAAAATAATTGTGTTGTCCTTATGCTGGTAAACTTGCCTTGGTAAACAGACTTGCTTAGAATATTTTTAAAAGAGTCGGCACAAGTGATATGCAATTTGTTAATTTGTCTCGTGGTTGATTATAAAATGAACAACGTTGTTTAATCCTGGCAAAAAAGAAGGGGGGGGTGGAATTAGTCATTCTTGGAAGGAGCACTTGAAAGTGGCTTTTGTTAATATAAATCAAGAAGCTGAAGAGCCCCCAAGTTTCCTTTTATTTCATACCATCTGGCTATCCTTTTTGTTGACAAGTGTTTGGCATAGAGAACCATCTCTTTGCCCTTTAATAACAGGCTTTAACACTGTAGGGTATTAGAAAAAGATTCTATAACAGTTAAAAAATTTCCTTCGGGGAATACTTTATAAAGTGAGCACGGGCTGCAGGCATTTGCAGCTGTAACCTGGCTTGTGTTAAAATTTGGAAGGGGCTGCCTTGCATTCCAGCTCACTACAGGCCTTCATTGGTGTACAGCCAAAGGTTAATATAGATGTCACACAGTTTTTCTTTGGAGAGCCTCAGATATAAGAGTATGCGTACAGCTGTGTTTTTAGTAACCCTTTCATAATCACTCCTTTTAAACCTCATTTTCCTGCTTGTATAAATCAAAGATTTTCAAGGATATTTGACCTGGATTTGAACTTATTTGATCTTCACATATTTCCCACTTGAAACAAAGCAGATTAAAAGTTAGCCCTGGATGCCTGGTCCCGATCACATGGTTTGTCCATACATTAGGCCAAACCCTCGGCTTTTTTTTTTTCTTTTTCTCTTCCACCTAATGCTGTTAAAAGCTCTCAAGCCTGAGCAGGTCCATCCCATAATTGTTTTGGGCAGTGTGGATCTGTGCAGCCCTTGGTGGTGTAACACTGGCTAAGGCAGAAAGCTCGCAGCGAAGTAAAGGTAGAAGGACCATGCAGCAAGTGCCCATAGGTATTCTCTGAATGTGCAGACCCATCCCAGAGAGAATATAATTAATTTTCTGATTTCCAGGTGTCTAACAGGCAGAGCAGGACAGGAAGTATTGACTTCTGCCATGTGGGTGTGCTGGTAGCAGAGAAAGGAGCAGCTAAGGGCAGATGTCCTTACGCAAGCAAGAAGGACCTGGAAATTGTCCCCATCCGCTGGCACCCAGCAGATTTATCCCAGGGCAGGGTCTCTCCTCTGCTCCCACACAGGCTGTCCTGGGGGGTGAATCCCCCTCTGGGAGCTGCAGTTCAGCAGCCAAAACACAACAGCTCTTAAAGGGCTTTGAAGGGGACCAGGCTGATGGCCGGGTCCTGTGGTGCCAGTAAAAGGAGCTGGGCACCAGTGGAGCGTGCAGGACCTGCTCCCAGTGCTCCCAGTTGTGCCATCCTGCGTCTCTGTGTGTGTCCCAGCACTCCCCCTGCAAAGGAGCTTTAATGGCCTCTGGACAGGCAGCAGAATCCAGGCACTACATTCCCTGGAAATAAGCCTGAAACACATTTTCGGGTCGGCGGGGAGAGACGTGTGAGAGAAGGTTACACAAGTGGTTGGAAACATTAATTAAAAAAAAAGATTATAACTATTAAAGCCCAGTCAGAGCCGTTGACAGGCTCCTTTTAAACAGGACACTGTGATGTTTTAGTTTAATACATTCTGGCAGTGTCACCGGGGTTAAGGCTAATACTGGGATGTGTGGATCCTGTCATGTTATTGTCAGGAGGAATGCAGGGATTAGGTCTGAGAGTGGCGGTGGGTGAGTGCTGCAGCTGTGTACACTTATTATAAAAGATTTAAATCCCACTGGTAAAATCAATATATTAAATTGCAAGAGCCCCTGTTTTTAATTAGTTTAAATCAAATATACGGTTAGTGCCATTAGGGCTGCTATCCTTGAATCAAGTGAGGAAATGCTAATATTTATATGGAAACTGTTAATTCGTGGTTAAAATGATAACACATTTAGTTTTATGCCTCTAAATTGTCCTAACTGGATGAGTACCAGTGGGAAGTTGCAATGATGGATGAAGTCATCTGAGTGAGAACACAAGTAAGCAAATTTTGATAGCATGCCAGATAAGGAGACTACCTGTTGATATACAGCATTAAGAAACCAGGATATTTTAAACTCTTTCCAATCCTCCTCTCTAGGGCCTACATCAAAGTACTTTTATGAATTAACTACATATATATATATATATATATATGTATATATATAAATACATGCCATACTATACATAAATAAAATATGCTATTTTATATATGTATATTTCTTCTCTAAATGGAAGAAACTTCTAAAGAAACTAGAGAGCTGTTTAAATTCGTTTCAGGATGAAGATTTTCCTTCACAACTGTTTGAAATAAACGAGACTACACACAAGGACTAATCACATGGATAAAGTTCTGCACATGCTTAAGTTTGGAAAAATGGACACCCAAGAGAAAATTCTTGGCTAGGTCTTCATTGGTGTAAATTGTCAAATTCCTACTGAAGCTGGCCCAGTGGTCTCATTTATACAACTCTACGTCCAAAGTAATTCCCATAAACTCCCTTTTGATTTACACGAGCACCACTGAGAGCACAATTGGGCCAAAGAAGTGCCCCTGTGTTGAAATAATGAGCATGCAGTAGTTTCTGCTAGAGCTTCACAGAGTTTTCTCTCCTAATCTTGAAATTGTTTCTGAGGGAAGTTTCCTTTACTGCAAACAATAAAAACATGAACCAGCTCCTATTAGTCACTGCTTATCATTATTAGTCCGATCCATGTTGTTGAACTACAGCTGAATTCCCATCCTTGCAACAAACACAATTTAGCAAATAATGTTTGACAAAAATGTGAAACTGATATTTCTTAATACAAGACATATTTCATATGGAGAAACTTCAGTGCTGAAAGATTCCTGGTATCAAAATATCTGAATCATAGTACAAATAAACAGCGCCTTGTAGAGGCTGCGGGGCCAAATTCCGTGCTGGAGTAATTCCACTGAAGTTAGTGGAATGGTGCCAGGAGATAAACTGCCATTAGATTTTTTTGGTGTTGAAGTAAAAATCTTTGCTACAAATAAGGTTGCAGGTAGCAAAGACTGAACTGATTCTAATTTCAAAAAGCTCTTTTGGAAATCCTTGTTTCATTGATGAGGACCACAAAGTTTGCTGAGCCCCCCCTTCCCCTTTATTTGGGTGTATGTTCTATAATTCAATTTTTTTTTACAAAAATATACCTGATTTACAGCAGGTAACAGAGAAGCCATCATGGGGTGTAATCCCCACCACACTGTGCCTTAGCCCTTCTTTTAAACATTTATGCCATCTACATCTCAGAGTCAGTGAAAATCCTTCAGTGATCCAGACTGAGTGGATTGAATTAATGGCAACTTTGAGACTACAAGTTCTAGTGTAATTGCTTTATTGTTTTGGAACCAAGATGCTTACAATGCAGTTCCTGTGCAAACATGTTTAACGTGTGTTAATGTGTTTCAAAACCAGACCCTCTCCGCAAAATTCTGCTTTTCATTAATTGACATCAGTAGCATGGTACAGTATTTCAAAGCACTGGCCAAATATAAACTGTGTTTCTAATTTCCTTACTTTCCTGTGTTTGGAATGCCAATGTTAATTTGTTCCCATGGAAGAGTGAGAGCTGCCAACCACAGTTTTATATAAATGGCTTTACAGTGCAGGGCTGCCAACATTAAATGATACTTAGGAATTTTCATGGCATTTTGTATTTAATGCTGTGTGTGTGAGAGAGAGAAATTGAGGGAGATGTATGGCATGTTGAACAGCACAAGCTCCGATGATCAAGGCAAAATGTTTCAAAAAATTTATCCTTTGAGGAACTGTTGCTTAATGTTTCTTCTTATTTAGGATTGTTTAATAATCTGTGAGACGTTACATAGCATATTCCTTGTGCCCAGCAAAAAGCTGTTTTGCAGGGAACTTTGTTGCTAACAATCCAAAAAATTCCGCCCCCCCCCCCAATAATTTTAGTTATTTATTAATAGATGAACAGATGGACTTTAGTTTATGTTGTTCCTCTGATCATTCTGAACTAGATTGTAAGAATGTGATATTACTCAACGTGAGAAAATGCAAAAGCAAAAAAAGCTGCCACTACTAAGGAACAGGGGAATTAACTGATTTTGGTTAAACTGCCAACAGGTAATTTTTCTTTAGAAGAATAGGAGCAGCTAGATAAAATCATTTACCTTTCTTAAAGAAAATCAAGCATTATCATAACTTCTTTAGTGGTATGTCTTCCTTTGTGCATAAACCAAATGTGAAGTTCCCTTTAAACAAAGTTTATTATAAACTGATAATGGTAAAAACAAAGTCTGTTTATGTATTTCTCCTTTTATTCCTGGAAGATATTCAAAATACAACTTGTTCATGTTTCAGTAGATTCCCCTTAATGAGTGCCATGGTTTATCTCTCCGTTTCCTCCATTTATTGGAACAGGTGCAGTGTCTGCCATCTGTGCCAGCCCCGTGCTATACCAACAAACAAAGTGTTGTTTTGGTTCACTGGATTTAAAAGTCTCCTGAGAGTAAAGAAATGAAAGAGAAAGAATTTAGAAAGTGCCTAGTGAAGGAAAGGCACTTCAAGTAATGTGCTTTGTCACTCAAGTCTTCCCGTAAATTACCTTAAACTATTTCTAAACTGGCTGAAAAATATTATCCGTGGAAGATTAAGTTTCTGTTGCATCTCAGAGGTTCCACACTATTCTTTATCATCTTTATCCTACCACAGTTGCTTCCCGGTTAGAGTATTTTGTTGTCAGGTTGAATTAAATTTTACAGGAGTAAAAAATCTTATTTCTTTCTCTTAAATTGGAAGAACTGTGAATTTTCTTTTTTTTTTTCTCAGTGTTTCTGCTTCCACCTCATTTAAGAGATACTGCAAATAGCCATCCAAGTTTAAACAAGATTATGTTGTAATTAGACAGACAAACTCATAATTATTTAAGGGCTAAACCAACAACAACAACCCTTTCAGGTTCATTTTGACAGTGTTTATCCAGTGTATCTGGAAAGGCTTACAATTAAAGTGCCTGAAGGGTGGGGATGAGATTTTTCAGCATGCAGTCAGTGCTATCGGGTCCACCTGGCCTGGGAAAGTATGCAGGCTTTGTAGTAGAGAAAATCCCTTCACTTAGATCTTCATGGCAAGCTCTTAAAAGCTACCTTCCTTAAAAAAAAACACAAACCAAAAAACAAGGAGGGGAGAGGGAAGGCAGCTTCCCCTAAGCAATAATTAAAGTGAGCAGGAGCTCTCTCCGTGCTGGGGGAGCAGCGGAGGAGCGATGATCCTGCGAGCATCGCCCTGGAAGCTTTTCCCTGGGGCACACGAGTGCTCTGCACGTGAGCCCAGAGATTGCTGTGGTCCTGCTGCAGCCCCCCTGCGCTGAGCTGAGCCACGCTGGGCTGAGCCAGAGCCCCACTGATGGCACCCCAGCCCCACTGATGGCACCAGAACCCCACTGATGGCACCCCAGATCCACACAGACCCACTGATGGCACCCCACTCCCACTGATGGCACCCCAGCCCCTCTGATAGCACCCCAGCCCCATTGATGTCATCCCAGCTCCTCACAGCCCCACTGATGTCACCTCAGGTCTGCACAGCCCCACTGATGGCACCCCAGCCCCACTGATGTCACCTCATCTCCTCACAGCCCCACTGATGTCACCTCAACCCCACTGGTGTCACCCCAACACCCTCAGCTGCAGCAGCCTGGCCCCAGGCTCCCCCAGCAGTGAAGTCACCAGCCCTGACACCATGGAGGAGCTGGCAGGGTGTGCCCAGAGGAGCTGTCACTGTGTCCTGTGCCCAGAGGAGCTGTCACCGTGTCCCGTGCCCAGAGGAGCTGTCACTGTGTCCTGTGCCCAGAGGAGCTGGCACAGTGTGCCCAGAGGAGCTGTCACTGTGTCCCATGCCCAGAGGAGCTGTCACTGTGTCCCGTGCCCAGAGGAGCTGGCACAGTGTGCCCAGAGGATCTGTCACTGTGTCCCGTGCCCAGAGGAGCTGGCACAGTGTGCCCAATGGAGCTGGCACCGTGTCCCGTGCCCAATGGAGCTGTCACCGTGTCCCGTGCCCAGAGGAGCTGTCACTGTGTCCCGTGCCCAGAGGAGCTGGCACCGTGTCCCATGCCCAGAGGAGCTGTCACTGTGTCCCGTGCCCAGAGGAGCTGGCACAGTGTGCCCAGAGGAGCTGTCACTGTGTCCCGTGCCCAGAGGAGCTGGCACAGTGTGCCCAGAGGAGCTGTCACTGTGTCCCGTGCCCAGAGGAGCTGGCACAGTGTGCCCAGAGGAGCTGTCACTGTGTCCCGTGCCCAGAGGAGCTGGCACAGTGTGCCCAGAGGAGCTGTCACTGTGTCCCGTGCCCAGAGGAGCTGGCACAGTGTGACCAGAGGAGCTGTCACTGTGTCCTGTGCCCAGAGGAGCTGTCACCGTGTCCCGTGCCCAGAGGAGCTGTCACCATGTCCCGTGCCCAGCCTGGGGGCTGTAAATCAGCCTCCCCTCTGGCCCTGGCCAAACCCTGCCCTTGGCACTGGGGGGGCTCCCTGGGCTTTACCAATTGTTCTTCCCACAGCTCGTGGCTGTAAAACCTTTAAAAAGAGACCAGAAGAGCTCTGGGAGGAGCATTGAAAAATGCTCATAAAATCATGCAGTAGCAGTAGCTGGGAGTTTTAATGCTGATGGAGAGAAGAGTTTTTTCCTGGGTGAGGACTGGGGATGGGGCTGGATGTATTTGGTTGTATTTCTCTGTGTCAATGCCTCCTGCAACACCAGGGAAAGCAAATTCAGGTCTGTCATTTAAAGGGAATATTAAAGATTCCTGTAATTTAGAAATCCTGAATTCTGGCACTTACGTTGGAGTACTGTTCTTTTGTATCCATATTTTAGCAATTTTATTTTCAGAAGGCAATTATCTGTAATTTCATGAGTGATAACCAGTCATCACTAAGAGGAATCCACTCCTAATTGTATTTGTTCTACCCACAAGCTGCTCTTCCCTTGGTACACAAGGTTAAAACTTATTGCTTATTCCATCACAAAAAATATTCTGAACAATTTAATCTTCCTTTTATTTGTTTATTACTCTGCAGTCATTATACAAAAAGTCCCACAGGGGCTTTTTAGATGTTAATAAAGAGTACTGCACATCACTTTTCCTGATCTTGTGTGGCACTATAAACATTATGCTGAGTTTAAGTTCCCCTTTCTGACCATATCCTTAAAAAAATCCAGCATTTGTTAAGAGAATGGAGGGGATTTTTTTCTTTTCTTTTTAACAAAAAGAAATAAAAGCGGGGGAAAAAAAAGAAGTAACTTTAACCTCAATCTGCTAGCTACATAAAACAGTAAATGTTCAGTTGAGGCAGGGAAAAACCAGAGCTGCTAGAGACTGGTTGTTTCCTTTTGGAGGAAACAATAAATGTGCCCACTTGTATTTTAACAACATTACTACTGGGCCCCCTAATTACACAAATATACTTGTAATAAACTGCAGGAGAGAACTGAAAAAGAATGATTAATCACAGATCTTTCTCCTCAGCTCAAAAAGAAACTTTAGGGTAACCACTCTTAAATAGTGGCCCAAATCAGGAGATGAAGATATTTCAGCACTATGTGATGAATCATTTGTCTCCCGAGACAGGTGAAAAGGAGAAGCAAATCAGACATGTGGTGTAAAACTTCTCTCATTGGTGTGGACACAACTTTGACCTCTGAATACAGGAGTTCCTGCAATCCATGGCATGCACTGTAATCAAATTACAGAATATTAGAGTCCACATGCAGAAAAATCTCTGACCGTTCGCTGCATTAAAGCCTGACACAAGGAATACAGAAACACACAAAAGAACCCAGAACGGGGCAGAAATGCATCCAAGCAAACCCCAAATATTTCTTCAGCAAACAGGGACTGTCATTTTGCTCATTAGTCCACAGCTGTGAGATGAGGGCTGCCTCACTGAAAACCCTGCAGAGCAGGGAGGTAAATCTAAGCCAGTGTGGCTGAGCCACTGAGAGTCTTTCCTCCCTTTCCTCCAGCTTCAGCCGAGCTGGAGAAGAGTGCTCTTTGCCCCTGCTCCTTCAGAGATGCTTTCCCAAACCCCACTCTCTCCTTTCTGTGCCATTTTTGCCAGATGCACACAGCAGGACGTGAGCTGCGCTGCCTCCATCCGTGCCAGACCCCTGCGAGGGCACCAGGGTGTATTTCAACAGCTGATCTTTTACCCCAGAACTGCAATTGCAAAATTGTGTTTGAAGACACACAAAAACCAAAACAAACCAGAAAATGCTGTTGTTAGGGGCTGACTCAGGAGGCCTGGATGGCCCAGCCCTAGTGAGAGGAATCCAGCAGGGCTGTGGTATGCAGGGCTAGGTGCTGCTGATGTCACTGATGGGCTTATCTTGTACCAAAAGAAAATTCCTCTTGTATAAAAGGGATCGTGGGTGGGAATTAAACTGCAAATAAATCTTTGCCTCACCCTCAGATGCCGTTGTGCCTGGGGCATGGGCCACCAACGTTTGGAGTGTAAAGGGGACAGGCATGTGCCCATGCTCTACACGTGAATATACCACGTTTATCTTCCTGAGGACATTCCTGAAATAACAGTTTAACCTTGCCATCACCCTGAGACACTGACATTTTGCATCTGCAAACAGGAGTATATGTGGGTGTCAGCAACCCCAGGTCTTACATTTACAGCTCTCGGGGCTCTGTAGGGTTAATAAAGAACAAACAGCTGCCTGCCTATTTCTCAATAAAATAAATGTATTGCACAGCACATGTTCCTAGAAAGCAAAAAGCTCCTATGCATAAGCTGGGTCCCATCACAGGCTGAAGGACAGTGAGAGGACGTGTGGTGCTGGCAGGGAGGGTCATTCCAGGCAGTGACCTCCTCTCCAGGTCCCTGTCCCAAACCCAGTGCCCCACCTGAGCTCGCCTCTCTTGGCAGCACAGAGGAAACATGATGATCTCAAAGAAAAATGTGAACTAGGTCACCAAGTCACACTTGCATGAGGAAGGGCACTCCACAGCGTCTCTGTAAGCAGTAACTGAAGTTTCTAATGGTTATTTTCCAAAAACATCCCTCCAAACACTTCATTTGTGTCTAATAATTATAAACCCTGTTAATACCCCTGGACCTCCCACGTGCAGAACACCTGAGAAGGAGGAATGGCTGTGCCAGCCTGCAGAGCACAGCTCTGGCAGGGGTTCTCTGGGGCTGCAGGACCTTTCCCCTCACTCCTTTGCTGTCCCCTGATCTCCCAGCTCTCCTGGCCCAGAGCTGCAGATGTTTGTCCATGCACAGACAAGCTGCAAAGGCCCAGCTGGCCGTGGTCTTGGGGCACAGCTCAGTGCGTGCATTCCAAGCTGAGACTCTGCTGATCACAATCAAAGGCTGAGATCCTTATCTGATGGCCCTGTGCCTGATATCTGCTGCTTATTTTGTAATATCCCACAAACCATTCTCTCAACAGCACCAGAATCTGGGATTTCAGCTAAGAAATCCAGCAAGTCGTGTGGCTTCAAACCTGGGAAACTGGTTTTGAATTATTTTCCTTTTATTCCAGTAAACCACAAGAAAGGCTGGATTCCCTGCAGCTCCTGCCGTGCTCCTCCCAGGGTGCCCGTGCAGGTGTCTGCCCACACTCCTGCAGCATTTGGGGGGATGCTGGAATTGTTGTGGCAATACAATATTAAAGGAGGATTAATTAGATTTATGCTATTTATTTGGGCAGCTGTTCAGTAGATGAAAGGAAGTCTAATGCAAATGAAATGAATAAGCCTTAAGAGGCCAATGTCCAGTCACTTCTCCACTTGTGTCCCTCAGCACAGTTGGTGCAGAAACGGGCACATTCCTTTGGCAAAAATGAGGCATTTGAAGATTCCATCAGCTGAGCTTTCCCTTTCAAGTGTTGCCAGTATATGCACAACATATACGTGTACTTTTAAAAGACTTTTATTTTGAACTCAAGATGTGAATCTATGGCATTAAGAAAAGCAGAACAATCCTTTATTTAGCTGCACCTGCACCTTAATGCCTAATGAGTTTAGTCTGATGGAATCCAGACCTCAGGAAGGATTATAAATTCTCATTTGATTTCATTTACTTCTAAAATACCTTAAACCAGCTGTACCAGTCCAGAATCCAGTCCTTCTTTCTCTATCAGTTTTCCAAGTGTTGAATCTTTTGCTGTCTTAAGTAAATTTATGCTATATATATTTTATTACTGCAATAGTAATAAAAAACAGAGAGCAGCTTGGAAAAAAATTATGTAGTAGACGATAATTAACATATAATCATCTTAACTTAAAAGCATCAGATTATGAGCACAACTTTCATGAAGTTCTTTTGGCCCTGGAGGAAAGATTTGGAACTCACTGTCCAGACACGAGAACTACCTTTAGCCATTTCTGTCTGTTTTGTGTAAATAAATCAGAGATGCTCAGGCAGTGACCTTCCCAAAATTACTGACTCAGGCTGTTTATTACAAATATCTATTACAAGTATCTAATTTATCAAATAAGACCTATTTACCCCAGTGTAGGTACTGGAATGCAAAGGAAAAAATTGATCCTGTTACATCTCTGCATGATCAAATCATTGCATTGAAGAATTAGTATAACAAGATTTGATGTTAATTTGCATGCCCTCTGCACATGCCAGTTGCAGATTGAGGTGCCTGTGCTCCCAGCAGGTTCCCATTTTCCTGCAAGTCCTTCCCTTGTGGGCTTTCCCCCCCATTTTAGTCTTGCCTGTAGCAGTCTCACACTGCCTCTTATCTCCCTGCCTGAATACACTTTATTTCTGACCAGATCTGCTCAGCCGCTTGTCTCTCCTTCCCTGGGCCTGGGGATGTTTCCATTTGCTCAGTGTGTACAAGCAGTCAGGGCAGGCTGCTGGTTTTTGCATCAGTGATATTTTGAGACCTGCTCAGTCTCAGAGCAGGTTGCAGGAAGCACCTTGGGCCCCATTTGTCAAGTGTCTGGACTGGGGGATTATTTTTCTCAATAAACCTTATTGCCATTTAACTTTTCTCCCTCTTTGTGCTCTGCAACCTCTTCCCCTTGAGACACCCATCACCCTCCTGCTTTCTGCTCCTCCCTTCTCTGTGCTGTGGCTGCCACCTCAGCCTGATCCTCATCTCGGTTCCTCCCCAGACTGCTGCTATCTCTGTGACCCTTGGATGCACTGGCAAAATGTGTGACTTGCAATTCACACCTAAGCTGGCACAGCTTTCCTGGGAAGTTGGCCTGGCCAGATACAGCTCCCTGATTCCACAGCACCAGGGAAGCAGCCTTGCTGTCCCCTGAATTGCAAAGTCAGTGAGCAATGTGGTGTGGCCATCATCTCTGCCCAAAGCAGGACAAGGAAAATGTACTCCTGCATCTTCACATACCTCCCACAGCTGCACGCAGAGGATCTGGGGGATGTGTTAGACAGCACACGCCTCTGCTCTCAGGCTGTGTTGCTGCACGTTGTGCAGACAGAGAAAAGAAAGCAGGAGCAATTATGAGCTTCTGCCTGTCCTTTTGCTCACTGCTCAGTTTGGCTGCAGGGACGTTTCTAGGGCAGGGTGTGGAGCAGAGCTGAGGCTGCCTTTGGGTGCTGTGCGCTGCCCTCAGCCTGCCCTGTGCACCCACGGTCCCTGCAGGAGCTGTGGCAGCCTCTGGCTTGGAGCTGCTGTCCAGTGCATCCCATCCTTCAGGTACAGAGAGCACAACAGCCCTGCATGTCAGGGGTGAGCACCAGCCTGGGTTAACCCTGCTCCCAGTGCCAGCACGAGAGCTCGAGACATCTGTGCTGGCCACAGCACTTGGGGGGACACAGGATTTGCTGCATCACCACAGTCCCCAGCTCGCCGCTCTGGGAAACAGCCACCCACAAGGTTTTGGGAATAGGAGAGCTGCTGAGGTGAACCCCCAGGTCAGCACTGTCCTGGGTTCCCCCTTTGCTGTGGGAGGAGGAAGAGAAACGGGATTTGAGAGCCTGGAGAAGGAGATTTCTTTATGGTGGATTCCAGGAGGATGAAGGTAGAAATAGAGGGAGTCTGTCAATAGGAACAACTTCATGAACTCCCTTTTTTTTTTCTTTTCCCTGTCACCCCTCCCTGAATTCTCCATTCCCTCACACCACTCAAATCCCACAGCAATCCTCAGTGCATTACAGCAGCTGCAGATGGATTGCAGCTCCATGTGCTGCTGTGTTTCACATGACAGGGCTGTGAATAAGGTATTCTGTAGAAACACATCTCTTCCCTGCTTATTTAACTTTGCTTTCCCCAGATACACATGTAGACACAGCAAACAGCACCAGGAGTCACACCACCACCAGTCTGTTTACTATTAGGAGAGTTTCGTGTTCACAGAGCAGTCCCACGTGTAAATTTTTCACAATACCTTTCATCTCGTCTGGCTCTGCTTTCAGCAGAGAAACCACAGCCTAAGCGGGCACCCATCAGGGCACACTCAGGAAAGAAAATGGATTACCTGTGCATAACCTGCCCAGAAACTTCATGGATGTTCTTTAAAAAGAAATGGTTTTGCCATCCAGCATTGCCTCAGAGTGTCTGCAGAGAAATCCCAGCAGGGAACGTCTCTGAATTCGGATGGCAGCACGCACGATTCTCTCTGTCCTTTCCTTCCCAGTGGCTGTTTCCCCCTTTGCCATCTACCATACTTGGGAATTTTAACTTAAAGGACTCGTGGGTGACACATGGGACAAGAGGATGTGGTGACTCACAGCATCCTCTGGTCCCCAGGCCACATTCCGTGGTGGCTCCTGGGGACACAGGCGGCTCCTGCACCGCGCTTCGAAGCTCTCCCTGACGTGGGTACAACACTTAACCCGAACACTGCAACAACACCCATGTAGCAACACCAGGAAGGGAGAAACACCAGTTTCTGTCCTGAGCAGCCCTTGCTAGCTGAAGTTTGACTTGGTCAGGAAGAACTTGCTGCTGTTTGGGAGATAATTAAACCCATCTTCCCTCGCCCGGCTGTTTGCACACGCACAATGATACCATTGTTCAGAGTCATGCAACACATATGCTGACATTAAAGTGTTTAATCTTGTAGTACAGTATTCCATTATTTTTTGGACATCTGTACATGATAGAAAGGCTACGTATTAAGGGATTTGTTGACAAAGAAATGGCTAATGCTGATACATGTGTGGACTGAAAGGATCTTTCCAAGTTGTGTTCTGCAGGAGGGAGGCTGCTGCTTCCCAGGCCTGAAGCCTGGCACAGATGTGATATGCACTGTTGCTATTACCACTTTTCAATTTATAACAAGGAGTCAGTGTTCAGAAGAATTTTGGAAGCTCCCTGCTGGGTTTGTGGCTAGGTGGTCTTGCTGGCAATACCAGCTCCATGCTGAAAGCTGAAAAAATGAAGTGATGGCTAAAGGGAGAATATTAACTCCAGAGGGGTTTTTTCCCCCTTTCGAAGCAAAAATGCTTACCTCAGATCACTTTGGAGAGTGAGCTCTAAAGAATTTCCAGCCTCTGGGTTTGGGGATAGGGATTTATGCAGGCTGTTTTCCATCTTCTTTGAAATTAGTGCATTAACCCCGCTCTCCACCCATGGATGGGGCAGGACTTTGCCCTGGCATACACTGAATTTACCATGCAAGAAACAGTTTTATCACCTTCTCCTCCCTCTGCCTGGCTGTAAAATGGGTCCCTGAGCAGGGAGCAGCTGGGTGCAGGTTCCCTTCTGCTGAGCTCTGCCTGGGCTCTGAGCAGCCCCTCCAGCAAAGGGCACACGGGGACAAGGCATCAGGGCAGGGCTTGGAGAGACGAGCCCAGAGCCCCCCAAATATCTGGGGCAGCTGAACCTGTGGCTCAAGGACAGGCTGTGTTTCAAGAAGTGGCAGGATGGCAGCAATCCCCAGTGTTGGGATGCATTAATGAGTTATAGGAAAACCAAGGGGTATTCACAGATCAGAATCTAGGCTGTATTTGTTTTTCCTTAGGTTTCTCCAAAAACCTGCATTAGCTTCTAGATGACTCGGAGAGCTGCAGCTATTCCATGCAAAAGCCTGCCAAATACTGTTTTTATCACTCTTTGAAAAAAAATTAAAAATATATCTCATCACACACCCCAGGACATTTGCTCTACTCCATTTATAGAACTCCCAATTTATATTCTTCAACTATTTCTTCAATTATTTCTGCTTTAGCTGCCTAATGTCAGCGTGTAAATCATGAAGCCGAGAGAAAGAAACAGATGAAAACCAATCACAGAACTTTGCATTCCCAAATTCTTGCCATTATAAATTTCCTGCCACTGCCCCTGTAACTCTTGCTGTCAAGCACAATGAGGAGGGAAACATGTGCCTTCGCAGGCTGTGGCCTGGCATGACATTATTGCAATAATCTTTATTATAGTCCCCCTTTTCCTCAGAAAATGTAAGGACTGACCTCGCATTTCTTGCTCAGTCAGGCGTCCTGCTGAGCCCAGTAGGCTCTTTCAGCTGCAGAGACCACTGGATCCTCCCCCTAATTGGTTTCCTCCTTCTTGAACCTCAGCAACATAAGGAGAAAAGGCCTATATTTCATAAATGCCATGGTTTTATCCACCAATTTAGAGACAAAGAAGCGCAATTTATAGAGGGAACATTTAGTGCCTGTTAATTAGAAGCCCATCGAGAGGTCTCGAAGTTGGCATTGCGAAAATTTACAGCTCCATTTCACAAGCAGCACAAGCCCCGAGCCCGAGGGGTGGCCCTGGCCTCCCTCCCGCCGTGCTGGGAGGTCCCTGGTCCTCCTGCCATGCTGGGAGAGGACAGCATCCACCCAAAAGATCATCTGGGAAAGGGAATTTGTTTTTCCCAGTTGAATGCACTTCCCAAGGGAGACAGGAGGGTGAGGCAGGAGACAGGAGTGGAGCTTCCCTTTGGGGCTGGAAGGGCTGGTGGGGCTCAGGTAGAGCTGTTTTCTGGGAATCTCCTGCTCTGCACTGAAATGATGCAACAGAACTTTCTGAAGCTTTGGTTTCAATCTCAGGAGGTGACGGTGGAGGGAAAGAAAGTTAAATTTTCTTTGCACTGCTGGATGCAGATGTGCCAGAGTTTGGTTTGGTTCACTGAGGCTGGGATCCATCCACTGGATCTCAGTCCAATCCAGGCAGTCCCCAGCCACCTCTGAAGAAGCAGTGCCCATTTTCTGTAGCTCTGCAGCTGCTGGAGAGAAAGCAGATAAACTTTCCTACCCTCTAAACTGCACAGGTAGACTCTGAAAGCCTGTTAGGCCTTAATACCAGATTTTGGCAGAATTTTTTTTTGCATCCAAATCTCTGAGGGGTTTCTCGGGCAACTGCTGATGGCTCAGCAGCAGCCTGGCTGAGAGGCTGGGGCAGGGGGGGTGTTGTCTTTTGGAATCTATTTTCCTTTGACTTATCTTTCAGTCTCAGGAATTCAGGACCTTTTATCTATTTGAGATTAAAGTCCTTTACAAATCCCTTCTGGCCTTTTTCGGGAGTGAAGAAGTTACAGACAGCCTACTGCACATTCCTTCTGGTGTCTTTTTCCATTGTAAATGAGAAACAAGTAGCTCTAATTGTTGCAAGCACTACAATAAATGAGACAACTGCTCTCAAAGTGCCCTATAAAAACAATTAACATATTATCAGTTGAAAGCGTTAACAAGAAAATTTAAGTTTTTGCTTGTTTATATATTCAAAGTATATTCTAAGTGCATCACCCAAACGTGCCAGGGAGGAAGAGGTGTGGAATTACCAAAGCTTTCCCAGTTTGGCAACCTGAGATTGGAGTCTATTAATCTGATGTTGAGTTTCTTTCTGAAAACCAGTTTTTTACAACTTCAGAAAACAAGAGAGTAAAAATACCTAAGCAGGGAGATTGGCCTCCCGTGAAATCCATCGAAATTAGTGAAAATATTTCTATTGACTTCCCTGGCATTTAGATAAGCTCTTTAATGCTTCAATAATAAT
The DNA here is from genome assembly GCF_050655825.1 of Lonchura striata. Taxonomy (NCBI): domain Eukaryota; kingdom Metazoa; phylum Chordata; class Aves; order Passeriformes; family Estrildidae; genus Lonchura; species Lonchura striata. Next base: position 13,160,631 of record NC_140722.1, read on the forward strand.
TATTTTTAACACAGTCATTCTTGGATAAAAATCTTGTGATTCCCTAGTCCTGTGCTCAACACCTGGGGCTGGTGGCTGGCACGGTGCTGCTGTGCTGGGTCCCTGGGCTCAGCTGGGATTTTTGGGGAGAAATGAAAACACTGCAAGCTGTGCCTCACCATAATCCTTGTGTCACGAGCCAGGCCTGGCCTTCCAGCAATCCCTGACACAACCCCAAAGGTCCAAGCAGGGTTTGCAGAATTGGCTCGGGTTGGCTTTGCACTTTCCAGCAGAGATTGATTTACAAAGGAAATGCAAAGAGTTGTAGTTATTTTATTTCTAACCTCAACATGCTTTGCTGTGAAAATGACCAAACGTGGGATCCATTTCAGTGTCCAGCTTTATGCTGATGTTTCATTTGCTTTGGAAGTTTGGGCACCTGGGATGTTAAATCAGGACCACAAGGTTTTCTGTCCAACATTATTTTTTTTGGTACTGGCTTTAACTGTATTGCTGCAAGCTCTAAATATCAACAGCCACACTGTTTCATCCCTGTCTGCTGATGTTTTTAACTTCTGTATCTTCAGCACACGTCAGAACAAGCACCCAGTATTTGTTGACATTTTATCTCCAGCTTTCCCATATTTTCGGATCTGATACCTGGCTGCTCCACACCTGAGCACATGTACCCATCCTGTTTTCTTTTAACCATCCCCGTCAGTTGCACAACTGTGTCCTGCCCCCTCTTGCATCACCAGCAGGCCACAACAGAGGCTTGGAGAGACAAAGGACTTCAGAGAGCTGGGAGCCCTGTGTGCCAGAGAGCAGCACTCAGATCCTGCTCAGATAGGCAAGGCCAGGCTTTCAAAGGTGCTGATCTGCCTTGCATATTTGTGACAGGTGTGGCCAAGCTACTGATAACCACCAGCCTGAGCTATTCCTTGTTTTGGCTGCATGGCTTTAATTGTCCCCCCACCATTTTTGGTGTCTTGCTTATTATTTTCTCCTGCATCTGATGTCCTCCTCCACCCCACAGCTCTCAACTCCCTTTGTCTCCACCATTCCCAAGGGCTGTGCCAGAGGGAGTGTCTGATCCTCATCCACCATAGCTCCAATTGACTGCCACACTCACCATGCCAAGGGTTATTTTACACCAGCAATTTCTGAGCCCTGTGTTAAATTCGGCCTTCTTAGTTAGGCCAGATTAAGCCCTGTGTTAAATTAGGCCAAATTAAGTTAGAATTTGTCTGCAGTGGTTGTGCCTCAAAATGCAATACTGCTTCTAAGAATGAGGAGAGGCTCATGTTTACACACTCATCACCTGTGAGTGACTTTGGATTGTTTTTTAAGGAGAGGAAATGCAATGTTTTCCCACAGTCAAGGCACACTGTTTCATAGCAGAATTATTTTTCAAGGGTGTTCTTCCTTTTCCTATTTTACAACCTTTGATTGCACATCCAGAGCTTTGGCTTCCTCTCCAAGCAGCTGCCTTGCCAAGGCATTTGAATTGTGAGCTGGAATTTCCAATGTTTGAAATTAGCATTGGGCTAAAACCATTCACCAAAGCCTTTGGGTAGTAGATTTGTGAGAACTATGAGCCTGGGACAAAGATGAGTTGAAGTTCCGTGTGCAGAAGGGCTATGAAGCATATCTAGCAAATATTCAAAATGCTTGATGTCTTTTTAAGGGAACATTTAACATTAATTTAACATTAATGGCTAACAAACAGCAGAGATTAAGTCCTTCAAGGATGACCAAAGGTTCTTCTTATGGTCATTTTGTCAGTAGGGATCATGGATTTTATAAATCTAATGGAGCAACCACAGTCACATCCAAAGAGCTGCAGCAATTCTCTTGACTGTTTCAGTGAACACTTAAAATACCACTATTCCCCCCTGCCTTTTTTTTAAGCTCTGCCCCCCACTCTCCCCCTTCCAGCTCCTCAGGTAATTAACTGGAAATGACCCAGTTGCAGCATTGTCAAAGGTCTAACACCCATCAAACCCAGGAAACTCAGGCTCCTTGAATGCTCCCCTGCTTACCCCGCGCTGTTGTGCTCAAGGTATTACAGGGGGCTACAAAAAGTGCTTGATCAGATCTACTGTACCATATGTTCCCAAATACCAGCACACAGCAGCATGACTTAGGGATAGGATTTCAGCCTTCATAATGAAGAGTCTTGCTTTTATGAGCTCGAGTCAGACCCTTAACGTTATTTTAACATAGATTTTGGTGTTTAATTATGTAATAAGATTTACTGCAGTCATCTAACAGATGTTGATTCAGGGTCAGTGTTTCTCATAAATTAGTTCTGAAAGGATTTGTTACTTCTGGGTCAGCAGATAGGTCCAGAGTGCAAAGAAAAAGGGGAAAAACAATAAACACTGAGTTGAAGGGTTTCTTGGGATTCTTTCTTCAGTTACATATCCACATATTTTCATGATCTTAATGACTATAGCCACAGGAATGTTTGCTTTAACACTAAAGATGGCTCAGGCCAAAACCCTATATCCAAACATCTGCAAAGCATGGGAAAGTTCAAACTTTGGGGCTCTTTATTTTATGACCCTGGCTGTTAATTTTTCATACTAACACGACACATTTTTTTAGGGCTCAGCAGTGGGAATTGCTGTGAACTTTAGCAGCACCCCGAAAAGTTTCATCTTCATGTGCTTGTTGTCAGACCTTGTGTATAAAGTGCAGCTAAAGGCCGGTGTTGGTTGATGTAGTTGTCATCACACACGTACTGAAAAACTGTACCCACCTTCCTCTGGAAATTTGGCCTTCCCGTGTCTTTGGAAGCAAATCAGGTTTGCACATCCTACTGCTAACAGCTGCAACTAAAGCCACACAGCATTATACTAATTCTTCTACATTTGTGGTTAAAGGAGTGATTCCATATTAAAGTATTTTTCATTCCATTTTAATTTAGTTGCAGATAAATTCCTTTAAAACTGAAATTATGCTCTTTATATCTTATTCTGTCAGGAGTACTTTGGAGGAAAGGGATTGAGGCTTGTTTAAGAGTGTTGCTAGCACGTCTAGGGCAGCTGTAGCCTGCCAAGTCTTTCACAAACACTGGTGAATATTCACAATATTCCTCCACATTAGGGTATAAGACACTAAATGTTGCCCCTGAGATGTTTTAGTAGAGGTGCAACAGAGACTGCTCAACACATAAAACCATTTGCTGTACTTAATCACCTTTGTCTTGGAAAGTTTAGAGGTTTCGTACCTCAAAAACTCCTCTAAGATGAATCCCAGCTATGAGTAAGAGCTCTGAAGCATTTCCCCGAGCAGCAATCACACAGTGGCAAACTGGACTCCTCACAGAAGGGATGTGAGAGAGGAGGAAGAGTCCATGGCCAGCGGCTGAGCCTGGGCCAGCAAAGCAGTGCTGAACCTGCTCCATGGACACAGCCCTGCTCCAGAGCCTCCCACGCTCTGTCCCTGCCATGGGGACACCCTGGCCAGGGCTCATCTGTGTTTGCACCACGCAGAGCTGTAAATTTAAACAGCACTTTCCAGACCCGGCCTTGAAACTCCTCTTTTTTCAGGAGTAATTCCCTTTAAGTCAATGGATTTACACAATGGATTTGCTGCTGCCAGAAGAAAATCAGGCCTGTAGAAAGACACACATTCTTCGCCAAGGAAATCTCAGAGCTAACTACTTGAATTGTGCAGTCAAGCTGCAGAGAGGTCAAGTGGACAGACGACAGGACTGGGACATATAGGAAGTCCCTGGTTCAAACCTCAGCTCTTAAAATGTCATGCGTTGTGACCTTGGGCGAGTCAGTTCATCCCCTTATACCTCCATTTCCCCCTTTTCCTTTGTCCGACTTGTCTGTTTAATTTGGAATTTGTTCCAAGAAGGGTGCCTAGGCTCATGTGTTGGGCTGGGGCACTGACACCTCTCCTCCCCCTTGCTGGAGGACTGGCTTGAAGTCTTTGTTTCCTCCCAGCACTGACCCCCTGCTCCCGTACCACAAGCAGGGTTCCACGGGACCACCAGCTGCCCATCAGGGGACAGGCAGGCCTGTCACCCCGTGGGATAACACACATCCATCCCAACGCTGGCCTGGGAGGATCTGGCACTTGTTATTTCCCTTATTTCAGTCAGGGTTGGGAGGTGGAAGAAAGTCCTCACTTGGAGTAGTTTCTTCACAGCCCTGATCACTAAAGATCTTTTAAAATGAAAGCTTTTACCCTGTGGAGCGGAGCCATGAGCTCGTGATGGCACCAAATGTGGGTCGCTGGCATGAAAAGCCTCAAGGGCTGGAATTTGTTTCTATGGTGTGTGGGTATGTGTGTGTGTGATTGTCAGGAGCAGAGCCAGGCCAAGAACCAGCACTCCTGAAAAGCCCCATCTGTTTGTCTCAGCTCCTTCCCACAGCCGCTCGCTCCTTATCGGTGGCAAATGTCCAGAGTCACTTGTCAAGCACAAAGCTGCCAAAAATCATTAAAACACAATGGCCCCCTGTACCAGCCAACTGTAAAGCTGTTCCAAAGGGAGCCTGATAAACACATGTATGCCCACAATAGCCCAGAGAGAGGCAGGTATTTCCTCTGAGCTTTAGTGACCCGAGCAGCCCCATCAGATACTCCCGCCCTGCTCTGTTGTGGCGACTGGCGAGCGCGTTTGATGGCGAGGGGAAGGGGAGCAAAGCAGGTGGCTAATGGGCCCTTTTCTGTTTCAGTGGAGCATGACAGAGAGTTCCACCACCAGCGCTGCCACTACCGAGAGTTCAGGTTTGATCTCTCCCGAATCCCGGAGGGCGAGGCGGTGACGGCGGCCGAGTTCAGGATTTACAAGGATTTCATCCGCGAGCGCTTCGACAACGAAACCTTCCAGATCAGCGTCTACCAGGTCCTGCAGGAGCACCCGGGAAGGTGAGGGGCCCACGGGGAGAGCCTGCTGGGAGCACGGGCGGGTTTGCTCCTGCAGGGAGCTGCAGCCAGCGCTCCCAGAGATGCCATCAGAGCAGCGGCTGCGTTTGGCTCTGGGGCGTGCAGCGGGTCCCAGCCCACGCCGCTGCAGCAGCTCCTGCGTGCTGAGATGCGGCAGAGGTGCCCTGGGAGCATCCCCAGCGCTCCTGCTCTGGCCTCTGGGAGCACTCAGTAGCTAGTGCAGGAAAAACTACCATAAACCAGGAATATTTCAAGATTTCTGGAAGTACTCCCCCCTTCCTCCTGCCTCTGATGGATCCTGAGGTGGCAAACCCAAATGCTTCCTTTGGAATTGTAGCTTAATTACTAGCCCTTATTATCAAAGGCATTCGAGCTCCCTAATTAACAAAGACAGATGACACTATGCTTTTTATATTGACTGATTGTTTAGCATGTGCAAAACTACAAGATGAGCTATTAAATCCCTTCCAAGCAATTATTAATGTATGCCAAGCTCCCTGACAAATCCTCCAGGGAACTTGAATAAGAACATATGTTCAATTTTCTCATCTGGTTTTAGTTCCAATTAATCAGCAATCCCAAACCACTTATCAAAGGCACTTAGTTTCATTTGCACATATTTCTTCTACATACAAATCCTACCCAAAGTAAGATTGCATTTATTTATGTGAAAAGTATTTACAATCACATTCTAGTCAGAAGTTATTCTTTAGGACTACTAAATATGGGCTAATAATACTACAGTCCTAATTTAGGTTTATGAAAAGAGAAACACTAGGGATTTAAAAAGTGGAAAGTCCAAAATGGTAAGAAAAAAAAATATAATCAGGATTCTGGCTTTATAGTTTTATAAGAGCTAATAAAAACGCAGAAAAATTGAAATATGTCAGGAAACCTTGACAACTTTTTTTTTTAATAGTGAGAATTTCTACCAGCTTTGCTGGATGGTAAAATTATTTAACCACTGGTGTGTTTTCTTCCACATCTGAAATTCTGATTTTATAGCTTAAAACTCATGGCTCTCCTAGCATTTCTAATGATGCAATTATTTGCAGTGTTTGGGGACTGTGCTAAAACTAATATATTTTTATCAAACAGTGGTAATTCAAATTGTGCATTTTAACCAGGTCTTCCTTAAAGGAGATGGCAACAAGCCAGAGCTGTGCACAGCTTACCTGCTTACCCTAAACATTTCGGTTTATTCCCTCTTAGGCCATTCCAGAGGCAGCAGCCTCCCTTTGCTGTATTTCTTGAGTGGGTTATTTAGGTGCAAGCCTGCAGGGATATCCTTCCAGTCTTGAGAAGAGCAGAAACTGCAGATGTGCTGGCAGAGGAGGAGGTACCAACCTGTGTGCCAGGGCACTGGGGAATTGCCAGGAACCTGTTCTGAGTAAATGACCTTCCTCATCAGGTGCCAGGGAAGCTCCCCCTCAGGTCCTGGTGAGTGAGGTGCCCACTAGAAATCTTACTGACAGAGTCAGGGTGAGATCTGATATCTTCATTTTACAGTGGTGCATCCAAAAGTTGGTTACAGATTTGTTTAGAGAGGATGGGAAGGTACTGCTGGGGAGGGTTGTGTGTGGAGCAGCAGATGTTTCTGCAAACTGTCTCCTCCATTAATTCCTGTTCCTAAAGGGAAAAAAAAACATATGCAAAGGGTGGGCATATACATCAACCACTGTCTGGAAGAGGTGAGGAATCTTGCTAATTATACAGATGTTCCAGCTACAAGATTAGATGCAATTTTACTGCATCATATTCACCACAGCAACACTATTTTTAATGAGTCTCCATGCATATTCCCCTTTTGCATACATTTTGGCACAGGCCGTGACGAGTTTTGAACAGTTTGTCCTGAAAAAATATTCCTGTTGGTTTGGATTGACCAAAGGTAAAAAATATTGTCACTAACATTTGTAAAAATATTTGCTCTTTTTCTGCATTTTTCCACTGACATTTTCCACCCGGCTCTGTCACAGCCCAGTCATCCAAGTCAGTGTGTCATTGGGCAAGTGGAGAAAGAAAACAAACTCTCTCCAGTGTTGATCAAAAAACACCCATTGACTTTGATGCTTCCTTGGCTGTTTGTCTCATCCTGAGCCGTGGAAAGTCAGCCCCATCTGACGTTGTTAGCAACAGGAGCAAAACAAAGCCAAACCCTCCCTCCCATGCAGGCAGGGAAACCTCTGCTGCCTTTGGGTTTCCTTCTCCCAGGGCTCTTCTGACACAGAAGCACTGCTGGAATTGCCTTTTGAGCCCTGAACCTGGAATGCTCCAGGCTGGTGCTGCTCCTGTGCAGTGCCCAGGGCACAGCAGCTCTTGCCAGGCTCCCGGGGGCAGCTCAGCATCATCTCCCACACAGCAGAGAGCAGGACAGCTCCCAGAGCCACACAACAGCACAGGGCGAGCTGGAGAGCTCAGGCTGGAGAGATTTTCCTCTGTGAGATGTGCTGAAGGCAGGATTTGCAGTTAAACCACAGAAGAGCCTCCAGTTAGGAGGGTGTGATGGTGCCCTCAGCTCACATAAAGCAGAGGTATGAGCAGTTCAGGAATTAATGACTTCACGAGTTCAGACAGGTTTGAGGTATCTAACCAGCAACATCTCTTGTGTGCATTTCATTGTCAGTGAAAAATACAGGCTTGGGTGTTTCCAGAGCAACAGCTGCACCCCCAACAGATTATTCCTGAAATCCTGCCCCTCAACAGCTCAAGTGTTCACAGGGTAGAACCTCTTCCCCATCCATCTGCTCAACCTAACAACCCTGGCAGCAAAAATGAAGGCTCAGCCCTTCCTTTGCAGCAGATGAGATGCCACTTGACTTTGGACTGCCAGAAATTACATCTCTGTCAGACTGAAGATATCATTCCAGGAGTTTGTAGGAAATCAGGCTAAATGATCAAATATTCTTTCTCACTTTTTCAAATCTTTTGTTGCAAGGCAAGCTCTTCAAACTGGCAACATCTCCTTGATAAAAAGGCGTGCACAGCATTCTTCAGGCACACAGCATCAGTTGTTCACTTTAGGCAAACAAGTACATTCATGAACAAAAATGCCCCAAATATCACAAACACTGATGATGTTTTAACTGGTATAATGTGTCTCAGAGCTTTCAAATGCATAACTCAAAGTCCAGTGACTCATGTCCAACTTCAGTTTGGACTTTGTGGCTCGCTCACCCAAAAGCCTGGGAAGGTTTTACAAAGCCAGTGCCTGACTTGGGCAGGGTGAGAGCAGCAGGACATCCAGCCCACGTTTGCGGTGACAAACCCTCCTCAGTGGGAGCTGAAGGTGGCCACTGGGGAGCCAGAGGCTGTTCAATCTCCTCCTCCCTGGAAAAGGAGGGAGAGCAAAGCAGATCCCAGTGCTCAGCCAGGGCATCCCCCTCAGATTATTAACCTGAAGCTGCAGAAGAAATGCAAACTGTAGAGCAGCCCTAAGGCTCAGAGCTCCATCCTGCCTTTCTGTCTGCACTTTTTGAAGCTGAAATACCTCATCCCAGAGTTACATCTCCTATTTCATTGGACCCAACTCTTGCACTGCAGAGTGAATCCCAGCCCCTTTGAAGTCGATGGGAGTTTTGTTACTGGAGAGAATAAAACCAGGTACTTGACCAGCCCTTGGTAATTGAAATGCAGTTGTTACATGTTCACTTTGTGGCCATTATGGATTTCACGGGCTTCAAAGACAGTGATTTGAATGCTCATGTTACCAGCCCTAAAGAAAAATCAGCTCTTGCAGGATGCATTCCTGCGTTTGACTTGCAGCTGGAACGCTTTAGCTTGAGCTTCAAACTACACCACTGCTGCACCAGATCAAACCTGAGCCCCTCTCCAGACCCCTTTCTGCCATTTGTTGGGGTCTGGTTCCATGTTGTGGGTTGGAACATGTAATTCTAGTACCTAAAGAAGGCTTAGGCTCACCCGACCCATAAAGCAGATGTGCCTTCTTTTTGGGGCTTTTCTAAGTACCAGTGTGATTGTTCTGAGGATGGTGCAGCACAGCACAGTTGGATTTAATGAGCCCCAGCACCATGACAGTATCTACAAATACTGACAATAACTTTGATTATAATTTTTTGGTGACTTATCTGCAGCTCAGTCGATAACTACATTTATCTCTCAGCAAGTAGCGAGGAAACTTGAGCATAGAGATCCTGCAGCTCTCCAAGAGCAGAGCTCTATCTGGTTTGCTCCTTCAGATCATTCCTAAAAGCCACTGCAGCCTGCAAAACCTCTGACAAGTCCTGAACTTAGCAAGGCACAGCTCTTCACAGGCACTTGAGGAGCTGCAGGAGGCATTTTGCATACCCCAGTGGGTCCTTGCTGGGTAAGTGATGCACTAATGAACAGCCCTTCAATGCTGAGCAGAAACAGCTGCACAGAAAGTGTCAGAGATGTGTGTATAACCTCATTTCTCCCAGCACTGTTTGTACAAGAGGCTTCATGTTTAGGAAACATGTTGCATCTCAGTAACAAACTCCCATTGCCACTTTTAATCAGCCTTTGAGATCTGGATCTTACCCTTCTCCAACACTGTGCAAGAAAGGCAACACAACTGCTGGAAGCACACAAAGCAGAATTAAGAATCTGCTGCAATTTTAAAATGAATTTAATTTTCCCCTAGATTCAGCAGAATTTACACAGATCTGTTTCACTACCACTACAGCCAGTTTTCAGGCCAATCCTTGGAAAACACATCTAGCAAACTGAATTCCTGATGTGGACATCCCTTCACCTGGCAGAGCCCCTGGGCTGTGTTTGGCTGGTGGCATGGGGAGGGTTTTTATCAGTGGGGAGAGCTTTTATCAGTGGGGAGAGCTTTTATCAGTGGGGAGGGTTTTTATCAGCGGGGAGAGCTTTTATCAGTGGGGAGGGAGAAGGAAGGATGAGCAGGGGATCCCAGGCACAGGGAAGGGAAGGTGTGGGAGGAGGGCTGCATCAGGTCTGTGTACAGAGGGTGTTGCAAACGTGCCAGGGAGAGGCCCAGGGAGATCCTGGGGCCCTCTCAAAGTAGGAAAGTCTGAAAAATATTTTCCTAAGCTTGTCTTTGGACAGCTGCAGCTGACTTTAAGCAATGACACCAAGCAAACTGGAATCTGGATACGGCAGGTTTTTCATCCAAACAGATGTCTTCTAACCTCACATCTCCTCTCACCCTCCCAGGGTGCCCTTTTTGCCTTCTCCTCCCTCCACCTGCTGAAGCCTGGACGTGAATAACCCCCTTCCCCCATGCCAGCTCTGTCCTTGGGCTGCCTGCTGGAAAACTTGCACCATGCCTGCGACCCAAACAGCCCCTCTAGGGTTAGAATATGAGTGGAGAGGAGAGGATTGTGCTCCTGGCTTAGACGCTGTGGTTCACATGCTGAATCAATAAGAATTCAACATATCCATGCCTCAAGTGCTTCCTGCTTTAAAACAGAAGCAGGAGGGTTAACCCACATTTGTAAAGCCATCCAGAGGCTGTTGCAAGGAGCCTCTGTATGGTTCTTGTTTAAAGCAGTGATAGGTTTGTAATTCCTGCAGGTAGAGGGGGGGATCAGGGCAGCCCAGCTGCCAGGTGTGCTCTTAGGGCTGAGGGATTCCCTGTCCCTGGTGCAGGCAGGGCAAGCAGGACCTGCTGCTGTCAGGACAGAGCCAGGTGAGCCTGAGGGCTGCTCCCAGAAATCACCTTGCCTTACAGTGTAATGGAAATTGCCAAAGTCACCTTCACTGCCGCTGCCTGTCCTTTTTCCCATTTATTTTTATCCCTCTTGGAAGTGCTCATCAGTGTTTACTACCACTTGTCAACCAGCAGCTTGAAATAACAGGGCTGACGAGCAGGATGGGGACAGTGAGTGAAGAAAATAGACTTAAAAGCAGGGACTGTTTGGCAAGAGGACTGTCCTAAAATAGTGTAGACCTTACAGCATTATAGTCTATAAATGCAGAGCTTTATCTCCTGTTCTCTTGCTAATGCAGAATTTTTATCTCTCATGTTTTCATCCATGTTCTCCTCATGCCCCAGCTCACCAAGGCAGGTGACTGGGGCAGATGCAGCACTTCTCATTTTTGGATCTATTTCTAGTGTTTATGGCTTCAAACCAAGCTGTATCCCAGGGACTGAAAAAGTACCCCAGCAAAAAGCAAAGGAGCCATACATACTATTTTCATAAGGCTTCGCTGTTGTTAATCCTTTCTCTTATTTTAGAATTGCCATGTTGCAACAATTCCCTTTATCCCACACCTTCCCTGCCTTATTCTCTTATTTCTGTGCTCACCCCCACAATGCTCACTTCTTCCAGCCCTTTTCTCTTCAACTAAATATTTGTGATCCCTTTCCTTACCACCGTCAGCCCTTTGGCAGGTCAGCCCTTCCACCTCCATAGCTCCAGCTGCTTCCCAGACACGACCTCACATGCATCCTGCCCAGCCACCCTCACGCTGCAGTGCTTGTTACTCACCCCTGAGCCCAGAAAACAAGTTCACTCAGGAAGTTTCACAGACCACACAGCACTTAACATGACCTGCAGACAAATTTTTGGGAGTGCTTTCTAACAGGAGGTGACTCTCCTGTCTGGCATCCAGTGTGAGACACTACCAAAGACATCAGCAGGCAAATGCCAACCTCCTGTCTTCATCTCAGGCTCCACTGAGAGCCTGATGCTTGAGACAACTGAGCAGAAAGCCCCAAATTTTATCATTGCTAAAAGCTCCGACACTCCCGCTGATGTCAGTTCTTTGAACGCTGAGCCATTTTGATGTGGTCTCAACAGAACATACTTGTGGTCTGGATCCAGACTTTGCAATTTATGTAACTCTAATCTAGACATTAACATTTCCATGTCCCTGCTTAATTTTTTTTTTCTTTTTGTAAAATGAGGATCATGTGCCTTTCCTATCTCTCGCTCTGGAAAAAGGCATGGTGCAGTTTCTTGCATGCACTGAAATTCTAAAATGAAGGAAATGAATGCTGGGCCAAGGAACCAAAGGGGTTTTTTTTGCCTCCTTGCTGCAGAGCCATCATTCATTGCTCCAGGAACATGATCTGTGAGTACACAGCTGGAAAATGAGGTACCAGGAGCGAGATGTGCACTAGAAACCTTTGGGCTCAGATCTTTATCTCACAGCTAAAACCCAAAGCAGCCACATTAGTTAGAATTAACCAGCACTACCCTCTGTGACAAGTCATTAGATGGGAGCCCTCAGAATAAATGCTGTTTAAGCCTTAGCAGAACAACATTTCTTTGCTGTGTTTACTGTGTCTTGTCCAACAAGGATATCTCGAGGGCTGGCTGCCTATTAGCTGGTGATTTAATGCTGTTTGCCTGACTTTGGAGAGCAGGACATTCCACTTAAAGGAGGTTTTCTTTAAGAAGGAGAGGTTTCTTTTCATCTGAACAGGAGCCACATCTCGGGAGCCTCTGCGTGCAACACCAGTGAGGTTCTGCATCCCAGCCCTGGCGAGCCAGGGCAGAAAGCATTAATCCAGGAGTGCTTGAACTCCTCCAAAGGGCATCTGACACGGGGCTTTCTTGGGGTCCAAATGTTCCAAGCGTGTGTGGGAAGGACATTTCCCTTCTGTGGGTCCCTTTGATCTCTCTCACTTCGGGCTTCCCCTCCAGGCCTATTGTTTGTAACTACAGGAAAACAAACTCTTTATACAATTTCCCAGACTGACTCATCCTGGTACTTGATGCCTCCTCTTGTAGTCTGCTTACCCTGATTGCATGATGTCAGCATGGGAAGCTTTTTTTTCTGATGAATGATATTGCAGCTGAACAGTAGCTAAAAACAATAAAATGATCATGATCTCCACTATCATCAACCTGCAAACGACAAGGGGAGAAAATCAAGCAAGCCGAGTCCCTGTTAACCAAACCTTGTGTGAATCATGAGTTCCAGTCGGGGGCCATGCTTAAATAATGCATGGGTGAATAAAAAACCCTTTACTCCTGGAAACTTGGCCTCAGCCATGGAAAGGGCCAATCCATGCAAGTCCCTCATCCCTGGCTCCTCTGGGATGTGTTTGGTTCAGTGTGCTGCAAACAGGGAAGGGTGGGAGGTGTGGGAACGGGGCCACTGCTCCTGGGTGGGGATGAAACCCCAGGAGATTTGTCCCCTGCTTGGAGTTCAAGCATCCTGCATTGCTGTGACTGATGTGAGAGGGGTTAACCCATCCTGTTTAACTTCAGATTTCTGGGAGCACTCAGCAAAGCTGACTGAGCTCCCAGCACCTGCCTTGAGCCTCTGCATTGCTGCACCACAGCCCTTCCTGAGCCACCCTCCTGGGCTCCCAAACATCCACTGGAACACTCCCACAGGATCCCCTCTGCCTCAGCAAGGAAGTGTTGCAGCAGGTCCAGCTCTGATGTAGGGCTTCTTCCACAAAGCAGGGCTTTGCTTAAACACAAGCACTAATTGCACCCTCAGCAGCACCAGCTGCTCAGCCATGGGGTGCCCAAATTTCTCCTGCTTTAGGGAGGAAACACAGAATTTTCTTCCTGCACGCACTGGGCTGTGTGAAGAGCTTGTGTGCTCTGCAGGAACTCATTTAAAAATTTAATTTCATGTAAGCCAGCACAATCAGAGGTGGGTGGTGACACCCCTCAGCTCACATCATCATCTCTTACACACACTGGCCCACTAAGGTTGAAAGGAAAGATAAATAGTAAAAGCATTGCAAAACCCCCTCCATTCCCCTTCTGCATGGGACAAAAGCTTCTAATTTCTTGGTATGTCAAAAGGGAACAAATCACTAAAAGCTGTGAGTCAAAAGCCCTTATACCAACAGCTTTGCTCAGATTCATTTCTGATCACTTGATGTTTCATGCAAACAAGAGCCACTGTGTAAAACAAGCTGAATATACATATTTGCACTGCCAAATCTATAGTGACCAAATTCATAAGGCCTTTTAAAGCTTTGAGGATGTGATTAAAGGGTTTTTCAAGGATAGTTCTTAATTCAAAAGGATATAATTACACTTGAACAAGTGATCATGTTTGTTCACTGTAGGTACAAAAGCAGCTCTTAGAGGACTTGTCTAGACACTTCCACCATGTGTCTTTGTTCTTCTTTTAAAGTAATTTCTTATAAAAGAATTGCAACAGCATCCATTTTTTAATCTGAGTTTTATCTCCTTCTTTTCTGGTAAGAGAAGTCTCCTTCCTTTACAGAACCTGTATTTTCTCAAATTTTAATTTTTCAGAACTTTGACAGGAAACATCGTGTAATTCTGAAATAATTTCACTTGTTTCAAAAGAACAGAATCTCTCTATTTAGGATCTTTTTCATTTTCTGGTATTATTTCTCCAGCTAGGATAACCAAGCAGTGGCCTTTAAAAAAAACCCCAAGCAATGAATTGAAAAAAGATTGTAACCCACAGCAGTGCAGACCTGTGACTGTGCAGAGGGTTGGTTATTGCCTCAATCTGTTATCTGCAACCTCAGATGAGCAAATTAAAAAAAAAAACAAAACAACTATTACATATGTTAATGTATGCACACCAATGTTCCAGCTGGCTTGCACCAGCACTACAGTTATGCATAAAAGTCAGGAAATTATGTGTGGAAAGGCTAACGAGCAGCATTGTCTGCCCAATTACCAGATTTGCATATGCAAACAGTAATTCTGCAGATCTGGGCCTGGCAAGCCCTTTTTGAAGTTGCATCAGGAGCTCAAGGTTAACAGCAAAATAACCCAAAACCAGCTTAGCTCTGCTTCAACCCATCGAGGAGAGGAGGAGGAGAGGAGAAAGAGAGAAGAAAAGAGAGAGAGGAGAAAAGAGAGGAGAAAAGAGAGGAGAAAAGAGAGGAGAAGGAGAGGAGGAGGAGAAGGAGAGAAGGAGAGGAGAAAGAGAGGAGAAAGAGAGAAGAGTTCATCTGAGAGTGCTTAGAGTGGAACACAGACCACCCCAGCTCCGCCTGTCACTGAAATCCCAACCCCATGTGCTGCCTAAAAGATGTTTGTGGAGACTCCAGAGGAAATCCTGGCTAACTGGGACTTTTGCTTTTTGTTTCAGGGATTCAGATTTGTTCCTGCTGGACTCCAGGACGATCTGGGCTGCAGAAGAAGGGTGGCTGGTGTTTGACATCACTGCGACCAGTAACCACTGGGTGGTGAATCCCCAGCACAACCTGGGCCTGCAGCTGTCTGTGGAAGGCGTTGATGGTGAGTGTCACACACCAGCACAAACCAGGAGCTCTGGTTCATCATTCCCAGCCAAGGGAGGCACTAGATATCATATGCTGTAAGTACAGCAGGATTTTGATGCACCATTTTATGCTTGAGCAGTACTCAAGGCTTTAAGTGACATCAAATACCAAAATAAATCAACCCCCAATCTTTCAAAATAAATCAACCCCCAACCTTTGCTGTTACATGATCTGTAGTCATGAAGCAAATACAGGCTATTTTTTAAAAATCATACTAGATTATTGAATTGAGAGCCTTTGTCCCACTCTCCTGGCTTCTCCAGGAAAGCATTAGCTGTCCTTTGGCATGCTGTCCTTTGGCATAGCTCTGGCCTTAGCAAAAGGATCACAAAACCATTACCATAACTTGGATTTAGCAGCAGCACTCAGTAGCTTGGGACAGAATAATCCTGGGTATCATCTCTGCATTTCGAAGCAGCACCCAGACATCCCTCAACAAGGAGAAACATTAAATTTCCCACTGCCACCCTCTCCTTGCCTTTTTTGTAAATAATTGGTTTAATTCAACAGAGAAACCTACCGATTGTCTTTTACCAAAAATCAAATTATTCTAGAGCCCAAGATGAAATCATGATGATTATCATGGATGATAATCAAAGTTTTGTACAAAGTTGTGGCAGTGGCAAGATGCAGCAATAAGCAAAATGTCTCTAAACATTTGTTTCTCTCAGCTGAGGTGTATCTGGAACTCTGTCAGCATTTCATACAAGGCATTTTTATTTTAAGTTAATAACCTTCCAGTGGGAATTTAGTGTTCCTATGGGCTGAGTTTTATGGCTCCTTTTATAGGATCACTTCAAATTATAGTTGGTGAACTTGAAGAAACCCCTCTAAAGAATGCAGGAAAAGTTAACGCTGAGAGGATTTGGGGTAAAATAATTATACGTAGGACTAGTTAATGCAACTTTACACATAGATATAAAATGTGCTGAGCTGCTCTTGTCAGAAGCAGCTTCGCCCATTAAGCCTAAGTTTTTGGAGGGTGGATTGCTGTGGTCTCAGATTCAGTCAAAGAAATAAACTGAGAGTTTCTAGCCAGGCAGAAGCCTGGGAAAGAGCTGGAGAAGAATGTAAATAATTCTTTATCTCTCTTGTTTTTCACATTGTTTATAGTTAAGTTCTATCACTGTGCGTCAAGCACTGTACACCAATGGTTTGTGTTGTTTTCACTTCAGAACCAATGGAGTTGGTCCACACAGAGCTCTGTATAAAAGAGTGGGGTATTTTGAATAAATCAGAGTTTTACTCTCAGGAATTGGTCCACACAGAGCTCTGTATAAAAGAGCAGTGTATTTTGAATAAATCAGAGTTTTACTCTCACAGCCTTCTGGTCAGAGTCAGTCTCTTCATTCCCATCCGACAGATGGCATTTTCAGGAATGCCCCTGAGCAGGCAGCAGCTCTGCCCTGTGCTGTCCTGGCTGCTGGCAGAGCTGCTGCAGGGCCCTCACCAGTCTGTCGTGCTTGCAGGACAAAGCATCAACCCCAAGCTGGCGGGGCTGATCGGGAGGCACGGCCCCCAGAACAAGCAGCCCTTCACCGTGGCCTTCTTCAAGGCCACCGAGGTGCACCTGCGCAGCATCCGCTCCACGGGGGGCAAGCAGAGGAGCCAGAACAGATCCAAAACACCAAAGAACCAGGAGGCATTCCGGGTCTCCAACATTGCAGGTACTGCACAGCTGCCTGGGGATGCGCTCCTGCCTCTGGGATGATGTTGGAGTGGTTTCTCCCACATCATCTGTTTGTTGTCCCTATGGTCCACCACTAGTTGGAAAGGGTGTGGGGTTCGGGTTGCTCCAAAAATGTCAAGGAAAAGAATGTTTGAAGTGACGTTAAATTGAGGGATTTCTTAAGCCAAATTTTAAAAATACACCAAGCACCTAACTAGAAAAACTCCTTTTCTCCCATATGAAATAAGTTCTCATTTTGAAATCATTAAAGTGATCAGTGTATCTGAACCCAAGTGCTGTTCATGTTCAGGGCTTGTGATTTTAAATTTAGCCCCTAAAAAGCGTAGTAGTCCCAAAATTCTTGCCTAGAAGAGGAAAACCCATTGATTCTCAGGATAACCATGGCTATTCTCGGGGAGAGCTGTGCTTCCTAATTTGGAAGAAAACTCCACCAGGCATTTGAAATAGAAATGTGGCTTAATTATGTGATACCTCAGAGGAATGGGCCCTTGATGAGGATCCCAGCAGGAGCCACAGCTCAGGGCTGGCTCTGCTGAGGCAGCAGCAAATTCCAGCTGCTCTGGGAGTGCCTCACTGAGTGGAAGCAGAGGTTGTGAGGAGGGGAAGAAAAAGGAAAACAGAGCTTACAATCATATTTTTATAGAATCATTAAGGTTGGAAAATACCTCCAAGATCATCAAGTCCAACCTTTGACCAACTCCCAGCTTGTCAACCAGCTCAGAGCACTGAGTGCCACGTCCAGTCCTTGAACACCTGCAGAGATGGGGACTCCACTGCATTGCTGGCAGCTCCTTCCAGTGCCTCACCACCCTTTCTGTGCTGAAATTATTTCTGAGTTGTTCTTTCTACTTGGGTCTTCAGCTCAGGCTGAAGTTTTGTCTGGGATTGTCAAAACTTTAAAACTGTACTGATTCTCCTCTTATGCATAGGCAGTAATCATAGTGATCTGTGTGTTGCTATTAGGAGGTCAGAGGAAGTCCAGGGCAAAAACACCCAAAAAAATTAAGATAAGAAAACCTACTTTTCCCAGGCCTTTTTTGGCTTGGCACAAAAAAGCCAGAAGTGAATTTCATATAGGTTGAACCCAGCTATTATTATATGACTAAAACAGCTAAAAAAGAAGCTGTAAGTGCACCAGACGAGCAGCAATGCCTCACTCCCTGCTGAGGGAGCTGGGGCAGCCCAACCTCATGGCCACCATTGTCCCCTCACAGAGAACAGCAGCAGTGACCAGCGACAAGCCTGCAAGAAACACGAGCTCTACGTCAGCTTCAGGGACCTGGGGTGGCAGGTAAGGGCAGGGGGTGGCATTCCTGGGGGTGACCAGGCTGGGACTGGGGTGCCTTGGCACATCATTTATCAACTGCAGCCGTGAGATCCAGCCACCACCTGGATTTTGTATTTTAAATCCTGAAGGGGAAAAATATTGTATACTGCCTTTAGCATGCTTAAGCACTTCTGCTAAGCTGGGTATGCAAATATTTAATGTGAGGCTGGCTGGAGGCTCAACACATTCAGGTCCTTTTGAGGGGCTGTGGCCCTGCAGGTCCTCTGGCAGTGCTGAAGGCACCCATGGCTCTCCATTTTCATCTACCTGTTTTTTTAGACCTGGTTAAAGCTATTTTCCTTTCTGAAAGCTTGTGTCTAGATTGTGTTGCTGGGTGAAGTGATCCTCGTGGACAGGCAGGACACTGCTGAATGGATGAAAACTGAACCCAGATGTTCAGCTGCTCTGTGGGCACATTTGCAATTTGGGGTGTGTCCCTCCAGGAAGAGCAGGCTCTTTAGAGGCCTCTATAAGGGTTTTAGAAAGGCCAGGGGGCCAGATTTTTATTTTGTGGGCCACTGTAACTATGTGTATGAATGTTTAGATTTACGTGCTGGTTGTCTTTTTGTTTCACTGCATTTGTGTCCTTCTCCACAATCTAATGGCTTCAATGGAATCAAGGACTGGATCATCGCTCCGGAGGGCTACGCTGCCTATTACTGTGAAGGAGAATGTGCTTTCCCCCTGAATTCCTACATGAATGCTACAAATCATGCCATTGTACAGACACTGGTAGGTGCACCCTATCTCCTAGCACAGGGTTACCTCTGACAGGTGCTACTCAGAAATCAGTTTATGCTCAACAGGGTCTCTGAGCTAACAGGGGAAGGAGGATCTGCCTTCGCTCTCAAGGTGCCTGCAGCACCGGCCCCACGTGTCTGGCCTGAATTAGGACCTGGCCAGAAATGACCCTGTCTTTGCTGCAGGCATTGGCAGGGTATCTCTGGTTTCAGAGGCTCTGTGACAGACACTAGTGGGGGTTTAGTCCCACTGCATGGGAAAGAAGGAGCAGGACACTGTCAGCACCTCCTGGGAAAACTGTAAGGATCCACTCCATGCTGCCACCAAAGTGGATTTGGGGTCAGGCTGAGAATCAGTGAATCCCAAAGTTACACAGCTCAGCTGCTGTCTGAGCGAGGGTTTGGGACAGGCAGAAGGCTGCCCAGGAAAGAAGAATATGGGGGGAGGAGAGGGGAGAAGTAAATCTTCACATTCCTCTATTTTCATTCCCCAGGTTCACTTTATAAACCCAGAGACTGTGCCGAAACCCTGCTGTGCTCCTACACAACTCAACGCCATCTCAGTGCTCTATTTTGATGACAGCTCCAATGTTATCTTAAAAAAATACAGGAACATGGTGGTACGAGCATGTGGCTGCCACTAGATTTGTAGGAGAGAGAAAGAAGAAAGAAAAAGGAGTTCTTTGTAAAGAGTGGGTTTGTGTGGCTGTGTGGGGTTGGGGGAAAGGTTGGTGCTCCAGCCATGGGTTTAAAAAAGTCCCAAACCATTTTAGGACCAGGCCTCTGAAAGTTCAGACAATGGAACAGTTTCTGGATCTAAAGAGGCATTTGAACACATTTTGTTTTAGTTTATTGCAGACAATGAGCTTGTAAACTGAAACAAGCCAGAGAAACCGTTTAAAACCAAATCTGCTTACAAAATTGGCTCCTACAGTACATACTTTTGCAAATGAGTCTTTCTGGAGATTGCAAACTCACCAGTGTTGATTGTGAGTAAAACACTAATAATCTATCCAAGGTGAGACTGTGCTGTGACTAATAAGTGTGTGTAGTTCCTGTAACATGGTTTGCAATAAAATAAGTGAACAAAATATACCTGGAGTGAACAGGTATTTTGTTAGAGAATTATTGCTTCCATCCCTCTGCTTCAATTTCGTAAGCAAAACCAAGGATTAATTACATGCAACTTCCAGTTTTAAACTACAGTAGCAAAAGCTGGATGTGGATTGACACAAATTCAAAGGACAGAGTAGCCTAAGAAAAAAATAAATTGGCAAGCAAAAGAACTGAAGAAAAGTGCTTCAAAGAGTGAGAATGTTGGGGTGTACTTTTTTCTGTCAACAAGGAAGGAAATTTCCTCTTGCAGCTAGAAAGTATTTCAATTTGCTATTGAAACAGGAAATCAGCAGAATGCTGAGAGACAGGGATGGAAGCTGGTGTTTAGCTGGGGTGTCCTAAGCAGTTCCTGCAAGAGCTGGAACTCAAGATCCTGCTGCTGTGTGGAAAATGTCCATTGACTTCCCTGAGGGAGCAAGGTCCAGCTCTTTTCCAAGAACGTGGAGACTCAAGTGCAGGAGGTGCTGTGAGTTGGGATGCACGCCCAGCACCACACAAGGAAACCTTCCTTCCTGGGGCCAGTGCTTCTGATAAACTTCTCTCTTGGCTTCACCTCAAAAAACCCCACAACTATCCCCTTCAAGGGCCACCAAGAAGCTGGAACCAGAAGCAAGAGAATGTCCCCTCAAGGCGTTTCTTTTTCCTTCTTTTAAAGTCACAGGTTACACAAACTTCACACTTAAGTGATTAACGCTCAATTAAAATTGTTGCAAAGAAGAATACAGAGTTGCAGTAACCAATCACAGACCAGTTCCCCACTTTGGCATGCACCAAAGTAGGATTGGTATAAATTTCACCAGGGAGATAAAAAGAAAATAAAGCCCAATAAAACAACATGTCCAGCACACTCAGCTCTAAATCTCCAAACTTCAGAAAGCTAAACCTCCAACAGTATAAATCTGGAGATGGGTCTGTGCTCAGTGAGCAGATGGGGCCATGCAGCCACAGTAGGGACTTGGCTCCATGTCTTGCCTTAGAGGAGAGTTAGAGAAAGAAGATAAATGAAATTCTGGACTTCACTTACTGCTCTTCTCCCTTTAAGTCACAGATCAAATCCAGACCAGATGCCTCACTTTAAAAAGAAAAAGCAAAGGAAGAAAAAACCCCTACTGTCTATGAAATAAATTAGAAATTTGTTTCTGATGGCCTAGTTCTCATCTCATTTCAGTCAATTGGGGTTTTCCCAGCAGTTTTCTCAGTAGCAGGATTAGGCTGATGGGAAAGGGGAAGCCCATCCATGACATTGGTAGGTTTTGGATGGGGGCCTTGGTGAGCAGCTGCCAGATGTGCCTGGTGTCCCCCCAGACCTCTCCAACATCTGCAGGAGCAGCCTGGCTGCAGCAGGCACGCTCCACAGGTAGGACTGCAGCAAACCTCCCCACGGGGAGACCTTGGGCCAGCACAGCCAGCCACAGCAGGACAACAGCTGGAGCCAAAATCCCAGCCCCTGTGGAGCCTGCAGACAGCACCATGCACCAGAACCAGCCAGACCTGCCCTCCGTGCACCCCTGCTTCGAGTGAGGAATTGAAATCACACAGACAGGAAGCACCATTTGACATTGCTTACATACACACACCAGTGCTCCTGTAAACCTCCTCAAGGAAGGGAAGGTGCTGCCTGGAAAGTTAAAAGCTAATCATGCCTGAACTTCCACTATTTAGTAGTCAAGGATTAGTTTTCTCTCGTGGGTGTTTCAGTGTTGGTGGTCACTGCGTTGGTGTGTTGAGTTTTTAACTTGGACCACGGTGTCTTGCTGTATAGGACTCGTATATGAAATATTATGTGGGGATTGTTTCTGTTTTGGTTTTTTGTTGTTGTTTTTAAGCATAATAACAGGATTTCTGTTGCTAGGCTCAACATCAGCTTCACTGTTTGTACATTTTTATGTAAATAGTTGTCACAAGCGGAAGAAGAATTATTTATTTCCATCTCTGAATTCCTTTTCAATCACATGCAGGAAAAATTATTCTGGGTTCCTAAACACATTTGTTTCCTTATTTAAGAAGATATTTATTAACAGTTGGCAAAAATGCATACACATTTCTGGTTCTTTTCATAGAGCAGATGTCAGAAGCCTTTTTGTACAAACTAGTAAAATAAATCATTGCAACTTTACAAAAGATACCACGACAACATTGTGTATCTGTGTGGTTATTCTCCTTTTATTCAAAGAACCTTTCTGGCTGGACAAGGTTTCATCTTGAGCCTCTGTTTTCCTGCAGCTCAGTCTCTATGTACAGGCAAAACCATCACATGTCATTATTTGGGGCAGCTTCTTTGGTCCAAATACGACAGGGAGGGAAGAATAGCAAAAATATGGATGTGTTTGGCAGTCTGTGCTGCAAAGATCCATGATTGAATTATGGTGCAGCTGTCAGCAGCTGTTTCAAAGAAGCAGGGGGTAAATTAGTTCTGTTTACTGCTAACATAGTTCAGAGATTTAGTCATCCCAATAAAATTATAGAGGCACAAGAAAGGAAGAAAAGAAACTCCAAAGAAACATCAGCCAAGAAGCTGACATTTTCTAATTTAGATTGTTTTAGCATATTTGAGAGATGCTGCTGGCATGAGGTTTCCTACTGTGGATACCACACTGCATTGCTATGGAGGCAGCTGAAAAAAATAATGGTCGAAATCCCTATATTAACTGAGCATTATATCTTTGGGGCACAACAGCAATTTTGGGGTTCTTGTTTTCTTTGAACTGTGAGCAGAGCTGTGCCAGCTGACATAGATATATTTGCTGGGCCAAAGGATTAAATCATCAGCATCTGGGAGTTAATCTGCCATCTTCCACGAGCAATTGCAAATTCATAAGTGAATTTGCTTTGTGCACTACTCTGAGAGTCCAGGAAAGCATCAGTGGAAAGACCTTTGTTGATGTAAAACGAGACCTACTCAGCTTCTGTAGGCCTTAAATTTAGAAGGAGGATCCTCTGGTATTTCTCATTGTGGTCTCAATTCTATTCATTTAGGTGTAAGGCAGGGGTGGTACCAGCAAGGAGAGAAAGAATAAAATAAATATTTTTTACTTTGCAGGGCCAGTCCTGCAGCCAGCAGCAGCTTTACCACCAAGTTCAACACATCCAGCCTTGTATCATGAAATATCTGCTGCTTTCCAGCTCTGCCACAAATACACACAATTGGCTGGATGTGCTCTGGAGCAGCTCTCCCAGCCTAGGAGCCAAAACTCCATTCCCAAGCTGGTCGCAGCCTCCCCCTGGCCTGCAGCACTCCTGTGGCTTTGTCTCCTCATCTACTGTTCTGGAAGAGGAATTCTTGACATGAATACATACACTGCCATAAACTGGCAGGGTCATAAAACCCTGGTGAACGAGCTTCCAAACAGCTAGATTTATCTGGGTAATGACATTTTAAAGCACATTTAAAACATTTTATAGAACAGTTATTTTAGCTTCCTTTCAGACCAAACGTTGAGGATGTTATGTTTGCTTAATTGAGCTGTTTCAGATCTGTTCCAGTACTGACAAAAAGATCCTTTTGTCCCTATGCAGGAAACTGCCTCTGCTGCTGCCAGTGTTCATATAATAAAAAATAATGATTTAAATAAGCCTTAGTGCAATTTTAAGATTCCTGATTGTTATGGAAGTGTCAGCTGTAAAGCCTAAAACCAGAGAGGGACAGCAGAGCTTGCACAAGCACAGCTCAGGGCATGGCCAGGGGCTGCAGGATTCCCTCTGCTGCTGGATTCAGTCCCTCAGCTGTGGGAGCAGATACTTCTGAATAAAAATCCCCAAAGACTCATTTTTCGAGTTCAGAGTTCACATCCTCTGTGTGCTCCCCTCCAAATACCCTGCTTGCTGACTTCCACTGCTGCCACAAACACATTATTCTCAGTATTCAACCTTCCTTCTGAGAGAAATTCTGCCCAATTAAGCTAAAAGGAAGCAGTTTGAAGTTTTTATGTATCAGGTAAGGATTGACAAGACCTTGAGGCAAAAACTCGGAGCACTTTATACTACAGTCACTCATTACCCACGTAGAATAGCTACAGAAATGGGTTATTATGACCACTTCGAGTTACTCTGTTTTAAATAAAACTGTACATTCCCTTTTTCTGCTTAATGCTGTGGAATTTGTACTCCAAAATTTGTATTTGTATTCCTAAATCAGCAGCTGAGAAAGACCAGAAGTTTAGGATAGCAGGTTGAACACTGATTTGTTTCCTAGCTGGTTTTCCAAGGGTGCATTTACCAGGCCATGGGAACAGACTTTTTAATTTTAGTATTTGGAAAGTTGTTTCTTGGTATTGTGAGCTTTACCACTTTGGGATAAATCTGCTGCTTTCTCCAACAGAATCCTTGTGTATTAATTAATTTCATAAATGAAGGCAGCACAATCTTAAAACAGTTTAAGTTTGGCTTTGCATTTAAAAGGAAAATGGGAAGAGCCATAGACAGATTCATCAGATTCATACTTTCCCCCCCCCCCAGTGAAAGGTACTGGGGAATTTTTTTTGGGGAAAAAAGGGGGCTCAGCCTCACAAACCCTTAGAAAGACAACTTTGCACTTGACCAGCTTTTGCAGGCAGGGTTAAGCATTTAACCATTTGCAGGCTAAAGCTCTACACGGGGCTGCTTGAATTAACCTCACCCTCAAAGAATTGCCTTGTCTGCAATAAAACCCCACCCCAGGGCAGTCAGCAGCAGTTTGGGGAGTGCAGCAGTTGTGTCTGGGCTGAGGAGCCACTGCAGCCTCCACGCCTGTGCTCAAAACCACGCTCGGAGCCTTTCAGGAGCTGGGGTGACTCCTGGGCGAGCAGCTCTGATAACTTGGGCCTAATGGGCTTTATTTTAAGAAGCTCTTAAGAAGAAAGGAGGGGATGCCAGGAGCTCAGTGGATCTGTTGTGCTTTAGCGTGTCAGCACCTGGGGCTCCAGCCCAGCGTGATGGGCTGGTGCTAAATTTCCAGAGCAGTGCTACAGGTTTGGGGTGTCACTGTGGTTGTGGAGTGCAAAAAGGGCCACAGAGGCTCTTTTATCTGGCTCCCCACCTTCCCTTCCATTGCAGGGTCTCCCCACTAAGGTCCAGAGTACCCAACAGCCCCAGGGGTGCAGACACTGATGGGGACACCAGCAAGGTGACCTTTGGCTTGGCTAATGAAGGTGAACTCTTGCAGGCTGCTGGATTTATTCCCCTGCTGTTTGCTGCTGCTGTGTCAGGTGCTTCGTATAAAATATGTGGAAGCAGAGACATTGAGTGTCTGGATTCAGTTATGAGGGGTCAGAGCTCAAAGATATCATTTCTCAGGTCCCAACAATTTAAGTCATTTTGCTCAGTGTTTAAAACAAGCTGTAGACAAGAGCAGAGCAGTCACTGGCTCTACATCTTCTGCCTCAGACTCTTTAAAAAGGGAGATTTGGGCAGCTGCTTAATGGGAACAAATTCCTCATTTTAGCTTCTATCTTAGGCTACATACTAAGCACACAGGAAAGGAGAACAAATCAACATATCAGCTTATCCAAAACTGACATGTGAGGAGCTTTGCTTCCGATTTGTTTATACAATTCTCACTGTGATCTGCTGCACTGCTGACCTGTATTTGTCTCCTGAAGTGAGAAACCAGCTCTTAAATCCCCTGAAATGGCTTGTTCTTCCTTAACAGGGAATGACCTGTCTGAACTGCAGTTTTAGGAGTTAATTACTCCAAGGTTAATTACTCCAAAGATGGATTTCATGACACCTCAGGGCTAAGTTTTAGAGGAGACAGCAAGTAGAGGTAGAGCCAGGCCTCTGTGAGAAGAAAAAATGCAGCTACTGCCTTTTCAATTGTACAACCAAGTTCTGAAATCCATCTTGCAGGGCTCCCCTGGAAACCCAGCCTGTGGTTCTGGGGAGAAGGAGCACGACACTCACAGAGATTGGGCCACCATCAACCTGGAACAACGTTAACCAGGAGATCTTTTCCCCTAACACCAAGGCAGATTTTTTTTTTTTTTTATTCTAAATCAGAAAAATGCACAAGTGATTCCAAGTTCAGCCCATGAGTTGTTTTGGTTTCACATGACTACTGAGAAATCAACTGTAAAAGCTGGTGCAGTTACATACACACATAGCATGCACAGAATGTGAACTGTAAATACTGGCAGGGAGTCTGCTGTAAGAAGCTGCAGTTAATGTTGTGTCAGAACAGCCCTTGGAACCCCCATTTCCAGAGACTTACAGTGCAGGGGGTAGGGAGGGAATAAATCTGATTTTGCTGGAGCTTTGCCTACAACTTCTCAGCCATAAAGCCTTTATTTATGGCTCTTACTCAGCATGAAGGATTCAATTTGTTCTTTGTTATGAATTTCAGTGGATCATGTAACTGTTTATTTCCAGATATTTTTTTTTTTAAAAAAGTTGGTATTTTTGGTTTGCAGGAAAAAACAAACCTCCTCATAGTCTGTATTAGTGGGGATGTACTTAGACCACACTTGATAAAGACAGGGCATCCCAAATTTCTTATTTGGCCAGGAATGGCAGCAGCCCCATCTGAGAGCTGCTGGAGGCACTTCTTCCTGGGAGTAGGTGGAGAAGCATAACCAATTCAAGGCACAGACTGGATCTGCTCTTCACAGCTTTGAGAGATTTCCTGCTTCTAGTAGCAGCTGAGAACAAGATGCTCAATAAAAGAAAAATCACAGCCAGAAAGAGCCTGTGTCTCCAGTGACTCACTGCACTTTGCAGTGGCAATGTGGAGTCACAATGACAGTCCTGCTAATTAACACTTGCTAAGAATTCCCTCTTCTAAGAGGTTTTTATTGATGTCAGTTAAAAAGGAAGATGCTTGTATTTTGCATTCAATTATTTCATGTTTCTCATCTGGTTCAAGAGCAAGCCTTGAGAAACCTGGTTTTTTTGGGCAAGAGGTAGCAGCCTCAAGTTAAAAGGAGATGGAGGCTCCTTCCTGGGAGTTGTGGGAGATTGACAGCAAATTAAACCCATGGGTTAAATATTATGTTCTCCAGATGGGAGTGACAGTCTTTGAGGAAGCAGATCTGGTTTTCTGCTGCAGCACCTCTCAGAAAATGAAAAGATAAACATCTCTGCTAGCACTGCAGGATACTGGAGTGGCTTTTGCTTCATTTCCAGACCATGTGTCAGACATACCCCGGTGTCTCCTCAAGTGTCCTCCTTCCCTTTATCAACAGAGGTGGAAGACCAGGGATGCATCAAGTCTGTCACTCACCTTCCTGCTCCTGAAATACTCTCAGCAAAGGAGAGGTGGGACAGATCACAAGGATTGTCACCATCTAGGTCAGACCCTGGCATACCAGAGACTGCCTTTCCTGCTCCCACAGCTTAACAAACAAATTATTTGGGGTGATTTATTGCCAGTATGAGAGGGCTTGTTCTAGGCTCAGGATCCCTGAGTTTTGTCAGCCTCTGGTGGAAAATACACAGGTTAATTGGACAGAGGCATGGAAAACCCTCCCCAGCTCTATTCCCTGCCTCTGAAGGGAGTGTGAAGGAACAACATGCCAGAGGTCACACACGCATTTGCAGAGAAGTTTGCATTTAATCAACATCTGTCCCTCCCACCCGGCACTTATGAGGATCTTCTGGGAAAAACAACAGTTCATCAATTCACAGGAATATTGAGCTACAGCTCTTCCCTCCTCAGTCAAATTAATGACCTTTTCTGTGCAGCAACAGCTGATAAACACTGTGCCCTGTACTTTAGGTCCTCATTGCTGGTGTCTCCCTTAATTGCTGCTTCCCATTTGCTTTGGCCCCCTCTCAAAGGAGGCAGCACATCTAATTGCACACGGAGGGAGATGTCTGCCTCTGATCTGTCTGAGCAGTTTCTCCCTCAAGTAATTTAGAAGTGTCTCTGTTACTCTAAACCAGTAAATGAGAGCAGCTTTGGGATTCAGCCATCTCCCCCAAACTAAAGGATTTCCCTGTTCACTAGGATGTTGTCACATTTGGCTGCCAAAACTGCTTATTGTGCTGTGAGTTGTCAGCCAAAATGAAGCTCCACTGCTGCCTGAAGTTTTTGTTGAAGCCTCCTCCTCTTTGAGAGGAAACTGCCATTTCCCCCTCCCCACTCCATTTTCTTCTGCCATTTACTCAATTGCATTAACAACAACATCAGAAAGTTTGTGGTGATGGGACTGGAATTCCTCAGTGGAGTTTGCCTTAACACATCCAGAATACCAGATATCTACTGAGCTATATATAGAGATAGAGCTACATCTCTGAAGAATTAAATAAAAAAGCCTACACTTCTGAAAGCCACAAGGCCACAAAGATAGATTATGTGAATTACTGTCATTACCGAAATTGCTGCTTAAAGAAGAACTTCCAAGCACCCTGCATTGCTCTAGAAGGTCGACTATAGGAACCACTGTAATTACAAAGTATTTTAAATCATGCCAGTACAAACACGATCTGGAAATGGAAAATACCGTGCTAGTCATTGCATCTGGAAATTAATGGTTGGCATGGAAATGGATGGAAGTGGTTACTCATGCTGAGCAGTGGGCACGGTGAAGTCATGGCCACCACCACTCCTGACTACCTTTGACTACAGGCAAAGGTTAATTCCAGACTCACCCACACTTCTGGCAGCCCCAGATCCAAGGGAGCTCTGTGCTGCTCACAGGGAGCTGGCATCACTGAGAGGGGATGAGCTGGCAGCTCCCAACGTCCCCAAGTGTCAAGAAAGGTGTGACACACGAAGGCCAAAGGGCTACACAAGCCACATCACCCTCCCTCGCCAGATCAAATCAACATTTATGTCAAAAAACCACTCTGGTGAGTCTATTTGGAATAATAAATGTTAGGAACTTCTTACTAAAAAGCTATGACAGAGGAGCTTGTAACCAAGCAATTTCCATTAAAGTAGGGGAAAAACCAACCAACCAAAAAAATCTTTAGAGCAATCTCCAGATTCAGCTCACACATTTTACTGGCAAGAAGAGCTTTTCTCCCAGTGAGGGAGTTGTGTGTGGACAGCAGAGAAGGACAAAGCAGAAGCTCATCCATTTACATCCCACCTGAGCCCTGGTACACAGCAGACAGGTCCCTTCCCTGTCCCAGGGGCAGGTGGAGACCTCGCCTGTGGCACAGCATCCTGGGGCTGATCTCCATCACCATCAGCCTGGAGAGCAGGGCTGAGCCCTGCTGTCCTCAGGACAAGAACAAACCAAACTTTCAAAGGCAGAGCATCTATTCATTCTTTGTTTCTGCACCCCTGGTTCCAAACAACACTTTTGGTCCCCTACACAGATAGGGCAACACCCACTCTTCCCTACAGATCAAGCTACAGCAGCAAAATTCACAATTTCAAGATTATTTTGCCTGCAGAGTGTGAAGAAGTTGCAGGAACCAGCCCCAGCTCTGTGCTCACCCCTGTCAGGGAGTGGAGCAGGGTGGGTGGCAGCAGAGCAGGGCACAGCACACAGAGCCAGCAAATGCTGCCAGCTACAAGTGAGGCCACTGCCCAAATTGCTTCTGTCACAACCAGCCCTAGTCCTGGTCAGCACCAAAAAGAAGGCAAAGCCAGAAGGAACCATTGGATTAATAAACAAAACAACATTCCTCTAAAAACACTACACAGAATCTCCTCCACCAGGATTCACACACTATTTCAAGCTGCAGCCTGGTCAGTGATCAAGCCAAACACCAGTTTCTCAGACACTGCAAACTACTGCATCATTTTATTCAGGGCTACAAAAGAGAAGTCTTACCTCTCCAGCAACAGAGATCACATTTTTCATTTCCTCCACATTATCTTCTCAAGAGAAGTAAGCTGTGACATCAAGGTAGCACCAGCATTTTGTCCTTCCAGGGAAAAGAGAAGTTTCTGAAGTCACCAAAATACCAGAGGCCACACGACCCTTCCCCTCCTTAGAATAAACTCTAGCCTCTCTAACCAAGCCCCAGAACCAAACTCAGCTTCTCAGTGACTGGTTTAAAATCCTACAAATAAGTCCTTTCTGGGAACTTCTGATTTTCACCTCATTTGGTGATAATTTACCCATCAGTTTTTCCATTAGAAGGCAATTAGGTTCTCTGTCTCCAATGTGATATTGCTTAAGGATGGAGAACCTCTCTCTGCCCCTCTCCCAGGCTCCATCCCCAAGGGCCTCATAATTAGGCAATCACCCTAATGATGCTGGTGATCACCTTCCCCTCCTGGACTGTGGTCTCACACAGCCTTCCAGAGTCCTCTGCTGGCCACAAGAAGCCACCCACACACCTGGCCCCTCTGCAAGGGCACTTTCTACCCTACATCACCGTGGGGACCAGCCAGGACCTGCCTCTGTCTCGTCTCCCTCTCCCTGCCCAGAGAATCAGGATGTCCAGGCAGGTTTGGGGCTGTTTTACAAGTCCAGCTGGGCAGTGGGGAGGGAGTTCCTAGTGAAATCACTGCATCTCTGGAAATCCTCTGTAACAAAGGTGGATTTTTTCACATCTCATGGCTCATTTTAGCAAGGATTGCTCCCAAAGCAGTCCTGTCCCAAGCTGCTCTAGGAGGTTGGGGGCCCCACATCTGCAGAGGGGTTGGGAGCCCTGCCACGCGTGTGGGTGTGCAGGCATGGTCTCAGATGCCCCAGGCTGCACACAGGAGGTTTGCTGGAGGCACAGGAGCCTTTTCCCCCCCACATGTGCCTTGCAAAAGCCATTTCTGGCTGTGCTGTCTGTCCCCAGCCCCGTGTCTGCCTCCCAAGCACTTCTGCATCCTCCCCAGAGCCACAGCTCGGGCGATCAGCACCACTTTAATGTGGTCTTTGTTCTCCCTGCATCTGGGTGCCACATTTAGGAATCCAGCACTCTGCAGGGCAGCAGGGATTGAGTGACAGTGCCCCAGCCACTTAACTGGTTATTTACCAGTCCCCCCTTCTCTGCAGAGAGATCTTCTCCAGCTCAGGTGGATGGGCAGCGCTTCCCACACCTGCACAGGGCTGTGTTTACACGGGGCTGTGACTCTAAGGATTGCAGCAAACCACACAATGTCTTAACACAGCCCTTGCTGTAAATTAAGTGATTTACACATCAGAGAATTTCAGAGCCTACTCTGGAAAAAGTTCCTCTATTGAATATTGATAATTTCCACTCTCATTTCTGTCCTTTAACATGACATAACTCAGTATGATGTGGAAGGAGCTGGACCTGGAGTCTTGATTTGTGTTTCACGTCATCCACTGCATAACTCTGTGCAGGAGGCCTCACCCACCAGTGCCACAGTCTCCTCATCTGTAAAATCTTAATTTTCCAGGATTTTGGAAGGAATGGCTATGATGGGGTGGGCTGTAAAGGACAGAAAGCAGTGCATGCAGGGGGCAGAGGTTGTGGCAAGGAGTCTGGAGTGACCACAGTGAGCAGACAGGAATGAGGGCAGGCAGCCTGCCTGGAAGGGGTCACCCCCAATGCTGGAACTGGGAAATCACACAGCAATCAAAAAATCAGGAGGTGTTTGGCCCCCACCCACCTGTCCTCATGCAGGCAATGCAGGGGCCTCTCTGACACTTTGTTCAATGGAAAATTTATCCTCTCCAGATATTTGTGATGTGTCACATCTCTCAGCCTGTTGCACACACAGATCTGCCAGCTGAGGGTTTTATAGGCCCCGCAGGGAGAGGAGCAGAGTGAGCTGATCCCATCGCCATGGAGAAATAATTAAGCGGTTTTGTTGAGTAAGGCTTGGAAAACAAAATGTGGAAATGACTAAGGGTCTTAATTGAAATGTATTTCAAATTTACAGTTTCATCAATAATTTCCTTTTTCTCCACTGAAAAACACCTCTGGAATAATAATTAAAAAACCTCTATGAAAAAAGGTGTTGTATAAATAACGTACAGATGTCAAACATGGGGAAGAATTATTTTAGGTTTAAACTTGCAGCACAGTTTGAAGGAAGGCTGTGTGAAGAACTTTTAGAAATACATTCATTTTTATTAGAACTTTATGTTTGCCATTTTTCAGCCTGTTCCTCATAAAAAGAGCAAATTTGAGCTTCTCTGGAACTGTGGTTTCCATAAGCCAGGTTTAAGTGTAGGCATGAGACAATCCCTACAGAGGGAGGGAGCTGGATCTGGGAAAGGCTCACACAAGCACCTCTTGCAAACTAGGATCAGTTTAAAAACAAAATGTGCATTTGTCTGACTGCAGGGATGGAAGAAGATTTTGGCTCACTCATGAGCTGTTGAGGCATCCATTCATCCACAGAAAATAGTGGATCTTCATGGCTCAGAATGTTGGGAAGTGTGGGGATCCCTGCTGGCTGTGGGCACAGCTCTGAGGATGGAGCTGGAGTATCTGGCAGAATTAGGAGCAAGGATGGCTAAAGAGGTTGTGGGGTGCTGCAGGGGACATCTGGGGGTCCACGGGACTTCTCTGTGCCTCCTTGCTGTGTTTGCACAGCAGGCACTTGGGGCAGACCTAGCCCATCCACATGGATCTCTGCAGCTCACGTTTCTCAAAGACAGCTGAGGCTCCTTTGAAAGCTCATCTTGTTCTCTCTAATTCAATCCGGAAAAGAGTCATATTAATACCAACAGATACTGCCCACACACAAATCAGAAAAATTAAAGGGCATTGCAAAAGTGCCTGTTTCCAGTGGTCAGATTAGCTGCAGACGGAAGCAATTGGAGCTGCATGAAGACTAACAGGCTGTAATTGTCCAGAGGCATTGTCTCACAGTGCAACACTTCTCTTTGGCTCTTCACAGAGGTTTCTTGGAATTTTTTCAATCGCTTTTCTGCTTGAAGTATATGCTGCATTTCAGATCTTTCCTTTCCATGTCACAGGAGAATGAGCTAAAAGTTCATCAACAGCCTATGGCTAGATCTCAGCGGAGAAAGCTGAAGTCATTTCTTAATGCCATTTCTTATTAGCTATCATCATTGTGTAAATGCTGCAAGTACAAGAGCGCAGGAGGTCTGCTGTTAATCATTATGAACCTTGGTTTCTCCCTGCCTAGCAGTTAAACCTTCAGAATCATTTCATTTCTTTAAAATATACAGAAAACTGGCTTCTCCCAGACCCTTGGGTGTTCTAGTGAATAATACCGTGGACTCAGTTCCCGACCAGCTTTCTGTACTTAGTTAGTTAGATAGATCTTCTATTTAAAGATAAGTTCCATCCCACCCCTCTGCAATCTGGTTATGATTACTGGTTACTGCCACCCGCAGACTGATAAACTTATAACAGCTGCATTGCAGGAAATCACCTCCAATTCAACCCTGATGTTGTAGGGATGTCTTTAGTTAGCTTAAATAGCCTTTTAACATTCATTTTTTTGTGTGCAAAACACCTATCATTAATTTTGACTCGAGAGATCAAACAGTTAACAATGTGTTGATCCTAGCTTACTTTTAAGTGATGTATTGTATCATTTCTGAGAGTTATGAGGGGTTGATATTTTCTTTTACTAATGCATCAAAGTCGATAAGTGAGCGGGGCAAACCCGCGTCCTGGGAAAGGAAGCTATTAACAGCTCTGCTCGGAAGGTTCTGAGGGCCACGTTGCGTCATAGCCCTCGACTTTATTGAATGTTAACTCTTTTTTTTTTCCCCCCTAACCAAAGGAAATGAGTTTCTATAATCCTCTGCTTTGAGCTGCATCCTCAGTGGGGTAATGAAAAATGACCCACGCCATCCGATAGCGCGCTGCTTTGCACACAATAGATCTTCACAAGGGCAGGCACAATGCAGCTCCAGCTCCAGCTCTTTCTCCTTGTTGAAACGCACAATGAATTTATTTATTGCTGATCTAAAAGGCACTCGAACAGAACGGGCACAGCGGGGGAATCGCCCGAGTTTAACTTGGCATGGGAAGAGAGCAGCCCCAGAGAAAATGACCAGGGCAGGCCAGGAGAGCAGAGCATTTTTATAAGGAGGTTCTTGAAATGGTGGGCTCGTGCACATGCAGAGAGCAGGGCAAATTGGTTCCACCAACAAGGCATCTGCTTCCTTGAAAACTTTTTTTTTTTTGGCAGAATTTGTATGCGAGTTGGGCATGTTGAGTGATTTATGGGGCCATTAAACATACACTAAATCAATCTCTATTAGGGGGGGGAAAAAAAAAGTGCCACGTACTTAAAAAAGGCCCTGGAGCGAGATTGCTGAACCCAAGGTCTGATGTTGAGAGGCAGAATGGTCACTGGCAGTTTGGAGATGTAACATGAACTCAGTCAGTCAATTTGGATATGATAGTTTTTAATGTTCCATGAATCCAGCAAAATGTGTATCCAATTAACTACTACTAAAGGACCTTATTTTTAAAATAATACTTTTGTGGTCAGGTTGCACTTTTTCCACTCGGTTCCGCGCAGAGTTCAGGTTGCACATTTTGTGTGTTTGATTAATACAGACAAACATCCGTTTTGGGCTGGCTGCTCCTGGCAGGGCTGGCAGAGAAGAGGCTTTATCCCTATTTTCACAGATTTAGGCTGGGAACGGAGGCAGAAGAAGGATTTTCTGCTGGAACCAAGCAGCAAGAATTAAAGCAAGAGGTTGTCCTTTGCTGTGGGATCTCTTCAACAGGAAGATCCAAGTGTTGGAAACACTGAGTTGCCAAAACCCTCAGCTATTTACCCAGTGCTGTTTTGAAGCTGAAGAAATTCGTAGGTGGTGGTACAAACATGGCCTTCAGTGCATAGGAAAAACATCCCCCTCAGAAAACATATCTGAGTTATTTAAAGGATATGCGCAAAACATATGCATCCCAAAACAGCCCCTTTTCCAATGTAATTTCATTTTAAGACCGTGCAGAGGGCAGACATTCACAAATTCAGGCAAAACAAGGTTTTATGGACTCCCCTCTGAATTGCCTATGCAAACAAGCATAATGTTCAAATGGAAACGGGCCAAAAGTGTTTTGTGAATAGAGCATTAAGATATTTTCTTCTTGACTTGGTAAGGGATGGAAAATCTGTAGCAAAGCCCTGCAGCTTG
The DNA here is from genome assembly GCF_050655825.1 of Lonchura striata. Lineage (NCBI taxonomy): Eukaryota > Metazoa > Chordata > Aves > Passeriformes > Estrildidae > Lonchura > Lonchura striata. Next base: position 13,195,492 of record NC_140722.1, read on the forward strand.
TCAGAGAAAATTCTCCTGTGTGTGTGCACACACACACGTAAGTGCAGGAGAGTGACATGTAAAGTTTCTGACGTGCTACAGGATGGGATGGGGGAGATCAGGAATGCTCTGTGAATCCAAGATCCTTTCTCATCCAAGTCCAGCGTTTTATGCCCAGCTTTTCTCCAGTATTGTTTTCAGTTAATTTTTTTTTTCTGTTTTCAAAATGAAAATATTTTAAGTGCAAAATGTTTGCCTTTCACAAGCGAATAAACAACTTTGTTTAAAAATTAAAAAAAAATAAAAAGTGATCCTAAGTTCTCAGAACAAACAGAATGAAAAGGCAAAGGACTGAGATTGGGACAGAAGTTGACTTGGATGCAAGAGAGGAGATGGAAGTGATGAGGTTTGATTTGCAGTAGAGCCCTGTTCCTCACAAGGAGCCCTTGAGCTCCACCACAGCCCAGCACCTCCTGCAGCTTAGGGATCATCTGAGAGAGGTGTCTGGAACAGAGAATCAATGATTTGGTGGAAAAGAGGCAATGGGATTTAAGTTTTGGATCCCACTCTCATGTCTCTAGGGTTCAAGGGCACAACTGAAGGCACAATTAATATAACAGATCTAAACCAGGTAATGACTTTGGTGATACAGCCTAATTGCAAGGAAAACTGGATTTCTCTGAGTACAGGGAGATCATATACAGTGTTTTCTAGTATTTTGGCACATTCATGAAACTCACATTTCCAGAAAACCTAGAAGTAGCTCTTCTCTCTAAAGACCAGGAGAACTGCAACACAGCAAGGAGATTTGATAAAATTCACACCAGAGACGGGTCAGGGGGTTACAGGCGTGCACAAGAGGCTTCTCCCCAAACTGCAGCTGACAAATTTTGCAGCAGCCCTCGCTCACAGCACACACTTGCTGGGTTCAAGAGCCCTGGGGTGTCCTTGGCTCGGGGACTCTGCCCTGTTTGGAGCCATCTGCAGCTTCAGGGTCCCCTTGCACCGGAGCTTTGCTGCAGTTCAGCTGTCCTGGGGCATCTCCCATCAAACCATCAAACGCCCAAACCTGCCTCGCACATTCTCCTTGGCTTTTCTCCTCTTTTTTCATTTGCATTAAAAAGAAGCAAAATAAAGCTTCTCCCCCCAACCCAAAACAAACCCCTTTTCTTCCTTTCTTTCGCGGCAGAAGAAAAACCAAAATAAACAAAGAAACAACTGCCTTCCCTCCTCCCTCCTCAAACCCTCGGGGGCAGTGTGGAGGTAGAATGCCCTTTCTAATTTCATTGACAGTGCTGTTGATATATAGGGTAATTTTATCTTAACAACCTGTAACAAAGGATAAGACAGTAGTCGTCTTGCATTCCAGACAGTAGGAGATGTTTACTCATTCTCCCAGCAGACTGTCTCATCATTCATCTAGACTTTATTGGGATGCCAGGAAATGGGAAACCTATAATTTGAGAAATGTATCACACAGAGAAAACTTCTTCTGCTTGGTAAATAAAAGGTAGCTGAGGATCTGAGGTTAATCTGCTTTTTTAAAAAAACTGTTCTCACCAGTTTTCTCATTTCTTCCCAAAACTTTACTTTGAGCTAAACATTTACAGAGTGTGGTATTTAGGAAAAACATCACTGGGCACCTCAGGAAGGACTGGGATGTGTCCTAACCCCAGGGCTCTGGAATCCAATGCTGTTTTTTGAGGCCGTGCTGCCAGCAGTGGCTCAGAGCATGAAATGTCTCTGTGGCAGCGATGGTTTTGTCTTTATCTTTGGAGGCATCACATTGTCCATGCTGGAAACACTCTCAGCAATCTCCTTCTGTGGGGCCAAGAGGAGGGGAAGGGAGTGAGAAGAAAGCACATATTTTGCAGCAAACATTCTTACGGGTTTTTGCTCCTTAAGTGACTTTCACATGAGTGTTTATTCCTGTTTGCGTTGCTTGACATGAATGCCTGGCTTTGATTTGAGGACAAACTGCCCCATAAACTTATGAATGTCTGAATTTAACCTTCACCTTTCCCTTCTAACCTTCACTCTTGCTTTTCCCTTCATAATTGGTGACATTCTCACAGCCAAATTTAATAAAATACATGTTACTGAGAGGGAACTAGACTGTGAGCACAGATGGAGGCGGGCAGGGATAATATGGGATGCTGGTCAGTGCAGGGGAGAAAACTCCTGCTAAAACCAAGTGCCAGGACAGAATTCCTGCAAAACCAGGATTGCCTGTGGCCAGAAAGCCATTAGCAAATGAATAAGCCCAGTCCTCCTCTACCCATCAACCACAGCTTGGCTTCTCCCTCTGACAAGTCAAACAAACACCCAAATTCATCAACTCCACATTCTCTAAGTGACTTTGCCTATGGATTAAGGCTCCTGCCATGCCACCCACCCATGCTGGCTGCAGGGCTGCTGTGGGAGCTGATCAGCATGAAAGGAAGCAGTCACCCATCCTGGATGTCCATCAGAGAAACCTTTCTCCTTCCAGCTGTGCTTCAGCCCCTCTGTCCTGCAGTTGTCAGCCAGGAGCAGGGATTGCTCTGGCATCCTCCTGGCAGCTGCCACTGCAGCTGTGTGGGCTGCACGGGCTTCATTCATCTCTGCTTAGATTTGGGCCCTGTGGTTTTTGAGGCTGCTCACCCCATGACAGATTCCCAAAGAGTGTGGTCGTTGTCATCTTCCCAGTAGCCATTAAAAGCAGAGTTGAAGTCAAGGTTACGTGGCACCACAAAGCTTTGAAGAGCTTCTTTGCGTGCTCTGCAAAGCAAACCCAGAAGGCCACGGAGGTTCCTTCCTTCCAATCCACCCCTACTGTGAACTCCCCCTAGTCCTGGGCAGTGACTGCAGGGGTGAACGTGCCAGCCCTGTGATCACTTGTCAGAATTTGTTTTGATGATTCTGAGATTGCAGAAAGTCTCTGTCTGTCAGCCCCATTGCCAAAGCAGAAGCCAGAATTGGTCTGTGCTGGTTTCCAGGTTGTTTATTCTGTTGATCTCTCACATGTTCTGCTGCCCTGCCCAGCTCTGTCCTGCAGGGCAGCGTGTGGGGCTCTGCCCTCAGTGGGATGTGACAAACATTAAATACCAGAAACTCCCTGGGCTGCATTTACAAGAACGTGCCAATATCTGTCACCTACGTTGGACAGTGTGTCCCCAGCCTGAACCAACAGAAAAATGCCAACACCACAGTGAGACACGGAGGGCATGAAGAAGGAGAAAAAGGACAAGGCACACCCAATTTCCTCCAGCTTGTCCCCTTTGGACCCCTCATCTAGAATCCTAAAATTTGACTTTTGCACCCGTGCCACACTTAATTATTACTGATATCAAACACTCAGAGCCGGTAATTGATCCTGTAAGATTGAAAACTCTTTTCCATGGCCAGAGATCACAGCCAGTGTCTCTGGGGGCTCTGTCCAGGGGGTTCCTGACCCTGCCAGGGTCCCAGACCTGCCAGGGCAGCCAGAGGGATGCCCTGGATTCCCACAATCACTAAAGGCCTCTCTTGGACATATCTGATCATAGCTCTTCAACTGCATGGCACAGAAAAGAGATTTTTTCTCTTATTTTATATACATGAAGTCCACTTGGAAATGGACCTCAGCAGCTGCAGCATGCTGGAGGCAGTAATGGATGGAGGTAATTTATCCTGTGTATTTTTTTCCCCTGAAAGGAAATTTAGTTTCTAAATGCAGTCATTGTGGGGTAAGAAGAGAAGGAGGAGGGAACTGAGAGAGGATGAGAGGCGTGCCTTTAATGACAGGAAAAGAAAAATCTGTGAGCTCAAACTAATGCAGCTTCCAAATTCAAATAGATGTCACCATGGTGACAAAGCCTCAGACTTCATAAATTTTTTCCTCTTCCCGTTTGTGGTGAGCTCTGGTACCCTGTTAAATACATCCAAAGCCTTTTAAAGACTCATTGGAAGCATCTGATCCAGTAGAAGATTTCCTCATAATAACACTCATTAGATATGGGGAGAAACCACATCTCAAGCTGCCTTCCTGTCTCTGAACACTAAAGACACGAACTTTGGAATTAAAATTCATTGCCTATATGAGGCTCACTTGCATAAATATGATTTACAGCACAAAGATTCCAGGGGGGAGGGCTGTGGTAGGATGATAATCCCAAAGATCTCCTTCAGCTCAAGATCTATTAATCAAAACCCAGGGTCTTATACATGTGTCTGTAAATAATATTTAATTTAATACCAATGCAGTGATGAACAGTAATTTGAATCAGGCTGGTTTGCACAGCCCCAGCCCATTTAACTTTTCCAGACAGATTTAACTCATCACACACGTGTCTTACACCTCAGTCAAAGCAAATCTGAGTTCTCCAGAGCCATCACCAGCTCAGGGCTGTTTGGAGACCTGTGTGAAACCTCCTGGCAATCACTGCAGAGAGCAGCAAATAAAAACAGCACTTCAGCATCTGGCCTGAAAGATGTCTTTAAATGCATCTGATGCCACCCAAACCTGACTCACAGAAGGTCCTTCTGTGAAATCCAGCCAGTTTTGGGACCCATGACCAGATATGCCTCACTCAGCATTTGCCAGCTACAAGAATGTCATGGGCCCAAATATTTCAGGATTTACAGCTGCAGACAACTCTCCAGTGTCACCTTTATCCCCTTTTATGGCTGAGCCATAATCTTAAATTCAGCTGAATACAAAGAGCTGCCTGTAGACAGCTAATCCTAAAGACAGAGCTTTGTGTGAAACTTGGAGGGAGAAAAAGAAGGAAAGAGAAAAAAAACCACTGAGAGGGATTGGCAGGAAAGACAAATATTTTTTGGCTAATTTCTGCTAGTATTCTTCTACCCTGGTTTGGGGCTGAAGTGAGAGCTCCTCTTTTGCCCATTCTCACACCACGTGCCCAGCAAAGCAGAAAACTCAGCTGACACTGCAAACACCCGTGGGGTGGGAGAGGATGCTGAGCCCGGGGAGGAGCAGCAGCCTCTGCTGCCACTGGGGTAAGGATTATCCTCGGGATCAGCAGTGAAATCAAGGCTGATAATGCTGAGGTAATGCTGATAATTGCACAGCAAAGCCAGCCTGTAACCCAAGTCCTAATTGCATTTAAAGAGATCTTCTTGCCTCCAGGGAGGCGCTGGCTGTGGATGCTCCTTGGGAAGCTGAGTGGTCCTGGCTGTCCCAGAGCTCCCCAGGCACTGGGACCTGCTCCTGGCTGGAGCAATATCTGCCCCAGCTGCTCAGCTTTCTGCAGAATTTCCAGCTGTGCTGACCTTTATTGACACAGGCTGGGATCCAATTCTCTGTCAGAGTAGCCTGAGGTACATCAGGTCCTTCCTTCCACCTTTTGGCCCTGGTCCTTCCAGCAAGGTCAACAGAGTTATTCCAAGTATCTTGAAAGCCACCTGACATTTTCCCTGCTGTGCCTTTCCTAAACACAGATATGCTGCCCTCAGGCACCCACAGGAATTGGGAGGCAGAGGAATAAATTTAATTTTAAAAATAATTCTGTGACCATCACTCAATTTCACATAGTGACAAAAACCCTGCCCTCCCTAAATAGAGACCATCCGGCACATGGGAAGCAGTGACCTCCACTCCAGTTTGGGAAATCACCAAACAAGAGGTATCTCCATAAAAGATACACTGCATATTCTTCCTGCCTGCATGCAATTGTCTCCAGACATTGCTGCTCACCTACATCAGGAATTAAAATGTGAAGGATCCTGAAAACAAGCTAAAACAGTTGAAAGCTAGATAAATACATAAACAATAAACAGCATTTTTCTCTCCTATTGCATTACTACAGTGAGTGTGCATAAAAATGGGGTTTATACGTTTGTTTTTTTTTTTCCTTCCATGTGTTGATCATTTAGCAATAGGTTTAATTTTTGGTATTATTTGGGGAATTAGTATTATTATGGGAATTAGGAATGTCACCCTATTGAGGATGTGAAAATAAAACAGAAATGCCCTGGTGCTGTCTGGCTGTGCCTCACAGGGAGTGCCCAGCCCTGGATAGGAAGCCCAGAGGGGTTTGCCAGGAGAACAGGAACCCCTCCCTGCCTGTCAGAATCTGAGCTATTGATGATCCCAAAATTGTAGAAAGTCTCTGTCTTTCTGCCCCACTGCCAAAGCAGAAGCCATAATTGGTCTGTGCTGGTTTCCAGGTTGTTTATTCTGTTTATCTCTCACATGTTCTGCTGCCCTGCCCAGCTCTGTCCTGCAGGGCAGCGTGTGGGGCTCTGCCCTCAGTGGGATGTGACAAACATTAAATACCAGAAACTCCCTGGGCTGCATTTACAAGAACGTGCCAATATCTGTCACCTACGTTGGACAGTGTGTCCCCAGCCTGAACCAACAGAAAAATGCCAACACCACAGTGAGACATGGAGGGCATGAAGAAAGAGAAAAAGGACAAGGCACACCCAATTCCTCCAGCTTGTCCCCTTTGGACCCCTTATCTAGAATCCTAAAATTTTATTTTTGCACCCGTGCCACACTTAATTATTACTGATATCAAACCCTCAGAGCTGGTAATTGATCCTGTGAGATTGAAAACTCTTTTCCATGGCCAGAGATCACAGCCAGTGTCTCTGGGGGCTCTGTCCAGGGGGGTTCTGACCCCTGCCAGGGTCCCAGGGCAGCAGAGGGATGCTCTGGGTTCCCACACCTGCCCAGCTCCAGCACTCTCAGCCTCCTGCACCCCAGGGACACCCACGGATGAGCTTTAGGATGACTCCAGGCTCCTTTTGATGCTTACAGCTCAATTTTGCAATCACTGCCCAGGACAGCTTGTGAAACCAAAGAGGGATGATCCAGCTTTTACTGGGAGACTTTTGCCCACTGCCAGCTGCAGGATGCTGTTTTACAGTCTGTGCCTCTTTGATATCTGACACAAGCTGCTGTGTGGCTGCTTACCTGCTGAAACTCTTTTGATTTGCCCTGGTTCTTTCTTGTTTGCATATGGTTTGTGTCTAGGTATACTTTGCTAATCTCCCATGGCATTTTTTAAGTAGCCTAACTGTTTTTGCCCGTGCTATTTTTGGTATGCTGAGTCTAATTGCTACCTTGCAATGAAAAGAATCTAAGTGAAAAATATATTCCCTACTTTAGTTGTGATCAACTCTTTAACACGGAATTTAAAATATTAACACACAACACAGAGCTCTCTGCAGTCATTAAAAAATGCTTCTGAGAGAGTAAATGAGTATTTAGTTACAATATTTATCTAAATGTATCAAAGCAAGGCACAAAAACCTTTAAGGCAGAATCTGAAAATGTTATAATATCATATAATTGGATAATATTAAATTAATAACAAAAACCAGCACATTTCAATATCCTTCCACAAAAAAGTAATTGTATCCCCATGCTAAATACAAGGACCTAAGACACAGCACCAGATTCCCAGGAAATAAATGCTTTTTTTACCCAGGAGGCAGCTGAGCTGTGCTCGTTTATATCCCCTGAGAATGTGCATGGATTAAAAGACTTGGTCAATGTTACAGGACAGAGAGGAAACAGGAAAAGATGTTCAGTGCTGCTTTTGTGATTTATCCATCACACGAGGTTTCCTCACTTTGCGTGGAGATGGGCAATGCAGTACACTTGACCTCAGAAGAGAAGAAATATTTAACTTTTAGGTGTGGCTTCAGTTTCTCTGAAGGGATCAGCCTTGCCTCTATAGAGGTGCCAAAACACAGCCTCACTCACCTCATCCACACCCCTGGGAGCAGCTGGGCTCTGGTGCAAAGCCCTGGCACTGCACACGAGGGGAGGACCCGTGGATATTCATCGTGGCTGGGAAGGGGCTGGGCACTGCCCTGGGCCAGGGGGACAGGCTGGGGACAGCCCACTGCAGTGCCACTGCACAGCTCAGCCTGGCCTCAGGAAATCCTGATTCCCAGCAATAAAAGTCTCTTTCATCTTCACATCGTGGTTTAAACGGAGAGGACCACGTAATCCTGTTTTTCCTTGGGGATGTTTGTAATGCAGGGACAATGTGTAATCCTGCTGCAATCAGTCCAAAACTCTTGGAGGAGAATCAAGGGATGCTGTTATTTGTTATTCCCAACGGAGTGGCTGCTGAGCAGTGTCCCAGAGAGCTGTGGGACAACCTCAATAGCTCCCACTCCTCTTCCTCCTTACATCACCTTTTATTTCAGAGATCAAGGAGGGATAAGTGTTCAGACCCCTCGCTGTTGTGATATAAATCTCTTCCCTGTAGTACAAGTCTTTATCTCTGTTGAAATTCTCCAAACCAAAATTGCTTATTCTGATTGCCATAGCCTGACCTAAATTAGAGACAATTTGGGGCATCAGAATTCCACTCTTCAGTGTGGGTGAAAGGAGGAAGGAGCTGTCCTTTCTGCCATTCACATGGACCATCTCACTGGGTAGTACCAGAAGCTGCTCTGCTGAGGTAAAATCATCTCACCCATTAGGCTAAATATGTTTTTACTGATTGTCTTAACAAACTGCATTGAGCCAAACTGTTCTGACCTCCTGGAGAGGTGACTGGAATGGAATCATTTCACATTGCTCAGAGAGTGAGGCTGCAGGAACTGAAGATCCATCATTTTAGTCAAATTTTAACAGCTTTTATATTATATATATATATTAATTAATAATTGAAGTGTTGGCCAGAAGGATTTGCCACCCATGGACAGGAGTAAAGCCTCCTGGAATGGGGGAGAATTTTATATTGGGTAAAAGCAAGAGGAAGAGGGCATTAAACGTGCTCTAAAAAGAGGAGGGCAGCACTGAAGCTGTCCCGGGGGGTCCCGACGGTATCAGGATGTCCTGGGATGTCCCGGGAGGATTCCAGGGAGTCCCGGTGCTACAGGAATATCCTGGGATGTCCCGGGGGGGATTCCGGGGAATCCTGGTGCTATAGGAATGCCCTGGGATGTCCCGAGAGGATTCCTGGGAATCCCAGCGCTATAGCAATGCCCTGGGATGTCCCGGGAGGATTCCGTCCCGGCGCTATAGGAATGGCCCGGGATGTCCCAGGAGGATTCCGTCCCGCTATAGGAATTTCCCGGGATGTCCCGGGACACCGGAGCGATGGAAATCCCCGCCCGCTCTCTGGCGGTGGAACGGCAGCACCGCAGCATCCCCGGCAGGGAAAATCCCGTCCGGAGAGCCGCGGACACGCACGGGGAAGCGGCTCCGGCAGGGAGCGGCACCGAGGCGGGGATGCTCGGCTCCTCGCTCCTGCTCTGCACCTGGAAAGCCAAGAGACCGTGGGGAGAGCCGGCAAGGCACGGGAATAGGTGAGAAATGGAGATTGCGGGGCGCAGAAACACCAAACCAAGCACCCAATCTCCCGTCCCTGCCGCGCCGACCCCTCCTGCGGCACTGCCTGCCTTGGATCCTCCATCCCCTCCTCAGCCCGCACACGCTGCTCGGAAAAAACAAAGCCTGCATTCCTCATTCCTCTAGCAGGTGCTCGCTGAGCTCTGCAGCGGCTCCAGGCTGGGCCTGTCTGCACCAGCAGGTCACCCTACAATGTACAGCCACCCCAAACCCTGCCAGCTCTCTGTAGGTCACCCTACAATGTACAGCCACCCCGAACCCTGCCAGCTCTCTGTAAGACAGCCACCCCGAACCCTGCCAGCTCTCTGTAGGTCACCCTACAATGTACAGCCACCCCGAACCCTGCCAGCTCTCTGTAAGACAGCCACCCTGAACCCTGCCAGCTCTCTGTAAGTCACCCTACAATGTACAGCCACCCCAAACCCTGCCAGCTCTCTGTAAGACAGCCACCCCAAACCCTGCCAGCTCTCTGTAGGTCACCCTACAATGTACAGCCACCCCAAACCCTGCCAGCTCTCTGTAGGTCACCCTACAATGTACAGCCACCCCAAACCATGCTCTGTGTGCAGTGGACTGGGGCCACTCGAGGAGATGAGGTTTTGGGGTACAGGTCTCAGCACTCTGAGTGTGAAGCAGCTGTGCAGGCTCAGCCCTGCTCCTGGAGGGCAGAACCCCATGACCACAGCAGGTGCAGACACTGAGCAGGGCTTTGCACACCCTCGGCACTCTCTGGGGCATGGGGCCGCTGCTTTCTGCTTGGGGCACAGGGCAAAGCAGCGCCCAGGCTGCCAGGGAGGGAACCTGCACCAGCACTGCCAAGGGTCTTTGGTACTTTCCATATAAAACATTTTCCAAATACTTCACTTTGTCACCCCGAGCTAACTTCTGTGACATTTCTATACTGCACAAAAGAATGGAGTGGAAACTCTGGCTGTGCTGTGGAAATGCTCCTGCATTGATGGAGGATAGCCAGAAACAATTACAGAGCCAAAAACTTACCTAGCCTCACCATAAATGATCCTGCTTTAACTTAAAAATACATATTTAATCCCCTTTGATGTGGGTGCTGGATTTCTTTTACGTTGCCATCCAACACAGTTTCTGACATCATTCAGGGCACCAGTCTGATCCACAGGTCCTCTCCTTTAGGCTGCTTGTTGTTCCAGGTACATTATGTTTCCATTTACACATCTATTTTCATCTATATCTATCTATCTATCTATCTGTCTATCATCTATCAACAGATGTTTATATATCTCAATATCTATATATATGATTTTTCCTTGCTGTCAGTCCTGTTTCCTCCTCCCAGCAGCAGGACCCCCGTGCCACTCCAAAGCTGTGGCTTTGTTCTCAGCCAGGAGGAGGACAGTGGGAGCCCACAAGCCTTTCCCCTCGCTGAAATGCCATTCCTGGGTAAATATTTTCCCGTGTGTATCGTGCAGATGCTCCAGATGCTGATCTCTCTTTCTGGTGTCGCTGCTTCGGGAGGAGAGGGAGCGAGGGGCAGAGAGGAGCAGCACCGCTGCGCTGTGGGAAAGGGTTGTTCTCACCCCCCCGTCCCCTCCTCGGAGCGATCTGTGCTCGCTGGAAGTAAAAGAAGTCCCAAACACCTGCGTTTTCCCCGAGCTTTGCCGGGAGCGGGCAGCGAGTGCCGCGGGATGCCGGGAGGCGGCGCTGGCGCCGCGCCGGGAGCCGGGAATGGGCTGGGAACGGGGATGGAACGGGGCTGGGAATGGGCTGGGAATGGGCTGGGAATGGGGATGGAATGGGGCTGGGAATGGGCTGGGAACGGGGATGGAACGGGGCTGGGAACGGGGATGGAGCGGGGCTGGGAATGGGCTGGGAATGGGGATGGAACGGGGCTGGGAATGGGCTGGGAACGGGGCTGGAACGGGGCTGGGAATGGGCTGGGAATGGGCTGGGAATGGGCTGGGAATGGGCTGGGAACTGGACTGGAACGGGGCTGGGAATGGGGCTGGGAATGGGCTGGGAACGGGGCTGGGAATGGGGCTGGGAATGGGGATGGAACGGGGCTGGGAATGGGCTGGGAATGGGCTGGGAACGGGGCTGGAACGGGGCTGGGAATGGGCTGTGAATGGGCTGGGAATGGGCTGGGAACGGGGCTGGGAACGGGGCTGGGAATGGGGCTGGGAATGGGGATGGAACGGGGCTGGGAATGGGCTGGGAACGGGGCTGGGAATGGGCTGGGAATGGGGCTGGGAATGGGGCTGGGAATGGGCTGGGAACGGGGCTGGGAATGGGCTGGGAACGGGGCTGGGAATGGGGCTGGGAATGGGGATGGAACGGGGCTGGGAATGGGCTGGGAACGGGGCTGGAACGGGGCTGGGAATGGGGCTGGGAATGGGCTGGGAATGGGGCTGGGAATGGGCTGGGAACGGGGCTGGGAATGGGGATGGAACGGGGCTGGGAACGGGGCTGGAATGGGGCTGGGAACTGGACTGGAACGGGGCTGGGAATGGGGCTAGGAATGGGCTGGGAACGGGGATGGAACGGGGCTGGGAACGGAGCTGGGAATGGGGCTGGAACGGGGCTGGGAATGGGGATGGAACGGGGCTGGGAATGGGCTGGGAATGTGATGGGAATGTGATGGGAACTGGACTGGGAATGGGGCTGGGAATGGGGATAGAATGGGGCTGGAATGGGGCTGGAAAGAGACTGGGAATGGGGCTGGGAATGAGCTGAGAATGGGGCTGGGATGGGGCTGGAATGTGATCCCCTGGATGATCTGCTTTTACACTTTCTTCAACGTGTCAGAATGAAATAAAAATTTCGTTTCAAAGACAAGCATCTAAAACTTTTCTTGGAGCACTGGTGTCCTCACAGTGAGCTCTGAGCCATCTCAGCATCACTGTGAAAGGATTCTTTGCTGTGTTTTCTCTCTGAGTTTTTGAACAACTGGTTCGCATCTTCTCTGGGAGGAGCACAGAAATCATTCCTTGGGGTTGGCAATTTTATCACATGAATACTTCAGAGGACTCTTCAAGCTTCTTCTGAGTTAATAAAACAATAGCAACAAGGCTGGGTTATGTCTCCTGATATCTTCCCAAACACATCCTTTAGAAGAGTGATTGCTATGGTGTGATTTAGCATTCCCAAATTATTAACATTTCTAGTTTAGCATCACGGAAGCTTAAATGCTGAGGATGTATAAATAAGGAGTCCCAGTTACAAAATTCTCTCATGCTCACTGTATTCTTCATTTCTGAAATTGTATTTTATTGCCTTCATTTTGCGAATGGCAAAAATACAATGCCTCCCATTATTATTAATGACTCCCATTGAAGTTACGCACTGGAGTGGAATATTTTGCAACAGTCTTTGGATAGATCTCTTTGAGATCTAGCAGTCCTCTGATCTACTGCATGACACCTTGCCCTCACCTGCAGACCATCCTGGTCTCTCCATCCCCCACAAACACCTCCATCCTCGGCAAAATAACACCACAAAGCTCCCAGATGTGCTCAGTTTTCCCTCTACATCTTGCACCTATTTGGTGGAGTTTCCCTCCTCATTTCCAAAGCTCTGCATTACTTTGTGCCAAGTTTCCCCTCTCCCTGCCTGCTGCTGCAGCCTGTGCTGCACTCCTCCCTGTTTTTACACTATTCCAGTTGCTTGGAATAACCTTCTTATTGAAATGCAACAAGCTGTCTCCAGCTCCTTTACAGACCATATGAACATCCACCTGTTCCCCCGACAGTAACCATATGCCTCTGGATTTGTTCTGGAGCGTGGGAGGCTGCTTTGTGCAATTTGGGCAAGATCCAGCCCCCACTGAAATGAAGGAAAAAATTCCTGTTGATTCCATGGCTCTTGCACCAAAGCCTCAGCTGGGAAATTTCACGGGATGCTTTCCTCGTGTTTTAATTACTGCAGCACACCGGGCACATTTGGGATTCTGAGTGCCAGCAATGATTGTCACTAATTGTGGTGATATGACACCGGGCAAAAAGGCAAGGCTGGGCTCAGAAGGGCAGCACAAAATCACTGTAAGGTGATTGATATAAAACCCCTTCACATGGCAGAGTTTAAAACACAGCACACAAGGAGAGAGGCACCTAAAGATCCAGCCTCAGCTGGGAGCAAATCCTCCCAAGTGCAGCTCTCCTCGGTGATCTGAGCACACAGACTATCTCTGCATCAAAAGAATTCTGTCAACACTGTTTGTGCAGAATCATAAACATAATAAATCTTGCCAACTCCTCAGTGAACTGGCTATTTATTGCACTCGTCTCTGAGGCTTTCTGATGCCGGAGCTGGAGGCTGCAAACATAAATACTGAAATGATGTGTTGCATATGCCGTGGCTTAATTTGCTGTGTTTGATTTGAGGCTTAGTTTTGGAAGCCCCTCAGTGTGTAGCCTGCAGTGCTCCCTGCTCAGGCTGAGAGATAACAGAGACAGCAGAGCCCAGCAAACCTCATCAGCCTCCCTGACAGCCACAGGACTCAAAGTGATGGCGTGAGTGTGGCAGCACAGCCAGACTGTGACCTTCCACAGCCACAGCTGGACCAGCATGAAGGGCAAAGGCAGAAAATCCCACCCAGAACCACGTCCTGGGAGCAGAGGAGCTGGGCAAACGTCTCACCCTCCCTACCTGCTACTGGTGCTGGTGGGAGACCTCCAGTGTGGGAGTCTGTCTGCGTTGCAGGTGTGCTCAGGACTTTTCTTCAACCCCAACACCGAACCTGGCAGCTGATTTGATGTGCTAAAATCCAGGCAACCCCCATTTTTTCACTAAAAGTGTCATTTCTGGAATTTCAAACAGAAGTCTTGCCCATGGGAGATGATTCCCCGCTCCTGGAGGTCAGTGATTAGAGTAGGCACAAGGCAGGGGCAGATCCAGCCTCAGAGTGCTGGGGAGGGGATGCTTAAATCCACCTTTTATCACCTCCCCCTGATTCAGTGACCATTTAAGGAAGTGATTCAGTGGAACGGTTCCAACAGGAGCTGTTGGGACTCCTGGAAAAGTCAGAAATCACCTGATGACAAGGGTGGTTTCTGAGGTCCACCATCTTGCTTGCTCATTGATTTGTTTCCAAAAGAGAGCAGCAGAGATGGAGCTGGATGCAGCTTTCCAGCCTCTCTCTTACCCTCAATTTTGGAGCAGACAAGAACACAGTGGCACCTCCACACTCCACCTCCACCAGTGGGTCAGCAGTTCATGATGCTGGGCTTTTCCTCTGGATCAGTCCTGCTCCCCATCCCATTTACTCAGCACATCAAAATTTGCCAAATTATTCACTTTATATATATATATTTATATATATGTATTAACATACTTATAGGAACCTCCCATCTAGCTGCAATGAAATGGTTAAGCAGAATGTGAGCTGTCATGTGCAGAATTATCAACTTTTTGTCTCTGCCAATTTCCATGTTACAAGAGCCCAATCTGTAATTGGGTTATGTCTCCTCATAAAATTATTAATTTTCTACATTAGATCTTCTTAAATGTTCAAAATACTAGTTCTAAAATAATGAACCTTCCAAAGATTTTTTGTAATCAGTTCAACTCCACCTGTGGACACAGCAGAGGGCTGGGAGCTTATCTCCTTGCCACTGCTGTTTCTCTTTTTTGTTTCCTTTTTCCCTGCTTAAATTCCTGCCAGCCAAAGGGCTGTTCCTGGGCTCAGACCACAGGAGGAAACATCAGCTGCAAGGAGGATTTTCAAACAGAGGAATTGTCTTCCTGTGTCCAAAGTCAGATCTGTGGGATATGCTCACAGTCAGGAGAGGCACATCTCCCTCTCCCAGCCCTGAGAACACACACAGCATGGAAATCTCCCACCCTGGACTCAGGTTTAGGATTCATTCAGTGCCTCCAAGTAAGGTGTCAGTGTTATTTTATCAACAAACCTCAACCAAGTGTCCCCTACAGAGCTGTGTGCTCCAGGGGGATGCTGGAGACAGATTTTACACAAACACACCAAAAACTCTGCAGCTCTGCCTATTCCCAGTGTCTGAGGAAGGGTGGCAAAAGGAATGCATTTAACAAGAAGACGACATTAAACATCAAACATCCCTTTGCTTCTGACAATTAATTGAGAAGAAAACCTCATAATCACTTGCAGGCTCCGAGGCATGAGTGTGACTCTGCTCCATTACCGTGCCCTGGTCCAGAGCGAGGGCTTGGTTCTCATCTTTGTGTTACGTGGGGATGGGGAGGCAGCAGGCAGAGCTCAGAGGTTAAAGGTGGCAGGAGAAGGTCACCAAGGGTGTCACTGTCTCTGAGTTAGCCATAAATAATAGGAACCAGTGTGGTCTTTGGTTTATAGTCCAGCTTTAAACCCTGGCTGGTCACACAGAGCTGCCCTGCACCAAGGCAGGGCTGACAGGGATGTCCCAGGAGAATTGCCCAGGGAAATTTGGCTGTCCCATCCCTGGAAGTTTTTGAGGTCAGGCTGGACAGGGCTTTGAGCAACCCTACAAAGCTGTCCCTCAGTCTGTAGGTTATGTTTGCTTTCACCTGAAAGCAAAAGAATTCTTACAAGGAAGCACGCAATGCTCTAATCTCTTAGGACAGCACTTGCATAAAAGCAAGTGTTTATATAAATGATGCCGCTCACTTCAGGCTGATTTTAATCATCAAAGGAGAAAAAGCACATTTTGTTTGGTCTTTTACTAGTCAAAAATGGCTGGTATTTAATAAGCCCTGGAGCCAGATCTCAGTAGGACAGGCTTTTTATGGGCCAGAGGCACCTACTATACAGTCCTTTGCACACACAGCCACTGACCTATGTCCAGCTGATTTGAATTTGCTTCCTAAATCTGATGCTTCACCCAGTTAGATCAAAACAAAAAGAGAGAAACATGGCATTTCTAGACCACAGTTCTTGGTGTCACTACACATTACTGATAATTTAGGAATGCTACAGAACATCTCAAGTTAAAAGTACTTTCATGGTTCCAACGGAGAGCTAAAACAGATGGGGTTTCAGCATGACCTTTCAACCTGCCAGACACTGCTGACCCAGATTATAGTTCAACAAAGCTGCTCCTGGATTCATGTTACATTTTGGGAGAAACACCAGGGTTACAGTGGGAATGGATATGCTGCCCAGAGGCAGCTCGGGTGGCAGCTCAGGTAGCCATGGGATGGGAATGGCGAGTCAGCCCTACTCCCTGTGCAGATATCTTTATCTTTACATCTCTTTTGGAGAGAGCCACAAAATGCTGAGAAAATAATTCAGGAATGGGAGAAAGAGAACTGAGAGATTTCGTTGGGAAGTCAAAGAGAGGATAAAAAATGAGTAAAATGGGCAAAGCGCTGCCATTGAAAACACTCTTTTTCCAAGCTCAGGCTTCACACCAGAAAGCTGGAGCTGAAGACCTGGTGGTGGTGAAGGAGAGAAGGTTTTACCACAGAGGTGGCTGCATTCAGCAGTGGGGAAGGATTGCTGGTCCTGCCCACCCAGGATCCCCTGGACTCATCTGCCTGAGCTCAGCCAGTTGGGAACTGGAGGGGGACCATAAACCACCAAGCACTGTGGCTTCCTTTTGCAACTGAGGGAGTTCTGTCAATGTGCTATTATTTTAGACATTGCAGCACTAAAAATAGTGCCTGAATTTTTTTTTTTTTTAAGCAAGCTTGTTGTTCTCAGGAGCTCTGAAAATATAAAGGGTTCCATAAGTGCTCAGAACAAGCTTGTGAAATAGCTGGAATACAAAACCACTTGAAAATGCTGTTTGTTACATTTCCCTGTGAGCTCAACAATAAAATTATGCTATGCAGACCATTTTGTTAAAACACTGGGCTCTTTACTTAAAATTTATTTTACTGTAAGAAAATCTGGGATATCTACCTAGTTGTTCTCTATTCCATATGGCAGCAAAAAATCTGGATTCTCACAAGACCTTCCCAAAATGCTATCACCATGCCAAAAGCCTCTTCAATCTCCTTGCCATCATGACAAAATGTTGATGATCCAGACCTTAATGATGTCTGCTTGTAACAACACCACCCAACAAACAAACCTTCAAGTGGAGCTCAGCTGCATGAGAAGGACCAGGCTGCCTTAATGCTCAAAAGACTGACACCTGTCCTAATTGTGAAATCTAAAGAGTGTTTGTAAAGCAGCTTTTGAAGGTCTGCCCGTGTGTGTTGGTGTTTGTTGGGGCTCTGCTGGAGCCTTTGCCCCAGCAGCAGCAGCGTGGGGGCAGTGCCCCATCCCTCCTGTCCAGCACAAAGCCCTTGGGATAAAACCTGAGGTAGCCAGTGGGGAATTTCCTAATGCATCACCCCAGCAGAGCTGGATGCTGAACAAGTAGGAGCTTATCACCAGGTCACTGCTCTGTAACTGAAAGGGGATGATGATGGGCTGGTAACTCGCCAGCGTTTGGTGTTGCAACGTTTTTGCAGATTATCCCCTGTGATAAAGCTGCTGCATTTAATGAGTTTTGCCAACTCAGTTATGGTTTGCACATGGTGCAGGGTGAGTTTTGGGCTGGACTTAGCAGCCCCTGTCATCCAAAAATTCCAAAGTGATTCGTCCATATTAGTCAGGTCTCGGAGCTGCCCTGTGGAATATCTGTTTAAGCTCCCTAAGACCACTGGGAATGGATGTAGGGATCCCAGCTGGAGTGTGTGCAGAGTCCCTGGCACTGGGCAGTGACTGCTGCCCTGCCTGCTGGGCAGCATGGCAGGGTGATTTTAATTCACTGAATTTTGAACCCAAGTTTCAGAGTGTCCCCTAGCAGGGGTTCTGTAGATTAAATACAGAACATGTTAAGAAGGACCTCCTTCTCCTTACCCTGATCTCCACTTGCTCATTTAATTTTGATACCTTCTTGTTGCTTTCTTAGAAGAGACATTCAAGAACATAAAAATCTTTATAGGACTGACTGAAAAGTGTCTGACATCCAGTACTCACCCTGGATTTATCCAAGCTGTACGTTCCTGTGTTGACCAACACACACCTGCACAGAAATCAGATCTTATATGGCAAAGCAATAATCTACTCAGGTTGTGTGACACAAATTAATAAAACTGACACTAATTGCTAGATTTGCTGCTTCTCCAGCCCTGCACTACCCTGTTGCCAGGGGACGTGGTAGGATGGGGAGAGGCAGAGATCAGCATCCAAAAATAGAATAAGTTTGTATTTAGATGCCTATGAATATACACAGGTACTCCTTGCTCATCTTCTTTCACTGCTTACTTTCTGGCTTTAATTCCTTTAAAAACCCTTTAATTCCTTTAAAAACCCTTTAAACCCTTAAAAATGGTTTTAAAAGACCATTATTTTTTTCAATCAATCTTTTTCTCGCATCCCCAAACGCAGGTTTAAGGTTACAGCAACGGCTGCAAGTCCAAAGGAGACAGATTTTCTGTCCCCACCCATGAAGAACAGTTGATTCACTGCAAGCCTTGCCAAGGCCATATGCAAATTGTGCTAATAGGAGCAGCTGCTGGCTGCACAGCCCAGGGGATAAACACAAGTTCTGTTCACGCTGCTGCCCCAGCTCCCAGCCCCAGCACCACGCTGGGCTGGATGGAAAGCACCGTCCCTGTGAGCTCTCTGCAGCCCTGGCAGGCAACTGTGAGAGAGATTTTGTGCTGGGGATGCAGCTCGGGCAGCAGCAGGGAAGCTGAGCAGGAAAATGTGCAGGAAAATGTGTCTGGGCTCTCCCACAGCAAACTGGCACCGTCCTCAGGTGCCAGCAGCACGTTAAGGTTTGGCCCGTGTTTGCTGTCCTTGCATCTGGATTTCAAACTCCTAAGCCCCAGGAGTGTGTGTTATTTGTGTGCATTCTGCAGCTGACAGGATGTTTTATAGAGTTTTAGGGTAAGGATGGGACCTGGTGAAACTGTTCTGCACTAAACACAAAGGACAGACTTTCTGCTTTGCTCCTTTAAAGCTCCTCTGGCACAAACATCTGGGTGAAGCCAAAGCAGGGGAAGACTAAGCCAAGGCTGGTGAAAAATGGGAGAGCCTGGATGAGCTGAAAGTCCACTTCCCATTTTTCCCTTCCAAGAGCCCTCTGTCCCTGCTGCTGCTGCCCCACAGAACTCCAGGACAAGAGTCCAGCTTGTCACTTTTAAACAATGATCTGTTTTTAAGAAATCCTCTTAAAATTCCTGTATTAGGAAATTGTCTTAGTGCTTCTGAGTTCCTTTGGTGGAAATCAAATGTCCCTGCTAACAAAGTTAGGATGTCAGGCAGCAAAGACTGATTCCATTTTGTCATCTAGAAAGTGTATTAATAAGTGTAATTAGAAAGTATTAATTTGGCATTTAGCATCCAAGGGATATCACTGCACTGCCTTCTGCTCCTCTCCTGTTCTCAATCTTAACTGGCTATCCATGCTCCTCATTACTTAAAGAAGTTTCATATGAGAGAGAGATTTACTGAGATTTTCAAGATTTCAGAGCTACCTCAAGGAACAGGTCTTCAATGATTGTGTGACATACAGCTGGAGTAAGGGTGAGGTTGAATTTCTTGGA
Source organism: Lonchura striata (assembly GCF_050655825.1). Classification (NCBI taxonomy): domain Eukaryota; kingdom Metazoa; phylum Chordata; class Aves; order Passeriformes; family Estrildidae; genus Lonchura; species Lonchura striata. The sequence goes on from NC_140722.1 coordinate 13,215,239, forward strand.
AAATTAATAAACTCGTTTTTAGCTCTAGAGATAACAAAATAATTTTTAAAAAATCATGTCCTCTTACTTCTCCTTTCTCCCTGGGTCACATTCATTTGGGGGAAGAATATTATCAGTGTGAGACACAGTCATTAGTGAATGCACAAATATTCAGAATGGGCAATTTATTTGGGGGTAATCCCTCCTGCTCAAACCTCATCTTTCTGGTGCCTGAGTAACAGTTTGCAACCATGTGTCCAATAATCTCCACATTTGAGGCTGAATTTCACATTCCACTTTGGATGCAATTTTTAATTCCCTTGAATATTTGAGAGGAGAAAAAAAATATTCAACTTTTTTTATCCTCCTCAAAATTCCTGCCTTTGGCTTCTTTTAGGATTCTTGTGAACATCACTCTGGATTTCATCTGAGTCTCAGGGCTCCAGAGTTTTGCCCAATTTCAGATTTTATAATAAAAGTTTTGCCAGATTTACCTTCAACTTCAGAAGATGCAAACTATTTCTACTCCCAATGTAATAAACAACCACCAGCCAAAGAAACCCTCTTCCCACCTCAAGAAATTACATTGTTTAAATGGAAAAAACCCTGGTTTTAATTAATAATGGTACATTAAAAACATATAATTTACAGCAAGGGCCCTGGAGAAAAACTCTACTGCTGTCAAATTATTTCAGCAAGATGATCCATAGAATCAAAATTCCAGTCACAGCAACTTGAGCTGTTCTAGACTGTAATCAGGAAAAAAAAAATGGCTCCACCTACTCACCAGTGAAAACAATACATCCCCTGAAAGAAATCCTCCAACTTTCAGTCCTTCTGGGTCTTGTGCAATATCTTGTGGCTTTTCCTAGCACTGTTTTTATGATGTTGACAATCAGATTTTCAAGTGACATCAATACTGGTGGGACAAAACCAGAAACAAAATGAACTGGTTAGAGCATAGATGTTCTGGAAAGTCAAAGCAAATAATAAATTTTAAAATGCACTTAAAAAACCTCATTGTTGATCTTAATTAAGAGCCTGTCTTCTTTATGGCAAAGGCAAATTATCAACAGCTTGTGTTCAAACTTCTATCTTTATTTCCTTTCCAAATAGTCCAGGAATGTAGGTAACAAAATAAAGTGTGGCCACATACAAGACAAATACCATCTAAACTGGACCAAAGTGCCTTCATGTCTTCTAGCTCAATACCAGCTAGAAAAAACAGCCAAAAAATAGCCACATAAGTCACCATGCAAACATCAGCCCTTCCCTTAGCACGAATCAGAGACTCCTATAATTGCTCCCAAGTGGCAAAACCACAAGCATGGAAGCAAATGAACCATGATAAGAGTCTCTCATATTAAAAGCATCACAAAAGCCCAAGCACAAAGCCGAGCAAGAAATGCCCTTCTCCACATGGCCCAGCTCCACCCCCGGCGCTCCGTGACAATGTCCCAGACATGGCATTAACACTTCTGAAAGCTTTTAGGGATCAAAGGTTGCCCCCTTTGCAAGTTTTTTCATACCGAGGACATGATGAAGTAGTCTGGCTCGAGCTGGGAAAATAGTTCAGATGGCACCCGAGGGGCTGTGGTGAGAGGAGCTGGTGGAGAGCTGGCACCGAGGTTGGCATCAGCCTCCTCTGCCCTCCCAGCCATGCAGAACATGCCTCTGCTTTCCAGCCTCGGCCTCTGGTTGGAAAAGCTTCATCCACAAATTCCCTCTGCTAAAGCTGCAGGGGGGAATTCGTGGATGAAGCCCCAAGCACGGGGAAAACTCCTGTTGGCTCTGGAGTTAAGTCGGACAGCAAAAAGGCAACGAGGAGCTTGTTAAGAACTTGTTGAGGAGCTTGTGAGGAGCTTGTGAGGAACTTGTGAGGAACTTGTTGAGGAGCTTGTGAGGAACTTGTTGAGGAGCTTGTGAGGAACTTGTTGAGGAGCTTGTGAGGAACTTGTGAGGAGCTTGTGAGGAACTTGTGAGGAGCTTGTGAGGAACTTGTTGAGGAACATGGAGCTGCATCAGAAGAGGCAGCTCCAGCCTTGCCTGGGTGAGGAGAGGGCAGCATCCTCCCTGGGACTGGCACAGAGTCAGCCTGGAAGCTGTGCAGACAGACAGTGATGCTTTTATAGGTGACACATCCAGAGCTAACACAGCCTCCTGGTCCCTGTGACAAGATGGGTTTGTCACCGCTCTGCGCCGGGATGGAGCAGAGCTGTGCTGCTCCAGCTGCTGGGAGGGCTGCATTCCCATCCTCCTTGCACTGGGAATTCTGTACTCAGCACAGCATTTGCAAGACCCCAAATGACTCAGCCATCAAAGCCGTGTTTGCAGTGATTTTTCAGGAGTTTCAAAGAGCTTTTTGACAACATGTGCCTAATTCCTTTAGGCGCTATCAAAAATGCTGCCTACCCTGGGGATGGCTGACTAAACAGAAGTCTGAGCATTCATGTCATAAATATCTGGAGACAAGCCTGTTGATTCAGTGAAATGTGTGGTTGGCTCCTATTGTAAGTGCATTCACAGAAAACCTCACAGTGTGCTGCCACTTGGGATTACTTGTGAGCAAAATAAATGACAAACATTTTGGGGAGTTTTTTAAATAACATTTTGATACATTACAAAGTGGCTTTTCTTTTAATTTTACACCACATCGTTTAAGATGACATGAAGCAACATAATTTGCTGAGACAAGATACATACAAATAAATAAATAAAAAGGGATTAAAAGGAAAGCCGGTTCTGAAAGTCTGTGTGTTGGAAAAGGCTGTAATTTAAACCAGAAGGGTCTGGATTAGATTATCCTGACAAGCTAAAAAAGGAGGCAAAATTGTGCTGTGCATTTATGAAGCAGAAATGAAATGGAGGGGAAGCAATGGCTTCAAAGTGAAAGGGTAACTTCCAAAACCCTCTCATTCCAGATCTGAACCCAGATCTGATAATGTTTGGTAGCTCCAAACAAGCCAGGGACCTTCAGAATTCAGAGTCAGTGATGGACCAGGCCATGGAGCTGCAGGACAACCATAGCTCTCTGTGGAAATTCAAACCATTATCCAGCAGATGACATTTAAGATGATCTTTCCCTGGAATATTATCTTGGACACTGGGAGGCAAACACAGCTATCGACCACCTTTAGGAAATTCAAAGATCTTCAGATTCCATGATTGTCTCCACCATATCTGCAAAGCTATGGCAGTGATGGGACAGATTTACTGCAGCAAAAACATAAATCAGCATCTCTGACACTAACTGCTCAACCAAAAACCAAACCAGCTCAGAGGTTTGAGTTCTAGCAGAGAGCAAAGGCAAGAATTTCCAACCAGAGCAGGGCACATCCCGCTGATCTGATAGCTCAAGAAACACCTTATTTTAGAGAGTGCCAAATTCCAGAGCCTCAGCTGAAGGTGGTGGGCAGAGGTTGAACCAGAGACCTTCACCCTCCCCTCAGCTGTACTGAGATCTGTATCCCATTTTTTTTTTCCTGAAATTTTCCAAAATTTTACCATGATGAATAGAAGTGTCACTGGAACAAATATTTTACAAGGAATAGTACACATTTCTCAAGGCCAGTATTTTCCACTGGAAACCTTTTTATTTAATAATAAAATTAATTTGTAATATGGATTTTGTGGAGTAATTTGAAGAAAAAGAGCATTACTAAAACAATACTCATCTAATACAAATAATTACTATAATAAAACTTCTAAGAATAGGTGATCATATTTACATTATTCAATACTTTATGTCTGAAGGTTTCCTACACAAATTTGGAAAAGAAAGTACTAGAGAAATGCAGCAACTTCTGGATCTTAGCAGCTCTGTTAACCTCTCTGGGATAAGTGTCAGATTAAAAATAAATCTTTAACTTCTCAGAGGCCTAAAAGTGTAAAGACCCAGTTTTTCACAATGACACCCTTCCTGCATTTGTATAATCTGAGTTTATGGAGGAACGGCAGCAGAATCCTGGCACTGGCACTTTAACCAGGAGAGCAGAAATACAACCATGCCAAAAGCCAACCCTGTGCTGGGAACAGTCACAAATCCAACCTCTTGGGCAGCACTTCAGCAAATTCACCCCAGCTCTCCTCCCAGTCAGGGGAGAGAGTCCCTGGCTGCCTATTCTCAGGCAAATAGAAATGTGGCTCTTACTTGCTGATGTTTTAATGTCATATTCTTGATAATCTCATACACTGAGCATGACATTCAGCCTCCTGCCCCAAGCCCTTCAGCTCATGCAACACCTCTCTTTACAGCTTGCTTACAGTTAGATTTCAATTGGCAATATTGGAAATTTCCAAATGGAAAATAGCTCCTGGTGTGTGAATATGGCCAAATCACAGGATAATTTTATTCCCACCAGTTGTTGCCATGCAGTATGAAATTACAGCTCGTATTACTCCATACCATGGCTTGCAGAAATTTGGACCAAAACTTTAAAAATATTAATGTGTATGCAAATGGAGTCTTGCACATAAATCAAGCACACTCACTTAATAATCTGGTGCTTTGGCTTTATGAAATGATAGATCAAAGAAGAACAAATGAGAAGATGGAACCCAAATTAACACATTAACTGAAACAGAGCCCTCTCAGATCCTGGAAACCACTCTCTGTCTGGGTGTCACATATCCAATTACATTCCTCGTAACTCAAATGACAGAACAGACTGAGAGAAACAAGGATGCCTATTCCTACTCATCACCAGCTACTCATAGTAATTTTTTTCAGAGTACTAGTAATTATCCTTAAAGGAGAACAATTAAAATCCAGTGTAATTTGAAGTCTGGTTATGATTACGGGTGAGTCAAAGTGCTTTGGAAAACGAACACAGAACTGTTTGGAGCTCCATTGGTATTTTATTAATCATGTCATTAAAATGGATACATAAAGTGGGTGTAGCTATACGGTGGGATTTTCAAAAGCTCTCAGCACTAGCCACACTCTGCTCCCAGTAAAGCTGCCAGGAATTTAATTCCTTGAGTGTGATGGGAGCACAGTTACACCAGAACAGGGCATTTTTATAGCATCCAAACCTTATTGTTCACAAGCAGCCAATTCTCTCTCTCTTTAATTCTTTAATTCTTTCTGGTGATCCCATAATCCTGACATTATTTCCCTGTCCCAGTAGCAGCCCCAGGACTGGAGGTGCTGCAATACCTTGAGCCTGGGGAAATATGTGGCAGAAATGTCCCTTTCCTCTCCACAAGGATAAGAAATGGTAGGAGCTTTGAGGATGGGGAGGTTTGGCCTGAGTTTGCTGCTGGGGGCAGAGTGCACAGACTTGGCCTTACAGATCTCAAGAGTAACACAGCAATTGGGAGCAGATGGTTGGCATCAGAGAGCAGCTTAAAGAGACAGCACTGAGAGTGGAGAGCTGAACAATAACATAACAGGAGATTTATTTGTGGTCTCTGGTCCAGGACTGTCTAAGAAAGATAAGCAGTGGTTGGTACTTTCTGCTCGTCACAGCTAATGTGGGACCTTGAACCAAACAGATTTTGGCTTTCTGTTTTGCAAAACCAAAGCCTGATCTGGTAAGAATAAGTCTAAACAAAGTATGACCCCCCTCACACTGTTCCTCTGATGTGGCTCCTTCAAGCACCAAAACTCCAAAGCAGGTCCTTAAGGAAGAGTGGGAATGCACCTCAAAAACACAAAGCTCCAGATATGGACACTTGCCAGGATTTTCTGTTTGCTGGCACTGGAAGCATGGACTGAACCCTGTTGGAAAGAAGGGCAAACATTTATGCAAATCAAAGGTCAAGGAAAAATATGGGAATGAAGGAGTAGCTGTCTGCTCTGCCCACTGCTTTGGCCAGCCCTGGAGAAATCCCTCTGCATCCATGGACAGCCTGGAGAGACACCTAACAACATAGATAACTTGAAAGCTATGACTTCAAATTCTGCCATTTGTTTTGTGCAACAAAATCTTCATTTTAGGAACCCACCTATGAGATATGATTTACATCAGTCGTACAAGTGGTGTTTAAAAGGTATCAAATGCTCTCAGACAAAATCCAAAGAATCCACTGAAATGCTGTTCCAACAATCGAGAGGATTCCCTGCATAAGATGCTAAGATCTAAATTTTCATTTTGTAATTAAAAGGGAAAAAAATCTGCTTGTAATCCTCTTGAAAAGTGATCCCCTTGGAATGAATAGTCTTAATGCTTTACATCTGAAGGAAGCAAGGTAAGGCAGTCCTATACTGCATTTTGTTCTATCGGAGGGAAGCTGGAAATAATCTGGAGAAAAGATTATTTCCAACTTTCCAGCTCTTTTTCTATAATTAACAGGATGTAAGACATAACAAACAGAGGCTGAAGAAAACCACAAACTCTCCATATGGGGTTCAGTTCCTGTTTACTAGTATCCTGTTTACAGCATAGTCTTTGATGGTCAGATAATCAGGCCTCTCATGTTCCCAGAATGACCACACTTATTCTGTACTTATTTAAGGCTGGGAAGACTTTTTAATAAAAAAATATGTTGAGGAAACAAAGCAGAGAGATTATAACAGTATGCATCACTACGGAAATGCCAGACTCATTGTTATAGAATACAAAATTACCAAATAGACTTTTGTGTGAAAACAGAAGGATGATGTGAGTTGCCAGTTCAAAGGGAGGCGAGGAACAAAGTCCTTTCCCTCTTGCTGCTGCCCTGGTCCACGTCTGGGTCATGTAACTCAGGTGGAGGAAGGAGAAATACCTGAATGGCACCAGAATAAACAAAACCAAACCATCCTTATACTGGGCAGAAGCAATTCCCACCTTGCTGTGTCCAGCTCTTTTTTGGCTGAAGAGCGACGTGCGTACAGAACCTGTCCCAAATAACAAAAATTTTGCAATATCAGCTCCTCTTGTGATATTCCTGTGCCTTTGGGCATAAAGCTTGGCTTTGGAGAGAGTTCTTTTCCAGTTGTGACCTTGACTGGATCATCAGCTGTATGGACAGTTCTGAATTTGGGAAAACCACAGGAACCTGGGGTCACTGTAACAATTTGGTACTTCTTGCCATGATGTCATCTTCCACTGCCTACTCCACAAAATAATATACCCTCTTCTCCACACAGCTTCTTCCCCTTTCTTTGTAACACACAACTTTTAGAAGCTTCATTCTACTTGGCACAGACCAAATTTTTGTCATGCTTCTGTCACAAATTCAACACCACTAATTTAATTGCAAACTTTTTTTTTTTGACACTGCTGGTTGTGTACACAGTGTACAGAATGTACAAAAATGGGAATTTGTATTTTTTTAGTTGAAAGGAGGGCTTAGGAGTAGAGAGGCCTGGTGTGGGAGAGCTTCCTATTTTCATTTCTTCTTTTGAACTTGTGTTATGAGAGCAATAATTTAGAGAAATTACACTTGGCAATCAAGGTTTTCTCATCACTTTGCATGTGCTAAGAAAAGTTGCAAGTGTTTAAGTAAATAAAATTAAGCATGATTACTAGATAGTCACTGAGAAAACACTACATGACAGCTTTTATCTCTAAGAGAACTAAGGTTTTGTTATAAATAAAGCTGCTGAAATTATGCATTGAAAACAAATAAGGTTTTGCTTATTTAGATTTTTCTTCTGATAATTTTTTTTTCATAAATACCTTTTCATTTTGCTTTTAAATCTGTTCAGTGTTTAGAATGGTTTACATCCTAAGCCACGTTGCTATACTGGATTTACTGATGTCATTTATTGGCTTTTTACATTGAATGTATAAAAGGACAGCTCGTCAGAATGTCAGGGGAATTAATCTATAGAGATAATCTGAAAGTCTAACCCTTCCAGGGTTCTGCCTGTATCACCTAAAATCAGGTGAATTTATAGGTTATCCTTCCAGCCCTTTAGTAACACTCTTTGGATTTTTTTATTTATTTATTCTGCCCAGAGAGCATCATTCATATCTTATGAAAGAAGAGGAAAGTCCCTGTGACTCATAGAAACACCTTAATTAGTGAAGTTGGAAAGGAGTGCTGGTCAGGATACGCTTCCTCGGGGACATGGTCTCCTGGCCAGTGCTTAAAAATTTCTTGGAAAAAGATGGAAAACAGATGGAAGCTTTTTCAACACTACTGTTTTGGTATGTAAATTATTTCAGTGCTCCTGAAGAGGTAGAGATTAAAAACTTCAGAACATAGGTAATTAACGGTGATAATCTTAATATAGTTTGCACCATAAATATACCTGGCCTTTAACCCAAGAATAAAAGAGATGTTTGGAAGGGTATCATGGGTGTGGGAGATTTCAATCTTGTTTAGCCTGAGGTTTATCTCAAGCACTGTCTTGGGCCAAGATCTCCTTTCACAGTCTCCTGATTCATACCACTATAAACGAGGCAAGAATCTGGCCCAAAAATTTTATCAGGTTTAATATCATCGTAATTACAAACAGCCCATTACTCTCAGTAATTACACCGCAGAGATGGAAGTTTAACTCCATCCTTACTCCAAGATGTTACACTTCTAGTGATGCCTGTGGCATATGTTCATCCATATATTCCACCCAATATTCCTTAGGACAAAGGTGACTTTAAGTCATGTTAAGGACATCCCTTTGGAGCAGAGCCCCTTCAGACAAGGACTAGGAAAAGTAATTTTTCAGGAAGAATTAATAAAGCTGGTTTTGAGAGCTCTCCATACCTGAGAGCCAGGAAGCTCCATAATCAAATAACATTCCCAAGGGCTTTTCATCCCGCAGGAAAATAATTTAATTTCACTCAATTACTCCCTAACCATGAGAAAGTCTTAATAACGTGTTGGTCAAACACTGTCACTGGTTCAGCACAAGGTTTGATAGGTGAAACACGGGCATAATTTCATAACCCTGGCTCAGGGCTCAGTGAGCTCCGAGCTCAGCTCATTTCTCAGGTGCTGCTCACAGCACCTCAGGATTGTTCATCAAGGTCAAACGAGTCACTTGGCACCTCTGCAGGAGCAGGAGATGGAACAATAAAGGCCAGCCCCACCTCCCTTGATGCAACCAGATAAAGGTACTTTCTGAACCACCAGCACACCACAGCTCAGAAACCTCTGACCAGGCATTAGGACAAGGCTGTGGGTTGCTATGAAAATACAGCTCTTTTTGGGGTATTTTATTCTGGGGCACTGGAATGCCAAAGATCTCTCAGTATTTTGAAGGGACGAACAATTTGACTTTTCTGTTCTGAACTCTGTAGAATCCATCTTACGAGTTCAGCCCTCTGCCTGCCACGGGCCATGAGCAGCTGCCTTTTAGCAGAAAGTGAGGATTGGTCATTGTTTTATTATTATTGAACACCCTTTATGCTGATAATAAATCACTTTAACAACCTTGTCACTGGAAGGCTCCGGCAAACACACTATTGCACAAACCCACGTTCCACCCTCTCAGTCCAAGAGTTTTGGGGACACCACTGCCCCAGTTCACTGGGCTATTTACATCCTTTGACAACACAATCCCCTGGCCAGGAGCTTCCAGGAGGTGCAAAAACCTCCTCAATGCTCATTTCCTGAGGTGCCAAAAGGCCAGGTCTTCAGCTGAGATATTCACCACGGAGCCACGATTTTCTCAGTAAAACTGCTCTCCAAGAAATCCTTCTCATGGTGCCTTGCTGAGAAGATTTCTCTATTCTCCTCAGTTATCAAAGAAGAATAAATATTAAATAGAACTGGTCAATAGTTTTTAATGTGGTTTCTTTTTATTGCTGGAATATGCTGCTTTGCCCAAACAGATATAGTTGGGAGGGGTGGGACGGCTTCAGTAGATTTTTTTTTTTCATTTCAATTATTCTTCTAAAAACAATGGCTTTGAAATGGTCAAAGAAGCTTTCTTTGACATTTTCAGAACTGAATAAAATCTTCTTTATTTGAAGCAGCTTTTAATTTTCAAATATAAATTGATTTATCACCAAAAAAATCTAAAGACACAGAGGAGTGGTTTTCTGTTGTGGTATGGGAAAAACATCTGAAATCTTAAAAGGTCTCAAGGTGCAATGAACCCATTTTTTGCTGAATTCTAAGACTAGAAATAAACAGTATATACTTCTGGATTAACTGAGAGAACTCTGTTTTACAGAATATACCAACAACCCAAAATCTAATCTACTAACTATGAGACATATTGGCAATATTTGCATTAAAGTGAAATTCCCTTGATTGATATTAGTGCCAAAATATTCACTGAGCTGAAAAGACGGGTCTGGACATATCACACCCAGCTTTCCTCAGGAGCAGATCTTGCAGAAGGAGACAATGATCTGAATTCTACTCTCACTTCTGGTTCCTCCACTCCAGCTGAGACAACTTCACCTCTAAAAAGTCCAAAGAGAAAATCTTCAATTGTGCCAAGATGATTTCAAGACATTGGAGTTAGAACTGGGAAATGGGCCCTTTTTGATTGAGAATGTGACCAAGAACAGAAATTAGGAGAAAGGAAAATCCTCCATGTGCCTCTCCAAAGTGAGTGGTGTTTAAATATCTGCTCATCAATGGCTCACTCAAGTAGTGCAAATATGTCTTTTAGTAAAGTATTAACCCTACTAGAAAGGGGTTTACAACAGAGAAGTGGTCAATCACACTCTGCTCAGACAACAGCTCTCCACCACACCTCCCTTGGGAGAAGCCCTTAAACAGCACATCCCATCTCCTAGGTAACTGCAGCACTAGATGAGAGCTGTTTTATTAGTTCCCTAATTAAATTTCACAAACTTCATAGCAGTGACAGACTCCTGGTTATCTCTGCTGCAGAAATTCAGATGGGATGCCAGAGGGAAAGGATGGGGCCGCTCCTCTTATTGCCTGCCAAGATTTTGTGCTACCGGTTCCACTCGTCAATCTCTATCTGCAGCACTTAAGAGCTATAAAGAATTCATTAAAAGGGCTGAGATTTATTAGAGGCTCCTCAAGCTCATTAAGGATGCTGATGAAATGTGAAACCCTTGAATCCACACGCCATCTAAGAAGCGCTCAAGTAGAGCCTACCAAGTGTTGGCAGAGAGGGGGAACAATATTTTGTTTCAGAATTTTCCCCCCAAAAATTAAAATCTAAGCCATAGTTCTAATTTTTGTTATCATCACTAGAAATTATACATTTCAGCTGTGTCTGCTTCCTCCACCCCCTTCATGAATACAAAATGAATACAAAAAGATTTAGGTGTTGCACAGCCTGAAAGATGGGAGGGAGAGAAGAAATATTAGAATTTGGTATAAAATGTGTGAAAAGCAATAAAACGGGGGAATTAGAGGACTCAAGTAGCAACTGCTGTGGAAAAAAACAACTTCCCTCTCAAAATACCTCCAGTGAAATACTGCAATAACTAAAAATATTGAAAACACGTCTGTTTTCCTCCATTTTCTGCAGGAATTTCAACCGTTCAAACATTTCAGTTACACTCAAAGCTCAGAAGCGTTTAGACTGAACAATGTTTTTTATTTTCAACTAAACTTTTAATTTTCACTTTTTCCATGAAAAAAGATGCATGTACCAAAAAAAAAAAAAAAATAAAAAGAAGAAAAAAAATAAAAAGGCAGGTACGTTTTGCAGAATTACTGAAAAAAAAAAAAATCCCCAAAAATATGTACCTCTGAAAATGCCAGAAAGAAAATAATTGAAAGAAAGGAGAGGAAGAAATAAATGAAAGGAAATGTGGAAAATTTTGACCCCAACTGAGTGTAAAGAGTGATGCAGAGGTGCTGCCAGGTGCAGAGTTGCTTTTAGTCCATCTCCAAAGCTGAGCACACTCAGCTCGTCCCTCCTTGCACATTACTCATCTCAGTCAATAAAGGCAGATCAAGCCCCAGAAAGGAGAGGAAAAATACCCCAAGCTGCTCTCTTTTAAAGCAAGCATTGGCAGAATTTAGCCCAGCAATGACCTCCAGTCCAGCTTGGTGTGAGATATTTTCTGCAGGGTCTTGTAAATGCAGCAGCTCTGCCTCAGACAGCTTTTCCTCTGTGTATAAAGCCTGAGATGCCAAAGGCACAGGGAGTTTCTGTGGCCAAATGAAATTAATTCTGTGCACCAGGCCTCCCCCCCAGGGAGGGATTATAGCCCAGGTAATAAGAGAAATTCTCTAACGAGTATGCATGTGAGAAAAAGCAGAGTCTGTGTGCGGGGTGCTGGATTTGGGAGTGCTGTCACCCCATGCAGGGGCAGCCCAGCCCATGGTGGCACGTGCAGGGCTGGAGATGTGAATGCAAACAGCAGAGACTTCCCTGAGTGCCAAACGTCTGTGTTTGCTGTATTTTGTATATCTCAGGATGCAAATACGGATGAGAAAATGATGCTTTGCATCTAGATGGAGATTGAAATCTGAGGTTCCCACAGATTTGTTCTCATTCAGGCCATTCTAGAGACATATGGAAATACCCCATAAACTTATGCTGTAACAGGAGAAATGTCAACAGAAACCTTACCAAACACATCAGGAGAACAATGCCTTCTTTCCTTAGTCCTCCCCCACTTTTATGTTGAAATAAATGCCTATTCCTCTAGGTTTATGTAAATTCTGCTTTTGTTTTTGGTTTTTTTTTTTTAATCAATGTCAGCAGAACATATTACCTCCCTGACCAACACCTAACCTATTTCAGAAGGATTTCTTTTGACCACCAGCAACAACCACAGAGGAGTTCTTTGTGTGTTAAGAGAAGTAACCAACAGAGCAAAGTCAGGGCTGACCCAAACAGATCAGCACCCAAAAAAAAACCCAGAAAACTTTGGCTGAGAATCTTAAATTCACAGGGCAGTGGGTGCTCATGTGTGAGATCTCCCTTGGCAAGGCAAACACGTGTCCCTGCAGTCCACACACAGGAACACGTGAAGAGCGTTCCTGCCAAGCAAAACCGTAACAAGTTCTTGCAATGCCAGTGACTAAGACTTACCTGAGTTAGATAAGGCAGGGAAACCTAATTTGAACTGAAAACCCACCTAAGGAAGGGATGGTTTGCACTGTTTTGACTGCTGTTTCCAGGTGCAGAGATGCCTGTCCTGTCCCTCTCCCTGCTTTCAGGAGAGCTCAGGTGACTGAGTTTCCACGGAGACTCCTCGGTGCCCATCAGTGATGCTGTTCAAAGGGGACACTGAGCAGGAATCAATCAACACTTGGTAAAAACACCTGGGCATCACTCCAGAGCTGGGACACACATCCTGCTGTCCCACCAGAAGCAGCCCGTGGCCCTGCAGACACACAGCACTCGGCTGCAGATGCAGGCACGAGCCACCTGAGGTGTGCCACTGCCCTGTTTGGCCTGGATCACAGAGCCCAGCAGCCTGGGATGTGTAAATGCTGATAAATTCCTAAACTCAGACTGCTTCTGCATATGTAACAAGGCACTGCAGAGACTCAGCCCTTCCCAGCCATCACACAGAAAGTCAGTGACAAAGGCAGCCCAAAGAGCTCTCATTTTCTAACTCTGTGCTTAAACTGCAGAAGAACCTTGAGTCCTCATGCTGCAGGGTGGGTGGCTCAGACTCACAGATATTTATGCATGTTTTTTTAAGTGTGCGTGCCTTTCTTGGAAAGAGCGTGATGGAAAAGCCACTGGTTCATCTCCCCGTGTCTCACTGCTGAAGAAAACCAGTGGCAATTCATTAAAGACTCAGCTGAGTTGCACTGGGGACCCAGAAACCCTTAAGCAATCAGGAAAACTGTTTGTGGTTTTGTGCCTTCAAGTAATAGTAGCACCAAAACTTTTATGCACTTCTCTAAAAAGGAGTGGAACTCCAAACCTCCAGGTTCACTCCTCCACAAGATTCAAGACATTTTTGCTCTAGAACCACCTGGAAAAAAATTGCCTATGAGTTACAGCTGTGCCTTCCTCAGGAAAAATAGACACCAGCCTTTATCCTGCATTTCTCTTTAGCAATATCAGGGATCTAGGTGAAGACATTGTTATGCCAGCATGGATTAGTTACACAATCACTGCTTGTGGAGGGTGTGGGAAGCTCATGACATCCCTACAACAGAGAGAAAAAAGATAGAGAGGAGGTTTTTTTACTCCACAAGACTCCAAACAGTAATAAATACAGCCAGCTCTGGAGCCCACCAAGCAAGCAGGTGAAAATACATTAACACGAGCATTTACTGTAACAAGTCTCTTTTTTCCCCCTCCAGACATTTCTGCTCATTCAAAATGTGCAGCGATAAATCAAATTAGATCAAATACAACTGTCTGAAAGGAAGCCACACAATAATCAGTTTTGAATTTTCCCACCCTTCTCCCATAAAAAAGCCAGTGTGGTATTACAGAAAGTTAATATGTGCATCTTGCCCATTATATCTGGCTTGAAACTGTACAAAATGACATCTGATAGCAGCTTGTATGGACAAGCTCTTATTAAACATAATTACTCAACAAGGTCTATCCTAAACCAGTTAATGATCGGCAACAGACAGAAATTTACCAGTATTCCCTGACTTTGCATATTATGGGAGTAGTTTTTAATATTAAAAAGTTCATATCATTCCTACTACTCTTTGATTTCCTACTGATGAAGTGAAAGTACAATCTGATTACATTAATCGAGCGTGTTGTCAGATTGTCGCTTTTCTCCTTTTTAATTGCCTCCCCTCTCCTTCATCAGCCCTGACGAGCCACATTTTCAGCCCCACATCCCACTTTGCATGCCTGGTTTTCCCATATGCAGTGCTACAGAACTGGTTGCTCCCCGAGTTTCCTTCCCCAAGCTGCGGGAGCTCGTTGGGGTAGCAGGGGTGGCAGGTGGAGCTCCATGGGAGCACCCAAAAATGGTTTGTGTTCCTGCTGCAGGAGCACAGAAATGCAGAAGTAGGAAATAGTCAGAATTCGTGGTATTGATGATCCCAAAATTGTAGAAAGTCTCTGTTTTTCTGCCCCATTGCCAAAGCAGAAGCCATAATTGGTCTGTGCTGGTTTCCAGGTTGTTTATTCTGTTGATCTCTCACATGTTCTGCTGCCCTGCCCAGCTCTGTCCTGCAGGGCAGCGTGTGGGGCTCTGCCCTCAGTGGGATGTGACAAACATTAAATACCAGAAACTCCCTGGGCTGCATTTACAATAACGTGCCAATATCTGTCACCTACGTTGGACAGTGTGTCCCCAGCCTGAACCAACAGAAAAATGCCAACACCACAGTGAGACATGGAGGGCATGAAGAAGGAGAAAAAGGACAAGGCACACCCAATTTCCTCCAGCTTGTCCCCTTTGGACCCCTCATCTAGAATCCTAAAATTTTACTTTTGCACCCGTGCCACACTTAATTATGACTTATATCAAACCCTCAGAGCTGGTAATTCATCCTGTGAGATTGAAAACTCTTTTCCATGGACAGAGATCACAGCCAGTGTCTCTGGGGGCTCTGTCCAGGGGGGTTCCTGACCCCTGCCAGGGTCCCAGACCTGCCAGGGCAGCCAGAGGGATGCCCTGGATTCCCACAGGAAATTGTTAGAAAACATAAAGGGCAGAGTTTCTGAGGCTCTTGTGTGATGGTTTGTGCTATCACAGGAGTTACAGACTCCTCCTGGATCCTAATGGGAGGAATTAATAATTCCTCGTGTGTGTGTGTGTGTGTGTGCTTCAGCTGCTCTACACAGAACAGCATAAAAACTGCCTCAAAGCTCTGTGTGGCAATTCAAGGGCTGGTTTTACATTCTCAGGGGTTATTTAGAACTTCTCTTTCCAAGCTGCTGAGTAGCTTTTCCCCACTCTGAGGAACACTGTGTGTGTTTTACTGGGAGTTTGCTCCTGCACCGTGGGAATCTGTGCAGAGCTGAGCAGCAAAAGGATGAGCAGACCCAGTAAAACATTTCACCTTTCCTCTTTGAATCCCCAAACCACACAGAAAGAATTCTCAGAGTAATTGAATTTTACTCTGAATTTACCCAACACAGTCTTAAGTTTCTTGAGACCTCCTTGATTTCCACCAAACGCTGTAATCTGCCTGGGAGTTAATCAAGGGGTTAATTAGTTAGGTAGTCCCCTTACACCCCCGCTCTATTCATTTGTTTTAGGTGAAGTTACACCTAGTTTTAAACTGCCACTGTAGGAGAGTCCCAACTTGTTTTGCTATCAGTTGGCTTTGATAATTTGCCAGGGAGTTAATCCTGCCTGACATGCAGCTCACAAGGCACAGCTCACCTGTGCTTTATCAAAGCAGTTCCCCTCTGCTTCAGGAGTGGGGAGTGCAACCCTGCCCAGGGTTGTTGCAGCCCTGGAAAACACTCTGTAAATGATTCTGCATGTGCTTTTAAATGTTTTTTTTTTTTTTTTTTTTTTTTTTTTCTTGTTTTTTTTTTTTTTCCTTTTTCCTTCAGGAGATTTGTCTCTCACATTACAGCTCTGGCTGTGTTTATAGAGTCACCTTCTGTCCCAGAAATTTGCCATGTTGCCACGCAGGCTCCCGGCAGCTGTGGGACTTGGGAGAGTGACTTCATTGAGAGCACAAACACATTTGCTGACAGTGTAATTACTCCCTTCCCCAGACTTTTTTTTCCTTGCTTTCTTAAATGCAGGACACCTACAGCCACAATAGCAATATATCATTTGCCTGTAGCACAGCTTTCTTTCCCCTGTAAAGTGTTAATGAAGTTCCTGTCCTTGTTTCTCAGTAATTGTAAAAGCATGTTGGGTAATATACTGGCCACACTTTATTAAAGCACTGGCCACACTTTATTAAACCCTAACAATCCGATCCCGTGCTCCCTGCTAAGGAGACCTAACTCCAGTTTCATTTGGAGTTCATTTCAGCCTGCTCAGATCACACACTTGGTTTTAATTCTCCATCTGAAGCCAGCGTGCCCGGCTGCAGCGTTTTCATCTGGCTCACGTTTGTGCAAGACTTTCTAACACAGGACTGATCCTGGGAGGTGCAGAGGGCACAGAGAGCTCCTGCAGATGCCCAAGGGGACCCTGAGACACTTGTGGGCTGTCAGAATCTTAGCTATTGATGATTCCAAAATTGTAGAAAGTCTCTGTCTTTCTGCCCATTGCCAAAGCAGAAGCCATAATTGGTCTGTGCTGGTTTCCAGGTTGTTTATTCTGTTTATCTCTCACATGTTCTGCTGCCCTGCCCAGCTCTGTCCTGCAGGGCAGCGTGTGGGGCTCTGCCCTCAGTGGGATGTGACAAACATTAAATACCAGAAACTCCCTGGGCTGGATTTACAAGAACGTGCCAATATCTGTCACCTACGTTGGACAGTGTGTCCCCAGCCCGAACCAACAGAAAAATGCCAACACCACAGTGAGACATGGAGGGCATGGAGAAGGAGAAAAAGGACAAGGCACACCCAATTTCCTCCAGCTTGTCCCCCTTGGACCCCTAATCTAGAATCCTAAAATTTTACTTTTGCACTTGTGCTACACTTAATTATTACTTATATCAAACCCTCAGAGCTGGTAATTCATCTTGTAAGATTGAAAACTCTTTTCCATGGGCAGAGATCACAGCCAGTGTCTCTGGGGGCTCTGTCCGGGGGGGTTCTGACCCCTGCCAGGGTCCCAGGGCAGCCAGAGGGAATTCCTGGATTCCCACATTGGCCCCTGGGGATGGGTGGCTCCAGGCTGGGTGTGGGAGGTCTGTGCAGGATGCTCTGGGGACAGCATGACTCAGCAAGGCAGTGATTCAGAGGGGACAATGGAGGGGGTGGTGGCAGCTAATTATTTAACAATTATTTCTGTTGAATACTTATTCCAAGAGGCCTCAAGTGCCTGCCTTTTTTAAAAAAAAAATTCTTTCTCTTTTATTCTTATCTCATGATCCTAACATGTGAGTCTTGCACAGACAGAGGTGGGACGAGGTGCAGAAATCCAAGGGCCCATTTGGGCTGTTTTTCTCCCATTGGCACTGCCATGGTAGGAGAATACTCCAATATTAGGAGCAGATGTCCCCAGCACTGGTCATCCAGAGGCCTTGGTTGAGGTCAGTTCAACCACCACCATTTTTCCTGCAGGGAAACTAAGGCACATGATGCCTTCTTTGGTGTGGCAGACCTGGAGGTGGAACCTCCCTAATTAACTGTCCTTGAGACTCTCAGTGTGCAAGTCTCTGCCCAAAATAACTACAAATTTGGTGTTGCTGTTAGCCACATAATTTCATCTCTGTGAAGAGTGTAATTTCTTCATTGTCTTTTGTGTCTTTCTACCTCTAAAATCGCCACAAACTCAGTGTGGAAGCACACATCTGTCTGTGCACAGAGAATATCTGGTTATTTATGAGACACACGAGTATATTCTTGTATTATTTATGAGGTAGAGGTAACCAAGCCATCAAACTCTTGGGTGTTATGGCACAAGAAAAGGAGCCTCTTGTTTGAAATCTCAGAAGAAAAGAGCATTATTAGAGATGTCAAGTGCAGCCTGAAGTGGTGTGAACTTGGACAGGCCCATAGAGAGCAGACGAGGCAGAACCCCTTGGCCTCTCATCCCGAGGCATCACCTCTACAAATAATGCACAACATTATTTTATGTCTTCCCTGATGACAAGGCTCTTTGAATTTCTGAAGGAAACATCATTGAAAAATGCGTGGTTCCTCCTGCGTGTGATTAAACCATTAAAAGGATGGCCACAGTGTACAGAATCACTCAGAAATGTCATGGCAGACGAGTGCCCAAATACTTCTTTGGCAGAAAGTGATTAGCTCAGCTGGATTTCCTGGTTAAATACAAGGTTAGATAAATACTTGAATAAACTTCTTTCAGCACAGACAGGATTAAGGAGAATGTCTTATTCTTGTGCTGACAAAGTTTTAGTGCTTGCAGACTGATTATATCTTTAATTTAAGATGATTATTTTCCATTTTTGGTGATTCACAAGGGGAATGATTCCCTCACTGTTTGTGCTGCTCGAGTCATCAGGAAGAGCAATTCCAGCTGCCCCTGGAGCCCGTGGGGAGGTGGTGGGTCAGGAGTGGAAGGGCTCAGGTGAGCTCTGGTGCTGGTTTGGGGGGATGCCCACCTGGAGAGGTGCAAGGATTGCTGGCAGCTCTCGGACTGGGCAGCCCTGGGCCCTGCTGGACCTCTCCTGGCATTACACTGCCTCCTCCTTTTGCCCATCCCTGTTGTAGGGACGACCTGCTGTGGAGCAGGGAGCCAAACCTCCCACCAGTGGTGCTCCAGATTGTCCAGGCCACGAGCAAATTCACTATTAAAGCACCTTTCTTATTTTAGCTTCTCCTCAGGTTGTGGTCCACAGGCAATGCAGCAGCTGACAGAGGACTTGAGTGTTAATTACAAAATATTATTAGTGCCTAATTTCAAATTAGGAGCCCTGCCATGGCAAAAAAAAAAAAAAAAAAAAGGGAAAGATTTTTGTTCTCAGTGGAATGAGAAAGATGCATGCAACATTTTTATTTTCCTGCACACTCACTGCAAATAGAAATGGAGGTATTTGTGGAAATACTTGTGCAGTGAGTGTGTGTGGTTAATGGGTGCTGGCAAATGAGCAGCAGCACAACAGAGTCACAGAAACACAGAATCACTGAGGTGGGAAAAGACCTCCCAGACCATCGAGTCCAGCCTGCGCCTGGTCCCCAGCTTGTCACCAGCCCAGACCACTGAGTGCCACTTCCAGTTTTTCCCCGGACACTTCCAGGGGTGGGGACTCCATGACCTTTCCTGACAGCCCCTTGCAATGCCTGACCACCCTTTCAGTGAACAAATTCCTCCTGATGTCCAGCATGAAGCCCCCAAGAGCTCAGTGCTGGTTTTTGCCTCTCTCTAATCCCAGTGGTCCAACCCAGAGCAGCTGGCATGGACAGTCTGGGATGTGGACAGATCCCTGGTTCTATCCCTAATCTTTTAATTTAAAGGTCAGGAATCTACAGTCTGCCCATCAAATGAAAGGTGCCATGAAGGAGAATGCTGGGAAGGCTGCAGGTCAGTTTAGATTTGCTCACGGACAATCCTAGACTGGCACATTTCCCTGGATTCTAGGAGCTGCAGTTAAAAAATGTTATAGCTTCATCATGTAAGGATTTATTGAGCATCCAAAGATGAAGCCTAGGGTCTAAATGAGAAATAAAGCAAACACACTGCCATAAAAATAGAAGGCACAGTAGTCTTCCACATTGCATCTTTGGACAAGATTAATTGGTTTGGCTGCTGTTGTGAAAGCTTTGATACAGCACAAGGCTCCAGCCAACTTCTGAACTCCACGGAGCCACAAAAGGGCTGGGTGCTGAAAATCTTTGAAGAGTGCAACATCAAACCAGCCTCAACTTGAATTTGAGCAACATCCCAAACCAAACCCAAACAATGCTGCTGAGTGAATGACTCAGGGCATTGGTACGACCCTCCACATTTCATGTGGAGCAGTGGCAAGGCTGATGATAAAGTGCAGTGGAATATCTCAGATTCTGCCAGAGCAGAATCACAGAAAATAAACATGAAAAATGTATTTGTCTCTGGTCAGGCAGATTTAAAACCACCCTTCTTGAGGCAGATATGCTTTGCTGGCCCTGTTTCCTGAATGAAAATCTTCACCAGGGTATTTAAGTTTCTGGCACACACCAATTCTGAATCACAGCCTGACACTGGGAGGGACCTCATGGAAGGCACAACGCCTATTCCTGATATGAAAAAATTCAGAGAGGCAAAGAACCTGGAAGTTTGCTCCTTTGCTTCACCATCTCTCCAATCTCCCAAAGGTTTTAATCCTTGGACAACCTTTCTTCCAACACAGAAAGCCTTTGCAAATGAAAATGGGCTCCAGGCCTGCTGCGTGCAGCAGACAGCAGCCTGCAGTTCCCAGGTAAAGGCAAATGTCCGGCTGGGAGAATATTTACTTAAAATTGGCACTACTGATATAAGACATTTTTTCCTCCAAGTGCCTTGGGATGTTTGATTAAATGAGAAGTGTTGCAACAAAGCAAACATTGTTCATAAGAGTGCTAAGAATAGCAGTACCTGGAGTCATGGCTCCCATAAATAGAGACCAGCAGGAGATAACTCCATGCATTTACATCAGATCACCAGAATGTATATTTGCCTTAAGCAAAAGTGATATAATGAATATTTTATCATTATCGATGCTTGCAAGCACAGGCCATGTGCAAGGCCTTCAGGAAGATGTGCAGCTTTTCCAGCTGTCAGGAACAACAGAGTGGATGACTGTGTCATGTGGAGGAAGGCAGAGATAACACTCACCTCCTCCCTATTGTCTCAGCTGGAAAAGATCAGATCCACTCCTGTGATTATCATCATATTGTGAAGCTACCAAGGATAATGAAACAGCTCACTCAGGAAGTAACATTGTTCATTAATCTTTTCTTTCTATATTAATCCTACATCAAAGAGGAGTCTGCCCTGGCTAATTATGAGATTCAGTCCCAGAAGATCACTATTACACCCAGGCTATTCTGACTTTTCTCTCCAAGCCCTTCTCCTTCTGTCAACATCTCTGCTCTGTGAGCTCTTTACTGGAGGGAGGTGATGATGCTGGGCACCTTTTCTGCTGTCACTTGCAAGGATGTGGCACACATTTCAGTGTGGGAACACAGTGTATTTATTGTGTTCTCTGGCTCATTCAGGAACCAAAATTACAAGCTCCTGAATGAGGATGGAAGAGCAAACAGGGTTTGATCTAAAGGATGGACCTGGAAAGAGTGAAGATGAGTGAGAGGCAGGTGGATGTGGATGCACTTTTGCATCCTAAGTTTTACTGACCACAGAAAAGAGAACAAAAAGATTGAACAGATAAAGACACTCGAATACTGACAGACCAGTTTGTTCTCCCAGAGTCCCTAATTCCCAGGTAAGCCATCCTGCCAGCACACCACGGGGTGTTCTTGTGCCTACCAACAGGCCAGCTGAGGAGAATTTCTCCTTCTGGAAATTCTGTCTGGGTTTTCCCAGATGCAGTGATGGTGCACTTGGCAGCCAAGTGATGGAAAGAGTTATTTTTGCCTTAAAATTTCCCTTAGTTCTGCACTCATTGACAGTTTTGATATGACCAGGCCCTAAACTCTTCTTACTTTAAGAATGACTGCTGTAATGCAGTGGAGGAAGAAAGAAATAAGATTTATTTGACCTGAGGCTCAAGCTCTCTTGTTTTAGCAAGTCCCAGTCAATGTAAAATACCACGGTTTTCTGATTTTTCCACTACTTTAACTTTCCTCCTCACATACAGTTTTTTCTTTCCCTTCTCCCCTCCCATCCCTCTTGCCTCTTTTCTTCTTAATTTTCATATTTCTCTCCAGGCTTTTCTTTCCACTGCCTATTTCTCCCCACTGCACTTCTGCCCTCCAACCTCACAACAACCCAAACTCTCAAAGAAGTCCCTAATCCTCTCCTAATCTGAGGCATACAATCATTAGCTGAAAATTAATATTTTTGCACGTCTGTGCTGGCACAGTAACAGGGAAACCTCCATCTCTGCCCTGCTGGGGGAGCAGCCACTGCAGCACAGCCACTTTGAAGAAATGCCAGATTTATGGATTAGCTGCTGCAAAACACAGGGTGGATGAAAAGCTCTGCTGGGAAGTGGGGAAACAAGAAATAATCTGCCTTCTCAGCTGGGTTTGAGGTTCCTCTTTGCTCTTTGAGATCTGCCACAACGTCAGGGCAGAAGGGCTCAATCTAATCCTTGGTCCAGCTGCTGCCTCCCTGCTCCAGGTGGATAAAGAGGAGCAGGGCTGTTACTTCTCAGAGTGCAGCCAAAAGAGGTGGTTGTGCTTATTTTACATCCTTTATCACTTGGAAGTTTTGTGTGGTGGCACTTGGAGATGGCTCGAGGAGTCTCAGCTGGCAGATGGGGTTTGTGGGGTGAGCAGGGCTCCCAGCCAGGCACTGCAGAACCCAAATATTCCTGCAGAAAAAGATTGAGAGGAAACCCCTCCATGTGAAAGGCTCAGTGACCCACTTGGACTTTTGGCTAAGTTTAAGGGAGAAGAGATCCCACTTCCCACTCAGTTCAAAGCCACTTTTTTCAGGAAGAGATGGGGAACTTCCACAGCAAACAGAGCATGTACTTAAACAGTGCATTCACTTCAAACCAAAAATGCACTCTTCGTGTTTGTGTTCCCTCATTAGAGCTTTTCCATGCTGCTACATACTGACTCATTAACAAATTAACATGTTTTGATTCCACTGTGAAAGTCTTGAGATAATTGTTACAGCTATGGTCCTGGGGCTGAAGAACTGTGCTTCTAAAATGCTTTTACAGGCTACAAATTGGATGCTTTTCATACAGGTTATCTAATTTTAATTACAATTTCCCCTCTGGCAAGTCTTTCTTCGCTTTGAAGTTGTTTGAGTTTTGTCATCCTTGGGGAGTGAGCAGTTTCAGATTATCATCGTGTCAGATTTTATGTCCATAGAAACACTTTTTCAACAGCTCTTTTACGTGAAGCAAGCTTTCATCCGTGGGAGTTTTATTGGTCTAAAAGGTATGACAAGCAACTTAAGGGTAAGTGATGTCCTACTTGTAATGTGAGAAAAAAAAATCACTCTAAGCATATACATCAGCCACTAAAACAAACAGCAATTACTGTCCCTACAGACACAATTGCAGTGTGTAAAAATAAGACATTATTTTAAAGTCACTAATTTTTTTTCTCAAGTAATTATTTGCCATTTTCAAGCAATATTTTGACTGCCTGAGTCACGAATGGCTGGGAAGAAGGGAAGGGGAAGCAAAAGAATACTGAAATGAGAAAATCTCTCAGAAAATGACCCAGCCAAGGTACAAGACTGTCCACCAAGCCCTGACAAGACACCCCTGAGCTCCAACACGGGTTTTGACCACCAGGCTGCTGCTGGGTGCATTTCACATGACGAATTGTATAACACTCAGCATTCTGCTTTCATCAGGAACAGATATGGTCCCTCCCTCCCTCGGCTGCATTAGAGGCCTGCCGCCCATATATAACATGTAATCTCTTGCTCTTTATTGCCAAGATGTTTATTGATGTTTGCCAAAGCCAAGGAAAAGAAAGATTTAGCACATAAGCATCTCCTCATGAAGGGTTGATTTGTTTGTGTTTGGAGCCTGGGGCACTATGTCCAAGGGACAAGATGTTGGATTCTAAGTGTATCAGCCACGTCTGTGCCAGTGATTTTTTTTTTTTTTTTTTTTTTGGACAGAATTTTCTTGATGAAGCTGTCTGGGTTTGCAAAACCAATAGCAGTGCTGGCATTACAAGGTTCTGCAACCCCAGTTTGATGGGCTGCCAGCATGGTTACTGCTGCAATGCTCTCACAACTGTGATAAAGCAACCAGCAAATGAAGGATGCTTCATCTGACTATTCAGACCTTTAGCCTGCATAGTTTTAAGGCAGTAAGAGATACAAGAGCAAATAGTTAATAAAAATAAACAAGCAAACACAAAGCTTGAGGAGTTTGCTGGGGAACATGAAAACAAAGAGTATGGGGGAGTGGAAGATGAGTGCAGGTTCTTCTCTCATCTCTGACATTCCTGAGCTGACAAACAACAGTCAGCCCAAGCAGAATCCAAAAGTGACCAAGGGAAAAAAGTTCTGTAGGAGCTCTTCACATCAACTTTTTAACATCATTTTCATATGATGTAAGATCCTATGAAAATGTCAGGTTTAGCTTCCCTTTCTTCACCCCTAAGGATTCTTTCTTCCTACAAGAGACCTTGGATCCTGTTCACTGGAATTAAGTCAGGCATTTTCAATAGAAGAAGATCAGAGGAATTAGCCTGAGTTGATTGAAATCACTCTTAAATTTATGTAGTCCTTTAAATTCACTGGAATTCAGGTTGCAGCTTCAGCCTAAATTTTGCAGGTAGAAAAATTATGGGATTATACATAATATATAATTATGGATTTATATAAATTATATAAACAAGACCTACTTCCCTGAAATGCTGGAGATTAGTCAGAGGATTGCAAATTAACAAGATCTCCTAGGAACAACAACAACAACAGCAACAAATGCTTAAATAAAATTAATAAATGAAGTTGGTATTTTCTGGTCGTTCTCATATGACACTTATTTGAGGTAACTGCTGACACTAAAAGAACTAGATTCTAGATTTATTCCTGGCGCTCAATTTGCAATTGGCTTCTGATTTTAAATAGTAAAGGAAGTCATAAAGAAGACACAATTCTTCATGACCGCCAATGACTCAAGGAATTCCCCAATTTTCAGGAAGGCAGATTGGAAGAATAGGTCTTGGAACTGCAAGTGGAGGCACTAGAGAAACAGGTTCAGTTAGTTTGGGCCAAGCCAATGTAAGAGAGTCAAATCTGTGAGAATGTGAGGTGGCCCAAGTGCCCCAGTTCTTCCAAATGAGCGTCCCTTGCCTGTCACCAGCTGGTTCAGGTGCCACAAGAGCAGGTTTCCCTCCCAGGAGAAGGTCTGGCAGAGCCTGGTGAGCACTTCCAAAGGGAGATTAAGTCTTTCAAACATTAAAATAGAGCTCACCTCAAACTATGTGAGGATATCAGACTTCTCATGACGAGGATTTCAATGATACAGGTTCTTTGCAGGTTTGACCACAGTGGTCTCCTTTTAACCCTTCCCTCTGAGTGGGCTGTTGCAACCAAGGAAATGCATCTGATTCTGAGCTGCAGGAAGCTCAAAGCCCCAGGTCTTTTCCTGTGCCTTTCCCAGGGCAGCCCTCTGGGACACTGCTGGTCCTGTGGCCTCCAAAGGAGCAATGTGACAGACCCTCCATCCACAGCCTTCTGCAGCAAACCCCATCCTCCTGCTTCTCCCCAAAGTAGAGAAATTATGGTTTTCCAGGGAATCTCAGCATCTGCTTCCTCACAGAGATCCCTGAAAGATAGGCTGGTACTAAACACTCCTAATTATGAACCCAATTAACTGTATCCATAGCATGACCCACAGCTGTGCCAAAAATACAGCAGCAAAAAAACCCCTGTGGCCATCCTTCAGCACCTACACTGAGACCCGTGTCCTGTACTTCTGTCCCCTCCACTCGCTGCCACTGAATTAAAGAGGACAAAAAAAAATCCTGTACAGTCAATTTTCCCTGCATTTGTTCATTAAAATATGGTCAGCCTCCATGAGAGTTTTATTTGGAACAAAAGGACTGTTGGAGAATTAGTCACAGCCTGGGAGGCAGGAGAGGGCATTGTTTTATGGAGACAAGAAAGGCTTTGGGAAGCAGATGATTCTAATTTACCTTCTTGACTTTATTCAGCCACTTTTAAATAGATTTCTCTTCATGTGGACTGCAGTGTTTATAGCTGTAGAGAGGAGGAAGGCTCACTTTTAACCCCTGCAAAAGAACAAGGCTAAGAAATAAATCCTGCTGAATTCTGCTTCTTGCTCGATTAGCAAAGGTTTCAGCTCAGGTGACCTTCTCCAGGGAACTCCAACTAATATCAAGAATTCCCTGTGAAACCTAAGTGGGGTGTTCTTGCACTTAAAATAAAATCAAACGGTCTCTGCTTCAAAATTAAATTCTTCTAATTTAGGTATTTAATTAAACTATACTATTAAAATTACTCAATTAAAAACCTTCATGTATGAAAATATTTTAATTTACTTCTATTTATAGGTTTATGTTCTGTTCTGAGATGCAAAATTTTGGGGGATAGAGTTTGAACTTTTCAGGCTATTTGGAGTGGGATTTTGCTTAACAGATCTCAGAAAGATTTCAGGGCAGGGAAATCAGGTTTTGACAAGTTTTAGTTAAAAAAGACCTTTTGAGAAACCTTCTGGATTGAATTTATAGCTTAAAATACAACTCTGAAAGGGGAAGTGGAAAAGAAAAAAATCACCTTTTATTATTTCATTTATTAAAATTGTGATATAAAACCCTTCTGTATGTACATGTGTATATATTTATTTAACATTTCCTTAGCTTCTGTCTTAGTTTCCTTAGTTTCTTTTTGTTTCCTTAGATCCCAACTTGAAAGAAAATGGTAAAAGAGGAACTCACTGAATGGTGACCTCTCATAATATCACTTTCTAAAAGAGGAGAGCTGAACAAGCAGAAGAAAAGGTGTTTTACTCCGTTTTCAAAGTCTTGTTTTGGCAACCTCCTGTAAAACTCAGATGCCTGAAGAAATGTTTGAATAAGAGAGACCTTTGCTGAAATGCAACAGTTACATTTAAGCTGCTCTTTGCCTACCAAAACATTTTATGTAGACTTGTAAAACCTTCCCAGAGATAAATCCCACACCTTTCATTTCCATACGTTAAAAAAAAAATAAATTACTTAAGTAAATCTTCCTACTTTAAAAGTTCATAGAAGGATGAAAAGGAAGAAATAAAAAAGGACTATTCTGCTTAGTGCACATGTAAATAGATTTCTCTCTCCCTCACAAAACACATCCCTCATGCAAACACATATTTGGGTTGGCTTCATCCATTTCCAATCACAAAAGCCACCACTCCTCCCAATAGTCATCAAAGGCATGAGCACAGCAGCTCTAACAATTGCTTCCATGGAAAAAAAATTTAATGAAAACATGTGAATATATTTTTAGAGCCTCATAATACAACTTCTCAACTGGAAATGAGGGGGGGGGGAAAAGCATCTCATGGCCATGGGATTGATCAAGCCCACCAAAAAATGCTCTGCAGAGCATAACTTGAGAACCATTGTACCACACTTGAATCCACTAGAAACCAGCTAACCAAATGTAACAAATTAAGGCAAGTCAATTTAGAAGGGCAAAAATATCACTCCTCGTTAGTGTAGGACTGATAGACTCCGCAGTGATGAGCTAAATAAGCACATACACAATCACTTTCTTCTCCAGCAATGTCATTCAAATTAGATTGTTCAGGGCGTGTTCTAAAGCACTGCTTGTGCTGCTGCTTTGAAATGACTGAAGGAGCAGATAAATGTAGTTCACAATATTTCTTCTAAAGGTTTAGGGAGAAGACTGGGCTGTCCCTGGTGTTTTGTTGGGTTTTTTTTTTTTGTCATTTGGAAATGAAGACCAATTATACATTTTGCTGAGTTTTTTGCCATTTTACCTGTGACCCACCTCAGTTATGTTTGAACCCTTCTTAATCAAATGTGACAGAAGGTCAGATAAATAGCAATTTAAATTCCTCCAGTTCTTGTGAAAACAGTTGAGTAGGTACAGGAGGAAAGCCCCTGCAAATACCCAAGCCCAACAACAGGAAAAGCTACATTTAGAGCTTCCCTTTGTTCAGATACAAAATTAAAGCAATAATGAAATAAGAAGCCCAGAAAATAAAATCTTTGCTAGTCCTGGTGCTTGTGCAATATCTTGTATTTTTCTCCCAGTTTTCTGCCTTGGCTACAGTGATAATTCCCCTGTCCCCAGTGTCTTCACCGAGTGGAAAGCCAGAAGGGAGACCTGCCCTTCAGCCCTGGTTGTGATAAAGGGACTTGTGATAAGAGCCCTCAAAAATGCTCCTTAAAGTAGCCAAAAGGCAGGAGCTTGGCTCAGATTTGCTCCTCTGTGAGCTGCCACATCCTTGGCTGTTCTCAGAACAAACTCCCAGCTGTAAACTCAGCACTTAGGTTTGGTCTGGGAATTCTTTGCAGTCAGTGTGATTGCTGCTGTTGTGATCCTGAACCCAAACATTTCTCATGCACATTCTCCCCCAATGGGAGCATTGCTGGGATTTTTACACTACGTCACTTCAGCTGTTTAAAAATTACAGAATTCTTAATTTAAAATCTAAATTCATTTAAATCCCTGCAGGCTGCTTCTTGACCAATATTTAACACCTAGTGGCTTGCCCTTTCCATGCTGTATGGGCTTGGTGACCTCCGATCTGCACATGCCAAGGAAGGCCCTTCTGACATCAAAACATTACTCAAGAAAATTCCTTTCAACAGCAGGTACTTTACTGACCTAGATTAAGTTGCTTGAGACGTCAAAGCCCTGGGAAAAAAAAAAAAAAGAAAAAAAAAAGAAGCTAAAATTGTCCTAAATGACTTCAGGCATAAAATCTGACCAAAGGAATTATGTCAGATGCTATAAACAGAGAGGAAAGCATGCAGGGAATATGAGGGATCAAAGGGAAAATCAAGTTAGTGTGATTTTTTGTTTTCTCCCAACTAAAAAAGATGCTCCTACTTGTTCTGATGTGGAAGGAAGCAATGGCTCTTGGCTGCCACACAGCTGGCTACAGAATGCTTTTATGAATGTTTTAAGAAGGAAAACCAAAAATGTGTTGACTGGAACACTCCATGCCATTCTGGGCTTCATTTAAACTCCCGAGTCTCTCAGTAACAGGAATTACAAATTTACTCAGGCTCTGCAAGGCTTTCTTGGAAGCTTTGCCCAGCAGAGGCTCTGTGGAAAAGCACGTGAGCAAATCCCAGTGAGGTGTGAGGCAAGGGACTGACCTGGCCCACACCCCTATTGTAAATGCAGGCGAACCCAATGGGAAGAAGTGACAATGTCTGACTCAATTCAGAAGGCTGAATGATTTCTTTATTATAACTATGCTAAAATACATTAATATGCTATATAAAAGGAGGATATTAAAACTACATACTACTTTCTCTAACTCTAACACAACTGACCCTTTCTGAGACCCCAGCCTCAAGTGGGTTGGATTGGCCACCAGGCTCAAACAATCCTCACCAGAATCCAACCAAGCACTCACTCTAGGTAAACAATTTTCTAAACACGTTCCACAAGGAGCAGAAATAGAAATTGTTTTCTCTTTCATTTCTCTCTGTGCACCTCTATGAAAAATCCTGAGAGGGAGAGAAATGTGCTTGCCACACACCCCAGCACATGTGCTCGTTGCTGTGCTTCCAAAATTCCCTCTTGCCTTCATATCACAGGTGAGGAGGGCAGGGGGGTCTGTAAAGGGCAAATATCTGTCAAAAGAGAAACAGGTTCAATACCTTGCACTTTCAGTCTTGAATTGACTCATATGTTCACAGCCATACAGCTTTTAAGGAAAACCTCCCTTCCTGAAATCCATGCTGGTTTTTGACCTCAAAACCCTGCATCTGTTCCAGCCCCAAAAGCAGTGGCCTGACTTTGGCAGGCATTGAGCAGCTGAAGCACATTATCCCCTTCAAAGCACCCTGGCCCTGCTCTCTGCCTCTCTCCCAGCCTGGGCTTTGCAGGCAGGTGTCGAATGCAATCCCTTCACTGGGACAGGGAGGGACTTTCCTGCCCTGCAGATCCACATCCAGGCGCTTGGCAAAGGTCACATTTGCTCCATCCTGCCGTGCTCAGAGGCTGCAGCAGCCTGGACACAGCTGGACCCCACTTCAGTCCAGACAGCTTCATTTTGAGACAGCCAGGACAAATGTGCAGCAGCATTTGCACTGGCACCTCTGCCAGGAACACAGTCAAGCCAAACGCTGGAGCAGGTCCAGCTAATAAATGATAGAACTCTCAGAAATTGTAAAAAAAATACATGGCTTTCTGAAGAGTATTGTAAAGTTCATTTTTTTGGGTGTATTTGCCCCAGCAGCGCCGGTGCCTGCAGCTTCCCCAAATGGGCACTTTAATACAGCTTTGCAAAATAAGGCTTTTTAATTGGTTATTCATGATGAAAATGTTACAGTGAGCTAAGAGTTCGCCACAAGATGGATACTTAGAAACCCAGTTATTTTTGTAATGGACATAAATAATCCTCTTGGCAGTAGCCTGGAAAACTCTCCCAGCTTGGTTTGCTGGCTCTCCAAGTCTTGCCACCAGAGGCTACAGAGACTGAAGAGGAAAACAATGAAACTGTGAATGTCCTAGAATAAAAGGAGCATCACCCTTTCTAAAATGCAAAACTTAAGAAATTGTAGAGAGGGAAGCAGAAAAATCGAATAGAATGTCAGCTAAAACACGAAAGCGGGGCTCTGTGATTAAGCCTGGGGTACTGAGCCCCCTGTGCCAGTGGAGATCCCCTTGCCAAGAGGTTTGCAAAGTTTCCAGGTGGGAATGAGCAGCTACTGGAGCTCTGCTGGCACCAAGCCTGTGCTCAGCCAGGAGAGGAGAGTGAGCCATGAAGCAGCACAGCGCTGCAGGGCTGCAGAGGAAATGGCAGGAGCAGAAAGCAAAAATGTGACTCCTTGCAGCTGTCTTGGAACTTTGGGAAGCTTACAGAGCACATAGAATGGAAGCACCTCTGCACTGAATTCTGACTGACGGTGTTTGTAGATCTTTATGTGCCCTAAGCCCCCTCAGAAGTGATTGCAAGCAGCACCACACGTTTCCTGAGGGATGAGCAGCCCATGGATGATGGATTTCAAGTGATCTGCACAGGAGCTGTGACAGCAAGGCAGGGCTGGTCAGAGCCATGCCTTGGGTCACTGAAACCACCATTACAACAGCGAGGCCCAAACTCAGCCAGAGGAGCAAAAGGATTTTCTGCTTTTCAGTTTCCAGTTGCTGAGCTCATTCCTAACTCTTGCAGAGTCACAGCGCTGTTCCCATCAAAAAGAAAACAAATGGATTCACTTAGATTGAAATATAAAATCCTTCCCTCGACATTGTTGTTTGCACTGCCCTCTTTGACTGAATAATTTCCCAGTCTCCTGACAGTCCTTAAGGAAGTGCTTAAAGCCTGAGTCTGTGTAACACCCACTGTGAGGAAGGGGTCACCCAAACTCCTATCTCCTACTGCTCAATTTAGTTAAGAAGAAAAACCCTGTGCTCATATTCCAACACATGTTTCTGCTTTTAGATCTCTGGGAACTTTATGTGTCTTTTTTTTTTTTTTTTTTTTTAATCTGTTCTCAGAGCAAATGTCAGTGCATTCAAAGTCCAGTGAGGGACTTATGGCCACAAAGAAACCCCAAGCCTGCCTGTGGGGACAGCGCTGGTGGCTGCAGGACTGCCCCAGAGGCAGCAGTCCTGCAGGGCCAGGGCTAACCCAGGCTGAGCTGCACTGCTGGCCCAGCTCCCAGCTCTGCTGAAGGGCTGGACACAGCTAACACCACCCAGCAGTGACAGGGGACCCCAGGGGTGACCACAGGGTGAGCACACGGTTGTTGGAACTCAAAATGTCCCTCAGACATTTTTGGAGGTTTCAGGCCCTGGTCAGAAGCATTTGAGACCCTGGCAGGCAGCTGGAAACAGCTGTGATTTTGGGTTTGAGCCATGGAATGATTTACCAACTTTGAAGGTGGAACAAGGAGTCACAAAAGTCTAGATATTAGAGTAGAGGTAGTTACAAAGTAGAGGGAAAAATTTTTTAGTATTGTCCAAGGGGGTTTTAACACCTGTACAGGGGGGCTTTACTTTGTACATGGGGGTCAGAGGTTTTAAGATGGAGGAATGTAGGCCGGTCCTGTTCCTCCTCTTTTTTCTTCCTCACCTCCATGTTCTTGGTGATGTTGGCACTCCCAGATTGGTTTAGAGTAGAAAAGCACCATTTAATATAGGTAATGGGCATTGTGAAAAACTGTAAACATGTAACATGTAATGTACCATATAAAAGATAGAAAATCACCATTTAATATAGGTAATAGGCATTGGGGAAAAACTGTAAACATGTAACACGTATTGTACCACATAAAAGATAGAAAAGCACCATTTAATATAGGTAATAGGCATTGGGGGAAAACTGTAAACATGTAACACGTATTGTACCACATAAAAGATAGAAAAGCACCATTTAATATAGGTAATAGGCATTGGGAAAAACTGTAACCATGTCACACGTAATGTACCATATAAAAGAGAGCAGCAGCCCTGGCGGGGAGAGAAGAAGCAGTCGGGGTCAGAGAGGATGTCAGGGTGTGTGTGTGCCTCTGCCTGAGCTGTGAGCAAACCACAGCAGCCCAAGGAGAAAATCTTTGAGATAACTTGCAATAAACTGCCCTGAGACCGAACACCAGAGACTGCTGAGCCTCTCTTTGGAAGCTCGGGTGGGAGAAGAGATTTTTCCACCACACAGAACCCCTGAACCAGGCCAGGTTCTGGCACAGGGTGACACAGCCTTGGCACCTGGGAAATCTCCAGAAATCTCCAGCCCAGCTTCACTGCAGGCACTTCCCTCCCGAGGCTGCTCCTCACACCTGCATTATCCACACCAGATGTTCTCCTGCACAGTTTCAATACTTAGATGTGTGTGAATAGCAATTTATTTAGTTCTTCCTTTACAGAAATTGTGACAGAGGAGAAGAAATTTCTGCCTGCTGATGCTGCAGATCAATATAATCTAAATTTTTTCTACCATTTTCTTTTATTCACCTGCTGCCTGGGTCCTGCCTCTGGGGTGGGAACAATCATTTTGTTCTATGTGTTGTCCAGCTCTCTCAAAGTAGAGTTTCTAAATAATACAATGAGTAAATTAATTTGGAATCTAGACCTTTTCATGAGCTGGAGCATCTCTGAGATGAGCTGATTTTTTTGCTGCTGCTGAGTGATAGAGATGGGCAAGTTGCTTCAGAAGCTGTTACACTCTGCTGGCACTGAAACCATATAGAATTTAGGGCTGCCTAAAGCCTCTGTATTCAGTTTCCATCTACTTCTGCCCCAAGCAGGGACACAACTTTTTCAAATGGACATGAAAACATCCACAGCTGCTTCATCTGAAGCAACAGCCAGTGCTTTTTGTGTCACTGAAATGGCATAAACCCAATAGAAACAGGAATAGGAAAATACTTTCGAGTGCTCTGCATTTTACAGCTTCCATTAAAATTAATGAAAATGAGATCTAAGGGTTCCAGAAGCAAATCAGCACTGGAGTGCTTAGAAATGACACCTTAAAAATTAAAATACTCAAAGCACATGAGAAAATAATTTTTTCAAAGGAGATTTAATGAATTCTGACAGTTATTTTTATAATGTTTGTTATGTGGCATCACTGAGATTTTTCTGCTGGTGAAGGTTAGATGAAAGTGTTTTGACAGCTCTCACTAGAGGGATGATATTTAATATAGAGCAGTTTGCAAAACAGTATCAGGACCTGGGAATACCTTTTTGGTTAGTCATGGTCACCTCCAGCCTTGTGGAGGAAAAAAGAATTCCTAAATTCTGTAATTTCTGGTTTTAGCAGCTCATCTCACAAAGGAAAAAAAATGACCTGAGATTTAAAAAAATACCTCTCTCAGGCAAAATGGTGTGTCCAAACATTAATTTTCATAGCTTAAATGAACTGAGGTCTTGAAAATGAGAAAGCCCAGAATGGAATCTGAGTTTGGCTTTTCGGGGAAGACTAATTAGCAAAATGGAAAAATCTCTGAACTGTGGGAAGGCTCAACCCTGAAGTCTCACGCTCAGCCCTGCACAGAGAAGGAATGCAGAACACAACTGGTGTCACCCAAACTCCAGAGGCTGGGGCTCTGCGAGCTCATTTTCACCCCTCCTGAAGAGCTTCACCCCCAGTTCCCAAAGAAAAATCCCTAATGGCAACTGCATGGAAAGAAAGCAAAGCCAACATAAGGAAAAGATGTGGGAAAACAGCTCTGCTGGTCTCTGCTCAGAGACTCTTTCTGGGAAGGTTCTCCACGAACAAAGATGAATCCCACAACATTTATGCAGCTTTCTACCAAGCTTGGGATATTTTCTGCACACTCAGGGTGGCTCCTGTGGGTTCCTCAACAGCTTGAGTGGGATTTTCCTTCTAGGAATTCTGTCCCTATGGAGTAAAAAAAGAGGTTCAGACACACAGAGACTTTAACAATTCCTGTTAATCCAAGTGGGAGCTTGGATTCGTCCACGTTGGTCCCACAGGGAACACCAGGATCTGTTTGTGTGTTTTGAGGAATCCCACGGGATATAGTGGCAGTTTCAAAACTGTTCTCCTTTGGATTTTTTTTTAAAACCCATCTATTTCATAAAATTGCTTTGTAACAAAGTCGACTTTTTTTTCCACACATGTAGGCAGCTAAAGGTCTAAAAGAATTTTAGATTTCCCCATGGAAAAAAAAAAAAATATTTTATTTCCTGAAGAAAACTTGTGAAAGAAAATTCTTAGAAGAATTCACTGTTAGCTGAAAGTACAGATTTCAGCCAACAAGAAATTTCTATGATAACCTGCATGTGCTAACTCCAGCCTTCAATACATTTAATTTTTGGTGCTTCAAGCCTTGATGTGTGGAAGGTTTTCACCTCAGCTTGTGCTGTCTGGGGACAGAGAGCAGGAGGGAGCTGAGTCCCCATCTGCTCCTGGCTGCTGGCACCCACTGCAGCTCAGCAGCCTCCACGGGCTCTCCCCAAATTTCATTTTTCACACCCTCCAACAGCATTAAAAATGACAAGACATAAGAAAAACAGAGTGAGGATAACAACAGCAATCATACTTGTGAAAAAGCAGGAGGTGACAGTTTAAAAATCATTAATAATTGCAGGCTTGTTTTGCTGTATCTTACAGAATGTGGGAGAAGGGATTTGTTGGGAGAAGCAAAGGACTAACAACATTTAGGAAAAAAATATATATTTGCCATTGGGAGCTACTCTTTAACTTCAAAGCATCTTTAGTCTCTTAAAAGGATTTACATTTGAGCTGAAGGGAATTTAGGTAATGGGCAGCTCTGAGAGACATCCCCTCTAGCAGAGTTTTCACATATCACACAGCAAAGGAAACAATTCCTATTGAGTTTCACGGGATGATTTATCACCCCGCCTCTCCAAGCCTCTCACCGGCTCTTTAACATTCACTACACTTTGTGAAACTGCCTAGAAAATGATAGAACTGACAAATGTCCCCTGTCCTGCCTGCAGCTCCAGCCATGCCTCTTCCAAAAGGAAACACAAGTGAAGAAATTCCCAGCCCATGAAGTTACATCAATGCTTTTGGTGCCATTCCCCAAGCTCAGCAGCATGGGGTTTATAGGAGGAAAAGATACAGGGATTTTAGGACACAGGGATGCTCCAAGGAAGGAAAGAAACCACGGAAAATACTTTTTAAAAATACAAATCCAGACTTATTCCTAAAAGAAATGTCTGAGTCACAGCCTAGACTTCTACCATTAACTACATTTGAATAACAGCTGAATTACTCGACCTAGGGATATTAGAGGGGGTCTCAAAATAAAACACGGCGTCAAACATATCCATACGTTGGAAAGGAAATCTATATGATGCAGCTCCCCAACCTCACACCCAGACTGCTCATCTTGGCCTGCACCACCTAAGTGTTCAACCAGAATGAAACTCCTCATAAGTACCACAAAACCAAGTGGCACCATGTAACAAACCCAAAAAGCTGCTTTTAGAAACACCCTGTGAGGATATTCTTTTTTGAATGGAGAGTATTCATCCTCATAGGAAGGGAGGGCCCAAATTTCATTTTAGGCTACTGGCCTGGTGCTGACCTGGTGTAAATTCAGGATGTCTTCCCTTCACAGACCTTACTCCAGGTTACAATCCCGAATATAAAATTGGAATCAGTGTGATTTGTGGTTAATAATTTCACCTCTGAGTGCTTTTGTGGAATGATGTCGTTCTTCTGCCTCACAGAGTTTATGGATCAGATAAAAGGTGCTATAAAAATACATCTCAGAAGATTTACTGCGGTGATACACAACTTTCTGCCAACTCTTTCTTCTCAGCTGACAGAACTTTCTCTACTTAGCAAAAAGTCACCTAGAGAGAAGTCTCTTAAGTAGAAAATATTCACTGTTTTAGCTAAAACCCAAAGGTATATGTGTAGTGATAGCTTTATCCCAATCTTGAAGCCATTTCATTGGTCATTGGGATTTTTTTGGCTGGAAAAGCCAGAAAAAAACATCCCTTAAGCACTTTTTGGCTGCTCTGCAGAGGTGTCTCAGTGCCTGCCCCATGCCAAAAGCTGGGCAACTTGGGGGAGTTTTTTCTCCCATCCCTATTGCTGCCCACCTTTCTCATGGGAGGATCATAACTGATTTTGGGGTTCTTTAATATCTTATGTGCCCAGAAACAACGTTTTAAATCACTTTACAAGCTCAAATGAAAGCTCATTATGTAAAGTAAGGAGAGAGTAAATGAAAAGGTAATTCCATATTTTTTCTACTTTTTTTTAGAGACAGCGATTCCCTGTCATCTAACTTCAGGGTTTTCAGTGGTCCTGGGAAGGGTCAGAAACATACTTCCAGGAAACTTAAAATTCAATGAATCCTTAACTGAAGCAAAATTCAGCAGACGTTTTCAGCCCCCGATTTCTTCCGAAGGAATACCAAAAAGCAACTTTTCCCCAGCTACTGTTTCCACCGGCACCCACAATTATTTGTGTGAAGCGCTGCGAAAAAACAGCGAGCTTTAATGTGACTTAAATGCTGAAGTGCTTAAATATCGCGCATTAATTCTTGCGCCTGAATACCAGATTTAAAATAAATGTGCTCTTTGTGGTGTTCCTCGTGTGTGCGACAAAGACTGGTCGGAGTCTTCCTCGGCTCTTTTGTTTCTCCTTGTAGATAGCACTTAAAAAAACACATTCCCAGTGGCCCCATAGACTTAAATATCCTTTTGAAACGGAGGATTCCCTCCTCCTTTTTAGCCTGCGGCAAATCTAAATGATAAAGTGAAATACCTGCGCAGAACTGGCATCTTTGCTCTCCCTAAACTGCGTGTTGCACCTGAGGGCAAAACAGAGAGCGGAGAGGTGTGTGCGGAGCTTTGGCAGGATTTGAGCTTTCAGCCCCAGCGTGTGAGGAGAGCTATGGATTCAGCAGGAAAAATTAACCCTCTCCGCTCCACAGTGACGCCCTGAGCACCCGCACGCTAATTCTGGGTTTGGATGGGCAGGGAAGATCCCGAGCTCGCCCCCAGGGTGTGGGAAATGGGAAAGGGGCTCTTCTGCACATCCCTGGGGATTGGGCTGAATTCCCGTCTGGGAGAGAGCAGGAAAGCACGGTTTAATTGGAATTTACATCCAGACCTTGTCCGTACAACATCAAACAACTCGCTGTAATGACGCCAAATATGAAACGTATCGATACCAAATTATTAATCCCAAAACCACTTATAATCTATTGTAATTTTAAAATAATTAACTTCTATTTATAATAACATGAATTATAGCATCTATGTTATCTCACCCTTCAGAGATAGCGAAAAATAAAATAAAAAATGAAACTTTTTAAAACACCTCTCAATTGCCCCATCTCTAAATAAAAAAAAAAAAAAAAACACACAAACAAACAAACAAAAACCCAAAAAAAACCACACCAAAAAAATACCCAAAAAAACCCCAAAAAATCCAACACTGCAATGGTGTGTGTGACCAGAGTGTCACCCTCGGGGTTAGGGATAGAGGAACCCACAGCCCAAGGGAGGTGGTGGCACAACTGATGGTGTGAAATGGACATTTAAAGGGAAAAAGCACCTTGGGCAGGTCCTTCCCAGGTCCATGTCCTTCTCCCCACGGCTGCAGAGGTGTCTGGCACGGATTTGGCTTAGCTCAGGGCAAAATAACATCATGGATTTAAATCTGAGAAATAACGAGAGTTGTGGGTAAAACCTACACTCTAAATGTGCTCGGTTTCCTCACTGCAGCTCTGGAAACACCTGATGGAGACAATCTTTGTAAGACTCCTGCAAGGCAAAAGAGATTTTCTGCTGGCTTTTATCCTCCTTTAGGCATCCCTGCCCATGGCAGGGCACTGAAACAAGATGATCTTTAGGGTCTTTTCCAACCCAAGCCATTCTATGATTCCATGGTTTTATTTCCCACTGGCCGCGATGGAAACGGAACGAGCAGGGAATTCAGACTTGGGGCATCCTTTTGCACAGAAATCCCTCCCCCTTTTTAGGGCCACTGATGTGTTTGGATTTCTGAGATCTTGAGAAAGGCCATTAGAGGTAAGAATTCAGTGTCTGGGAAAGGTAAGGTCAGAGCGCGGTGGGGCTCAGCGAGTTGAGCTCCGTTAACTCCAGTGGCCTTGGGAAAGCGCTCCACAGCCAGGGATCCCAGGAAAACACCAAATCCAACAGGAGGAGAAGGATTTCAGAGCTTCCTTGAGGCATTTCTTCATTCTCCCCAGTGGCCTCATTCACAGGGACATTAAGAGCAGCGCAATATCGTGGCAAGTGGAAGAAGGGATTAATCTCCCACAGTTAAGAGCCTGAGAGCCACAGGAGAGAACAGCCCAACCGGGCTGACCTGGCAGAAAAGCAGACCTTAAATCCAAATTCACTTTTAATTCTCTCTCCTGCCTTGATTTCATGCCCTTTTTTCCTGCTTTGCCCTGACTACAGAGAGCAATTTGGATCAGAGTTCCTCTTTGCTTTGATTTTACCCAGAGCACCCAAAGGTAGATGCCAGCCCTGCATGTCTGAGCTCAGACTGGGGGGGGGCTGTGTTTTCTGTGAACAAAACTAAGACACATTTCCTTTCCTTTTGCAACATAAGATGGCTTCAAATGCTGCTCAGATCCCAGTCCTCATAACCGAAGTCAACTGGGCTTTTCTTTCTTTTCTTTACGAAGTGATAATTATGACAATATGCAGCACTGTGTCTCTGTGACTTTCATATCCAACTTCAGTGCTTCTAATGTTGCTTCAGATTCATTCTTTCCCCCATCCACCCAAGAAGCAAAGGCAAAGATAATTTAGAAATCTTTAGGGCTGTTTACATTTGGAATGTTCATGGGAAAATGGCTTTGAAATGAAAATACATTTTAACAAGAATGTTATTGTTTAGTTCTGTTCTACTAAACACGACTTAAATTCACTCAGAGTTTGTGTCTTTATTTATGGATTTGATTGGCAATTTAGAGAACCACCATTGGTTATTTGAAGAGGGTGTTTATTTAGTGTTACAGTTTTGGGTCAGTTCCACTCAAAGGAAACTTCAAGCATATAGAATGGCAAACTTGACAAATCATGTCAACACTTGGAATTGGACACTGCTTTCCATTAACTCTTGGGTAAACTAAATATATCTGCCAGGGACATTTTTTGTTAAGTGGTTATCAACATAGTGCTCTACCA
Organism: Lonchura striata; assembly: GCF_050655825.1. Taxonomy (NCBI): domain Eukaryota; kingdom Metazoa; phylum Chordata; class Aves; order Passeriformes; family Estrildidae; genus Lonchura; species Lonchura striata. The sequence continues at coordinate 13,254,907 of NC_140722.1, forward strand.
AGGAATCTTGACTGTGGCATTTTCAGCTTTAAAAAGCCCACAGAATTAAGGTAGACTAGAAAAAGAAGAAATGCACTAATTTGCAGGGCAGAAGAAGGAGGGCTGGGTTTGAAAAGGTGTTTGCACACGTAAATCCAACGCAGTGAGAGTGGGGAGGATAAGTCTGTCCTGGATTTGAGTTCAGAGGGATTAAAGGACAGTTTCACCTGGATTGTTGTAATCAGCCAGAATTTGGCATGCACAGCACTTACATACTTCTGCAGAATCTGCTGTCTGACTCGATTCAGCTTTGAAAACCCGTCCTTAGCCCGTGTGCCTGGCCTCACCCTGCCATTGCACCACCTCTGGCTCCTCCGTGGCTGCTGGGATGGAAAGGGATGGCTGAGTTTGTAGTCTGAGGGTGTCATGCTCTGAGAGTGCTCCTGAACACCTCTCTGGGAACAGAGGGAAGAAAACTTTTAATTTCTGACCCCTGGATGTGGGTTGCACACCTGTGGTGCAGAAAAGATGCTGAACCCTGCCAGACACATTCTGCACCCATCCTGGCAGGACACTCAAGACACTTGGACAACCCAGAGGGCACCAAGACCCCTGAGGACCCCAGGAGCTTTCAGGACTAAGCAGTAGCTGAAATTGAAATGTAATTTTGGTTCACTGCCCATGTTTGTCTTGGAGAAGCTGAATGGTCCCCAGCAGTGCAGTGGGAACATCTCTGGCCAATGCAGCAGGGCTTTCTGAAAGCCCATCTGCAGGTACCAGCAGCAAATGCATTTTCTAGGTTTGGTTGTCATTACATCAGCAGGAAAAAGCTGGCAAGGCCCTCAAAACTGAGAGGAAGTGTCTGAGTTTATTGAGTCAAGGGAATGACTCCTGAATACAAGTGAGCTCTGAACCCAGCCCCAAGTGATCTGACAGCATCTGATCTCCAAAATGAAGTGTTTTGTTGAACTCAGAAGCTACTAAGCACTATATGATACAATTTGTTTGACAATCACAGCTCCTCTCTCCACACACTTAACCTTAGGAAAACTTTTGAGAGCTTTGGACATTTTGCTGGAGAAGTTACTAGCCCAAGTGTCTGACTCCTGGGTCACACCATCTCCAAGTCAGTCACAGTTTATCTGGGAATCTCAGCTGGAGGTTTCCCAAGAGTCTGAGATCTCTGTGGTTTTCAGTTCCATCAGACTCAGATAATCTTTCAAACTGTTTCTTACAGCATTTAGGTACTTTCCACATCTGGCCCTGAAGCTGGAAGTGTGTGAGGCTCAGCTCCAGTAAAACATAAACTGAACTTTATGAACCTCATAAACAAAGAATAAAATAAAACATAAAGTCTCTGTTGGTTTGCAGATTGGCCTGGTGCTTTTATTTATTTATTCATTACCCTCTCATTAAAACAACAAAAATTATTTTAAGTTCAGTAACTTCCTGAGAAATGTGGAAAACCAAATCACTGGTTTGGTTTCAATGCATCCACTTATTTTGTAACATCCAGCACACACCACTGCAGACATTTTCCATATTGTTTAGTTAAACCCTATTCCTGCACTTAAACAAACAAAAAACAAAACCAAAAACAAAACCCCAACATCATTTTATTCTGCCTTTGGCAGGGTTCTTGTAAATTAGATTAGAATTATAATTCAGGCAAACTATCTGTTGGAAATGGATCTTAAGGTCCTCAAAACAATCTCTAGACCCCTGGGAATATCCATCAGATTTATAAGTGGAACACATACCATGGCAAGCTGCAGTTCTCTCACCCATCAGGAAGGACATGTGAACAGCTGGCCATAAGGTTTTAAAGGTTTAAATATTTTAAACCTTTCTACAACAGTCTCTGCAATTCTGGAAATCCTGTACTTTTTTCTTCTAAAATCCCTTTCTGCCAGCACAACTGTTGTTTCCAGGTGCTGAGGTTTCCTACAGCTCTGTCAATGTCCATTGTTTCTGGAAGCCCTGAAGGTCTCAGCATTTCCAGCTGCTGAGAACCAACACACCAAAGCAAAGTTCATGAATTTTCAAATGTACAAATTGCTGTTGATCACTCAATGGGTTTTGGAGCCCCAAAAGTTTTTCCATTTTTGCCTAAACTCTCTGTCCCCTTATAATTCACCTTTCAAAGTCTGACTCTTCCACAGACAGTTCCTTCTGGTATAAAGTTTTTACTAATTCACATTTGTTTCTGCACAGAAATCCACTCTACCTCTCTACAAATAATTCAAATATACAAATAATTCATTTTTCCTTCTCTGTCACACGAAGGAGATCATAAACCTGCAAGGCAGCAGCTCTGCACTTCCCAAATTTTCTTCCCACAGACAGGCCCAGAAGGGATCAGAACCAGCAGCACTTTGCCTCCTCTCTCAGCACAGGGACCATTCACAAGGGATTTGCAGGAATCTGGGAGCTCCATGCCCTGGTGAACATCCCCAGCTGCCTCTTGGAAGCCCCAGCACTTTCTAAGGATGAAATGCCATTTAAAATATCTAGTGCTTTTCACAGGGATGTAAAGATACCTATCATGCAAATTTTAAGAAGTCCCAAAAGGAAATTGCCTGAAGAAGTTAGAGAAGCTGATGAAGTGCAATAACCGTGCAGATTTTTCTTTGCTCCCCAGTGGCTGGGGAGTTTTAGCAAGGACAGGATTGCACTGGAAATCACTGGAAATCACTGGAAATCACTGGAAATCACCTGCTGTGCTGCTGGGAACAGAGACCTGGTGTGCCCAAAAGAAGAAGGCAGTCCCAAGAGTGCCACAGCACTACCTGGGAGCTGGGTATGGCCCCGTTTCATAGCCAAGGCCTTAGGGATCCATCTGAAAACCTGCCTTGATATTTAAAGCAGCAGCAAATTAGCCCAGAAATGTTGGTACAACGAGCTCTAGTACAGCAGAATGTTTCTCACAGACAGGTTATAAAGAGCAGGAACATTTTGCAAACAGACTAATCTTAGCTCATGCAAGGCTAATTTCAGTATTAAAACTGGGGGGCACCAAACCCTGTCACCACTAAATTCCATTTTGATTCAAAATGACATCTCCTAAAGAAAGATGGCAACTGACCATAACAAACACAAGACAGTCAAATAAATAATGCTATTTCTAGGAAGGAATTTATAGTCCTGAAGTCACTTAAGAACAGAAGGAAGGTCAGGAAGAAGGATCACATTATAAACCGAAAGCTATTCTGATCTAATGAATGGCAAGGAGACATTTTGGCCACCTCCTAGGGAGCACTGATTATGGCTACTCAGCAACCTCTCTAGGTGGTGGTTAAAACATCTTGTTTCTATTCATTAGTTCAGCAGTGTATTCATTCCACAGGAGAGTTTAGGAATCCCTCCCTCCTCCCCTGCAGCACCCCTGGTTTGCAAATATGTCATCCACAAGCAAAGAAAAAGAAAATAGATAATTGTACTTCAACAAACCAAAATCTTAATATTTGTGCTTTCCCACCCCCCCCCCCCCCCCCACTTCCTCCAGTCTTCAAAAATTACAGTGAATTGTCTGTGTCTGAGAGGAAAGAAGTGAAAAAGGTGAAAAAGGTGAAAAAGGTGAAAAAGGTGCCTTAGCCCCCCGGTGCAGGAGCAGGCAGGGATGTGAGCAAGGAGAGGAGGCACTCCTGGTTCTTCCCCCTGCCCAGGGCCTGGGCACAGGGAGCAGAGGGGACAAGCTGCCCAGGCTGCTGGAGGGCTCTGGTGGCTCTGGGGCTCTGGGGGCTCTGCAGCTCTGGGTGAGCTCTGTGTGTGTTAAACTCAGTGCAAGTGTGACACACATCCCTGCCACCACCGTCCTGGGGTACAAACCCCATCCTGAGCCTCTGCTCTGGCCCTTCCTGCCTCCAGCTCCTCTCACATCTCACAGATTCACCCAGGGCATCCCAGCAGTGCCCTGGGGAAGGTGTTGCTCCTGTTCCCCTTCCTCTTCTTGGAAAAAAACCTCCCTGCCTTCGTGGCTATAAATCTTTTCCCTTCCAGCCCCAAGGTGTCCTGGCTAGTCCCTGCTCAGTAGCTCTTGCACTAACATTTGTCATTTAGCTTAAACACACTCCCTCCCCTTTTATCTTCCTCAGTCAAGCCCAGAGAGAACAAACCCACCTCCCTTTCACATTCATATTGCCAAGACAAACACACACCAAGCTCACTCCTGCAAATAGAGCTTTTTGCATCCTGTGAATAGCTCTGATCCCGTCTGAATTAATCTTCCCAAAATCCGGGAGAAAGGTGCACAGCATCCAAAATCCGGGAGAAGGGTGCACAGCATCCAAAATCCGGGAGAAGGGTGCACAGCATCCACAGCTGACACCAGGAGGTGACAAGGTGCACCTCTCCATCAGGAGCAGCCCAGGAGCCGGGGCTCAGCCCGGCAGCTCCAGGATTCCCCCGGGAAGAATGCAGACAGGCGCCAGGCAGCAGGGCACTGCCCAAAAATTCCCCAGCCCCTCAGCTCAGCCTTTAGAGATGCTAAACAAGGCCTTTGAAAATCGGCCCCGCATGGAATTATCTCCAATTTCACAGAGATTTGGGGAGCAGTATTGTTACCTTGTTCCAGTCGTGTGCTGGCCGCTCTAGTGGCTGCTGGCGTAGATTTAGTGCAAACACAGGCAGATGCTGCTTTTCTAATAAAAACTATGTTTTAAACAGCATGTATAACACCTTATCTGGTTGCAAACAACAAGCAAGTTATAAAATCCACATGCCTGAGACATATCACCATTTAAATTATATTTTTCCATGCCTGAAACCAGAAGATTTCTCTTAAACCAGCAGGAAGAAAAGAAATCAGCCTCTGTAAGAACATCACAACCACATTTTCACAAGGTCAAGAGACATTTCTGTCTGCAGAACCACCTGCCTGTCATGATAAATAATTTTTGTTCTGATTTGTGAAGTTTGCTGCCGTGGGAATGAGCCCATTTGCTCCCTAATGTATGTAAGATGTGCAGCATGACACAGAATTGGCAACACAGCCACGGCTTCTACATCTGTCCTCAATATTTCACTCCTTGGAGATGTCAGCGTTCCAAGTGCAAGGTTAGCAGCAGGACTGATCCTTGACCAAGGTGTTGCCTTAAGGTCCAGGCACTACAAAACCTTAGCACTCACACCAAGGATTTCTCTCCAGCAGAGGCCACGTCTGTCACTGAGAAAAATGCAATTGGTGCTCTTGCTTTTAAAACAGATATCCCCAACCCGTGGAATATTGTAAAATCTTGGGATCTCACACATCTGTGTAGTCATGCAGAAGCCTCATATCAATACTGCTGGACTTAATGAGTAATATGGGCCAGAGCAATTTTGTAAAGAAAATATTTCTGTGAATTCATGGATTGTGTGTGAATGAGGCTGCACAGTTCTGCACCAACTGGGAGCATCAGTGCAGCCCTGAGGAAGATGCTTCAGAATAAGATTTTGGTGAGTCCATAGTACCAGTTCAAACTTCTCTCCTTACGTTACTCAGTGCTAAAATTTCACATTGAGATGCTGCTATCCCAGTGTGAAAATGCCAAAATGAAGGTGCAAAATAATTCTGTGTAAAACTATGGAAAACTCCACAAAAAAGTGATTGCTAGGATTTTATAACCATTAAATATATGTGAGCAACATTAAAAGATTGCGTGGTGTCTCTCATGGCTATACAGGTGTTTGTGGTGCATTTTCAGATAGATTATCACTATTTATTGATTTTTTTTTCTCTATATCACAGCTACAGAGAAGAAATAAGAAATGCTTCAGCTGCTCTTACAGCTGATCTGGCTGGTGTCTCACTGGTGTGCCACAGTGCCCAGCAAGACCCCAACCTCAGAAATCACTGAGACTCACCCAGGATTATGTACAAAGGTCCATCTGTTTCCATCTTAAGCAATGTTACCTCAGGGATGTTGGAAAAAAGGGTTTGGAAAACCTAAGCAGAAATATTCCAAGTATTGCATCTGCTTGTGTAACCTGGCAAAATTTTCCAAATGCAAATCCTCTTAACGAGGATCTCAAACCTTTTCTGAGGTTTGGGAGCTGTCTGTTTTTCCCACTGCTCCCTGAAGATCAGGAACAGATTCACATGGGTGAAGCAATCCTAGATGTCCTGAACCACTGCAAATACAGGGCTCAGCATGTTGTTTTTTGGACTGTGGCTTTCCCTCAAGTGGGTTTGTACAGAGAGGTGCAGCAGTGTCAGACTCATCCCCTCTGAGTTACCTGTCCTGCCCTCGTGTCCAGCATTGGGGTCTTCTAGGGCTGGCAGAGGAACACCCAATTTGGGGTTGGGTGAGAATGGAGGAGATGCTGATAAACCTTGCTGAGCCCTCCCAATCACTGATATCCTGATTGTTGCCATCCCAAAGCCTTACCTTGTCTTCCTCCCAAAAACTGAATCCCGCTCGCGGGATTTTCACTGCGGCAGCATGCTTGAGGTTGTGCATTAATAGGATTTGTGTGATTTTATCAAACCAGTAATATTTTTGACACGTGTACACTGATTTTCTATTTGTGCCAGCCTTTGTCCCAGCCTGGTCCCACAGTGCCCATTCCTCCCTGCAGACAGCACGAGCCATCCCATCTGAACTCACCGCCCCTCGTTCACGTTGTCTTCCTCGCCCTCCCCCAGACATTCTTTGACATGATTAGTGGCTAAATCAGATTCTTTAATTGAAAGAAATATAACTGAACTTTCTTCTGTTGGGAATGTGCCAGAGGCCACATCATAAGCAATGTCAAAGAATATTGGAAATGATCTAGACCTCTGACATTTGTGTTTAGCGATTCAGCTTGCCCCAGGTGGTTTGTTTGGGATTGGAATTTGTCACTGCTCGGAGGAGATAGTCTTTGGTGGTTGGGGCTTAAGGATTGCTGCAAAGAGATATAAGAAGATATGTTTAAACAAGTCACTGGAATGTTTTGCTTTAATCTCCTACAACGTTTTGCACAGCCATGTCCAGGAGGATTTCTCTGGGAGAGACATTTAGCATTGTCTTATTCTCTATGAGATGGCAGCAATTTTTAAAATACCCATTTTTTGGAGCACCTTGCAGCTCAGATAGGAAATACTGAAATGTGACCATCTCATTTAGTCTTCATTGCTTTGTTTTTCAGTCTCACCTTCCAAATACCAGAACAACTGGCAGTTATTCATTGAACCTTCTTCCACAACTGTGCAAAACCTAAATCGTACATGGGATCCCACAAGTGAGCCTCATGTTACACTTTTCATGTAAGATTTGCATCTTCCAGTGTATTTGTCTTCTCAAAGAATCACTGGGCTGGAATGAGTCTCCAGAGGTCACCTAATCTGTGCCCGTGCCCTGAGGATCCTCGTGTACAGTACAGCCTTCTGGAACTGTCTGAACTCTGAAATGTTTGAAGTGTAGACCAGCCTTGTTACATTTGCACTTCATTTGCTTCTCTAATGTTTTCAGATTTCCCAGAAACATCCAGTTCACACTCCTCAGAGCTGGTAAATGGCTCAGCCCTGACTCTCCTATGTACATCCCCCACCTGGACACCCTGTGTGGAGTAGAACCAGCCCTTGAGGATTTGCAAGTCTCTGGAGATTTAAACCATGGTGTTTGTTACACCGAGGACTACTGTAAAGCCAAGCACCTAAATTACAAAAATAATAAATTCTTCCCACATTCCATGACACTCACTTCCCAAATCCAAGCACACTTTGGACACAAAATGTGTTTCCCAAGAGCCAAAATCTTGAGAGCAACAGTTCGCTCTTATGCTCCTGTTTTTGGAGGCCTCCACTGTCAGCTTCAAAGGAATCATTGTTAATTGTTCAAATCGATTCCCAGCTAGGTTTGATTTATTGCTGGATGATTTATTGAGCTGCTGCTCTCTCTCCCTGTGCCTCTCAGGTGCTGGCTGACAGGCAGGAGCTGCCCCGCGCTTGCACTCGCGGCTCCCTCGCAGAAAGGGAGATGCTCTGTGGATACAAAGAGGCTTTTTCTGCACAGCAGCTGGAGACCACCGACTGCCTGGTAGGGGAAACCCTCTGACACCTCCTCATTCCCTCCAACAGCTTAAAGAGGGATCTTCCCCAAATAAATCTTTGAAATGGAAATGCGAGCACGTAAGGTGGAAGGCGCACAGCTGCTCGCCCTCACCCTGTGCACGCAAACTCAAAAAACTAAAAAAAAAAAAAAGAGGATGAAATATGTTTAAAGTTTTGCTCAAGTGTTTGCAGTGTTAACTTCTGTAGCTGCATATTCATTTGGAAAACAAGCAACAGGTGAAAGCGTGTCTCAGGCAGGAGGTTCACAGCTCCTCTCACGCCAGACTGGTCTCAGTGCAGTGGTTGCCACATCCCTGAGTTTGTCACCTCTGTGCAAATCCCGGCTGGACTGAGCACTGCCTGCTTGGAGCTTTGTCACCTTCCACAAGTACCCCCTGTTTTGTAAATCCTTGGGAATGTCGCTGGTTAAACGTTTTGCATTCGAATCATGTGGGGTTGTAGCTTGTTTTACAGCTGGGATTCTTCTGCCCTGTGAATGCACTCTGCTCTGATCTGGCAACAGCTGCTTAAACTGCCCTAAAATCACGATAGGAATAATTGGAAATATATATTTTGAGGAGTCTTTTATGACCGCTTTAATTACTTTGCATTTACTTTATCTGCTCTTGTATAAATCTAGGTTTTTATCTCTTTTTCTCCACATAGTCAAACCACTTGTGACTGAAGTACAAAACAGAGCTATGACAATTTTTCTTGCAGGCAACATCCCATAAAGTTTTAAAGACAGATTTAAAGTTGCAGATTTAAGTGGTGCAGATTACCCATGTAGTTGACACCCTTCACTTTCTACCAAACAAGTCTTTACTGAAGTACAAACAAGGGCAAACAAGAACACAATTTTTCTGTCCCAGTCAGATGGAGAGAGGATGGAGTAGAAATGAGCTCCTCTAGGAAAACATGTGCAGTGAGGAATTTCTTGCACAAGAACAAAGAGAAATTGTGGGGAGAGGGTAGGAAACCATGTGGCAAAGTCAATGCAAGACAGACAGCAGACCCCAGAAAAGAGGGCTACCCCTCTTTACATCCACTGCACCAAAGGAATGGTGCACATCTGGTGTGGGGAGCCACAGCAAACCCAGCTGGGAACCATTCTCATGGGGATCCTGGAATAACTGGGGACTTCATGGTAATGGATAAACCCACACTGGAAATTAGGCGTGAGGACTGAAGAACCTGCCTGAGTAAGCTCAAAACCAGCCCTTGGTAGGGGCAAGCTGTGAATGCCCAAGTCTGGAGCAGTGGCATTTGGGGGCTCCAGAGAGGGAAGATGTGGTAGTCAGGAACAGGAACAGTCTTCAGCACCCCAGCCTGCCTCAGCTAGCTTTAGACTCCTTTGTTGTCTTGTCTCATTACCCCTTAATTCTGGGAACAGCCAAAGACGAACGTCTGCCATCGCAAAGAATAAACGCAAATAAAAGCACAGAGCTCCCTGAGCCCCGGCTGCTCCTGGCTGTGCTCTTGCCCTTCCCAGGGATGAGTCCACACGCCGAGATGCCAGTCCCTTAAAAGCACAATGTCCCCAGGACCCCAGACCTCGATCCCTGCCCTTGTCCCCTGCTGTTGTGCTCACGCACGGTGCGAGCCTCGCAGCGCCGTGCGCGGAGGACGGCCGGCTGACAAGGATAGCTGTGGACAGGGGCACTGCCTGTGCCCAAGGGACCTCTCCATTTAAAAGATAAAAATGTACAGCTTATGCTTGAGATCACCACAGTGGCATCTGGTAACAGGCGGAGCAGTGTTGCTGTTTATAGGTTTGGGGTCGGGGTTTTTTATTGCCCTCTCGTCCCTTGTTTTGGTGATTAAAAATTGTGGGCTGGGCACAAACATATCCAGGTGGGGATGGCAGCATGGGCCAGTTCACAAAATAACAGCTGGGCTGGAGCTTCTGTCAAAATTCAGATTATTTTTAAGAAAAGAAAAGCTTTTTACAGTTCTCTTTCAGCCCAGATTGAAATACCTCTGACAACCTATAAATCCGTTGCAATTCTTGCCCAAGTTTAAAAGGAAAATTAATTGTGGACTTGGAAGCAGGAGTGAAAGCTGTCCCAGGGCAGGCCAAGGCTGAGCACAACGAGAGAGGGGAAATGCCCCACAGCACAGCCACAGCAAGCCCCAGCTCCATTCTGCAGTCCCAACAAGGAGCTGGAGTCCTCCAAGCACTCAGCCATGGCTTTGTCCTGCCCATCGAAGGAGCCTTGGCTTGTGCTTGGACACCTTGAAGGAAAAATTCACAGGGAGTTATTCTCCTCAGTTTCATGCAAAATGTTGGCTCTGTCACGGATACAGAATCTTCACAGAAGCAGCAAGTGGATTAGTTCATCCCTTAATGTGATCACAAGGCTGGAATTAGACTTGGAACAAGCTCATGAGAAACAAATTCCACTGTGTTTATCCATCCCTGTCAGGCAGCATCTGATGAGGAACACCTCAAAAAGGTGTCAAATCCCCCTCATGTTCCAGCCTCAGGTGGTGTTTAGAGAAGAAGCAGCCTGGACATCCTGTTTGTGCCACTCCAGCCTGGTTTTCCTTTTTTTGTTTTTTTTTTGTATAGGATGGGTTGGGAACATGTCCATTTTGCAAGTGTCCACACATAACACACAGATCAGTAACAGATTTGGGTACAGTATAAAGCTGGCCAAGGTAAAATAAAACTCTTGTGCTATCACTCATTATGATTCTTCTGTAGTTATTTATCAAATTATTTAGGAATAAATGCTGCTGCAGATGCCTATACAAGACAGGATGCAAAAGAACCCTGCTGGAACAAATCATGTCTCTTGAACTGTGAAATGCTCTGCTGTGAAAAGGAAGAATCAGACCTGGTCTTGTCATAAGTAAATATGTGAAAGACACCAGTAATGCAGCTTTAACTGTGTGCTGCCTCAGCAGCAGAGGAAATGCAGCTGTCAAGTAACTAGATAAAAGTCCAGCCTCACCTTTGCTCACAGGCACCACATCTGCAAGTTCTGAGTATTGGAAATACTGGAAATCTGTCTCTGCAGCTCTAAGCAGACAGCAGGGAAGCACCTAGCATTTGTCTTCACTTCTGCCTTGGGAACAGGAGATTTTGTTTGCCACAAGGCTGCATTTTGTTTGAAAATCACCTGACAAACAGGATTGTTGCTGCATGCTATCACAGTGGGATGCAAAAGCAAGATCTTCAAAGCACAGTTAAATAAGTTTAATATTAAAAGAGGAGTGGAGGGAAACTACTATGAGAATTTTGCTGTGCATGAAGTGTTTCTGAAAGACAGTGCTCACCATTAATATGGTCTATCAGAGGCCACAGCTCTTGGCTTTCCACACTTCCAGGAAGGCCACAAGGCCACACTTTTCTCAGATTGCTGGTACACACTTTTTGGAAAATGGCATTTGCTGCTCTGAATGCTTTGTGAAGCTATTGTAGCTGGAGGGGCAAGAGGAATTTTTCCCTTTGTTTGCAGTGCTTCCACAATCATAAATAAGCATTGTCTATAGCACTGCCTGTATTGCCACGTTTTGCTCCCACCCACTTCCATGGCAGAAGATCATTGGGCTCAGGGTAGGATCTCCAGGAGCCAAGAAACTCTAAACTTGGTGTAAAATGAGAGCCACAAATCACAGCCCAAACTCCAGCACGTCTCAGGGAGTGTATGCTGCCGACTCCTCTGTTTCTGTGCAGACAATAGATACCCTTTTCTGAGTTATGGCCACGGGACCTGATCCTGCAAGGTGCTGAAAGCCACCAAAAGGCCGAGGGGGCTGGGCACTCTCAGGGGTCTTGGCACTTCGTGCTGCTGAGCCCCAGAAAGAGAATAGGAATGGACAAATTTAACTTTGCCCTTAGGAGTTTTATCTCGCCTCCTCCACTCCCTGATCCCCTGCAAGGCATCTCACCGGGCTGGCCATTTCTCCAGATCTTGTTTTAATTATTTAAGTTGAACTAGAGGAGTTTTTGTCATTCCTTTTTGTGGAACACTCTGTACTTGGGGGGCCTCAGCTGGATATCCTGGGTTATGCAACCAATGGTTAAAGCTATTGTTTTCAGAAAGAAATTGCATGAATCTCATTAAATGCACTCTGATCAGGGGAGGCGGGATGCGTCTTTAAAACTGCATTTGGATCCAATCCTATTGTCCCAGATAGGGCTGCCTGCTCTCTTTTCTGATTTAGTCTTAAAGAAACTATTGTGTAGCCTTAATTAATTTCATATTGGATCATATTATCGCACTGCAACTGGCATTTGCTTGGAGATGCCTTCAGCTGGTCGAGAATTGCTTCAAACCAGGAGAGGGCAGCAATTTCCCTGACAAACCGAAAGCGCAGCACGATGCTTTTATTTAAAACAGGTTTGACAAGGTATAAACAATCCAAAGGGCACAAGACTCGCTGCAGTGCAAGCTAGAAATGGTAAAAAAAAAAAAAAAAAAAAAAAAAAAAAAAAAAAAAAAAAAAAAATTACCAAACCCAAACCACACATGCAAGAATAAGGTTTGTCATTCATTACCCAGCTATTGAAGCCACAGGTGTATAAATACTCCAGGCTTTATTGGCCTCTTGACTTAGATAGTGCTGAGCACTTGTTATCAGCCTTAGATATTTTATAGCCACTACGATGGACTGCAGCCCACGTCCGTGGAGAAACAGAACCAGTGTGTCACTTCTCCTCCTCTCCAACCCCCACGATTTATGAGCATAAGCAGAATTGGGACTGGAAGTTCTTGTTCTTCAACACATCAAAGTGGACCAAAAACTAGCCTTCAGTCAGGAGGCATCCTCCAAGCCAAACTCATTCCTGATGCAATTTTATTTCATTTTTGCCTACGTGAAGCAGTGTCAGAGAGGCTTGATGACAACAAAGCTTCTGCCCTTGCTCCTGATCTGTCTCAGTAACTCACCCTCTCCTCTCACAGACACAAGCCATTAACTGTCTGTACCCTGAGCAGATTGACGCAGAAAAGAAGCAGGATGTCCCCTAAATTTCCTTGTAACCATATTGATTTGCTGTTGCTCAGTGGAAAGAAAACCAATTACCCCCAGTCTGTGCCAGGTAAGGCACAGCTGTGGCACAGGCCAGGGCACACAGGTAAAGTTGTTCTTGGCTGTGGATCCCAGCCAGGCTCCTCCATCCCCAGATTCCTCCCCAGAGGCACTGCAGGGTGGGGGGAGATCCCTCAGCTCCCCAAAATAATTCATTTCTGTGAGATTTGTGAAATGAAGGGGATCAGGCGTGTGCTGGCCACAACGCACTGAAATGCTGGAACAGCTACGAGGTGGGGGAAAATGGTTTTTCTCCCAAAAATTTGGCTTTCCCTTTTTTCTTTTGGTTTGTTTCATTGTGCCAAATTTTCCCCTTCAAGGAGCTGTTCAAGGATTCCATTTTCTGCAAAGAGCAGACAGCAAGTCCTCCTTTATCCAAGAAAAAATGAAACCAAGCCTGGGGATACTTGGACTGATCCAGAAACACTCTGGAGTTGTCTTTGGAGACAAGAGGGATTTGGGGAATCCTGGCAACTATTTCTCACCATTTTCCCTTCCAAAAAGCAATGCCAGAGCTGAACAGGCTGAGTGCTGCTAATCCAATGTTTCCAGAGAGGCCAAGAAGTCTCCAGGGTTTGTTACAGAAATGTGAGGCAGCCACAGTTCTGCACACAGGTGGGGAGGCAGAGCCTTCTCTGGTACAAACTGCTGATGAAATCCAGCCCCTGATGCCAGTGAAAAATTTTAATGCATTTTTCTAAAAATACTCTAAAAGTTTGGATGCTGATTTTCCTTGAGCAAAAACAGAGAGAAAAAAAAAAGGACTGATAAATTCAAATAACTCCAGGGAAAAAAAAATAAAAATTATTATTATTATAAGTATTATGCAAAGAGATTAATATGCCATAATTAGGAATCCATTGCCCCTTTCATAGAAAGAGCCATCCCACCATTTTTAACAGTTTATCATCTTTCATAAAATTTAGCAAATTAAGAAACTGTCGTGGTATATCTTGCATTTCTGCTATTTAGTATTAGTAATTTACAACATACTCTAGACATGTTAATTGATCATTAGAAACTGAGCTTTTAAATAAGGATCCAGAAAAATTAAAACATGGAAGAAAAATATTGAGTCTAGAATCTGAAATGTATGTTTTTCCAATGTTCATAAACAACAAATAATAGAAAATCCTTATTACCTGCAAATTGTGGAATCACAACTCAGACAAACTGGCATTGCTATTCACAGTACTTTTCACCATTATTTTTATTTTTAGATGTCACCTTTAATCATCTTTCTCCCATCATAACATTTCCCTGTCATCACTTTCCTTCCCTTCCTCCAGGCAAATGTTGATGTAAGAAATACAGGGAAAATGTTGTGCTGCTAAACAGCTGGGCAATGTTCAAGGTGTTTCTTTTTTTTTGTAATAGCATCTTTTATCTCCTGCTCATTTGTTCTACCTTTGACCTTTGTGATATCCTTTCCTATATCTTTACTTCAGACGAATATTTTAAAAATTGAAGCTAAAAGAAAAGAAAATTCTTAAGAGTTATCATGAGTTAAGAATACAAAGTTCTTCCCTTAGAAATTTCTATAATGAAATAAGTTTCATTGTTTTTTCATACATTTCAGTCATGAAATGCACATTTTAACCTCACATTAAGATTCAGCATTTGATAGTAGACTGGAAAAAGAACCCCATCATTAACTTCATTTATACTTTTTATCATCTGCAAGGGTAAAAAGTAACTTTTGGACAGATGCCTCAGGAGAACGCCGGCTTCCAGGCTGCTGGAATACTGTAATTTGGTAATTCTGCTAATTCTCCCATTTGTGAGAGCCTTCAAAGGAACTCAAGTTAACATTTCACCCGGGGAACAGTAGGGACAGAGCCGGCTCCAGGTCAGTGACTCCTGCCCGAAGTTTGAGCATCCGGAGCTTTCGGGGTGCCTGTGCAGCAGCAGGATGATGTTTATGGGCTGAAACCGGCTGCAAAGGTGGCAGGGGACAGAGGACAAGCGGAGCTGCTCTGCTCCGCTTCCCCAGAGTCGCTTCTGGGCTCAGAGCCACGCACAGCCCCTGCCGAGATCACCGCGCTCGGAAAGATAAAGCCAAAACACAACAAAATCCGCCGAAAATCGTTCTGCCGGGAGCTCGCATAGCGGCAGCGCGGCTCGGGAATCATTTCAGCGCCTTTAGCTCTAACTACGGGCAGGCAAATTAATGGTTACACAGGGGGAAAAAAAAAAATAATCCTGTCCTGTTTTCTTGTGGCCTGGAAGCCAGGCGGCGGGCTGGGGAGCAGCTCGGCGAGGTGACATTTTCGGGCGCTGCTGGGCTCCGTGTCCCTTGTGCCCGAAGGGTCCGGGTACCACCCGGGGCAGGGCAGGGCTCCATCCCCATTCCCTACGGGAGCCGGGCTCGGGCACACGGGGCAGGGCACACGGGGTAGGGCAGAGATCCATCCCCATCCCCACGGCAGCTGGGGCAGAGCACACGGGGCAGGGCAGAGATCCATCCCCATCCCCATTCCCCACGGCAGCGGGGCAGGGCAGAGATCCATCCCCATCCCCATTCCCCACGGCAGCGGGGCAGGGCAGCGATCCATCCCCATCCCCATTTCCTACGGGAGCCGGGGCAGGGCACACGGGGCAGGGCAGCAGGGATGATGCTGCGGGGTTTGCTGCCCCGGGAGGAGCCGTCCCGGCAGCGGGGATGATGCTGTGGGGTTTGCTGCCCCGGGAGGAGCCGTCCCGGCAGCGGGGATGATGCTGCGGGGTTTGCTGCCCCGGGAGGAGCCGTCCCGGCAGCGGGGATGATGCTGTGGGGTTTGCTGCCCCGGGAGGAGCCGTCCCGGCAGCGGGGATGATGCTGTGGGGTTTGCTGCCCCGGGAGGAGCCGTCCCGGCAGCGGGGATGATGCTGCGGGGCTGAGCCGCCGCCCCGGGCTGAGCATCCCCGGCCCCGCCAGCGGGATCCGTCCCTCCGCCGAGCTGCCTGAGCCCGCTGGGTTTTTCACCTCGTGAACGCCTCGGGGACGCTGAACCCCGCGGGAGGAGGGAGGAGGAATCAGCCCCGAGGCCGCTCCGGGGCTGGGAAGCTCCGGGATGCAGAAAAGGTTGGGCTGCAGCGCAGTACGGGTGAGAAGAGGAAGGACCTCGGCCCCAGAGCAAGCGCCTGGGGCTCAGCCCGGGAGTCCCTTTCACTTTGTCTTCGCACCTAGCAAATTTACAGCACTTCTGGCTGCAAAATTTGTTGGCGGCTATTGGCCTCTTTCCGAAGCAATGCTCACTTCGACACCGCGCTCACAGGTTGCCAAATAATCCTTACAAATGTCATAGGTATAAAAAAGGAGCAGCAACAAAGCCCCCAACCCTCCAGCCCCAAAGCAGCAGAAAATCTGGGCTGTGCAGTTGCTGTAAAACTTTCCCCTCCTCCCCCTGTGGCTGCTCTGAAAAGGAGGGGAGAGAACATACGTGGTGACATGAAACACTTCAGAGAAAAGCAAACAAATATTGGCTTCTCTGGAGAATCAGAAACGTAATGATACTATAATGCTAGCAGTTTATTTTTCACTGCCTCGGGCTGCTTGGCAGAACGTCACAGTAAAATCATCTAGGCATGAGAGATTAGCTGATGTCTGTTTTGCTCTGAGGCTCCATGCCCTTCTCTTGAGGGACTTTTACACCTGCTGAGGAATGCTGCTTCCCAATGGCCACGGCACCAGCAGGGAACCCCACGGCCTTTGATCAAGTGGGAGCAGGCATGTTCCCCAGCCAGCTCCAGGGATGCAGCCTGGCTGCAGGAACCAAACCGAGCTCCAGCTGCAAAGATCTTCATCTGAACCATCACCAGAGCAGCAAACCGAAACTCACGGCGGGGCGGCACACGAGGGCTGAAATCACATCACACACACAGGCTCCTTGCATCCTTGGGCTGGGGAAAATGTTGTGGTACAAATCCTGGGCTTGGCTGAAGAAAATTCCCCTCTGAGCTGGGGTTTCACTCCAGAGTGATTAAATGCTGCAGTTTGGGTAGTGAATGCTTTGTGGAACAGGTGGATTTTGCTGTCAGAATGGTCTTTGCACAGCCTGAAATTGTTAAAACACAACTTTTGTCCCCAGGTATGACCAGACAGCACCAGCATCCACTGGAAATGATTTTTTTTTCCTCTTCTTATCATGCAGGCAAATGTGAATTTAGTATTGGTGAAATGCATTAACACTAGGAGAACAAGGGAGACAAACATCTCAATGGAGCTGTCAATCAGAGTTCCTGTCCCATCCCCCAAAGTTTTCCTTAACTTTAAAAGCAGTAGGACTGCCTGCATCTGAAGTTCCCTCCGTGCTTATTTCAAGGCCAAGCATAGGAATTTTATTGGCCTATACCAAGAACTGTTTCCGTAAACTTTTCCCCAAAAGAACATTGAAAACATTTGCATCAGTTTAATTAGCTGGCTGCGGAAGAGCTTTTAAAATCTACACTAAATTAAAAATGAAAAAAAAAAAAGAAAACAACCCACTATAAAACTGACTCACTAAAATAGGTTTACTTTCCCGCAGGCAAATGAATATTTGCACCTATTTTGGTGGCATCATTTGCTTCTGCCATATCCTGGGATTTCAGTTTCCAAGATCATTAACACACCCTGGCATGGCAGCACAAAGCCCACAGCTGGCAGAGCCACATAATTCAGTACTCACATGGAAATCTGGAAGGAATCATGCCCTGCAAAAAAACCCACTATTTATATCAGCTGTTATTTAACAACAGAAAAAACACATTTCTAAAAGTGTCCAATACTCATCAGGCCCCTGTTGCAAGTGGTGCGCAGGATCTGCTGGAATTGGCCCAAAACTGAGCCAAACTTCATCTGAAAAGCACATGAAATATAATATTTCTATAGTTTCATTTCCCACAAGTTTAAGGGTATTTTTATTTTTGGTAGGAGCTTCTAGGTACATGAAATATCTGCAACAAACATGCTTTTTAGCAGTGCTGCTTGTCACAAATCCCTGCCTAACACGTGTGGTGGTGGGCGAGCTGCTGTGCCACCCTGCAGCCCTCCCGCTGCAGCCCCAGCAGGCTGGAAACCATCCCAAAGGCAGCTTGGGCACCTGGAATCCACATTACAACAACCCTCACGTAAACTAAACTAGGCTTGTGCACAAAATCAAGTGAAGAAGCCGCGGTTTTGCTCAGAGATGAAGTTGGAAGCGCAGTTTTGTCCCAGCCCATCTGGCTGCTCCTCTGCCCTCTCAGGATTAGTGCTGCTGGATCCTGCTGCTTTCTTGGCTTCTGATGCCTCTGGGGCATGAGCAGGGCTTTGCTCTTGCTTCACACAGCACCCAGAGTAAATAACCAAACCAGTGAATCAGTGCCACGAGCAGCCCTTGTCTCCAGGAATCTGCTGAATCAGCCGGGCTTCCCAGGGGAGGCGCCTTGTAAAGGCTCCGAAAAAATGTGGAGAGGCTGAATAGGAGGATGCCCTCGCAGATAGTGTCGCAGAGATGTTAGGAGCTATGTTTCACAAGAAATACCCTCCTGCCCCAGTGGGTTCTCTGCCCACACCCTCAGAGCAGGGTTTGTGCAGCCCCCCAAAATCTGCCCCTGGACCCACCCGGCAGGGATGTGGCACCAGCCCGGCTGGTTTTGCTCTGCCAGCCCCAGGCTGTGCCCAGCCTTAGCTGAGATGTGCAAATTTGGGTTTTCTCCTCTGCCCCCCAGCAGAGAGCTCTGTGGTACCCCTTTGCCAGGCTCCTGCTAGAGGTGGGCAAACCCACAGGCAGAATTGGTGTGCGCTGATCCCCTGAAAGGAAATGGGAATTGAGAGCCAAACTCTCTTGGGAAATCTTGTCCGGGTCACCTCCTACCTTGGTTCCAGGTCAAATGAAGAAAAAAGAAAAAAAAAAAAAATTAAAGGAAATAAAAGGAAACAAGCAATTCCACTGAAATTGGCTCAAGTTTTCCTTATCCTTTCCTCTCCTTGCTGGTCTTTATTTTACCCTGAGCACGGACAAACCTCTTCCCAAGCCCAGCTGACAGGGCCATGGAAGTTGGCCCTGCAGGAATCTGGGCTGCCTGCAGCAGCAGGTGCATGCAGGGCTGGAGAAGCACTGCTGAGCTCCAGCCTGCTCTGGTGATCCAGGGAAACTGAGGCTCGGGCCCTGGACAGCTTTATTCCTGCCAGAAGGGAAGGCTTTAACACAGGTTGTCCTGGGAGACTAACAGCATTCCTAATGTATGCAACAAAAAAAAAAAAAAAAAAAAGGAAAAGAAGAGGGAAAAAAGCCTCGAGAGAGAACAGAGCTCAGTGACAAGCTGATTTGTCACTCCCTGAAATGCAAGAGTTCTTTAGGACAGGATTCTTAAGCTGTAGCTTGTAAAAAGCTGTTTGTTTTGTACTGACCTTCCCCTTTTATGTAACATGAGAGGCATGCTTCAGCGAGCCCTGAATGCAGCTAAACATATGTCGTCAGCTGTGCAGTGCTGCCCCTCCGATTAAAATGGATTTTGGGAGCATATGTGGGAATGGGCTCGCCACAGACACTCGGGGGAAATGAAGGAATACAGGGCAATTAGCAAGAGCAATCCCCAGACCTCTCCACTAAGCCTCCGTAGGAAGTACAAAGACTTATCTCGTGGGCATGGAAACAATTAAGGTCAACAAGTAATCGTGGAAAAGGAAACTTTAAAAACAAGGAGATGGTAAATGACCTAGTAAACACCCCTTTTGCCCCCCTCACAGAGCTGGGACGCATTTCATCTGGGGTTCATATGCACAATCGAGCTGGCTTTTGCCTCCCCAGCCCCCCTCACATAATGACTTCCCCTTGCAATTTCCTGGAGGAAGTTGCTGGAGCGATCTTTTAGTGATAAAAATAAGCCATAGTGATTCTTAATTTTCAGTCAAAGAATTCTCCTAATCTCCTAATTAAGGAGCACATGGCAGCAGTGTCCCTTAGAAAGCATCAATGGGACAGGCAGCCCCTGCAGAAGAATGCAGTTATTCTGGAGGACAGAAGTATCCTATGGATCATTTGGCCACATGGATAATATCCTGTGCCTGATTCCTTCTCAGAAGTACACGCAAAGAAGGACTATTTTTGACAAGAGGCTTTCTTCACAATTATTTTCTTTTATACCCGTCATTAGCGTTGGAGAGGAGACATTGTTGCATCCTTTTCTCCCAGTTTGAGAAGCATTAATTGATACTGGAGCCTGAAATAATTGGTAGCCAGGCCCTGTCACTCATTTTCTCACTTCCCTCCCGAGCGGGTGGGACAGAATTTCTGAGGGTTTTGATGACACCAGGGAGTTCTTGGGGGTTTTGTGTATTTGTTTTTATCAGTCTGACTTACCATATGGTATTTATGTGTCCTCTTGGCAAACATTTGAGAGGTGAGCTGGAGCAGCGCTCGAGTGTCTGCTGCCAGCTCGGAACTCCTGACTTACATATGGAACAAGCAGCGTGATGCCAATCTAAAACATGGTTCTGCACCCAGGCAGCTGCAGTTTGGAGTGGGAGCCCCTCAGCATGGCCAGGGAGAGAAAAGGAGAGGATGTTTGTGTGTAGGCCACCAGTGGTTCCCAAAATGAGGCACATGTAGTGACACACAGAACCTGTTTGGGTTCAAGCACACGTGGTCACACCAGATCCTGTGTCTATAGTAAAGCAAACACAGGATTCTCAGTTTCTTGTCTGTATTTGTGCTCTGGCCAGACCAAGAGAGTGGTTTGCATCCTTGTAGCTCAAGAACAAATAGAATTCATGTCCCAGTTGGACCCTGGGTCTCTGTCTGACAACAAGCCATGCTTATTTGTGCCTTTCTTCCTCTCATCATCACAATTTACCTCAATAGTTAACGCAGCAGTTTCAGCTGTGAGGAAAATACAGATAATATTAAACAACTGCAATAGTTTTGAAACATGACACAAAAATTCCTTTAAGCCCAGATGTGCAGGACTTGACTGCTATTAGTGCATCACCTGCATGAAAGGATGTAGTTTAAAATCGGTAGGAAACCGGTTTTGTGCAAGTGTTCTCTGCTCTTTGTTTGCCTGCTTACCACATCATAATCTCATCCTAAAAATGCGTCCATTCAATGTCACAAATATATCTGAAGTCCTTGTCACTTGTTTCTACTGCAGGGTACTCACAAGATGCTTTTAGAGGAAGTACTCAAGCAGTACATGGCCAGAGGGTAAATCTGGCATACAGTGACTGTAACAAACTGTGACATCTGTCACAGCTCCTCTTGCACAGACCTATAATGATTGCTCTGGCCAGAGAAGAAGACATCTGAAATCAGTAACTGAATAATGCTAATGATACTTCATAAACATCACAGTTGAGCTATAATGATGCATTTCTCTGAAGAAAGATGCTGAGAGCTGAGAGGGGTCTGACTGGCAGATATTTACCCCCCATCCATTTTTCTGTCCATAAACATCCTTGTGAAAGTGCTGCAGGCAGGGAGCTCTCATTTTATGCATCCCAAACTGCATCAGAGACCACAGCATCTAGCAGAGGGAATACATGTGTCAAACATGTCAATAGAGATGATATAATTTCATCCACGTATTTTTGGCATCAGTCTCTATCTATTAAATAACGGCACATGGGAATCATCTGGCTGCATATGCAGCACCACTGTAACCTCAGCAGCAATAATTTTTGTTATTTTAAGTCTTTAAGTTCTCTGGGGCAAGGAATGTGCCTTCCTCCCCACCAGGATCAGTAATTAGCTGTGTTTTTGTGACGCTGCACATTACAGGAGAGCAAATCAGGTGTGCCAGGTGTGCAGCTCCCCAGACGGGTCAGGCCATGCACCAGTGAGCTAACAGCCTAAACAGGCAAGACAGACAACAGAAATATCATCCTGTAGTCAGAGCTGATGTGCACAGAGGTGACACATCTTGCCCAGGGTCACTGGGAGGGCTGTGTCACAATGCAAAGCCCAAATCCCAGTCCAGTGTCTCTGTTAGAAATTGCTCCTTAACCACTGTAGTGAATATACTTGTTCTATTTTACACATGGTTTAGCCTAATACTGCTGCATCACAGCTGTCTCCAGCTGCTGGAGAAGCAAATGTTTGTACCATAAATTACAATTTTTGGCCATGTGACTGTGAGCAGTTCCTCCTCATTCCCAGTAACCCTTCCCCATTAGCCACAGCCGAACCTCAGAGCTGGCCGATGACTGACAATTGTTACACAGGGCAGCATCCTGTGTCAACATATTCACAACACCTGTCATCACTGCTTGTCAGTAATCTTGATCTAGTTATGATTTAATTTATGCCTTTTGTGTCATAAGCCAGCACTTAATTATTTTTCAAAGCAATCAAGTGAACTCTTTTGTTGAGCAGCTTCATTTCTTTGACAGATGAAGAAATTAGACTTTTTTGTGAGCAGCTCATATCATTCTGGCAAATAAGAAGTGCACCAGTGGTACCAGCTCCCAGTGCTGGGGACTCTCAGTGTAACAGGAGCAGCGATACAGAATTCCCTGCAGGAAGGGAAGGAAGCCTGGCAGCACACCCAATTCACACTGACATTAAGCTAATGATGGAGAATTTGTGACAACACAAGACCGAATTCTGAACTGTTGCTGCGTGTGCCAAGCTTTGCTTCAATTTAAGCAGGCTCCTGATGCAAACCTTACTCGTGTGCTTCGGGCAAGATTGTCACCACACGTCATCTTCCTGCGGTGACAGCCACCAACACACACCAACGTGTGCCCTGGAACACAGGTATGGAGCACCACGACAGGGAAGTAGTGGAAAATGGAAAGGTCGTTGCAAAATTAAAAGCTGGGATGGAGTGATAAAAAAAAAAAAACATTTTTGTTGGGAGTTAGAATTTATTGCTCTTTTGTCTGCAGGGTATCGCTGACAAGGATCCATCTCAGGACCTAGAAAATTCCAGATTTTAAACACCTGACTAAAAAAGGAGTAAAGCATTTGTATAGCTTAGTTTTCCCTGTGGTAGAAACTAATCACAAGAGCCACATCTCAACAGTATTCTCCCACTTCATACAGCACAACCTGGAGCTCCTAAATGAGCAGGAAAATACACTGTCCAAGGTTTCCAAGCAGAGAAAACCCACAATGAATGAAACAAAACTGAGGAAAATATACATTTTAAAGAAAATAGAGCAAAATCAGAGATTGTAAGAAGCCATCTGAGCTGCCCATTTTCACAGAGAGGATCAGCAGCACTGGGCAGGCAGGAATCTCCCTGAATTGCCATGACCCCAGATGTTCATATGGTTTGTGATTCTGAGATCTTTGAGAATGACATCACAAGGACATCAGCTGGCTCCCTCAGCTCTCATTGGCCCATTCCATCAGGTCCTGTGGATTTGTGTATGCACAGTTTGTTTAAATATTCCCTAACTGGATCTACCACCACCAAGGGAAAGCCTCGCTTACTCAGACATTCCCTCTGGCCCCAGGACCTGTGACTTCAGTACTGAGCCAAAGAATTCCCTGACTTCCTTGGCCTCTTTCCTGCTCTTTGTCACCAGGTCCCCTTCCCATCCCTCCCCAGACTCAATGCCAGAAGAGCTTTGGTTTTCCCAGCTCCATCACCGCAGGTTGTGGCAGGGTCTTGATGATCCTGCTGGATCACCTGCTCCTGCTCCCACCTCTTGGGTGCTTCCAAAACTCACCAAAAGTTTGCCAGGCTATGAATGAAGGAATCATCTGTATTCACTCAGCTCCACACACTGCTCTTGGCTTGCAATACACCTCTTTGGTTGTGTGCACTCACAAACTGGATTTATTTTTCAAATGCCTGACTCAGTGCCAGAAAAGACAATCCATAAAAGCTGTCATTTAAGGACTGTACCAGTTACAGCTGGGAGTGCCATAAAGACATCACAGCAATCAAATCAAATCCCAAATGAAATCCTCACTTGCTGATCAGATCCCAGAGGAAATCCTCACTTGCAAACCCCACAACAATTTTGCCCTCACTGGGTTTGTAGCACCACAGCCTCAAGTCAAACTGGGAGAGAACAAATGCATCAATGGAGTTGTCTTTCTGCCAACAGCTTTCTGTAACTTGTGTAGTTCCAAAAACGGCTCCAAATTAAATTTGAGATATTCTTATGATTTACAGAAATCCAGCCCTAAGTTTGGATTTGAACAACTCAGCTGGGCAGAACAAGTGCCCACAAATGTAGGTGCATCAAACCTTTTGTACAAATGCTCGCAACTCTTTTCAAATCATCGTAGGCTCAATCAGGAGCACAAAGAAAAAACACAGCTGAGATTCTTTTTCATACAGCACACAAATCAATGAGCATTTGTTCTCCACAAGATCTAAGACAGGCAAAAATATGGGCAGATGCTTGGGACAGAAAATGAAATCTCAGGTGAGAGAGATCTAAAAGCTCTCTTCCTTCACAGCTGCCACTCTCCTGGGGTGGGAACACTGCAGGGCTGCATTTTAGTTCATAACCACAAGCAAAGACTTAGAATTCTGTAATGGGTGACCAGTAAATAGATGTATTTAAAGTACAGGAATTAATCAGAAGTAAAGGAAAAGACTATTTCAGTGTTTTGATTTGCTATAGCAGGGCTTAGGAAAAAACACCAAACTAGAACCTTTCTTGTGATCTCACATTCATCAAATAAGAAAAAAATGCATGATTTCAAACACCTGATAAATTTGAGCGCATCCAAAGGCGTGCAGAAATATTTGTAACCAGAACTTGTCCATACTGAACATAACCCAATAAAGCCAAGGATTGAATACATCAACACACGCTCACATACACACATATACTGTGACTACACTTATCTCTTTTGCTAAACTACTTCCTTGGAGGGTGAAAGGTCAGACTAATCAGACAGAAATTAACTGCAGCTGGAAAAAAACTTCAGTGAGAAAATGCTTAAAATAATTGCGTTGCTTTTTTTAACCATGTTATTGCTCCTCTGCAAGCTGAGCACTTGGCATGTGTGCAAAGGCTGCAGAGAGAGCAGTCAAGGAAAGGGAGAACTGGAGAGGAAGCATTCACTCAATTCATCCAAGTCCATCTCTGAACAGACATGGAGACAGCAAATACTCTGAGGTTTGGGAAATTCTCCTGTCAGGGTAGCCATGCTAGCCCTCCACACACGTACAGAAAGCAACAGGCTGCTGCATTTTGTGCCCAAATAAATGAGAGGTTTTAAGTGAAACAATTTCCAGCACCACCCACTCGAGCAGCAATATTGTCATGGTTTCATTTTACCACTCCGAATGGCAGTGCAAGTTTTTGCCTGTTTGGAAATGTAATGTCGAAGCAACTTGTTTTAATTTAAGCAAGCAGAAGCTGCCAACCATCTTTGCTTCCCAGCCAAGAGGAATTTATCTTACACATTTATTAAGTCATCATCTAGTTAATGACCATCATTTTGTAAATAATGTAGCAGAACGAAGAGAGCCATCCAGCACTTTTAAGCTAAAACTGATAAGAGATACAAATGGGCCAGGCCTCAAAGCAATGCAGAGTCAGTGTCACTCCAAGGGGATCAGTGGAAATACCCAAATTTACCTCAGCTAAAGAAACAGCCCTCCTACTTTTCCCCTGTTATAAATACTAGGTGTGTTTTCTCCAGCCAGAACTGCCTCAGCAAAACTCCATCTTCCAAATGGTGTTTTCACTTAAAGGAGCTGCTCTTGGAGGTGTTTTCCTGTCCATGGTTGGTTGGGTAGAGAAGGGGAAATAAATTACAGGGTAAATAAAGCACCAGGGATGGAACCTCATTCACAGAGCTCAAGTGTAAAATGAAAGCTTTGTAGACTAAAACTTTTGTTATGCTTGGGTGAAACCCTCCCTGCCTAAAGATTTTAATCTTAAAGTAGTTCATTTGGTTGTTTAGTTGAGGTTTTTTAAAGCAGACTGATAAGGAGAAGCATTTTTCTTTGGAGAATGAGATCTGGTTTTATTGACTTGATAATAACCTAGTTCTTATTCTTCACATGACACTGCAATCCTAGTAAATCAACGAGTTAAGAAGTTATTTACTCCAGGTTCTAAGAGAAGAAAAAAAAGCCAAATTCTGCTCTCTAAAGAAGGTTCCTCCAAACTTCCAGCAAAGCAAAATCCCTGACAGAGCAGATTTTGGCACCCCATCAATTTTCTGAAGGCTGCTTTACATATAAAAAGTTACACTGGATTAACAAAATTATGCGGTTTAAAAAGAGATAATTAAAGCAATCCAGCTTTATGTGAAAATACCCTTGAAATAAACTTAACCTAGTTTATAGAAGTTTAGCTGCATCGGTTAATTTACAGCACAGCTGTAAATTGCAGTGAAAATGGTTGGCAGCAGCAGGCTACAACATACTTACTTATATCAGCACAATGGTTTACATGAGCTGAGTTTAAACAGAGTCTTAAACCACATCAATATCCATGCTGAGTCAAGCATCCTCCTCTTCTTGTTTTGTTAGTTTTTCTAGCCCAGTTGTAAAGACATCAAGTATAATTCAATAAATAAAGATATATCATAACAGAGCAAAGCTAGGACACCTGGACACTGGCTGAAATTAATAATTTAATAAAGTCTGCTCTGACAGTCAAATGCAAATCTTTGGCTCCCTGTGTGAACTGAATGAGAAGCTACAGCTTCATTTTGCTTCTTTCAGATAAAACTCAGTGAATTGAAGGGGTCTGAGAAGGCTCAGTCTGGGCTATTGGGTTTATTTTCATGTCATAGAATACAAGAGTGCTGTAGGTACCTGTGTACAGAGTTGTGTAGAAACAGCTGCAGGAACTGCCTGCTGCTTCCTCTGCCCAGAGCCTCTGACAGGAGCTGACTGTGGTGAGGACAGCACCACTGGAGCATCATCCCACAGCTCCTGCCCCTCAAACTCCAGGGGCAGAGCAAGCTCCATATCAGCACAGCCCTTAAGCAGGTGCTTAACTTTATTTGCCTGCTTACAATCTGCAGACCTGAGAGGTTTAGGAGCCCTCTGTAATGGCTTCTGCTCTAAATACCAATCTTTGACTTCTCCAAAATAAGGGAAACTGGAAGGACAGAGCCAAGCTTTGCTCTCAGGTGGGCATCAGCAGCTTGTCATGGGTGGGGAGCTGCTGCTGGGAGATTTGGAAGAGCCAAAGGATCAGTTTTGGGCTGTTGTTTGCCATTCTTGGAGCAGTTTTTGGCTGAGGTGAAGCCTGTCCATCACCTGCTGCACGCTCCTGGCACCTTGCTCAGCTCAGGGACTCACCCTCTGCCACCTGGCCCTGCCCTCCCAAGGTGAATACATGGACCTAAAAGAGCAGAATTCACAACCATGACATGTTGTTTTAAACTTTTTTATCCCCTTTATGTCCAAGGAGGAGGACAGATGCTCAAGCTGCTGTTTAGACCAAAGTTAGAATGCTGCCTATTGTAAATTGTAAATTAGGTTGCAAAGACATTTCAACAACTAGCAAAACTGCTCACAGTTCATCCGAAATTACATTTTCAGGATTCAGAACAAGTTACCTCATCATCATAAATGACCCAATTGTCCAAAACACAATAAGGACATGTCTTAGAAAGAGACAAAGAAGACATTATTTTCCTTGGTCTCTATTAATAGGGATTCCCCCAAACAGAAGAATCATTTGAGTGGAGATATATTTGGAGGCAAATGAATAGGTCCTTCTAGTTATTCACAAGACTATACTGTTGAGAATGCAACAGTTCAACAGTTATTTAGGTTTCTTTTTTTTTTTTTTTTTCAATTGCACACTCTGGAGTGGTCTCATATGTGATTAGTTGTTTTCTTTCAGAAAATAAACTGCATTGTACAATGAATTATTTTTTAAATCTGCCAAATCATTGGAGATGTCTAGGTGTCTCCAATATGAGCAGGATCCCTTGTGAAATAAAAAAGAAATGTTATCCTATAGAACCATCAAAAAATCGGAATATTCAGCTGGGTCTGATCCTCACCTCATCTGGAAGTAGCTTTCCTGGAGGGGGAATTTCTTTAGGCTATGCTGAGCCACGATCATGTCTGCAGCTCTGACACAGAAAACAATTTAAGGCCACTCAGAAACTTGAGCAGGAAGGCTGGAGAGTGTTGCTGTCACTGCTGGCAGTGGCTACCTGGCTGCTGGGGACACAGAGGGGCAGCTAGAGGCAAAAATGCTTTGCAAATAAACATCAGGTCAAGCAGAAGGGTCGTGGGGAGACTGTACTTGAGAAGGAAAATCCATTTTGTAGCAGTGAGGACATAAACACCTCTAGATTTATTCTGCGTGTCCAGCAAGGATGAAGAAAATTTCATTTTTTGCTGCTCAGAAACCAAAAGGATTTAAAATACACATGTTCTCATTTCTTCTACTCAGAAGATGCAGTACTGGCAGGAGACAGAGAAGCAATACCATGACAAAAGAGCAGCCCAAGCTGCCTTTGGTGCCCGGTGGTAATTAACAGTTATTAAGCTGGGCAGCTTTTAAGTGTGCCAGGGACGGGCTGGGGTAAGTGGAAGCAACGCAGCCCTGTGGCTCAGAGCTGCATGTGGCCAAACTCTCTGTTTTCCCAAAAGGCAAACCAACCCACTAGGAGCGCCCTGATGCCATGTGAGGAAGGCTTCAGACATCCAGTTGGACTCGTTTATGGCTGGCGTGGGTATTCCCCAGCTGCAAACCCGACTGCTGCACTGGGGGATGGCTGCAGCTCAGAGCCCAGAGAGGTTCGTGGCTCCCAAGGCAGACACAATTTTTCCTGACCTGTAGTGAAGTCCCTGTGCAAGTGTTTCACAGCCTGAGGTGATGCTGAGGTCCTGATTCTCAAGCCCTCCTTCCCCAGCGTGGCTGTGACAGCCCTGTGCTCTCAGCCCAGCCCAGCTCCCCCAGCACAGGCACTTGTTTCTCTCAAAACAGAGAAGAAGAAAATTGCCAAAGTTTCTGGGAGAACCAGTCAAGACCCATCTGAGTAGCTCGCAGCTAATGGATGCTGTAAAGCACCTGTGCCAAACAAGCTTCACCTTTACTATCTTCCCTTTTTACACAGCATTTTACTTTTTATAATGATGTTCCCATTATCTCAGCCCTATCTTCCCATCCCACAGCTACAGGCCATTAGCTATTTTTTTTTTTAATAAAAAAAAATAATTAGAATTGAAAAGGTTGACTAATAAAGGAGAAGACTGTTTTCTTTGGCAGCCCCACTCACTTTATTTATATTGGCACTGCAAGACTCCATCCTAATATAAGATGCACCTCAACTTGCATAATACATCCTGCTTTCCCCCAGCAGCAGCTCTGTGGCACAGCTTGTCTGCCGTGACCTCTAATCCTTCTTCAACCTCCTCTGGGTCAGAGGCACCATTCTGCCTCTCCATTATCACAAAATAACTCCCCAAAACAGAAACCAAACACAACCCCTACAACAATTCAGCAGAACAAAAGAGCAGCTTTGTGGACCAAATCGCTCTCAAGTACAAGAGCTGCAGGAAAGGTGTCCAGGAATTTTGGACTGAGAGAATTTCTGGGCAGCTCCAAGAGGTGCACAAGTTGAGTTTGTGAAGGAATTGCTGCCCAATTCTGCTGTTCTGGCCCCTGAAAACTCACAAGCTGTCTGGTGGAAGTGCTTGCACTGCCTTTATATTCTTCTCTAGGGAAAGACAACGCTTGTTCCAAAGCATTCATGGAGAGGAATCCCACTTTTTCTGGCAATTTCACAAGATTTCCCTAATCTTATTCTTAAATTGGTCTTTCCCATGATTAGAAAATGCATAAATAAAACAATCCTTCAGGTAGGAAATAGGTAGAAGTACTGTGAGACAGGGAGTTTTAATGAGCTGTTTCAAAGCTTTATTTTTGAAAGATGTTTCCAGAATATTATCTATAAAAGCCACAGATCCACCTGATTTCTTGTTGCCTTTCTGATTTCTGGGTTGCCTTTGCAGAAAGGGAAAAAAACCCAATAATAATGAAATTATATAGAGGAGGAACGAGCCATTGAAAAGAGTGCTGAGGTTGAAACTGCTGCTTACAGTGCAACATGGACACGTGGCCTGGTGACATTTTACCTCTATCTGGGTATTCTTACATCATTCCTACCTGCAAACCCCATTATCAGACAACAAATTATTTTAAAACATACTGCCCAAAGTGTTCAGTATGTACTGTGATTAAAATTATCTCTATACACACAATGGCTTTTCAATTTACTCATCAGCTGCTTGATAAACCACAGTACTGAAAAGGAGGCGAATAAAATGGTTTGCAAATATTTCCATCTGCCCATTAAGGCTCCATTAACATTCCCACAGATGCAGTAAAAAAAAAAAAAATTAAATAAATTCAGTTTTAATAGCAAATAGGTCAAACAAATTACATATGGAATCTGGCACTGCTGAAGAAGGATAAGTACATGCTTAGATTAATAAGTAATTACCCACACAGCAGCAATGTCTTAATTTCTGGCCGCTAGATTTTTGTTAGTAATTTAAATGACATCTGTACAATGTGGAGGGGTTAAAGGTACGACCTGTGCTGGTATCCCAGTGCCAGTTTTTGGATACCTCTCAAGGCTGTCCTGGACACGCAGAACTGCAGGAATTGCACGCTGTGAGCTGCAGATGTGTTCTGCAACTTAAATCTCACAAACGAAATTGTTCCGACGGCTGCCACTGTTCTACACCTGAGACTTGACACAGACACCACTGCCCTCTGGGAACACTGGGCAGTTTTTATCCTGCAATAATAATGAGGCAGAAAGCATGGATTCAAATTCCCAGCGTCCAAGAGAAGACTCTGGGTTTGGGTTTTTCCATGCAGTGGTGATGCAGGCAGTCTGGTGAGGTAATCCCGGGGATGGATAGAGCAGTGTTTGCTCAGAAGCAGCAGTCCCAGCACTCACCTCTCACACCATGAGCTCTGGTTAGCCACCCCAGCCGAATTTCAGGATGTAGGTGATCCCTTAGGCTCAGAGAAAGAGGGACATGCCCTTGACTCATCTCAGACTCCAACTTCTTGATAACTCTTAATGTTCTCTCAGTTCCTCACTACCCCCGTGTGCTGTGTAGGGATTTTATGCAATTAAATCACAACTGGGGGTTCATCAAAGCAAACGTGCTAAAATTCAGGCACTGGCAATGCTTTTGTACAGATTACACCTCCACCTCTTCCCACCATCCGTGATGCATTCGTCCCATGCTTTGTTATCCCCAGCAAACAAGGTTGGCATCAGAGGCGCTGGGATTTTAAGTGCCTGGTGCTGAGATTTTGGCACAGATCTGTCAGCTCTGGACCCGGGGTGGGTCCTGCTGCCTTCCTGGAAAGGATGGATGTGTGGCAGACACAGGAGCAGCAGAGCCCGCATCCTCTGAAAACGCAGAATAAAAAAGTGAAAAAAAAACCCTCCTAGTACAGAAAATTTTCCATTTGCTTTATCCCGCTTAAACTCTGGCAAAAGGCATACCTTCAAAACTTCAAATCAGGGATGCGGGTATTTGAAAAAGCACAAGGAGCTTTTCCCGATGGAGTTCTGGGCTCTGCGGCTCCCGAGCCTCCTCCGGGGCAGGGGAGAAGCCCCACAGTGGCAACACTTTCCGAGTGGAAAGTGTGTTTAAAAGTAGGCCTTCAGAAGTAAATAAAACTCTTTTCACAATAACGAAAGTAATAATGAACTTTCTTTTCGTGTCAGTTTTGCTCTGTTAGTTGCTTGATAATGTGATGCTCTATAAAAGGCTTGAAAGAAGATTCCTTGTCAGTCTGCGGTGCCTGGGGGTAATGCGAGCTGCTCAGCCCTCACAAGTAATTAAAGATAATCAGTGAAAAATGCGAGGGTCTGTTGTACTCTGCATTCCAAACCCCACCTACAACAGGAACAGCGCTCGAAATGATTATTTAAATTTAACCTTTTTTTTTTTTTTTTTTTTTTTTTTTTTTTTCCAGGGGATCGGTAAGGGGGTTGGGATTTGTAATTGTTTTTCTGCTGCCGTGCTCCCAAAATGCAAGACGCAGTAAAAAAAAAAATCAGATTCAGGAGGATCGATACTCACGGAAAAGACACTTGAAACTTTAAACTGGCTTTTGTGTTTTCCTGCCTCTGACAGATTTCTATCAGCAATGTTTACCTTCAGGTATATTAAATGACAGAGCCAAACCTGCTTCATCTCCTGAAGTGGGATTAATTTACCACAGAATATTTATAGGGACAAATAACAGCTTTAACAAATAAAAGAATAATAATTCTAATAACAGTATGTATAACAGGGAAGGTTTCCCAGGTACTTAATAGACAACAACTCCCTCTGAAATTTTATTTATCATGAGGAGCGCTGAGAGTTCCAGCCTGGCAAATAACTTTGAAAAATCAAGCCACTTATTCAGGTGCAGACTCAGCAAGGGAACTGCTGAGTGTTGAGCAACTTGGGAAATCGGGTTGAGACTGTCTTTCATTTCTGTGCTCTTTGAACTCCCTGGCACAAATCCTGCTCGCTGCACTCGGGGAAACCCGGAGCTGCCAGCTCTGGTCGCAGGAAGGGTGCTCAGAGCCAGGTGTGACATTCCTGGTGTCCTGCTGGTTGGATGGGGACAGCAGTGAACGGGACAGCAAGGGGTGAATTTAGATGGGATCAGTGTGATGTTCCCCTATTTTATGGATGGACTGGACTGTGGAGTCACAGAGAGCAAAGCCAGCCTGGGGACAGCAGAGGGGACAGAGCCTGGGGACAGCAGAGGTGAATTTAGATGGGGTTGGTGTGATGTTCCCCTATTTTATGGATGGACTGGACTGTGGAGTCACAGAGAGCAAAGCCAGCCTGGGGACAGCACAGGTGACAGAGCCTGGGGACAGCAGAGGTGACTTTAGATGGGGTCGGTGTGATGTTCCCCTATTTTATGGATGGACTGGACTGTGGAGTCACAGAGAGCAAAGCCAGCCTGGGGACAGCAGAGGGGACAGAGCCTGGGGACAGCCCGGGTGACACTGAGAGCAGGAGCTGCAGCCAGGCACGCCCCAAACCTGCCAAGGAAAGCCTGTGAACTCTGCCTCACACGGAGCATCCTCTGCTCCCCTTGCACTTGCTGAGTGTCACAAAATCCCATTTGACCCGCTCAGGGCTCCGTGGCCCAAGGACAAAACCCCTGTTGACTCTGTGGGGCCAAAGGAAGGGCAAAGCCTGGTGTGAGGCAGAAGGGAAATTCTGGTGACACCTGAGTGCTGAGGATGTGCAAGGGCAGGGATTCCTGTCACCTCCCTGGCTGGAAAGCTCAGCGCTGCTGGCTCTGTTTGCAGCTGCAAAATGTGAAACCCGTGTCAGACACTTGGCCTGGTGACATTTTACCTATACCTGGGTATACTCACATCATTCCTACCTGCAAACCCCATTATCAGACAAAAAATTATTAGGCACTGCTAAGAAAAGCACAGTTATTGTCTTTCGGGGCACTGACCCAGCCCTGGGCAGGTTTGGGTGGCTGCTGCCAGGTTAATTCAGATTTAGCCAAAGAAGCGAAGGAAAGGAACCATAAAATTATGGCAAATAATCCATAAAACACTGAAAGGTGCTTCATCAGGAGTTTCTAGACTTCTTCAATTTGTGGACCTCAAACAATTTTCTAAACTGTTAGAAAGACCTAAGCACACAGACCGAGGTACAGAAAATTTACAGTTCTTGACAATAGCTTTTGCTTTAAGTAGGTGCTTTTTTTGTGGATTCCTTTGAAGTAGCCAAGAAAACCACATCACTGCTTCCATGATTCCACAGGCAACAGAAGATCATCAACTTCCAATCTATTTTGTCTAGTAATTGTACATGTTTGTTTCTCCCACACTCCAGCTGATGTGGAGTTTAACACTCAAATATTACCAGTTAAATACAAAACAAAGCAAAACTGTTGATGCATTATTTCACAATAAGTAATATAAAACCATGAATAATGGGTTCCAAATGATGTAAACATGTGTTTAGAGTACTGCTTAGAGCACTGATGCTGACCTAGATTTGACCTTCCCAAGTATCCACAATCTATTCCTTCTTTAAAAATAAAAAATGTTGCCTAAAGGAAAGATTGTGTTGTCTTCACAAATGATGAGTGAGGATTCTGTGTGACCGCAAACAACAGAAATACTGTACAGGTCGTAATTAAAATGACCTTATAAAGTATCCCATGGAAAAATATTTTCCAAGAGACTGGATTCCACTGAATTTTCTGTAGACCACACACTTTAATCCTGGTCCTACTGAAGTCACTGAGAGTCTTTCCATTGATTTCTATGTGCCCATGATTTGGCCTTCATTAGCCATGCATGGAGCATATAATAAAACCAAACATCGAAAATAAAAGTTGGTCTAAAGTTCCCTAAAAAGCATGCCCACAGGGAATTGCTGGGGAAAAATGTACAAAACATTTCTGGAGTGAGTGAGTTTGTGAAAAATACTATCCCACTTAAATAAAAAAAAAAAAAATCTGAGAAATTCAATTTAAGCCATATGGATGCACAAACCATGTAATTAATAAGGAAATGATGCTGATTGTTAATACAGACATCTGAAATCAGCCACAACGAAATCTTGTTATGTCAGGACTGCGGCAGCCTGGATTCAGACGGAACACGGAGCATCACACACTCGATATAATATCATTAGCAGGACATTCTAACAAATTTTAGGCAGAGACAATGTCACATCTCTCCAGCCTGGAAAAGCAGCACATCTACACAAGATGCAATTATTTTAATTCAGACTTTTAATGATCTATATAAAGACAACAATGGGCTGTTTGTCAGCAGCTGAATCGGGGTTCCACCCAGCCCAGTGAGCCCTACGCAGAGTGGGGTGCGCTCAGACACGTGAAAGTCGTGAAGAACGGAGCAGAGAGTTCAAATCCAGGGGGTTTGCTCCCCAAAAAAAAAGCAGGACATCGTCCGGCCGGGCGCGCACGCTGCGATGGAACGGCTCGTCCCCGAACGTCCCCGAAGCGGGGAGATGGCGCATCTGTCTCGCTCGGCGCCAGCACAGAGAGCGACTCAAGTCCTGCCAAGCCCAGTGTGACCTTCAATCTGCCACTCTCATGGTGAAAGGCAGCGGAGTAAATTACTTGGCCTTCCCTTTCTATTGAGGGTGAATGCGAGCGGGTCGGCGGGACCTGCCGCCGCTCCATCCCCAGCGGCACCCCACAGTTTACACAACCCGGGCTGAATGCCATAAAAGAGGGGCTTCATTCACCGGGGGCCCGCATGCAAAAGAGACGCCCATTAGATCATAGTAATTATTCCATTTACATCACACAGTGCCACAGTGGGACGTGCAGGACTCATCAAACACTTCTCTTCACCGGGCCCGGCTGCTAATGAGGCCCAGTGGCAGCATTGTGCCTCCCATTTACTCATGGCCGTGCCTGCCTGCCAACAACAGCTCAGCCCTCCAGACAGGCTGCCCCTTTCAGAGCCATTTATTCCGCGCCCAACCTCTGACCCCAAGGGTTATGACATCAGCAGCCCTGATTTGTGATCATTTTTATTGGCGGACATTCAACTCTTGTTTCCTGTGTTTAACTCTGCCTCCCTTTTTTTAGCTAAACTTATTGGTTCTAATAGGCATCTGCCAAAAGACTATAAAGTAAGCCAGAGCTCGCACAAAGAGGCTTCTGATCTTGCTATAAAAAGCCCCACAGCTACTATTTATGCCAATAATAACGAGTAATTCATTATCTAGGTGCACAAAATCTGTTAACCACTAAA
Organism: Lonchura striata; assembly: GCF_050655825.1. Taxonomy (NCBI): domain Eukaryota; kingdom Metazoa; phylum Chordata; class Aves; order Passeriformes; family Estrildidae; genus Lonchura; species Lonchura striata. The sequence continues at coordinate 13,290,580 of NC_140722.1, forward strand.
ATGTTGAACAATTTGGAGCAGATGTCCAACAATTTTATGAGTTTTAATTAAAATGTTCTATGTATTTTCATCAATACACCTGGGTTTTTAAATTTACAAAGATGCTACATCGGCGCACAACAGTACTTTGCAAATGGCATTTTTTTTTTCAGAGGGGATTAAGAGGGGATGATTTGGGCTAATCAGATGCTGATTTGTGGCGAATTTTTTCCCCATTAAGGTGTTGATGCAAAATCAAAGAGGAATTAGAGCTGAGATTTAAAAAGACAGCGCTTTCTTGGGACAAAGCAGCGATATTTCAGGAGTCAGTGAACTTCAGTTTGTCTGCTTGAAATAGAGAAGGGGAATTTGCATTTTGAAGCAGAGTCATTAATTTTAAAGCTAGTGTTCTAAATGGAAATTAAATATCTTTAGAGAACAGGTTCTCAAAACACATGTTTTTCATAATGCAGTTTGTTTAAGCACTGTGATTTCCATACAGAAGAAACAGGTATAATAACAGACAGCATTTACTTTATCAAGAATGCAAATAATAATTTTCCAAAAATTTGACATTACAAATCACTATGTAAGCACATAATCACAAGTTTGCATGTTTATGTTTTTAAGCATTTGTTAAAAAAAAATTTAAATACTTAAGAAGTAGATACTGAAGAAAATAGAAAATATTTTATCTCAGCTCTTTCATTTGGATAATGGGAAGGTTTTGGCCTGAAGTTGAAAACTAGTTTTCAAAAAGGATGGTTTTCCCTCAATTATAATCATAAGCAAATTAACAAAAAAGAGGATCCTGTTCAGCTAATTTCAAACAGTTACAGTCACAGATGATGATTGCAGGAAGTGGTTAAGTAATAGATTTTTTATTGTACCAGTGAGGACTCAGTGTAACCAGCCCTACACAGAATCTTTGTAATGCAGCCCTTTCAGGGCTAATATGGATATTTAATGGATTGGACTGGGAGCTGTCACCAATCCCTAATGTATCTCTAATGGAATCTGAGGATTTACATTTGTTTCCTAGATAAGATTCTCATCCAGCTTCTCTTTGTAGTCAAGTAAATAATTTCACTCATTATTTGCTAATCTTAATTTCATCATCTCTGCCAGTATAACCTTTATTTACATAGCTCATTTTTTGACAAAAGCTAAGCTGCTGTATTTTGTGCAGTAATACTTTAGGAGTTCACTCTCTGCCCTAAATTGCATGCAATTCACACAGTTTTGTACACAAAACAGGGAAATGCATGAGCATTCCTAAATGACCACGCATAGATATTCATGCAAGCAACAACCTGTTTTACATGCAGATTGCCAGAAGTTTCCCTCTTTAAAAAGCAGGACACACAACCCCCTCCCCAACTCTTCTGGAAAAAAAAAAAAAAAAGAAAAAAAAAAAAAGAGTGGGGGAGGAAAAAGAAAAAGCAAAATGAAAACAAAGAAGACACAGTGGATTGGATGCACAGGAGAGCTCCAGGGGCACCAGCACTCTCTGTAGGTTTGTACAGCTCTGTGGATCTGGATCTGTTTACATCCCACATTATGGAAGACTGAAAGAAATTAAAAATTCCACATTGCAGGTCAGCAGAGCCCTCTTCTCTCAGAACAACTTCCTTAATAAAAATCTTCACCCAGGGCACTGTGGCTGTGGCTGGTGGCCCCTAAGGGAGCAGGGGAAGCAGGTCCATGGAGTAAATGGTCTTTGAAAGTCATCGGAGAAAACAAACTGCTTGGTTTAGTTATTGTGATGCACTTCTGCTGAGGGTTTGCCCTCCAGCAGGACAGGCTGTGATCAGTTACCTGCATTCTATTCTTGAGGTGAATTTTGGGTGGGGGGGAATAAAAGAAATTGCCCTCCACCACATCCTTTAGCAAGAGATACCACTCTAATATGTTTCGTGTCCTAGGACAGTCTTCCTAGGGATTAAACCATACTTTTGGTTTTGAACATACAGAATTTTTAGTTAGATCAAGGAGTCACTTCCCACAATCCTTTTGTAGGACAAAATTCTTGCTAATACAGCAAGCAATAGCCAATTGATTATATATTAAAAGCAACAATGCTATAAAGTTTTAATCTTTCTTCCTGGGCATGCAGAAATCCTCTCTGTCCCTATGTTCAGATGCCATCCCCAATCCCCATATAAACAACAACACAATATTTCCTCACAATATGTTGATATGAGACACCAATAAATTGCTTTGAGGAGACAGAAAAACTCCAACACAGTTTGAGTTCTCTCAGCTCTAAGCACACTAAGAAACAGAATTATTTAGGAAAAATAATACCCTCACCCCTTATGAGATATTACAGGAACAATGAGATATTATGAGATATTATAGAGCAACTGAGTCTGGAGGGGATCTCTGGATTTCATCTGGTCCAACCTCCTGCTCAAAGCAGGAGAAGCCTCTGAGCCTTGCTCCCCAGGGCTTGTCTTGCTTTGTTTGCCAAAAGTCTTCCTTGCACTGGAGATCTCTGGGTTTGACACTGCTGGATAGAGGGCAAAAAATCACTTTCCTGTACCTTGGGTCTTCATCAAGCCTATCACTCAGTTTTCCACATTATTTCCACTTCCATGTAACCCCTCCACCAAGTCCCTGTGCAGCACTCTGAGAACAGGAAGGGACAGGAGTTGGCACTGGAGTTCACCTTGCAGAACCTGATGTTGGAGAATACTTGGGAATGTATCCAGGCTGTCTTTTTTAGATTTCTCCATGAGATGCTGGCTGCAGAAAAGCTCCTTACACCTCCTTTCGTCTACAGTCAGACAGAAGCCTAAAGTTGGGAGCAGGAATCACCAAGGCACAAATGCAAGACCTCACTTCACCCAGCTTCAAACTCAATCCAGACTTCAAAGCCTGACACTGAGCACAGCACACGGTCACAGTCTGCAAGGAAGTTGTGCACTGCTCTGCTGAAGGATGTTAATGCTCATCACCATTCAGAACACTCAGACTGGGGAAAGCTTAATTAAAAACATCTGACAGGCCATGATTATATTCATACATAATCGCCAGGATGCCTGTACCTGTTATGCCAGATCTTCATACTGTAAATAATTAGCTAAAGGAAACCTCAAGAGGTTTCTTCAGAACACATACTTCACCATATTCTTACAGCATTTGCAATTTTAAAATCAGAAATTGAAGTGTATTTTAAATAGGAAACACTAATAACAGACCTGCTTGTTTTTTCCCTGCATTAAGAGCAGGATTAATTTTCAAGCACTGCTGCACATTTTCCAGAGCAGTCACTAATCTGCTAATCTGTCTTTTGTAAAAGTGCTTAAATCGTTATGATCAGCTTCCTCATGCAACTATTGGGTTGAGGATTGCTGTGGAATAATTAGGAAAACATGAGGCAGAATTCCAAGAGAAAACAATGCAATTGGGCAGAAAAGAAACTAGGTTTGCAGTTGGGGCACAAGCTGAGGATCTGGGGCCTTTGGGCTCATCTGGACCCAGGATGAACACGAGCAGGATTCAAGGCTCAGCTCCCTCCTCCCAGCCCCTCAGTGTCTGTATTTGTAGGATTAGTACAGCACTGCCTGTCCTGAACTACAAATCCCAGTCCCTGATGCCTTCATCCTAAGAAATTTGCCCAGCAGAAGGTACGATGCTCCTGTGAATATTCTGGCAAAGCTGCCACACCTCCAGATGGAAATCTGGGAACTCTAAGGCTGCCCCAGGTCTGCAAGGTCCTGGATGTCCATTCACTTACTGGCAGAGGCTCTGAGTAAAGGACAGCACGGAGTCTGGAGCAGAACAAACCACAGGCAAAGGCTGGAGCTTGCTCTGGTTCCCAGGTGTGTCACACACCCCCTGCTCTGGCAAAATCTGCTGCAGAAGGAAGATCCTTGAATTGTCCCGTCTGTAGAAACACTGGGAATTTTAAAGCCATCACCTGTTGGTTTTAAAAAATCTCCTCATCATATCCACAGATCCCTGACACAAACCCAGTGGGTGCCCAAGTGTGTGTGACTCACATTCTCTGCCTGCACACCTGCGTGGCACAGGTGACTGCACTCAGTTTGGTTTGTTTTATTTTATTGGACTTGGTAGCCTAATAAAAAACAGAGGAGTACAAACCTGTAACTCTCTCTTCCCAAACTGGTCTTTTTGAAATACCTGACACTAGACTTGACTTTTCATTTCTGCTTATTAGAGCAAAGTTTTGCTGGTTACAAAACAGAAAGCAACATTGCACAATATCTCAGTGGGGTGAAAAAGCAAATATTGATATTCATCCCAATGAGCTTTTGTTTTTTTACTTCTAGAGAGTGGAAAATTTATAATGCCCCATCTTTGTAAGGAACACCATGAAGTATATGCTGTTCCTCCAGATTACCACTGCCAGTTTCTGTAGCATCTCTCCGTGGTTAAGTTCACACTGTCCCCAACCAGGCATTTCTGTCAAACATTTCTCTCACTGAAATATCTCAATATAAAAAGTAGTTTTTCAAGTGATATTTCTATTTTTCCACAAAAATCACAAAATCTGCAACTTGATTTACAGTTGTGAGAAAACCTCAAACACTGAAGTTTTAAAAACCAAAAGTGTGGAGTGCAATTTCTCTTCCATCCCTTTGCTGAAACACTTAGAGAAAGATTTTGCCTTGCAGTTACAAAACATGCAAACACAGCTCTGTCCCATTAGGGTAAAACTATTCAAACAAAGCATGACTTTTTTTTCTTTCTTTGACATATTCAAACACAAGTTATGGCTGATTTCAAAGAGCTCTATGGCACAAAAATGTAATCTCAGAAATGATATATGCAAAAAGTGCCCCTCTGTAGCACGTGGTTGATGCTGTGATTTTTGGAAGCTGCAGATTGAAAGCAAACCAGTTATTTCCTGGACCTGGCATTTCATAAAGGTTGCAGTCCCAGTTTCATAACTCTCCACAGGCTACCCTGGTAGGAATTAATGAAATACCTGGGCAGAGTAGTCAGAAGGAGAATTAAGTTCCCAACACATTCCAGCAGTGACTATTGCCACACCCGCTCTCGACAATGACCAACCCTCAAAAGACAACCACAGAAAATTTATCATTTGCATTCCTCAACATGCAGCAAAACAAGGGAAACAATCCAAAGGGAAGGGAAAAAAAATCTTTGTATTCAGTCAATAAATTGCATGTGTTCAAGGAGAAAGCTATAAGGAGTGACTGAACCCCATAGAAACATGTGTGGATTGAACAAGTTATTCTTCCTGGGAAGGGCTGACCTGGTCCATGGGTGAAGGTGAATTTACTGAAAGGAAAAGACAGGCAGATTAGTGTTTGAGGGGCCATAAAGTGTCCTCTTGGCTGACATGGTTGTCTCCCCTCTCCTAACAAAATCACAGATTTTGTCAGCCAAATTTCAGGTCTTTTTGTTGTAGACAATTTCCACCCCAAATGGGTCAAGTTCAAATACATTTAGGATGAAATACTGGAAAAAAACCTCCATTTGATCAATAATATCCATTACGAGTTAGTGTCACACAATGCAACACTATTCTGTTTACTCAAGGTGTCACTTAGACTGAAGAATAACAATCACTTTATACAAATTCTCCCAGCAAGAACCATCTTTAAATATTCAACATATTTTGTGAAGTCAACACGTTTTCACAAGATTGTTACTTTGGTTTGTCATTTTTAAAAAGTCATTCCACAAATCTAAACTAATTCCTCATCATGACCTACCATCATCTGTCAAAAAGGTACTTATAAATATGTATACGATCATTCTTTCTCTTTTTTTCTTTTTGCATGAAGAAGGTATCAATGCTACAACTAATTGGGCTAATTTGCATCAAAGACTATACATAATTAATTTGTTTGTTAAAAGCTTTCAGCATTTCTTACAGGAAGTGCAAGAGATCATTGCTGAAGTTTGGAGAAGTAATTAGCAATAACAGATGTCAATGCACATAATTGTAAAATGAGACCAGAAAAGGTACTGACAGAGCCTAATTTCACAACTGGGTTTCTATCAAATATTCTGCTTAATGGTATATAGAATTCTTTCCTCATTCCAAGGAGAAAGCTCATTTTTACGACTAAATAAGAGCCTTACTTCTATTACTGCTTAAAATAATGATGAGATTTAATCAGTCTATGCTCAGACATGACCTTGCCATGAATGTCAGCCACTCGTTCCTGGAAGAGAAAATGCAGAGCCACAGCAGCTCCAGTGGTCACTGGATCTTCTGATGGACACAGAAGCAATACACAGAAGCAATGTGATTGAACTTGAGCCATGTATTTGAACTTGACCCATTTGGGGTGGAAAATGGTCTACAACAAAAGGACTTGAAATTTGACTGACAAAATCTGTGATTTTGTTAGGAGAGGGGAGACAACCATGTCAGCCAACAGGACACTTTATGGAAACACCAATCTTCAGCAAAAAGAGCAGAGGGGGCTGTAGCTTTATCGTGGTCTTTTCCAAAGCAGAATGAACCACACGAGGCTGGAGGTTGGCTGAAGCCAAGGGATGACCTGGGGTATCACCATCGTGACCACGCGTCACACTGCGTGGGGAGGCAAATCCCTTCTCTCTCAATGGGCTCATCCCCTCGGATGCTGCCAATGTTGGGCACAAATGGCTCTCAGGGTCGTGTTAGGGCAGTAAAAGAGAGTGTAGATACCCAGAGTCAGTGAGCTCAGTGAGTTGGGTGCATGCAAGTGCCACGCTGGACATTCCTTCACAGAATCCCCTCCTGCACGCACCTCTTCAGGCTGCAATGTTTGCCCTGACTCAGTCTTTAAATAAAACTCACAGCAGAACGGGTCACCTAGTTTCTCTCAGCATTTTTGTGCTGTTACTTGGCCCAAATTCCTCATCCTAATTAAAGCTTTCACTGAAAGCACCCATAGCTTTCAGCCACTCTCAGCCTGGCTCTTTTAGAGTGGCTTTCCAATGTTCCCATGAGCAGCTTATGGCCCTAGAAGGAACGTGGCCCAGCTCTGGAAATACATGTCCCTGTCCATACCTCTTACATTTGGACTGAGGGTTCCCTACAGGGGACTCTTTTCAATGTGCTATGGCAGATCACTGCCCAGCTTCTCCTAATGCCTCCAAATTACACGACCTCCTCAACTACACCCTAACACGTACAGACAAAATGCCAAGAGCACATCTTATTTTAGATATAATTTTATTGCTATCTACGACTTTCCACAGCATCTATCGATGCTCTAAAAATTGTTTTTAAAAGACAGAAACTGCTAACCAATCTTGCCTCAAAGGAATCCCTCCCCTTGGAAGAAACAAGTGGTAGCTAGAGAGCAGGCAAATGAAGTGACCAAGAAGCCTATTGAGGAACTGCTGGCATGGAGGATAATTATGACCTGTGAAAAGCTCTCCTGGAATCCTATCCATTAGGATTATCCTACATGAAAGAAGAGTTTTTCAGTATGAAAAAGGACAGGTGTGTCCACACCACAGCCTAGGTGCCACCTTCATTGTCTGAGCGACAGTTTCAGCACAACCCAGTTATTACCGTTTCCTCTTGTATCCAGTCTTAACAAGATTAAAGTTTTCTGTTCAATAAGCACCTACTCTTCACTGGCCAGATTGTATTAGCATGGTTGGCATTCCACCAAGGTTTAGCAACTCTTTCTAAAAGGGGTTTAATAAAGGACTCTGCAAGGATCATATAACTAGACAGAAAGAGTGTAGATAATCAAATTACTGGCTTTCAGCACATACTTAGCCTTCCTTGCATCCAGCCAAACGAGATTTCACATCAAATGCAGGAAAACTCCATGCAAATAAGCTGCTAATGATTATTAGAAGATTCTCAGTCTTATGAGAGGATGTCTTATGACGGGTACTCAACATTTGCTCAAATGATTTGTCACCTCATTTTACAACAAATTTGAGGTGACACTTTTCATGTTTAAAGTGTTCCTGGATGTATTTTAGATTAATTACTCCTTACAGCACCTCTGAGTTTATAACTAGTGAGTACTGGGGATCAAGCTAAATGCTTGCCTATGGTCACCACCGGTGATATCTGGTGCACATCTGAGGCCAAGCCAATGCACCACAAGTTCTGCATGGCCCCAGAGGGCACCAGCAGCACCTTCACGTGAGCCTTCACTGTCCCTCATTGTCCTTCTGGTGAGGCAGAGCCAGCCAGGGACCCCCACGTTCCCTGGCAGCCAGCCTGAGCTCAGGTCTCATGGGCAGGGTCAGTGATTTGAGCTGAGTTTATGTGGTTACCCACTGATGGCTTGGACAGACAACACCCAGCATCTCCAGTTTTCTACATGTTCAAAACCATTCACTTCCCCCCATGCCACTGTAGCTGTGATGCAGAAAAGCCAAATTTGCATTAAAAGCATTGCTTCCCAGTCCCACTCTTCTTTCTGAAGCCCTGGAATACATTTCACCTTTCCCATTGTTCATCCTTGACTGTACATGTTTGTGGGATCCCATTTATGGCTGAGGCAGCTGGCAGGGCAGCTCCAGAGGAGGAGATGCCAGGTCTGCCTGGGCTATGCATCACTAAGTGTTTGTCTTATGCCTAGACCTGCCAAAAGCCCAACATCAGGGTTTCACTGTACTCTCCCAGCATAGCAATGGTTAGATCCCTTTTATCTCTGATGGTAATTTTCATGGACCCCTGCCAGGTTCTTTATGTGCTACAGAGTTCCCCACTTCATTCAAAGAGAACTGTATTGTTCTCTTCCCCATTTCCTCAAATATACTTCCAAAAATTCAGCTCTAAAAAGAACAGGTTTTCTTGGAACGTGGTGCTGGAAGCTTTGGCTCCTGATGGCTCCTAAACTGCATGGACATCACAGAGATCTTTACAATCAGAAGTTTTAATGAAGATAGACCCAGGCCAGAAGCTTAAACCAGACCATTGTTGGCTTTTGGTGTTTACAAACTCAAAATTAATGTATATAATTAATGAATGCATAAAATTACATTGGCTATCTAGCTGACTCCCAGTCTGAATACACCCCCAATTTCATCAGTGAAGAAGTTGGCTGCAAGCTGGTGTTGCCTCAAGGTTTCCAAGTGGATGTCATAATTCCAAAACAAAATAGTGAAGATCAGAGTACATGGCTCACCGTAGGGTGACCTAAAAAACTGAAGCTGAATCCATGTCAGGCTGAGGCAGAACTTGTGCAGAGGAGAGCAGAGCTGCCTCCACTGCACAGGCTCACCACGGCTCTGCAGGGCAGCTCACTTGTATCAGATCAATTCACCAAGTTTCCCCTACAGAAGGGAGCCCATCTTTAGTGGATAAGTTTGCCAGTCTCAATGCCGGAGATGTGTGCAGGGCAGGAGGGAGATGGGGGCTGTGGGGTGGTTCCTATGCACAGATTGAGGTTTTTATGAAGGCAGAATTCTATTGGGAAACCTGTGAGACCCTTTGTGGCAAATCAAACCCACTGGGCTCTGACACACCAAAGTGGTGGGTTGGGCTTTGCATCCCAGTGCTTTTCCAGACTCCAGGAGAGCTTGGCATCATGGTGTGAGGCTCTGCTCACCCAGCAGCACAGCTTCCTCCCCAGAGCACTCACAGCACTCAAAACTCACCTAAATACACCTCGGCACTACATTCTGGAATCCTGCACATACTCTGCTATTCAACTAAAGCAAGCAGAGCATTCTTCACCTACAACTTGCCTCCTGGCAACTACAATTTATGACAAAACCATGCATGGAAACATAATAAAAACCCAAATGAAAGACAAGACAGCACGGTTCAGCGGGTTTCAATGAGGAGGCTGAAAAGAGAAATCCTCAGAGGCACACCTTATACAACCATAAGCACCTCCAGTGGATCCAAGGGGAGCAGGAGGCTGCAGCTACCAGAGGCCCCACACTGCAGAGGGGAGATGCTCCATTTCCACCCACAACCACCCCATTCCAGCCACAGGAATTCCTCCTGCTCCCAGACCTGCTCTGGTGGGGCTGGGCCCACCCACCCCACAGGAAATAAGATTGTTGGTCACCTCCAGCAGCAGGGAGATATTATTCATGAGATGTGGAATTCCCTGGGAGAGAAGAACACCACCTTAGATAACCATAAGCAAAAATTCATCTCTTTAAATATTTTTTTTCCTGTGCACTTTTAGGTCTTCTCTAGTCTAACAAGAAAGGCAGCTCTTGGCTTTTCTCAGGGTGCTTTTTCCTCCTTCCCAGCTCTCCAGCACCTCTGCTGATGAAATATTTGGGCACTACAAGTGCTTGAAAGCACCGTGGCTGCTGACAGTTTTCTGTTCAGTGCCCAGAAAGCTTTCTAGAGAATTGACATTTAATCCAACATCATTTTACCTGCAGACACGATTCCTGGCTGACTGAACAATGAAGAAGTGCTTTGATATTCAATGATCATTTTACACTGATCAGACTCCTCTCATTTTCAGGGAAATCAGTGGCAGGGGAGGGCACTACCATCTTTTTCATTTTAGAATTAACCAAATTTGAGGATTATAATTGAGATTGGAAACAACAATAATGCAACAATGCCTTTCATTTAGCTTAGAGTTTTTCATCCGTTGCAACATATAGTTTTTTAAATTTTTTTTTTTTCCCTTGTTTATTTTGTCTTTTAGGGTTTTGGTTTTGTTGCAACAGGAAAAACACTGCAACACTAAACACAACAAAGCACTAAAACATTTGGGAAGGAAACACAAGAAAAATGAAATGTGATTTCAGACCAACCCGTTTTCTTCCCAGTTCTCCTTCCAGTTCAGAAAAGTAATTATATACACAGCTGTGACTGGAATTTGTGATTGTTTCCCCTAAATATTGCAGCTAGCTTTAAGCACAATCACATCCAGAAAGACGTTGCTTTTTGCAGCATAAATTTTAAGAAATAATAAAGGAACAAAATTACTTTGATCTCCTGTTTTGCCAACAACTTTTTAAGTTAGAAAATATAGAAACTACTTAGGAGGAACAGAGTCCAGACCAGTGTTCCCATTCCTTGCTTTGCACCCCTACTGTTATCATTACAGGAATGAAATATTTTGATCTTGAGGCTTTTCACTTAATAGGTTCCAATTAAGGACTTTATAAATTAAGTAAATGTTAAAGACTTTTTTTGTCAGCTGCTTTCACACACTCCTTCCCTTTTCCCTGGACCCTTTCACGACTGCTTTGCAGACTTTATTAAAAAAAAAGGGAAATTGCACAGTCCATCTAATTAGTAAAATCACAGTTTCATGCAGCTTGCATGGACCAATGGCTGATATCAGAATATCCCTTATCAAAGACATTTCTCTCCTTGAATCTTGTTCCAGCCTGAGAACGGCTGCCCGGAAAAACTCCTGGCTAGGACAGGCACACAGTGGTACTTCTCCCAGCTCCCTATCCAAATAAAGTGTTGGAATTACAAAAGGAAAAGCAGAATAAAATACCAGATATTACAAACCTTCCATTTCACCAGCTTTACTGCTGTTTAGACCTCACACACACATGACACAAGTGATTTTTAAATTCACCGAAACTCAGGTACGACTTTAGCATCCAAAATTACAGGATCCCACAGAGGATATTCCTGCCTGCCCTCCCAACATTGTGATTCTGTGGCAGTTCCCTGTGGACTTCTGCAGCTTTTTCCCTTTGGATTTTTGGAAGTGAAGGAATGAGGTCTGCTAGGTGTCAGCACGCATCAGGCTCCTTAGTGCAGATCTCTGAGTGCTGGAGAGCCTGGCTCCAAATGCTGGGGAGCGACAGTTAATTTTTCTAATGATCCACAAAAGTATCAGGAACATTTCTGACATTTCCTTTTTAATTCTCTTCCCCTACAACCTTCCCCAGAAGTCCACAAATCCAAATGACAGAGGGCTAAAGCACTGACAAGCATGTGGTTGTCTCTTCTTTGGGAATGTTTTGAATTTGCTAGGAAGTTTCTCATTGCAAATATTGCTAAATAAGCCTAACAACCACCTCTCTTGAAAGACAATTATGTACCATTAAAAATAAATATTAGAGAATTTTTTCCCAGAAATTACTGTAAGGACTTGATAGCTAGCTAAAAACACAAATATTTTTCTAAAGGATGATTAATTAAAATAAGCTTAGTTGAAAATAATTTTTCATTTAAAATGTCATGTAATTTTAAATGACCACTCATTTCTGATTGCTGCTATTAAAATTAACCACTCATCTTTTGTACAAACCAAGACTATTTACATCACATGTTACAGATTAAACACCCACAGACTGCACAATTCTTGAAAGATTAGGTCGGGATCTATTTATTGACAGCCCCAAAACCAATTTAAACAAATAGAAACCTTTCTGTGCTGTAGCATCAGAGCCTGTTGAAGTTTTTTGCTACACCCTTGCTCGTTGTTTTTGTACTTTGAACAAATTACCTGAAGACTTGGCCACACTGCATTGTTGTTGTTAAGCACGAGTTTCTCCTACTAAAGCTAAACTGAAAAAAAAAAGATCAAAGAAACTTTCAACAGTGAAATTAGGGCACGTAAAGTTGAAATAGTCAATTCTTGCAACATTTAACTCATTTACCTCTTTTGATTGCAAGCTTTCTCTCTCTAGAAGGAAGCGCCAGAGGAGATAGAAACACGGTCAAAAAATGTGTGCCAAGGTTTTTTTACTTATTCAGCACCCCTAAAGCACAACCTCTCTCAGTTCCCAAGGTCTGCTTTGCAGCATCTTTCTGAGGCAGGAAAGCTGCTGTTGTTTAAAGCATGGGAAAGAAGTCAGGACACAAACCCTCACCTGAACAGGGGCTGGGTGAGCAAACCTGGCTGAGCGTGTGTCTAGCAGCTGGTGCAGAAAGCACAGGCAGGAAACGCTTGAATTGCTGCACTTTGTACCACCTCTCATTTCAGACCTGTATCTACAGATAGACAGGCTTAAGGATTTTATTTTCTAAAGCCCTGAACACACGCCTTTCTTTTCCTAGAAAAGCCTGGTTTCATCTCTGGACCACCAAGAGCCCTGAACCATCTCCTTGTTGAATAAATCTTGCCCGAGCAACCCCCCAGCTGCCTCACACACAGCAAGGCCGAGCTGCACAAAAGTTGGGTTTTCTTTCCAGCTGCCCAGGGCAAAAGAACTTTCCCCTCTTTCCATCCTTGTCTGGCATCATCAGAGCACTGTGCTGAGCCCAACTGTCTGCCCCTCTCTGTGCCCAAAAGGCATGAAGGACATGGAGCAACTCTGGGCTCTATCACATGCAAAATTTCTTTTTGCAGCACATCAGAACCAGACATGATCTCTTTTGACACGACATCAAGAAAGAGTTTTGTTTCTTTCTCTACCCCAAGCTAAATGAAGGGTTTATATTCCGCTTGTGGTTGAAGCCTGTGTTCAGAGCCATGGATCTTTGTGAACATCTCAGCTGGGTCCTGCACCACTGCCTGTGCAGCAGGCAGCCCACAGCCCACGAGGGCTCTTGCTCCTCAGAGGGGCTTGCTTTGTACCTGTTGGGGTTCTTTTCCTTTCCATTAATTACATTTTTATCCCCTTTGGTTGTGGTGCCTCTCCTGGGGCTGAAGGAGCAGAGCAGCAGCCTCAGCAGAGAGGTGACCCAGCCACGAGCCCCACGTCGAGTTTGGGGACAGGGGTGGCAGATGGATAAAGTAAATTGTGGTGTCTGACTGGCAGGAAGAATGATGTTTAAAATTCGACATTAGAAGGTTAATTAATTACTTATATTAAAACTATATTATACTATATTATATTAACAAGAGCTATCACTAACTAACTAGAAAACTTGTGACTCTTTCTGCCGAGAGTCCCGACACAGGTGTGACTTAATTGGTTAATTAATCTAAAACACTATTACTAGTGTTTTAGATTAATGAAGAAATTACTTTGGATAAACAATTTCTATGAAAAAATTACTTTGGATAAACAATTTCTATCACACATTCCACATGTGAACAACAACGAGTAGTAGTAAGTGATATAAGAATTGTTTTGATTATTCTTTTTTCTGCTTCTCTTATAGCTTCTCTCAGGAAAAATCCTGGGAAAGTGAAGTCTCCCTCTGTTCAGAGCACATGTGAGTACCACATATAGACACTTCCATGGCCCCACACACGAGTCACCTCAACAACCTCAACCTGGCAGCCCTGAACTCGCTCATCTCAACTGTCCTTTCCTTCTCTCCCTCATCCATCAAAATCTCCTCCTCACTGGAGGAGCAGCTTTGGAAACTATGAAAAAATAAATGGGAGCAGCAGGGAAAAAATCCTTTCAGTGATCTCAGTTATTTGACCATGTCAGTGTGGTCTTTTCCTTGCCATACTTGGATTTTTCAGTCTTTGATGAGCATTTGGGTAATGGTGGGAAAGACTGTGCCATTCCCAGCATAGCAGGAAATGTCCACCACAAATTCACCACAATAGATAAAAAGTCTTAATTCTTTTGCAAAAATGAAGTTGCAGATAGGTATTTATCAATATTTTTTTCCTTTAAAATTATTATTTAATTTGTCAGCAGATGACTATGGTCAACATAAATGAAAGGAAAACCAGTAGAACTCTTTTAAAGAAGTATTTATTGCATAAATTAAATCAACTCTCAAAAACACTTCTCAGAAAAGAGAAAATTTCACAGACAAATTGAGCTTTTCAATCAAAATTCCACCTCTGTGAATAAACACACTCCCAGACATGAGGAAAACCTGGAGTGCCATCAGGACAGGGAGCACCCACAGGAACCAACTGGAAGCTGTATCATTTTTCTATCTTCTTAATATTGAAACCCTTCGGTTTTTTTTCTCCTGAACTGAGTGGGTTTCTATAACACTTTCATATGCACACAAATTCCTACCAGGAGCTGTGTGTTTGTATTAATCAAAAGCATGTGGCAACACGCTACACGTGTAGATAAACAGCGTGGTTAATTGAGAGAAATGTTCTGCTCAGCGTTTTGCTGCTTCTGCTCCCTCTGTTGAGTTGCTTAGTTTAAAATTAAACTGAAAAAAACCCCAATTTTTCTTAAAATTCCCCATTGAAAAAAATGCAATTTAAAAAAAATTAATTTTCTCATCCCTACCCTGAACAGTAACTATAACACACAAATTTTTTTTACTCTAGATAGACACCAGCATTTCTTTCATGTGCCAAATTCTTTAAGCTGTATTACTTGGAAATTGAAATTGATGGAGGACATCTGATCTAAAAGATTCTTTTCTTTAAGTTTAATATGCCACATCACATGATCTTGTCAGGTGGGATCATGTCAGTGATATTTATGCCATAATGTGAATCACCCATGTATAAGTTGACTGTACTAATGCAGCAAAAGGACACAGATTTTTTCAGCAGTATCTTGCCTGACTTTTCCCCTTTTCTTCCCTTCTTTTTCAAGAGGAAAAAAAGTCTGAGTTATGAGCAGTGTCTACACCACAGAGAATCTTCTACCAAGCCCAGATTCCTGATGTGTGGGTGGATCAGAGCACCAGTAATAGGAAAGCCATTAGGGGAAAATGAAAGAGAGCTTTTCTACCATTTTCTTCTGGCTCAGTTGTTGCTATGGTATTTTTCTTCTGCAAAACTCAGGAAATTCAAAATTCTCTTTGTGGAATCACCTTTCCCTGACTGATTTTCCCTCTCATTCTATCACTGAAATGTAGCAAGAAGAGCGGTGTCTGAGGTTGTCTTTCAGCTGAAGACTAGAATAAATAAATGAATAAATTTACAGAGTCGGTGACAAGTTACAGGACTCTTGGCAGCCTAAACCATGATGAGTGGTAAAATAAAAATGTCTGAAATCCTTGCTGTGCCCTGAGGAAGGGTCTGAGGGCAAATTCTGCTTCCACTGACACCCTTCTCCCTCTGCTGAAGAATTTGGTGATGGAATTTGGCCACGTGCAGCCAATTCTGTACCTGGGTATTTATCTCTCAAACTCAGAGGTACAAGAACACCGTGACAGCCAAGCTCTGCAATCCCTGTGGATTCCTTCTGTTCTTGAGGAGAGAAACTGATCTCTCCTGCTGGTAACCAGGAAATCCAACTGGGCAGAGGTTTCTGCCAATAACTTGTTCTAGCAGAGCTTCAAATAATCTTTTTGAGGTCTCTTTCCTATGCCCCTTCCAACACAAAGTGGTTTTCACCTGTTCTGGTGACTCCGGTCCCCATTGTCCCTTTGGTCTGTGATGCTTTTCACAAGACTCACCTTTTCACAATGAAACAGCAAATAATTTGCTGAGAAAACCCAAATACATATACAAAGCTCCAAAATTTCAGCTTGATCACATAAGCCATAGCTCACTCACCAGGTACAAGGTGTGCTGCCTGCCCTGCTTGTGGTTCCAGATTAGCATCATTTACCCTCAACTGGGAAGGTAAATTAAAACCCAGAAAAGCAGCTTTGCCAGTTCTCATTTTATCCCACACAGAAAGTTGCTTTAATTTGCAGTTGGTGGGGAAGTGAGCTGTTCCACCTGTGCCATGACAGGCTGCCTGTTCCTGCTGCTGTCCTGGTGAGGCTGCGGGAGCGTTTCTGTGGGAATAAAGCTGAGCACTAAAAATAGAACAGGGAAAAAAAAAAATCAACTGGCTTCTAAATTTTACAACCAGTTCTCCTGCATGTAAATTGGGAGCAGCTCAGAAGTGTCATCTCAGAAGGCCACACAGCTCTAAAATTGCCTTTCTGGCCCCAACACAATAAAGGTTTTCCAATGCCAGCCCAGATGCAGGAGCAGAGGAAGCATAAGAGCCAAGTCTAACATTTAGACTGCCATTATCAGTTCATGAATGGTTAAATTAATAATAACAGAAGAAGTTATTCATGCTTAAAGAAGTCTTAAGTCTTTGTTAATCATAAGTAATGTGTTGTCTCATTCTGGTTTTCAGCAGATACAGGAGAATGAAGTTTATCAGAAGTTTGGAAGCATCTCCATTTGGGCAAGGAGCTGCCTGCAGGTAACACAGCCCCAAGAGGTGACTAAACCAGAAACAGATTATATGTTGTAGCAGAAGTGCTGCAAAAACCAGAAATCTGCTGTTTTCTATTCATTTGTGCCTTTAGAGAACTGTACAATACAAAACTTCAATGGTACTATGTAGAAAAATATTAAATCTGTTTCATTCCATGATAAGAAACAGCTATTACAGAGAAGACATCCCATCTTTTTCTTATTCTAAATATTTAAGGAAGATGCTTGTGCACGAGTGGACGAAATCTGCAACAAACTTCTCCACAGATTCATGAAAACAAGGTGCCACTGATCACAAATAACATATTCCAACTGACAGAGAAAAATAAGTTACATTAGTTTATATTTCTGGAGATGATCTAAGCTCTTAGTTATCTGTTACATCAAATGTCTCAGTTTTCCTTCTGTAATCTAATCTCCACCTTCAAGCTCGCCCTACATTTACAATTTATACAAGTTTTTTCAGATGCTGCCATTTTGCCTCAGGCTGTGTAGGTGTTAAGCTCCAGTAATAATCTACACTGTTTCTTTAAGAAAGTTCATCCATTCACTTTAATTACATTTTCAGCCCTGGTTATTGTCCCTGTGCCTGCAAAGAATGTTTCCAGCCATAAAAAACCATTATCTGCCACAATTATGGATAACCAGAGCGTGGCCAGAGGGCAGAAATGCCATGGTGAATGATTGTACCGCAATTCAGCGCAGAATTTATAACTTTCCTCAGGGCTAACTGTCAGCCTGATCACAATGCCTGACAAAAAGATCCAGTAAAGCAAATGCAGATGCTTCTTCTTGCCTGCATGGTTGCTCTTTTTAATTTTTTTTTTTTTTATCAAGGTGCAGCTGTTTTATGATCCATGAAGTTGCAGCCACCGTGGATGCAACACTTCGGAAAGGACGCTTCACCTCATTCATTTTGCTGGAGCAGAGATTTACACCGTACATGTCCAGCACCATGGTTTTAAATAGAGTGTTCCTGTGCAGCCAGGACACCTTGAGGTGTGCAGCAAGCACTGCTGTACCCTGCCCTGGTGGCCAAACTGCAGTTTAATTTCAGCTTCATCACGGCCTCCCTGCTCCCCGCTGCAGACAGAGACAGAGATAATTTCCCACAGCTTCCCAAGTTACTGCTCTTGCAACACTGGATCTTTCCATCACTAATTCTTGTGGTTATTAGCATCCAGAGGAATGCCAAACTGGAAGAACTATTAGCTTTTTGACACAGCATTTGAGCATATTCAATTATTTCTCTCGCTCCATCAGGGCAGAGGTTTGTGTTACGCCTCCTGATGCAGGATTGCAACAGAAAAGGGCAAGGAGATCATGAGTCCCATCACGATATTTCATGAGCAGAATAACAAATCCTTCTATATTTTCCAGCCAGAGGTTTCATAGTACAATACAAACATGACTCAGAATTAACCTCCTTGGTTTTGTGGTGAAAGAAAACAGCAATTGAGAGGGGCTGGGGTGATGTTCCTTGGTGCCTTTGCAAATTCCAGCAGAGTAGCAGGATCAGCCATCCCACCCCTGCTCATGGGAGCCACATTTTTGGACCCTTGTGAAGGGATAAAGCAGGCTGAATTTCCTCCCCAACCTCTGGTGTGCTCCAGACTCATTCAGTCTGTGCTCAGCTGCTGGTCCCACAGAGCAGGTGAGCCCCAAAGTTGGACTTTGTGCCTAATCTCAGACTGTCAGAGGCAACAGAGGCAAAGCCATGACCTGTTGTTCTTGATTTTAACAGAGGATGATGCCTTTTTCAGCAGGAATGTAAGTACAGAAGAAAGAGCTTTAAAACAAAGCTCATTACTACACCAATGTCTCCCTGGGATTTCCAAAAATACTGTGCTTCTAACAGGACAATAATGCCTGTGGACTTTAGGAAGTGGCCCTGGGTGTCCACAGATCAGACTGAGAGAATTCTCTGTAGATCAGCCTGATTTTCCTTGCTTTAGTTTTATCAGGAATTCAAAATATAGAAAAGATAAAGGATAAAAATTTCGGAGAAGATGACAGAGCTGTGTTTTGTTCAGTTCTAGGTCTTGCTGTGAGACAGCCTAGTAGGAAGGCTCTGCTTAGTAAAACCCCTCTGAATTCTAAACTCTGGTCTAAACTTTCTGTTCTAAACTTTCTGAACTTCCTCTGAGCACGACCAGTTCCAAACCAGATGCAGCAGAGCTTTTTGTAGAAGAATTTTTTCTCACGATCTTTGAGAAGGCAAATCTTCCTCAAGTGCTACCTCCCCAGCCCCACTCTGGCATGAACAGGTCATAAGATTTGGCACCCTTGATCCTGCTTCAAACTCAGCTTCTACCCAAAACATCATCGGAGGCAAAACTCCACCCCTTGGCATATCTTCAATAAAACATCCTTCTACCTGAACCTCAGAAAAGATAAACTATGAAAGTAATAAGAGGATAATTTAACCTCTTTAATCAGATAATCCTCCAGCACATTGGACATTCATTTGCAGGCTATATTCTACCGTAATAAGTTCGCAGCTCACATTTAAATGATTCCCCACCCTCAGAAAAAAGCTGAAGGAAGTGGTTGAGACATTCCATATCTCAGGTGCCATTATGTGAATGTGAAAACAAATGAGTTTAATTGGGGAGAAATTCATCCCAGACAGAGGGCTCGCCCAAGGCCCTTGTCTGAGAAACCCCACTTAACTCTGCTCTAGCACAGAGCAGCTACACAGGCACTGGATGCCAATTAAGCCCTACTTATCTTTCTAATGAAGGGCTAAATCTGAAAATGAATTATTGTTTTGATGTGTAAATGCTGTTGGTTTGCTAAGGTAGTGAAAGGATTCTATCTGGGGGGACAGGCAACGCTGAGGTTTTGAAGGGTTTGCATGAGCATCCATGAAAACGTTCCAGAGCTCTCCATGGCTCTCCACCAGCCTGGAAAACAGAGCCTGGCACTCCGACTAAAACTGCAAATTCAGCAGCCCTGGATCCTCCTGTGTCTTTGTGCCAGTTTCAGCCAAGCGTTCCTTCCTGAGACCAAAACAAACAGAAAAGCTTCCCTGAAAACCAGAATGCCTCATTTCAGCGTTTGTTGAAATAATTGATTTCTTTTTTAAGCAGTCATTCCTTCTCAAGTTTCCCTCAATGTCTTAGAAATAAATGTTAATTATTCAAAAATAAAGAAACTGTTCTACTTTGGGCCAGGCCAAGTACTTATTTTAGCTTTTCCATGACTTTTCAAATGCTGAAAATATTTTAGAAATTATTTTGAATACTTTTTACCAGGATTAGTTGTTTTCCTAAATTTAAAATTGTCCAGGAGAAGCAATTAATACAAATCAACAATCAAAGACCCCACAATTAATTAGAAAAAAAAACAACCCTAACTTTATTCTCACTTAAAATTCAAGTTAGGGAAAAATCCTCATGATTTTTTAGTTTTTACTGAGCTATGGCTTTACATTAAGTGGAGTACATCTTTGAGATGGCTGCAGTCCTGAACAGGGGTTTTTGGAAGACAATTTCCCTGATACTGATCTTTGGAAATGAAAACATTTCTCTTGCTCTGAAAGAAAAGTGAAATATAGTTCTTCCTCCTACCTCAAGCGCCAGAGATCTGTGAACTGGTTTGGATCTCCACTAAAGGCACTGCAATTCATCAGATTTTTCAAACCCCTGGAATCCAGGACTGGTGAAAACACAGTGTGCAAAAATTAGGGATGCCCTGTCCCAAGAAGTGACCTGCAGCTTGTGGATTCCAGACCCGGAGCAGGGCAGGGACTCAGATCAATAACTTTCAAAAAACCCAGCCCATAGCAAGAAAACTTAAATATTTAATTAAAAAGTGCACTCAGCCCATTGGAAGAAGACAAAAATCACCAATCCAGAGGTGGTGACTCTTTCAAAAAGAGTGGGAGATTTTTGTGGTTTACTCAGTGGGGTTTCAACCTCCTCCTTAACAGTCATAAATAGGATGTAGCTACCTGAAGACAACAACACAGAAATTGTTTCAATGTCTTAGCAGTAAGAATTTGGCTTTAGGGAGTGGAATTGTGATTAACTAGTTGTCTGACACACGGATATCTCACTTGCAAGACTAAATTTCCAAGGAGAGATTGTCTCACCTATATTTGGGGAATAGCTAAAATTGTCCAAACATAAACATTTTTTAAAGGCCAGAGAAGTCATGGGGATGGGAAGGGTGAAGGGAAACACTGGCCTTTTCTCACCTCCAAAATACGCTGGTTTTCTGAGATATGAACAAGAACCTTTATTAGGTGTAAAAAATATAAATGAATCTATATCCATAGGCCTCTGTTATTTAAAGAATCACTGTAAAATATCATTGCAGACCCACACTCTTGCACTGTCCCAGTCCTATATCCATGGCCAGGTTTGGGGTCTGGGATTAGAGATGCTAAATTCCAGTTTATAGTTTAACAAAAAAGACAAAATGCCATCCTACTGCAAACTGAAATAATCCTCATTTCTGCCCCATTTAATTACACACAGAAAATTCCCTTTGCATGACTGCAAGATCAAATCCCTCGCCCCAGATTGTAATTACAGAGTAGTCAGGGAGTAGGTGCCATCTCCCCTCTACAGGGTCCTACAGCTCATTAGTCCATCATATCATTAAGAAATTCTCAGTTTTAATAAATGAAGGTGCTCATCTTAAGGCTGAGAATGGATGTTTTTATGGAAATAAATACTTGATGCTTATCTTCATAGCATCTCCTTAAGAAAACCATTATCACTTCAAAATAGTTCCTCCAAGCAAAAAAAGTACAATTACGTAAGTCTTGTGCAAGCCAAGCCAGGAGGAGATGCCAGGTTGTGTTTATGTTTTTGCCACATTTTAGGCCCAAAAAATCAGCCATGGAATAAAGCTGGTGAAACTTAATACAGTTTCAAACCTACAAAGACCTGGTGCTTCAGCCACCCACAAAAAAATGCCTCTGACAGGCTCCATTCCAGCTGACTCTCAAATTAAATCTGAGTTTTGAACCTGCCTTTAGTAAGAGCTTGTTCCTCAGGTAGGTGCATGGAACAACGGGATAACAGAATCCAATGCTTTGCTTAAATGCTAAAAATCATCCACTTAAGGGGAGCAATTATCACTGATCCTTCATGCTAACTACTTAACATTTAGTGTCTTACTCCCTAAGATATTAAAATAAGTTATTTTAACCTCCTGAAGTAGGCTTGAAAAGTCTCCTAAAATTTCTCAGGACCAGTCTCATTTAGAAGTGGAATTACGTTCAGAAGCTACTTAGATGCTTTTAAAAAATCCTGCTTGATATTTAAAATACATAGCCCTGCAGTGATTTTCCCTTCAGTACTTCTTGAAATCAAGCTTAAAAAATGGACTTTGGAGCCAAGATGCATCTTTGTAGCTGCATTTTCTGTTGGCTGGTTTTCCTGCTGTAACACAGGGCTGGGCTGCTCTGTCCACAGCTGAACCCAAAATACCCACAACTGAACCCAAAATACCCACAACTGACCCCAAACTGCTTTTCTGGGACTGCTGAGGGATTGGGAACGAGGCTGTGCTGTGACTGGCACACATCAATCCCATCAAGATTGACCCTGCCTGAAAATATTGTCTTTGGTAAACAAAAGGGTTTCAAAACATCTCTTTTTTCAAAGTGTATTTCTTTGGAAGCAACAAACTGCCAAAATCAAGCTTTACCACATTCTGCAGAGATTGAGACTGATGGCAAAATGAACTCTCTAAATGTCTTGGGAAATAATGTCTCCTCACACTCAAGCTTATTACTCTGAGTACTCCATACATGCTAACTTTGAATTATAATGTTTGCAATGCATATTTCATATTTAGTCCTTGCAGCGCACAGGAATGTGGATTTTTATTAGTGCAAACATTCAGAAAGCAAACAGAAGACGTTATTACTGTTATAATTAATAAATATTTATATTCCGGAAGTACACAAAATTTCCAGCTACAGTAGTGACCCTCCACTTTTAAATAATGCACACATTGGTAGATTTCTATTAATGGTAATTGCATCTCACAGCATAAGGAATTTAGTTGCATATACAAGATTGTAGGGTGGCTTTGTCCCTGTGGCATTGGATTCACAGCCATGCAGCCCCCTGGGACTTCAGGGGAAAAGACTGTCAGGATGGAGAATCATCTGTCTGAAGTGCAGTTACCATAAAGGGAATTTTTACACTATTTTAGTATTTTACTGCACAGCAAAAAAGAAATCACAGCAAGCTCTTCTTGTGCCACCTGCACCACTTTGCAATAATCCCAGCGTGTCCTTTAGTGGAACAGCTCCCACTTTGCATTAGCAGGAGAAATATGACTCAATGAATTAATTTGACTCATCAATTAATAGGTGATCTCAGGGACACATCCACAGCAGCTCTCAGTACCAGCTCAGCACAAGGCTGCCAAGCCCCCTAAGGATGACGTTCCCACCTGATAAAAAGGTTTCTTTTTCTCTCAACTAAATCCCTGCCCGACCAAATGGCTCTGACACTTCACCCTATAGTTTTTCAGTGAAAATAAAAAGACAGCACTTTAGAAAATTCCCCTAGCAGGCTTTGAAAAACTGAATCTCTAATTACTGAACACATGAGCATAGTAAGAATTCAATTAGGAGCCCCCAACCCCTCCACGTTGGCACAAGAGGCTCATCCCACCTCGGCCGCTCCTGGTGGGTGAGGAACACTGGCTTTGGCAAAACCCATCTGCCAGCAGCTGGAGCTGAGACTGCTCACGCCCTGTTCTTGCAGACAGCCAGGAAACCATCCAGTGTCCCAAATAAATTAATGAATTACTCTCCTCCTCCCAGCAGACCCAAGGCTGGAGCCGGGAGCCGTAATCGCGCTCCTGCTGCCTCTGAGTCACGGAGAGCCGGAGCCCGGCGCGGCGTGCAGAGTCAGCAGAGGCGGATGCTGAGCTGCACCGTGTCTGCAAGTCAGCCAAACCAGTTTGGAGATAAACTCTTCTTGCCCTGGCCCCTCCACAGGCCCCTCTGTGCACACACGGCGCTGCCCTTCCCCAGCGCGCAGGCGGCTTTCGGAGCCCAGCGCCCGGCTGGCACCAAGGAGCTTTTGCCCCTTGGGTGAAACCGTGTCAGCCCAGGCCCTGAGCAGCAGAGGAACCAAAGCTGGGGTTGTCAGAGGAGCCTGGAGGAGCCAAGCACTCAAAACCCAGCAAAACTCAACGGGAGCGGAGCGCTCGCGCTCCCAGGCGCCGTTGAACATCCCAGCCTCCTTCCTGGGGTTAATCCAGACGAGGAGATGTCACCTTGTTCTGGTTTCAAGGACAAAGGAGGTCCCCAGCTGCAAGGACAAGTAGGGTGAGACCCTTCTGCTCAGCACAACCACCAAAAACTTCCCCCAAAGCCGCCTCATTGATTTCCCCCAGCGCCAGAATCATTGCACAGCTGGAGGGGGTAAATGGTGCCAAACCATTGATACTGTGGAAGCAGAAAACACCTTTTTCATTTCTTCTCTAAACTTTCATTTCCCATCCAGCTGCACGGAAATGGGGATTTTTCATAATGAACCATTTTACATCTGTCTCTGACAGAAACAAAATTTCTGGCAAAACATATTAAATCCCCTCTGCCACTGATGTGGCCTTTGAAATTAATTGCCAGATAAGTTATGGGAGATATTAAAGTTCTGTAAGTGAATTTTAAATATTTTAATATTCAAAATTCAAACCATGTTGATCACACACAAGAGGCTGCAGAGCTTGTTTCTTCTGCCTGGCTGTGATGAAATTCTATTAATCTTTTTCTGGTAAGAAAATATATGTATTCAATGTTTTTGGTGATAATTACTGATATTTGCTTAATATTAGTATTGTAGGTGAATATTTCTGCCACAAGGTTCAGCCGTATATTTGAGCAGAAAAGTAAAAAGATAAAACTAAGCAAGTATCATGATTAAAACCTCAGGGAGCATTTTGGGTCAACTTGAATTTTGGATAAATCTAGCTTGCATAAAACTTCTGCTAATACATATATTTTCCATAATTCTTCTACTATCCCAGTGTAAAAAAAAATATTTATTCCTTTTTTAGCAATAAGAATAAAACAGTTTATTCTCATTAAAGCTACTAAAACATCTCAAAGCTTGATTTTTCCAAATAACCACATTTACTTTTTTTACAGAAAAAACTAAACTTCAGAAATTATTTACATTGAATCATTTTACCCTATGGATATTCTCCAAAGTTTTTCAATTCTTAAAACTTTTCAAATGTGTTAAAATAATTAAAAAAAAAAGTTTCATCAACTAAGAATAAATATGATCCTGCAGCTAATTCCCACTTTCCAAGTTGCAAACATGAAAATTTTTTTAGGAGAGGTTATCCCAAAAAGAGGGAAGATAAACACACAATTCCCTTTAAGTTCCAGTGGGAACATTCCCACTATAGGATGTCTTCAAGTGATTATTTGGCCCCAGGATGACACAACATCACAACTGCTGGTCCTCGAGGCTCTGTTCTCATTGTAAATGCAAAATACCAGTTACAGACATTTTCCCTGGAAATAGACGTTGCAGATGCCCAGTCTTTGGTCGTGTTTTGTACCTGCTGTAGGTCAGGAGTGGGATTAGGAAAAGATGATCTGATATTCAGGTCCCAGATTATTGCCCCTTATTCACATTCAATTACAGTTACATCCCAAAATACTGCTGTTGGTCTGATCCCAAGGGAATTGCCTTTCCCACTGATGCCAGGGCAGTACTGCAGCCACCAAGGCAGCATCTACAGTTTTCAGTGCTGCCACTTTTCCAAATCCTTCCATGGTGTGCCATGAACAGCAGTGGTTACAGAGATTCACCTTGGGTCATGCTGCAATGGATCTACGAGTCAGAGCTCCGAGGGATGGAGGAGGAAAAGGAGCTCTTATCAGCAGGAGAAGAGCCAGGCTTATCGTGAGCCCTGCAGGAAATCCTCCTCTGTAACCCACAAGGCATCAAAGACAAGAAAAACAACCAATATTGGGATGGCAAGTGAGAACCCAGCTCCAGGAGTGCTGCAGGATGTGAGACAGTGCCACGGCAGCCACCAGAGCCAACAGGACCTGAGATCTTGAGGATCCTGGCCGCTCTGCACCACACAGTATTGAGTTAAAAATTAACAGAGGAGGTACACACAGCTATTCCAGGAATCAAACCCAGCACTGCTACACCAGCATGGGGTTTGGGAGTATTTTTCCAGCATTTGTGCAAATGCAAATTTCCGCTGCACTACACCACAGCCATCTCCAATCTCTCTGTGCACCAGGTTCCACTGGTATAAATGGTGATAAAGACAACTTCCAGGGTTTTGTGGTGGTTGTGAGGATGGAAATCATTTATCCCCAGTGGGGAATACTTAAACACCTGTGCTAAGCCAAAAGTGGAGGCAGGACCCTGCTCCAGACACAGGTTTTGCTCCAGCTCCCAGCATCAGTCCATGGGCAACTCGTGCACCTCAAGAATATTTCAGGGAGATCCAGGAGGGACTGTGCCTACTTGCACAGGGAATTCAAACAGCTTATTACCAAAGCCATTTTCTTTTTTTATTATTACTTTCTTCAAACAAAGCTAATAAATCAAATCACCCAAGATGCACATTATGCAAAGCTTAATTAGATTTGGCACACATCTCGCTAGGAGTAGCACCCATCTGACTTCAGATCAGAGAACTCAGGTTTGATGGGTGGAACCAAATCGCCCACTTTGGAGTTGCTAAATCTACTTTTAAATGCAGTGTGTTTGCATTTTTTCATTCTGGGACCTGGAGGAGGTTAGTTTTGTTTGAGTTCTGGGCAACGGGAGCAGTGGAAGGGAACTCAGAAAGAGGAGACACGTTTCTGAAGAGCACAAATCTCTTACTCTGCAGGCATGGAGGAATCACAAAGTTGGCAGCAACCATTTCGTGGGGCTTCATTTCACACAGCTACTGCTTGAGGAGTTTCCTCCTTGACAACCTGCTGTTCAAAGACATTCTGGGATGCTTTTAATAAAAGCATAGAAAGCTAATGCAAAAATACTATTTTAACAGCGTTTTATTTGGCATAGCAACCTTCATTGCTGATACCTCTCCTGATTTTATTGCCAACCCCCTTAGGAACCTCCTGGTTCCCCAGTCCCCCTTCCATGGAGGGACACAGGGGAGGGAGGAAGAGGCTGAGCATGGTCACACTGGTGTGAAAAGGAGCTCAGAGATCCCTGGGGAGTCCTGTGCTCCAGACAGCTGTGAGAACCCCAGCCTTACTCTGGGGTCCCATGTGGTGGTGAAATTCCTCCTCCAGCCCGTGCTTCCAAAGAAAAACTGTGCAGGCTCTTGCTGTTTGGTCTCAAGGCAGTTTATTGTGAGTTATCTAAAAGATTTTCTTCTCGGGCTGCGGCTGCTTGGTCAGCGGCCTGGGCAGAGGCACACACACACCCTGACATCCTCTCTGTCTGTGTCTTCTTCTTCTCTCCCCCTGCCCAGGGCTGCTGCTATCTTTTATATGATATATTATGTATTACATGTTTATAGTCTTGCCCCAATACCTACTACCTATATTACAAAGTGCTTTCCTACTCTAAACCAATCTCTGAGTGCCAACATCACCAAGAACATGGAGGCAAGGAAAAGGAAGGAGGAATAACAGGATCAGCCCACTTTCCTTCATCTTAGAACTTCTGACCCCCATGTACAAAGTAAAAACCCCTCTGTACATCTGCTAAAACCCCCCTGTACAATACTAAAAAAATTTCCCCTCTACTTTGTAACTACTTTTACTATCTAGCCTTTTGTGACTGCTTGTTCCACCTTCAAAGCTCAAACTCAAAATCACAGCTGTTTTCATCTGCCTGCTGGTGTCTAGAATGCCTCTGACCAAGGCCTGGAACCTCTAAAAATGTCTGAGAGACATTTTGAGTTCCCACAGACAGCAAACAAACCACGGCCTGGGAGCAGAGCAGGGCAAGAGGAGAGGTTCTCTGGCTCATCAGCACAGGGAGCTGGTGCCAGCCCGTGGCCGTGGTGACACTGCAAAGCCATCACTCCCCACCAAACAGCACAGCTGGCTGCAACAAGGGGGGTTTGCTTCACAGAGAGCCCCACGTGCTGCTCGTGCTGCCCAGAAGGAGCACAGGTGAGGCTCAGATCTGTGCCCTGCCTGCCAGGTGACAGCTCCACTGCCAGCCCTCACCACCATCCCCTGCAGGAGTGACAGCAGAGCCCAGTCAGATTCTGCACAGAAACCCTCTGAGCTCCACACTCATCCACACCCAGCATGGACACAGGGCTCGTGTGCCCAAAAACACCACCAGTGAACAGCAAATTTTAAATAACGAGTGTCTGCAATGGGCAGCTCACAGGCAGTCTTCCAGTTACCATTTAATTAAGAAAAAAAATTCATATATTCAGTAAATTATTTAATGAAACAATTATTTCGTACAGAAATCTTAGGTTGCTCCTAGTCAACCAACGCACAAAAAAAAGATATAATTTCAAATTAATTCTTCAGAGTGACACCCAAAATTTAGGATTTGCCTTTAAAAAGGTGCTGGACTCCATTGCTGCAGCCTGAGGTTTGTCACCTTAACACCTGACATTTTTCTGTCTACAAAATGGGAGGCTCACATTTGCCTTACTCACAGGCACAGAAATGGGCAGAAATAATTAAATAAAGGGAGCCCAGTTCATGCTCCAGTGCACCATGTATGAGAAGCTGCGGCTGACAATGACATTGAAAACCAGTTGTCAGTCTAATGTAATCAGAGAGACAATTGGCTCTGCTGGCAAGAACTGAATTAGTGTTTTCTGTCTGAATCAGTGTCATCTTCTAGGGAGCAGTGAAGCTTATGCAATGATAACAAAACTCCCCAGAAGCTGCATTTGTTACTGAAATATGGTGGTGCTTTGGTGCTGTGTAACCTCATTCTGTAACGCAATATACCTCATGGTCATGCTGCTGTTCTCATGTTCTTTGCAATGATACAATTCAACGACCAGATAAGAGATCAAACTAGACAAGCATAATATTAAAACTTTAAAATCTCCCTTTGAGAGCTGATGTGGCTTATTCCCAGGCGTGTTGCCTGCTCTCTCACTCGCTGTACACAAATGCAGAACGTGACATCAAGGCAGTGTCCAGGCCTGGATGCAGCTTCAGATCTTTGTGCTTTGGGGGAGACAGGAGAGTCAGTGGTGCTGGGCTTCATTTTCCTAATGAGAATGGGTAAATTTCAAACCAAGGTCAGATATAAACAAATGTTCCTTTAAAAGTAGGACCTGCTGCTGATGCACACTGGGATTTTGTAATGAGACTTTAAGAGTCTTAAAACAGCCTTTTAGTATCGTGACAGCATCTGGTAACTTCACCTTTATTTGTGTTTCAGTTCATAGCATGGGTTATTGTTAAGCACCAGAACATGCCGAGTAAAAAAATTTTGATTTTTTTTTTTTTTTTTTTTTTTTTTAAATTTTCACTGTGGTAGAAGCCTCAGCTGCCCCTTGCCTGCAGAACCACCCCACGAGCCCCTCCTGGGAGCTGGGAATAGTTAGCAGGGGTCTCCTTCCCAGTCATCCAAGAGGGTGGAAGGTGTTAAGGTACACAACAAAAAGGCTACCTTAGAAATGCCACTTGCCTTCAGAAAAATACTACTTCAGCCCAAAAAAATTACATTTACATATTGTCATAAAATATTAAGAATTATGTTTATATTACAAACAACTGGCACTAAGAAAATTTTGGTTTATCTTCTATTAAAAACTGTCTTCTCTTGTGTTCAGCAATATTGATCAATAGCAAACTCAATGAAAGCAATAAAGGCACATGGTTCTCATATATTGGTTTTAAAGGTATTTAAAGGTATTTTCTCTTTTTTGTCTACACCACCTATTTCTTTAAAGAGATATTGGTGTGAGGGCAGGGTACTCTCACTGGATTGATATACATCTGTAATTAGCAAGCTGATCATCCTCCCCAGGCCAGGGAGACACTGCATGATCTGACACTTAAAGGCACGACATCAAAATACATACCCTCTTTTTTATAATTAACATTCCACATTAAATATTCATTAAAACTTACATAAATTATTTCCTTGTTCAAGGCTCAACTTCTCTGTCCTTGTTCAGACAAAGCTCTCACTGAATGTGTTTACCCAGCTAAGGCAAGACATGACCACACTTTAAATCTTTTGTGCTGCCATTAGTCTTTGTCAGCCTCTGGTCTTGCTCAGAGAACACAAGGCACAACACAAATCCTGAAGCTCCTTGTGTGTGATTCCCTCTTTTTTCTACAAAAACCACCTCAAAAAAAAAAAAAAAATCCCAAACAACAGCAACAACCCAAAACAACCAAACAAAACCCAGAAAAAACCCCTGCATGCCGTTGGGGCAAAAGCACTCAAGGAGAGGAATTTTGCACAAGCAAGAGGAGACTCACGGGAGCAGGAACATCCCTTCACTCTGCCAGGGCTCCAGAGGCCTCCACGGAGCTCCTCACAGGAACTGAGATGGAGAGGGAAGAGGAATGCTTTATGCCTTACATCTCCTCTGTGTCAAGCCAAAGCCCCAAACAGGAAATGTTTCCCTAGGAGAGTTTTGGAACAACGTGCTTTTCACATGGACGGGGTGAATTTTTTAGGTCTCTTCAGAAACTGTTTGGATTTAATGAAACAAGGAGAAGGAGAAAAGCTCAGTGAGGGCAAGGCAGATGACCACATCCCCTTGGCACACACCTTGCAGTCCAGCTCTGCCCTCTGAAGATGTGGACACTTTCCAGTAGTGCTTATTTATCTGTCACGTTGCGGTGATGGATGTTACTGTTTCTCTCAAAAACATATGCTCACAAGTTTATTATGGCACTAAATATGGGCTGGGTAAGAATCTGGATTGTTTAAGTGTCAAACAGTGACAACATGTGTACAATACAACACAGACATCAAGGGGGAACCAGCTCAGCTAATATGTGGGATTCATATAAGCCTTTAGGAACAAAGACCACCCATAAAGCCCAACCAAAGCTGCCACAAGAAGAGGTGGTGCTGCTTCCGTCACTGCGTACTGGGTGCCAATTGGCTTCCTAATTAGATTAGCAAGCTAATAAAAGGCATAAAACTCAATAAAAGGACAATATGTTATAAGTTACCCTACAACAAACATTGCTGTAAGTTCAGCAGATTTCTGCTCATGGTAGGTCATGAGTAGAACACCCAGTGCATGTTTGTTTTTCTTATGGCCAAGTTTGTTTTCTTTATCTTTTGTATGGTTTGTACCTTTTATTAATGAGAATTAATATTTCTTTAACAAGGATAGTCCTGAGTATCACAGTTTTCAAGTAGTCACTAAGTAACAATCAGCATAAATAACTCTCATATTTCTCAGCATCTTCCTTCAAATAATGCTGTCCTGTTTTATTTCATATTTTGTAAAAGCACGCAGTACATTGGCTAGCACAAAGAAAGAGAATTGTTAAATAAATTAATTAAACCCCAAGGAAAAAAAAAAACCAACAAAAAACCCCAAACATCTCCTTAAATACATGAGTTGGAACTTAGGAATCTTGGAGACAGCAGCACCACATGGGAAATGCTGGAGTTCTGTTCGCATCCTGGAAGACCAAAGAGTTCAAACAGAACTGGAGCATTGCTTGTCAAGACTTCAAAAGGATTGAACAGAAAAGGAGTGAAAGCAAAAAGCAGCAAAAAAACCCCAAACAAAACACAATCACCCTAGGATAGAAGAGAAGGAGAGGTAAAGAGGAGAAACAATAGAAAAAGAAAAGATTGATGGGAGATTTAGATTGAAATCTAATGCATCTTCACCATGTGCACACATCAGTGAGTAAAAGAATTTCTTCCCTTGATATAACAAACCATTAATATCCAACTTTCCTTTCTCAGTGACTGTTAGTAACAGAATGACCAAAAAATAAAAAAAATCCAATAAAACAAAACTGCAACTCTTGCTCATGTGAACTAACATTTAAACCTGAAATGTCTGGACTCTGGCATCAGAATATAACAACAGTTCTGGGAAACCTTGAACTCTCAAGCTACAGAGTAAAAGATCCAGAAGATGCCTCCACATCTTAATTAGCAATTTACAGGATGAATGAGGAAAGTTCTAAGGACTTGAGTGGAACCACCTACCCCACAAACTCAACAGCAACAGTGCCCATATCCCCTCACACAAAGCAGAGCTTCCCAAGGTAGGACCCTGCTCAACAGCTGGAACCTCTGCTTGGATGGGAATGGCAAAGGCACCAGTTTAGATTCGGATGGGCCCTTTGTCCAACACAGCTCCCCAGCCTTTTGGAGAGTGCTATAAAGTCTTTTCCCCAGGCTCTCTCGGAGGAGGTGGGTTGAGGGAGGTGTGGGTGCTGGAAAGAGAGAGGTATTGGCTCCAAGTTAAACAGCTTTTTGTATGCACAACCTGAGGCATAAACAAGTCAGGATTTGCGTACTGGACCTTTGCATACACAATCTGTGTGCTCTGGAAAAATCATTTAATAGTCCTTCTATTGCAGGGGTGTGAAAACACTGGGTCAGCTTCTTTGTGTTTTAAACAGCATAGAAATGAGTGTGAAATAAGGAAATCCACAAGCAGCTCTCTACAGTCCGTGGATTACCTGAACAGGCAGCTCTGGGCACGAGTGAGGAATGGGGAGGTGGAATTTCATGGCCAGTGCCATGAAGGAAACCAGGCTGGATGGCCAAAAACTCCATGGATGACCAGGGCAGTCCCCAAACGACACCACCTCATATCTGAGCAGATTCAGTGACATCACAAAGATCAAGACAAGGAGCAGTGGTGGCACAGGGACAAAACATCACATGGGTCCAGATGTGCTGTTTACATTTTTGTTGGGTTTCATTGTTTAAAAAGTGCTCTTCCAGGGGAGGACCCCAACTCTCAGACCTCTTGGAATACAAGGTTTTTCAGAAGTGACTTGAAAGCAAAGAGGGTGGAGGAAATCTGATTTAATAAATGATATATAGGAGTATAATTATATGGTTTTAAACACAGTTCCAGTTCACTTGTCTCAGCAAGAAACGCTGGTGTGTGAGAGAAATCATTTATATTGCTTACTATGGTTTTTCAATCTTGGCAAGCACTTTTTCCATTCTAAGATGTGGGAACACCCACATCAGTAATTACATACGTTAGCAAAAATACAAGATAACTTGTATTCTGGAGAGGGGGGTTTCTCCCATTTCTCAGTGAACTCTTAGAGCAGTAAAAGAGAAAATTTCTGTTCTACAAGCTTCATTACTGTAAAAAATTACTACTGAAAACATGAGCTTGTCTCTACGTAGTAAAACACAGATCTGTTATCCAAAATATCATCTATAACACCTCTGTGACAAAACTAACAGTTTTTCAGTTCTGGGCACCTTATTCAGTGTGAAGAGAATTAATAATCCTATCATTGGGTGCAAATCAGCAGACCCAGTGGGGAGATTTTACACATTGTAAGTGGGGGTTGATTGATAGGGCACATTCACCTGTGCATTCCAGCAAAACCTGGTGCCAAAATGACAAAACTGGGTTTTCCATAGGGTGGGAATTCTGGTGCAGAGCTGTCAAAGTCTCGGGGTTCAGAAGGTTGAAGTGACCCCGAGATTGTAAAGAGTCTTTGCTTCCACAGCCAAAGAAGGAGCCTGGAATTGGTCTGGAAGTCTGATCACGTTCTCAAGGTTGTTTATTTTCCCTTATCTATACCATTCTTTCTCTGACCTGCTGAGCTCTGCCCAGCAAGTCCTCCATGGCATTCTGCCTGCCCTCAGGGTGGTGTTTGCATTTTATATCAGAAGTTACATACCGTCTGTTTATAAAAATGCACCAATATCTAGCAACTGTGTTGGACAGTGAGTCTCTACCTTAAATCAACAGAAAAGTGTCACCATCACACCAAGACGTGGAGGACAAGAAGAAGGAGAAGAAGGTCAGGCCATGCCCAAATTCCTCCATCTAGTACCCCCCGAAACCCTTATTTTAAAACCCTAAAATTCTACTTTTCCACCCTGTGTTAACTCAACTACCACACTACTCAAACCCTTGTGGCTTGTTATTCCTCATAGAAAGTTGGCAGTTTTTTCCACGGGCTAAAATGGAATCCACAGGTGTTTTTGACTTTGTGCCAGGGTCTCTGAGCCCCTGCCAGGGTCTGGGACAGCCAGGGCAGCCCAGGGATGTGCTGGGCTCTGACAGGGCTGGAGGGAGATGGAGCTGGGGCTCCCACGGCTGCTGACGTGCTCCAGCCACAGCCTGAACCCGGCTGGGCCATCCCCAGATCACCCCACTGAGGGATGAGCTGGAGAGCTCATCCAGCTGGGAACAGGCTGTGTCCACTGCAAACACCCACACAAATAATTAATTTCCACTCCTGGGTTAATTTCCACTCCTGATTCTCATGCTGGCTAAAGGAGACCAGGAATATCCAAGCCTTCATTTTGCAGGCAGGTGTGTTTAGGTACATGACAGAGAAATCTGACTTTCCATGAGGGAACTATTCACTTCCACAATCCTGCCACATGCAATCCTCATATATCCAGACTCCTGGAACAGTCACAATCTTTTACCCGTCCTTATACAGAACATTTTCTTGCAAAGATTTCTCCCAATATGTGTCTGGATATAAAGAATGATCGCTCCTCATTTTTCTGTTTTGTTTGCTTTTATTTTGTGGTTGCACAGCTCTCAAATCTCAATAAAGATTTAATTACAGGCTGCATTAAAAGAGAATTGGGTTAGCTTTCTTTATGGTTTCTTAAATATTCTTTTTATTAAAGCAGATGCAGATCATTAAGAAGAGCAATGATAAATAAAGGTCCACAGGCAAAATTATAATCTGTCCTTTTGTATA
Organism: Lonchura striata; assembly: GCF_050655825.1. Lineage (NCBI taxonomy): Eukaryota > Metazoa > Chordata > Aves > Passeriformes > Estrildidae > Lonchura > Lonchura striata. Next base: position 13,325,278 of record NC_140722.1, read on the forward strand.
TTTTGAAGTTAAAAAGCCACTAGACCCAGAGACATCACACTAGTTGGGCAAGGCAAGAATGGGAAAATAATATTTTTCTAACCCTGGATAACCCCAACTTGCTACTTGCCACTAAATGTCCAAAACTAACCTGTATTCTATTTTTAAAAATAGAATATTTTCTATAATAAAAATGGCCTAAAAAAACCTTTAAAAATTAACAGCACCATGAGTTTCCCATGGACTTTATGTCAAGTTTTAGGCTTTTAAAATTTCCAGAACATAAAGTCATTCAAATACTCAATTGTAGTATTCTAAGATTTTTTAAAAAACCAAAATTACTTTGCATATTTCTGGGATTTTAAAATGTTGATCTCCCCAAACCCAATCCCTGTAATCCCTATCTAACATTGGTATAAGAGGTCTCACAAGCTTTCTTTAAGTTATCATCTTTAACCAGAGCTGAATTATTATGGTTGAAAACATTCTACATTTCTTTTGTTAAATAAAATTTGGCCCAGAAAAGCACAGGGGAAAAAAAAAAAACCCACAACTTTCTTGTTTTCATGCCAGCTTTTTTAATATATTAAATGACATTGCGCGATGGAAAATTTAAAAAAACCAGACCATAATAATGCTATAATCTGAAGTAGCTCTTAAAAGAAAACAAAACACACTCCCCCCTTGCTGCCCCCCCAGAAAATCCAGATGAACGCAGAAAAAGCTGTCAAGCTCAGTCTTGTCCAAAGCAGATCTGCCAATGCTCTGACAATGTTTGCACTTGCTTGTCAAAATGGTCACTTCAGCTGAGCATCATTTACACTTTGGCTTACAAATTAGTTATGTAAATTACCTATAAATTTAACACGGAAAAAAAATCCACCTACCTTTTAAGTAATATATATAAATATACACATATATTTCTATATCTATTATAAAACGTGGCATTGTAGGGACGTTTCCTGGCTGAAGGGAAATGTTGTAGTTGGAGAACCCAGGAGAGACTGGAGGCTCCCATTCCCTGCACCTGGGCTTCCCTCCCTGCTCTGCCACCAGCTCGCTGCTGGAACTTGAAGAAAAAATCCTTTTATGCCTCAGTTTCTCATTCTGCAAAGTGGACAGGGCTGGTTGAGTTAGTCCTTGCATTATCTAGCACATGTAAAAATTTTCTAATTTTTAGAGCCGCTTCAGAAGGTGTTTGAGCACATTATCTGCTCTCTGGAATTGCCCAGAAAGCCATTTTCAGCAAAAAGATGAATGTAGGACTTTTACCAACTGGTCTGTTGGGCCGTACTGAACATTTTTGGGAGCTCATGTAAGTTGCTACACGATGCTGTTAATGCACAGGGGCTGGAGGAGTGCCTGGGCTGTTTATGGGAATGTCTTTAATTGTTCAGCAGATTTTAAAGATAATTAACCATATTGTTATTAAAAAAAAAAAGGTGCTGAGAGAGCTTTGTCATGGATTTCTTTCCTTCGTTTATAGAAAGAGTTCAATTGAATATTTACACTAAGACAAGTAGGACCAGTTAGGGTTGGAAGAGAAGGAAATCTTCGAAGGAGAGAGGATCCTGCACCTGGGACTACTCTGAAACTGAGACTTTCATCATAACAGTCAGAGCTTGTGCAGGAGAGAATTTTAAATCTCCCTCAACTCCATCTGTGTATGAAACACTCTATACACTCATATACACTCTATCTGTGTATGAAATAAATAAATCATTATCAGGCACAGAAATTACTGGAGATAGGCTCTAATCCCTGTGTCCCTCGGAAACAAGGACTGAGGAGCACCTCCTAAAATTGGGATTGATAATAATATCTACACCTAAGGTGTGAAACCCTTCTGGGAGGTTTTGTCTCCTCACTTCTTCCTTTCTGCTCCAACATTTTGAAATACCAAGTAAAAACCAGCAGTGACTGTTCTGACATGTCAAGGAAACCATGAATATATATTCTAAATTATTTTCATCCTCTGATAATTTTTCTAATATAACTTGCTTGGTTTACTCTTGTTGATACAAAAATCTTCCTGTGTGACTCCTCATGAAGTGCACACACAAAAGCTTTGCTATATTTAGTCATCACTCTATCTGGACATGGGGTTAATTCCTGCCTCCCAGGATATGCTGACATTCCACAAAGCCCTAATGGGGCAGGACATCCCAGAATTAACATGAATGGGTAATGCCCAGAGCATTAATACTGTGCTTCACAGCACCACTGACTATCACAGTCATCTTCAACCTCAGCCTCTGCTTCAGAGTTTCCCAAAGTACCACAGCCCCGACAGGAAGGTGAGACACAGATGCATGAACTTGCTTCCTCAGCCACTAATTGGAGCTGGAATGCTCAAACTACTGCTTTTATGGCTCTGAATATCAAAACTCTCCATCCAATTCAACTGATAATTACACTCATGCAGCAGAAAAGCATTGCCAACTCTCCAATTCTATTAAGGGTTTGTTGCATTTTAATTTCTGTGCCAAAGTCAGGAGCTAGACAAAACTTTCTGCATCCTACCTCACAAAAATGCCATTCCATGTTATTCCTGACCCATAAATGGAGGAATGAAAGACTGAGGGAATATAGCAATTTATCCTGAAGTGTTTGAGATCCCAAGGTCTTCCTCTACAGCCATGAACTCATGGACTTAGCAGCTGATCAGCCCATGAAGGACCAGAGTAGGAAAATTAGGATGAACTCATGTCTCAGGATGATACAAACACCAAAGAGGTCAACTTCCATTTCATTTTTACATCACAAATTTTATGCCTCAAAATTCTACCTGTGCATAAATCTGCAGCAAAGAGGAGAAAAACCTGTGGAAAAGAGAATATCCTGGGAACAAGAAGCACTGTCAGCCCACAGAACTGTGCTGCTCAGAGGGAGGCAGAATTCCAGAGGGTCAAATAACTGGAGTGTGGGCTGTATTTGGTCTTGAGTCACAGATTGATGATGTGATAAGTAGTCAACACGGTGTGTGTGCAAGGTGAATTTAGCCTGAGAGTCTCCTGTTTCCCAACAGGCAGCCCTGGAGAGGGAGAAATAAATCCCTGAAGAACTTGCAGAGAGCTGGGAACAGCGAGACAGCTCAAGTGATCCACACTTACACTTATTATTAGAAGTGAGAGAAAGCTGCAAATAAGCCTGTGAATATTCTGTTTCACTGCATTCAAGTTGTTTTCCAACCTGATTCTTCAAGTGAGCTCCTACACATCAATCTGTGCAAATACCAGAGCAAAAACCTGCGTGTCACTCAAGACTTTGGTATGTTGCTTGATCAGGACAAGGAAAAGGAACAGGTTTTGAGACTGCTGCACTGAGACAAGTTTTGCCTAAAAAAAATGTACTTTAAAGGTGTTTTAAAAAGCAAATTTTAAATTCACGTTCAGTTTTAGTATTTGCATCAACCCCTTTTCCAACCAGGAAAAAGGCTTGGATACCCATTACAAAGAGCTGAAATTTTAAATGTTGGAAACCCACAATGAAGTGCTGGCAGTCAGTCCACTGACAAAGAATGAATCAGGAAATCAGCTCAAATAACGAATACATTGAAAACCTCATAATAAAGTCAATGACAATTCATGCACAGAAAACAGACACCATTCATCCGCCATCATCCGGTGAATAAATCCCCGGATTCCCCATTATCTGAATACGTTTCTCTAACAAAGCTGGATCTTATAACAGCTTTCTAATTCAGCATTTTCTGACAGTAAGGGAGTGGGAGAACCTGTGTGGAACATACAGAGTGTCAGTTTTCCTAAGGGCCAGATTTAGCAGTGCCTCCTGGCCATCCTACTGCTGGGAATCATCCCACAGTGTAATTTAGGCCACGGACACATCCCACCAAGCAGCTCAGCAATCTTTTTGGGACACTCTACAACCAACTGAAGAGTTGGATCTTAGTCAAATATCTATTTTAGCCTGAGGTGAAAGCCTGGCCACAAAAAGTTTAAGATTTGGCTTCAGCAGAGCCAGGTTGGAGTTTGGCTTGTTGGCAACCAAGGGACAGGAGGTAGAAGCACGTTTTCCCTGTAGGTGCTCCTTTGTATTCCTTAACCACTTTCATCCACTCCCGTGTGCTCCAAAATCTTTAGCCAGACAGCTCGTTTGCATATGCTTTTGAGATACTAATTAAACACGTACAAACAAAGAAAAACCTTGCAGCGAAAAGAGAAAACACAAAGAAATTAAGGAACTTACTTCAGAAGTCTCAGGTAAGCCACTCAATTGGGTTTTCCCCACAGATTCCCCTCCTGCCTTGACTTCCCTGATCCACACACTCCGTTAATTCCAGCAGTGAATCCATATATTCATCATCAAGTGGAATAGACATCAACCACAAAGCTCCACGAGCAGAACTGCACACAAGCACATGCTTGTTTAAAGAGAGGATCTGGAACACCTTGAGAAATGTGTACAACACACGCCATTCATCTGCTGGCTCCCTGAATTATTCTGTCTAAAACAATGCAGCAGCTACAACAAAACCCAACCCAAAAGCATCTAAAAACACAAAACCACAACGCTGAAAGTATGGCAGCAGTAAAATAGATCTGGAAATTCTACATGAATTCTAGCACAGAGCTGACAGGAAGGGAAAAGGGAGCAGTCTGGAAAATCAAGATGCTTTCAGTCAAAATTCAAAATCTCGACAGTGAAACTAGAATTTTAGATGATCATTTAAAATGCATTCATTCTCTAGTTCCACATTTCAGCATCATAAATGCACCAAGCTCCCTCTAATACAATCTTTCTCCACCAAGGGAGTTTCCCAGAGAGAAAAAGATCTCAAACTTAACTGCCTAAATAATACAAACAGGAAAACTTTTTTTATAGTTTGCCACAAAAGCACAAGGTTTCCTCAGGTCTACCCAGGGCCCAGAATATTTGAGCTTCAGATAATACCTGACAGCTAATAATGGCTTATCTTGTTAATTTTGCTCTTGGGAAAACGGCAAGAGGTGATCAACTCCTGCTCCCTTTTTGCATGGTTGTTTCCTATCGCAGATTTTTTTTTCCACAATGAAATGCAGATAAGAAGTTCACCTCAACAAGATAAAGAGTGAGATGGATGCAATTAAGTCTATGGAGTAATTTGTTTTCTACAAGACCCACGACTTCAATAACATAACATCTAAAATGCTGGAGGTATCAAAAAACTGGAAACAAAACCAATAAGAGGAAGATGAAATGTCAGCAGATGGATTAACATCATCGAGAATGTGCCAGATTCTTAAGGCTATATTAAGCAACAATTTTTTTTCCCAAAGCAAATTCTATGATAATTTTAATAACTTTACTGCAGAACTTGATTTCCTTTGCAACATTAATTCCCTGTTTTCCTGCTGTTGCTCATCACCACTCCTGCAGGAAGGGGGCTGCTCCCAAATCCCTGTCATGTTCCAGTGCCTCAGCTGGGATCCCTCACCTCAAGGGCTTCATTGCTAAGTTCTCTGGTGCTGCTACAAATGCTCACAGTGCCACATAATCATCATTCTAAATGATGTCATCTTGAGCTTTTTCTTTAATTTGCACACTTTCCACCCCTACCCCAGGGAAAAAAAAAAAAAAAAAAAAAAGAAAGAAAATTGTGGTTTCCTTCTTCCTCGATTTGCTGTGCTTGTCAGCCATCACCTATGTGCTGGCTGTGCCAGGGTCTGAACACAACCCCCCCAGGGGATGGTTATATATAAAATATGTGAGACTCAACGGACAGCTGATTTAATATGACCTTATCAGCTTATGGCACAGTGTCTCCTACCATTTTTCTCTGACAAAATTGAGGTGCTTTTGGCAGAAGGCAATAGATACACACCATATCATGTTTAGCTCCATCCCCAGGAATTTAACAAGACTGATGCAGCCTTTCCTATCATTTTTTTCCTCTTAAAATGGGATTTTCAAGAACATTGAAAAAAATGGCACATCACTGCCTAAATGCTCAGCTTTGCCGTCAAAGAAACAAAGGTTTTATGGGGCAGTTTGTTTCTTTACATAAGAATTCTTTTATTTGTGTTTTGGAGGGGGTTATTTACCAGTGACCCTTGATAAGACCAACAGGAGCCAGCAGAAAGAACAGAAATTCCTACACATGAGAGAACCCCCAGGTGAACTGAGGATGGAAACTGCAGCCATGAATGGTATAAATACACAAGGGAAATAACTGTAAAAATTAGCTTATGGGATATTTGACCAATTGTTTTTCTGGACACAGCAGCAGGGCTGACACACAACCTGTTGCCATCCACATCTCTTCATTTTCCAACGTGAAAGGAAGCTGGAAAATGGAGCTTGGACAGGGCTGTGCTTGGTTCTGGTTCCAGCCCAGCCACCCAGGTCTTCAGTCTTCCTGCCTGTGCTTTCCCAGTGTGGATGCAGTCACAATTCCCTTTGCAAGGAGCACAGGACACATTGGTGAGGGAATCTCAGCGTGTGCCATTGCTCCCTGTGGCCTCCTGTGCCACTGTGGGCTGCTTTTTCAATTAATTCCTATTAAACCATCAGCTCCCTTTAGAAACCACTCTTGATTCTGTGTAAGTTTGTTCTAATTAGCACCAAATAATGAAAGTATAACAACAGCACCTATTCCCCCAACATTTTTAACAAGCTGTCAGAGAAGGAACTGTGTGAATAACAGCAGAGTTTAATATGCTACTTTGCTTTTTTTTTTTTTTCTATCCCTGCATTGAGTTGCTTTGAATATTTCTGGGTGACCAAAAAAAACCAATTTTGAGATCAAGAGAATACACACAAATTCTTATAGTTCCTTGGCACAAAAAGTTCAATCTTGATTAAAAAATTACCCCATGAAGAAATCTCCTCAAATGACACCGGAATGTGGCATCTGACACATTTATTGCTCAGGGTCCCTGCCAAAGGCATTCAATATATAATTATCTCAGCTGTGCAACAACCCTTATGCATCCAAATTCTTCAGCCTTCTCCAGGAGAATGTTAATGGAAGTCTTCTCAAACGTCAAAATAATGGTACATTTTTGAATGTCTGAGGTGTTTTTCTTTTATCAGAAATCTGATCCACACGTGATAAAAGCAGCAATTTGCTCTCACTGCTGATGAAATTATCCCATCTGAGAACTTGAGGGATGCAGAACCTCATCTCACCATGTTCCTGCAAGACCTGAAATATCCTCCAGGCTCCACCAGGAGCAGAGAGCCCTCCAAGGGGAGAAAGAGGGAATCAGTGAATCTTTTATGTCACTCATTCAACTAAAGAAGGGATGGAGTAAGAAAATTGGCGGGGGGGAGCGGAAATAATGGATTGCTTCTTGATATAAATTATCTTGATCCTAATTTAGGAAGTCCCTGAGCCTCATGTCACTGGAGACTGGGGAAGTACCACTGTTGGCCCATTTCTGCCAGCCCTGAGTGGGAGCACGGAGCCATCCTCCTGGATTCCACACAGCAGTGCTCTCTTTTTCCATGGCAACCCACAGAATGTGTCCCACCTTGTTTGAACACCTTCAGACCACGCTGCAGCTGTTTCCTCAGCCTGGCCCAGCTGCTCAGATGTTCAGTAATTCCCCTTGAAGTCATAGGAGTCCTTCCAATTCCTGCCACCTGAGAATGCTGCCTACTGTTCAAACCTGATCCACCATCCATCCCCCTGCAAACATTTACATGGAAAACAGGTTCAGGGAAGGGGAGATTGACAACTTCATGCCTGATATCCTAATTGTGGGCCGGACAGCAATTTATCTTGTCTCTGATCAAACCTACCAGCTATGAACAAAGTTTCACAACTGCAGGAGGCTTTGTGTTGCAACTTGCAACAAAAAATGTGGCATCCTGCTCCATGGCTGGAGTGTTCAATGCACCCAGATCTGTTCTCGTGGCTAATAGAACTTTTATTATAGGATTTTTGTTGTTGTTGTTGTTGTATTGAAGAGATGTAGCTCCACTCTTTGAAGTTTAAGACTAGTTGTAAATTCCTTGAAGTCAGCCCTATTTCCTTTTATATTAGCATGTTAACAAGCTTTGGAAGACTGACAGACCTTACAGGAAGACACAGCTGGGTGCTCCTCTAGTCTGGGCTTAATGAAAACCAGAACATGAAGGCTGAACTCTGTGGCTTGTCTGCTGTTTACAGACTCGGCAGGAAGAATCCACTGCCCCAATGATGAAGGCAAAACGTCCTCATCAAATACTGATACTTTCTGTACTACCAAAGAAAACAGTTGGGATTAATTAGGAAAGGAAATGCCACAATATTTTAAATTACTTCTGTAGCTTAAACCTTCGTACCAGATGAAATCCAACAATAAATAATAAAAAAAAACCCAAACAGCAAAACAAAACAAACAACAAAAAGCCAACCCACCCTGTGGATGACTCTGAAAATGAGATTTTGCAAAGAGGAATTGATTAAAGAGGGAGGGCCAACCATGAGTGTGATCCAGATCTGGACTAAGAAGAAGCAGGTTACATTTCAATTCCTCCCTGGTACTGTGGGCCAAGTGAAAAGGTGAAAGATCAGGAAGAATCAAAGATTATACTCCCAAAACTCTAATCAGTTTTTATAATTTGTTTTTTGAATCCCAAAAACCCATGAAGAATCAGTGTTTATCAGGATGACAGAGATTCCAAAGGCTGCTCCAGGGATGTCTATCCCACAGACAATGGATAACACAAGCCTGCCAGAGGCACTTTCATGCCACCTTTTGCACTATTTGGGCTGGAAGCATGCTCCTGTTCCTGGAAATCCCTTATGCTACTCCAGCCCTTTTACACCTCAAGAGCTGAGGAGAGCAGCTCTTTCCTTCCAATTCTGCCTAAAAATTGCTGAAAAGCAAGTTCTAGAGAGCTAAAAGTGATATTGAGCTGTCCTGCTGCATTCTGGAGCTCTAACAACTCTGGAGAACATCCAGGAATGCTGCCTCTGTGCTGGATTTTAACAGCAGATTTTACTATGGCATCTATTTACATAAACTTCTTTTGATTTAGTGAAATATATGCTCCAACACACTCACAGGACACGTCTAATTTCCACATGTATAAGAGATAATTGTAAATATAAATCAAATAAATGCAGGCACAACTGGCCAATTCGAGTGAACACCACACACAGTTGCATTTTTCCCACCAATCCATGTTTCAGACCATCAGGTGCTCGGGAGGAAAGAACATCCACAAGCTGAACAAAACCCACTTTCACATTATCGTTTTACATCCCTTTTTAACAAAACCTGGTTATCAAAGGCCAAGAAAAAGCTACTTTCTCGGAGCACAGTTTTCAACTCAACCAGGCAGAGTTTTGCTTTTGCTTTTATTGCAGCATCATCCTTAAAAGCCCAGCATGTTGACAGCAAAGATCACCTTTAAACACTGTGCAGCCTCCCCAGGCGGATGCTGCGTTTTCACGCATGCTTGGAGCATTCTGCTGCCTGCCAGATTTCCATGTGCACCTGATTATGCAACCAAAATATCCAGCCAGAAACGTAAATAACACGAGGTCTGCAAAGTCTTAGGCTGCTTCGTTGAGCATTCCAAGTGGAAGTTGAGAATCTGCTTTGATGAATGCTTACAATAGATCAGGGAAAGGCAGCCAGCCTGGTGGGTATTCCCAGGCCCTGCAGGGGAAGCTGGTGACTGACTGGGACATACTGGCTCTGCAACTCCTGCAGACTTAAGAGCAATGAGTTGCATTCACTAATAGTAAAAAACCCCCAAAAATTCCATCTACTATGGATCAAAACCATAACACTTAGTTGAACCAGCAAGAACACTTTACCAAGTGCATGAAAAGTGCTTTTGAATCCAGCAGAAGCAACAATGCTTTCATTGCCAAGGGGATTTAAACTGATGATTTCAAAACACAGATAGAAAGACGTTTGGAAAATCTGCCTCCTTTTTCATTATAAACCATAAAGCCTTTGTGTAGGTTTGCCTCAACTTTGCTGGACTCAGTGCAGTTTCTGAATAGACTTTTTATAAGGCAGGAGATGTCAGTTAAATTAAAAAAAAAATAAAAGCACTACAAAATAATCTAGGATCAGGACAGAAGCCAAAACATTCAGGTTTATAAATTTAAGAAATGCTTTTTATGTGCCTTATGCACTGTTTATTCTCATGGGTCAGTTGGTGCTGATAACATCCAAATTAAAGATCGTTCTCTGACTTTATAATGCATCCAGAGCCCTTCACTTGGCTGGTGTAGACAGTCTCTAGAAGTTCATACAATGCTTCATTAGTGCTCATCCATTTGGGAGAGCAGTGCTCCATCTAACCTGAAATGTTATTATGGATCTTTACTTATTTATTCCAGTCTTACTTCCCATTAAATTTGTAAATCATCCTATTCACACATTTTGCAAATTCATTGAATAGGATCAATCAGTGGAATTATCTCCCTGCTTCTGTTATTATCCTTACATTTCATCTTAAATCTCTGTTTTTTTGACTCTGAGAATTCATAAAAGAAGAACTGTTCTATAAATAACATATAAAAAGTTTTAACTAATGTGGAATGAATGTGCTCCTCTCGCAATCTCCATGTAACCTCCATAATGTCAAGCCCCTGAGTGATTTTGTTGATTATGTACAGCATCCTGACATGCAAACTCACAATTTAGCCTGAAGGCATTTGCAATTAATTAATTAATCCCAACAGAAATTATCAAAACTCATTCACCGGGCATTGCACAGCCAGCAGCAAGCACGAAGAGACTTTTTAACCACAGAGAAGAAGAATTCTTCAAGCAGAAACAGAGACTGCTGCAGAAAACAAAATGTAAATCTTGGAACAAAGAAAGCTTCCTTTTAAAGCATGGATGCACGAGTTGCCCAGGGGTTGCATGAGGTCCTTGCAGACCTACTTTGATGCTTGTCACCTTTCCCCCAGGGCTTTGAGAGTTGTGTCTGGCCTCTGACATGGATAACCACAACATCTCAACCTGTCACAGAAACACTGACCTGAGAAATAAGCAGAAGATGCCCCAAAATCCTAAGGAGGTGTTGATGTTTGGTGTGCTTTTTCTCTCGAATGGGCAAGGATTACAGGTTCCTTTTGCACACAGGAATCAATAAACACAGCGAGGAGGAGCTTGGTGAAAATCCTTCATTCGAAGGTGCTTTTCAAGCTCAGAGAATCCTTTATTAAATGCACAGAAGGTGTTTGCAGCACACTGCTCCCCAGCCCCTTTGGAAGGGCTGTGACTGATCGCAGGTGACGGCACAAGTCTGACATTTCTGCTGCACATTACGTGCTTGAGCAAGCCTGCAGTGCCTGGCTGGGCAGTGAGAGACCAACAATGCTGAGCTGCAGGAGGGGGAAGGAGGAAATCCCGCAGAAAATGCAACTAAATGCAGCTGCTAACAGCTGGGAGTTAGGATTGGGCATTCACCTTGCATCCTAAATTCCACCACCTGCAGCAAGGCAGCTCTGCCACAGCACCCACTGCAGCCCTCAGCATCCCCTGCTAAAAACCACATTCAACTGATTCCTGGTGGCCTTCCAATCCCACTGTGCATGCTTTCAGAAATGCACATTTTGAAGCTGCTGTGTTGGTTGAGAGGTCGGAGCAAGAGTGAAAATAAAAAGGTAAATTGAAGAACAGCCTTCTGTGCACACTAGTGCTGTGCAGTGCTTCATCTCTGCTGGGCCAAATCAGTTTCTGAATAGCTGACAAAGAACTTTTTATAAGGTAAAACATGTAAATTCAACAAAGCCATAGTAATCTGGGATTACACAAAATATCAACAGCAACAGAACTTCAAGTGAAATATTTCAGAGCAAAATTTCAATTTAGTCAGTGGAAGTATTCTGCTTCAATGGAAAGGGAGTGTCTCAGTGTTGACTGGTTTACCCTTTTTAAATACAAATGTTCTAAAGAAAGAGCTGTTCTGAAATTTAAAATCCATCACTCTTAATTTCTTTGAATAAAATTTCATCAAGACCATCACTATTTTGTAAGGAAGGATGGAGTAAGTAATTTGGACCATCCCAATGTTCAGTTAAAACCATGTTTTTGTACAGAAAATGCTTTTGACAAAAGTTTTCCTTCAGCCAGCTTGGTTTTCTTTGTTGCCTGCCAAATCCACAGCAGAGATTTTTCAATTTTTATTCCTTTTCCTGTGATTTTTCCCACCCCACCCCGGGTGCCTCTCCCTTCCAGAAGCTCCTGGTTTTGCTCACTGGTGAGACTGGAAGCACGACTCTGGGCCACCTCAAAGACCATCTGCTCTGCAGGGCCAACCTGCCTCTGCTGCATCTCGTTCTTCTTCCCTTCCCTAAGATGCTCCAGGGTGAATTTTGTATCTTCCTGGTCCAGTCCAGTCAAACTCACCTGCTGGAGTGGTAGGAATGTGGAAGGACTAAATCAGGGATTCACAAATGATTTCCTGCATGCAAAATTTTGATATTTAGCAACTTCTTGCCCTCAAATCAGACACGTGGGGGTGACTGTCATGGGTCTGAGGGACACCAGATATCTGTTTACAATTGAACAGAATATTTGTACTGATAATCTGACCCAATCCAACACCAATCCCACCTTTCCCACTGGAACTATTAACCACACCTACCACTAACCCACCCAAGGTCCACCACAGTTACAGAAACTCCAACTCTGCAGAGAGATTTTAGTGTTTTGTTCTCATCTATAACTTCAGACTTTTCCTCTGAAAATTTAGACAGAATATTAACTTCAAATATGAATAACTCCAGAATATGAACTTTTTCAGCAGAGAAAATATTTTGTTAATAAATTTTTCAGTGGGATCTCACCTCATCCCATCTCCTGTCACATGGGCAGGAACCGCCACAATATGATCAGTCTTAAGGCTCTCTGCACACCAAGTTCCACCACAGATTAAATTCATAACTAACTCTTTTTGTTTCCCCCCCCAATAATGGTTTTGAGAGGCTTCATTTCTAACTTTTACATTAACTTTCTCCTTCAGGTCTGGGACACTTTAAAGAATTGATTAAAAGAATAACTTCCTGGTTATGTGACTCATACACTGTGCATTTTAACATTTTAATTCCTGGTGGTTAAGACTTCCCCTGCACCTCACACAGCACTTTCCCAGTTGCCTCAAATACTTTTCAAGCAGTATGTATATAATAAGGAATAAAGGAGCGTGTGATTGGACAGCTGAGCACAGCAAAAGGAATAATTTGCTGAGTTTTGTTTATATTGGATGCTGAGAATCCATTGTAGAAATTAAAGGGAGGCGGTTTAACCCCTGAGCCTGCTGGGCTCATCCCCACTTCCTGCTCTGCTCATTAACCAAACACAAACCAGTTCTTCATTTACATTTTTATTTCTTCTAAATGCATCTGTGTTTAGGACACGGAGAATCTAATGTGTACAGGATTAAAAAAATGCATCAATGCATTAATTAATATCTGTCCAGATCAGCTCCTTGGAAATACACATGGAGAGCATGAAGATGCAGTTTAACAATCCAACCCTTGGATAGTAGGTGTCCATCACAAACAGGCTTTAATTAGCATTAAAGAGATGTTCACACTGAGCAGATGATAAAGACACTGCAGTTCCCAAGGCTGATAGGAGGGTGAGCTGTAGAAGTCACCTTTTAAAATAAAAAACAAACTGAGGTTTCACCCTTCCAGCTCAGTTCTAAAAAGGGGAAGAGTTTCCCTTGGTTTTTCTCTTTTGAAGTATCAGGATCAGTTTTCATCGTTTCCATTTTTGATGGGTCCCTCAGAGGTATCTGGTGGGTTAAAAACTTCCCAAAACAGTGACCAGGCAGTGGCAGGCAATAAGGCACCAGGGCAGTTCAGGGAGTGAAAATCCCCAGTACTTCTCAAGGCTGCTTTTTCCTTTCATTATAATTTCACCAATCTTTACTAGATTCCAGGTGCTTCAAGGTTTAGTGAAATTTGACTGGATAATGATAAAACAGAAAACATATCCATAAAATCCCTAAAGGAATCCCCTTTGAACATCTCACTACAGCTTTGCTATGACCATAGACATTGTTACCAGAATATTTCCCTGATGAAGTCTGTGATTCTGTGATATCTGTGATGAGTATTTAGGGCCAAATTCTCACACAGGTGTCTTTATCTGCCACTACAGAGAGCAAAAATGACCCTTAGGAACCTGCACATGCACCATAGAAGCAACATCAAGCCAAGGAGTGCACATGTTGAAAACTGAGCAAGTACCTTTTTTTTTTTGCACTTAATGACACAGAGAAAACATTGTTTCCCCTGTAGCCTCAAGAAAGGAAGTACTAAAAGATCATTTTTAAGTATCATAACAATTTTCACACAGCAGCTTCTGTGAAAAGGGGTCCCAGTTATTTAATCCTCTGAATGCAAGCAATCCTGGGATGAATCCATTATGTGAGTTCCAAAAATTGAAACAAGAGGCACAATTCAGGCCTAAGACAGACTGTAATTTACCTCCCCAATCCAGTAGCTGGAGGCTTCAAAGGGAAAGTACAGCTGAGAAGAAAGAAAAACACAGTGGAACAAATTATCCACCTAAATGATGTAAAGGGACTGGAATCCAGCCACAACTGTAAGATTTAGATTTCTTATAATATACAGGAGAGTGTAAAATACAGTGTGACAGGTTTGGTAAACTAAAGGCCCAGCACTCTCTTCCCACCCTGCAAACAGAGATATCTCTGCAGAGATTGTATGAGTCAGAATGGGCAAGGGAAGAGAGTCAGAGCTCTGCTATTCCAATCTGACATGCCTCTAATTTACTGAAGACCATAACGAACTTAAAAAAGCCACAGACAGCCACCAAGACACCCCTGAATTTGCAGGTCTTCCACTTATCTGTTGTAATCTGTTTTAAAATCCAATCATTTATGTTTGAATAAACCCCTTCTTTTAGAATAACATCTTGATTGAGAGGAGAAACTGTTATTTCACTCCATAATTTTTTTTCCCCTCAAGGCTCAATGCCCTGTTACTTGATGCTTTACCTTTAAGGTGAACTTAATGGGTTTCTCCTCCACTCTTTGGCTCTTCCCATGTCTTTCTTCACTAGATTAGAAACATATATTGCATGCTGTGCCCTGCAGGCACTTAGACACGCAACCAGGCCACCTCCCTTCTTAAAAAACATAACAGACTAAGCCCTTAAGTTCTCACAGCAAGCAATGCTCTTCACCAATACAGCAATATTTGTGAGTTTTTCACTCTTCTTCCAAGAAAAAACCAAAGCAAAAAATTAATATGTCTTTGCTCTCCATACTCTGACACAATGAAGGTCTCTCCCTTGCAAGCAAAGTTCACACAAAAATCAGCCACAATTCTAACACAGGTTCAGCTGGTGAGGGAGAAGTTGCTATTTTGCCCATCCCCACTGCAATCATCCTCCACTGGTAGTTACATGGTGCTAATCATTCATTTTAAATTTTCAATCTAATTTCTGTAAATTGAAGCCAAAATGACTATGAGCATTGATGAGAAGTTTTTAGTGCAGGTCAAAAGAGCAAGGATGTTTCACAAAGCTTTGTACAAATGTTCTGCAAGGTCCCTTCCTGCCAGCTCCCTTCTCATGAAGGTTTCCATATTTCCACTACAAAGTCCTAATTTCTCTCTCATGTTTCTCTCCTTTCACCTTTCCCAACAAACCCTTGCTCTTTCTAGAAGGTTATTTGCCTATGTGTCAGTCACATTCAATTCAAAAACCATGATCAAATAGAAAGAAGGGAAAGATTAGTTAATTTATTGTGATAATAAGGAAGATTCAAAGAATTACTTGTTTGCAAAATAGGTATTTTCCTAAATTTACAAGGCAATGGTCAGAGCCAAGATGAGCTGCTCTTCTTCACGAAACGCATGCGAGCACTGAACGGCTCTTTCCTGTGCCTTTATTTTACTAAACTTGTCACACCAGATTTTACACTTCCTTCTAAATTATGAGCAAAAAGATCCCTTTGTTTGTCATTTTTCCGCTTTGCTGGCTGTGGATCAGGATCAAACAGCGCAGCCAAGTTCCCAGCCCCGCTCCTGGGTCTGGGAGGGCACCTGGGTTTGCTGAGCATCGCTCGCACCCGGCTGCTGCTCACCTCCCTCCCGCTGCCTGGGGAAGGTGCACCCGGTGGGAAATGCAGGTCACTCCATCGAGAAATGCAGGTCACTCCATCGAGAAATGCGGGTCACTCCATCCCCGTGCCTGCAGACTGCTGGCACTGCCTCCAGCTCCTCCCTGCCTGCCCCAGGGCCAGGGTGATGGGCATGGATGGGGCTGATTTTTGTGTGAACTTTGCCTGCAAGGCAGGGACCTTCATTGTGTCAGAGTATAGAGAGCAGAGCAAAGACAAATCAATTTTTTTGTTTTGTTTTGTTTGTTTGTTTGGGTTTTTTTGTTTTTGTTTTTGTTTTTTTTTGTTGTTTGTTTGTTTTTTGGTTTTTTGGGGTTTTTTTTGGAACAAGAGCAAAAAGCTCCCAAATATTGCTGTGTTGGTGAAGAGTATTGCTTGCTGTGAGAACCAAAGGGCTTAGTCTGTTATGTTTTTTAAGAAGGGAGGTGACCTTTTCCTTTCCACATAGCTCCTGTTAGCTGTCAGCCCTGCCTGGGGTGCTCGGAGCCTTTATTTGGATTGCTTCAGCCCTCTGACACACACCTTCCCCTCCACCAGCCCTCGGTGCTGTCAGCGGTACCTGCCTGCCATGGGTCACCAGCACAATGCTCCTTTTCCTACCTCGAGGCATGGAAAGCTGGTGGGTGGTTCAAAGAGCCAGGGGAGGAAATAATGCTGTGAGCATCGCCCGGTCTGAGTTCCTGTCCTGAAGGCTTGTTCTGTTACTCACAAAGCAGCAGCAAGAAAACGAGGAAAACTGAGCAGTAACCTCCCACCTCCATCAGACAAACAGAGTCATTTTTCTCTTTTTCTATAATTAGCTCATCCAGTTTTATGGCTGAAGGGGGTGGCTACAACAAACTGAGCATCTCGGTGAATCTGGTGCGATGGGAAAAGGGCAAGAGCAGGGACAGTAAAACCTGAGAGCTTTTACAGGAGCTCCTCGATGCACACCCAAAGCCTGCAGTGACAAAGAGAGCACAGAATTCTCCCAGCACTGCCCTGGGAGCCTCTCCCCAGGTGTTGCTCATGCACAGGCCCCCATGCTGATGCAGCACACACTCACACGAGCTGTGGCCTTTCAGGTGTAGGGGTGACCTGCCCGGGCAGGGCTGTGGCACAGCGGGCACGGCCGGGCACTCCCAGCCCCTCTGCTTGTCCCAACACCTCTGCCTGGCCCTGCCACCTCCTCACCATCTGCAGGGCACATCTGAGGTGCCCAGGATGGCACCAGGACACGGGAGCATCAGGCAAGGTGGCACCAGGACCCTCCTGTGCCACATCCCAGCTGAGCAGCCTGTGACAGGAGTGGTGCCCAGCACCCAGCGAGGCTCTGGCTCCGTGCCCCTGCTCCCAGGGTCACCCAGCAGTGCTGAGAGGGGAACAGCACCTTCACAAGGAGCCTTTTTCACTAATACTACACAAATCTTACTGATACGTTTCATCTTAAATCTCTGCAAATGAAGTGCTTTGGAAACTGCCATAATCCCAGCATAATCTAATGTAGAAATATTTTTCTTTCCCCCCTCCTCTCTCTTTCTTTAAATTTGTCCTGATGTTTTTAATTTGTTGCAAAGGGGAAAAAGTTTTGGTGATCTTTTAGGCAGATACACACTGTGCAAAGTCCTTTACAAATATCAAAGCAATTTACTGAAAACTCCTGCATAATTATTGAATGGCATACTATTTGAAGAAACATTATTTCAGTGTGACTTTTCAGGAAACTACAGGAAGAATCCTCAAATAGCTTTCATTTCTCATTGAAAAGATATTGTTGAAATTTTCTGAAGTATTTCCTTTTTTTTTTTTTTTGTTTTAGAATAGTGGCAACTTTAACACACTAATAAATCTTAATGCAAGAGTGTTTCAAATGTAATTGTACCAGCTGTAGGCTAGATTACAGGTGTCCTTTCAGACACTTTAACTTGCTGTATTTACATCTTGCTGCATCAATTGTATGGCTATTGTAAACTTTATATTACGCAAGGTGTGTAATTACACAGCCTCCCCAGCTCCCATCACAAATGCACACCTGGCCTGGTTCTAACAAGCACATTCCTTCTCAAAATGACTACGTAATTAGAAAATTCCACTTCTTGGCCACAGCTCTGTGCTCAGCACACGTAGATTTTACTGTGAACTGCGTTTCCATTTCTCTTACAGGGTCACTGGACACGCTGTGAGCTGCTCATTGTTTTTAATCCTAACATGACCTTTACACGAAATACAAAAAACAACCTTGGGATTGAAAAGCATGGCATGGTGTCATGAGCACAGAGAATGATTTCAATGAGCCCAGTGCTGTTTGATCAGGGACCAGTCCTCCCAAGGTGCTGAGTCCTCATTTCCTGCAGGTCCCAAACTGGAGTCTGTAGTGTCCCCATTAAAATTGGAAAATGAGGCATTTAAAATCCACAGCCACTTGGAGAATTCTCACTTTGAGGGTTTCCAGCTTAAGATGTTTTGTCACACTTATGAGTCTCTTATAGGAAAACCTTCAAAACTTTGTTTTCCTGCATTCAAACACTGGCTGCCAAAACTTCAGTGGAGAAACAATGATAATTTTATCACTGATTTACCTGAGTGGAGTTGATTAGAGATGATGTGTGAGCAGGGTCAACAATGGTAAATATGTTAATAAGCATTTGCTGCAAACAACAGGGAATACACTCTGGGTTCCTTCTTTCCTAGCAAGGAGAGGTGAGGAAACACAGGGAAATTTACAGGATGGTTCCAGGACTGGGAATTATTGGAAGTGGCAGCTCCTTTCACAAGTATTTTTGAGGATAGAAGGGAGAGAATTCTCAAGCCCAGAGAAATCCTTTGGGGAAAAAAAAAAAAAAAAACCAAAAAAAACCCCCCAAAACAAAATCAAACCAACTAAAATAAATGCATAAATGCTTTCCCACACTCCTTTAATCAGAAGTTTAGATTCATCTATGTGATCTGTGAAATAGTGGTTATCAGATTAAAGCCCAAACTTCTCAGCTTAGTAACACAGACCCATGAATTCACATGAATAAAAGGGCCAGATTTATAGGCAGATATTTTAATTCTGAAACAGTTAACATAACAGTCAAAGAGATGCTTGGTTACTGACACAAAGGGAAGGCTATAATTGTAACATCTTTGCTCTAAGGTGAATAATTAAGTAGATTCCACTGACAAAAGGATGAGAAGACTGTGCCTCAGGACATTTAGTCAGTAGAACTAAGCAACAGGTTACAGGGAAGCAAACAAGGCTGTATTTAAACACAAACCTATTGAGACCCGATTATTTTCAACGCAGAACAAAAAACTGATTCCTAAAATGAGCAATCCTTGGGCAGCTTAATAGAATGAGGCAGAATGAACAAATTCAAGGTCACAGATATTGTTTTTACAACTTTTTATGTCAGGGTATCCTTTTACTGTTCTATCCTCTTTTCCCCCTTGACTCTCAATTTCTTCATAGCAAAGGTGGTAATAGTAAAAAAAATAATATATTATATATTTATTCTATTCTTTAGTTAATGAAGTCCTTCAATAAAACTCAGCCATATTAATGAATAAGTTTTGCAGATTTGGCCCCTAGTGTTGAAAGAATAAAAAAAAGCCAGCTACATATTTGCATTCAAAACTATTTTTCTTCATTGTAACTGAGAATTTAAGTATTCATAAGTAAAATTGTAAAGTTCTGTTGTGAGAAAAACACAGAATTCCTGTATGGTGATCCAGAAGTGAGAATTAAAGGAGCTGCCTGGATCTGCAGCATTTAGTAAGGCTGGAAATCATCTCTCCACTGTGCTGGTGCAGACCAAAAGGCAAGGAGAGGACAAGGGACCTTTCCCCTCCAATGTCTTTACATGTTCTTAGCATTTATCCCCCTGCTGAGGCTGAAACCAACCCTTCTCCCAAAGGAATGAGGAGATCATCTCCTGCACATCCTTCTCTTCTACCTGTGGGCTTGGATCACCTGTGATGGCAGCACAGGAGCCCACGTGGGGCTGCAGAGCTGGTCAGTACCTGAGCAGTGATGCAGCACCGTGATGCACAAACCACCCCAAAAACCAGCCCTGTGGGAATCCAGAGCATCCCTCTGCTGCCCTGGGACCCTGGCAGGGGTCAGAACCCCCTGGACAGAGCCCCCAGAGACACTGGCTGTGATCTCTGGCCATGGAAAAGAGTTTTCAATCTCACAGGATCAATTACCAGCTCTGAGGGTTTGATATCAGTAATAATTAAGTGTGGCACAGGTGCAAAAGTAAAATTTTAGGATTCTAGATCCAAAGGGGACAAGCTGGAGGAAATTGGGTGTGTCTTGTCCTTTTCCTCCTTCTTCATGCCCTCCATGTCTCACTGTGGTGTTGGCATTTTTCTGTTGGTTCAGGCTGGGGACACACTGTCCAACGTAGGTGACAGATATTGGCACGTTCTTGTAAATGCAGCCCAGGGAGTTTCTGGTATTTAATGTTTGTCACATCCCACTGAGGGCAGAGCCCCACACGCTGCCCTGCAGGACAGAGCTGGGCAGGGCAGCAGAACATGTGAGAGATCAACAGAATAAACCACCTGGAAACCAGCACAGACCAATTATGGCTTTGGCAGCGGGGCAGAAAGACAGAGACTTTCTACGATCTCAGAATCATCAATAGCTCAGATTCTGACAAGCCCCAGCTGTCTGATGTGCCACAAATCCACCCTACAGGGAGGAGGGTTTCCAGCTGCAGAGCTGCAGAGGATGTGGTGCATGCTCTGGAAAGCTCTGGAACATTCTGCACTCAGAAATTATCCAAAGCCAGGCTGATGTCACCTTGTCTTGTCTCTCTGTCACCTGGGAGAAGGGCAGGATGTGGCTCTTGCATGGCACTCATGAACAGCTCTCGTGAGGCCTGGCTGGCAGACACACACACAAACACTGCAGAAAAGGATTAGTCAATATTCACATCCAGACAGCCCAGAATCCTGGAGACACAAAAGGCAGGGAGCAAAAAGAAGGACTGGATGGGCTGGCCCAACTTTCATCCAGCAGGATTATCACCCTAAAAGAATGATTTTTAAGCTTTTCTTTTCCATCTCCTATTAATTTGTTTGACATGACCTTATCAGGACTCTGCTAGTTATGCTCTGCTTTCCTTATGTAGTTGTTTTCAACAAAGTGAAACTGCATATAGTTGTCTCCTTCTGTTATGCCTTCACTTCTGCAGTGCTGGAACATTAAAACAATTTGAAAGATATGACAACGAAGTTCCTCAGTACAGTGAGCATGTGGATTGATATGTTTTGATTTTTTTCTTTAGAGAACAAGACTTGTCAGTGCTCAACTAGAAAAGCTGCCAAATACATCATCATCTCTCATTCACTATGACCCAGGTGCTGTCAGCCCAAACTGACTGTTTTCAGTAAAAAGAAAAAAATCGTGTTGGGTGAGTTCAAAATGGATCCCAAGAGGTGCCAATTAGGAAGGATTTAAAGTGCAAATTCTAATGTTAATTCTCCGAGTTCATTTGCTCTGCGCCCATTACCAAATCTCCAGTTTAAAATGCACTTTAGAGCCTAATTTTGAGCTACGCAATCTGTTTCTTTCCTGATCCACATACTCTTACAGTTGCACGTAGGACTAACAAATGCATTTAAATATTTGATTTGCTGCCATTAGCAAGAGAGAGGGAGAAGAAAAACTTAATGATGGATGATATGATACGCTGTGCACAGAATGCCTTCATGCTATTCACAGCACATTATTATCAACATACCTCTTCCCATCATGTGCATTTTTTAGGGAACTAAAACAAACAATGCCACTGAACCTAGAGAAGATTCCCTGGTAAGAGGGATTAAAGTCTATAGATCATATAAATGCTGTTGAGTGATCAGTTTTGTTCAAATCTTAACTGTTTATTTTGGTCCTGATTTTTCTGCAATAAACATTTTTACATTGAAATGTGGGGCTTTGCTATCTTAAAAGGAGTGGTGAAATGTAATAAGCATCTAAAACCTGTTTTTATATACCTCAAAACCAGTCACCTAAATCACTAATCTAACCATTGCAATCATCAGTGTAGCAACTTAATCTTGGGAGAAATCCAAATGGAAGGGTTGAAAAATATCTTTAAAACTACCTGAGACTTTCTACAATCTCAAAATCATCAATACCACAGATTCTGACATATCTCCATCTCCAACTGCTCTTTGGGATGTCTGCTTGCTCACATTGCTCCGCATTAGCAGCTCAATGACAGGCAAATTAATTAATTTCCCAGCATTTGGTGCAGCCAGCATGTGCAGAATTGCCCAGCCAACGTGAGACCATTTGGTCAAACAGCATTTGTAATTTGCTTCTATATTTAGGCTGCTTGCCTGCAAAAGCCCACACGTATATTTAACAAGGTCAGTGGATGAATTTGTGCGCGTGGTGAGCAATTGCTGCTGTGGTGAGATGCAAACGTGATGAATCAAAGCACTTTATTTCTCTTACACCTTAACATGTAAAAACACACAACCCTGAGAAACACCTTGTGAATTTCATTTCCACTGTAGTGTTTGCTAGAAGACCTTTTACCTTTTGGGAAAGGATATAAAAATATCAAATTTGATTGAGATTTTCAATTTACAAAAGAAAAAAGCCCTGGAAATTTCTTCTAACAGAAATATATGTTTTAAACTCAGTTTCCTCTTTTCTCTTTTTAGATAAGCAACATCCCACAAAGAGAAACCAAAGAACAACTGAAGCAGAAAAGCACTATACAGATAATTGTTTTGGTCTAAGCCTACATCTAGATTCTGATGGAAGACTGAAGTCTTCTTGCATGCAAAAACCTAAGTAGAAATTCCAGTTTAATAGCCTAAATAGTCTTAATTTTCACTTTCTTTGAATAAAGTATTTTTTGGTACACACTGTTCCTGTAGCAATCAGCATCAGATTGAATAACTACAACCATATTTACATTTTTCCTTCAGAGCTATAAGCATTGTACAAGATGCAACAAAAGAGAGAATCAAAGATACGGTACTATCAAGAAATACCATTTTTTGAGTCCTTTGAGACTCAATTGAGTTTAATTTGGGTTTTTTTTCCTTCTTAAAGTACTTTCCATTCTTAAGGTTAAAACCAAGGCTCAGAAGGGTCAAACCTTTTCCTTTTTTTCAAGGCAGTAACTACTGACAGGAGCCCTGGCATTCAGGAGTGCTTCCAAAGGGTCTCCAGGGCCTTGTCGCTGACGGGGGCTCGGAGCACGCCACAAAATTCCACAACCAAAAAACCTCATTGCTGCACGACAACTTCCTCCAGCACTGCTTGGGGAAGTCAGCTCAGGGAGAAAATGTGCCTTGAAAAATTCATGGAGCACAGCCCCCTGCTGAGGGGTGGCTTTGGTGCAGGAGCATGGAACGTTCCCAAGCGCCCAGCGATGGAAAAGTGTCCTGAATTCCAAGTGCTCTATCTCGGCTCTATCTCCACATGAGCTCTAGCCTGCAGAAACAGAATTCACTCTTCCATGGACAAGTTCCAGGAGCTGTTTCCGTGTGTGGTGAATGCCAAAACTGGGCCTAGTCGGCTGTTATTAAAATGTTGCTGTCAAGCTATTAAACGCTTGAAAAGCCCAGAATTAAAAGAAGCTTTATGCATGTACTCCCCACAGTGTTTCTAATCGTGCCATTGATGTCTGCAGATCCAGTCCCCTGAAAAATTTAGCTACAGTTTGTGTTTATAAATCATTGCTTTTCAAGGCTGCCGCCACACCACCAAATCTCAGGCCTCGGTTTAATCTGCAGTTTGAGCAGGAGTGAGATTGAGCTACAGATTGCAAAGCATTCTTCAAAGGCACTGTTGAACACAGGTGCTTTAGGGGACTGCTCCTCCCAGAAACATCCCAGTTTTAAAAGCATCCCAGCCTCCAGTTGGACCAGTTTGCACTGGGAGCCTGCGAGAAACTCCTCCTTCACCTGCATTGCCCCCGTTCTACATCATTCCCAGAAATTCCCAGGACGTGTTGGGCCAGCTTGACACAATTCAGCTATCCAGCTACTGAAAGGAATGGCTCAAAGCACAGAATTTACTACATCTAAAAATCTGTTTATCTTTTCATTTAATGAAAGGATTTTCCCTATCTTTTCATAAGATACTATCTTTGCAAAAGACTTCTTGCTGTCTTTTCATTTCTATGTTCAATACCAACCCCTTCAAAGAGTAAACAATTGAAATAATAAAACCAATGCCATCATTCTTTTTCTCATCACAGAACAGGTGACTTTCAGAGAAAACTAGAGACACATTTACAAGGAAACACATACAGGGTGAGCAATGCAACAATTGTCAGAGTGAAGGCACAGAAAGCAAAAATACAGAGATTTTTATGAAGTAGGAGCTGAGTGATGGCACCAAAAGCATCAGAAAAATAAGGATAGGTGAGGGTAGAGCAGCAATGGGGTCAGTCCCATGTGGGATCTGGGCTGGCTGCATCCCCTGCTCTGCCTCCTGCACAAAGGGAAATCATGCATGCAAACAGCCAAGGATACGAGGGAAAAATAATCATCCTGTAATTGGCTGCTCACTAATGGAGTCTATTAATTAATGGCCACGGAAGACCAGGTAATTTGTGGTCAGTGGTGTTCAAAAGATAAACAATTTAGATTGGATCAGCCATGTGGATACTGGAGCCATCCTGGGGACACTTCAGTGCTTTCAGAGAGAAGGGAACAATCCCAAGCATCCATCACTTCAAGTGGCACCAACCAGGCTGAGGTATTTGTCTTACTTAATCTGCACTAAACACCATAAAATATATAAAAATTTGCCACTATCTGGGGTGTAAGAGGTAAGAAGATTTAGGGAGACTTCAAGAAATACAGCAAAAGGCATATTTTCATTACAGAACACTTGGAATAATCCAGATCAAGAGAACCCAATCCAATCACTGACTTTTGCCAAAGGTGATTTTTAAGCCTGTCCTCATCTAATCCTTCTGTGCAGAAGGAATCATTGGGAGGATGATAAATACCCTGTTCTTTTGTGAGATCTGTGGGAGCACCCTTGAGAGGAAATCTCACGATCCTGAGGCAGACTGTACTTCATACTCCTAATTAAAAATTATTTTGTTCAAGTGTTTGATACAAGATAGAAAGGGTTTGATACCTAGAAAACCTTGCATGCAATACCCTCCTGACAGACCATTACTCGAGTCTAATTGAATTTAGATCTTGAGATATGCTGCTTAGAACTCATTTGCATTTCACTAGAAATGAGATGATCATCTCTACACAGAAACTGTGACGCATATTTTCATGCACATGAAACAAATACCAAAATATTCAGGTATTTGTGTGCTTTATTTGCATATAGTTGCTACCTCTGTGTACGAACCAAGCAATTACTCTAACAGGTAATTATGTACTGACATGTAATTTGCATAAGAGGGCAAAAATATCCTGCAGTTTCTGCATTCTGTAGATATTTAGGGCAAGAAAGCAAACAAGAGGTAGAAGAAAATCTGCATATTTGCCCAATGGACACAAGGAAAGAAAAAAGAAATCTCCATTGTTTTCTCATCAATAATTTCCCGTTTTCTCAGAAAATGTATTTATTCTCCTGTTACTAAATTCTAAATAGCAAGAATAAACATATGTAAAAAGGCAAAACATTGCTACTTTTATTTTTAGCCTTCTGTTACATGTGAATCACAGCCTCTAATTATTTGCAATTTTGCTTAGTGAAAGAAAAATTTGTACACACACAGACCTTATAATTGATTCAAACAGAAACATTCTTTTTTACTCAAAAGGGAATATTTGTTTGAATTACAGCAATTATTTAACAAAGGAAACTGCCATTCTGGAAGGAAAGTCAATAACTTTAATTAAATAAAAAGAAAACACTTCAGCATTCACTACTCCTTTCCTTACTTTGTAGGATAAATTATCTGCCAAACCTATATTCATGCAAATTTTTGATTTCCTTAAAATGTCAGGATTTAAACACTTTACTGGGAAGAAAGCCTGGTTATGCATCCAATTGCTTTTCCAAACTTCATCTGTGGCTAAAATTCCTGGAACATCTTGCCCCTGTGCTAGTCATTAGTGGGTCACTGCAGTCTGCCTACATTGCAAAAATTTATAATTAATGGGATATCTGAGATTTGGATCCCATGTGTGGATGTTACAAAATACATCACAAGTTTTCATACGCTTCATACAGAGCTGCTTTGCTTGTCCTACAAGTCCTCCTTGAACTCCACCAAAATATAAATTAACTCCCAGGAAGTGACAACAATTCAGGTTTCTGGTATCTGACCATGGTGGGATTGAAATTGGCCCAGGAATATCATGACAAACGTAATTCCTGGTATCCCTGACTTCTCCATTTTCCTTGATATATAAGTGAATTTTCCTTCTTCAAGTTCTTATACTGTAGGGGAAAGCCTCTATTAACTCATTTTCCCAGTAGGGAATTCTGCTCTAGGACTAACTAAAAAGAAGATTATGGTGGTTTTTTACTCCTAACAGTCTGCACAATCCTATTTTACCTTTGTGTGAAAGCACCTTCTAACACACTACAGCCAGCACTTGGCGAAAGGGGCAGTTTTCTTGGGGGACAAACCACTTAAATCAGCTCTCCTTACATGGCAAAGACCTACTTGAGACAGCAACCCAGTGTAAAACTGGGCTGAGAACCCAGGTGCACAACCAGCAGATAAATCTATAATTTAATATAATATTAATATAAAAATATAATTCTCTCATATAGAGAACTAATGCTCAGTGGTTTTTTTTTCTGTAGTGTTTTAGCAGCAGCTTGGATTTTTGAGTGTCCCTTCCATGCCCTGCAGTGGTGGCCAGTGCTGTACCCCAGGGGACAGGACAGGGACAGTTCACCCCATCCCTACTCACAGGCAACAACGGCGAGCAAGGCACTGCACACCCAGCCCAGAGCATGGGAACCAGCCCTGCACTGCCTATGCTAAATCCCAGACATGTTTATCCTCTAATCCCAGGCTGGAGAACAGCAAACAGCTGAGGCTCCATTAGTTGCCCAACAGGACAGGCCAATCATCACATGGTGCTTTTCACACCTGCTTCCCTCTCCTTTTATTTTTGGGAGGTATAATATTCAAACTAGAAGAATAAGGCAATGCTCTACACCATTTTAGCCGTTTCCTTATGTCTCAGGAAACATTTGATCTTTTTCTCCCCACTTATCTGACATTTTTTTTCTCTGTTTAATTCCATGTTGATCAGCTGATTAACCCAAGTTTGAAGGAAATATTAGAAGGTTTATGAATTTCTCTCCAGAGAAATATCAGAAGCACCATATTGTTTTTTCCAGAATGATTTTTCAATACATTTTTGCATAGCACTCTATAAAATGTTGGGTTTGTTCCCTCAGTGTTCCTTGTTTGTTTGTAAAGCCCTTCCCCAGCTTAAAGCACCACAGCCAAGAGTTTGTCACATGAATGTACCAAGAAGCAAAACACCTCCACAGGATTCTCAGCACTGCCAGACTTGTTTAGGACCTCCAGCACGTCCTTAGCCAAGCTGCGCCTCATTTTACTGAGCAGAGCAAGAGGTGTAATCACAGAGTCTGCAGTCCCTTCTGGGCTCAGATGAAGAATTTGTCTGTGTTCACTTCTAAAATGCTTTTTTTGGCAGAGCTTAAAATACAGAAATGAGAGTTTTGTATGTTAACATGGTGTGTATGTGTATATATATATATTTATATTTTTAATA
This sequence comes from Lonchura striata, assembly GCF_050655825.1. NCBI lineage: Eukaryota > Metazoa > Chordata > Aves > Passeriformes > Estrildidae > Lonchura > Lonchura striata. The sequence continues at coordinate 13,352,998 of NC_140722.1, forward strand.
CATATACAGGTACATATGTGGTCAGAGCTCCAGGTAGGAGAATTTTAAGCAAATGGAAATAAAGCAACAACACAGAACTTCCGCAAAGCAAACAGTGAAAGTGATGTCTTGACCTTAAAATATCACACACTTCATTAGACAGGAAAGTTCTGTGCTCCCAAATCTCTTTACACACAGACACTGCTGCTCCATGGGGGAGCCTCTCGGGCAATGGATGCTCTTACAAGTCACTGGGAATTGCTGTGCTGAAGAATTTGGGAGCAAAGGGCCCCCAGCACCTCACGGTGTGGAGGGCAGAGAGGGAAACCCACCCTGGGCTGGAAGAACAGAGCACAAAGTTCGTGTCCTGCCTGGGTCTGATCCCAGCACACAAATTTAAAGGGATTTTTTTTTTCCCCTCCTCCGTGCAGCTTGTTGCCACTCATTGCACTGACCTGTAAAGTCAAGGCCTGACCTTTTTTTCGAGTCCAAGTGAGAAAGCAGATGAGATACTGGGACAGAGGCAGACTTTTAGCCTCAGAGGCTGGCAAGGAAGCCACAAGTGCTGTGCCTGAAATCTGTGTTGGGCCATGACCAAGACATCACTTATTCCACAGCCATCCATAGACTGTCACTTCATTTCAGTACTGCAAATAAAGGGTGGTCTGACACATAAGTAATTAGGAAAAAAAATTAAATCAATATTCCTAAGCCTCACAAGAAAAGAATGCATTTGAGAGTCAGATTTTTTTCAAGAAGAAAGTCAAGTCCAAATGCTAGTTAGGCTTGTCTGCAGCTGTGAATTGTGCATGTAAAAATATACACTGAGACTTCTTTAAACGTGGAGCCAACGTTATAAAGAACTAGATGTAATTTTCCAAACAAAAATGCTATGGTCCCTACCTTAATTTAGCTGACTAGTTTGCATGCTCAGAAGATATTCACACTTAGGGGTAAAAAAATTAATTCATTTTAGACATGTAAAATTCTACCATTTCACACCCAGAAAGGGAGGGCTGTGTCTTCCAAGGAAGAGGGGAGCATGCTTGAAATGATCACCCTAAAATGACAGCCAAAGCCTCATATTGGTGCTAATGCTATTCATTTACTCTTTTAATGGAAAGCTACCAATATTTAGAAACTCGAGGACCTTTTGAAGACCCCAGTTTATGAAGCCTAAGACTCGTATGTCTGATTGTGAGAGGAACACAAATTATTAATCCATCAAATCATTATCAAACTAATATCATACTTTTTCTACCAAAAATATTTTAATGTTTTCTCAGCACATGAAGAATTCAAGACAGACTCTTCCGTAGTCAGTGCTTGTCCCAAGTTCACCAATACCTCAGAATTACACCAGAAACACACTAAATCTATTTTATTCCATTTGCTTTAACACAATTGTTTAAAGACAGTCCCTTGTTGGTTCATCTGTGTCTCAAGTCAAGTGACCTTATTTATGATCTTAAACTTCCTGTAAACTTTTCTCAAAAAACAGATCTTTTCAGACAGCTGCATATAGATTACAGGTAAAACAAAATCCCTACTCATTTAGAATTTCTAATGCTCTCATGTGATCACCTTTATAAGGAGAGATTATGGTTAAAGGGAAAAAAAAATAATAAAACAACTGTCATGCAAGGCATTTGTCATCCACATATTTAGCAGGTCCTTGGGTTCCTGTTTTCCTCCCAAAGTCTGCAAAAGGCTAACACAAGAATTCTGCTTCAGATTATGACTGAACGTTAGTGACCTGTACAATGACAAAAATCATTGAACCAGTCAGGGCAATTTGTGATGAAAAATTACAGGGCTGGAACAGAAACACACTCAGAGCGCTGCAGAGCCCCAGAGTCATCCTGCTCTCCTCAAAGCAGGACAGGCAAATCTTCCCCCAGCCACCACGACAAATCCTCTGCTAAAAAATGAAATATTTAAGCGCCCTCACAAAACAAACAAATCTGCTCGGAAGATCGCAATGTTTGGAGATCGTAATTTGGCAGAGTTACAGAATTGCATTTCAAAAATCCACTTCTTTTTCCAGCGTCAGTGCCCGTTTGTGTGCACCGTGACAAAAGTGACTCCAGTTTCCAGTGCACCTGTCAGAGCTGTCAGCCATCAGCATCACCCTTTTGTTGTTTGGTTGTGCTGCCAGGCTCCTCCAGCATGTTTTCACTGAGAGGAGGAGGTGTCACCTGAATATGGCAAAACAAAACCGTGACTCACTCAGCAGAATCAGACAGACCATGCAGTTTGGAGTAAGGCACACGGGCTGTCTGAGACTGCAGACTCCTCCAGACTATCTTTCTGCTTGCACAGCACCAGCACAGAGCTGATCCCACTGCAGCAAAACAGCGAGGTAATGAGAGGAGCCCCGAGCAGGCAGCCCTGTGAATCAGCACTGGCTCCATGCATTGCTACACCAGCCACAATTAACACCCAGCCTGCACAACAGAGGTGGCAAAGCAATATTGGAGTTCACATGGTGTGGCAAATAAAGGAATACATAATATTTATAGAGCAAATGAGGAAGCATGTAATTCCTTTGGATGCGTATGCCAAAATTAAAGCTATTTGAGCATTCACTCATTTTTTTTTTCTTTCACTGATTTTTTTCTTGCTTATAAATTTGTGCCACTGAACCCAGGCATTTTGTACCCTGTGGCAACTCCTGGAAGTTATAACAGTTGAACTAATGAGATCTGTGAAAGCACTCCCTCTTTGAGAGAGGAAATGATTTTTAGTCAAACAGTTGAATGTTTTCCCTTACCATCTGCACAACCTTTTGTTAAAATACCTTCTATACCAAGACACCTGATCAAACAGATGGGGGAAGAAAAAAAGCCTTTGTTAAAGTTTTGGCATTCTGTTTCTTAAATTAGATTCTTCCAATAAGTTTCCAGCAAAATCAGTCTTATGGTCCACATATTTTTAATCATAAATCTTTTGCCAAGAAGGGGTGAAAGGAAGCAATTCATGGTGCCCTGAGGTGTCTTTATATACACATCTGAAAATACATTACATATACATTTATAGAGCCATAGCATGGCTTGGGTCAGAGGGGACTTTCAAGTGCCACCCCTGCCATGGCAGGGACACCTTCCACTGTCCCAGGTGCTCCAAGCCCTGTCCAACCTGGTCTTGGGCACTGCCAGGGACCCAGGGGCAGCCACAGCTTCTCTAGACAACCTGTGCCAGGGCCTCATCACCTCACAGAGAATTCCTTCCCAATATTCCATGTAACCCTGCCCCCTCAGTTTAAGGCCATTTCCTGTGTCCTGTCACTTTTGCCCTTGTCAAAAGTCTCTCCCCATCTCTCTCAGGATCCCTTTAGGTACTGGAAGGTGCTATAACATCTCCATTTGCCTCTCCAGGCTGAACAATCCCACCTCAGCCTGGTTTCATAGCAGAAGTGCTCCTTCCCTTCACTCCAGCGTGTGTCCACCCCACAAAACTTGGCAACCTCTCCTTCAAAGTCCCCCCTGCTCCCCACAGCAGCAGTTCCCTGAGTGTGAAACACACTGAAGCAAACACAGCAAACACTGCCTGAAGTACAAGGGAAGTGTCACAGAGGTGCCCCCTATGCACCAGACTTATCCTTGATGGCCTGGGCAAGCAGCTGTTATTTTAAATGTTCAATGCAGATGCCAGTCCTGGACAAAGACAATGGTGTAATAGAGCTTTGGACCAACACAGAAAATCCAAAATAAAACACACAGCCTCTTGATAGTCCATATGAAATGCTCAAAATTCAGGTAACTCACGGCATTGCAAAGGAGTGTTTGTTCATAACTAAATGTGTGAAATTCAGTGCTGGCAATACTGTAATCAGGATTAGGTGTGTACAGATTACATTTATAGAGAAAGTGTAGCTGAATTATTTTTTTTTTCTTTTGCCCTGGAAAAGATCAACACCTCTAAAAAAAACCCCTGAATGTCATTTCTTTGCTAAGAAGTGGATTGCCAAGCAGCTTGGCAGAGCTGCCAGCCGCTGTACCAGGCTGGGCATGGGGTCAGGCAGTTTTGGCAGTAAGGACTGCCTGCCCCAGATGGCTGCAGCCCTGCACCGAGCTGGGGCCCAGGTGTCAGCAGAGCACTGAGCACATCAACATCACAGCACTGCTCCATTTCTCCAAACAATTATGCTCTTAAATACTCAACCAAAAGGAGTGTCAAACTCCTGAACTCTAGGGGGGTTGGAAAGGCAACCCAGTGAGCAAGGGCAGTGCTGGGCACATCAGGCAGCTTCCTCCTCCTGCTGCACGGAGCTCATTCCCCATGGAGCTCATTCCCCTTGGCACAGCCCCTTCTCTGGAGTGGCACAGGGGCTTTTATGGGGGAAAAGCCTGGCAGATGCAAGAGTCAAGTGCCAAGAGCAGGATGCTTTTTCTTCTCAGCACTGCCAGCAGTGGCATCTGGTTGCATGGCTGGCTCCTCGCTCAGCACTCACGGAGGGCCCTGGCCTGAGCTCTGTGAGGATCTGGTGGGTCAGTCTGTCTCTGGGCAGCCACCAAAAATCCTCTCACCCTTTCACTCTCAAAGGGGAAGAGGACAAAGACAGGATTTTGCCCAAACCCAGTGCCCACGTCCTTTCCGCGCTGTGCCCAGCACAGGCCTGGCTCCGTGCCCTCTCAGCTGAGGCAGGACACTTCAGCACCCAGTTTTCCAAATTCCATTCACCCTGGCTTCAGGTCGGACAGGAATGTGAAGATTTCTGCGTGTGAGGATGGAGCCACCCTGCCAGCAGCCAGGGCAGAGACAGGCACAGGGCTGTGTCACGTTTACCTCAGCCTACACACGGTGCACAGGCCGGGCCTGCAGCTCGGTGTTTGCATGACTAACTACGAGCCTTATGTACATTTACACATTCGTTTATGCTGCCAGATTTTTGTATATTCACATGGTGCTACATGTTTTCTGGAAACTCGAGTTCCTGACTCGAAGGTATTTGGGATCTCGCTGTGGAATCCAAAGACGCATTGACATTTCAGAACTAGACACCTTATTGGAAAATGCACACAATTGTAAAACAAAAAAAAAAAAGCATGAAATCTGCAATTTTTTTCTTCCCTTCACCTCCATGACATCATTTATCATAATATAAAGTCTAAACTACTCTTGATGGCCTATTAGTCATTCCAACAGATAGCAGTTCCCATTGATTCCCCTTGCTTTGAAACGTGTATTCTAAACACAAATTTTGACTTCTGCCTTATGAAGAAATGTATCCATAGAAAATAAATGTAGTTCTTAACACACTTTTGTACTACACTTATTTCTGCATTTTTTTTTTTTCATATTACAATTTTTCAATGGATTGATAACTCAGTAATCTCAGAAGTGTCTCTTGAGCTGCCTGCACTGCTGGGGACCTCCAAGAGCAAATGCAGGGATCATGTTTGAAGTGCAGGAAGCACAGAAGGGCTCGCACTGCAGCGCACGTAGATTCATGTGTGGGAATGATTATCCTCAACTTTTCAGCTCTTTGATGCATTGTGTGAAAGATACCCACAAATCTTAACCAAAAGTTTCCTACATTAAAAGCACAGCCAAGCAGAGGAGCCTGGTCTTCTGGCTGTGGAGTTTTGCCTGAATGTATCCCCATGTGAATACCCTGCTTTGAATGATGTAACATGAAAGGCTTGTCTGCATTGTGCAGAAATTCTGTTTCCCATTACTCATACTTGTAAATGTATCTGTTCTACAGCTCCCTAAGAAATGAACAAGCCTTAGCATCAGAAATATTCCTAACACATTTTTAGGCAAAACAGAACCAGCTAGCTGTTCCATGATATTAAGTAATTCTTTCATGCTTTGCAATGCCTCAGAGTCTCAAGATAGCATTTGAATGCATTTATGCAATTTCTGAGATTCCCTACACAGGTACTATTGGGTCTTTTCCCACTCTGACAAGAGCTTTTCCTTGGAAGCCTGCTGAACTGCACTGCTGACAGTGACACAGTGGTGGAAACAGGCAGGCAAGTGCCTCAGATGTTGGAACAAGAAAGTATTCCAGCATTTTTAGCACCTGGGATTCTTGCTTAGCAAACATCCCCACCCCAGCTGTGGTATGGAAAAACTGCAATCTCCTTACATATTTTACTAAATATAAAAGATAAACAAATAAAAGAAAATTAGGATTTAAAAAAAAAAACAAAGTAAGAAAAAGGGAATTTTACCAAAGTGTAACTTAGTTCTTAGACTCAGTTTGATCTCTGAGCAGTATCACCACTGCCTTCAGAGAACTGATTTTATTGAGACATGTTGTGGGACCCCTACCCTGAACTCAGCTTGGATGGAAAAAATAGAACTGTGTATCACATTTTCTCAATTTCAGTAAAAACAACAACAAAAAAAGCCCACAACAGGTTTCTGTCTGTACATTCACTTCTACAATAGAAGCTTGTGCTACCTGAGAATGTCAGGCAGAAGGTGATTTTTACATGACATTTTAATGTTCACTGAAGTACCACACGCAATCTTAAAAAGCTACAATACTCACAAAAACTGCTTTTCTTAGACCTGATCTACTTCAAAACCAGCTTTTAAAAAGGATTATAAGAAGGAGTTGTAATGCTAAATCTCCAGATCACTATAGACTAAGCAATTCTTTCTAAATGGCTCCTTTGGGCCTTTCTGCTGAAAGCAACACAACTCCAGAGAGCTGCAGCTCTCCAGGATCCCACAGACCTCCCACCTCCTTTCTGCCTCCCAAAGCTGGCAGGAATTGGCACACAGGAAAGATGATGACAAAGATTTTCCTCAACAATGAGGTGGGGGATTAGACATTGCGACTGCAGTGGGGCAATCTGCAAAAATCTAACCACGAGGCAGCAATTTCTACACTTGATGGAAGATTTCAACACCGAGTTCACGTAAGTGAGGGAAGACAAATCTTTGAGCTCCTCTCCTTTGCAATGGATCTGTATTAAAATCTCTAGATGTGATGGTAGATCCTCTTTGATAAATATGGGATTTCACTTGCATGCTGCAGTACCTCACATGGACAGGGTTGTGCTTCCTTTTTATCCTTAGGAAAGTGGGATGGTTGAACCCTTGTCATCCTGTTTATCTCACCAATGCTCATTCCCCTCAGCAACTGGGCAAAACCTCTCTCATTTCTTGATCAATAAAGCAGCACCTGCTCTTTCCTGCCTGGGAGATTGCTATTTTGGAGCATTCATGATTTCTCCTGCCTGTAACAACTCATCTACTTGTTGTCTATTTGAGTCCAGACTTAAAGTTATTTGCAATGAATCCTGGAAAATGTCCTAAGCTGCTTGTGAAGCAATAACTCAGGAGAGAAAGCACAGTTTAAGGGTGATATTTCTGCCCTGCTCCATCTCACATCAAGCCAAAGCAAAGTCACCTTCACTCCTGTGCTGTGTGAGCAGGGATAAGGTGCTTTTGTCCATAACATCTTCCTAGACCTCATCACCACAATGAGGAGGAGAGGCTGAGGCTGCCTCAAGGAGCACCCCTTTGGTTATCAGCACCTTTCTCCTCTCTGCAGACACTCCAGCACCACAGGGCTGAAGGGGAACTGAACACCTGGTGAAAGGAGGCACTGCTGGACTGGCACTTATGCCCATGAGCAGCAGGCCTGGGAGTGGTTCCCAGGGAGTCTCTCCCAAGTTTGCAGATGGATCATTCATTCTCCACACATGACTCACTGCAGACCTGAGCTGAGCATCTGTCACCTCTGCCAGGAGACTGAAGGAGACAGAGGCAGGCTGTAACACACCAAGGGACTTAACAGGGAAAAACCTGAACATATGGACTCGAGAAGAGGCCAGGATGATCTGCTCTTGCACTAGAAAAGCTGCACATCTCACAGCACATGATCATTTTTTATAAAGCTACAGCATATCATGGCAACATGACTAAAATAAGCCTTGGTGACCTCTGAGACTCATCATCATTATAGGGAACACTGGAAGAGTAGAAGTAAAGGACCAAGAAAAGGAAAAAAGCCAAGAGCACCATTTTCCTGACTGTCAAAGATGATCTGCAGCTTCTCCTTCCAATGCAGCAGAGAAGCACATGCTCTGCTTGATTTCTAGCAGCCACAGAGCCTTCAATGCATTTAGGTCCAAATGGCATCAAAACCCATGAAGCCCAAATACTGGAATAAACCAAAATGACATCATTTCTCCCCTGCTTCCCTTGTCAATGTACACAATATCTTCTAATTTTTTTCACTGAAATTCCTCTTCTATGTACTTTTCTAAAATTTTTGCATGCAGCTACTTTCCAGTAGCAGTGGCTTATCATTAAACAGGGGCTGGCAAGTGTTGGGAGCTTGGTTTGCTCCACATTTTCCATGGCAGTTGTGTTTTTATTTTCACTGGAAGCAGTAAGATGGTTATAACCGGAACATCCACAGTAAAAGGGGGTCACACGAAACATGCCAGACCTGTCTGGGCAGGTCTAATTTAAACACCAGCCTTTTAAGAACGGGACTGTCTTTGAATGAGATTTCTTTGTACTACTGAAGACAGCACACACCCTTTTCCTGCTGCTTGATTAAACAGCACTTGCCCAATGAATAGATCTTGATCAGGAATAGAAAATGTGGAGCTGTCCTGGGGAAAATGTGCTGTATCTTTTCCCAGACTCACCTGTGGGAAGACATGTACAGCTGTATTGAACACAGGGGCCTTTCAAATCAGTCCTCTTGCATCTGGACCTCTGCTCTGTCAACTGCCTGTGCCTTTAAAGAATTCTCTTTATGCATTTGAACATCATCAAGCATTAATGGCAGTGGAAGTGTCTCACAGAAAAGCTGTGCTTTCAGATTTGGCTTTGCAAACACCAGCCAATACATGAACTGTTTCATGGTTGTAGCCCAAAATCCCTCATCACAATCACAGCAGAAGGGCTGAAGTGCACATTTCACTGCTCTGGCAGAAGTGCATCCTCCCTTGCTAAAAACAACCCTGACTTTACTGCAGGAACAGCCATCCTTTACCTTGTTCCACTCACCCAGCGCCACACACCAAGGACAGCAGGGCAGCAAAGTGCCAAGGAGGAGCTGGTGTTCACATGCAAGGTGAATATCAAAAGCTTACACTACTGTGCTTTACTTTTTCCTGTTTCAGGGACTTTGGTTTCTACAGATGCACCGAGTTCACGTGAAGACAGCATAAACGCCACAGCATAAATACATTCTCATTAGATGTCTACAATAACAAAGGATAACAGAAAATTTCACTTCATCAGAGCAAGAAAATTTGCTGCCTAGAACACAGAGCTGGATGAACTCTGCTGTCTGCTCCAGTTTTGCTGAGTTATCTTGGGGAAATCATCCATCTCCCATAGAAATGAGCATGAGCTGTCAGGTGTTGCAGCTCGCACTCATTTCGAGACTTTGCTGCTTCAACACATTTCAAAAGTTCACACCTCAGCCCCGTTGCTGTAAAATGGGAAGAACAGCATTTCTTGACCTCACAATAATACCATGAGGATAAACATGTCCTAGGCTTTAAAGCACTTGAGGGTTCCATGGACAGCGAGGTCAGGCTGGCCCCCATCTCCAGGGGTGACTCACTTCTAGGAGAAGGTGCTTGCATTCATTTGGAAGGACAACAAGGCATGACTCAATGGATCAAAGCAATTTATCAGTAGTGAAATCAGCACCTAATGTTAAATTCTGAGCTCCTTTCTGCCAGTTCATTTGTATATTAGAGCTTTACATGTTTAGTATTAGCTGAAACTAGGCCCACTTGACAGGCAGAATGGTAAATTATGTGATTATGAAATTTCTGCAGTGGTTCTGGTAAACATTGTACAAAATAGAAATTATTTTTGCAACTTTTTTTTTTTTTTTTTTTAAGCATTGTAGTGTATTTGTTCTCTCTATTTTTGAAGGCTTCAAGAGAGAATTTTGGGAGGCACTCCTCCACCATTCTTTCTCCATCCACACACTCAGCTCTCAAAGGGGTAGAGGACAAAGCTTGGCCATGCTGTTTAGAAGATTTTAACTACTCCTCAAAAATTTATATTGTACTCTATAAGCATCTGCCTGCCTCTCTGGATGGCAAATAGGGATCATTCTGCAAAAAGAATTCTTTACAGCACTTCATCCAGCTTAGCCCTTGTCTCCTGGTACTTAGACAAACAGTTTTTGGTTTATGTAAATAGTTGGTGGATCACATTTCCCTGGCTGCCACACCCAGCCAGCCTGAATCACCCAGGGAAACATAAAGAGAGTCCCTCTTTTAAGCAGTGCTTTTTCACCAAAGTACACAAGAGTTGCTACGTTACCCTTTCCCCACCAGCAAACAGATTTTTCATTCTGAAAGAACTTTTCTGTGGATCAACCCACTGCATAATGCCTGGTAAAGTTCGATCTGGTCAAGAAGAGGAACACTGGGTGTGAAACAAAGCAAAATAAATGCTCTAAGTGAACCTTGACTTCTGGGTTCCATGTTGGTCCCACCACTGGGTGCTCCAGGGTCGTCTGCTCTTCCTGCAGCCTCCTCACATGCCCTGAGGGCAGGACAGGAGGACTGAGGCAGCTAAAAATGTCCTGGAGAAAAACCTGCATGAGCCTCAGGAGTTCACCTACGTGGGTTTGTCAGCTGCCATTAGTTGGGTCTGCCTTTCTGGGAAGATAATTCAAGGCAAAGCCAACTGGATCAAGGGGAGTTACACCTCTCCAGTGAAAAATTACAGATCAGGAAGCAGCCCTGTGGCCCCTCTCCACCCATTCTTGGCTGTCCTGCACTGCAAAGCCTCCCCACAGTTATTGGGACAGCAAAGCCCAACACACCTCATGTTTGGCCACAGCTCAGCTCTGCTTCGCTCCTCCAGGAGCAGGAGATCCATCCTTCTCCCTGTTTGAACCAGAAGGGAACTCTCTCCTGAGGCTGCTGGTCACTGCTGCAGCCATGGGGCAACGCTGGGAGGGGACGCAGATCTGTTGCTCATGCTTTCCAAAACTTCAGAAATAATTTCTAAACCAAACCTTTGTTTTAAGGCTCAAGGCTGAGATGGGGTGAAGAAATAATTTTTGGATGTTTCTTTTTGCATTGTGATGTCTCAGCAAGCCTCGGCTCTAGTTTTAATAATCAATCAGCCTCTCTGCACCCAGACTGCCACCCTTCAGCTAGCAGCAAGCAATCCCAGACTGAGATAGCCAGGAGTTCCCAGAGATCACCAGTCTCCATCCCAGCTCCTCTGGACCCCTGCCCACATCCCAACCCAACCCTTAATCCCACCTCCAGCCCAACCTCTGCCTCACAGCTGCTGCAGGAATTTAAAAGAACTCTGAAGAACAAAGCACTGAGGTCTGAATTCTCTATGGAAACCTAAGTGCAATCCCTGCTACGTCAGCAACGCACCTAAACTTTCCAATTATCACACACAGAGCACTCCAAAAGCCAAACCCAACTGCTGGTTTCATTGATGAAACAGAGGGAAATTGGAGTTGCTGGAGTTATTCCTACTTATTGGCCATTAGAATCATGAAATGTTTTGTAAGGATTTGATTGATTGCTGAAGAACAATTCCATTGTTGGGCCAGCTCACTTCAGAGCAGAGTGTATAGACTGCAGTCTTTTCTGTTTGTTTAAACTCTTTATAGAAATTCTTACATAGCTGTGGTTAAACAGTTGTAAATACATGTGTATTTCCAACTGTGTAACTATCTCTGTTCCATCGCTCTTCTAATGCTTTGCACAGTTCCTAATTTTTTATGTGAAGTATAATTATGTTGATTTGTCTCTCAGACTCTCAGAATTCTTTTACTTAATTAATTTTGTCACTATATTACTCAGACTGATTTTGACTGTCACAGTGCTTATTAGCAATGTGAAGTATAAAATGTGATGTGTAAATCACATAAATCACTGCAACGTGCATTTTACCTTTTGTTGAAGGTGCAACCCTCAGCATTTTCTACACAATTTCTAGGAGATATCTTGGCACTGTTATGCCTTGAAACACTGTGATAACCAGAGAACAAACCTCATAAACCTCAACAATTAAAAAAAAAGGGAGGAAAGAAGAAAAAAAGAAGAAAGAAGAAATCATCTCTGGGTGGATCTCAATTACAAAGCCATTGGTGATCCATGCTGAAGTAACTAGAAGTGGTGAGAAAAGAGAAGTGTTCACCAGGGGAAAAATGTAAGGAGAAGGTGGCATCAGGTGGGCAGGGGCCTGGGCAAGTGCCCACAGCTGCTGGGCAGCTCAGGGCAGAGCTGCTGGCGTGGTGCTCCCCATGGGAGTTGGCACAGGCTGGAAATTCACTGATGTGATATATAAATCCTCAGCAAAACTCACTGCACACACCCAGCTGAAAAATGTAAGTAAACAATAATTCCTGTCCTTTTTATATCTATTGCTTCAAGCTCGAGCATGCTTTAATCCTTCATTTTATTTGATATCATTTACCTTATCCAATGCATATAAAAGGATATGTTCTCCTTCTTAGACTGCCTTCAACTTTCTATGAAACTGGCTTTAAGGAGTAGGCCAATATTTGTACAGCAGATAATACCTAAAAGGGGCTGCCCTGTCTAGATAGGCAGAGAAAATTCCCTTTTTAGGCCTTCAGCATAGAAAAAAAAGCACATTATGCTTAGAGAGGCACAGTCTGGCTTCAGCCAGGTATTTGATATTCCTTGCATGTGTTCCTCATGTCAGCAAACTGAGGACTAGGTGCCAAAAGTCACTCACTTTTCAGATGTGACATGTCTAGAAACGCCCCCATCTTTGAACAGAAACAATCAGGAGCATTTCTCGCTTGTAGAGCTTTCATACAGTTGTGAGAAATACAGGGTTATAAAGTCCCCCATGCTTCAAACAAGAATAGGGACTGACAGGGAACAGAAAAGTGGTGGAAAATAGGAAAAGCAGTTAAACAAATTAGCCTGGAGAACTGGGTTCTGTGCCTGACTGCGCCTCAGGTGCTTTGTTTGGCCTTTGCCAAGTCACTTCTCTGTTTCCTTAATGTTTTCATGGAAACTCACAGTTAAAATGATGTGCTTGTACAAGTTAGAGACCAGCACCGAGGGCAGTAAGAGCATCTCTGAGTTACAGAAGAAAGAAAAGCAGGGAGTGAAGCGATGGGATTGAAGAGTGGACGATGAGCAGCCTCAGCTCCTGCTCTCAGTGCCTGACATCGCTCCTTGAGCACCCAAACATCGACAGAAGCCTGGATTGCTTTGCCTCCAAGGGCCTTATTTCATCTCCCCAGCTGCACAGGTAGGATTTCTCATCTCGGGTTTGCATAACCATCGCAGTCATCGTGTGACACTGCTGAGCTGGCACCTCTGCCTCTCCGTGCAGTTATCACCACCCTATCTCCACATGGCCCTCGTTTGCTGCTTTTGCTTCCTGCAGGCTGACTTGGGAGAGTGGACTGCATGTGCTTTAAATTAAAATCCCTCCAGTTACCCTCTGAACATTGGTATCCTCGGGAACACCGTGCTGCACTGCAAGTTTCAACTCCGATTGCCATCTTTGTTAGCAATAATGTGATATATATTCAAATAAAACCTACATGTATGGCTGCAAGATGCACAGCAGCTGGTTTAAGTACTTTAAGGCCTTTAATAAATTCATATTTCATAAATATTTCCATGCCCCACAATGAATCCCTAATATCTGTTTTCTTTCATCACACCAGTATTCAGGTTACTGAAATAGTCTCAGTTGCTGACTTTTCTCTCCAGTCTTATTAAACCACAAAAACTTGTATACACCCAAAAAACCCAATTGCCTGTGGAATGGAAGAAGACTTTAGACTTCAACCAGCCTACTTTTAGCTGATCTAAAACCCCCAATGCAAGTGACATTGCAAAAAGTTCCACTCTAACAGAAGTTATCGCTGAATTAGAGCTGCACACACAGCTGCAGAAGTAACTTTTATCATTAAATACTCCTGCAAACGATCCAGTGCTCTGCTTAACTCAGTTTCAGGAGATATTTCTCTAACTTCTCAACATCCATCTGGCCAATTCTAGCCCTGTGATGAGGCAGAGTGTCTCACCTCTTTTCAATTCTTCCATCAGAATCACTGCAAAGCCATTTGGAGGAAAAAAAGACAAAAGTACTAAATCATTTAAAAATAATGTTTTCTAGGGAAAAGCCACTTGGTGCTGTACCTTTTAAGATCAGAGGACTGGACACAATGAAGTACTAGACATGACAATTAATGAAAAGCAGGAAAGTGTCTTTTTGATGCCTAAAGCTGAAATCAACCCTGCCTTTAATCCATCTGAACCCAGCAGTGGGGGTATCCCAGGGAACACAGTTCTGACCATGGGAAGTATGGAAGGAAGAAAGCAAGAGAAAGGTATTTCTCAATACATTAATAATTAAAAATTAATTAATACATGGAGTGAAAGGACTGTCACTGTCCAAACTGGTACCACAACCCTGCATTTCTGTAACTACATCCAGTGAAAAGAAGACACTATTTTTTACCAGTGTGGACAGTGATTTTTAAGTCCCTGGTGTGCAGGCAGGCTCCACCATCCTGGTTTTAGACATGGGACATTTTTCCATGCCTGCACTGGCTGGAGATCCCTGCTTGTAGGACAGCTCAGCCACCTTTAGGGGCTTTCCCAAAGAGCCTCCTGCCCTTCAGCCAGGACAAAGGCAACTGCTGCTGGCATTTCTGTCATTATTCCACTGATGTGGGGTGAAAAGTCTATTCACGGGGATGGTCTGTGATCCAGTGTTTGAGTTGGACAAGGTCTGGGTGCAGGCACTGGAACCTCCCTGTGCTCCAGGAGATTCCTCTCGGCAGCAGGGAGAGCAAACAATCTGCTACGAGAGCACTTGATGCTGTCTAACAATGTTTGTGTGTGTCTGCACAGATAAAAAAACCACTTCATGCTGCTGCTGAATGACTTCTTTCTCCCTCCCTATTTGGATTTACTCCAAAGCCAGGATTATAACTGCTCTTTGCTAAGCAACAAATATTAACTATTGCTACTTCATCAAAATCCTGCACCAATGCATTTAACCAGTTTATCAGCCAGCAAGATGATATTTTCATATTTGCTAGCCTGGAGCTCCACTAAAATTAAGATCAACTAAGTACAGATATAACAATTATCAATTTTCATTCTTGAATAACAGCTTGAAATTGCCTTCAGGAAAAAGGAGGGTCCTTTGCTTTAGATAAAAAAAATAAAAATTTAGATATGAAATTAACTGCTTTTTCTTCCTCAGGCTAAACATGTGGTTAAGCTCACTAAAATTATTCAACAGCTTTACAGGTTGCATCTCTATTTGCTTTAGCTTTTAGGTTGATAAATGAGTAAGTGAAAAAAAGCTGTTGGGTAGATTATATGGTGCTACCAGCCTGCACTTTTACCTATCCCATACTGAATTATTTCCTGCAGCCAGCTGAAACTGTACCAAGAGGGGAAGTTTGAAGTACCTCTGAAAAAATTCCTCCAAAATTGCCAAACCTACCTGGTTATCAAACATCTGAGTCCAGAGTTCCGTGCTTTGTGGGTCACACTGGAAGATCCTCTGGGTTAAAGCAGTTTAATGTCAATTGAAGAGACAACACTTTTACCTAAATAACTTGATTAAAAATACAAATACTATAATATTCATTATTATGCTCAGAGAAATTCAGAAGTTTTGATCACATGAAATTACTGGTAAACGTTGAAGTAGACAAAAACTCCTGCAAGTTTTTTTTCCTTTCCACGAGTCTGGCAAAAATATCAGGAAGATCTGGTGGCTCCATCTTCCCCAATCCCCAAGCAAACAGAACAAATCTTTTAGGTACTCTTTATAAGACAGCTCCCAAAGGCAAAGACAATTAACTACTAGAAGAATAAACAAAATAATGGCATTTCCCCTCTTTTCCTGCTATGTATTTTTAAAATTGACAAGTGCCAGGTGATTGATTGATTTATTTGCATGCAAAAATGAGTTTTCTTCTGTCATTGGAGAAAATGTACTTTTCCTTTTGAAGGTTTTCCACTGAACATACCTGACATTGTTTTAGTGGAGCCTACCAGCCACAGTGAGGCAAAGCCACGCAACTGAAATAATGTCATTTTTGGATTGCTCAAAGCTGTACAAAGATGAAAGCAGCCCAGTTCTACCTTGCCCAACCTGCAAAGATTGCAAACTCCTTCTTTAAGGCACGTGTGGTGGGGCATTGCATGGGACTGCGTATCCCAGGAAAAGGTCAAAGGCACTGATATCCTGTTGAGCAACATTTTCTATGACTGAGACAAATGTAGCATCAGATCAAAAGGGAGGAGGCTGAGCAAAGGATCAGCTTGCCATCAATTTGAAGACACAAGAAAGACAAAGCAATTCCATCAAGAAAAATTAACCCATATAGATAAGAGAGAGATGGTGAAACTGCTTTGAGATATGTTGATAAAACTACTTCATCAAAGTGGTAGATTACCTGTAAAATGAAGTCTCTGAATTTGGACAGCTTTTTTTCTCCCTAGTGAAAGCATCCCCACATTAAATTGCACCATTTGTAATTTCTAGATTTCAATTTTTATGGCTTTTTCTTTTGATAACAGATCATCTTTCTGAAGTTTGAGTTTTAAACAGCTGAAGTTGAAATGACACCATAAAGCATTTTAATTACATAAAAATAACTGCTTTCAGGGTTTTTAACTTACAGCAATTCACATTTTCCACTTTTCCCACCAATCAAACCCAGAAACAGCACCTAATTTAATTGTCCTGCCCAGCTTTCCCCACGGCAGTGGTGCACAGACATTGCAGGCAGGCACAAGCTCTGCTGCTTTACCTCTGTGCCCATGGAAGAGAGAACCACACACCTGAAAAGAACCTAAACAGGAAAGGAGAAGCTTTCCCAAGCAGCCACTGCAGGAATCGCCCTGAGGTTTCAGCTTGGCTGCAAACTGGGACTCGCCACATTTTGCAGGTGGGAGACAACCAACAAGCAAAAATTCCATTTCTTTCTGATGCTAAACTCTGGATGCTGACAGAAACCCAGGATGTCCCCATCCACAAGCCTGTTTATCTTGGCTAAGCCCAGCCTGGGCTCGATGGCAGAGAGCAGTTTCCTTGCCCACAATGTGCCAAATGCATTTTGTGCTGATTAAGCTGCACGGGTGAGATTAATTCCACCGTATTTGAGTAGAAGAATGAGTGGCACCTTCAGGAAGGTTATTCATAAGGGGAGCTGTTAGGCTGAAGCCCAGCAGGGCTTTTTCCCCCCCTTCTCCACTTGATCAATAGATCAGGGCAGTAATTACAGCCACCATCAACAGCTGCTCGGTGCCATTGAGAGCCACTGTCCTGCTGGGCACGGAACCGGCTCTGGGATTGCAATTAACACACCACCAAGAGCCCTGCCAGAGCAACCAGCTATGAGCCACTCAAAGGTTCATTTTCACAGCCTCAAAGACAAGATGCAGTAAAACAACAGTGCACTTGGTAAAAAAAAAAATTAATTGGGAATCTCTCTCGGAGGAGAACAATACCACCGCCGCCTTTGTTTATCCCTGCTGGGAGTTTTCAAAAGTTTTGTGGTGGTGACAACATTAAGGAAGTGTCTGGATAAAAGTCCAAGCCTGTACACCTGTTATGGGATACCTGACATAACAGCTAGAGGTTCAGGGAGTAATTAATCCATGATTCCTCCCTTTGCTGGGCAAAGCTGGCTTATTCTGCCATAGTGAGGGGTGTGCACCCCACAGATGAATGCCTCCCATCCCCAGTTCTAGTAGGAATCAGTCAACCAAATGTTTGTCTCCAATAAACACCTCAGCCACGGGAGATCAGTGCAAAACAGCTACAACTCAGTCTACAAAGGAAAGCCTTTCCATAAGAGTAATTTTCCAGTAACTTTCAAACATTTATTGTGTCCCCAAGTCTTCTGTGTCTGGAGACACAGACACGCTCGAGCTTTTTTAGGTTAATGTAAGCAGTGCATGGAGTTGAGCACAGCATTAGGATTCAGGCCCCTCTAGCTAACCTGCAAAGAGAGAGGAAGTTCAGAATCACTGGCACATAGTTGGGAGTTGGGGGAGCCAGCCCAACATTTGACTTTTCCCTCGGTTCGGATTTCCCTGCATATGGAAAGAGTGGGTGGATATGGCAAGAGATGCAGTACTTATATATCAGCTGATGTCACATCTGAATGCAATTCTAGATTTACTATTACAGCTCTTCCTTCATCTAGGCAATAACTACCTGCCTGCTAAAAGGCATCAGATTCTTTTATTGTTAAAATGAAACCGGACCTGGTACCCTGGGGCAACTGATTTCAATCTCCAAGTTCATATGGCTTTTCTTGCTGACAAGACTGGTTTGAAGGGGAGCCAAAATGCCAGCAGCAGTTGCCCTTGCTGAGGAGAACCTTGAAAGACGTTGTGAGGGCTGTTAAAAGAGTACACACACAAAGTTTTCTGCAATAAATCCTGGATTGTAATTAGTTCCCCCAACACTGCACATGGGATGAGGAGGATGCAGGAGGCACTTTGTGCCCTGCTGTGGAGGAGAGAAGAAATCCTGAGTTTGCAGGACATCAGCCTCCCAAGCTGAGTGCTGCACTGAGCTGCCAACATCCCTCAAGTGCAGGAGGTACTGACTGATCTACAGGTGCAAGGACCAGCTTTTCACATTGTCTAAGGGCCTTGCACAAAAGCAATAAAAACTTCATGCATTTTGCTTGTGTATGACCAGGTTTTCAAACATCAGGACTGAGGCTTTTGGGGTAAACAACATCCAATACTAAAGTGACAGAAAAGCTGGAAATTGTGTTACTCAAGGCTTTTAGGCCATTTCAGAGTAATGGTGTTGCACTGTTAGTGTTCCTGTAGCCATTTCAACACACTTCTACATTGCCATGTTCTAATAACACAAACAACTCTGCTGCAGAGTTATGTGCACAATTATAAATTATATGCACAATATATATTATAATACAATTATATATTATATGCACAATTACAAATTTTCCAGATACCAGACATGATCCAGGAGGAGCATCCCCCTTTGCTCACCTCCTCTGCTTTTCCTGCATTCCATGGAACTGTTCTCTGTGAGTCTCTGCAGTTTTCATAAAGAAACTTCATACCATGCTTACCATAAATCAGCTTATATTTGAGCTCAGGTTTCTCCTCACAAAGGATTGCAGTTATTAAAAATATTTTTTTTCTTACTGTTAAACCACTGCATTTTCAGCACTTTCCAGGCAGGGGTTTGCTTTGCTTTGCCTGTGCTAAGCAGTTGCTCTGAATGATTGCAGCAAACAGTTCCAGTTTTTCTGGACCTGCTGCATTTTTCTACATTTTGCAAACACTTTCGAAGAAAAAAGAAAAAGAAAAAGCAAAGCAAAGGCACTGTTGAGACCCTTGGGCTGCTGGGCAGCTCCAGACCCATGGCACCTCCGTGTGATTGTTTCTGTCCACCCTAAAACACCTCACCCTTTGTCTCCTTCTGCTGGGGACAGCAAATCTCGGAGATGTCACTTCCTTGGCCACACATATCTAAAAGCAATTCCATCCATTTTGGCTCCAGGATGGAACCACCTTCAAGGAAACGTAAGCAAAGATGACTCCATGGCTTCATTCCCAACCTGTGCTCTGTCAGTG
The DNA here is from genome assembly GCF_050655825.1 of Lonchura striata. NCBI lineage: Eukaryota > Metazoa > Chordata > Aves > Passeriformes > Estrildidae > Lonchura > Lonchura striata. Next base: position 13,372,545 of record NC_140722.1, read on the forward strand.
CTGCTCTTCCTGGCCAAACAGCCCCAAGGACTCTCCAGCAACTCCTTGAGGAGTTACTGCTCCCCAACCACACAACTGGAGAGAAATCCTGAGCCAGAGGTACACAGGCATATTCCCTGAAAGCTGCCATACTCATTTCCAGGACCCAGTGTAAGAACCTATTTATTATTATTTTCCTTTAAAACAGGCTGTCATATTTTATACTGAAGCTCAGATCTAACAGTATCTCATCACTTGAAAAAAAAAAGCTATTTAGAAGTCAATGATATTAAAAAAAAGAGATCAAATGAAAAGGCAGATCACCCTTACCCCCAAATTTATCATATCTGGAGAAAAATCTTGGATGTGATTGTTTCACAGTTGGTTCTCGATTTTAATTTGTACCCCTTTTGTACTGTTATATGCCTGTTCTTACTAGAATTCATATGTATTTGCACTCTGCGGTTCTATAAATGAGACAAAAATCAGCTTGTTAGATTCAGAAATTTAATACAATCTGCTCCAGCCCAGCACATCACTCTGTCTGGTAACCCCATTTCCACACAAACTTCCTTGCAGCTCCAGCCTCTGGAAGGACTGCCCACAAGTCACTGCAAACCAGGGGTTTAATTCTCCTAACTCACCACAGAGTCTCTTTTCCCTTTTCACTGTAAGAACCTGGGGGTGGAAAGCACTGCTAAACACTGTGGGATTCCTAGAGAAAAGACAATTCCCATTTCCAGAGCATTTGGATCTGCATGTAAATACTCTTAATAGAGAGCCACAGATGGCTCTTAACTCAGCAGCAGAATAAATATAGCCAGTTTTATTTGATCTGATCTGAGGTGGTTGATGAAGCCATTTGTTTACGAGTGTGTTTTTTAAATAAGATCATATGCAGTGCCCAGAGCATTGTCTGGGTGCTCTTTTATTACAGTTTGTAAAACTCCAAATAAAAACGGGAGGCAAGCCCATCATTCTTTGGAGCTTTGCCTGTGCAGCAGTCAAGTTCTGGGCACATCACTGAGCATTCAAAATAAAGCAGAAAGAATCAAAATAGCAGATTTTCATAGCTATGAATTTGCACTTGTGCTCATCCCCACACAAAGATGACACAGCTTGCACATGTTTTTTACTACTGCTATTCACACAGCTGAGGGTAAAGTGACAAATGGGAAGCTCTGAGGATGCACTGGAGATTTGCAATTTGGAGCAGCCTTACACTGTTACACCCACTTTTCTCTAGAGCATTAAAGTTGCATCAAATAATCACAGTTTTGTGTGTGTGCTGGCCACCCTACTGCTCTTACTTATTTCCCTCCCCAGAACAGGGTCGTAAATCTGTAGCAGAACATTTTAAAAGAGGCAGGAGAGCATCAGTCAGCGTAAAGGCTTCTTGCTCACACTTTCCTTTTCACTCAAAATCCACGTGGAGTTTATTTCCAGCTCTGACCTGTGAGTTCCTCCCTCATTTCTCTGCTCCTCGTGGTCCTGCTGTGCACCAGCACAGTCACTCCTGCCACCAAGAGCTGTCACCACCAGGCTCTCAGACACTGCCCCAGGGCGTGGTGGAACTATTGCACTTCTTGCAGAGGCAGCAGGAGCAGACACAGAACAACTTGTGTACCCCCCAATACAAACATGATAAAAATCACCCACAGCAGTGGGAGGAGCAAGAGGATGAAGAACCCGTCTGGACTGTACTGGCATTTGGATATTGGGCTCTGTGCTCCTCAGACGACTAAAACAGAGATTAAATACACCCATAGCATAGGCAGACTTGCAAAAACAGCCCTCCTTGCCTACAGTGTGCAGCCTTTTAATCAGAACAAGGCAATCTGTGCAGACACACAACTCAAACTGCAGTCCTAACTCCTGCACGGAGCTCACTGAGGATGGGACTTTGTGCAGACCATGGGGGAAGCAGCTCTCTGCAGCTGGAGGGACTCAGCCACAGCAGCCCCAACCTGAGCAGTTCAGCTCTGCACTTCTTGTGCAGTCTCGAGCAGCTTTGGCAATGCACCTCTGCTCCCTCCCTCAGTGGCACTGAGGGTTTCTTCGGAGCAGAGCAACAAATCTCCCTCCCAGATTCTGTGCAGGATATTCCAGGCTCGTCCAGATCCTTCTTTCCCATTTATTTTTGGATGAGGGCAGGATATGAGCAGAGTAGATCAGCCAGCCCACCTCTGACTGGTGTCTGGCTTGCTTTCTGTCTGATTTCACATAAAGGCCAGGCTGGGATGCATGGGATGCACATGTGAGCTCCCATTGCTGCCTCAACAAACATTTCAATCTACTGACCAATTAAACTCACTCAGAGAGAAAAACAAAGTCCAATCTCACACTTCAAAAGGCATCAGAAAATCAATCAAAGGGACACCTGACAAATGTTCAATCCCAAGAGAGCATTGGTTCTCTCAGTGAGAGACCTTGCACTTTCTCCAACACTAAAGCCACAGGTCCCCTTTAAAAGCCAAGTGGAATGAAGATACCAGTCTTTAAAAAGGAAAAAAAAAAAGATTCTATCTGGATCCAATATTGATTTAGAGAAAAACGCATGAAAATGGAAGCAGGAAAATACTGAGGCTTTCATGCTGCACTCTCTGCAGCTTAAACAAATAATGAAGTAAAAGATATTTATCCTCTTCTTAAGACAGTGAAAATTCAATTAAGTTTAGAAGGAGGAAATATTCATCCCCTTAGAGCTTAGCTAGAAGCAGGGTAGAAGAGCCCAATCAGCAACATTAATATGAACTCAAGCCCATTCCAAGTGCTGCAAACTCACTCCTGCTCCTCACTGACTTGAAAGAACACCTGAAGCCATGGCTTGGCCCTTCTGCCACCTGCAGCTCTCCCCTCAGTGCACTTTGGGGAGCTGGTCCTTCGGAGCAGAGGACATCCCAGAGCATCTGTGCCCACCTCCCACGGGCTGAGCACAGCCCCGGGCGCAGCACCCGCGCTCTGCCCCGCCGTGTCCTTGGTGCTGTGACATTGGCAGCTGCATTCCAGATGCCACTGGGGACAGATGTCCTCTCCCAGCAAGACAAATTGGAAGTGGCATGTGGAGAATGACTGACACCACATGTAAGTTCTTATTCTGTCAAAGGCCTGCGACGTTGTTAGTTGTCAAACCCAACCACCCTGCCATTGCTTTGCCACAATCCTACATGATGCCCAATGTCTACCAGGCTTTTCAGCTGCCCACAGCACTCACTAATTCCTTTCTCAGGGTTGTGCATATACCTTCTGCATAGCCTACAGTCATGCAGGCTTATGAAAGTTCCTTTGCTTCACAGAGGATGCTCGAAAAAAAAATATTTTTGCTTGCTGGACTTATAGGAGAGGAAGCTCTCTTAAATTGAGGATTTTTTTTTAATAAATAAATAAAAATGTAAGGCAAAACTTGCTTGTGTACTACCAAACTCTGCATTCAATAGGCAGGACTGGGGGGAAAATAAAAACCATTAAAAATTGGATTTTGCAGCATTCAGCAAATGCACCTCAAAGTTTAACCTATAAAGGAACTGCCAGACCAGTTCAGCTGCTGAGGAGAACAGTCCTGCATCCCTCCACCCACACAACCCAGCCCTGGCTACACAGAAAGACACTTTGCAGTGCTGCCATGCACCCAAAGCACTGAAAAATGTGCTAAATTGTTGAATTCTGGATTGTCATACAATGACACAAACAAAAGACCAACAAAGAGAGAAATGAAACACCTGTCTTGTCAATAAACACTTTCCTGCTTATTCTGTTTTGTACTGTGCCATCAAGAACCTAATTTCAATTGTTTCAAGCCAGAGAGTTTTTAAACATTCAGAGATTTTTTTTTCTAAAGCAATGAAAATATGGGATGTGGCTCTTCCTTCAGATCTGAGAATGCACTCCATGGCCCTCCTTGCAGGAAAGCCAGGCTGGAATTCTGCTGGGACCAGTTAAACCATCCACATCTCTGCCTGGGAGCACTCAGGGTACAGCCAGAACTGAGGGTTCCCTTCCCTTGAGCCATTGTTATAAAGATCCACATTTTAAAAAAATCATACTAATTCTATTAAAAGCGATCAGAAAACCAAAAATAATGAAGTGAAAGCAAAAGTCTTATCATTAGCAAAGGATTTAATTAGAAAAACACCTACAAGTCAGGGCAGGAACTGCACCTTGCTTTGCCTTTGGAACGCAGCTTGTGCCTCCCCAGCCTCACCACAGTGCAAATATTCAGCTATTTGTTGAAAGAGGGGGAAAAAATATGTTCTCTGCTTGCACAATCAGTACTCCTGAAGCTTGGGGATGCTTTAATTAACACATTCTTGAATTTTAAAAAGCTTGAGTGAGGAAATTCAGCCCACCACCACTTGAGGACTTATTTTGTCCCCATGGGACCTCACTGCTCAGAGCAGACAGCTCTTGTGGAACAGGAATCCTCCCAGTAGATGGAAATGTGGCAAATAAAACACTGGCAAAACAGACTTCAATGGACTGATCTTTACTACACCTTGATGAGCTCTTTTAGCATCTTCTGGGGTTTGGGTTTCTTTTTCTTGTTGTTATTCTGGGGTCTTCTGCTTTTTCCTAGAGTAGTTAGAATATGAAGGAAAAACCTAAAATTTTCAAGAATTAGCTACTTCTGCTGGAAACACCCAAACCCTATTTTACTCAAAAGCACATTGAGTATTTTTATGGCATGTAATATATCCAGAGGGCAATTCCTTGGGCTTCACTCAGAGCCATGGCTACACAATAACTCCCAAGAGAGAAGCCAAGACCTCAAGTGAGGCAGCCAGAAGCAAATTTTTCTAGATTAAACAAGAAGGGCAGACAGGTGGTATGGGAAATTCATCCTAATCCTACCAAAATGATGAGCCATGGAACATTTGGCCAGAAATTGTTCCCTAACTTTCATAGTGTCAAGTGTTGAGTGGACCAAGAAACTCATGTCTTACAAACTGACGACCCAGGTGTCACACATGCAGATATTGATAAAAGGTGTGATTTATCACCTGCAGTCGTCTGACACCAGAAATTGTGGGGCTTCACCAGTAATTCTTCCCCCTACATCCATTTCACTGGTTCTGGTGTGGAATAAGAATTATTTCCAGCATGAAATAATCTAAATTAGTCGGCATCACTACCCCTAAAAATTACAAAGGCATCAACAACTGTTAAATTTCTCCACAGGACATTTTCAGGAGATTTCTGGATCAAATTAGGGTCACTTCCAGGACAGGAATAGCCCCACCTGCAAGCAAAATGCTCCAGGTTACCCTGCTTGTGTGAGGCAGTCCCAGTTTCCCACTCTCCCCATCAGCATTTTCCATGGTGGATGGGCCTTCCCTCACCCAGCTGCTTGCAGGGAATGTTGCTGAGAAGGGATGGTTTTCCAAAACCCCAGTTTTCTTCCCTCTGTCCCTACCCAATGAGAAACATTGCTCTGAACTAAAACAAGAACTCGCTGTGGGATTTGTTAGAGGAGAAAAATAACTCTTCTTTCTCCTTCAACGTGCTACAAGTTCTTTTGCTTTCTATCAACACTCCTTTTTTGGGACCAAAACAAGCAGGCTTTTTTTTTTTTTTTTTCTACTCTAAGTGTAGGCATCCTTCCTTCAGTTTTAGAAGATGAGAAAATGATGATGTTCCAGTCTTCTAAAAAAAAAAAAAAAAACAAAAAAAAAACCAAGGAGCAAAACAGAACGTGGAGTTGTACTGCAATGTGTTACATCAGCCAGAAATATAGAACAGAGATCTTCTTTCTTAGTATTTTCAGGAAAATAAACCTGAATGTGCAGAAGCCTCCCTGGGGTTGAAATCAGTGTTCCATCCTTCCTGGCCTCTCCCAGCAGAGCCAAAGCCAAAGATGCTGAACACTTGGAGCCTCCATCAGTGCAGTGCAGGTGGAATCAAGCTCCCCTGCCCAAGAGTTTAACAATTCTCTTTGCTCTCACCACTGAGTATCACTGATAAATCTCTTCCTGCTCTCTGCATTTTCCCCAGATCCTGGCAGGTGAGCTGCTGAAAACAGCACCTGCAAGGAAGGGAAATCCTAAATAGCTCATTCTTCTGTGCCAGGTCAGGATCTGTCCTCCCTGGTGGATTGCTCCAGGTTAAACTTCCAGCCAAACACAGCAAAATAAACCTCAATTTTCTCCGCTGCGCTGCCCTCCATTTGGGGGAATTTTAACAATTTGCTGGTAAATCCAACTCTGAAGAGTTGTAGTGATGACTAATCACCAACAGACATGTAGTCACAGCTGCTCAGATATTTATTTCTTGTCTAAACCCAACTCTGAATACTTAAGCACCTTAATAGAAGGAGAATAATAAATACAGTCCAAATATAGGCAGCAATCCAACAGAGCCATCACAGCTCTCTTAAATCCCCCATCTTTCAACAGTGCTCCCTCCAACAGCTCTCACCATTGTATAAGAAGAATGTAGCAGAAAAGCAGAGTAGGAAGGACTGGCATAGTTGCCATATTTACTGCTTTCACCTACTTCTTTATGTATTTTTTTTAAACTCAGCACATTCAGGTTTGTCTCAGATTCTTTCCCCGTGCACAGCAATCACCTCCCTCTGCTCCACCACACAGAGATAAATCAAACCCATCCCAGGCTGCTGGACAGGAGGGGGAAGGGAAACCTCACCAGTGACCTGAGCTTTGGCTGTGCCTCACCTGGGAGGGGAGGAGAATCTCAGGGTTAGGACAGACTGAGACAGAGCCCAGCCCGTGGGCCCCATGTGAGCAGCAACCCTTGGAGCCAAGTGTTCACCCAGGGAACAGCCAGGACGGGCACCTGGGCTTCCTATTCCCCAGGGAACTGCAACAGAGTAAGGAGAAAATATCTAAAATATACATATCTGCTGCTAAGCAGCTCTGGTTTAATTGTTGGAGTGACTGCCTCGTTAATGACAACCCTGAGCATCAAAAATAAAGCTTGATTGTACATTCTGAGAATCCATGAATTACCCACAGAGGAATAAAAATAAAGAGGATCTATTTTTAAGCTACATTTTGATGTTTCTTAGAGCCTTTCCCCATATACTTAGCTTGACTTTTTCCTGCTACTACGTTTATAAACTTTTGAATAAAAAATTTTAGAAAATTAGGTGATTACAGCTTCACAAGGACTAAAAAATCTCTAAAATATTCATCTCCCAACAAAAATCAAAATCAAGAGCCTGACAACTTTAACTCATAGGCACTATTTTTTTTTTTGCTTAGGTTGAGCTTGCAAAGAACAAACAACAGAAACTAAATTACTTTGTCTCAATAACAATATACAAGCAGAACTCGAGTGTCAGTGCTTTGAGTTTTTCTTCATGAGGGTATGGAATCTTAAAATGCAGAGCAGCACTTCAGGAACATTTACAAACTTTGGAGGGAAATAAAAAAGGCTTGTCCATATCACTACGCACACAGAGACATTTATATTTCATTTAAAAGTTAGGTATGAACTCAATCCGTCTTTCAAAATTTCCCCCCTCTTCAATTTACTTTAATAGACAGAACTCCCCATTCTTGACCTGGCCTCTGTCATAAAGGTTGGTCTTTTCCCTCAGACACTCAGAGAGGGTAAATCCTGCTCTTGCAGTCCATCAAATGAGTTTCTGTCTCCTCTAACCTGTAATTGAGGTTGTAACAGATGGCTTTGCATTTTGCAAGACCAAAAGTTGTGCAAGAGCAGCAGCTTTATTTAAAGGGACAGATTTGTCAGAGCACAGAGTGAGGTAGGAGTTTGTGGGAGATAAAAAAGAATTTCTGGCTTTGAAGGAAGGCTCAGAGGAACAGCACTTAAAGGCTCATCTGCCTTCTCCATTCTTATTAGTGGAAATGCCAAAACATCCACACAGCCCTGTGTGATTAAGGACTTCCACCTTCTACTGTGATGTTGTCAACACCTCTGCTGCCAATGCCACTGGCTTTATTGCACCGAGGTCAGGCAGAAAAGCTGCACAAGCACACCAGGTGAGGCTGTGAGCTCCAAAACTTAGCCAGGAGAAACATCATTTTGTGGCTGATGCACCCCTGGCCTGTCACGCCAATCCTTTGTGCAGCACCACAAAAGCAGGAGCAGAATATTTGGGGTGAAAGCATCAGGAGCTCGGAAAACATCACTGGTGTGTTCCAAAGCACAGGCTGGGTCACAGAGCTCCTTCCTGCACAGCCCTGGTGCTTTCCAGAGGGATCTCAGCTGGCAGCAGGCTCCAGCCCAGCTTTTTTGGGATCACACCCAGCAATGTGTCTGGGGACAGCTTCCTGAACCGGGCACTTGCCAAGGGTTTGTTTGTTTGGTAACAGGGATGGGGAAGAGTCCCAGTGGCCCTGAGAGAGGTTATTTCAGTGCTGCACCTGGGAGCAGCTCCTCTCTGGCTCACCCAGAGCTTTCTTCTCCCTGTTTTACACAGATCCCTCCTTTTTAAGCCTGTTAAGTGAGTCCAGCCCCCCAGGCAGAAGGGTGGGACCTTCCAACTTGCTGCCTTGCCACGGTCTGTTTATCAGATCTAATGAAGACATTTATGGGTTGATGGTCTGACAGATGCTCAATTTTCTGACTGGATGAGGAAGTCAAACTGTTATATAAGAAGCCAGTAAGTACCATTCATTCCTAAAGCAATAAAACACTGCTGCATTTCCAAGTTAATTGGCACAACCGAGCCAATTTGCTGCGAGTGTATTTAATCAAATTTAATCTTTAGTTAGGGGCTTCTGTAGCACCCTGCACTATCCTATTGAGCATCTAGAACACTGATGACTGCTATCCCAATGCTGTTTTCTGCAACTCTGGCCAGGATCAAAGCATGTTGCTAACACAGCAGAGCAGTTCTGGAGACATTCATACCTCTCACCACTTGCAAACCTGGTGGGGGTTAACACAGGGGTTTAAGTTAAAGTTCAGAGGGCTGTTCCTCCCTCACCCAGAACATTTGGATAGTCTTAAAAGTTCTGAAAAGCATTAAAGATTCCCCTATTGGAAAAATCCATCCTCTAATAAGGTTTTTCTCAGCGCTGGTTGTCCAAGATGTTTACTGGAGGCACCACTTTGCCATCCAGCATAAATTAAACTCAGGAGTGTTTTGTGCTCCAGCACCAAGGCTTGATGGGGCACGTTTTGTGTGTTCATTACAGGGAGCCTCTGCAGCAGTGCAGGGCATGAGACCAAAGGCTATGTCCCATTGGCTGCCTGAGTCGTTTATTAATGGCCCCATTAAACATTCCCTCAAGCTTTCAGTTGCAGTTATCCAGTTTACTTTCAAAATATTTTTTTTCTTTTGACTTATGCTTCCATAGCTGAAGAGTTTTTTTAGGGAGTCCCAGCAAGGCGCCCAGGGATGGCTTCTAAAAATCCCAGGACCTTGGTGTGGAGGTGTCACAATCCCAGTTTGGGGCTGGAGCCTCTTGCCATGGGCTTTCCTGCCTTCCATCCCCAGCCCATGTAAACACAGGCTGTGGATCAGGCAAGGGAAAGCTTGGCCACCTTGCTCCTTGCAGAGCTCCAAAATCCCTTCCTTCAAAGGCCAAGGAGCCTCCTTTTCTCATCTTAGCACCAGCATACACACACAGCAGGAATAAAGCATCACCATCATTATTATTATTATTGTTGTTGTTGTTATTATTCCTTTAAGTGAGGGTATAGGAAACACAGGTCAGGAGTTATTCAAAGCTTAAAGAATTAAAGAATTTAAAGTTTGATGGCACCTTTCTTGCTGCCACGGGACTGTGAAGTGCACAATAAAAAGGCACACAAACTCCATGTCGACCTTCAAGAGCCACTTTCCCCTCCCAGAATATTCCAATCCTCTCTGCCACTGCATTAATTGCATTCAGCAGACAGAATTAATAGCAGTGCTGAACTTGGTGCCACCTCAGGAGGGAAATGCAAACCACTCGGAAGTGACAGAATAGAGGGAAAACTCAGCCCCCCAAATCACCCCCCCATCATTTACCCTGTTGCTGCTGCATTAGGAAATGTCAGGCTGCATCTTTAAGAGGAGACCTGTCTCTGCAGCCAGGGCACAGAAAGCTGGCAGTTGAGAGAGCAGAACGGATGACAGTTTTTGGCAGCGGTTTCAGCTGTCTTGTTGGGTTTTTCAGATTAATCAGCCCCCTTGGAACACTGAACAGATCATCAGGACAATCCCTCAATCCAAGATCTTTTGCAGTGGAAAAAAAAAAAAAAAGTCATAAACTGGGACAGCAGCATAACAGAGGCAGCATTCTGAAAGGGACTCGTGGCTCTAAGAAAGGTCCTTATCTAGACAGTGTCTAAAGCCAATGGCATTTCTGCACCATCACCCTCTGCATGTGCTCACACATGGTGGGGGTTTTTCCAGTGTGATTTTTCAGGAAGTCACAGACTGAAAAAAGCTTCTCTCCATGCTCCCCATCCTCACCATTTCAAGCTCTGTTAAATACATTCTGTCAGATGCCAAAAATATTGACCGTTTGCTTTATATGAAAAGCCTTCCTTCCACAATAGCTAGGACTATGTGCACACAGCCAACAAATTTTATTTGAAACACTGAGTGTCAGTAGGAGACAAATAGTCAAGAACCTTGCATTTTCCTAAAGATTTATTTACAACAATACATTTTCAGAATCTTACTTTTTCCACATGAATTCTGAATTCAAGGCACTTCCATGCCTAACCAATGTTTCCTTATTGCCCTTGCTGGCAGAAATAAAATTTTGTAGTATAAGAGCAGAAAATTTGTTATATCAATTTAACCACTTGATAACGTGGTATAGTTCTGTATAGAACCTCACAGTGTTGACCTTCACTGTTTGAAATTTAGGAAAGAAAGAGGCAATTTTGCTCAGGAGTTTCACTTTTCCTCCATTACACAACAAACTGCCAATTAGCTGTTATGCAAGTTTCTGCTCACCATGAAGTGCGCTCTGCTTTCAGCTTGCTGGAGGTGGCCAGCTTGGAGGAGCCAAAATTGAAATTAGGTTAATCCATCATGCTCTTGACCTAAAGGCAGAACTCCCTGAGCCCACCTCCTTGGCTTTCAACAGGGATTTGGGATCATCTCTGAAGCTGCTCCACGTCAGGAGGTAATGCTCCACATCTCTCTGGGGTTCCCACTTGCACATCCCACCAGCTGGGCACGGAGTGGTGACAGCCAGGACATCTCCAGCAGGCTCTGCCCTGCCCACCACGGCACTGGGATGCAAAGCCCAGCAGCCCCCAGACCACTGGCACACAGCCACAGAGCTCATCACCCCAAAAACACATCCCTGAGCACAGCCCCGTGTCCGAGCTCGCTGGGACAAAGGGGTGATTCCCACTGGGAATGGGCACAGCTGATGGGCCAACATTACCAAAATACCTCGTGCTCCCTCAAACCCCTGTGGCGGGGCTGGGGCTTCACTGCTCCCACCAATTCCAGCCCCTGGTGCCCTCCCTGCAGCCCCTGCCCTGGCACAGCCCTGCCCTGCACTCAGTCCTGCTTTCCCAGGACTTTATTTGGCGAGCAGGAAGGGGCTCCAAGCAGGACACAAAGCCAGGGTTCCAAAGCACACGAGCAGGGAGATGTTCTTATCACAAGCAGTTTTTTTACAGCCATAGCCCTGAGAAATCCCATCAGAGGGGAGGAGATGACTCAAGTCTCGCGCAGACACTTTACACATCCAGACATTCTTGCATATGAGAATTTACTGCATATAAAAAATGACCTCTGACTTTTTGTGCCTCTCCTCTGCACTGTCATAAACAAGAATATCATTTTAAGAGATGCTGTCAACTTATATTTAGCCTAGTTCTTTTTTTTATTTTGTTTAAAAATAAAAGCCTTCTGTAAAACGTAAGATGAACAGAATTAAAAAAACAATTCTTTGAAACAAAACAAAAAATTGTGTTGTTGCCTTTCAAACCCTTACCCTGTAGCACTGAAAACTTGGACTTGTCCACAAATGAATATGAGACTGACATGATATTTATTATCCAAGCTTAAAATAGCACAGAACAAACAGAATACAAATCATGGCAAGTAAAAATTAATTTAAAAATTCAATTTAATAATCTAACAGTTCAGGGGCAATATGTGGTTTATATTGGCAGTGGCCTTTTAATCTCGCAAATCATATAATTAAGAAAACTTAATTAGTAAAAGCAGCGTTTGAATATTAGAGCTGTGAAAATATCTCCGAAAAAATGGCAAGTATTGGCTTGAACTTTTTGTAAGCCTCAGTTCTGTGTCTGCATGCACTTCTATGAATATAAATAAAAGGCAGGCATAAATAAATGGCACAAGCAGTCAGGAAATTGTGAAGTTAGAGTGTTCACAGAAACCAAAATTGCAACCCGAGGCACAGCCCAGCAATGAGGAGCCTGTCCTGCTTTTCCATGAAACCTCCCCATGCCAGGCAGGCCAGGCTGAGAAAGGACAATCCTGGAGCCAGCACTGAGCTCCTCTCTCCCCACCAGCCCTCTCACAGAGCCTGCAAACCCCTCAGCCACCCAGAAAAACCAAAGAAAAGAAAAGAAAACCCTGCTTTGGGAAAGTTGCACACCAGTCTGCTTGGAGAGAGCCCCAGCTTGTTTCATTCATCCAAAGGGGGAAAAAAAAAAGAAAATAAAAGGCTCCTGGCAATTTTCAGTCTTAGAAACCCAAGCAAACTTCAGACCTGTAGCTGAGTTAAAAGGCACCAAAGCTCCATCATGTCTCCCTCTCCAGAGATTCTCACAAGTCCTTGGAGATATGACATTTATCTCCAGCCCAGCCAGTTTTTAAAACACAAACCCCATTAAACTCACATTTCCTCTCAGCCAGGTAGCCAGGGAAAATCTGTACAACATGGAAACTCCAAAGGCTTTGAGCATACAAATGGGAGGAAATTTCCTGATTTTCCAATTGCTTTTCTGTGTGTGCTAGGAACATCTCCTGATCATCAAACCTTTTCCCTCCAACTGCACCACATTTCACAAGGCAAACCAAAAAAAAGATTTGGGTAGTTTTTAGCCTTTGCACATGTGCAAAATGCCAGGGCATTGGCTGAAAAATCAAACACAAAACACACACAAATCCAACAAAATTTAATTGTGGATTTATCCTCTCGTCTGCCAAATTATCAGCACACCAGGAAACAACACACTAAACAAAAAATAAAAGTCTGGACCGTATTTATACCTGCCAAAGGACTCAGTGAAGGAGGTGGACCAACAAAGAAAATGAGCATTTGTTTCTGACAGGGATCTCTGCAAAGCAACAGGGTTTTAATTTAGAGCTCTTTTCATCAGAATGATAACAGCTGTCATCTGCTGGGTGAGCACAGCAATTACTGAATCTGCTCTGTGGAAAATGAGCACCCAACGTTTCATTTGCACAATAAAATCTCAATCTGCAGGGACAGCCAGCCACATTCCCAGGGCAGGACTAACACACATCCCACCTCGGAATTCCTGACTTTTCACAGCCAGCTCCCCCAAAAACCTCAACAGTTTTTAACCTCCTTCCAAAATAGGCCACAAGTGTTTATTGACACTTATTGACAGTATTTATGAACCCAAATCTTCAAAATCCAGCCTGATTTATCCTATTCTTTCACTAGTTAGTAGAAATAAATAAAGCTTTTTTTAAGTAGCATGAATATTCTTCTCACCTACAATTTTAGTTTATTTCCAGACTTATCTGACACACGGAGGAAAATTTTTGTTCCATTCACAATTTCCATAACAGCACAAGAAAATAAATTTTAAAAACACACTTCAATACTGAAACATCATGGGATTTTTTTTTTGTTTGAAACAGAAACATTTAAATATGTTTAACAATTAAATAGAAACTGACCTGAAAAAGAGAGTTTGGCTTTAAATCTAATTTCTCCAAAGCTGATGATTTTAAAAAAAAAAAATCTTTTAGATCTTCTGATCCAGTTTCTTAATAGAAACAAATTTGGATTTGGAAAGCTAAACAACCTGATGAGAGACTGTAATTCTTTTGCTTACTAATGGAACAGTCTAACTAGAGTCATTATGGGAATGAAACTAATTTTAAAAACTGTTTTCATCAAAACATTTGTAATTGCACAGCAGAGATCAGTTTAAAAGTAGATGTTTCCTGATCATTAAAACAAGTGAAGTAAAATTATATGTTTTGCAGAACTGCTTGTACCAGCCTGGGCTGTATTATGAGGCAGGGGGCCAAGAATTAAGTGCTTCCAATCACTGAAAAAATACCAGTAATTCCTGTACAACCTCACACCTTGGAGAGCAAAAGCCTTTCAGTGCATTGTGCTGTTTTTTCATCAGTTGGAGAGGATGTGGCAAATAACTCTGGATTAGATAAATCACTTAGAAATCTATTTCAATCAATCATTTCCCCTTTGCAGCCATGCCCTGACGATGTTTTGCTGAGGACTGGTTTGCATTCAGAGTTCAGCTCCTGCAGCCCCTGCCATGGAGCAGCACTGGCTCTGACTGAGCTTCCTGTCCCCCCAAACTTCCTCTCACAATCCTTCCCTGCTCCAAAATCATGGAGCAACTTTGGATTTTAGGGTCTGATTAATGTCAGCACAAAGGCAGCGAAGGTGGGAGAGCCTGAATGAGCTTTTTTTGATAAAACAAGCTTTGTGTTAGGCAGCAAACAAATAGGAAGTACCCAATTTATCTTAATATTTTAAGGCATGTGCTTAAATCCTATAAATTGCAAAGCCCTCTCAGACAGCTCTTGATTAAAAAGGAAAAAACAAAACCAAAAAAACAGCTTGAGTTTTCAAAAGAGCAAAGGAATCAGGGCATTCATCCCCTTCGGAAATCAAATGAAACTTTGGACGTACAGAATAAAGAGTTCCTATGACGAACAGCCAAAAGTCAGCCTGAAGGAGATGTTTGAAGCAGATGGCAAGAAGCAGGGCTTCTATTTGCAAAATAAATTTAAACTTGAATCAGCGTCAGACACTGATCCTTTTCCACATCAACAAAATTCAAGACTTAATTTTTTTCTCTCCTGCAGACAGTATGCTCTGATGAGAGATTTTTCTTTCACCTATAGATGTATTTCTGGAAAAGCTGGCAGGAAACTGCCAAAGAGCTTCTTCACGTCTCCATTTAAAGGAAGACAGTTTCCTAGAAAAAAAAAAATTGCAGTCCAGGACAGGAAAATGAAGATGATATGTTTGTTTGGAATAAGGAATGATTTTTCAGTAACTGAAGTTACAACTTTTTAAAATGACTTCTTCTAACTCATTGTACAAGAGCGCTTACAGCAGTTATTAAAAGAATAAATCATAAAATTAGAACAACAGGGCTGGAAGGGATCTCGAGCCATCTTCCAGCTATTCCCCTCCCCACTCCAACCTGATGTTTGTCTCATCTTTTCCTCAGCTGAAACTCACAATCTATTACAAATATCCTCTTGCAGTAAAATGGTTTTCTGATGTCTAGCTTTGTAGTGGAGAAATTTATTTTTATGGGTGAATGGACACAGAGGATAAACTTTCTTCCTCCTTCCTGAAGGCTTGTAATGCTATCCTGGTCTTGTCTGCAAGAAAAGCAGCCCAAGTCCAATCTTCTTTCACCAACTCTTTTTGCCTTCCTTTTTAGATACTCTTCACCTGGTCCATATCTTTCCCAAATTATGGTGCCAAAATCTGGAAATAATCTTGCTCCTAATGCTCTACCAAAGTGTACAACCACTACATCCCTTTTCCAAAATGCAGATACAGACAGGTTTTCCTGCTGGGATCCCCTAAGAATAATAAGATCTGAACTTCAGAAAGCCTCATCTCTAAAATAATGAGCTGAAAATCTGAATGGATGGTGAATAACTTAAATAATATACATACAACTGTGCATCTGCACTTAGAAGATGGTTTCCCACATTCTGTAGAGATGCAATTAAGTGAAGTTTTTTTTAAATACAGATTTAAATTAAGATTTGGTCCTTATTACCTGGTAGTTGCTCACTTTAACTTGAGTAAAACACAATCAAGGTGCTACTAAATCATCACCCACTGCTCATCGATGCAAGTCTGCATTTGGGTCTCAAAATTAAAATGGGAAAAGACAAAAATACACGAGGCATATTATTTTCTATATTAATTTTAAATGTTACAAACAATATCTTTGCTATTACAAAACAGCCATTTAGGCAACTGAACTAATTTTAGACCATCTCTATGTAAATGTGCTGCTGAAATCACACCTTAAATACAAGCCACCCTTCACTTTGGAGCCTCAAAGAACAATTTCATCAGCAAATGGTTTTGTTGGGAGTACCAGCGAGTAATTGCAGGGCCCTGGTGATGCTGTGCTGGGACACTTTCAGCTCCTCACACAATTTATTGTCACACCTGCACAGTCTGAGGTGGATGTCCCAAAAGCAGTTTTGTCCTTTCTACAGCTGCATTCAACACTGTCAATTCCATCCTGTTCCCTCAAGATGTAAGATTAGGAGGACAGATGGCAAAGAGTGCAGAGTAAACAGAATAAATCAGTTTGTTTGGCAGCTGGGTGAGGAGTTTTATACTCCAGTGGCTATTTTGAAGCCCAAGACAAAGGTGTTCCATGTACTGCTGACATGTCCATGCTCTGCTCCTCCGATGCCTAAAGTTAACCAAACAAGAAAAAATTGACTTAAGAGGTCACAGAAACATTGACAGCAAGGAGCAAGTGCTTAAACCAGAGTGACTCCTTCAGTTCTCCAGAACAGGAATTCCCAATGGTGCAGATTCCTGAAGTTTAGAGAGTGACACAGCCCTGCTGTGACACCTGTCCTCCCACACTGCCAGTCAGGCACAGCACCCAGGGACATTCCCATGTCCTGTTGCCAAATCCACCTCTGCCAACATGTCTACAAGCAAAGACATTTCAAAACAAAGCCCAGCGTGTGACAGGTTGGCTCATTTGCTTAGGAAATGTCATTTTTCCCATTTGATGTACAGCCGAGGAATGATCCCACTTGCAAAGGGAAGGCAATTGCTCAACCCAGCACACTCTGGCAATTTTCACATAATTAGCAGAATACATTTAGTCTTAACCTTCTTCAGATGAATTCAGTCACACCTGTTTATGTGAAATCAATTAAGAGACCTTAATCTTCTTAGACAGTTTCCAGCACTCCATCCACAGGTTCAGGCCTGTTGCTTGTGTTGCGAAGTTATATTAAAAAAGAAACAATTATCCTATAAACACAAAGACCTCAATTATACCTTAATAATTAAACCCAGGTACACTTTTAGTCTGCAGCCTCTTGATGGCCAGCCACACATCAGTGCAGTCCATTTAGGCTCTGAGAGGGGAAGGGGGAGCAGAAGAACCCCAAAGGCAGAACACACATCCCTGTGCCTGGATCTGCTCAGGACTTGTGCCTTGACATAAGGGAACGGGGTCATCCGAGGAAAGGAAGCCTCCCCAGAGCATCCAAAATCCCCCTGCTTACAGAAGAATTTTTGGGGAAGGATTTAATTTCACCTCACTTCAGGCACGTCCCTAAAATAGACATTGACAGCAAGGCAGATGATTCATCCTTCAGAAATGCCTGCATTTGCTCACTGCTGAGCCTCCACGAGATGCTCAGGTCAGAGATCCAGAGCTGGAGGAGACAAATCCCACCTTTAGTGGGGATGGACAAGCAGCACTGATGTTTAGTGAGAGAACAAAGTGCATGAATCCCTGCTCACCTCTGCAGTCAGAAGTTACCTGACTAGTTGGAGCTAAAAAAAGAAAAGTGTTCCCAGTCTCCACTGGGCATAGTTTGTGGTTTATAGCATGAGGCATTGTTTTATGCCAAAAGGGAATTTAAATCTCACATCTGTGTTTTTTTCTTGGATCTGCAATGCTGGCAAGCGAGTCATCCTGAGAAATCTTAAATTACTTTTCATCATACATCATAAAAAGCCTTGAATTAGTGTCCAGAAATAGTTCAAATTGCAGTAGGAGCAAGAAGTCTTCACACACTCACAGATTATCTCGTGGATACACATGAAAGGAGCTGGGAGTACCTTGAAGGTTTTAGAGCAAAACTTCTGCTCAGCCTACAGAGCTGCACAAAACTGCTTTGAGGTGAAACAAAACCAATGAAAATCAACAGTTTCAGCCAAGGGAACCCTGACATTTAGTGTGTGGAACGTGTGACAAGTGACCCTCTGAGACCTCCTGGGCAGCTGAGGTGCTGCTCACTGACAGTCAGGAGTTTCTCTCGCAGCTGTACACATGCTACCTTTCCAGCAGTGTAAAATAATTTTAGAAGGTGGATGAAAGAAAGGAAGAAGAAAAAATATAAAGCCTCCTTTCCCCCTCAGCCCTTTCTAGGGAAAATATCAAGTAGCAGCTAAAATCTTCTTGAGATCAACTTTTGTTTTATAAATTTTGGGCTTCATTCTAATGGTTAGGGAGACACATAATAACTGGCTTTAACATAATTTTATTTGGACTATCTCCCCAAAGCCACAATTAATGTAAATACCAGTGTCTTGTTAGCAATTTCCTTTCATTGGTAAAGGCTGAAATGCAATGATCCGACCACAAATCACAAAGCAAATAAGCTTGCAGTGCTGTTCTACGTGGTGATTATGCACTTTGTACAGGAAGAGTTGATAAGGGAGATGTTTTGTGAGCAGGATTCCTGGACTGCTTGGAAGGGTTTCATTACATGACAAAGGAGTAACTCAAACATCCTCCTGAGCAATGCAGGCTGCAGCTTCCAGGGGCACTTGGACATAAAGGGGTGAAGAAGCAGAGTCAGGTCTCAAAGTCAAGAGGAGATGTGGGATTAGAGACCAAGCTGTGGAGTCTGAGTGCACAAACCTGGGGGGATTTACTCCTTCTCCTGCATTTCTTGCAGGTCCTGTGGAGTCTCTCGTGATGGACAGCACACACCCATAGCAGGAGATGAAAACCAACCTCTGCCTCTCTTCTCTGTGCCAGGAGATCCTTGGTGAGGAAGAACTTCACCCTTGGTGAAGGAGAACCACCACCTCTGGGCATGCACAAGCCTCAGTCTTCCTAGTTTTGCTGTCACTATGAATCTTTTTTACCCTTCACTTGCTGGTATTTTAAAACAGGTATTTTTCATTTTAAAAGTGGATATTTTGTTTAACAGACAAAAATATGCATCTCCAGTCAAACATCCAAATAACTGAAGTGGGTTTCAGTGAAAACCCCTCTTTACCAAATCTCCTCTTCTCTGCCAGTCACTACTAAAATATGCAACAGCAGAAGATGCTTTCCAGAGAAAAAACCAAAATCCTTGCCTGAAATACAATTGGTACAAACACAGCAGAACAAAATCTGGCTGCACGACCAGACTGCCCAGTTTGGTGTTGCAGGGACAGGTTTCCAGCACAGCCTTGCCTTCATAAAACCACAGCCAACATCACTCTGAACAAGCTAAACTCTTGGGTTTAGCTTGGCATTTTGTGAAGGGAACAGCTCAATCCCAATTCTTTCATGCTGCTCTATCAATTAACTTGTCAAAAGTACAGAGCCATCACTTACCAGCAGGCCAGAGCTGTCATTCTCCCAACAGGGCCTCAGGAGTCTCTTTCCTGGCAGGAAAAGCCATCAGCTGCAAGGAAGAAGATGGAGGGATAATTAAATTAATCCCTTTGCCTTCCTAAGCAACTTAAGTATCATCCTCCCATATCTAACATCTTGCAGTTTAGACTCTCTTCAGGGTGAGATGCAAAGCAGACACCACGGTACCTGGTTTTGGTTTTCAGGACAGGAAAGGTAGATGCCAAGGGGAGAAACAATTTGCTTGTGGCTGTGCAAGGCTTTTGGACATGAGGAAACGAGTGCACTGAGCTGGATTGTAGGCTGCTCCAGTTTTCTGCCAACTTGCTGGACTCTCTAGCACTGATCTCTGCACTTGCTGTGCTGGCGGAAGGGAAATTTGCTCCCCAAAGTGAGGGGCTGGCTTATTGGGCCACAGTCACAGCCAGCTCAGGTGTTTGTGCTGCTTTACAGTGGAGATTCCCATCACTTCTCAGAGGCAGCACCTAATCCCTGCACCACATTTTCCTGGAGGAACTTTGTGGTGCTGGGGCTTTGCTCATCTCCACGATGGACGGTTTTGAGAGGCCCAAACTATTTTGCAACGGTCCCAAAACATGTTTGAATTTGTTTTCCCAGTCACAAAGGGCTGGCAAATCCCTTCCCAGTCCCACAGCACCTTGGCACATGGAAAATACAGGAAAAAACCCAAAAAACTCCACACCAGCTTGGAAATCATCAGCATCTCAAGAACTTATCAGATACATGTGGATGCAAACACACAGATAATGATTTATCATCTTGTGTATTCTTGCATTCCCTTTCCCCTCCTGTTTTTCCTCTAGGCTGTTTCTGTGTTCTAACGCCAGCTCCAATTTCTACTCTGGGTTTTCATTATGCTCCTGGTGCAAGAGCCACACATCCCTTCCCATCTTGCTCCTGCCATCTCTTTGGAAGTGCCTATGGATGATTTGCAAAGGCCTGAGACCTCGCTGGGGTCCATTTCTCAGCAGGAATCTCCTCCAGCTCCCTGTTGATCCAAATCACTCTGAATTTTATTACCCTTCTTTGTATTGCCTGACTCCCTGACCCTGGAGTTTATGGTTAGTCCAATCTTTGTGCTTCCATCAGAAGACACTTCTCAGCTAACATTAGATTTGAGCCTATTAGAGCTGCTGATGCAAGAGGAGCCCCCTAAGAAATCCTAAAGGGTGGAACTGGGAATGCAGCATGGGAGCAATAAGCTTGTTACCCAGCAAACATGATCAAAATGATGGATCTTGCCAAAAGTTGCCCAATTTCTGTTCTTACCAAGCTGTAGGGTTTCCTTCACGCCCTTTAATTACTCACATCTTCCTTAAGGAGCACGGCTCAAACAAACAAACAGGGGGAAGAAAAAGTTACAACAACGTAGCAGGATCTTGACATCCAAGATGTCAGAACCATTATAAACCCCTTTATTGCAGAATGATGTCTTTTGTGCTTAGAGGCATGCTTGCTATTCATAGATCCACTGCTCAGCTGTTCCAGTTTTTAGTTCTGCATAAATGCCCACTCATTATGTCCAGAGGGTTTTGCCTGTAGCTTTGTGTTTGTAGCCTTGAGGCAAATGTCTTGATGGCTTAGGGAACTCGTAGGGAATGACCAAATAACATCGGATTTTCCACAGCAACGAAGCCATTATGGGACAGCATTTCTATGTAACAGCACCCTTCAGTGTGCAGTCATTATAACTAAGGATTTAACCGGGCTCTGGGGACACAACAAAATCACTTTGAAGCCAAAAGATCCACAGTGAAATCTTCAGCATTCGATTTCTGAAATGCTTGAGTCAGGCAGCTTTGTCAGTGACAGTAAAACCAAGTGAAGGGGAAGGAGTTTTATGCACATCTTAAGAATGAATCCAAGTGTTTGGACCAGAGCAGGGAGTGCAGCTTTCCTTGTGCATTCCTTGCACACAGAGTTTCCTGCAGCTGCATCTGGAGCCATCATAAGCACACACACAGACCTAGTTAACCTTTTTAGCCATAGAATTTTAGCTATGGGTGAAAATTCTGAGTGTGTTCCTCACAATTTTGAGGAAAATCTGGTTAGTCTGTAGGAGACTACGCAGAACCTTTGTAATTTGGTCAAATCACACCCAAAGACACTCCCTGCTCCAAGGGACCGGGCTGAAGAGGAGCTCATGCAGAAGGAGAGGCTGTTTTGGTGGGGAATGTGTGGAAATAATCCCATGAGGAGCAATCTGTGCCAGGGGCTGGCCTTAATGAGCTCCCTGTCGTGGCACATGGGAAACTCCACCCCTGCTTCCAGGTGCCACTTTCTCCCAGCAGAGGCTGGGAATGAAATCCATCCCAGGCCTGGTCCAGGCATCCCTGGGACACAAGAGCAAGGCACTTCTGGGTGGTTCCTTGGGCCCACAAAGCACCCAAGGCAGTCTTTGCACCAGCACACATCCCTGGGACAGCAAGAACAAAGCACTTCTGGGTGGTTCCTTGGGCCCACAAAGCACCCAAGGCAGTCTTTGCCCCAGCACACATCCCCAGGGATGAGCTGTGCTGGGATTCACCCACAGAGATGCTGGGGGTGCATAAGGGCTGCACGGATGAGGCAGGAAGCTGAAGCATGGAGCAGAAAATCAGAGGTGTAGCCAGAAAAGTGACCCTCGCGTTAAGAAGGTGATGTGGTCCAGCACTGGGATGGGATGGGATGGAAAAGGAGCTCCCAGTCCCTGCCCAGTTTGTGAGGCTCACACAGTGGCTGTGGTGCTCTGCCAGGACTCAGAACAGCCAAGCACAGAGCAGGGATGGATGGATGGATGGATGGATGTGACTCTGCATCTCACCCCACATCCAGCCTGACTTCTGCATCTCCAGGGAGGCTGGGTTAGCAGCAGCAGCCAGCAACATCACTGCCACAACAACTCAGCCCTGCCAGGAGCAGGACTAATAACCTCTACATGACAAAATTGTTCAAGCCAGCAGCAGGGCTGGGCAGGGCTTTGGCCCAGCAGTGACTCACCAGGAATGCTCACAGTTCTCCTTTTGTGGAAGGCTCCTCTCAGCAGCCCTGCTGTGGCCAGCTCAGCCCCCAGGAGCAGCTCTGATTCCCCCAGCCTCTTCTCTCCCCAGGGATGCCATTTCCTACCTGCCTGCTGGCTCTGGGTTTTAACCTGGTGGAAGGAGTCCAGGCCTCAGGGGATTTTAGGTACATATTTTTGAGGTGGTGTTCTTTGACACCTTTCCCTTGTATTGTAAAGGTCAGCTAATACGTCCCAGAGGGAACTCGGTCACGGTGATTAAAAACCACAAAAACATTAGAGAGGAAATGTTTAATTCTTTCATTATTTGCCCAGTTCAGGCTTTGTGAATTCTGTGTTTCTTCCTCAGTCACAAGAACCTTCTTCCCTTCAAACTGCTCATCTGGGGAAGCTGGGAACAACAACTTTTGTTGCCTACGAAGTACTTGGGACACAGTCCCAAAGTTGCCTGCATATGATGGAGTTTCAAACTTCAGAAATAAGTACAGGGCACAGGCACCAGCTAAAGAGACTTCCAGCAGCCAGACATCAAGTCACCAGCTCCAGGAATCAGCTCTCACACCCAGCAGCAGCAACACAGACAGGTTTGCTGGACTCGTTATTGTAATGAAGCTCATTAAAGTCCCAAGGGAGGCTGTTCCTCCCTGCTGCCTGCATCCTGTAATCACCATTTCCACCTTTCACAGAAACTCCCAGAGTGGCTCAGGTCAGGAGGGATCACTGCAGGTCACCCAGCCCAGCCTCTGCTCCAGCAGGGTCCCCTTGAGCACCTTCCTCAGGTTCCAGATGGATTTTGAGTATCCCCAGGGAATGAGACTCCACAGCCTCTCAGGGCAGCCTGTTCCAGTGCTCAGTTCACCCTCACTGTAAAGTTCTACCCCATTTTTTGGTGGAATTCCCTG
The DNA here is from genome assembly GCF_050655825.1 of Lonchura striata. Taxonomy (NCBI): domain Eukaryota; kingdom Metazoa; phylum Chordata; class Aves; order Passeriformes; family Estrildidae; genus Lonchura; species Lonchura striata. Next base: position 13,395,897 of record NC_140722.1, read on the forward strand.
GTGCATCAGTTTCTGCCCATTGCTCCCCATCCTGTCCCTTGGCACTACCAATGGGAGCCTGGCTGTGAAAAAAAAAACATTCAAAGGTGATTGAGAGTGGCCTAGAAAAGGACAGAGAGATGGAAGGAGCACCTTGGCAGGTGTGATGACATCCCTAAACACACACGGATCCAGGCCATGCTTAGAGTTCAGGGAAGGGCACCCAGGAACCACAGGAAGAGTCAGCTTTCCTTGTGTCATCCTCATAAATGCAGCATAACCTCACAGTGGATCTGTGCAGGGACACCTTTGAAAGGGCAGGGATATAAACCCAAAGGAAGAATTGGAGGAAAGGAGCAGAAAAACATCCAGAGATACAAAATGCTGCAGGGAAATGAAACCCATTAGCACAGACATGGAGCTATTCCTCCATGCAGTCCTCTTATTTCAACATGTTTATTTCCTTTTATCCTACTTTTAAGTTTACATCCTGGTACAAAGCAGGAGATTCTTCCTCCCCGACCAGCAAATTCATGAGAGATGTAAAAGGGGAGGGATGAGGAGGAAGAAACATAGCAAAAATTTTAAAATGTAAATTTTTTCACTAGACAAGTCCAATTCCCTGTACAATCACTTTTTAAGGCGTGCTGACAAGGGTGGATTTCACACCCCTCACAGTCCCATGCAAGGAGCTGTCTGCTTTTTCAGTCCTGCAAAGTGCTTGGGTATTTCACTGGGACTTACTGCAGTAAAAATTAGGGGCTGATTGGACCACAAATACTCCAGAAGCAGCTCTCTGTGACCAGAACTGAATTTCACCTCCCAAATTCAGAGCAGGCAGCTGCCACTGCCTTTCCCTGCACACGCAGATGGAAAAGGACATGCACATCCCTGCCAAGGCCTGGGGAAAAGCTGAACACCACAACTCTGGGAGTCCTGCAGGGAAGGCTGGAGCTGGGGATGAGGAAACCAAACCCTGCTGAAACAAAACCTCTCAGGAACCCCAGAGCTGTCTCTCATTCAATTCCCTTCATCACCTACAAGCACAGGGCTGTGCTGGAAGCAGTTGGGGTGGCTCAGCTCAACCAGCTGTTAAATCATGACCTGTTCCTTCAGCAGCAGCTGGCAGTCACTTCCAGCCAGCTCTGCTGCCCAGCCTGGACACCCCATTCCACAGAGGGAGCTGGGCACCTGCCCTGCTGCAGCTTCACTGGCCCCAGGTTCCACTTTTAGGGGGGCAGGTGACTTAATTTCCAAGCCCACCTCCACATCCAACCAGCAGGGATGGCAATTGAAATGGCAATTTTTTTATATTATTTTTATTTATTAGTTTATAATTTTATTAGTTTTTTAAATGACAATTTTATTATTTTTTTAAAGATCAATTTTATTAATTTTTTAAAATAGTTGTTTTGGGGTTTTTTGTTTTTTGGGGGTTTTTTTGTTTGTTGGTTTGTTTTTTGCTTTTTTTTAATGCAGCAGCTGTAGCTCATGAGCTGCACCCTGGATATTTCACAAACACCAGCCAGCACTTCCTAATGCATCACAGCAGAGACAACCTCCAACCTTTACAGTTCCCTGGAATTTTTTCGCCTCACCTCCACATAATTTTTCCACTGAAGAGCTTAGGCAGGACCAGCCTCTGTGGGAAGCAGCGAGCCCAGCAGAGGAGGGATCAGCACTGACCCACCTGGTGGTCCTTGCACGGAGCCCGCTGCTCCCAGCCAGCCACTCTTAGCTCCAGGTGCATTTTTGGAGATCCCAGGCTGGGTATTGACCTCTGCAGCAATATCTGAGTCAGCCCCTGGAATTAAAACTGCCCTGGGTTGGTGGCTCCACAAGTTTTGGGTCTCCCTGCCACAGGAAGGAGGGATTTCTCCTACGGGTCTGGAGAAACATCTCCTTCGAAAGGGGTGAGCTTGTTATGTGTAATGAATTTAATTTGTGCCGGTATAATATGATGTATGTAATATTTGATATCATCACCAGCACAACATTTCCTTTCTGTTTACGGCCCTACCTCCGAGTTATTGTTTTCCCCAAGTACACTGTGACAGATTTCCAAATCAGTCACCCTTGAAATGCTTTCTGACCAGCTACTGACACTCTGGAAACTACAATTTTCTGACAGCCTTTTTAAAAGCTCTTTCACCTCTAAATTTTTCCCCCTTTTAATAAAAAAGAAAAAGACACTTCCTCAGTTTTGTCTTATGCAAACGCGTGGGGTTTATGTAAGATGATGGCCTGGGGCTGCATCACCCCTGGCCCGGCTGAGATCTGCTGCCACCTCCCAGCCCCGGCACGCCGGGACCTGCTGCCGGCGCTGCCTGCGGGACCGGGACAGCGGCACCGGGACAGCGGGACCGGGACAGCGGCACCGGGACAGCCCGACCGGGACCGGGACAGCGGCACCGGGACAGCCCGACAGGGACAGCCCGACCGGGGCAGCGGGACCGGGACCGGGACAGCGGCACCGGGACAGCGGGACCGGGACAGCGGGACCGGGACCGGGACAGACCAACCGGGACCGGGACAGACCAACCGGGACCGGGACAGCGGGACCGGGACAGCGGGACCGGGACCGGGACCGGGACAGCCCGACCGGGACAGCGGCACCGGGACCGGGACAGCGGGACCGGGACCGGGACAGCCCGACCGGGACAGCGGCACCGGGACCGGGACAGCGGCACCGGGACCGGGACAGCCCGACCGGGACCGGGACAGCGGGACCGGGACAGCCGGGACCGGGACAGCCGGGACAGCGGGACCGGGACCGGGACAGCGGCACCGGGACCGGGACAGCGGCACCGCGACAGCGGGACCGGGACCGGGATAGCGGGACCGGGACAGCGGGACCGGGACAGCCCAACCGGGACAGCGGGACCGGGACCGGGACAGCCCAACCGGGACCGGGACAGCCCGACCGGGACCGGGACAGCGGGACCGGGACAGCCGGGACCGAGGGACAGCCGGGACCCGGTGGAGGGGAAAACCAGGACCCCGCGCTCGGAGCATCCCCGCATCCCGCACACAGCGCAGCCAAGGTGGAAGCCTCGACGTTTCCAAGAAAAAGAGACCATTTTCCTCATCCTGACCGACAAACTTTTTTTTGTTGTTGAGCTTTTTTTGGTGGTGTTTTTTTTTGGTTTTTTTTTTTTTTTTCGTTCGTGACTTATCTGAGGAAAATGGATGCAAAAGAAAACCCGTAATCGATTTAACACCTTTCGAGTTCTCACCTAAATGCTTGTTCTCATCTTTACTCTCTCATGCCAATCACCCTACCTAGCCAGCAAATACCAAAGAAAAAAAATAATAATTTTAACTACGTTCGTGTTGTTTTTTAACACCACAATCACATAAATCGTGAAAAAAATCACCAGAAACAATTCTTACTTTAAACATCAACGGAAATCACTGAATCCTCCCCCAGCCCAGCAGGTTTGTGGAGTGCATTTCTGGGGACATTTGTGGAGCGCATTTCTGCTCTCTGCGGGAAAATGACCAGGAGCGCCTCACAACAGCCCTGCCAGCATCTTATCAACTTTTATCTCCCACCAGACAAAGCCACTAAGTACAGGCGTTTGTTGGCCACAAACACAAAGATTCCCCGTTATTGGGACGAGCAAACGGTACTTGAGGCTCTGAAGGGGCCAGCCTGTCACTCCCACAGAAACATGCATAGTTTTTGCTCCCTTAACGTCCTCACAACGACCTCATAGAGATGCAGATGCGGCCCGGCTCCATCGGAGATCACTGGTGCTGAAGGATGCTGCTGACACATCCTCAGCAAGGGGCAGAGCCCACAGAGAAGCGATTCAGGTTTGTAGCTGCTGCTCTGCCCGAGCCAGCGGCCCCAAATCCAGCTGGCCTCAGCGACCGATCCCCAAAAACTTCAGCTGGAGCTTCTAGGAGCTTCTGTGAGGTCTGGAAAACAGGATCCTCTGCAGAAAGGCCGAACTTTAGCTGCAAGTGATGCCTCTGTCCACATTCCACCTTTGTCCGAGTCACGTTACAGCCCAGCTAAAAGCTATACATTTTTAACTTAATAAGCAATAAGACCTTCAGGTGTGAGTGGGTTTTTCCCTCCTGCACGGATATTTCCAGTGCTGTCCCCACAGGTTATTTCTTGTTAAGGTTGTAAAGAACCAGCGCTTCTGGTTTACAAACCAACACTTTTTTTGTTGTTTGTTTAAATGCCAAGGGTTACTCAGCTTTGGGTCTCCAATATCAGAACCTCTGCTGACACCTTTGGTGGTCACTGCTTTTTAGGGACACGAGGATCCTTTTCCAAGCACTGGACAGTGATTTCTGGCAGTTTAGGATATGCCCTAGAGGTCACTGACACTTTGACAATTTGGCTTCCCCTGCACCTCTGAAAACACACATTTTCCTGGCATCTCCTGCTCTGAACATCCTCCAGCTTCTCTCATGTTTTCTCTGCATTTCACCACATCTTAAACCTAAATATAGAGCACCATTTTTGGGTAATTAGAGATTCTTAATTAATTAGAGCTCTGGATTTAAAGATTCAAAGCTTGACAAATGAGCTCAGGCAAATTTTGCTGCAAGAGTTGGAGAAAATTACTGGTCCCAGGTAGCTGCCCTAGTGCTCTGCTGGAGGTTAATTACTGTTCCTCCAAAATTCCAAAATATGTGTGCCTCCATCCCACACGTGTGTGCTCCAGCTCCTGCACATCCAGCTGCCAGCTTGGTGCTCTCAGCTCTCCAGCAGACCCCACACCTGCTCAGGGAATTTGGGGTTTTTTTTCCCTTTCTCTATGGAGCTGATGTGCTGCAAAGAGGGAAGGACAAGATGAAGACCTGGCAGAAGTAATTTCTGCTTCCAGACAGGAACCATCCTGCCAGGGAGCTGAAATCAAATATTTTCCCTTCTCTCTCTTTAGCAAGGGAGCTGGCAGAATTTTCAACCACTTTCTGTCACTAAAGAACTATTTCAATCAATTACAAATAATTGTTTTATTGCAGCAATCAGCTGGAGAACATTATCTTTCCAACCCTTGGTTTAAACTGCCATCTTCCCCCTTGGTTTTATGCTGATTGACATGGAAATATAAACTCTATGCTCATCTAAAAAATCTCTCCTGTTATTTGGTTCATTGGCAATCTCTGGACTTTCTGCTGCACACAAAAGTATTTGGGTTTTGTGGCACAGAGCAAGTGTCTGTATTATTCCATGCTTTTAATTTTAAATTATGGGTAAAAAAATATTCTGTATGAATATTTAGGGCATGTGTCATGCCATAGTAGTAGCCTGTGAGAAAGGCCTTCACAAGAACCAGTTAAAAAGGGCTGTTTAAAAGAGGGGAAAAAGGGAATATTTGTGGGCAGCCCTTACACAACAGTGGTACATGGAAACCAGCTGGAATATCCCTGCGAGACACAGGAGCATCCAGTGAGTGCAAAGTGGCATCTGAAACTGGGAATAAACTTATTTCTATAACCCTCTGAAAGTGAAAACGGAAGAGGGAGATGACAACAAATGAAATGATGCAGAGCAAAATCTAAAAATCTCCTAAAAATTGGTTCCAGGAGAGCCCCTGAGGAATTTTGGATCGTGGGACATGAGGCACAGGAATGGGCAGGCACAGGAATGTCCTGAGAGCCACAAATGCTTTGGAGAACACCCAGATTTCACAGAGGCACCGTGTCTGCTTTGGGAACAAATTCCCAAATGCATTTCCTGTGCCTCACCATCCAAATGGACCCTGTAGGGTTTGACAAAACTGGCTCCAGGTTCCCCACACAAAACCTGCATTAGCAATAAACACGTAGTTCAGAGATTTCTTGTAGTGACACGGGAGCATCTTTGTCCCCAACCTTGTGTTCTCTTAGTGAAGTAACAGTTTGGGAACAAAGTGTGAACAGCACCCCATTTTTTATAAGTAAAATAAAAATTAAACTAAAATAAATTAAACTAAAAAATAAAATAAAATAAAATAAAATAAAATAAAATAAAATAAACAGCTGTTATTGCAGAACAAGTTGCCAAAGGCAGCCCAAACCCCTGTCAGGAGGGAGGCTCCACATCATAATTAGGCCAAAATATCTACACGGATGTACATAAGCACGGCATGCAGGAAAAACTGAGAAAAAAGGGCTGCAGCAAAGCACAGCCAGCTACCACAGCAAGGCAGACCCATTTCAAGCTGCATTTCTGGGTTTACTCCTATTGCAAAATTCTGAAGGAACAGGCAGCAGGGCTGCAGCAAAGAGTCAGGGAGAAACAATAAATAACAGTGAAATAAGTGGAGGGCAAATTAAAACTGAGTCAAGAATAAAGTGAACTGCAATCAGTTACTAAATTAAGACTGAAGTTCTATTTTTATTTTATATTTGACCAGTTTTGCATCATTATTTCTCTCTGAAGCTGCAAACACCAGGAAAAAATGTATTTTTAAACTGTAAGCAGCAATGCCATGAAGTGACACAGTCTGGACTCTTGGCTAATCCTCAGGTTTGCAATTAATGACGTGCAAATCATTAATTTGCACATCAATTTAATGGCAATCAGAGCTCTCTCAGGTGATGGGTGGCCAAGGCCATGCCCTGGTTGCCACAGGGGAAGGAAGCAGCTCCTGGCCTGCCATGGATCCACAGCTGCTGCTGCCACCCAGGCAAGAGATCCCTGAAATATTTTCTTTTTCCACAAGGCAATTCTTGACTGAGTTACATGAATTCAATTATATTATGGTTATGTATCAGATTTTTGTAGGAGGGCAGCGCTTTAATAATTTTGACTTTTAAACCCCTGGTAGTTTAAAGCCTTTTTCCTCCACGTTATGACCAAACCTCTTCTTTTGATGTGAGATGGGCAAAGGAAAAGATTGATTTAAATGGTCCATTTCCAAAGGAAACAAAAAATGGAACTTTTGAAGAGTCTTACATTAGAATTTGTTTATCCTTTAGCCAGCTCAGGAATAATCAGTGTAAAAAGATGAAATTTTGAGGATCAGGAAGAAGCATGTGCCTTCTTGAGTGTGCATATTCCTTAATAACTTTGGGTGAGACAAGTTAAACTGTCCTTTTCAGGGGACAAGGTTGTTGTTTCATGGTGCTGGCACAGCTTAGAAGGTGGTTGAGCTTCAAAAGAATATCCCAGTTGAAATATAGAATAAAGAAAAGCTCTAAGGTAATGGAAACTCCACATTTCTAATGTCCCACACATATGAATAGTACCCGAGTCAGTACATTAGACAATTGACTGGCTTTGCTTGAATGCACGCAGGAATAAATGGAAACATCCTTATTTCCTATCCCAAGGGGCAATTATTTCACTGCCTGGTTTTGTGCATTAATAAAAAAAAAATGAAAAAAAAATAAAATAAAAGCAAGCAAGATTCCATTGTCTGGTAGCTCAAATATCTTCCTATACATACTGGATAAGCAGCCCAGCAGCAGTAAGAGGAAAAAAAGAATAAAACTGTAGCACTGCATTCTCTAAACAAGCTCTCACCATACCCAGCAAATTTCTGTGTATAAATACATAAAATCCATAAATATACCCTTCAGAAGGGCAGCTTGTTTGTGTTTTTTGGAAGTTCTGTTAGTCATCATGTGTCCTGGCTGTGCCTGTGCCTACAGATGGTCCAAAATGCTCATTTCTGAAATGCTACAATGAGTCTAACAAATGCAAAGGCTGGAATTTCACACCTCTTTAGGAGAGAAGGGGACTGGATTGCAACTCAAACCCAGCTTTTTCTCCCAGTTCACCACTGACAGGCATTCATCTCTTTGTGCTTCCCTTTCCTTTCTTCTCCCTGCACACCTCCAGTGGCTTTCCTTTAGCCTTTAAAGGGAAAATGAGAACACAAAAATTATTGATAAGCATTTATAGATTTTTAAGTGTTCAGAAATGGTACATTTTGCCTCCTTTAGCCATCTCTGGAAGACACAGTGCCATGATGTGAACTGAAATCTCACTTGGCAGCCCAGTGCCACCTTCCTCAAGGACTGATCAGCTCTTACAGGGCCAAGGAGACACTAAACTCAGATTTAGGTTCTTTTTCCAGAAAGCAGTGGAAAAACAAGCTAAATTTCTCTTCAGGAAGGTTTGTTCAGCTATTTTGCATCTGAGACACCGAAAATTCCAGCTCCTGCCTCACTCCTATGGCACAAAGCACTTTGAGAACTTCCTGCAAAACTTAAAACTTCCTCAGATTAGTCAAATTTGGCCAAAACCGGATGGGAGACCTCTCAAATTCCACAGCCCAGGCTTTTTGTGAATATTTGGAGACAGATTATTGCAGTACAGGCAGATTCAGCAGGAGACAAAGGTGGTAGGATGGGTTTTTATTGAGAGGCAGCGTGGCAGAGGTTGTGTTCGAGCTGCCCAGTTAAGCAGGCAGAAGGCAAGATCATCACATCGTAGGAAAGGGGGGGAAAAAAAAAAAGAAAAGATTCTTGGAGATACATAACGTGTTTAATTGAAACCATTAGTTTTACTGGCAAACAGCTTCATCTTTCTGTTCTGTTAATCCGAACAAAGTGCTGCAATTATGACTCAATACATAATGTCCTCTAGTGCTACTCGCCCCACATTGCCCCAGCAGAGAAAGAAAACAGAGCTGCTCTCAGTTAACAAAACATTCCATGCTTCTAGCCAGAATACTTTTATTATATGGTTATCATATACATCAGAATTATAGTGGGAACATTTACAAATATGTGAAGATAGCTCAGAACTTCCATTATTCACATACACACTAACTCACACACTCGTTTTTTGTTGTTTTTTTTTGTTGCATGTCTACTCAGTTACCAGGTGAATGATGCACAAAATTATTGCTTTGTGAACAAACACCTCAGATTAAATCTAATCTTCAGTGGCAAGAATTGAGATTTAAAAAAAAAAAAAAAAAGTCTTAAATACCCTGTATAACATACCTGTGCATAAAACCTAAAGATATGTTTAGCTTACCCATTACCTTTGAAATACTTACCAAAATTAAAATTTGAAACCCATTTATAAAAAAAAGTATTAAAAAGTTCACCATTATTTACAAATCCGATTAAATTACACATAAATAAATATTTACATTCAACACACTGCTTCCCTTAATACACATAAAGCCTCCCTGGAAGTATTTTTTGGCCTTAGAAGGCAACAAAAAAAGTAAAAAAAAAAAAAAGTTATGTGCCTATTCTTTCAAGTTTCCCCCCCAAATTTAAAAACAAGACAATATAAATATGTGAATAAAGCTGCAACATCCTTAGACACAGAAAGTGAATTTTCTAAAAGTATTTTCATTTTGAACTAGTCCTCGTTAAAAAAATACCAAGATAATATAAACTGCAGCCAACATTGCTGCAGTTTTTAAAAGCCTGAATATTTCTGTAAAAAAATTAGCATGTCAAATGCCATCTTAAGTCTAGTAGGATTTTAGTACTCTTCTATGTTAATCTGAAAATAAAGGAAAAAAAAAAACAAAGTAGAAGAGAACTAAAAAAAAAAACTAAACAGATTTAAAAAAAAAACCCCACAGAATAATCTTACTATTTTCAGGTGTTTATAAAAAATTTTTAATGTACATAAATCTCTATACCATTGTTTAATACTGTTTTATTGTTACTGTTGCATTTCGAGAGAATGAACCCCCTGAAATTGCATCAGAGAGCAAAACAGGCTTCCATCTAAAATGTGTCTCTTAAAAACTACACATGAAGCTGGTCACCCACGAGACACCGAGATGTGGAAAAGGAATAAATCTCTGTAGAATTCCATCCACCCCCCCTTTATAGCACCACTGTTACAGCAAAGGATCCAATACACTTGTCCCAAGTACTTATCTTCAGGTAATTGCTTCCACACAACAGGGATACTGCAGCTTTTAGCAAGATTTGTTGGATCCAGCAGGAGTGAAGATCCTGAATGAGTTTTGTTTTGTTTTTCCTCCCCTTTTTCCCCTTTAAAAAAAAAAAAAAAAAAAAGAACAAAAAAAAAAAATAAAGCCACCCAAATCTCTAGGTTCCCCCTGGCAAGAAGATCAGAGTCTGTGTAGGAGGAAGGGTAAAGTCTGGTTTTCTTTCACTTCCTGTGCTTGTCCATTTTGTCGATGGTTTTGTTGGTCTCTGCGGGGCTCTGGTCGCCAGCGTTCATGTAGGATTTGTCTGCTATTTTTAACGCCTCGTTTAGGTAGTTCTGGACGGATGTCATGGCAGCACAGATGGCAGCGCTCCCAAAGCCATGCGTGATCAGGCTAAAGTGAGTCAAGCAGCCCTGGATGCCAGGGTCCAAGATGGGGCTGGGTCTCGTGTTCCCCAGGGGAGTTCTGTCCTGAGTCAGGAGGTCTGTGAATTCTTTACAGATCTGCCTGCAACACACAGAGGGCTCACGCTTTACACCACGCAAATAAACACAAATAACAGAGGTCTGCGTCAAATATTTGAAAAGAAACACAAAGAGCAGAAATCTGCATCAAATATTTAGCATTGGTGCGGGAACTATGAGAAATTCAGAGTCTAAAATGAAAGCAAAAGGAAAAAAATAAAATTAGCATCGCGTTCAAACTGGATTAGATTTCTGGATTTCTGTTTATTAGCACCACTTCCTGATGAGCCTTCTGTTGCATCCCCATCACAAAAACACTCTGCAAAATAAATTCTGGTGCCTGCCTGGCTCCGCATCATTTGCTCCAGATTTGGAGTGGGGAGTGGGAATTCAGTGCTGGTTTCTCTGAGAACTTTCCCAGCTGCAGCTGAGTGGTGCAGAAAGGCTGGAGCAGCTGAAGAGGAGATTGAATTTAGCTGTGTATATTCCATGTATATGTAGGGAGGCCGAGGCCCTGATCCTGCAAACACTAACACATATGCCTGGCAAAACACGAGTGCTTAATAATGCTCCAGCATATGTTGTTTGCTGCTTGTAAATCTGTCCCCTTGAAGGGATTTCACAGGAGCTGAGCAATCTTAACAGAATCATCACTTTATCAGAATTTCTCAATCACAAACATCTTCCAGGGGATTTTTATTAGTGCCAGCAACAATGCCAATAAGGAAAATACTCACGAGCGGGAGGACTGCTCAGGAAAAATTAGCACAATGTTCAAACTATGGGCAAGGGAGACTAGATTTCTAAATTTAGAAGTATTTAAGAGATCCATTCTTGTAAGAGAAGCTCTCTTTTAAAGGAAGGCTGGATGGGTTCAACACCAGGAGTGTGTTTTGCACTCTGATATGAGCACAAAGGCAGGGAAACTTTCTCAGCAGTGCAGGCAGGTTTTTCTCAGCTCCTCTGCAGGGAGAGGGTGCTGCCAAAAGCAGGGAATTCCATCGACCCCAAAGCAGAGCAGAACAAACCATGAGCTGAAGCTCTGCTAAACCTGAGCCTGGGACAGGAACTCAGCAGGGCAAAGGGGAAAGTTGGGCACTCCAAATACCAGTTTTAGATAAGCTTAACGCAGGGTCCTGCTGGGATGGGGCTCATCACGAGGTGCCTGCAGAGCAGCCAGAACAAAGCTCCTCTGCTTCCCCCTTCCTTCCCCTTCACCCGGCTCTGTAACATGGATTGGTTGAGGCACAGGGACTTTCCACACCTACCAAAGGATGCTTCCAGTGAACTGTAAAAATCTCCAGCCATAACAGGGAAAAAGGGACTCTCCAGCAGCTCCTGGTCCCACGGGAAGCCGGGAGCTGCTGCTGCCAAAGGCAGCTGTGAGCACACAGGGGCTGAGCTCCCCTGCTGCAGTCCTGCCCCTGCTCACATCCCAGGCCACACCTGCTCTCCACATCCCTGTCACACCTTTTCCTTAGGGCTGTCCTGGTGTAGGACTTCTCCTGAAGTTTTTACTGAACTGGTCCAGACTGCTTTAGTTACCTACAGGATTGTTACTCTTGTTAGTGGTTCAGACTAAAATAAAACTGCTGCCATAGCTGAATTCAAACCAAAACCAAATAAAAAGAATTGCTTCATCTTCCTAATTAAAATTACATGCAAAAAATCCACCAAACTATCCCCCAGTCGCAGACAGTCACAGTCAGACAAAAACACATTCAAAAAGGGGAGAAGAAGTAAAATCCAAGCTGAAAACTTACTTTGCAGCAAGCAGCATGTTCTTCCTGTTTGCCATTTCGTTGCGGCCCATGTGTGGTCTGGTTAAATATTCAGCCACTGCTTTGGAAGGAAATTCTGTCTCACACACGTAGCCAAAGTCACGAGCAAGATGCACAGCTTCACCTGGGTGGTGAAAGGGAGGGTTTGTTGAATTGTAAAATGTCATTTATTGTAAGGAAATCAGGGGCATCAAGGAAAAAACGCTGCAGATTTTTGCAGTGTATTCCTGTTTTGGAAAGTGACACCATTCCATCACTCACTACCATTTTTTAATTGATGGATCAGTGTTTCTTTGTAAATTTGTATCAAGAAAAAAAGAGATTTACAGGGTGACTACTACAAAAAAGAATTCTCTTGCTTTTATACTAGAAAGAAAAATTCCTGTCTCTATCCAGAAAAACTTCACAGCAAAGAACACGATTCAGTCAAGATCAAATTGTCTGCTGATATTTAAAAATATCTGCCAACTAAATCTCCCATTATAATAAAAGCTTTGAGTTTAGTATGCTTTTGAAATATTTTCATATAAGAATTTTCAGACAGAAAACCAAATTGCAAGGTGTATAACCAGGTCACTTTTTTTTCCAATAAAACAATTCGATCAGGCTTAAAATAAAAGATTGGTGTGATCAATGCAATGTGCACGTGGCACACAGCTGTCCAAAACTTCCAAGCAAAGCTTTTAAATGCAAGTTGCTGCATTATAAACAGCAGGAAGGTATTGTTAGTTCATTTTTCACTCTTTCCATTTCAGTTGCTGCTTGTATTCCTATTAAATTGTGCCACTACCAGGAGCTGCTTGAAACAGGAGCAGCAAATGTAAACCACACACGCACATATATACACACCCTTCAGGTCAGCTCACTGACAGAGGGTCCGCAGAGCATGGCCCAGATTAAAGGGGCTCCAGTTTCCTAGCAGGAAGTCAAAAGCTATAAATCTCACTTTATAAGCTTGTTTATTAGCAAAGCTTCTGAGGACACCGCTGAGGTAGGGCAGGACTGCAGTCGGCTGTCCCGGAGTCCCAAAGTTTCCCAGCAAGAATTGAGATTTAATTTTGTGAATATTTGGAGACAGATTATTGCACTGCAGGCAGGTTCAGCAGGAGACAAAGGTGGTAGGATGGGTTTTTATTGAGGCCCAAACCCACGAATGAGAGGAGTTCCAGCCCTTTTTGCCTCGCCCTCCTGAAACCCAAAACAACCCTCAGGAGGCAGCCTGGGCTGAAAGGTCCAGAAAGGTGCTTTTGGCACATCCTGGCACGCAGGAATTCTGCATCCCTGCCAGGAAGAGGAGCAGTGCTGGGTTTGTGTGAGCAGGGCTCAGAGGAGCCCCTCAAAGGCAGCACAGCCCTTCCTTAGGGGCTGCAACATCCCCACCATGCTCCCTTCAAAACAAACAAAAAACCCACATTACTTTCAGGGACTTTCTAACCTTTCCATGCTTTGCCTAGAGGATAAAAGCTGTGCACAAGGGGAGAAAGTTTATTTTTAAGACACACTCGGGACTGACCTTCCACCAAAGATGTCAATAGTGTCACATTTGCAGCTTTCCTTCTGCCAGCAGGGAGATTCAAGCCAATTTTATCCAGTTTTTCCCTTAATGATCTGCCACCATTTTTAGATTTGGCTCTGTAATTAAAGAGAAAAAAATGGCCTTATTTATCTTCAGGGAACACTTCTTTTTAAGATGAGAAATTCCAGTTACTGACATTCAATAGGGTTCCACTGGGGTGGGGAGAAGATAAAAAACAGGCTCTTTTCAAGTGACCTACTTTTTAAATGCTCTATTTCAATCCAGCCAGGATGAAACACAGCAGGTCAAAATCAAAATATTTCAAACTGCACCTCTGAAACCAGAATGATCACAAGCCAAATTAAGTGTATGCAAAAAAGGATGTGGAAAATGTCCTCGTAATGATTAATCAGGACCATGAGAATTAATTTTAAAAAATCATTCCACAGGGTTTTGGGAATCAGAGACAGCTCCACGTGCTGGCTGAGACAAAACCTCAGCTCTAAACAGAGAATGAGAATTGCTGTCAGAGCTGTTAAAAGCACTTCTCCAGAGGCAGCAGAAGTGCAAAGAAGTTTTATTTCCAAAGCCTATTCAGGATTCAGCGTCCTTGGGCTGCTCACAAACCGGGAGCTGCAGGAGAGGCTCTGTGGCAGGGCTGCTGCTGCTCACACCCAGCGAAACGGGGGGAAAACACAACCACAACCACGGGGGGAGGCAGGCAGGGAGGGAGGGCTCCATCCTACCTTCGCAGCACTCCTCCTAGCAGGGAGGCATTGAGACACTCCGGGGGCGAGAGCCGCCTCTGCACCTCTGCCACCGTCACTTTGTACTTGGACGTGGAGCTGAGCAGCGACAGCCGCCCGGGCACCGAGCAGAACACCTCGTTGGGGTTGATCACCACCCCGATTAATCCATCCTTTTGGCAGGGCAGGCTCAGAGCGCTGTTTTTCGTCAGGGAGATGGGACCTGAGGGAGGAGGAGGGAAAGCGGGTATTTTATAAAAGGGAGAAATAAATAGGAAGTGGCAAGTGAAGTTTTCTTTCTTGTAAAAATAAGCCGGGAGAGAGGGTTTTGTTTGGTGATAAATGCTCACGCCACTGGCCCCCCATCCCCAGCATCCATCTGCAGCACAAAGGGCCCCAAAATATTCCCGACCAGCTGGATTTTGCCACTGAGTGGCAAGGAGCTGCCGAACACAAGCAAGAATGGTCCTCAAAGTAGCCGAGCCATGCTCACAAAAACTCCACACTACAACAGACTCTGAATTAGCATCCTCCAGCTACTGCCAAAACTCTTCCCAAGCCAGGGCAGGGAGAAACCCCCCAGCTCCTGCTGGGCTCCATCTTCCACCTCGCACACGCAGGTTTAAGAAACAGCCTTTGGAATTGAATCCCAACAAACTCCTACCAGCCAGTGGCACAACACAGAGGGACGCAGCCCAGGGGAGAACCGAAAGTAAGGAGCTGATCCTCGGTAAGAGCTTCAGCCTTTAGGTGAGGAGGGACAACAAAGGCTTTGGAAGGAGCAAACCACAGATCCGGCTTTTCCGTCCCCTCGCGAGTCCGCCCAGTTCACCCAGTGCCGCTGCTGAAAGGGTTAAAGAGCCGAGGTCGGCCCCACTCCCGGAGGGGGAAGATTTGTCAGTGGTGCATCTGACAGCGAAATTATTCTCCCATGAGCTAAAGGCAGCAATCAGCGCTCTGACACACACTTCTGCTTTTCCTCAGTTAGGTATTTGTTTGAAGTCTTCAGAGGAAACTTCTGATTTTTTTTTTTTTTAAGCACAAATTTGTTTAAAAACAAAAGCAAGGGAAAAAAAACCCCTAAATTACTGTAAATTGAGTCAATACGTCTTCCTCCTTCCTCAAAACCTCAGCTACAAACCAATTTCGATTAAGATAGAGCCAAACAGTCTTCTGCAGAGAACTCAGTCTTTTCTCAAGTCTTGTAAAGAGGTTAAAAAAATTGGAAAAAATAAAGGAAAAAAAAAATATTTTCGAGTGCTAGCAGCAACAAAAAAAAACCCAAACAAAAGAAAAGTCCCGTGTCAATTTACACACACGTATTTCAGGAAAGATTAAAATCGGTTCAAGGTCCTGGTTCCGATTAAGGCCATAACACAAGAGCACAGGAGGAGGGAACAAGTTGTGTCCCCGGAGGAGTCTCACACCCCAGGGCAGAGTTTGTCCCCGCCGCCACCTTCCCTCGGACAGCATTAGAAAAATCCAGCGACAAAGAGTGGAACAAAAACTCCTCCGCCCTCCCGATCCCAAAGGATCGGTCTCGATAAAAATAATAGGGCGTCACTTCACCGGTGCGTCACGAAACTTTTAACTATTGACAAGGGAAAGTAAAACTGCGGTGCCACCTTACTGACCTTTTCTAATGACTGTCTGGTCATGCATTAGTAAGTGTTGATCTTCCACATTCTGGAAAGAGAAAGGGGGAGAAAGTTTCGCACCTGGAAGAGCCGAGAGGGGAAAAACCGGCGGCTTTTGGGAAACCCACCCCCCTTCCCCGCGCCGCCGCATCCTGAGGGGCGAAGGGGAGAAAATGAGGATTTCTCTGCACGGACGGGGATGGGATGCTTAGAAGGGGACGGGGCCTGTCCCGCCTGGCCGAGGGGGGGTCCGGGCGCTCCTTACCTGCACCTCCTCCATCTGATGGGCCATGTCGTGCAGGCCCAGGTTATCGGCCAGCGCCGAGGCGTCCAGCCCGTGCCCGTGGGGCAGCAGCAGCTCGGAGCGCCGGAAAGTCTCCCGGCGGCTGCCGGCGGAGCCGCTCTCCAGCGCCGAGAGGTGCGGCACCAGCCCGGGGCGGCCGTGCGGGGCCAGCCCCGCCGGCTCCTGGCTCTGCCGGCTCGGCCAAGCGCTCTGCTGCTGGCTGGGCGGCGGCGGCGGCGGCTGGTGCAGCGGGTTGATGGAGAAGGGGTCCCCGAGGTGCGAGTAGGGGTCGCTGGACTGGGAGTAAGGCAGCGGCTGGTACGGGGGAGGGAAGTAGGGCGGCTGGAAGTCGGAGGCGCCCGAGTGCGAGAGCGGCGGGGCCGGGCTGTACAGGTGCTGGCTGACGGCGGAGAGGTGCGGCAGCCGCGGGTTCCCGTTGCTGCTGCCATCGTGCCGGTCCTGGAAAGCACACAGGGGTGGGGAACAGCGGGGTGGCCGTCAGAGGGGTGGGGGGACACGGCTGGTGGGAGAGGAGAGCGAGAGCCGCCCCGCTCCTGCCCAGGGGGTTTGGCGTTTTTAAGGCGCTTCGCCGAAGAAGTCAGCCCCACTCCCAGGGAAGAGGTTACAAAGCGGTTCTCGCTGCTCTCCTCATCCAGCCCTTCTCCCGCTTGTGCAGAGGAATCATTAAAATCAGAAAAAATTCAAATCAGAGGCGCAGCCGCGTTTGCGCCGCGCTGCCTCGGCCGGGCGGGAGGCGGCGGGGCCGGGGGCTGGATGGAGCGATGGGGACCCCCGGCACTCCATCCTTCCCACCCCGAGGGGCGACGGGGAAGGGACCGCGCTGCTGCCTCCAGCCGTGCCATCGCTGCCTCTGTCCCGACTTCCAGTCTCAGCACTCAGAGCTGAAACGTCTACATTGAGCTGATCCAGGGATTTAGCAGCTTCTGGCTTCACGGTCATTAAAATAACAGGGCTAGTTAATAAGAGGTGAATGGGGTCCCAATGGAGCGTGAAGCGGGGACTGCAGCTAATCTGTAGGAGCCGAGCAGGCGGACCAGCGGAGCCGGGGGGGCACGGGGCACACAGACGAGTTCGGAGAGATCAAAACCCGGGAGCACCTCGCGGCGGGTGGGAGCTGCTCCCGGGGAGGAAAAACGTGGGAAGGAAGAGTTCGCCCTGCCCGGCTCACCCCGCCGCAGATGCTACCTGCCGGCCCCTCCGCATCCCGCCCGGTGCGGTGCGGTGCGCTCCGGGGTCCCCCCGCTCCCGCACGGCGCTGCTCCATGCGGGATGCGAGCCCGGTTCTCGCAGCTGGGGCCCGTTTCATTCGAGAGTTCAAAAGACTCGGTAAAGAAAAATAGAAAAATAGAAAAATACGAAAATAAAAATCCGCACCTCCAAAAGAAAAATTAAAAAAAAAAAAAAAAAAAAAGCCAAGCTCTTCGGGCAGGGCCCGCCGGCGCTCCCGGCCGGGCTGGCAGCGAGCGGGGCGCGCAGCGCGGCCCGGGGCCGGCGGAGCCCCGCGCACACCCCGAACCCCGGCGGCCAGCCCTCCCCGCCGCCTCTCACCTCGCAGTCCTCTTCGTACTTGACATTATCTGCTAGTTTCCACAACATGGCGTCCAGCGTCCGGACCAGGTGCGCGGTGCCGCGAACAGAACAGCTCGGCCCCCGCCACGGGCGGTAAATCCACGTCGGACCCGGGGAAGAGCGGCGGCCCCCGGACGGAGCTCAGTTGGCAGGCATGAAGGCAGCTGACGGACTAACCCTCCGCGCTTGTGGTCACTCGGGGTTTTTTTCCCTGCCCAGACGCCCTTAATGGCAATAGGATTATCCTAACTCCTCCCCAGGGATGGCTCGGGCGCCGCGGCCGCCAGCCACTCAGGAGGGAGCGCGCAGCCCCAAGCCACTCCTTCCGCGGCCGCGGAGGGCGGGCGGGCAGCGCGGAGCCGGAGCCCCCCTCGGCCGCCCCCTCGGGCCGCGGGGGTCGGCGCTGCCCCGCGGGGAAGGGGTCACGCGTGGGCATCCCCCGCTGCAGCCGGCCTTGCCGCAGCTCCGCCGCGCTCTGCGCGGTTTTTGGGCGGCGGTGCTCCCCGCTCCTCCGCGCCTGGAAGGGTTTTGCTGAACCCCACGGTGCCCCCCCTCCCCTGCGCCCGGCAGTTTTTGGGCGAAATAAACTCGGAAAAAGTCCTCGTAGCGAAAGCGAGAAAGTCCGAGCGCAGCCGGGGTTTCATTTGCATAATTGTCAAGAGTTTGAATTACTGATTACAACTTGTAAGCTACCAATGTTTAAGGTATAATTTACTTAATGATCCGACAAGATTATTGCAGTGGTGTCGAACCCCCCGTAGGTAAAGCAGCCCTGATTCACCGTCCCCGATCCGGGGCTCCGTGAATTGTGCGACCGGTTCCTCGCATCGCTTTCTTTTTATTTTAATTTTTTTCCTTTTTTAAAAACGAAAATCCCGTCTGTCTAATATTTTCGCGCAAACCCGGGGCTGGGGAAGCAGGTGGGAGGTGAGACAGGCATTTTCGGACGCCGTGAGCACACTTTCATCTAAGCTTAGAAAGTACTTCCCTGCCAAATTGCTACCTTTCTGCAGGCATTTGATCTATGCAGTTATGCGTGTCAGACAAAATGAACATCGTTTTCAAAAGCAACGACTTCTCCCAGTGTTTTAAGGTGCATCCGGATAGCTGCTCATTTACATGAGAGGAGCAAGTGTTTGTTTATTGTGGCAGAGACAAAAGCTGACCCTGGACAGTGCTGGCTGCGGAGATCTCGGCTATCAGTGCCCGGACGAGCCGCCTGAGAGCTGCTATTAAAGGCCCGAGATAGACCCACGTCTCCAGATTTAACAGATTTAACCAGCTCACACTTCACTCACTGTCCCCCCACTAAAGATCAGGGAAGAAAAATAACAAGAACGCTAATTAAAACTTAAAAAAATCCAAACACCGTAAACCCCTCCATCAGACTAAATTAATGATCTAAAAATAAACCCGAGGAGGACGGGGGTGCTGGAAGTAACTGTTGGAGGTGTTATCTGCCTTATCTACCATGCAGGTGCTGATTTGCAGCAGTTGCATTAAGCCCATCATCATCAGCGACTCCACATTATCATTTTTGGTGGAGTCTCTATTTTTTTTTTTTTTTTTTTTTAACGACGGTGTTTTTCTTCCAGGGATGTTTCTTTGAAATGCAGTTCGCGACGATTATTAGCGAGTGTGCTTGCGCTGCTCCTGGCGTCATTAAGACTAGGAATCTAAATAATAAAATACAGGGGGAGCTTGAAGTTCATTTGTGTTAAAGGGACAAGATGGATTTAGAAATAAACGAGGAAGGGAACCGTCGAGCCTCCCTGGTTTGGGATCAGCTCTTCTTCCTTCCAGAGGAGAATTGTAACAACGTTGGTTATTTTTATTACAACCTCAGAAGCCAGATTTTGTTTCTGCTCAGAAATGTCACACTGAGAAACGAACACGATTTTATCATTCTTTGGGATTGTCATTGCCTGAACACCTCCCTCTTGGTGGTCAAAATCACCAAGATGAATTAGCGTTCTTATTATTTATTGTATCTAGAAATAATATTCATAAATAGAAGCGTGGAAGAGGATGAAGGATGCGGAGGAAATTACCTAAACAAGGCGACAGAAATAAGCACTTGGCTTCCTAAAGAGCAAGCCAGGAGAGCAGAGACGAGGCTGAACGCGACCGAGTCTGAGACAAACTTTCCCGTACATCCACTTGCTCCCCGCTCTGTGCTCGCTGCCAGGGACCGGCGCGGGGCCCGGGGAGCACAGAGCGAGGAGGAGAAGCGAAGGGAAGGCAGGGAGCGAGGGGCAGGCAGGGCAGGGCGGGCACTGCCCATCCCCTCCGCGGGTGCCCGCAGGGAGGGATGCGGGCCCTGCTGCCCGGGGATGCTGCGCTGCGGCCGGGCACACTCAGCGCCTCTCCGCGGGCTCCGGGAGGGCACGGCGCTCCTTGGGCCGCCGCCTCTCCGCACCGCGGCGTTCCGCACCGCGAGAGGCGGCGGCGGGCGGGCCGCGGAGCCCCGCGGAGCCCCGCGGAGCCGGACGAGCGCTCCGCTTCCCGGGCACGCCGGGGATGCGCAGGCACCGGGGCTGCTGCAGGGACACCGAACCGCCCGGACACGCCTTTGAGACATGGGGCACAGCAGGGTCCCATCGCCTGCCGGGGAGGGACGCGGCTCCTGACAGGTGGCGGGTTTTATTTACTCATTAAAAAATAATAATAAATAAATATATTAAAATTGGTGCTTCGAGGATATCCCCTGATTCCAAGCAGAAGAGGTGCCTTGCTCCGTGGGGGCTGAGCTCCCTTTTTGACGAGGCTGCAGTTTCTCGTGGGGAGCACGAAGCACCCCCAGGCGTGAACACGCTTCGGGAGGGGAGCCAGAGCCCACTGCTGCGCCTCTGTCACACGCAGTAGTTTTCCTATTTGGCAGCAATTAAAAGAGAGCGTGGGGATGCTAATTAGTTACATCCTCCTTCCTCTAAAAAAAAAAAAAAAATATTTAAACACACACATATCTGTATTGTTAATGAGGCTGCAGCAACCTGTCCGGATTGTCGCCTCGGCTCCTGCGGAGCTCCACAAAGGCAGCTGCTGCCCCGCGGCCCCGGAGACTCCGCGGAGCGTCCCCAGCGCGGCCGCGGGGAGGGGCGGAGAGCGGAGGGGCAGGACCCCCGCCCGCAGCCCGGAGCCGGGGGGCAGAGCCGCGGGGCTCCCGGGGGGCTCCGGGGGTCCCCGGGACCGGTGCCGGGGCAGCCGCCCCTCGGCAGGGCGCGGAGGGGCGCGGAGGGGCGCGGAGCATCCCCAGCGCATCCCCTCCCCCTGTCCTCCCCCTCCCCAAGCCCGGCAGCGAGGCCCGGCCCGGCCCGGGCACAGCCGCCACCGTTTAAATCTTTTTATTTTCCCGCTGCTCCGCCGTTTCTCCTCCCTCCACGGCGGCCCGGGGGATGCGGGGGGCGGTGCGTGCCTGTGCGGGTTTCCCCGCGGCTGCCGGCACCGGGAGCATCCCTGGAGCCCCTGGCTGACCGGAGCCTTTCCCTGTGCCCCCCCGGCAGGGCAGCGGCCGCTCGGGAGCCGCGGGCTGAGCCGCGGAGCCCCGGGCAGGCAGCGGCTCCCCCGGGGCTCCGCAGCCCGGGGCTGGCAGCGGGGAACGCCGGGCACCCGCCCCGCTGCTCCGGGTGCCCAAGGCCAGGCTGGACCCGGCTCGGAGCGATCTGGGCTAGCGGGAGGTGTCCCTGCCCAGGGCAGGGGGGTGGAACTGGATCCTCTTTAAGGTCCCTCCCAGCCCAAACCATTCTGTGGTTCTACACCGGTACGGGAGGTGCAGTCTGTGGGCTGGGCCCCCAAAAGTGAGGGTGACGGGGAGTGCAGAGGGGTTACACTGACCAGATTCCAGTCCTCACCTCTGCAGGAAGTGAGAAGTGCCCACACTTTCTTCATTTTCCCCCAGCCTATTAATTTGCTTAATAAACACTTCCCCATCTATGTTTTCTTCCTGCTCCTTCCCTCCGGAGCTGGAGGAGCAGAGTCCCCTGGCCATGGTGTGCCGTGAGCCTGCAGCACAGAGGAAGTTTAGCAATTCCTGGGCAGAAGTGACAGGCTTTGGCACCAGGTACTTTTGGGCCCTGGGTCAGATGCTCCATGGCATGTGGCAGAGGTTCAGCAGCGGTGTGCAGCTGCCTGGGGCTCCTGCAGAGGAGTTTCTCTGGCTTCTGTACACGAGAAGTCCTGTCAGGCTGGATGGTTTGTGGCAGGAGATGGATACCTGGGAGAGAGAGAGTTCACAGGAGCCTGCCCGCAGCCACAGCATGGCACAGGGCACAGGAACACCCAGATTCCCAGCCCATCCCTGTCCTTGAGGCAGGGGATGGCCACAAATGTGACAGCAGCTGCATTTACCCTGGTCTGCTCATTCATAAAACGAGGATAATAATCCCAGCAGTGGCCAGAGCTGGATTCATTTCTGGTGGAAGCAGGAGAGAAGTGGGTGCTGTGGTCCCTGATCCCATCTCTGCCCAATGACCCCAAGGTGCCTCCTCAGGGCTCTGACATTTTGCCTGCGGTGGAACAATCCTTCCATTCTGGAAAGATGCCCTGATTTTTTAAAATTCCCTCCTTTTTATGTCCATCAGGAGCTGTTAGGCAGTGTTGCTGCAAAAGCTGCCATTGCTGGACTGTGTGCAATCAAATCCAGCTCCCTTTTGCAGGGAACAGGCTCAAAATGAAAGACCAAAACCCCCAAATAGTCAAAACACCACAATGCTAAAAGTGAATTCAGGATTCATATATTTAGTTAGGCTATTTCCTGTAAGTAAAAAGATAAACAGGCTCTTGGCTCAACAGACATAATTAATATTATAAAAAATAAAGGTTAGTGATGTTTTATAGAAACGACTGTTGGGGCACAATGCTGATGTTTGGGGAAGGTTCCTCTGTGGACAGGGATGGGCACCAGGTACAAAAGGTCTTTTCTATCCCTACCTTTGAGGGGTCCTGCAGCCCTCAAACCCCTTCAGTCAGACTATCAATCAAGTGTGTAAAATATCTTTTTTAAAACACTCACTTCTCCATGTACATCCACAGATACACACAGACATGAGAGGAAGATTGCCCAAACACCTTCCAAGATGGTTTTGGGCACAGTATAAAGCAGAGATGCAGACAGAGCCTGTGCAGGAGGGAAGGAATTTCCAAAGCAGCAGTCAGCTGCCTTATTTCTAGTTACCTTTCACTCTTCAGGGGTGATGAAATAAGTAAACTGACCTTGATGTCAGGACAATGGGTCATGTGAGTTGAAGCTGAGGATTTTCGCTGTAGGCACTTTAAGTAAGTAAAGAAAACATATTCAGTTACTCTCTTACTTCCATGGTCCAGTTTCTTGAAAACTCCTAATCCCTCTAAATAGCCAGTTATTCCTCGAGCTCTCCATCAAGCTGGGTGAAGTCCAAACTGCATCACAAATGGGGGAAAAGCTCTCTCAAGGATTTGATTTTGGTTTCTCTAGCAAACACACGCAGGGGCCGAGTGGTTTTTTAACAGATTTATTTCTTCCACGTAAAATTCTTTGTGACAATTCCTGTAGCACTCCGAGGTGAAAGAAATCACTCTGGTTTGAAGCCTCTTATCCACGTTCAGGCGATTTCCTGCAGGTGGGGTTGCAGAGGAACACAGGTTTGGGATGTCCAGGTGATTTTTCTTCTAATAAAACCCCACAAAACAGAGGCAGTATGACTCAGGGTGCTTCAGTTCAAATGTAAATTCAGGCAGCATTTCAGGCATCTGCATTTCTGGGCTTCCTGGGATTTAGGAGCCACAGTCCAGACACCACCAGGCAACATAGCGCAAGCAGCTTTAAATGTCTTCCTCCTCCTACAAAAATCCAGCACTGGAAAGCACTAAGTCAGTATAAATTCACTCTACCAATGCAAATGTATTGAAAATGAAGCTGGCATTAACTTGCAGCAGTTTTATGCTGTGTAAGATGTCTTTTGCCCACACCATTGCAGCCTGACCTGGTCCATCATCCTGTCCCCAAAACCAATCCACAGAAGCTCCAAAGCTGACCCTAACCCCGTGCTTTGAGTGCAGAAAGGCAGCCCTGGCTTCACCCCAATCCAAATTTGGCCTGTTAGGTGACCTGGCTGTCCAGAGAGCTGGGATTGACAATGCTGGGAGCGTGGCCTGGACAGCAGCTGAGGGAAGGAAGCCCTGGGGGATGTGAGAAGAGCTGCTCCCCTCTAGGACAGCAGGAGCTCTGCTTTGGAGACCTGTGGGACAAGGGTCTCTTGAGGAATGAATTTGGAGGGCAGGGAAGGCAGTTCTTACAGTGAGAATCACACTGGTGCAACATGGATGGTGCCTTCGAGAGCCAGCCCTGATGCTGAGGACAGGAACCAGGTCACCACTTCCTTGTGCCGGGCTGCATTAGGATGGAAAACAATCACAAAACCAGCTCAGCTCAACAGATGCAAATCCAGTGGCAGACACGGGCTCCAAGCAGGTCAGGAAAACCACAGCGATGGCTTCGCCCCGAGCACGGCCAGGTGGCCCGGGAGGCTCCGAGTGGGTGGGCACCGAGTGAGCCGAGCCCAGCCCGGGGTCCAGGGCACTGCTGGCCAGGGGAGCCTGGCACTGCTGGCCAGGAGAGCCTGGCACTGCTGGACAGGGGAGCCTGGCACTGCTGGACAGGAGAGCCTGGCACTGCTGGACAGGAGAGCCTGGCACTGCTGGCCAGGGAGAGCCTGGCACTGCTGGCCTGGGGAGCCTGGCACTGCTGGCCTGGGGAGCCTGGCACTGCTGGCCAGGGGAGCCTGGCACTGCTGGACAGGAGAGCCTGGCACTGCTGGACAGGAGAGCCTGGCACTGCTGGCCAGGGGAGCCTGGCACTGCTGGACAGGAGAGCCTGGCACTGCTGACCCCGGGGAGCCTGG
Source organism: Lonchura striata (assembly GCF_050655825.1). Lineage (NCBI taxonomy): Eukaryota > Metazoa > Chordata > Aves > Passeriformes > Estrildidae > Lonchura > Lonchura striata. Next base: position 13,420,595 of record NC_140722.1, read on the forward strand.
CACTGCTGGACAGGAGAGCCTGGCACTGCTGGCCCGGGGAGCCTGGCACTGCTGGACAGGAGAGCCTGGCACTGCTGGACTGGGGAGCCTGGCACTGCTGGCCAGGGAGAGCCTGGCACTGCTGGCCAGGGGAGCCTGGCACTGCTGGCCAGGGAGAGCCTGGCACTGCTGGACTGGGGAGCCTGGCACTGCTGGCCAGGAGAGCCTGGCACTGCTGGCCTGGGGAGCCTGGCACTGCTGGCCAGGAGAGCCTGGCACTGCTGGCCAGGGGAGCCTGGCACTGCTGGCCAGGGAGAGCCTGGCACTGCTGGACTGGGGAGCCTGGCACTGCTGGCCTGGGGAGCCTGGCACTGCTGGACTGGGAGAGCCTGGCACTGCTGGACTGGGGAGCCTGGCACTGCTGGCCAGGGAGAGCCTGGCACTGCTGGACAGGGGAGCCTGGCACTGCTGGACAGGGGAGCCTGGCACTGCTGGACTGGGGAGCCTGGCACTGCTGGCCTGGGGAGCCTGCCACGCCGTCCCCAGCGCTCCGAGCTCGGGTTGGGCTGGATGCTGGACTGGATGCTGGGCTGGGTGCTGGGCTGGATGCTGGGCTGGATGATGGGCTGGATGCTGGGCTGGATGCTGGGCTGGATGCTGGGCTGGATGATGGGCTGGGTGCTGGGCTGGATGATGGGCTGGATGCTGGGCTGGATGCTGGGCTGGATGCTGGGCTGGATGCTGGGCTGGGTGCTGGGCTGGGTGCTGGGCTGGATGATGGGCTGGGTGCTGAGCTGGATGATGGGCTGGGTGCTGGTCTGGGTGCTGGTCTGGGTGCTGGGCTGGATGATGGGCTGGATGATGGGCTGGATGCTGAGCTGGCTGCTGGGCTGGGTGCTGGGCTGGCTGCTGGGCTGGGTGCTGGGCTGGGTGCTGGGCTGGGTGCTGGGCTGGATGCGTTTCCCGGTTTCCCCCAGCCCGTGCCCAGGCGGCCGCAGAGCCGGAGTAGCCCGAGGGGAGCTTTGGCAGCAGAGGCAGAGCGATGAAGCGCTGCTCTTGTGTAAACACGGAGCACAGCAGCTAAAGTGCTCTTCTGTCAGCGTAGCTTATCCCGGCAGCCTCCTGCCAAAGGGATCCTCGCTCCTTTCCGCCGGGCTGTGAGTCTGCCCCGCTGCGGCTGGGAGATGCTCACAGCGGCACCGAGCTGGGCACGGGGGCTGCTCCCCGTTCCCAAACCTCTGAGATGTTCCCTGGTGGGATCAGGTTCCAGGGGCTGCTCCCCGTTCCCAAACCTCTGAGATGTTCCCTGGTGGGGACAGGCTCCAGGGGCTGCTCCCTGCTCCCAAACCTCTGAGATGTTCCCTGGTGGGGACAGGGACCAGGGGCTGCTCCCCGTTCCCAAACCTCTGAGATGTTCCCTGGTGGGGACAGGGACCAGGAGCTGCTCCCCGTTCCCAAATCACTGCGGTGTTCCCTGGTGGAATCAGGTTCCAGGGGCTGCTCCCAGTTCCCAAACCTCTGCGGTGTTCTGCTGCAGACACGAACCAGGTGCTGTTCCCTGTTCCCAAATTTCTGCAGGGCTCCCTGCTGAGTACAGGGATCACCTGCTCTGCCCCAGACATCACCAAAGCCACCACAGTGGCCAGGGACATAGGGCCAGGATTGCCCAGGCTCCTTGTCCATGCCCAGGGCAGCGGCTGCCCCTGTGCCCGTGGCTCGTTCCAGCACAGCCAGCCGAGCCTCTCCGAGCCCTCAGTGCCTTCTGCAGCCCAAAGCTGGCCCTGCTTAATAACAGAGGGGTGTGGGTGGTCACAGGGAGGTTTCCCAGTGCATGGAGGGAGGGATGAGTTCACTCCTCTGCTGCCACAGCCTTTGCCCAGTGCTGGTTTGCTGGGACGCTGAGTAGAAGAGCCCCACGCTGTCGATTGTCTGTATAAAACTGCACTAACTGGGAGGGGAAGAGTTTGAGCACTCTCCTTCTTAAATCCTGAGCCCTCCCTCCCTAAAAAGCTCCCTCAGGTTCTCAGGAGACTGTGAGACTCAGGAGACTCAGGAGCTGTGCCCGTGGTGTGTGGTGAGGATCCTGTTTGCACACAAGCAGGGGAGGAGAATTTACATCCCCAGTAGCCCCAGACTGAAAACCTGCCAGGCCCTGCTTGCCTTCAGCAGCCCTGCACTCCCCACACGTCAGCAGCACCCTGTCCTCCTGCCCCAAAAGCTCTGGGCTGGGGTGTTTCCTTGTTTAGAGCAGGGCAGCAGGAAGCAGGGACATGTAAAGCATATCTACGAGCTACAAAACCTCCAGCTCACCCTGCCCCTGCCCCAAGCTGCCCAGAGGTGACCTGGGAGCTCCGGGAGCCCTCTCCATGCCTGGGACACCAATTGCCTCTGGAGCAGACATGGAGCAGTGGCTGGAGGCTTCCCAAACCCGTGAGACATCCAGGGACAGCCCTGCTCCCTGCAGATGTGCCCAAAGCACCTTGCCCAGCATGGGATGGCACCGAGGCAAGGCTGATTCTGTCCCTGGGACACCAATTGCCTCTGGAACAGACATGGAGCAGTGGCTGGAGGCTTCCCAAACCCGTGAGACATCCAGGGACAGCCCTGCTCCCTGCAGATGTGGCCAGAGCACCTTGCCCAGCGTGGGATGGCACCGAGGCAAGGCTGACTCTGAGCCTGGCCTCATCCCATCCCTGGGACATGGAAAAGCCCTGGGTGCAGGCTGTGCCCTGTGTGGGCTGAGCAGGAGGCTCTGGGCAGGCTCCCCACGCACGCCTCGAGGCTGCAGCCTCAGCACAGTCTCCACCTGCACCATGCAATTGCTGCTCCTTGTAATTTTCCCCCAGCTGGTGCCATTGCAAATGCCATCCTTATCTGCCTAAGTACAGCTCCTCTCCCCAGTCCTTTGCAGTGTCATACAGCAATTTGTTACATAAGCTCATTACGTTTTTTTTTTTTTTAATGTATCTATGTTAATAGGCGCATAAATATGGAAATCTTAATTTCAGACCTGTCTCTGAAAAGCATGAGCTGGGAAACTGGTCTGGGAAAAAGCAAACACGGCCCAGGAGTGCCCAGGGATTTATGCAGGGTTTGGTGATGGATGGAGCAGGAGTTGTGCTCCTCACTGATCATCACCTGTGACCCTTTAAAAGCTCCTTCTCAACTGAGAACCTTCAGTTGCTTTGCCCTGTTCTTCCCACCCTCAGCAATGCTGCTATTTTTATCTCTATTATTTTTCTCTCTTATCACAGGTGGACTATTAGCACAAATAAAAGGACTCTGGTTCTCCAAAGTAAACAGAGACGTTGGCTGCAGCCCAAGGATCTCCAGTGAACAACCTGCAAAGTGCATTTAAAATGGCCCAGCAGAATTCCATGCACATTCATTTTCTGCATCATTTATAACAGTAAATACTATTGCAGGTGTGTTCTTGTTTGGCTCCACACCTTTAATTTGGTGATTTAACACAGGACAACATTTCCACACCTCGTGACCCTTCCCTGCAAGGATCCTGAGAGGAAAGGAGCTCTCAGGCCAGGCTCCTCTGCTCCTTCCCTCCAGGACAGCTTCCCCAGGAGCAGCTCTGCACCCACTCCACAGGCACTGGGGCAGCTCTGTGCCCCACCAGACACTCAGGGCCTGCAGATGAAGCTCACTTTGATTAGTGCCATGGATTTGGCTGCCCCTGTGCTGCCAGGAGATGCCAAATCCTGTCTGGAGGCGTGCAGGGGCCAGATGAGCCCACACTGGAGCAAAGTGGCTCAGTGTCACGATGGTTTACAAGGGCTCAGCTGGCTGGGGTGGTGCTGGGGGTGTGCTAGAGCAGGGCAGAGCCCTGTGCTGGTGTCACAGCCTGTCCCCAGATCAGCAGGGATAAATCCCTGTGTCCCTGCACTCCCGGGGGGCTGGATGGGGCAGCAGTGCCCGGATCCACTGGCACTGCACGTGGCCTCAGGCTGCCCTTTCGTGGAGCACCAACAGCCCAGCCCTGCCAAAAAGGGACTGGGAGGCTTCTTCCCATCCTCCTTTCTTTGAGCTCTCTCAGCAGCAGCACTGTCAGAGCCCAGCACATCCCTGGGCTGCCCTGGCTGTCCCAGACCCTGCAGGGGCTCAGAGACCCTGGCACCGAGTCACAAACACCTGTGGATTCCATTTTAGCCCGTGGAAAAAACTGCCAACTTTGTATGAGGAATTATAAACCACAAGGGTTTGAGTAGTGTGGTAGTTGAATTAATATAGGGTGAAAAAGTAGAATTTTGGGGCTTTTTTAGACTAGGATTCAGGGGGTACAAGATGGAGGGATTTGGGTGTGTCCTGACCTTCTCCTTGTCCTCCATGTCTTGCTGTGATGGTGGCACTTTTCTGTTGTTTAAGGTACAGACACACTGTCCAACATGAATGATAGATATTGGCACGCTATTGTAAATGTACTACAGGTAGTTTTGGTATAAAATATAAACACTGTCCAAGAGGGCAGACAGAATGCCATGGAGGACTTGCTAGGCAGAGCTCAGCAGGTCAGAGAAAGAATGGTATAGATAAGGAAAATAAACCACCTTGAGAAGCTGATCCTGCACGTTCAGACTCTTTCTTTGGCTGCAGGGCTGGGAAATGAGGAGTTTCACACCCTTGGGGTCATCCCAACACCAAAGACCCCGAGACAGGACCCAGCTCCTGGTCACTCCATGCATTGCTTCTGCTGTGTGAATCTTCTGCTGGATCAGGGAATTAAAGTGGCCTCAGAGGACTCCCATGGGCACCAGCAGGGAGCTGAGCCTTCCAAGCCCCCTTGGCACTTTCAGCTTTGCTTTTCCAGGACATTAAAATACACTTCCCTCTGCCACCACTCTCCCTGCCAGGTAGAGGCCATTCCTGGGCACCGTGTTTGGGAAAAGCCTTCCTCCTCCTGGCACAGCTGGCACTGGAGGCTCCTCTCCTGGGCCATGTCCTCAGCTCTGCATTTCCCAGGAAAATGCTGCCAATGCTCCTCAGCCCCCACCCCTGCACAGGCGCCTGGTGCCATTGTCATGGTTGTGAAATATTGCAAGTTGCTAATTAGGCAATAATGACCAATGGGAAGGGCATGTCCCGCCTGTTAACTGGAGACTCCTGAGCTGGAAGGTCGCTATCAGCCACCCAGGAATTCCTAAAGGATGGAGGAGGAGACAAGCAGACCAAAAAGAGCAAACCCCTCACTTTTTAAAGCAGGGAGGGAGGGCAGGCACCCCAGCCCCAGCCCAGGGCTGCTCTGTTTCCTGCCCCTCTCTTCCAGTTACTCCCATTTCCCAATTCATCTCTGTGCCCATGAAGAAACAGGACATTAAATATTCAAGGATTAGCTCATATTTTTTAATATCTAGCTAAAAGGTGAAGCTGCAATTAGCAATAATGGGCTGCTGCTGGGCCTGTGTGTACTGATCCCTCCCCATTTCTAAGGGGAAGGTTTACACCTACTCCTCTGGCTTCAAACTGGGACATTTCTCCCATCTCACACCGGGTGCTGGCTCTGCTCTCCCTGCCAGGTGACTGCATTTCAGCGCAGTGGCTCCACAGGTTAATTAAACTGCTGTGAATTCCTGCCTTTCCTCAGGGCTGACCCTACAAAAGCCCGTGGTTGTGTTTCTGCAGAGGAGCACCCCTGCTTCGAGACACACACAGCTCCTGGAGCTCTCCAGCCTGGCCCCAGGGGCCAGAGCTCACAGGCCACCTCTGAGGGATGAGCAGCAACAAAAATTAACATCACTGTGCCCTAATTCCCCTCTCAGAACCTGGCAAGTGCTCCCTGCTCCAAATACCAGCAAAGGAGAGCCAGAAGCAGCAAAGGACCTCTCAAACACACATGGGATGGGATCCCCCCGTTTCCCTGGCAGGGAGGATGCTGGTGCTTGGATTTTCACCAAAATCCAATTTTTACCTGAGTCCCTAGCTCAGACAACAGCAAAGGGCCAGAAGGCTGACACTGAGGGGACCCTCCCTCAGTCTTCTAAATCATGGAATCACAGAAGGTTTGGTTGGAAGGGACTTAAAACTCATTTCATTCCACCTCTGCCATGGGCAGGGACACCTTCCACCAGAGCAGGCTGGCCTTGGACACTTCCAGGGATATCTATTATCTGTCTGTCTATCTATCTATCTATCTATCTATCTATCTATCTATCTATCTATTATATATCTAATTATATATTATCGATCTATCATCTATCTATATCTATCTATATATTATCTATTATCGATCTATCATCTATCTATATCTATCTATATATTATCTATTATCTGTATCTATCTATTTATCTATCAATCTATGTATCTATATTTATCTAATTATCTAATTATCTATTATCAATCTAATTATCTATTATCAATCTATCTATCTATCATGTATCTAATTATCTGTTATCTATCCATTATTTATCCATCTATTATTATGTATATATATATCTAACTAATTATCTATAATCTATCTATCTATTATCTATCCATCTATTATGTATCTGTATCTATCTATCTAATTATCTATTATCTATCTATCTAACCATCCATCCATCCATCCCTCTATCCATCCTTTCAATTCCTCATGGTTGTACCTTGGTAAAAACAGTAAAAATAAGAGAAATCAGAAAAGTAGAAGAGAAGGTGCAGAATTGTCAAAGGCAGATTTTGCTCACTAAGGAGGTGTCCAGAAATATTCACCAGTCCCTGAAGACCTCGAGGGTCACAGCTCTGAGGTGTCTCCAGGTGAGCAGGAGATCACACAGAAGAAGCAGATTTCATGTTCAAGATTAGCTTTAGGCTGAAGAAAAAGTGATAAAATTATAGAGGAAATGTCAGTGGCAAAGCTTTGAACATTCAGACTTTTTTTTTTTTTTAAACAAAAATTAGCTAAAAGCTCAGCCCACAGTTTGCAGGCTGTTCTTGTTGCCCTGTCCTTGGCAAACCTGCAGGCAGGAAGGATTGCTGCACCTTGCTGGCAGCTACAGGTAGAGCTGGGCAGCACAGGAATTCCACCCTCAGCAGCTCTGGGGAGATGACAGCAGCCAAAAGGAATATGGAAGAATGAACCATTCAAGCAAACAGATTTCTTTTTAATGTATTATTTCCTATTCCTTTGGCCCAAGGGATGCTCTGAACATCCCTGCCTAATCCTCAGTGTATCCAAATGGTGCCAGCTCACCTCACCTGGATGCAGGCACGGGGCAGGGTGTTCCTCTCCTTCCCTGTCCAGCTTCTTCTCCCATCCCACAGAGAGCAGGAAAGTCCTGTTATCCTGTCTGGTGAACCCTGATTATTTCCTGTGAACGTTCAAGCCAATCATGATACGTTGGGCCCACAAGTACCAGAACATGAGAGGCTTTTCTGGAACACTTCTTGGGGCTCAAACCCTGCTCACTTTTTTGCCCCAGGTGATATCCTTCCCTTGGTTGGGGTGTTAAACCAGCAGCACCAGTGGCAGAATGAAAGGACCTGTTATTCTCCAGTGCAAGGAGGTTTTCCCATTCTTCACAAGCAGCAGAAAGCCCTCAAAACTTATCAGGAATCACACAAAGCAGGATTTATATGCAGTCTAGATTGATGAGCCATGTTATGCTACCTTTTAAAAAATCCCAAAGCTGTCCACACCCAGCACAAATCAGGGGAATAAAGGCTTTTAACAGACAGTCCCTGAATTCTTTAAAAAATATTCCATCCTGCCTCTACAAAAGGTTGGTGAGGAATTTACAAACGTCCTAATCCCCCCCTAATCCTTTAAAACGCCGAGCTGTGATCACAGATGCTGCTTGGTGATTATGTGTCTTCAAGGGCTTGTTTGGATACTTATTTGAGAGACACCAACTCACTTTTGTCATAGAAATTCAGCGTGGCTCTGATATGTTTTTGTTGCACATTCTTCTGAAAAGAAACCCCTGGGAAAGGTGAGCCAGCCTCACCCCGTGCCACTGCCACAGATTTTGGGGACAACCAGAGCTCCTCTCCATGCGTGAGCTCAGGTAGCTCAAGGCCAGGGAGGCTGCAAGGGGAGGATGCTCCTCTCCTTCCTCCCACCCTCAGCTGCTTCTTCTTTGCAAGTGGGGAGAGCAATGGCTCATCTCATTCTAAAAAACATTTCAAGTTCTACCCAGAGGAAGCTGCAGAGAAGGCACAGTGTGTTATTACCCTGGTGGTGCCTTCAGCAAGCTCTTAATGGAGACTTTGGCTGTTTTGTGTGTGATATTTCTGCGTGCACAGATATCCAGGGCAGAGCCGACTTTTAACTCCTCATATGTGTTTAATTAGAGTTGCATTTTTAATCCTTTTAATTTGTATCTCTTTCTTAATAACCTCAGCTTGGCAAGGGTTGAAAAGGAAGAAGTGTCATTTGAATATTGGGTAAAACTTGGTAACAGCTGAGCAGATTGTTTAGCAAAAAGGTTTCAGAATGTTCTTTAAAGACTGTGGGTAGCAGTTGTAGCTAAGCCGAGGTTTGCATCCTTTGGGAATAATTTCAGAACAGCTTAATAAAAATACTCAGGAGCTCAATATATCATCTCAGGTATGGGGTGTTTAGCAAGTGTTATTTGCCTGTAATCTCCAGACAGGTAAGATCACAGCAACTTCGATTTTTGCAGCACAGTTCTGAAATCTCAGTGCAATCACATCATAAATTCATATTTAACTTTTGCACCAAAGGAGAAAAAGTCATTGCAGACTACTGCAATCCCTGCTGAGGAAAGGAAACATGCTCAGAGGTTAAAAATCCTATGGGAATGCTCCAAGGTGAATGAGTGAAAACAGCTTCAATAATCTTTAAGTCTTGAACCCAGCTCTGATGGGGAGGAATGAACCCATTTCACAAGGACTTGCTCCTTTGCTTCAGATAAATCTGAAATTTTATCTCAGAAAAAAAACCAAAACCAAAACAAACCTCTCATTAAATACAGGAGAACGTGAAAAGATGAACAGATAAAATCAGCAAATACAGTTGCAAATGCCACCACAAATTTTACCCAACACTGTGGATGGATCTCAAACCTCTGAGCCAGCCCAGACTCCTCAGGCAGGTGATTTCTGCTTTAGAAGAAACAAGACAAAGAGATCATGCAAAAAAATCAGATAAAACCCCCGTGACTTTCAGAGTGACACTTGGGTGTCTTACATGGCATAATCTCCTCTCGGCAGTTTTGCTGCACCATCAAAATCCAACATTCTGGTGTTAAAAATGAGCACTCTGGGCAGTGCCTGTGCCCTTCAAATGCAGGTTTGCTGTTTCTGACCAGCTGCTAATAGAGGCCAGCTCTCAGTGTGCTCCACTCTGGTGATTCCTCAGCCTCTTCCCAGTTTATTTTTCTTTGCTGTCCTGCACAGGCTGTTTGGAAAAGGCCCATGAAGCCCTGAGCTGCTCTAGCTGGCTGCAAAGTGGAGATTTCAAAAAAGGCCAAGTGTTAAAGCAAGAGCTTAATTTGTGCTCTGGCAAAACACAGCATCCTTATCCTCAGGACAACTCTCAGCCAGGCAGCAGCAGCACCAGCTCACCAACCACCTGATTTTCCATTTCTGAAGATGTCAGGAAATAGCCCAGCTCACAGCCAATCCCCAGCCTGTGGCAAGCACATTTCTCTCCCTCTCAGGATTTTTCATAGAGGTGCACAGAGAGAAATGAAAGAAAAAACAATTTCTATTTCTACTCCTTGTGTTTCCTATGTGGAATGTGTTTGGAGAATTGTTTCCCTAGGGTGAGTGCTGGGTTGGATTCTGGTGAGGATTGTTTGAGCCTGGTGGCCAACCCAACCCACCTGGGGCTGGACTCTCAGAGAGGGTCACGAGTTGTGGGAGTTAAAGCAGTATGTAGTTTTAGTATTCTCCTTTTATATAGTATATGAATGTATTTTAGCATAGTTATAATAAAGAAATCATTCAGCCTTCTGAACTGAGTCAGACATTGCCATTTCTTCCCATTGGGTTCGCCTGCATTTACAATACCAACCCAAGCTGCTGCCCCAGCCGTGCTCACCTCTCCCTCAGGAGCTCCAATTCAGCAGGAATTCTGCTGGCTGCAGCTGCAGCAGGCTCCCTGCTCCTTTCAGCAGCATTCCTTCCCTGCAGGAGCCCGTGCCCACACTCCAATTCAATGGAAAGGCAAGTCCCTGCACGAAACTCGGTGCAGCTGTTGCATATCTGCATGAAGTGATCTCCAGCAGTTGTGTGAGCAGCAGGTCTGCCCTGCTCTGCTCTGCTCTGCTCTGCCTGCTCCCATTCTGCCCCGGATTGTTGTGGCCATGCAGCTCTGGGATGTTTTGAAATCAAGAATGGTTTTGCTCTGGTCAAGCCTCTTGCTCAACGCCGCTCCGTGCCTGTGCTGTCCGTGGGGATGGCTCCTGCTGGGGGTGATGTGGTGCTTCCCAGAAGGCACCAGAGTTCTCAGACAAAATTTTCATCATTCCTTTTGTCCATGCCATCGCTCGGTTGTTTTCACACGGATCATTTTCTGACTGGGAAGCAGGAATAATCCCCGTGATGGTGAATTCACCTCAGCAGCGAGGGCTGAGTGGAAGCAGAGTTTTCTTCCACCCTGCCAGGAAAAACTCACTAATGTGACCCTGGGAATCCAGCTGTCGAGGAGAACCTCTGCTCAAAGAGGTGGATTTTCACATTTATTTGCACATTTTCACACCAGCCTGCTCCTGGGCTGGTGGATATCCTCCCTTGGGAGGTGGCGTGGTGCCATCTGATGCCCTTGTTGGGCATCGCCTCGTTGGGGTGCAAAGTAAAGCCTGACAGACACAAAATGCCCCCTTGGCACGTGCAGGGGGCTCAGAGGGGTGTCCTGCCTTTCTGTGGCTGGGTGGGGAGGGTTTGTTTGGTCCTGCTGGGGTGGAACAGCAGAGGATTCCATCTCTGTGGCTCTTTGGAGGGCAGCAGTTATCCCCAGGGCTATTCCCAAGGGAAGCATCCAGAGCAAGGGAAAACAGAGTGCAAGGATGCCCTGCAGCACCCTGGAGTCAGGACCTGTCCTTTCTGCTCCTCACCTTTCCCACTGCACCTCCAAAATGCTGCAGCTACCCACCCCTGTTGGCACACAAATTCTGGGAATGCCCACCTGCCTTGAACTCCTTTCCTCTCAATCCTTTTTGGAGTGATGGTGAAGCCAAGAGCATCAGCTGCCCCTCAGTGAGGTGTGGTGGCACCTGTGAGGGAGGAATCAGGAGGGGATGGCATTGATTAGCTCACCCAGCCAGCAGTGCCCAAACCCTGCCTTTTCTTAATGTTTCAGTAATTTTTTAAAACAAGGATGGTGCCACCTCTGTTTGCCCAGACCTCAAACACCAAGGGAAGGCTGAAGGAAAATTCAGCAGCCTGTACCAAGCCCAGTGGGCAACGCAAGGAACGTGACAAGAGCAGAGCAAATGCCACCCAAATTCATGGGCTGAGATTCTCCTCCAGTGCCAGCAGCTCCCCTGGGTGCCAGCCCCACAGCAGCCAGATCATTGTGCCATCTTCTCCCAAAATCCTGCCCTGCCTTTGATATGGTAATCCTGCATAAGGCAAATTCTCCCATTAGAATAAAGTCCATTCTGGTCTCCCTGCAATCTGCATGATCCAGTTCAAAGTTAAATTAAAAATCCCAACCTGTGTGAATGTTGCAATGGCATGATGAAATCTGTAAATCTATTTTTAATGTCTTAATGCTGCTCTAGTTGAACGAGGCAAGGTGACTGCTGCATGGCATTTGCTTTACACTTTTTTGGATTCTCATGCACTCATTAAATATTCACTCTGCAGCCTTTGCATTTCCAGTACTGCAGGACCCTAAAATAGAATACAAGTTTTTCTTTCCCTCTTTTGTTTCTGAAATTCCAACTTGACTCTGGGATCTCCCCAAATCAAATGTGAAGCACTAAACACTGCAAGGAGAAAATGTTTCAAATTAATAGAGATGCCAGGAAATAGGATTTAAATCCTAAACATGCAGCCATTTGCACTGTTTTTAGGAGGTGACAGAGCAAAATGTTTGATTTCATTTCAAATTAAAACATATGCAATGTTAATTCTCTGAGTAGCATGTTTTTATTAAGAAAATATTTGAACATCGCTGGAACAACTCTCCCAAATCATCATCTCACAGAACATTTCTTGAGGGAGTAGTTTGTGCTTTTCATTCTGATCTGGGATGGAAACAAGCTCTGAAAGACTGGAATTTTCTGTGTAACAAACTTTATTTTCTGACCCACTCGCTTTGAAAAATCAGTGTACGAAGCAGTGACATAAATCCTGCTGTTGTCACTTGGGTGTTGTGCCACGGAAAGCCGGGCTCTGCCTCTCCCTGCTTTAGCACATTAAAACTCCTCGGTGTGTCTGCAAACATCGATGATGGAGAGAGCAGGGAAGGGAGGCAGCGCCGAGGATTTCTCCCGAAAAACCCGATTTTCCCAGCAGAGGACACAGAGCGGCTCCTGGTGCCACATCACCGGCGCCGCGGGGAGGTGGCACAGGGGAGGTGGCACAGGGGAGGTGGCACAGGGGAGGTGGCACAGGGGAGGTGGCACAGAGGTGGCACAGAGGTGGCACAGGGGAGGTGGCACAGGGGAGGTGGCACAGAGGTGGCACAGAGGTGGCACAGGGGAGGTGGCACAGAGGTGGCACAGAGGTGGCACAGGGGAGGTGGCACAGGGGAGGTGGCACAGAGGTGGCACAGAGGTGGCACAGGGGAGGTGGCACAGGGGAGGTGGCACAGAGGTGGCACAGGGGAGGTGGCACAGAGGTGGCACAGGGGAGGTGGCACAGGGGAGGTGGCACAGAGGTGGCACAAGGGAGGTGGCACTGCCCAAGGTGTTCCCTTCCACAGCCCGGCCAGGCTGGAGCACTGCAGGCAGCCAAGGTTCCTTTGGAAGGGCTGGGCTTCGGAGGGGCCCGCTGGGGTGTGCTGGCTCTGTCCCCTCCCTGTTCCCCCCGTCCCCTCTGTCCCCCCAGCTCCTCCTGTCCCTCCTGTCCCCCCTCTATCCCCTCTCTGTCCCCCTGTCCCTTTCTGTCCCTGTTCCTCCATCCCCTCTCTGTCCCCCTGTCCCTCTCTGTCCCTCTGTCTCTCTGTCCCTCTATCCCTCTCTGTCCCTCTGTCCCTCTCTATCCCCTCTCTGTCCCCCGGTCCCTCTGTCAGTCCCTGTCCCCCTGTCCATCCCTGTCCCTCTGTCCCCCTGTCCCTCTGTCCATCCCTGTCCCTCTGTCCGTCCCTGTCCATCCCTGTCCCTCTGTCTCCCTCTCTGTCCGTCCCTGTCCCTCTGTCTCCCTCTCTGTCCGTCCCTGTCCATCCCTGTCCGTCCCTGTCCCCCTGTCCATCCCTGTCCGTCCCTGTCCCCCTGTCTCCCTGTCCCTCTGTCCGTCCCTGTCCCCCTGTCCGTCCCTGTCCCTTTGTCCGTCCCTGTCCATCCCTGTCCGTCCCTGTTCCCCTGTCCATCCCTGTCCCTCTGTCCGTCCCTGTCCCTCTGTCTCCCTCTCTGTCCGTCCCTGTCCATCCCTGTCCGTCCCTGTCCCCCTGTCTCCCTGTCCCTCTGTCCGTCCCTGTCCATCCCTGTCCGTCCCTGTCCCTCTCTGTCCCTCTGTCTCCCTCTCTGTCCCCCTGTCCGTCCCTGTCCCTCTGTCCGTCCCGGTCCCACCGCGGGGCGCTCCCGGCGCTGCCGTGCCCGCGCCGCTGCCGCCCCCTCGTGGCCGCCGGTGGAAGCGCAGCCCGGCCTCATCCCGCGCGCCGATTTTGGCTCCAAATTCTTTAAATAAAACAAAACAAAACCAACAACAACAAAAAAATCTACAAGATGCTCAATCCAGCCCCGCGGCCCGCGCCCCGGAGGCCCCGGCCCAGCCATTCCCTTCGGGATGGATGCATCCCGCTGCGGATCCCGCATTCCCCGGGATGCATCCCCAGCGGAATCCCGGGAACCTCCCTCATTCGCAGGTGCTCGTTCGCAGGAGCTGGGGGACAAGGCGTGTGCGGCACTGAAACTTGGTTTATTCAGTGAAATTCCAGCTTTTTTTTCGGATTTTGACCACTGGAGCGCCGGCTGGCAGTGTCCACGGAGCCTCCCCGCTGCATCCAGCGGGATGGAGCGCTGGGAAGGGTTTAATGATTCCTTAAGGAACGGGAACATGCAAACCAAATGAGCTGGGGGAGCTGAAATCTCAGCGGGGGAGGAAACGGCTGCAGCTGAAGAGATCCAAGCTGCTGACAGCAATTCAAATGCGAGATTGGGTGGCACGGAATTAAACAACAGCGCTTGTTCAAATATTAGGAAAGACAAGGAGGGAAAAAAAAGCTCTTGGGGAAACAAATCCTGCTGTGCTGGATGAACTCCACGGGCTGACTAATCCGGGGTTCTGTCCTAGGAGTCACCAGCACCAAATCCCTGAGATGTGGACACCTCACCTCCCCCAGGACACTGGCGTGGGAATGGTTAAGGGAACACGATAAATGTGTAAGAACTGGGTAGTCTGAAGCGAAAGATCAGAGCTCAACTTCCTCCAACTGAATAGAAAATGCAGTTTTAATGGGCGACTTCTCAATTTTGTTAGTATAATTTATTGGTCCCAGTCAGATCCCAGCAGTGCAGAGGAGCTGAGATGCAAAGTTCAGCTCTGGGCTCACTAAAAATCCAATTACTGCCATTGGGAATGCCGAGTTCAGACAGGGAGGGAGCAGGGAGGTGGCACACGGGGTGAGAGGAATATTTGCAGGTATTGTGGTTGGCCTGGCCAGAGCTAATAATCATTGCCATTCATAAGCATGAAAGAGTCAAGTATTCCCACCCCCCTGCTGCCATTTGAAAAGTATCTGACCTAATTATTACTATCCCTGTTGTGTAAATTCAGCACTTTGTCAGTCTGAATAAATGTACATTAGCCTTAACATGAGTGAAACAAGTTTAAACAATGAAGGCAGCTTTGTAAGGCTCCCTCGCTTTTTAACTTATTTGACACCACACTAAAGAGCCCATTTAGACTAAAGAGTTCAGCACATTTTGGGACCCATTAAATGCCCAGGTTGAGACTAGATATTCTCCTTATTCTTTTTTTAATTTGTCCTCCCTAGTTGCTAAAGTCAGCAGAATTAAGCAATAAGCTGCTTTGCATTTCTTTAGCTTTGTAGGCAAGTTGCAGAGAGCTACACCCACCCCTGCCAAGGCAGGGCAAACCTCACTTATCACCGAGACCAAGGCATTCCTTGGAATTAGTTTTAATTTTAAAAAATTACTCTTAATTAAAAAAAAAAAAAGGAAACTCATAGCACAAAAATGTGATATTCATGACTGTCAGGAAAACTTACACTGTCAAATTGTTTCTATTTTAGGCTAACAGCATAGAATTTAGAGTCAGGTCAGCCTTTCATAGAATTATGGAATGGGAAAGAGCTTCAGGATCATCCAGTCCTGTGACTGATCCCCACCTTGTTCTCAGCCCAGAGCTCTGAGTGCCACCTCCAGGAATTCCTGGGACACCTCCAGGGATGGGATCCAAACCTTCCCGGGCAGCTCCTGGGTCTGACCTCCCTTTCCAGGACAAAATTCCTGCTGATGGAGGAGTGACAAACTCCAGGTGTATCCTGACTCCAGCTGCTGTCACATTTAGGACATGACCTGGAAGGAGGAGAACATTTACCCTGGCCTGGCTGCAGGACAAATGCAGATCAGCTCCAAAAGAGCAAAAAGGGCTGAAAAACCAGAGCATCATCACCCTCACCATCCCCTGTTCCCAGCCCTCCTCCATCACTGAGGAAATTTCTGAAGGCAGCAGAAAGAAAGAGTCAAATGGGAGAAAATACGGGAAAAACTGGATGGAAAAGCAGCAGTGCAGCCAGAGCTGAACACTTCTGCAAGGGGAAGGGGGTGTTCTCCACCAGTGAGCCCCTGGCTTTTGAGCAAACCTCTGAGATCCCACACAAAGGTTGGGTTCTGCTGGATGTGTCACAAAGAGCTGGCAGGGAAACATTTTCCAAGGAGAAATTCGTTTTACTCAAAGCCATAACCAAACCAGTTCTTTCCCAAATGAGATCTGTGGTCAGTCTGTAAATTGAATTCTGTCACTGACCTGCAAGAGATCTTTGAATCCACAAGAAGTTCAGTGTTGGACAAAGCCACAGCTCTGACGTTGGCAGCAGCACCTCCCCAGGATCTGGGCTCTTGGATGAGTATTTAGATTAAAATCCTGCTTTATGGGCAGAGCTGCAGATGCATTTGGATTCCATCCCTCTTACTCATTTTGAAGCTTGGTTAAGCTTGAAGCACAGCAAAAAAACCCAACTCAATTATAATTTCTAGCTGTCAGGAAGGAATTCTATCAGCTCCATCCTCCAGAAGGAAATCCACACTGTCTAGCAGTAATCAGTTCCATTTGTGACCCTCCCAACAAAACCCTTTTTGTCTGTGATTTGTATTCAGCTTAGGACACGCTGATTTCAGACCCTCTGTGGATTGTAATGTCTAAACAGCCTTTTTATTTTTAAATGCAACCAAGAAACTATTTGGCAGGGTCTGAATCTGAAGCAAAATCTCCCAACTGCACTGGACACTCACAGACAACTCTGTTTGTTCAGCTCAGCTAAGAATAGGACATTAGTAAGAAATATTTTAATCTAACAGGCATCATGTTTTGAAGGGAATTTTCAGCTTTTTTGGCCAATTTGAGTGGCATGTGGTGATCTCATGGTGTGGCAGCTGGAGAACAAATGAAGCTGCAGCTCTGACCCCTGAGGATGGGCTGGGTGTGAATTCCCTCAGGTTTTGGGATTCAGAGGCACCAGTGTGGAAAGGACTGTCCTTTCCAGCCAGTCACTCCAGGATGGTGATTCAGGACACAGAACCTTCCACCACCAGTGTGGGAAGGAATTCGCTGCACTTCAATCCAATCCCCAAATTCCACACCAAAAAACAGCCCCCAATTATACAACTGGCACTAACTGGATCCTTTTCTGAGCTTTTCAGAAGAGAGGCCAAGGCTTGAGCAGCATGGGAACAAAACTGTCCTGTGAATTCCCCAGAAGAGCCCCATGGATGCAGCGCTGCCAGAGACTCGTGTGGCATCTCAAAAACCAGATTTCAGATTCTAAAGCTTCTGCAGCTTTCAACTTTCACCAGCATTCAAATTCACCTACATTAAAAGAAAATTAAATTGCCCTCTCCAACAAAAAGCAAACCACAACAAAGCAAACATCCTCTAGCAAACTATTCCCTTGAATCCATTAAAAACTGCCAAGTCAACGTTCCAGCGCCCACTGCCCATCCCGGGCTGCCAGCAGCACAAGTGGCACTTTGGGCTCCTGTGTGCCACCAGCTGTGGCAAGAACAGGCCAGAAATATTTCATATTCCAACCATATTTCATATTCCAGCCTTATTTCATATTCCAGCCATATTTCACATGCCAACAATACATCCCATTGCTTCCCAGGTGGAGTTCTGCAAAGGGAAGGAAAAGCCCCCACTGCAAACACTTCCATAAACCAAAAATGTTTGAAGAGCTCTGTCCCCCAGGTGGGGATGGTGGAATTTGGGACACAACCCTGGCAGAGAAGCAGAGCTGATGAACCCTGGGGTACAGGGAGATCAGGCAAGAATTTGTTTTAATAGATGAGCAGATCTGAATTAAAAAGGATTTAGGGCCCAATGGGCAGGAAAACCTGGGACCAACAGCTTGGACTCTGCCTGATTTATCACTAACAAAGAGAAGTAAATTGAATGTTGTGTTTCTCTGTGTATTTTTAGTAAAGTATTAACTAAATCAAAAGCATTAAATTAATTCCCTTTGGATTTATAACTGCTGGAAGTGGAAGAAAAGTGCAGTCTCATAAAACACCAATAGGATTTTATGATGCATTGTCAAACAGAATTAAACTGCAAATAAAAGCCCTAATATGGGACTCCTTTAGTACAGAAACTTCATTTTCTGTAAGCAACAAATAATAATGGATCATTATGAAAAGAATACAGAACAAGGAGAAGAAAGCTGATTTCTAGCCATGCATACAAAATGTGCCTGGATGCTTCCTGGAAGCTCCAGCAAACCTCAAACTGTTTGATGTGCTCCCATCTCTGGAAAACAAAAAATTCTTACCACCATATAAATTCTACAGCAAACCAATTTTTAATTACACCTATCAAAAGAATAATAAAATCCCAGCAGTTTCATTCAAGCTGTTCGAATCATGGAGACCACCTATGCAAATATCAACACAGCATTTGAATCTGCAGGTAAACTACTGCCAATTATAAATGGGGACACTTTTAATATTATATTACAAGGATAATAAATCATTTTCACACACAAAGGTAACAAGAAAACATCATGCAGTGGTTTTAAAAGCCTCCTACTTTCTGCATTTCTATTCTGGTTCATTTGTGTTAAGATTAGAAAAGCAGATTTCAATTTTAAAAGAGGGAGAGAGGAAAGTGAAAAACTTCCAGCCTTCCCTCTGGTCATTCCATGTGGATTTAAACATTAACAAGGGAATATTCTGCTGTTAGAAACAGGCTGCAACAATATGGACAGGGATGTTGCACAAACATTTTCATGGCTGTGCTCTCATCTACTCTGTCAAAAAGTAAATTATTTGAAAATACCTGCAGAACCTTTTAGAAATACACAGTGCTACTGAGGGCCCAGTTAGCTGGACAAAAAAAAAAAAAAGGCATTATTTCTATTTTTGCTCTCAGAAAGGGTTTACAGAGGGTTTGAATTCCGTAGTAATACACTGAAAACTGTAATTACACAATTATTTTGTGGCCCAAATCAACAGAGGAGGAGAGCAGGAACTTCTCCTCTCCTCCTTCTCCAGAGGACTTTGTGACTGAGGATGACAACATCCAACTGGGAGGAAAAAAAGAGAATTTTTGTGCAAAAATTCCAACATTTCAGAATGAAATCTGCTGCTACAACACTGATTCTGCTGGTCTGCTTCTTATTTAACAGAAGCTGCAGCTGACACAGGTTCTCCAGCTATCAACAGGTTTATAACCAACTTACAGAGGAATTCCAGGCAGGAGCAGATCAGCACAAAAGTTCTGCAGCAGAGCTGGACAGAGGGAGCCACAGGGGAGGAAAGGAGCCAGGGATGCTCCTGATAGTTTCAGAAATAGTAAGCTGTGTGAGTAACCCAGTTGGAACACTCCTCCTTGGAACGTTTGGCTGAGCTGTGAGTTGTAAAAATAGATTTGTAAGCCTCAGACTTGTCCTCGCTGTCTGCAATGGATCTCTTGGTGGTGCTGGAAGGAGCTTTATTGACTTTTCCTGGGACTGATGGGTTTCCATTCTCTGAGGGGAAAAAGGAAGAGAATGAAGCTTACAATGGACAAAGGTAGTTAAATAAAGATGAAAAACAGTGTTGGAAAATTAAAATATATGCATTTTTCTCATATATATATCCCATATGGATGCAACAACTTTTAGAAATCACACTCAAAATACATTTAGAAATCTTGAGAGAGGAATTCTGCAAATCTCTTGCACTGCAACTCAGCACTGACAACATTTACTCCTCCAAGTGAAAAATGGCTGAGCCCTGGTCTTTAGCAACATGAAAGTCCCCAGCAGCCTGCAGTTTTGTTTGGAAATCAGCTCCCAAATCCCAAAAACTGAACTTGTGCCACCACACCCTTCCCCAGGGAATCCCTCTGTCCCCTTTTTTCTTTGCAAAGTTATGACCAACAACGATGGTCTGCATCATTTTATCTCTGTAGTGGGGAAATGCCCATCCTCTGTTTCTGGTATCATTTTTCTCAGTGTATTTTATCCACTGCTACATAAAATTCCCTTTTCTTTTTTACTATTTAATCTCCCAAGTTGCAGGATGGTGTTTGAAAAAGCCAAGTCTCTGGTGAGAGAAATGGATGGAGAAACTCAACATCCTGAGTCAAGCTCAGGCACAGGGGTTCACAAAAATTGTGTGTGCAACCCCAACAGAAACAGTTTCAAAAGGCTTTTTTTTTCCTTTTACTCCCTCAGAAAATATAAAATTTATTAATATTATTTGAATTACGAGGTTGCTCAACATGCAGGAGCAATTCTCATCATCTGAGATTAAATATTTTTAAAAGTCTCTCCTGTATAAAAGCAGACAGCAGAGGGCAGGTCAGGCACTGCTGATGGAATTTCAGCTGCTCCCAGTTTATCTACAGATCATCATTTTCAGATTCTTCAAATTATTCTGATTTTTTAAGGTACAGGGTTTAATTCTTCCCACAGAAACCTCAGACTGACCTTAAAATGTACCATTCTGTTTGAAAATATCAGTCTGAGGACATTAAATAGCAGAATAAATATTAAATAAATAGAAGGCACCATTCTTTGGATTTAAGGGCTGCCAAGTTTACTCAAAGCTCAAGGCTGCTGTAGATTCATCAGCTCATCCTAAAGTTCTATTCCAGTGTTCCCAAGGACATACAGCAAATCAGCAGGTAAAACAGAGGATTAAAAGTTAAATTATCATGGTTTTTTAACAAAATTCATCCAAATAAAATGCCATAACATAGTTTTTGATCAACTGTACATCAACAGACACACCAAACCAA
This sequence comes from Lonchura striata, assembly GCF_050655825.1. Classification (NCBI taxonomy): domain Eukaryota; kingdom Metazoa; phylum Chordata; class Aves; order Passeriformes; family Estrildidae; genus Lonchura; species Lonchura striata. Next base: position 13,441,094 of record NC_140722.1, read on the forward strand.
GGAGTGTGTAAATAAGAATCTCTAATCTCATTAAGTCAGGTTCCCAACTTAAAGCAATATTAGAATGACATAAACAAGCACATCTGGTCCCATTTTCACATCAGGATCAACCACCAACCTGAACTTTTGGTGAAGATAATCTGCCTGTTTTCCCCAGAGCTGGAATTGACACAATCCTTTCCACCCTTAGCTTTTGAAGGACCTGGAGAATCTAAATAAATAAATAAATTTTATAAAACAGAAAAACGAAATCCTGACAGCTTCAAGGCTCAGAAGGTGACCCAGAATTTGGAGCTGTGTTACCTGCAGAGGGCTCTTGCTGAGAAGCTGCTGCTGCTGTCTTGCCTTTCTTTGATTTCTGAAACAACACAAGCAGAAACCTGTAACTGACTGAAAGGAGATAAAACTCTCAACTTGTATTTGATAGACACACAGCTGAATTCAGTACCTTTTTAATTCTTACCCATTAGAACTCTTGCTTCCACATTTTTTGTATTATTTCTACATGGAAAAAATAATAATCTTGAGAACCCTGCAGTTACATTAAAGAAAAGTGTGCAGGACAAAATTGGATTTGTCTGGATTTAATATTTTGGTTTGCATGCTTTGAAAGTGGGGGTGTAATTCTCATTAACTGATAATCTGAACTCACTCAGCAGGACAGTAAAATGCACAACATTAATAAGATACAATTAATTGCAATAAGTAAAGATGTTTTTCAATAAAAATGTCAGAAGAATATGGAATCTTGTATCCACTAAATTTTGTTTAGTCCATAAAAAAAATCCCTCCTGGCTACCTGTCAATAACTGAACCCTCTGCTGCAGGATTGCTTGGGAAGAAAATATGCAAAGAGTTAATCTAACTTCTTAAAAAGCATCTGTGCAGCAGATTTTCCAAATTAATTTATGCTTGTACAGATTAAGAAACAGAAAAAAACAAGACTCCCATTTCTGGCTTTGATTACATAAAAAGAAAGATGTATTAGAACAGTCATTAGCATTATTCTCACCAGATACATTCTGAATTGTGAACATGTTCTAAGACAGCTGCACAAAGTTAAAGAAAATAAATATATTTAATTCTGTTCTAAAGCTCAGGAGAACCCCTGCTGTGAAGCAAAGGGAACAAAACCACAGCAAATGTTGCTGCAAAGCTGACCCAGGAGGGGGTGGCAGAGGATCAGGGCTCTGCTGGAGCCACATCCATGGAATGGTTTGGGGGGAAGGACCTTAAAGCTCATCCCATCCAAGGCACACCTTCCACAGACCAGGTCCTGTCCTTTCTGCCCTTCAGGCACCTGCAAAACCCCAGTGCAGGGCACTCCCACCTTTTGCTGCAGGTGGATTCCCAAAGAAAAGTCATTTCCCAGATGTTTGTGACTCTATGGATGCATAAATTCCCTGTGCAGAATATAGATTGGAAAGAGATTTCAGGATGGGCACAGGGACACCTGAGATTGAATAATTTTCTATCCTGGTCCCAGCTGCATCTTCCTGATGAAGGGAAGGGAAGGGAAGGGAAGGGAAGGGAAGGGAAGGGAAGGGAAGGGAAGGGAAGGGAAGGGAAGGGAAGGGAAGGGAAGGGAAGGGAAGGGAAGGGAAGGGAAGGGAAGGGAAGGGAAGGGAAGGGAAGGGAAGGGGAGGGAAGGGAAGGGAAGGGAAGGGAAGGGAAGGGAAGGGAAGGGAAGGGAAGGGAAGGGAAGGGAAGGGAAGGGAAGGGAAGGGAAGGGAAGGGAAGGGAAGGGAAGGGAAGGAAAGGAAAGGAAAGGAAAGGAAAGGAAAGGAAAGGAAAGGAAAGGAAAGGAAAGGAAAGGAAAGGAAAGGAAAGGAAAGGAAAGGAAAGGAAAGGAAAGGAAAGGAAAGGAAAGGAAAGGAAAGGAAAGGAAAGGAAAGGAAAGGAAAGGAAAGGAAAGGAAAGGAAAGGAAAGGAAAGGAAAGGAAAGGAAAGGAAAGGAAAGGAAAGGAAAGGAAAGGAAAGGAAAGGAAAGGAAAGGAAAGGAAAGGAAAGGAAAGGAAAGGAAAGGAAAGGAAAGGAAAGGAAAGGAAAGGAAAGGAAAGGAAAGGAAAGGCTGGTTCCAGCTGCAGGGACCAGCTGGGGCACCAAGGTCACCACTGGAGGCTGAGAGATTTGCAAATCCTGTCCTGTCATTCTCCACTAACCAAACAAATCCCATTTGCATCTTCCCCCAGGGCACACAGAGCCCCAGGAGCAGGGCACTGGTGTCCTTTTGTGCTGTCACCCAAAAAACCACAACAGCCCTGCAAACTCAGGTACTTTGCTGTACAGAAATTGTGGGCAGCATCACCTTCCAGATTATTCAAAATTATTTGCTCCAAAGCTACAGGTGTTTTGTTAGGGCCCTGTTTCTAAACAAAACCAATGCAACCAACCACTCACTCATCTGCTGAGATCTGCAACAGTCTAGTAACAAATTATGAATTTATTTTTTCCCCAAACTTCTAACTACCAAGTACTGAGGGGAAAAAAAAGAAAAAAACATCTGAACACACACCATGAGATTATCACTCTTGTGCCAGAAGCCATCAGATATGAGATGCAGAGACTATGAAAAACAGGAAACAGAACAGCAGGATTTTTATGGAAAAGCATTCTTTTGATGTATTGCCCATGCCCAGTGATGCTGCACTGGCACAGATGAATAAAGCCCCTGTGATGAGAAGGAATCATATTCTGCCCAGCAAGTAAACAAGCATTTGTTTTAAAACAAACCAGGGAAATATTTGCATGGCAAAATCAAGGGATGAAAGCTCCATCCCAAGTCTCAGAGGCTGAAAGCATCAGATTTATGATTTATGTTTCTGTGATCCAGCTAAGTCTGAGCACCCTGACCTGAGTCAACACTAAAGGTTTGCTTGTTTGGCATCCTCCAGGGAGTTCAGGGCAAAACAGCAAATGGAAAAGTGTCATTTGACAGCTCAGCAGCACAGAACAACTCCCAGCTCACAGGGCAGAGCTGCAAGGATTTCATTTCCACTGCATTGCACCTGGGCAGATATAAAAATGCAAAGGCCTCAACAGCATGGTGGGATGTAGGGGAGCAGTGATTGCTGAGGACTGTGAGAACCACAAAACATGATGAACTTCCACACTCCTACAGCAACAGCCCAGGAATGCACAAATCCCAACATCCTGTTTGTGACAGAGGCCAATAAAAGATCTTATTTTGTAAGATATGTTTTGATCTTATTTAGTAAGATCAAAAAAACTGATGCTATCATCAGGAAGTGCCACAAGAAATACAGGGATGATGTAGCTTGTTACTAGAACGAATTAATTTCAAGAAAACCCTGAAATATTGCTGCAAGAGTCTATTTTGAGTGCACACGGTCAGGAGAAAGTTTAGAATGTAAAACTTCACAATGTTATTGGCCAAATACACACAAAACCCCAATGCTTTCCAAAGTTCATCCATCTTTATAAAGATCAGCAAATCTAAGAGCAGATTCACTGCAGACAAGAATTCTTCCAGTTTTATAATAATGTATAAAAATCCTACCTTTTCTAATTTACTTTTAAGTCTTCTTTCCTCCATCCTTTTCTTCAGAATTTCCACATCTTCTTTATTACCATTAAGGACAATCACATCTTCCTCTTGAAAGGGAACACCACACTTCATGAAAGAAAAGAAAGGACAAAATTGCACTTTTATTTTGCTGTTTCCTATAAACAACACTCTGACTAATTCTTTTTTTTCATTTGTGCATTTTCTGTTCATGGGCTCCTTGTTTTACAAGGCACAAATGTACTTATAAGTATTCCTAATAAGAATCTACTCAATTTACTGAACCCCACAGCTAAAACCCAAAATAACTTTCTGATTTTTAGTTAGGAGTACATCTAATTAATACTTTTATGCCATTCTGCTCTAGAATTTGTCTTTCACCTTAGTGAGGTAAGAAACAATTGATGGGAGCAAAGGTGTTATTCCTCTACATGTGGAATAGACAGCAAATTTTTCTCTTCAGCTGGTAGACAGGAAAACATGAAGGGGTTTCTGGAGGCTCTTTTGGGTAGGTGTTTTTTTTTAATTTTTTTTTATTTTACTGTGGGAATAAAAAGGAGTCATGAAAGCAGAATAATTCATTACCCTTGCCTCGCTGCCTCACTGGATTGTATCACAGAGACCATACCCTTATCTGATTTATCAAACACTCCCAAGTTTCCAACTACTTTCATAAATTAATCTGGATAATGGCTGTAATGTGCTCTGTGTACCTCCACATTTGTTTCATGGTTGAAGGCACAGATGTTTTCCTGTGCACATTTGCAATCATTTGATGTACCAGCCCATTGACCATGATGTTTTCTTGTCTAAGATCTCAATTTGCTTTTTTGTTTTGTTTTGTTGTTTTTAGGGGGTTGTTTGTTTTTGTTTTGGGTTTTTGTTGGTTGGTTTCGGGAGTTTTTCAGGTTATTTTGTTAAATGCAGAAGCTTTCTATTAATCTGCAAGATTAATTTATAATCCTGCCTCTGCCATTACTCTTCTTTTTCTAAACGAAGGTCTAGAAAGGTTACTCCTGTATTTGCAGTAGGAATTAAACAAATGAAAGGACATATGGGCAGGACTCTGCTCAAGTGCTGAGCACAGCCTCAAAAATGAGCCTGAGATTGAGAGGAGAAACAGGGCTTAGAGAGAGGCACAGGACATCAGGCAGGAAGAGGAAAAGTCACACACAAGAAATGGGGGAGTGGCCCACATTTTTCCATTTCTACTCAATGACAAAGCCCAGCCTGGTGTGATCTCACACCTGGGAGTGAGAAGGCTCCAAAATGAAGAATTTCAGTCTTCATTCTGGGGCAGGAGCTGGCAGCTGACTTGATCCTAAATAAGCCCCACAAATTCATTTCTAAAAGCCCCACAATTTCTTTTCTAGGTGTGTTCCTAATGCAGCATTTTTCAAACATATTTTTTCAGCAGACTCTACTTAAACGCTGCATTTTAAAAGAGCAAGCGATTCCAGGTTCCCATCTGGAAAACAAAGGCAAAATTGTTCAAAACTGAAAAGTATTTACAAGAAACAAGGAAATGAAGATAGTGTTCTTTCCATTCCCTGAAAAAAATTTTTTGCCATGACAATATTGGATTATGTCAGAGACCATACCCTTCCAAACATCTTAATGAGATAAAAAGCAGAAAGAAGTTTCAGTTCTGCAAATTCAGATGTTTCTTCCTTCAGATTAATTAAGGTCTTGGGGCAGATGTTTGGTTTATGATATCACAGGGTCTCCTCTGCTGTTCCTTGTTTATCTTGGGCCTTTAAATACAGATGAAGGTACTTGCTGCAGTTTTTAGCACCTTGAATAGAGGACATTTCTAAATGACAGTTCTTATAATTCCTAAACTATAAAATACAGGATTTTTAAAGTAGTAATGAACTCTTAATTTAAGATGACTTCCAAATTGTAGAGCTTACAGTTTCAGCTGCCTAAGACAAGAGTTGTACATTATTTCTACATTGACACATTTATTTTTATAGCATCTAAAATGTAGTTCCATGCATGACTACTCTAGTCTTAATGTAATACAAATAAACAACAGACAAATATGTTTTCATGTCTAAATATTTAAACCAGTGTTACAGTCTGATGTCTTCAGAGAAACCTAAAGCTCTTTCTCACATTTTAACAGTGAATTTCTGCAGTTCTGAACATCACCATTGCTGGGAAATGCACAATTCCCACCAGGATATGGGACATGGATGGCCATAACCTGAATGTCCCTCTTTAAAAGGGACATTTAGGAGGAAGATTGATCATTCATGGAGCATCTCACTGTTCATCTCCTGGTCATACAAGCTCATGTATTAAAGATTATTCTTGCTTGCCACAGTTAACTAAAACTTGTTTTAAGAGAGAGAATTTTCCAGAGGTTTAGCCATTAAAAGTCCAGGAGTGTAAGATTTGCTGAACATGTTTCTTTTTTTTTACATTGTCACCCAACACAGACATGCAATAGGTCAGAGAGTAAAGGACAACTTGGGAGCAGTGGAAATTTCCCACCTAGTGATTCACAAAAATGTGAACTTCACTCAGAAGCCACAGCATCTACTTCAAAACAAGTTCAAGAAAAAGCCTCAGTTTACAGAGTTTCTCTTAAAATCAGTGATATTTTTGTACCTGTCATACCTGCAGCTATGCCTTAACTTACTTGAGGTTTTCTCTCCCTTTATTTCTGACCAACATGGTATTTTAATCAGGATCTTTCCTCCCAATCCCAGCACATTTAAGCTCAACTTTCCACTTCTTAAAGAACCTTTAAAAGGCTGTAACAGCAAACACTGGGTGTGTGCAGGAGGAGCCAAAGCAATGTGCTGCACAGCAGGTACACCTTTCTGGCACCAGAGAACACCTCCTTGTGCATTGCTGCCTGTGGTTCATTTCACACAGGCTTTTATAATTTTACAATTCTGGCATCTGCCCTTGTTTGTTTGCTTATCTAAAAGTTAGAGTTCTAAGGGCTGGGGTCTTATAGAACTTGTGGTTTCTTTATCTCAGGGTTACACACATGGCACGTGGTTCTACCAGACATCTTCATCACACACCTCACTTTACTGCTACATTACATTCTGCTTATAGCTGTGATTTATAATTATGATCTCCTTCTGTCTCTTATCCATTACCAATCTGTTTTTCTGGCCTTTTGCATCAGCTCTTTTTATTTTCCTGGTCCTTTGCTTACAGAAGTGTTCAGACATAGCAGTCACATTTAAACCTCTTCTTTATCTCCTTACCCACCAGGGCCAGACCCTATTTTTGCAGAAGTGCCAGCAGTTATATCCCAACCCTTCCTTTCTTATCTCCTCGGCTCACTCAGGGCTCCATCCTTGTTTTACAGAGGTGATTACATTTATAAGAGTCGCTCACATTTCATTCTTTCACTTTACACCTTCGTTCTTTCTAACTAAAACTAAGCTACAAGCTGCTTATCCCAAGCGAGGGCTGGGATAAGAGGGTTTCAAGACATTTTATTTATTGTGTTTTTAGCTCCCAGCCACTGGAAACACCCAACAGCAGCAATTCCCTGCTGGATAAAATTCTCAGCCGCCAGCTGGAAAGTTTCGGCAGGCGAACAGTTAAGGGCAGGGGGAGGAGGAGGAGGAGGAGGAGGAGGAGGAAGAAGAGGAGGAGGAGGCAGGCTGCTCGCAGTGCTCCAGCCCCAGCTCGGGGGCTCAGCTCTCCTGCAGCTCGGTGACATTGCGGGGACATGCCAGCATTCCCGGTTAATGGTTAATGTCGCGACAGGCGACACCGCCTCCCGCCGAAGGACAATGAGCCCCCGCATGCATCCTTACTATGCTGCCGTCTCCCGGCCGCCTCTGGACCAGGTAAGGCTGCATCACTCCCATCGCAACATGCAGTTCCTTGCTTTTTTTCCTTACGTAAAATGCTGATTTTACTTAGGAAACACGCAATTCTGCAGTTAGGTTAATATTTTTTTTTTCCCCCCTTCTCTACATTGTGACCCATGCACAGAAGGATGGAGGGCGTTACTACTAATTGTATTATAAAAATCACAGTATTTATGCAATTTGCAATTTTATTTTTTTTTTTTTAGCTCTGCAACTTAAGGGTTTTAATAGTTTTCACTGTATTTGTTTTAAATTACGACAAGGTCAAATATACAAGGAAAAACAAGTAACAGGACGAGGAAAAATAGCAAAGAATGCTAAAACTTCAGAAATTTGCTGTATGTGTATCAGTAAATTCTAACGCAGTGTTTTTAAATAATTATTTAATAGCAAAGATGAACGCTACAACTTCAGAAATTTGCTGTATATGTATCAGTAAATTCTAACGCAGTGTTTTTAAATAATTATTTAAATAACTGGGTTGGATGGAGAAATGTTTTTACTCAATGCATCTGAAAATCCAGAAGCAGACTCTGTATTCTGACCCCCTTTTAAACAAAAAAAAAAGCAATGGGAAAAGCATTTAAAATAACTGATTTTAACATTTTTAAGGATTGAATTAGTCTTCCCTTGTTTATAAAATGTCTACATTAATGCCTGCGTAAATACCTTTCAAACAAAAAGAAATCAGCTATGAAAAAGTTGAAATAAGTATTCAATGCTTTTCCAGCATTTTATTAGAAGATGAAGCATTCCCAAGTCATTTGTCTCACTAAATTACGAGGTCATACGAAGCAAACTTGATCTAAACTTTAATATTGGGCAAAAGCAAAGAGCACAGAGGAAACAGAACGTTTCGAGGTGCAGTGATGCAGTGCTAAATGCAAGGGCAGGAGAAGCAGCAAAAAGCAGAAGGATTGTTACTCCAAAACACAGTTTGTGCTAATGGGGACTCAATGAGCTGAGCTGACATTTCAGCTTTTTCCAGGCATCATCATAATTCCCCTTTCCTCTAGAGTTTACTTTGTTAATTGAGATGGAGTATCTTAGGCTTACAACAATTTTCTGTTAAGCAATATCCTTAAAAGCATCCACAAAAGTGCTTGAAAATCTCTGGTGTTTTTTATTTTATTTTTTTTTTTCCAAGAATGTCACACACTACTGGCAGGAGTTTTAAAAATTCATACAAATTCATCCTCCAGATTTAGAAAACCTGTGCATAATGTAAGAAATGCTGAGTTTTAGAGACATTCTGCTAACAGAAAATACCTGTCATGGCACTCTTACATAACAAGACTCAAGGGCAAGACAGTTCCAGACAGGGTCATTATGGACAGTGGACATTCCCAATGGGCAGCAGGAAATTTGGGATAATAATCCTTGCCAGCAGACAGGGCTGAGAGAATCCTGCTAAACAACAAATTTCCTATCCAGTGGCACTGACAGCTGCAATTCCAGCTCTAAATCTGGTACCAAAAAGCTTTCATTCCATAAAATCCTCCCGAGGATGAAATATAGCAAACTCTGTTTTGTAGTTCCCCATAAATATGTTAACACTGGAGTGGAATTGCTGCCTCTTACCTGATTATGGGGTGTTTGTGTACTTTTATGCTGCCATAAAAATACAGTTTCTAGATGTCACACAGTCCAGTAGGAAAAAATCCATGGCAAGCACTTAACAACCTGAAACAGCCCCAGAAGCTATTACTTGAAGGGTAATAAAAATTCAGGTGTATGAAACAAGCAGCTTACAGCTTGGCTCCCTAGAACTACACTTTGCAACCTGTCCAAAATGTATTTAAGGAAAAGAAATCTGCCAAGTACCCTCATTCTGGATAGGTTCAGAGAATATTCTGAGTTGGAAGGGACCCACAAGGATCATTGAGTTCAACCCCCGAGTAAATTATCTGTACAGGGACTGAACCCACAATCTTGGTGTTAAGATGTTTTGTATTTAATCAGGTATAAAATCCTAAATATTTTTGCAGCTGGCTGCTGTTGTGAGTGTAATTCTTATATTCAGAATGAACCTTCCCTGTGACATTCCAGAGATCTTGTGATGTTCACTAATTCAGAGGAATCTCAATGCTCCCCCTGCCAATTATTGCCTCAGAATAAAGAGTTTGTTCAAGTCCAGCTCTGTTAGAACCCTAGGTGCTAAGAATTTTAAACCTTCTGTACTATCAGACATTAAGCCCCAAGAGAACATTCCATTTAACCTGAAGCCATAAAGAAAGCTTCCAAAATTAAATAATAGAACTAAGATTCTAAGTATGTAGTTTGAATAGAAGTGTGGAATATCACATAGTAGAAAACTTCAAATTTAAAGTTTTAGAATATAGTTATATATATAAAGCAAAACAGAAGTTTTAGAGCAGAAGCTAGTCCCTCTTCTTCATAAGTTTAAGTAGTATTATTTAATTAGGGTAATTGGCTTTTTCCCAGTTCCAGCCTCTGGGTATGTACATCATGGTCCTTGCAGAAACCCCTCTAGGCTCTGGCACGGGATGGATTTAATTTCATTTTTCATGCAGAAATCCTGCTTTTCACCTTGCAGTGCCATCCCTGCTCTCCTGCTTTCTGCACAGCATCCAAAGGCTGACACGGATTTGATTTCTGCAGCTTTTTGCTCAGATGGATGGAGTGCTCCCATCAAGGTTGTTTACCCAGTGAATGCATCCCTGAGGAGCTGCAAGGCAAAAATCTTCTCCTGGGAGCTGATTTCCTCCTGTTTTTCTTTGAGCTGCCTAAAGAACATCCCAGGAAAATGGACGAGCCCTGCACCTAACACCCAGCTCTGCTTTCTGCAATGCTCAGTGGGAAGGAGGCACCATTCCAGCATGAAATCCAGTGCATAGCAGTAAGGAGCAAAAGAGAAATACATTATTTCCCAACAGCCTAATGAGATCTTAAAAAAGTGGGAATATGGAGGATCTCTTCTCTGGGTTCAGTGTGTGCTCTTAATGCTTTTTGAATTTTATGTCTCCTTGCTGCTTTAACTGCAATGCCCCCTTTATTTTAAGCTTTTAAGGGAGATACTGGTTTTTTTTAATTAAAAAAAAAGTATTTTTCACTTCTTTCTAATGAAAACCTCAAGCCTTCTAACTACAGCAGCATTCTTCTAATGAGACTATAAAAATCTATTTTTCTCTGTTTCTGTGTAAATATCTCATGATTTTGACAGCTGCAAAATGTAAACTATTTCAAGGTGAAATGCAAATTTTGTTCTAAAAAATCATTGAATGAAAGAAGCGAAAATGAATTACCTTTAAAGAAAATAAAAATGCTTTTAAAATTAACTGTTAAACTTAATGACAGTTGATGGACCTTCTCCTTGGTATTTTTTTCTAGGAGTTTTGATACCAAGTGCTTCAAGGGTAAAGACTTCATGTAATTGCTGTGGGATTCAGGACTGCTGCGCTCTCATTCTTCTGACTGTTCAACAAGGCAAAGGTAAGGAAAAAACCACAATGGAAAAACTCCTGTGCTAAGATACTGCTGTAAATTGGTTATCTCAGAATGCCAGTACTGGCAGTTGTGTCCTTATCTCAGGGTATGCACAAATACCAAAAGTAAGAAATGAGTGTTGTTCCCTCGTTCATCTTTCCAAAGCTCAGATACAAAGATGGCAGAGGGAAAAAAAAATAAAAATCTCCGAGTCAGAAACATTAGCTGACTTTATAAGGATAAAACCCAGTGTATTTTGTGGATTACGTTTTAGCCTCTTCCTTCTGTTTATTTAATAAATTTTCTGTTGATTTAATTTACTGAATTCTGATCCTCTGGCAGAACTTCAAGTTTCCCAGGCCTTGAGGAAATCTCAGCAGCAGCTGCTCCTGAGCACTCAGAGCTCACTTCTTCCCTGGGCTCACCTCCGAGCACAGGAGTCTCCACCTGAGGGGCTGAGCCCCCCTTGGTCAAGCAGTGAAGAATTCAAAGCCATTTTGGGTTCTTTTGTATCATTTTGAGATCATTTTGTCCTGGAAAGACAAAATTCCTGCCTCGTGGCTCTGCATTCCCAGGGCTGAGTGCATTCAAGTTCCTCCTGGTAGTAATCCCAACATTTATAACTGCAGCACTAACATGGCATCTCTTAAAAAAAAAACAAAACAGGTTCTTTCCCTCTATCTCACTTTTCATTTCAGATGATCTGAATGTTTAACTGGACTATGATAAGAAGACAGGATCTGGAAGTGAAAGATGAACCCACTTCATGCAAAGAAATCAAGATTTTTAGTGTGTGCTGCTGTCTGTATGTTCATCTACACCTTCATTTACCTAAAGGTTCCACTTTATGACGAGTCAAATGACCAAAAGTTCCATGTCAGAAGAGCAGAGTGTGGCTTTTACCCAGATGAACTTTGCTCAGCTCTTTTTGTGGGGAAACCTGCAGCCTTTAAAATTGGGAACTCTTGTCAGAAGTCCTACCAGCCCAAAGCACTCAGCTGCACTCAGACTTCCTGCAGCTGCTCCACAGTCCTGAAGACTCTGCATTTTATCACCAGACCACTGTCAGAGGAAGAGGGAAATTTCTCCTTGGCGTACATTATTACAATTCACAAGGAGCTGGAAATGTTTGTGAGGCTGCTAAGAGCTATTTATATGCCTCAGAATATTTACTGCATCCACATTGATGAAAAGTCACCCCGAGATTATAAAACTGCTGTAAAGAACATCGTTAACTGCTTCGAAAATATTTTTATTTCCTCAAAAACAGAACATGTTGTTTATGCAGGGTTTTCAAGATTACAAGCTGATATTAATTGCATGAGAGACCTCGTTAACTCCAAAGTTCAGTGGAATTATGTTATTAATCTGTGTGGTCAAGATTACCCCTTGAAAACAAATAAAGAAATTATACAATACATAAAAAGTAAGTGGAATGGTAAAAATATCACTCCTGGGATAGTGCAGCCCCTGCATGTGAAGCACAGGACAGAGGTCAGCTACAGGGAGTATGTGCACTCTGGGGTGCCATACGTGTACCCAGCAAAGGTCAGGAAGGCTCAGCCCCCACATAACCTGACCATCTATTTTGGCAGTGCCTATTACATCCTCACCAAGGACTTTGTGGAGTTCACACTGAGCGATGCCCGAGCTAAAGCTCTGCTGGAGTGGTCCAGGGACACCTACAGCCCTGACGAGCACTACTGGGTCACCCTCAATCGTTTACCTGGTAAGAGTTTGGTATTTCTGCACAAGGAACCAGGGCAGGGAGAGGCTGTGAGCTCGGAGCTGAACAGCTCTGAATTGCAGAAATAAAGGCATTTCTTCAGCTTTGCTGCTGCCCTTTTGAAAAGCCTCATCTGGAGGCTGAGAAATAAAGCTTGATTGCAGGAAATGGCTATTTCAGTGCAGGCCAGGAGTTGGAAAAATTCTGGTTAAAAAGAAGTTTTTTTGCTGCACGAAAGCTTTTGTTCTCAAGAAATTTTAAAAAAGCAATAATACTGAGAATGATATCTGTTCTTATGACATAAATATCTAAATAAATACTTAATGTGACTGCAGTTAAGAAGTGTCCAGCAGTGAAAAATTTTGCTGCAATAAGTAGAAAAGAATCTTAACAGAGCCTTTTGTTTTTAAAGATGCTCCAGGGGCTACACCCAATGCAGGCTGGCAAGGAGACTTAAGAGCCATCAAATGGAAAGATCAAGAAGGGCTCTCACACAAAGGCTGCAAAGGTAACGTGAATTTTGATCATGAGCTTAAATTTGATTCACTGGTGAGCATTAATTGGTGATTACATATTATTTAAACCATCTATTAAATCTGCCTCACTGGTCATATATAATTTATTTTGGATGTATTAAATGAAACAAGGCACCCTATAAATTACTGCACTATATCCAATTAAAGAGGTTTTGAGATGTATGTTACATTAATACATTAGTTACATATTTTATATATTTTGAGATGAGAACAGTATCCATACACTGACAAACTTTCTTTTGGCCCATAATTACCAATGCACTAATTTATCTGATCAGTTCAGTGGAGGGGCTTTACCTGACAAGGATGTTTGTCAGGAACTTCCATCAATATTGGTTTAAGTCCCTTCAATTTGAAGAATAGGAAAGCATGCAGAAATAATTAAAATCCCTAAGTGTGCAAGCTGAGCCCGGGTGTGATTGAGCAGGGAATCCCAGGAGCTCAGAACATCTGATGCCCAGCTACAAGATTTTATTAAGCAGAGCAACGCTGCAGGGAAGAGCAGCTGGAGGTAACAAACATCTACTTATGTAAAACATAAACCTTGTCTTTATAATATTGTGGCATCATCCTCCAGCTCGACTGCTATGCAGAAACCCGAAGGTGAAAAACTCATTTTTAAAAAACGCTTCCCGTCGCTGCTACACCTCTCTGATTTATCTCTGCAGGTCATTACGTCAGAGACATCTGCATTTATGGCCTGGGGGATCTGCAGTGGATCATTGAGTCCCCTCATCTGTTTGCCAACAAGTTTGAGGCTGGCAGGAACCCCCTGGCGCTGGAGTGCCTGGAGCGGCGGCTGCGGCTCAAGGCGCTGCGCCAGGCTCAGGTGCCCATCGAGCAGCACTGGCGCCTGCAGGAGCACAGCCACTTCAACATGCAGCTGGATGGCTGAGATCAGCCCCCTCCCCAGCAAACCTGCAGCACCTGGCAGCAAAAAAGGACATTTACAGCCACGGCTTCGCTCTGTGCATGGAGGGTAAAGCACAATCCTGCACTCTCTAAATAAATGGGGTTTATTTATTCCGGTAGCAACAGGTTCATTCCCAAAGAATGGCTGAAATCAAGGGGGGAAGTTCATAATGCAGTGACTTATTTAGCTGGAAAGTCAATATTCCTCGTGTTCACAGCCAAAGCATGAACATAATAAATAAATTGGAAGCAGTGACTGAACAAAGATTAAATACAGAGAAATAACAGATTAAAGTCATGGCCACTGAATGTCTCATGAAATGTTTTGAATAATGAAGTTGATGCTAAAATTTCAGAGCTTGTACATAAATGACAACTAGTTTGTGACACAGCTCATGCCCCTGGAGGGGTGTGGGGTTGTTTTTGTTTCCCATGGCCAGCCACATCCCTAATTTCATTTTGTAGCATGGCAACATCACTGCTGCCCTTCCCAGGCTTTGCTCCTAATAACAGAAGGATCCTGCAACACATGTTTATCTCCAAGTGTCTGTTCTGAGTCTCTGCAGGAGTTTAGGGCAAGGAGAGGGAAAATTTGAGGCCAGGGATTACAGTAAAACTGAGCAAAAAGCCATTTTTCAAACATTTTCCCATCCCAGTGTACCTCACTGAGAGAAGCAAATAGCCTGCAGCAAGTGCAGTAACACCTGGACAACTCACTCGATTAAAAACTGCAAATTATAAATACAAATTAAATAAAAATTCATTTTAAAAGGAGCAATTTCAATGCAATCTTCAATATGCACCCAAAACATCCCTGAGTTCTCACAAGAAAACTGGATACAGATTGAGCCTATTTCCAAAAAAATCAAATGTCCCAACAACAGGAGATGAAAGTTTCTTGCTACAAACTCATTCCCAGGTTGCTGGAACTTTATTCCTCATTTTCCCACAAAAGTTTATTGGAAACATCATTTCTTGCAAATGAACTTTAACCTAAAGAAAAGCCATCTGGTCCCTATTTATTTACAAACTCAACCCAAAGGCCTGTGCTCAGTTGCCTGGATAATCCAAGACTTATCCTGTGGCTAAATATTGCTGGAGATACTTTTTTTTTTCTAATGCAAGGAAATAATGCTAAAAAAGAAAAGGAAAACAAAAGCCAGGCATATGTTCATGCTGAGCTTGTTGAGAGTCTATCTCCAAACCATTACTGAAGCTAATGGGTCTCTGGCATGTGTTAATCATAGCAATATTCATAATTAATTTCTCTCCAGTCCACTGTAGGGCACTGCCAGGACTTATCCACTTCACGATGTCTTTTAAAACAGGAATGGAAGGTTCCTTATTGCCATCATTGCAGCCAATCCAGTCTGCAGCTTTCACCCCTGGCACCACCACAGACAACAACTGTACATCATTTCCAAATTGAATTAAAATTAAAAATTCAATAGCCAGGCACTGTATATCATGGGCTCCTTTTGCAGAAATTGAACCAGGCAAAACACCTGCACAAAAAGGCCTCTGAAAATACAATTTTGGTATGACTTGATCCATGTCAACCCAGGAATTGCAGCATATCTTTGCAGCATGACCTTTGCTTAAAGGATTTTGTGTTTGAAACAAAATTTTAGGAAAATCATCATTAAACCATTCTCAAGTAATAAGAAATAATTCAACTCATTATTGTGATGACCACGACCACATCACCTCCTTGAAACACACACAAAAAGCCTTCAGGAATTCTGTGTTATTATGTTAAGAGTTGATCAATCACAACTTTCAGAGCTCAGCAAATATTTGTTAATTGTGTGCCCTAAGAGCAGAAAGTGCCAAAGTGACCCTGGTTCCAGGAACCACTGCTGCACACCCAGCTCTGGATCTGACAGCCACAGGCATAAATTCTGTTTCAGAAAGCTTCATATCTAAATTAAACCTGGGGTTAAGTGTTTGAAATGGCACAGAGCTGAATAGTTAGGGCACTATTTCAAGTCTGTGTTTAGCTACTCTGAAAACAAGTCTAAAATAAACTTTGGAGCGATCCAAGAAAGTACATTTTAAATCTTGTCCTTAACTTTCAAAGTGACCCCCAGAAGGACTTTCAGCACCAATCCCATAACCTCTATCCTGTCCCTACACCACTTCTAGTCTATTTTATATCCATAGGAACTTCTTAGAGAGTCAGCGTCCAAATTAAAGTGTAATTTCTGTCAAATAGCAGACACCAAAAACTGCCCATGCAAGAATCTGCAAGCCAGTTGGAACAAAAATTCCAAAAAATTTGGGCACACCAATATCCACAGACCTACACAGATCACCACAGACTTGCTATCTCCAACATCCCAGCAGATGCACAAAGAGGGAGCAGAGAGAGTCTTGCTTGTTCCTTTAATTTTATGCTGCTGGAGAATTAAAAACCCTGCTCCAAATGTAATTTTTAAACTGACAGATTCCATCACAAATAATTCTTCCTGAGGAACAGGAGGCAGCAGAAATCCCAACCTGCAGAGCTGCTGCAACAGATTCCACATCTGGAAGCAAAGTTATTTCTCTTCTTGCTGACTGAAATGTGACTAAGTCACATTTTAGCATGTGACAGGGTTGAGAGTTTAAATTTTTCCTTCTTACTGATCAAAAGCTCAAAAACACAGCCCAAACCAAATCCACTGCTGTGTAAAAATGTATTACAAGATGTATTTGCACTCCTAAGTTGTTCTGTTTCAGACAAAAGCTCTTTTCCAACTATTTTAAGTCTAAGTAGAAGCTACAAAATTCGTCTCCAGCACTTCATCAGCCAAGTCTGCACTCCAACTTAAACCACAACTAAAAAGCTCTCACTGCTCTTTCAACAAATCTTTGAAAGCCAAGAAGTTTTATATTTTGGCAAGACAGTTCAGAGCATTACCCTGCAGGCAGTGAGAGACAATCTCTCTTTCTCTCAACACTGCTCCAGTGTCTGACTGTTCTGCTGGTTTTAAATTCCCACATTTGAATGTTATTCTTTAAGGTGAACCCTTCAAAATGCTACTTAAGATGTGAAGAACAGTTTATTTTCAAGGTAAAGAATGGCCTCACACATTAATTACAGTTGACCCCACCATGACAGTTTCCTCTCCCATTCCTGTGCCTTTCCCCAGTACCAAACCAGTCTAGCAGATAAATACATGTATTTTATACTGTCAGCTCTTCATGTCAAGTTTTTTTGAGGCAAAAGACAGGGACCTCTAAGGGAAAGTTTGGTTCCTCCTCCCTAGACCCCTTCAAATCCAGGACTATGGCAAGGGAAACCAAGGAATGCTCAATCCACCCTGGTGTTTCCCATCTCCCTGAATCAGAGAAAACCTGCACATGCATCCTGGTTTTTCTAAACACTTATCTGGTGCCCTGCACACCACTGGGCAAATGGATTTCTCTATTTTTGTTTACAGCAAAAACAACTCAGAACTGAGCAGTGAGAGGTCTGGAATTCCCTGGGGAATATTTCCAGTGCATCATTAGAGCATCTCTTCCCAAAGTGCTGTGGGAAATCCCTGCTGGTGGCAGGGAGCAGAGTGGGGGCTCACAGAAAAAGGGCACAGCCAGGAAAGAGCTCTTGGAGAGTTTGGGGAGCTCTCCTGAATCCCACACGTGTGGGATGGAATGGCCCAGAGCTCCAGCACTGACACTTCTCCACTTTCACACCCCCTGCCAACCTCTGGGATGAGGTTTGTGATGAGAATCTGTGAAAACACAGATTCTGCTGAACTTTCCTCACATCCCTCTCCAGTCTCACAGCACACACTGGGTGGGATGGCACAGGCCAAGGTGGCAAAGCCAGGACAAAGAAAATGGTGGCTCACGTGGGTCTCACAGACAGATTTTGCCTCAAAATCACTGCAATTCCTAAAATGCAATAATTAGCACCAGCAGAAACACGTATGAGGCAGCCCACAACATTCAAATATTCTGCACTTCAATTTTTTTTGTATTAACATCATCAGAAGAGGATTCTATTCATTAACATTCCAATCTGAGCATATACAATGCACCATACTTAATTTTCCTTCTTCATTAGCTCCTTTTCCTGCACGCCCCATTGCTGCAGAAATGTGGATGTGCTGCTAATTAAACAAACTCTGATATACCACAAAGGACAGCAACCACTTCCCTCTGCTCCTTTCAGAAAAGTTCTACTCCCCTTCTTGATTAAGCAGAACAGCATCAGAATACACCCAAAAATCTGCTAAATTCTTTGACCCTACTCAGTGTGTTCTCTCAGCTGCAAAATCCAATCATGAGAGGATGAGAGACTAAATATTATATCCATTTAATTAATTTAATTATTTCTAGAAGAATCTTTCTTAATATTGTGAAAAATTTCCAGCTGCATGCTAAATACTCATTACTGAAAAAAACAGCCAGGGAAAAATATGTGAGATTCATTTGGTTTTTATAAATTATCAGACTGGCCAAACCATGGACAAAACATCTCATTCCTGCATTCTATGCTCTGGTTACACCCATCCATCAACAAAAATTTAAATGCAAACAAAAAAACCTCATTAAAAATAAATTAATATCTGCCAGGAGGAAACAAAGCCATTAGGACAGAACAAAATGAGCACTGAAAGCAGCAATAGGAGATTAAACCCTACAATATTCTACAATTTACCAAGACAAAAGGTCTTGTTTAATATAAATATACTCCATGTTTTATACAATATCAGGGTGTTCACAGAAATTAAATAACTGCCCAAGTGAGGCAACCCTCACCACAAATCTTGCTGATAATGAAAGTAGTGATAGGAAAAAAGGGTATTTGCTCATTTTATCATTGTCCTTAGCTACAAAAAATGTACAGTGAGATCAAGCTATGTGAAACTAGGTCAGTATTTTCTACAATAATTTATAGAACTGCTGAGAATTCTACAAAGTTGGCCCCATCCAAAAATAAAAAAAATCAACACCCAATGTCCTTCAAAAATACAAAATGTAACCTGAAAATACAACCAGTTTAACCAGAGAACAGATACTGATAAAACACAAGCCATGTGCATTCAGGAAGAAAAAATTACCAATCAACAAAATCCCCAAAAGCAAACCAATCACCCTTTTAAAAACTGAAATTAGTATCAAATATTGGGAAAAAAACCAGTAGTTACTGCAAAATCAAACTCTGAGAACAAAAATATTCATTTTATAATTATTTAGAATCAGTCTTTAATTAAAAAGGCAGTGAAGAAATACTTGAGGCCATCACAGTTCAGAACTTTCCCAAGTTCCATTTCAATTTGCATACTGAGATTAAAAACTCCCTTTTTAGAGCAGTGCATGCAATTATATAAATACACACATGGCCCAACTGCTTCTGCAGCTGGCCAAACTCACCTTGTGACAAACTTCTGCTTTAATTTCCTTGAGGGCACGCTCAGAGAACACACAGCCACAGTTTCTCAGGAAGCAAAACCTTCAAAGAAAACACAACATAATAATTTTAAGAGAACTAAGAGAGATCTGTGCAGTGCTGGCAGGTCACAGCCCACCTTCTTTACAAGTTTTTGCACCTAATCAAACTATCAGCATAGTTAAGTGGGTAATTAATTTATTATTAATTTGCACAATGTAAAAAATGAGTGAAAAATATTGGCTACATTCAACACAATAGGCATTTTGGTTTATTTATCTTGAGGATCTCGTGGCTAATCCCTCTCTGGAGGAAGAAATTCTTTGCAACCATTAAGCTGTGAACTCCTCCTCTTCTCATCCCTCAGGTGACAAAGAAGTTGCTGATCTGCCCAAACCCAGCAGTGAGGAAATTCCCTGCCCCAGAGCAATAAAACACAGATATAGTGCAGGGCTGGAACTGAGAATCCATCTCCAGTCTGATTCTAACACAGGGAGAGACAGAATGTGAGGAAAGGCTGGCACAGCTGGGATTGTTCACCTGGACAGGAGAAGCTTTGGGTGAGCTCAGGGTGGCCTTGCAGGGCCTGAAGGGGCTGCAGGAAAGATGGATAGAGAGTTTGGACAGGGATGGAGGGGCAGGACACAGGGAATGGCTTCAAACTGCCAGAGGGAAGGGCTGGATACTGGGAAGGAATTCCTGGCTGTGAGGGAGGGACACCCTGGTTGCCCCTGGATCCCTGGCAGTGCCCAAGGCCAGGCTGGACGGGGCTTGGAGACCCCTGGGACAGTGGAAGGTGTCCCTGCCCATGGATGGGGTGGCACTGGAGGAGTTTTAAGGCCCCTCCCAACCCAAATCAATCCATGATTCCAACTGCTTGATGTGACTCCAAGAGAGGTCACATCCCATCTCCTGTGCTTTAGCCTTCAGTCAGCCTTTAAGCACTTTTTCCTCTGCCAACATTGCTCCTACCCCTTCAGGAAAAGGTTAAATTTTATCTTTCTTCCTGAATATACCATGAAAGGACACCCAGAAGCCTCTTGAAATCTGAAAGTTCAAGCTTGAAAGCTAAAAGCCAGCCAGATATTCCCCCTCAAGCTGTGGGTTAGCACATGATTTCCATTTCCCAGGCAGGATTCCCAGTCCAGCCCAGTTTGCAGGCTGAGCCCTGACCTGTGCCTGCCGTTCATCTCCAGCCCCACCACGGGGCAGATGAAGCGTGCAGCCTGCAGGTCATCGTACTTGTCCCCCTTGATGCTCTCCTTGTCCCCACACCAGGCTGGGTTATCCACCAGCTGCAGCTCTGTCACGTTCTGGAAAAGAAAAACATAAATTTGGATCAGGAACAGTGTGGCCAGCAGGAGCAGGGAGGTCACTGTTCTCCTCTGCTGGGCACTGGGGAGGGCACACATCGAGTGCTGTGCCCAGTTCTGGCTCCCCAAATTTAGGAATGACATGGAGGGGCTGGAGCGTGTCCAGAGGAGGCAACGAGGCTGGGGAGCGGTGGGAACACAAATCCTGTGAGGATCTGGGAACACAAACCCTGTGAGGATCTGGGGCTGGGAACACAAACCCTGTGAGGATCTGGGGCTGGGGACACAAATCCTGTGAGGATCTGGGGCTGGGATCACAAACCCTGTGAGGATCTGGGAACACAAACCCTGTGAGGATCTGGGGCTGGGGACACAAATCCTGTGAGGATCTGGGGCTGGGATCACAAACCCTGTGAGGATCTGGGAACACAAACCCTGTGAGGATCTGGGGCTGGGGACACAAATCCTGTGAGGATCTGGGGCTGGGATCACAAACCCTGTGAGGATCTGGGAACACAAAGCTTGTGAGGATCTGGGGCTGGGAACACAAACCCTGTGAGGATCTGGGGCTGGGAACACAAACCCTGAGAGGATCTGGGGCTGGGAACACAAACCCTGTGAGGATCTGGGGCTGGGGACACAAATCCTGTGAGGATCTGGGAACACAAACCCTGTGAGGATCTGGGGCTGGGAACACAAACCCTGTGAGGATCTGGGGCTGGGAACACAAACCCTGTGAGGATCTGGGAACACAAACCCTGTGAGGATCTGGGGCTGGAAACACAAACCCTGTGAGGATCTGGGAACACAAACCCTGTGAGGATCTGGGAACACAAACCCTGTGAGGATCTGGGGCTGGGAACACAAACCCTTCCAGCTGAGGGAGCTGGGGGTGCTCAGCTGGAGAAAACGAGACTCAGGGGTGGCCTCATCACTCCACAGCTCCTGAAAGGTGGCTGTGGCCAGCTGGGGCTGGGCTCTTTCTTTAGGAACTGACTGAACCAGAGCACACAGGCTCAACTTCCTCAAGGGAAATTGAGGTTGGGCATCAAGGGAAATTGAGGCTGGATATCAGGAAGAAGTTTTTTCACAGAAAGGTGATAAAGTTCTGCAGTGGCTGCCTGGGGAGGTGGTGGAGCCACCAGCCCTGATGTGTTGACCAGCCTGGGTGTGGCACTGGGTGCCAGGAGTGGACTTGTGGTCTTTAAGGTCTCCTCAACCCGGTCATGCTGTGATTCTGTGAAACCTTCAGCTTTCCCCCCATGATTTCTGAGCCACGATAACAATCCTTAATATTTTTGCTATTGTGTTTTGTTGTTTAAACACTTTAATCCATAGTGGGAGCACAAGCAAATGGAGATTTTACAGCCTGACTCGTGAATTTAAGGTTTTATTTTAACTTCTCACATTAAACACAACCTGTTTACCTTAATGCTCTTGATATGGGATGCAGATTCCATGGGGGTTTTATCAGGGGATTTGTCCAACAAATATTCAATGACGGCATCTTTGTTGTACAACCTGTAACATAAAAATTCCACTGGTTATATTGGGCTGCCATAATGGTTTGTATTTATAATTTTATGTTTATAATTTCAATATATATGGTACAATATAACGCATTATGTAATTAATATTTAATATAACACATTAAATTGGATTTTAATATATTATAATTATTTAATATCATTTTTGTATTTACAATTTTATATTAATAATTTAAATTTTATATTTAATTATTTTGAAAAATCAATATAGTATATGTTGAAATTACTATATTAAATTTAATTTAAGAAAACTTAATACATTTTATATTATTTAATTTTGTATTTATTATTTTATATTTAGACTTCTAATTTATTTCATATTTTTATATTTAATTAACTTTAATAATGTAAATTATTTTTATATTATTTAAGTTTGCATTTATAGTTTATATTTATAATTTGGTTTTTTAACTCCTGAGGTGTCCAGGGGAACATTCCCACCTGCCCAGCTCACAGGCCACGATGGGCCGACGCAGTTTCTCCTGGCTCAGGGCACAGTAGAACCACCTTGCCACCAATTCAGCAACTTTGTCAACCTGGGGGAGGAAAAAACATTGATTATTTAAAAATATTTATAAATTATTTAAGCATAAAATCAGCTTATACGTGAAACATTCATCAAACCCCCAGGTTTGTTACCAAACCTGCTCTGTGCACTTGGAGTGAGTTAATAAAATAACTTCAGCCAAAGATTTTGCCAAAATTCCTGATGAGCTCTCCACCATTCCATGGGCAGTTCCAATTCCTGATCCCCTTTCCATGGGGAAATTCCTGCTGGTCCCACCCTGAGCTCCCCTGGCCCAGCCTGAGCCATTCCCTCTGCTCCTGTCCCTGTTCCCTGGGATGATCCCAAATCCCCCCGGCTGTCCCCTCCTGGCAGGAGCTGTGCAGAGCCACAAGGTCCCCCTGAGCTCCTTTGCTCCAGGCTCAGCCCCCTCAGGGATTCTCCATTCCCTTCCCGGGTCCCTCAGCAATTCCCCAGCCCCTTCCCAGCTCCCTCAGGAATTCTGTAGCCCTTTCCCAGCTCCCTCAGGAATTCTGTAGCCCTTTCCCAGCTCCCTCAGGAATTCTCCAGCACCTTCCCGGGTCCCTCAGGAATTCTCCAGCCCGTTCCCAGCTCCTCCAGGTCTCTCTGCCGGACACAGCATCCATCCCCCCCAGCAGTGCCGGCACAGGGGACAATCGCCAATGGCCTCCTGTCCCCTGGGCTCTGTCCAGCCGCTATCACCGCCAGCCCAGCCCTGCTCCCATCCCGTTCCCGTTCTCAGCCCGCGGGCGGCCCGCAGCGCTGCCCCGACGCCAAGAGCGCCATGCCCCGCTCGCAGCATGGAGGGCCGGGCCGGGCCGGGCCTGCCCCTCCCCGCAGCCCCGCAGCCATCGCGGAGCACTGCCCAGACCTTCTCGGCTTTGCGGGGCCCCTTGACCAGCTCATGCCGCTTGGGGATGGTGCCGCCATCGCACCCCATGGCGCTTCCGGGTTCTCCTGCGCACTTCCGGGAACGCCGAGCCGCTTCCGGCTCTCTTAAATGACGTTTTGCTTAGCAACGCTCGCCGAGCGGCGATCACTGTTGCGTAGCAACGGGCGGCTGGGGGCGTGGCCACGGGGCGGGGCGGGCGAGCTCATCGCGGCGGGACGGGGGAGCGCGGATCGCACCAACTCAGCGCGGGGGGGATGCTCCCAGCGCCCCTTTCCCGAGGGTTTATCCCTCGTTTCCATGAGGAAATTCCCGGGACGCCCATTTTGGGAGGATTTACCCCAAACCTGGCGCTCCCGAGGCGGCTGGGGTTGGCGGGGGCGCTGGGGAGGCGCGCCCCGCCCTCAGCGCTGTCAGGGGCGGTGCAGGCGGGGTTTAATCCGCGGCAATTCCCGGCGGGATGCGAGCGATGCTCGCAGTGCCATGTGGCGATAATCGTGCCATGTGGCGATAACCGTGCCATGTGGCGATAATCGTGCCATGTGGCGATAATCGTGCCCCGTGTCGGCGATAAATCACCCCGGGAACACGGGGGGACAAGGAGAGCTCGGCCAGAGGATGCTGAGGGGGAGCGGTCCCCGTGGCTGCTCCTGTCCCTTATGAGGGGGACACCCAGCAAGGGTGAAATAAAGCCGTGAAATAAATCAATCAGCAGAGCCGCAATTAGCGCGGGTGTAGCTAATTGTCACACCCGGAAATGTTCACGTGCAGAGAACTGGGGGATAAAGTGGAAAAGCTCCGCGGGCGGGGCTCTGAGGCTGGGATGGAGCCCTGGGGTTCCAGCAGGGAACAACAACATCACCTTTGCAGCTCTGGGAAGGGCTTGTCTAAAGCCTCTGCGCTGAAATAATTTATTTTTTCCCCAGCTGGAGAAATGCTCTGAGAGCTCCAGTCTGTGATAGAGGATAATGTGCTCCCTGTGGGTTTATCAGCAGTCAGGACTTCTCTCAAAGTTTTCCTCTGTGCTCAGGTACCAGCCTGGTACGTTTCCTATTGACCAGATTTTGTGCCGTGCTGCATTTGTTAAAACCAAAAATTAGCTTTGCAGCTGTTTAAAAAGACCCAAAACAACCCCTGTAATTACAAATGTTGAATAAAGTCCTCAGAAAACAACCAATATTGGGATATCATAAGTTACAGAACATTGTGCGGCTACATTTAAAGAGAGACCTTACAGGAATAGAAAAAACAAAAAGGAAAATACATTTATCAGACATACATAGAGAATAAAAAATAAGAAACCAGTCCTAAAATCAACAACTTTTGCTCCCATACACAGCAAACATTCCCACCCGGCCACTGTGATGATGACATTTCCAGGCAGGATGTGGACAGTGGAGAAGAAAGTGGAGATTTAATTCTTCTGCATCAGCTGCTCTGGGGATCTTTCCCTGCTACCAGTGCGCCCAGGGAATTCCTGCTGGGAATTCTGAGTGGGGGGAACTTTACCTGAACCAGCACCCAGGGTATTCCTCATGGGAATTCTGAATGGGGATCCTCACTGCTACCAGTGCACCCAGGGAATTCCTGCTGGGAATTGAGAGTGGGGGAAACTTCACCTGCACAGGAAATTCTGGGAATTCTGAATGGGGGGATTTTCACCTTCAGGGGCACCCAGGGAATTCTTGCTGGGAATTCTGAGTGGGGGGAACTTCACCTACTTGGGCAGCCAGGGAATTTCTGAAGGGAATTCTTAGTGGGGATCTTCACCCACACTGGCACCCAAGGAATTCCTAGTGGGAGTTCTGGGCGTGGAAATCTTCATCTACACGGGCACCCATGGAATTCCTGCTGGGGATGCTGAATGTGGGGGTCTTCACCTGCACTGGCACCCAGGGAATTTCTGCTGGGAATTCTGAGTGGGATCTTCACCTGCAACGGCACCCAGGGAATTCCTGATGGGAATTCTGAGTGGGGGGATCTTCACCTGCTGCCAGTGCACCCAGGGAATTCCTGGTGAGAGTTCTGGGTGTGGGAATTTCATCTACACGGGCATCCATGGAATTCCTGCTGGGGATGCTGACTGTCGGGATCTTCAACTGAACCAGCACCCAGGGAATTCCCGGTGGGAATTCTGAGTGGGATCTTCACCCACACGAGCACCCAGGGAATTCCCAGTGGGAATTCTGAGTGGGGAACTTCACCTGCACTGGCACCCAGAGAATTCCCGGTGGGAGCTCTGGGAGTGGAGGATCTTCACCCTCACCAACACCCAGGGAATTCCCGGTGGGAATTCTGAGTGGGGATCTTCACCTGCATGAGCACCCAGGGAATTCCCGTGGGATGTCTGGGCATGGAGGATCTTCACCCGCACCAGCACCCAGAGAATTCCTGCTGGGAGCTCTGGGTGTGGGGGATCTTTACCCACACCAACACCCAGGGAATTCCCATGGGATGTCTGGGCGTGGGGGGATCTTCACCCGCACCAGCACCCAGGGAATTCCCGTGGGATGTCTGGGCGTGGGGGGATCTTCACCCACACCAACACCCAGGGAATTCCCATGGGATGTCTGGGCGTGGGGGGATCTTCACCCGCACCAGCACCCAGGGAATTCCCGTGGGATGTCTGGGCGTGGGGGGATCTTCACCCACACCAACACCCAGGGAATTCCCATGGGATGTCTGGGCGTGGGGGGATCTTCACCCACACCAGCACCCAGGGAATTCCCGTGGGATGTCTGGGCGTGCCCCAGGAGCAGCAGAGTGCCGTCCCTCAGTCCATCGTGGCCCGGAACTGCTGGGTGTACTGGGCCAGCTGCTCGGCCTGCTCCCGCAGCTCCCGGCTGGCCTCGGCGTCGGGGAACCGGAGCGCCGCGCTCTTGGTGGCCAGCGCCAGGTTCTTGAGGAGGCTGCAGAAGCGGCTGCTGCTCTGCAGGACGTCGCTCCGAGCCTCCCTGTCCTGGCTCTCCTGGCACAGGGAATCCACCAGCCTCTGCCCCACCATGATGATGAGCTTGCTGTGGGAGATGAAGATTTCGGGGGGCTGCTGGCTGCTGAGGCTGGCGGTGAACACGCCGATGGCCTTGTGCAGGGCGGCGAAGCACAGCCTGCAGTGCTCTGGCAGGGGGAATTTCCTGGCAGGCTGCTGCCTGCTGGGATTTTCAGTCTTTTTTGCACGTGGCAAAACCTGGAGAAAGGGTTAAAATAAAAATAGATTCAGCCTGGTGTCACTCGCCCCGGTTGTTTCTTTGGTTGCTCTACCCTGAATTTTTGTGGTCTCCAAATCGCCACGCCTTGGAGCCTTTACAGTAATTTCTCTTTCCAGAAAGCGTTGGAAGTTCTCCTCGTTGCTTCTTTCCCCCTAAATACAGTTTTAATATTGGATAGCACACAAAGTGCTGCAGCTGAACATCAATCCTTTACACAGTCTGGCCTTGAAGCTTTCAAATAACACAAAACACTGATCTTTAATGGACTTAATCAGGGTTATGAATGATTAAAATGCACAATACAAGAGTCAGTTTTGTGCCAGTGCAAGACACTGACACTTTGAAATACTGAAACAGACTTATCTCAAATGATGCTGAAAGGCAATAAAATAAACTTTATGACTTTAAACTGGAGTTGTTTGATTGAGGGAAATAAGTGTTCGTCACAGGTTTTCAGCAACAGTTCTGGGAAAATGATCTCTGAGAAGCAAATAGGTCTCTATGCATAGAGATATGTGTCTGAATGCAAATTACTCTGAGTTTTAGCAAGCACAGAAATCGGGGACTAAAAACCCTCTTAAATATTTTCAAAGTCAGAAGTACCTTTGGGTTTGACTCTTGTTTGTTACTTCTTTACCTGAAATGACTTTCTGTGCCTGTTACAAATTAAAATTAAAGCAGAGTTGAAACAACTACATAAAGTATTTAAATATAAATGTGGTTTACTTTTATTTCATAAAAGAAACAGCTACTTGTTCTGTAGCCTTCATGTTACAAATAGAAATGGGGGATTTATTAGAAGGAGCTGTAGGTTTTTTCCTCCTAAAAATGTGGTATGTGATCCTGCAAGATCTGAGACTGAAACCAACATCAACAAAACATTTCAATGTGACATTCCCTAAATTTTATGGACAAGCATTTCTTTGGAAAACTAAGGGGAATATTCTTAGTAGATATTCTAGTGATTCTAAAGAGATTCTTAAAATCATCAAGAATTATTCCAACAAATAAATGTGATAATTAACAGAGCTTAATTTCTGTGCAAACACAATTTCCATGACACTTCAAGAAGGAAGGAACATCTCTTGTTATGCCAAACACAATGTAGTGGCAGGAAGAGAATTGTGAGGGAAAAGAGAAGTAAGAAATTGCCAGCTCCCAAAGAAATCCTGCTTCCCAAATGAATTTAAGACAAGAATGATAAAAATGTTTTCTTTTCTCTGTTGATTTAAATTACTGCTCATTGTACATGTGCCATCCAGCACTGTCACAAAATCCTGGATTTGCATAAAGCCTGGAAAGTGGGATGTAGTGCAAACTGCATGTGGCACTGCAAAGGTAAAACAGCCTAACATCTGCAAAGGGTGAGGAGTACAGAGAATAAACCCCGGTGTCACTGACCTGTAACTGGACATAATCACAATCCTCAGTGCAATTTTCTTCTGCTTTCTCCACAGGGACCCGGCTTTGGCTGGATTTCTCAGGCGCATTTCTCTGGATTTCTCTGGATTTCTCAATATCTACTCTTCTCGGCACTGGGATTTGTTTTGCCATTTTGCATTCCAGGTTCACTTTTGTTTGCTTCTTTTCTTGCTCCTTCTCGTTCTTCCTGAAAAGCAGCTTCCCGTTGGCGATGATGATGGACACAAACCTCTTGATATCATCTGGAATTGTCCTGGCCACCATAACGAAGCGATCCAGGTCGTCAGGGTTGTTCTGGGGCTTCCTGAGCACCAAAGCCTCCAGGGACCAGCTGCAGCTGTTGAGAGCTTCCCTGGTTTCTGTCAATATTTTGTAGGAGTTCATGAGGATTTCCAGCTGTTTTTTAATTCTGGCCTGCAGGTTGTTATCCGTGAGGTTGGAGGCGTTTCCCTTCAGGGCTTGAGCAAAGGCCAGGAACTCTCCCAGTGACACCTTTATGTGGTCCACTGCTCTGTGGATCTCCTCCAGGCTTTTCTCCAGGTGCTCCTGCAGTCTCCACTTGCTGCTCACAAAGATCATTAAGCTGGCGACGGAGCTGGACACGCCGTGCTGCAGCCGAGTCAGGGCCTCAATGGCTGCTTCCAGCTCCAGTTTGATTTCTTGGACAAGCTCTGGTGATGGTGACAGCGTTGAAGACGACTCAGCAGAAGAGCTGGAGGATGAGGAGAGAGTGCTGCTTCTGCTGTCCACACTGGAGACACACAAACTCTCATTTTCTGACTTGGCATCCATAGAGAGCTGTGGAGAAGCACCGTGTGCTTGGTCTCTGGAGCCATCGCTGTTCTTTTCCATCTTGGAGTGCCCAGCACTGGGCAAACCTTTGGGAATATCATAAACATTCTCCTCAGAGATCTGATTCTCAGCCTTGGCAGCCAGGAGCCTCGGGGGCAGCTCAGAGCTGCCGTTCTGTGGCGGGAGGAGCACGTCCCGTGAGGGTGGAACGTCGTAAAGGGGAATTTCTGGAAGCGGTAATTTCCGCTGGGGCGGTGGAATGTCGTACAGCTGTGGATTTCCAGCCTTGGCTTCGCTGGTTGGGCCTTGGACCTTGTACCTGGCTGGAGGAATGTCATACAGCACCTGCTTCTCCACAGACTGGCCAGCAGGCTTGGGTTTGAACCCGGAGTTTTCAGGGGATACTGGAATATCGTAAATCCATTCGGACTTCCGAGGGTTTGGCAAAGTGTTGTAATGGCCCCAGCATTTCTTCTGAGATTTATTTTCTGAGTCGTCGCCTTCTCTTTTAGGAGGGACATCATATAACTGCAACAGAGCACAGAGGGTTCATAAACCACCTTTTTAAATGAGAGTGAAGAACAGAACTGAATTCTCAGAGCACACAAATGTGTCCAACCCCACCGATGTTGATGGAACGGCACCACGGAAAGGCTGTCTGTGTTTTTTATTTTCTAACATGCACAAGCTGCTTGTATAAAAGGTAAAATATTTGGAGCAAAGGTGATTAGATCCTCCAGCAGTGAAATCTGCAGGCACTTGATTTTTTTCCCACTCACATGCAATAAATCACCAACAGACTCCGCTGACTCTGCTCAAGCATCTTCAGTGAATTTAAATTTTGCTTGATACAGATATGTGTGTGTGCAGCTGGAGTCTAAGCTGGGAAAGGGGCATTCAGGACTGTTTGTTGTGTAAGAAACAATGGGGAAGAGATGGGAAACCTGTCCCTGCTCCAAGCCAGGCATGTCAGGAGTGACAAATTATTCTGTGCCCACCAAGCCTTACTTACATTGCCTGCTGGTGAGTCCTGGCTGCCAGCTCCTCCTTTTTCTGGCTTGGATGGGATGTTGTAAAGCTGCTTCTGCTCTGCCTGGAAGCTCTCAGTGGATCTGCCCAGCACGGAGCCCTTCCGTGTGCTGGGGGGAGTGGCACCACTCTGCTCAAAGGGAAAAATAAATTATTTCTTTTGATCCTTTTTAGAGCCCACTGGGGCCTTGAGTGGCACCTGAGCATGTTTGGGTCTGAGCAGGGATCACCCAGGAAATCTGTGGATAATAATGGCTTGGGCTCAAGGCTGCAGTGCCAGGGAGCAGCAGGGGATGGGGAGGTCCCTGGGGTGCTCCAGTGCCACCCACACCTTGGTGTGGGAGGTGACAGGACGGGGCTGGGGCTGCTGCCTGTCCCATCCTCAGAGGTGGAGGACATGTGGCATTCACAGACCCCAGGCCAGTGGGACAGCACCAAGGACAGGATTGTGCAACAGGACACGTCACGGTGATGTGACCAGACCCAGGGTGTGTTTTTCCCAGGAGCAGGGTGGTGGGGGTGATTTAATTTCTTGCTGGACATGCGCTTGTGACTCTTCTCTGAACATCCCCAAGTCACCCCCACCAAATGACACCACACATTTCCTCACGGATTCCGAGGCAGAGAGGGTGACAGGTCAATTCTACTGTCACCCTGCTTGCTTTTTGTAAAATTGGGAAGAAAATCATCTATTTTTAGCTCAAAGCCTCAGTTCTCCTGAGTTTCTTAGAAATTTAGAGCAATGAGTCTGAAATCTGGTGCATTTCTAATAAACACTTCTATTTTTTCTGTCAGTAAGGCATTTCCCCATGGATTCTGAGGCAGAGAGGTTGCACTGATACAGAGAATTCAGTAAGACATCAGTAGTGTCACCCTCTCTGCCCCTCATTTCCCACAGAAGAAAAGATGGAAGCGCTTATGAGAAGCACACCAGATTTAAGACACGTTGCTTCAAATCTCTCATAAACTCTGGAGAACTGAGGATTTGAGCTAAAACCAGATGATTTTCTTCCCAATTTTACAAAAAGCAAGCGGGGTGACAGCAGAACTGAGCTGCAGATCAGCTCAGAGGTGCTTCAGGGTGGCAGCTGCAGGGAGGGAGGGGCAGCACTCACCTGTGGGAGCAGGGACCCGCGGTGCTGCGAGGAGGGGACATCGTACACCTCAGCCCTGATGTTTGGGGCTGAGGCCCGGCAGGCTCTGGGGAGGGTGAACAGGTGCTTGGAGGGGAGAAATAATAATAATAATAATAATAATAATAATAATAATAATAATAATAACAACAACAACAACAACCCGCATCGGCAGGAAGCTTTGAAAAGTCATTTAGCTGAAAAATCCACTGTCATAATAATAGCTCTTAAATGATAAAAACCTT
This sequence comes from Lonchura striata, assembly GCF_050655825.1. Taxonomy (NCBI): domain Eukaryota; kingdom Metazoa; phylum Chordata; class Aves; order Passeriformes; family Estrildidae; genus Lonchura; species Lonchura striata. Next base: position 13,472,574 of record NC_140722.1, read on the forward strand.
CAGCTCTTCACTGAAAATGGGAGACAGGAACTGACCTTATGAGCAACAGCATGTTTATTCACAAATAATTCTTCTTTGCTGGCATTTCTGGTACATTTTAGATAAGATCTGAACTCTGGCACAAAGACAATCTGCCTTACTAACCACAGGACAGAAAAGATTTGGAGAAAATCCAGCTGCAGTTATCACTTAAACCTTTAAACTGCCCAAAAGTAGAACCACTTAAAAAAGGAAGTGGGGAAATTTCAACTTCTCCAAGCCCACAGCCATTGGGTCAAGCCAGTTTAGTGTCAGAGCAGCAGAAAATTGCAGGCTGAGCATTATTCTGTAGTTCTCAAAGACTGGCTTATTTGGAAGTATTAAACCTTGATGTCCTGTCCAGCGCTATAAAAGGGAAGTCCAATATGGGAGTTATATCTTTGCAGTCAGGTTCTCCTGTTTGATTAAAACATAATATGAGCAGCCATAACCAGATCTGTGGGACAATTAATGTCACAAAATATGAATGCTGGGTTAGGACTTTTCTTTTTTAGAATCAACCACCAAAACATGGAATTTTCTTCATCCAGCCTGCCTTTAGCCTGGCTGCCCTCAGCTAATTTATAAATGGGCCATTGCAAACCACTGACCTCCAGAAACACTGCTGGGGTGAGGTATCACAGTAAATTTTAAACTGGTTTTAAACTGGAGGGAATGATTTCCATCATGCAAGTCCTGCAGCAGCTAAACGTAGGAGAAATATGGTAGAGGAAGAAGAGTGCAGCTTCTCTCTGCCTGGTTCAGCTCTCATCTGGAAACAGGGAGTGAGGAGTGAAGAAAATTCTCCTTAGTGCTGTGATAGAGAATCACAGAATCACAAAATGGTTTGGGAGGCATCTAAAAGACAATCTCATCCACCCCCTGCAAAGGGCAGGGACACCTTCCACGAAACCCCCTCCAGTGTGGCCTGGAACTCCTCCAGGGATGGGGATTCCTGGTGCCTGAATAGGAGCATCTTCCTTTACAGCTTCCCCCAGCGAAAGGGTAAAAGATAAAAGCCATCCTCAGCCCAGGTCTGCTTCCAGATGGACAAATCTGAGAGTCCAGCAGAAAGAAAACTCTCTGGATATCACATCTTGGTAGGTTTTAAAGTCCTACCAGTGGCAACACAACCAGAAGGTGCCCTGGGTGTGAGGGCAGAAGCAAGGAGGTTTCTCTGTGGGGGGAAAACACCCAGGCTGTGAGGGATTTATTGTTCCACTGCTTTCAGTCAGCTCCCTCAAGGACTCGCCGTGGCTTTTCCCAGCTGCTCAGAGGACAGCTGAGTATGGCAGGAGCTTTGCCAGCTGTGCCACAGGATCTCTGTGGGATGGTCTGGATGGTTCTGTGCTCCCTGAGCTCCCCTGCCTTGGGGACAGCTTGTCACCACCAGGGTGCAGCTGGTGTGGGGACAGCTGGGACACTGTGCCACAGGCAGCCCCACTCTCAACTTCTGGGTAATCATCAGAGGCTGGGACATTTTCATTCTTCATTCTGTTTCATTCTTAGACTAGGCACTGCTTGGGTGGATAAATTTATGAAATGAGACGGGGAGAGCCAAGGAGCTCTTCTGCCAGACCATCCATCCACATGATGAATAGATGACATTTTCCACCTGATTTGCTGGCACAACATGGAAAATTGATGCCAGCCTCTGATTCAGTTTGCAAATGGCTCCTTTAGGGCCAGGAATGTGGAGAAATCAATGACAGCAAGTGCAGAAGAGTCTCTTGTAGCTGCACTCGCTTTGAGTTATGGTTGTGCACTGCAGCTGCAGAGCTGAAAATGGGGTTTTGGTCACCAGGGATGCCCCGAGTTTGTTGTTTTCCAGCACCCACCTGCCACCCAGCAGGAAGCAGCAAGGAGGTTTCCATGACAGGCCTTCCACACAGCAGGAGGAAAGGAGGCTGAATGAGCCCCATAAATCAAACTATCATTAAATCAGCCTAAAACACTATATAGCTGAATATTCTTCCTTTTCATTTTAAAATTAGACTTTCAAATGTGATTTCCATACACAGAATAAAGAGCCACCCAGGGCTGGAGAGCTCATGGAGCTGAACAAAACCTCGCGCTTGAACTGCATCCCCACCTGCTCTATTTCCCTTTCATTATGAAACATTCCCCACTCATTTTTTTCCTGAAGAAAGCACAAGGTTTTGATGCTAAAAACCGGTGAGATGTAATCAAATTGCATGTTCCATGTATGTTTGATGTCAAACACAAGGAACTGGGAGGAAGAAGAGCCAGGCCAGGGAGCTGTAATGAAACCCTGGAAAACCAGTTTGTTCTTCTCTATAACTCGGGGAACTGGTGGCAGCTCTCCTTCTGTAAACCTTGGTCAACGTCTCAGCAGCAGCAAAAACGGGCTGGGAGAGAAACTGGTTGGGGGTACACAGCAAAACTTTGTGTCCTTCTGCATGTCTAGCAGGGGCTGCTGCTTGGTGCAAGCCTAGTGACAGCACAAGAGAGAGGCAGCAGCATGCTGAGCTTGCTGAGCTGCTGGAGACAGCAAAAACCAGACCAAACCCAGCAATCACACACCAAAGGGTGATTTTTAGAAAATTATTAATCATGTTCCTGTGCAGATGGATGAAAAGGCTTCCATTTTTCTGCATGTGCTCCAGCCCTGCATGGCTGCTGGAGAAAGTTCTGTGTCTTGTTATTTTAACTTTGTAAATAATTTATAGATTCTCCCAAACAAATGGTATAGTCTTTACTTCTTGTGCTGTTTTACAGCTGTTTTAAACTGTCAGAAAGGCGAGGGAATACCGAATATAGAGAATATAGAGTACACAATATAGACACTCTCATCTGTAGCCCGGAACAGCATTTCTCACACTATGCTATAAATTGATGCGACTTTCCTAAACACCATCATTCTTCTGCTACAAACCCCACTGAAAAAAAATCTCAGGCTTCCTCATTCCCCTACTCCCAGCCATTATTTTAACAATAACATCTGTTTTTTTCAGTGCTCACCTGGTGCGTGGAGCGCTTGGTCCTCTCGCTGAGCAGCTGCGCCGCCAGGGCCGGCACCTGGTACACGGCCTGGGCAGGGAGCGCCTGGGGCTGGACCCAGCCCTCCATCTTCTCGTAGGTGTTGGACAGCGCCGTGGCCTTGGGCACGGAGGGCACGGAGGGCACGGAGGGCACGGAGGGCACCTGGTAGATGCCGTGTGCGGCTGGCGGCTGGGCGGAGGGCGGCAGGAGCTGCAGGCGGTTGGCGGGGGCCAGGCCGTGGTGGCCGTGCAGGGAGCACCGCCACCAGCCCTCGCTGCCCGGCACGTGCTGCTCCAGCACCGTCACGATGTCCCCTCGGCGGAACGCCAGCTCGTCCGAGCACTCGGCCTTGTTGTCGTAGAGCGCCTTGGCCAGGCTGTGCTGGGGACACGGAGACACCCGCGTTGTCACACTGTCACTGTCACACTGCCGTGTTGTCAAACTGTCACACTGTCACACTGTCACATTGTCACGCTGTCACGCTGTCACATTGTCACATTGTCACATTGTCAAACTGTCACACTGTCACGTTGTCAGCGTTGTCATGCTGTCACACTGTCACACTGTCGCATTGTCATGCTGTCACACTGTCACTGTCACACTGTCACACTGTCACACTGTCACACTGTCACTCTGTCACTGTCACACTGTCACACTGTCATGTTGTCACGCTGTCACGTTGTCACGTTGTCACATTGTCACGCTGTCACGCTGTCACACTGTCACATTGTCAAACTGTCACACTGTCACGTTGTCACGCTGTCACACTGTCACACTGTCACATTGTCAGCGTTGTCATGCTGTCACACTGTCACACTGTCGCATTGTCATGCTGTCACACTGTCACTGTCACACTGTCACACTGTCACACTGTCACACTGTCACACTGTCACTCTGTCACTGTCACACTGTCACATTGTCATGCTGTCACACTGTCACTGTCACACAGTCACACTGTTACAATGTTACACTGTCACACTGTCACTCTGTCACTGTCACACTGTCACACTGTCACACTGTCATGTTGTCACGCTGTCACGCTGTCACGTTGTCACATTGTCACGCTGTCACACTGTCACACTGTCATGTTGTCAAACTGTCATGCTGTCACACTGTCACTGTCACACAGTCACACTGTTACAATGTTACACTGTCACACTGTCACTCTGTCACTGTCACACTGTCACACTGTCACACTGTCATGTTGTCACGCTGTCACGCTGTCACGTTGTCACATTGTCACGCTGTCACACTGTCACACTGTCATGTTGTCAAACTGTCACACTGTCACACTGTCACTGTCCCACTGTCACACTGTCACTGTCACACTGTCACTGTCACACTGTCACACCGTCACTGTGTACTTGTACACAGTGCAAGAGAGATTTTGCTTTCAGCTTCACAACGGCACTGCTCCGCAGCCAGCGGGACACTGGCTGTGCCTCAGCACGCATTTCTTATCAGCAAGTGCAAGTAATGTCCAGAGAGATAGCACCCAAATAGGAAACGTGACGCCTTGCGTTTCTGTCCAGAGCATTTGCTGCGAGGCAGCAGCTGGCCTGAAGCTGCAGCACAGAACTCGAATTTGTCAGCTCAGCTGAGGGCCGCTGCTGGCTGCAGGCGTTCTGTGAACAATGGCTTTTTGTGGGACAGGGGCAGCTGCCAGGGCTGCCCTGCAGCCCCCTTGGCCTCCTGGTCCAGCCTGGCTTTTGCCTCGAACATGGGAGTCCATTTTTGACTGAGACAATGCCAAATGTTGGAGCCAGGCCCCCAGGAATCCCCACCCTGGGCTCTACACTTCAAAAAAAAGAGAAAAAAAAGGAGAACAGCCAACTTTTCTTGTGATTCATCAGCGCTGCTGGGTCCTTGGGCTGAGTGCTGCACAGACACACTTCTGAAGGACAGACCGTCTTCTTCAGCCCTGAGGAGGGTGGGCAGAGGAAAACTCTCCCCCTTTTCCAACGTGAAAACCTTATCCAGGCACACGCAGGAAATGGGTGAAGGGCCAGGAAGGCTGGGCTCAGGATCTGAGCCTGGCTGGGGCACACACAGCAAGGCTGGGCTGCCCTTCCTTCTTGCACCCACACAGCTCAGAGGAACCTTTGGTTCACACTGTGGTTTTAAAAGGCATCAAAATATTGACATTTCCCTTTTCCTGTGGAAACAGCACACTCAAGATGCTGCTAAACCTAATTTTATAACCAGAGACACAAACCTTTCCATCAGAGGGGTCCCTGCTCGAGGCACAGCACACATTCCTTGGGTTTGGCCAGTGAAGGTGTGCAAATATCCCAGGGCCAGCAGCCCCAGCCAGAGGCCAGCCTGAGGCAGAACCCAGTGGCTCAGATTTTGCATTTCTGGGGTGTATGGGCTCACATCTGTAATCAACACAAACCCAGAAACCTCTAGAACCATCCCAAATCAAGCCAAGCAGGAGATTAATTAATGGAGATCTGTTCATGGATCCTCTCCTATCCCACCTAGAGAGCTGGAAAGGAAAAATGAAGACTTTGACCAGAGAAGTGATGGAGACAAGCCCTAAACTCCAGCCTGTAGAACATGGCTGAACTGACAGACCTTGCACAAGCAGGGTCAGTGAAGCTCTTAAAAAGAAAATATTAAAAAGGAAAAAAGAAACAAAAAAACAACGACCAAAAAACCAAAAAAACAAACCCTAAAGGTTTTCCAGCTAAGGCAGGGCTTAATTAAATTCCAAGTTTCAGGACAAACCCTCAATACTGTGGAGTTGGAGAGCACATCTTTGGCATCCCCTGTCGGTATTTTGGTATTTATTTCAGCAAAGTGCCGAGTCTTTCAGCAAGGTTCAGAGTACTTGAGCACCACAGCAGAGGCTGCAGGAGGGGCGTGCTGGCTGCCCCTCTGCCTGCAGGGCCATGCACGGGGTAATCTGCAGGGCAGGCTGGGGCTGCCTGTGGCAGGCACATTCTTCTCTCTCTCAGGATTTTTTCATAGAGGAGCACAGAGAGAAGAAAGAGAAAACAATTTCTATTTCTGCTTGTTTTTCCCATGTGGAATGTGTCTGGAGAATTGTTTACCTGGGGTGAGTGCTGGGTTGGATTCTGGTGAGGATTGTTTGAGCTGGTGGCCAATCCAACCCACCTGGGGCTGGGCTGTCAGAGAGGGTCATGAGTTGGGAGTTAGAAAAAGTGGGTTTGTAGTTTTAGTATCTCCTCTAAATAGTGTATTAATGAATTATAGCAAAGTTATAATAAAGAAACCATTCATCCTTTTGAAGTGCAGCCAGACACCAGCATTTCTTCACCTGCCTTTGCAATAGCTGCGTGCCAGAGCCCAGCCCTGCCTGCTCCCCCAGCTCCCCGGACGTGTGTGAGGCATCGCCGTGGCAGCGCCTTCCCCTCCTGGAGCAGCATCCCGGCCCTGCAGTGACCCTAAACGAGCTCTGCATCCCAGCACCCCGGGCCCTCAGGATGCTCTGCTGGGAGATGCTGGTCCCTGCCTATCCTGTGTGCTCCCCAGCCACGGCTCTCTGGGGTTTTCTGTGTTGTGTTCTTAAATAACCAACGTGGAAGAAGCACTAAAGCATCACAGGGAGCCCAAGTGATTTTCCTTCTTTGCTTGCTGCCTCATCCCCATCAGCAGCCTTGTAAAACCTCTCCTGAGACAAAGAGCATCCTGAAAGCCCCACAAAAAGCACCTTGAGAGGCAGTGCTGGGGCTCTGCTCTCACCGAGTGGGTTTAAACAAGGGCACAGACCTGGAAAAGAGGAAAAAGGTGTTCCCTGCATCTCCTCCCGAGGCACTGGGACCCCCAGAGCCCACGGCCGAGGGCAAAGCAGGTGGGGCACACACTGGAGGGATTGGCAGTGCAGGTCTCTGGAACAGCTTCACCCCAACAGTTCTCATCTAGCTGGAAGTGCATCACCTTTATTGGAGTGTGGCTCAGATGTGGAGAGAGTAATTCCCCTCCCAAACTGGACCTCTCACATCTTTGTTGTTTGCAGATCCTAATCCAGCCTTGGTCCCTCTACAAAGCCTTGGCAGCCCTTGGGAGTCATAGGAATGAAAGCTGCTACCTCATGTTTATTAATGGAGTAATTGTAATTAGGGGCAGTAAAGCTGATCAATGCCCAGTTCTATAACGTAAAATTTTATACCCTCAGAGTGACATCTGTGCTCTGTGCACACAATAGATATTTATGCTAAGGAAGAAACATCCCACTGTTACTAAAAATCTCCTGATGCCTCTCCTGTCTCAAGTCTTATCTTCAGTATCTAGGATAATGCAACAGAAAAAAAATATCATTATAAAATAGATACAAACATTGCTAGAAAAATCCAAGTGCACACAGTGGTGTACAGCTCGTGATAATTTGAGCATCTTGCCCACAAGCCTCACAAAATAATGTCCCTGCCCCACTCAGTTTGTATTTGAAAAATCTCAATTTGCTGCCCTGTATTATTTCATGAGCACTGCACTATTTCACAGCATTTCAGATAAAAAAGTAATTTTGCATTTATTATCTTCAATTTGCTTCTTAAAAACCCCTATTGAGATCATGTAAGTAAAGAGAGCATTTAATCCTGGGAGTTTTTGTGGATTGAGAGAAATAATTCTCACGTTGCACATCGATATATGAGTGAGCTCTTTTACTGCAGGAAAGTGGGACTTAAAATATTTGAGGGGGAAGAGATACAGGGTTGTGTTTGCTAAACATTTCTGCTCATACATCAGAGACACCTCTGACATGTTTACAGAGCAGCTCCCAGTTAATCTCCCAACAAAGCTGCAGAAATAAACATTCTCCATCATCCATTAGCTGGGAACAGGCTTCCCTGAGAATTCCCCTTTAAACCCCAGACCAGGCGAGTCACTTACATTTTGCTCAGCTAATTGTGGAGAGTTCACACCAACATCCACAGGAAAAGAGAATTTACCTTAAAAGCTCAGATCATTCTCCACCTGCGTGTGCAGCATTTCCTGTGACCTGCAGAAGGACCTTCTGCATTTTTTTTGTGCTGTTTGCCTATTTTGGAAAAGAAATGTTCAGCTCATACAGAAGTTTTGTGTGAGCTTCAAGGAGGAATGAACATCAGGACATGCTTTTATTGCTTTAATTGATTTTGTGGGGATGGAAGCAGGTGCTGATCAGCAGGTTTTGAATTCTAAATCTGAGGAAATACAGGGAAAAAATACACTTAAAAAAAAATCAGGCTTACAAATCCTGCAGCTTCACACCGGGCAGTGCTGCAGAGGTGGGAATTACAAACTGGAGTTCTGTTAATTTTCCCCAAACTCTCTTTTCTCCACAGATGAAGCCAGTCAAATCTTAGCTCTGTTAAAATCACCAGAAGGGGAAGTGCAGCCAGGATTTCACCCCACTCGGAGCATTTTTAGGGGAGTGCTCTCATGCCCAAGTTCAAGGGAAAATCAACTGCCACTTCCTGCTGCTCCCAACACTCCCTGTGGGAGCATTCCTGGGCTTTGGGTCCTCAAACCTTTCTTTTTCCCACATGCACCCAATCACTTTAGGGTTTTTTTTTTACTTTTTAAAAACTTTTTGTGGTTTAATTACACCTGACTACATTTATTTCTAAATGTGGCTTTACAGCTCGAGGAAGTCCTGGTGAGTACAAGCTGGGCACTCCTCAGAGCAGGATCCTCACCCTCTGTGAATGAGGGAAAACATCCCCAGGGAAGCTCTGGGGGAGCAAATGGCACATTTTTCATTGAAAAATGGAAATTTTCAGGAATTCCGTGGCAGCAGTGGCGAGGCTGAGGCCAGGCTGGGGGTTTCTGATCCACCAAGAATCAGCAGCAGCACGACTCCCCCAGCTGCAGCTTGCTGGGGCTCTGTGGCTGCCCTGCTCATCCCCCAAAACCTTGTCCTCACGCTGCCCTCCGCACAGGCGGTGCTTGGGAGCAAATGAACGAAACGCATTGAATAAACGAGGGATGGATGGTTTCTGAGTGAGCAGCACTGCAGTCGTGGTGTTTCTGTGGGTTTCCAGCTGGGCTCATCCCTGCTGCGAGTGCCCAGGCAGCAGCTGGGCTCTGCTCCGTGCCTGCCATCAGCCCAGGACACGCGGTGACAGCACAGCCCTGCCCTGATCTGTCCCTTGGCACAGCCCAAACCCTGCTCAGCACAAAGCCCAGCCCGGGGCTGGCGCAGAAATGGGGACAAACGGCTGCAAAATGGGTTTGATCCATCACTCAATCCCCCCCAATCCAGGAGAAAAGAGCGTTTCCTAAAAATGAGCACTGCTGTCCTCCTCTGAGCCCTTGTGATGCAGGCAGCTCTGCAGGATGTGGCCAGTCCGTGCCCTCCAGTGCAAAGGCTTTCCCAGGCTCAGACTGAAATCGCTCGGCATTTTCCTCACCCCACACTGACCTCACTTCTCCAGACATTTCCATGACCCATTTTCTAGGAATCAATGCAAAAGCATCATCTCTTTTGAGGTAATACACCGCTCAACTCTTAACCTCGTTTTTTTTTCCAAGAGAATGTGGAAGTGACCAGTCTGAGTCACTCATGATCATTTTTAATAAACTTGTTGTTACTCAATGCACACAGAACGAACCCTCACCCTCCTCAGCCACACTGCTGTTCTTGAGAAAGGGTTAATTTGGATTATATTTTTTAAATTAAGACCGCGTGCTCTCTTAGTGATGTGCAAATCAGCTGAACACACACACATTGCAAAGAGACCCTGCCAGATGCAGATTTTTTACCCTCTACCTACTACAAATGAAATCAGGAAAGTCATTAAATCAAAAAGAAAAGAACCCAGGACTTACACTGACCTTCATTTTGCTGTGTTTCCCTGTTAGTCCATCACCTGGGGAGGAGGAGGAGGAGGAGGATGTCCCCAGCCCTGTCAGTGGCTCAGGCAGCTCTGGAGGCTCTGGCTGGAAGCCTGCAGAGGGAAAGCTCAGCCCCTGCCACCTCCTGCTCGCTGGGAGCCCCAGGAAAGCAGCTCTGGGAACGGGGGGAGCTCATTACGTGGCAGAATTCTCTCCAGGGAGCCACGGGGCTGCAGCTGGTGATGTGCAGCACACACAGAGTCCCCTGCAGGGAATGCCTGCCCTGCTCTGAACAGAAAACCCAGGGCAGCAGGGCTGCACCATGAAAGGGATTGGATTTGGAAGCATTTTTGCAGCAGCATTTTTTACTCCTGGTTTGTTGTGTGTGAGGATTTGTTTGTTTGTTTTGGTTGTTGTTGTTTTTAAAAATTTCTTTTCAACTTCAAAGTGGTGTGAGGTTTGCTACATTTTTAATCTGTCTCTGGAAAACTGAACAGATCCCCTTTGTGGTTTTAAATCCCCTGCAAAACAACCTCACCCTGCAGAGGCAGAAAACGCAAGGAGGAAAGTTAAACGTGAACTGCAGCTGAAGGGTTTTGTTTCTTGGATTATTTAAAAAATCCTTGAATATTATTAAGGTATAATGTTATTTTAAGTTATTAACGGCTGTTATTTGCTTGGCAACAGCTGAGTCCAGGTCATGCTGATGCACAGGTTTTGCCACTTTGGACTCAGGATATCTTTTTGTTGGCAAATTTTTACTGGTTTTGCCTTTGTACACGCTGGTTTTTCTCTGGTAAAAGCCTCTTCCTTCCTCTTTCCACAGTAGCTTCAAGATTAAATTAGACTCTGGCTCCCAAAGCCACAATCCTGTAGTTAGAAAATACTTTAATCTCTTGAATAGAAAATGCTGAATTGAAAAGCTTCATCAACAAAATCTACACCTCTGGGCTGGGAGCAAACCAGCTGCTGTCCAGAGGAGAAAGAATTTCTGGCACAGAGGAGCCCATTTCAATGCCTTTGTGGTTTTTCTCTCCTTCCTTTTTTATTTTTTAAGTATCAGGAGCAGTAGTTTGACCCCTTCAGACACTTCATGCAGGTGATCAGGAGCCATTCATTTGCTACCCCGGAGTTTTTCAGGTGCTCCAGCATTTGGAGTAACCTCAGCTACAAACCCACAGCTTGTGGCCACAGAACTACTTTCAAATACAATTAAATGTTCCCATGAATGAGCCCCGAGGGAATCCCTGCCATGGCAGGGACACCTCCCACTGTCCCAGGGTGTTCCAGCCTGGCCCTGGGCACTGCCAGGGATCCAGAACAGCCCCAGCTGCTCTGGGCACCTGTGCCAGGGCTGCCCACCCTCACAAGGAAGGATTTTTTCCTAATATCAGCAAAATAAATATGCATTAACCTATTATGAAATTCTATGCATATAGAAATTAGTAAGGGTAATAAAAAAAGATCAAGAGTTCTCAGAGGTACCCATGTCCATTAAAGGGCAAAGAGCCCCGACATGCGTCCACAGCACTGTAAATAAACATACCTATTCCCTGCAAATCTTTAGAATTAGAATTGTGAGTTTAATTTTTCATCTGTGTTTCAGCTCAGCCGAAGCTGTCGTGGAGGGGTTTGAAATTGCAGCAAGGGCTGCAAGGCTTCCTGTGGCACCCCTGGATACGCAACAACAAACAAACATCAACTTGGCTGGGCTCAGCTTGAAATGGTTTTCAACAAACATCAACAAAAAACATCAACAAAAACATCAATAAACAAGCATCAACCTGGCTGAGCTCAGCCTGAAATGGTTTTCAACAAACAAACATCAACAAAAAACATCAACAAAAACATCAATAAACAAGCATCAACCTGGCTGAGCTCAGCCTGAGATGGTTTTCAGAGGGGTTTTCCCCGTGCAGGTGCAATAGTTGGGCACAGGGATAATTGCAGAGCATTTCCTGCCACAGCAATGCTGCTGAGGGTTGGTGCTTCGAGGAGTTCAGAGAGCAGAAAAAAAACCCCTTTGTATTTTTATATCATTCAAGTATCATCATAAACTGTACTGCCAAGGTGGTAGGGGACTTATGGACAATTCATAAGTGATGTTGCAGAAATAATTTTGGGTTTTATTACTCAGCTGAAGTGGATTGGGTGGGCTCTGACATGTCTAAAATGCTCACAGCAGAACAGGTAATCTGTTTGCTACCATTACATTGATTTATTGACAATCCGCTCAAGAGAACTGGAAATATATGTAGAAATAGGAAATTCTTCAGTATAGAGATGACAAATGTCCTGCCTCAGTTACTATGACTCAATGTGAAAAGTAGCCCCCTAATCTTTACAAGCATTGATGGAAAATTTGGAGTGTAAAAAAATGACTCACTGAGCTTTTCCTTCCCACTACATTTTCTATGAAATTTCCAGGAGGCAGTTTATGTACAGTAAACACTGAGATCATAATCCACGATGAAAACCCTAATTCCAGTACACTTATTAGGCTTGCAGAGAGCAGGACAGCAAGGCATTGACTTTGAATCAAGATTTCAGCATTCTCCAACCCTCACAGCTGCAGCAGGGCCTCTAACCTATAGAAAATTAATCTCGATTGAATGTGGATACAGAAATAAATGTAACAAACCTTATACACTGGGTCCAGTCTTTCAAAATAGGAACACAGAGTGTTTCAAAATGTTTTCTGGTTTGCATGTAACATAAAGAAATCATGTCATGCAAGAGGGCACCAGGGCTGTCACTGAAAGTCTCTGGCAAAGAAAGGATCTGTGTCTCTAATGTCACTGCAGCACAGCAGTAAGGTGGAACCCTGAATTCTATATTTATAATTTCACAAACGTGCTTACTTCCAGGTATTTTTTGTTGTTGTTGTTTTCACTCTGCTTTATCCAGGATCCTTGCTATCCCTCCCAGTCACTGGTGTTGTCATCATGAGAAGCACAGGGGGACATCAGGCACAGGAGCCTTCTGTCCCCCCGAGGTGAGGAACCCAAACTTCCCAGAACCACAGGAGCACTGAGGTTGGCAGAGACCTCTGAGACCACCAAGTCCAAGCTGTGCCTGATGCCCACCTTGTCCCCAGCCCAGAGCTCTGAGTGGCACCTCCTTGGGCACCCCCAGGGATGGGGATCCAAACCTCCCTGGGCAGCTCCAATTCCTGACCCCCTTTCCATGGGGAAATTCCTGCTGGTCCCACCCTGAGCTCCCCTAGCCCAGCCTGAGCCATTCCCTCTGCTCCTGTCCCTGTTCCCTGGGATGATCCCAAATCCCCCCGGCTGTCCCCTCCTGGCAGGAGCTGTGCAGAGCCACAAGGTCCCCCTGAGCTCCTTTGCTCCAGGCTGAGCCTCCTCAGCTCCCTCAGGGATTCTCCATTCCCTTCCCGGCTCCCTCAGGGATTCTCCATTCCCTTCCCAGCTCCCTCAGGAATTCTCCATTCCCTTCCCAGCTCCCTCAGGAATTCTCCATTCCCTTCCCAGCTCCCTCAGGGATTCTCCATTCCCTTCCCAGCTCCCTCAGGGATTCTCCATCCCCTTCCCAGCTCCATCCCCTGCCCTGGACACACTCCAGCCATGAAGGACAAGACCCGGATGGGTCTCATCACTGCTACTTCCAACATCACCAAGAATCCCACTGAATTCAACCACCGAACCCTTCCCTACCCCAAATTCAGCCCTACCTTTGCAGCTGTGTTGCTCCTTGGGCTTGCATCCATTGTTGTCATCCTGCACTTGGAGCAGCAGAGCCACGGTGGGATGGGGACGCTTCAGCCCTGCCCAGGCGCCGCGCGTGGGGAACTCCCCTCAGCCAAGTCCATCTGACAGCTCTGCCCCTAGCAGCCCTTGCAACCTGGAGACATCCTGGTGTAAGATACCATCTGAGACAACAGGACACAAAAGGAGGGCAGAATAAACCCCCCCAAAAAAAGCCCTTTTGGCCACTCCAGTGAGAAAATGAAGCGTCAAGTGGGATTTTCCTTGGTCTTCCTGCACCAAGTTGTCGCAGTTGAGCAGTGGGAAGCGGAGCCCTCTGCCCGTGCTCCTGTTTCCTCTTTTGCAGCAGTGAGAGCAGGGCTGGGGCACAGCGAGGAGCTGCCGAGGCTCGATAAGAGAGCCCTGCCCCAGTGCCAGCACTGCAGGATGGCACTGCCAGCCTCTCCCGGCTTTCCAGGCGGTCCCGGCTCTCACAGCAGCAGCAGGAGCCAGGAATTCAAAGCACCTCCAGGGAAAAGTGTTTCCAGAGCCAGGGAATGGTTTGGCTTGGAAGGGGCTTAAGGAGCACCTCACTCCATGGGCAGGGACACCTTCCAGCAGAGCAGGTTGTTCCAAGCCCATCCAACCTGGCTTTGCACACTGTGTTTTGCATTTTCTCCCTCACTAGGATGAGGTCAGTTTTTCTCAGCCCTTCTTTTTCCAACAGAAGTCCACCAACCTCGTGGCCTCAGGATGTCCAGAACATGGAAAGGCAGCAGGGTGCCAATGGCAGGATGGTTTTGTGTTAAAAAAGGAACTTTTTGCTCTTGCACTCTGAGTTCAAGCCCCCAGAACTGCAGAAGCTTGAGGTGAGAGCTCCCACTGTTCACAACCACAGCGGTGCTTTAACACATCAACCACAAACAGAGGGTTTAAAAGCAGATTCCAAACACCAACGAGTGCATGAATTACAGACAGGTGCTTCAGCAGAATTAAAAAAAAAAAGGTGGCACTCCAAAAATAAAAAAGCCACGGCTGTCACCCATCGCACATCACGCCTCAGTGACTGTGTCAGGACTTCCCTTTTCCCTGCCCCCAGCTCTGCTCCTCCTGGTTTCTCCACCAAAAAGGCCACCAGCACCAGTATCCCTCAGCACCACTGCTTCTGAAGGGTCACAAACTCAGAGGCAGAGGAGGAGCAATGAGGATTAAGCCTCAGAAATGTTTTGCATAAAGGGAGCTTTTCAAGAGAAAAATGAATTTCATTATTTAAATAAAAATCTCCCACATTCTACATTTTGAGTATGTAATTGTACCTGATTCAGGTGGAACACATCAACTGCATCATTCCAAAGTCCCCAAGCCCCAGCCTCCAATATTTGACCATTTCTCCTTTGTTATACAGAAAATAAATACAATTCCTTCTTTATGTATCAAAGAGCTTTTTAAAAGGCAATCTTTATTTAAATACAGACAAAACCTGTACCCTCACCAGCCCTTGACAATTCCTCAGTGTAATGGAAATTAATCCAGGAGCAAGAACCACCTCACATTTAAAAACCCTCACAAAGGCAAGTGCTGAGCTCTGACCAGAGGAACCTCCCAGCTGTGATGCCCAAGAGCTCTGCAGGAGGAGGCCTCAAAAAACAAGTTTAAGGCTCTGCTCAGGCAGATCTCTGGGAGAGTAAGTAGTGAATCTTCCAACTTAGAGAAGTTGTAAGCACAGTTTCTCAACGATGGGCACTGGGTTTGTGACTAGTTGAAAAAGAATGTAATTCAAGTGCTGTGTAACAGACATAGATGAAGATTTCTCAGTGACATTTCTGAGGTACACATACAAAAATTCAGATGCACAAGTTTCTTTCTTTGAGAGGATATTAAAGTCTCTAAGGCAAAATTATTCTTGTTTTCACCTGCAGCAGCACTGTCACATTTTAATTGCAATGTGGATATTCCTTAAAATTATTAGGAATTCGCTTTGAGGTCCCACTTGTTAAGGTAAATTCAAAAGAGGATGAGATGAAGTCTGACTTTAACACAAGAACTAGAAGACCATTTCTTAAATTCATCTAAACAATTAAAAATCCTGTTTGGATTCTTATGGCACAACTGAGAACTGCAGGCCTACTTGGCCAATAAACAAAAACCACAAAAAAGAATTCACCAAAACCCCAGACTGAAAGATACAAACCAGAGCTTTACAAATAATGAATTGTGGCTGAAGGCAGCTTAAGGCTTCGTTCAAGTTTCTACACCAAGTTCTGCTGCTCTTTGTGTGATCTATTCTCTACCAGAGTTCAGTGGGATTGCACAGACACAACACAGAGCAGAACTGGCTCCTTCTAAGAGGACACAGTCCCATTACCTTGTGTTTCACAGGCAGGGGGAACAAGCTTAGCCCTTTCTGCCAGGACCATTTTATTCTCCACCCCCTCCCTTCAGTACAATTAGAGATGACTTACAAAAATTAAACCACGCACACTAATAAAAAAAATTAGTGTGGGGTGAAGAGTCTCATTGTATTTGTTACATTCCTGCCACGTCTGACAGAATCCAAACGGGCCCAGCACGGCTTCCCCGGAGGCAGCTGCTGGCAGCACCATCACACAGGGGGCAGGAGCTGGGAATTGCTGCTTGGAGAGCTCCCCTCAGTCTGTGGTGGACCTCCTGTACCAGAACCTGGCCCTGTAGTCGTCGCTGCAGGTCATGAAGCCGGGGTTGGTGGGGGAGTGCACGATGCAGCGCACGATGCTGTTGTGGCCCAGGGACAGGAGGTTCCTGCGCTCCGCAGTCCGCGAGTCCCAGCAGCACAGGCTGATGGTCCTTTCGTCTGGCAGCAGCACGTAATCCTCTGTGTGGTTGAACACAGCCTGAGTCCTGTGCACCTGGCGCCCACTCAAACCTGCACCTAAACACAGGCAGAATTGGGACTTTTACAAGTTTTCATACCTAAGAATCATTTTCCGTAACTATCAATTTTCCACAAGCAACAGGTGGTGCAGTAACAAATATTCCTTTGTAGCTGAATCACGGGACCAGAAAGATTTGAGTCCAGCCTCTGCCCCATCCCCACCTTGTCACCAGCCCAGAGCACTGAGCGCCACCTCCAGGTGTTCCTTGGACACCTCCAAACCTCCCTGGGCAGCCCCTGCCACGGCCTGTCCACCCTTTCCATGGGGAAATTCCTTCTGCTGTCCATATATATATTCTAAAATTCCTCAGGGAACAGAAGGAATACCTACTCCAGCTGTGCCATGTCCAATCCTTCACCTAAGAGTATTTCTGCCTGATATTTTTGCAAGAGGCTTTCAGCTGCGAGCAAGGAGAAAGAACACAGAGAGGAGACACAGAGTCTGCTGATCCCTGAGGACTTTTCGGAGTATTTCTCACACAGCACATGCTGTATGAGCTCCCTCGGCCATACCTTCAGGTAGGATGTGTTTCCCACAGAACCAGGGCACTGCACGGATCCTCCCCGGGATCCTGCCGCGTTTCCCGGGAAGCTGCTGCTCCCTGCTGGCTGGCAGCAGGAGAGCTGGACTGCAGAAAGGGACCTACAAACCCCAAAAGCTGACACACACCATTTCCGGAATCTTTTGTGCTCCTACTGCTTAAGCACATCAGTGCCTGATCCCACAGCTGATCTCACACACAGCTGTTGTCACATGCAAAGCTCCCACAGCCTTCATTATTCCCTAATTCCTGCTGAGATCCAAGCATGGCACTGTCAGCACGCTCCAAGGATGATACCTTGCACATAACTGCATCCTTGGGAAAAAAAAATACACAAAAAAGGTAAAAAAGCAGCTGCAGGTACATTTCAGAGTATTGCCATGGCTATAGAGCCACAGAGTTAATGGTTAAATCAACTGCCCTAAAGTAGCTCCAGTGTTTCTTCTTAGTTTCCCTCAGTTCAGTGATAATTTCCCTCCAGAACAATGAAGCGAGTAATGATGTCAGAAAATTCTTCAAAATCTACTCAGACTAAACTATGCTTACACTGACACACAGAATCATAGCTTCTCTTCTGGAATTGGTCTAATGGAAATGTTTTCAAAAATTTGGGGCAATTTATCCTCACAGCAGCAGTTTCTCCATTGCCTTTAGGAATTCTTATTTTCTGACAGCATTTCCAGCCCTGCCACAGCTCAGCACCTGGAAAAGAAGGTGTCACATACCTGTGTATTTCACCAGCGTCCGACCAGTGGATATCTCCCAGAGTTTAGCCACAGAGTCTTTCCCACTGGACAAAATATACTTGGAATTTTTGGAGAAAATAGCAGAACAGACTTCAGCTCCATCGTGTGCCTTCTCAAAGGTGGTGATGCAGCGGTTGGAGACGCCGTCCCAGAGTTTGATGCAGCCATCCTTGCTGCCCGTCACGTACATGTTGGCGCTGGCGTTGTAGTTGACGGAGCAGATGGCGTCGGTGTGCTGGTCCTGGGGGTTGCAGGACACGAAGCACTGGAAGGTGTTGATGTCGTACAAACGAAGGGTTGGGTGCTGGGTCCCCACCAGGATGAAATCCCCAGAAGGGTGGAAAGAAATGGAGCGTAACATCTCTGCTTCCTGTTGGGAGTCAAAACACACGGCGGGTGAGGAAGGAAGAAAGCTGAACTGCAAGGGTCGGTGCTGGTGGTGGTAAAGTGCTAAAAACCTACTGGAATTATCAGCATATGGAAGATGTTTCCATATTGTTATTATCAGCATATGGAAGATGTTTCCATATTATTACTATCAGCATATGGAAGATGTTTCCATATTATTACTATCTGCAAATGGAAAATGTTTCCTATGGGATTGAAATGATAGGCTGCCTGTGGCTGCACTGTAGTTTTTGTCCTAGAGCAGCCTGCAGTGCCCCCTTATTTTAGGATATCACACCCCCCCAAGCCTACCAGATAATCCCAAATGCTCCTCCAAATCAAAGATAACAGAATTTACTTCCAAGTTAATTCAGGTAAGAGTTGGTCTAATGAATAAAAAGCTGAATAAAAGGTTCTAGACTTAACTACAAGTGTCCATGATGCACAGAATTAAGACACAATCTCTGTAATGTCTGCAAATGCTGTAGCTGCGTGCTCCTGCACCCCCCTGAGGCACAGCTCAGCTCACACCACCTCAGCACTCAGACATCTGAGCTTTGGCTGCCCTGAGCAGTATCTCACCTGGATGTATTTGAAGGCTCTTTTGGCAGAAGGTTTTGAATAATCAAACAATTTAAGTGTGTAGTCCCTTGAGCCAGATGCCAGGATCTGTTCTGTTGGGTGGAAAGCTAAACACGTCACTTCATCCACGTGATCGTACAGAGTCCGGATCACAGGGTGGTTCTCCATGTTCTGCTGCGCTGTCTCATTCATCATGACCTACAAAGAACATTCAACATGTTGCTGCTCTTGGAAAATAAAGCAGGTTTTTGACAGGAAAAGTAGGTTTTAGGCTTGCCAGAGTGGCTGAACTGCAGCTCCTCTCTAACACAACCAGGCACACAATCTGTTCCCTTGGTTATCTGAAGGCCCTCTGCAGGTCAACAAATAAGATCCCTGTGTCTTTATGAAGGTCAAAATAACTTGGCTCAAGGACAAACTACTTCAGTAGCAAGAAAACACCACCTTCATAAACAGCCCAAAGCAAAACACTGACTGCTGGAATAATCATGAGAAGCTGCACCAAAACTGCAGCTCTCTGCTGAGAACTTGGTGTGCGCTCTGTGCAAAAATATCCCACTTTTCATTGCCACCTGATAACTGCCTTGGAGAAAGACAAAGCACATCAATGTGTAAAACAGTTTTGAAATAACCAGTGAAAACACTGGTGGCCATGGGGGCTGCAGAGGCCCCATGGGTTTAACATGTACTGTGCTCAGACATTACAGCCACGATCAGCACCCAGAAGAAGCCACTTCTGGCTCAGCTCTCTCCCTGCTGCCAAGGGTGACACAGTGTCCTTGCCCTGGCTCTTCTTCCTTCTAAGGGACGTTATGAGCAGCTGCTGGAGTAGGCAATATGTTGAGACAGGTACTTAGTCCAACCCACTGAGGCAGCCACAAGGTACAGATATGACATGGAGAGAACGCCCAGAGTGGTTATAATCCACTATCCCAATGGGAATGGCATGGACAGGATACTCCCAGAGTGATTACAATTCATTATCCTAATGGGCATGGAATGGACAGGATATTCCCAGAGTGATTACAATCCATTATCCCAATGGGCATGGCAAGGACAGGATTCCCAGCATGGTTACAATCCCTTACCTTGATGGGCATGAACACAATTCCCAGAGTATTTACAATTCATTATCCCAATGGGAATGGCATGGACAGGATTCCCAGAGTGATATAGGCATGGCATGAACACAATTCCCAGAGTATTTACAATTCATTATCCCAACGGGCATGGCATGGACAGGATTCCCAGTGCTCACAATCCCTTACCTCGATGGGCATGGCGCTCTTGGCCAGCATCCTCTCGGTGTCCAGGATTTTGATGGAGGCATCGGCCGAGCCCGTGGCGATCAGCTGCCCGTCCCTGCTGTAGGTGGCCACGCGGCAGGGCCCCTTGTGGGAGGTGACGTAGCAGGTCTCGTACTCGGAGGCCTCGGGGGACATGGTCTGCACGTCGGCGTCGAACTCCAGGTCGATGCCGGTGCCCGGCGCCACCGTGTCCGAGCGGCCGATGGCGTACTGGACAGCGCTGTCGTCGTTCTCCATGCCTGGGGACAGCAGGGTGGCACTCAGGGCTGGCAGCCTTCCCCTCAGCCTGCCACGGCTCCAGGGAAGGTTTGGGAAAGGCAGTCCTGGGGGAGAGCTGAGCTGGCAGAGCAGGTTGGGTCACACAGCACTGGGGAGGAGTGAGGGAGAGATGGGCTGCACTGGAGCAGGCTCAGCTCCTCAGGAGCTCTGGGAATACCCCCAGTGAAGATTGGGAAATCAGTCACTGACCATGCACAGGCCTCCGGTCAGCTTTTCACAGAAGAGCAATAAGCTCCAACACTATTACGTGAGTTTTAAAGTAAAAACCCAAAGTATTTACTGATTCTTTTCCTATTTGTTTGCTCTGACGCCAAACTGTCCCAGCACTGCAAGAGAAAAAACTCGCTGGTCTTCAAGCCCACTTCCCAGACTTTTATCTTTATTTTCAAGATCCAGTTACAGACTAGGGTTCAGCCTGGAGGTGGCAACAGAGCAGACACAAGAGTTTTCAGCCCAGTGGTGATCTTTTTGCTGCTTTCATCTGCTCATTTCAAGTCTAGAATTTGCATTTCAAACAGACACAAAGCTTCACAGACTTATACCCTCAGAACTCAGCTAGTTCAGGCAGCAGAACCAGTTGGGTTACACATGGTGTCATGGCCAGAGCTCCTCCAGGACTTGGTCAGCTTGTTCCAAGAGCAGGTCAGGGGTTTTCCCCGTTTTCCCCACAATGTGGCACTTCCAGAGGGAAGTACAGGGAGGGAACAGGTGACAGCCCTGCTGAGACCCCAGAGTGTGCAGCTGTTTCCTGGGGACTGATCTATAAAAGCCAGCAAAGATTGCCAAGGGAAGGACCTGCTCCCTCTCCAACACTGCCAGGAACAGCCAGACAGGAATTATTTCTTTCTCAAGTCAGCAGAACTATAAGGCTGAGATTTTCCCTCAGATCTGGGGGTTCAGTGACCCCATTCACTGGGGTGTTTTGAGAAGGCTGCCACCCACCCAGAACCCTGAGTGTCTTTAGAGGAGTTCAAACAGATTTGGGCCACACTCAGGGATCTGGTTTGCTGTTAATCACACAGGGATGCCCTTCATAACCCCACAGAGGCAAAGGCTGTACCCAGATGTACAAGTGCTGTGCTATTACCAGACACCACCTTTGCATCAGAGGTGTCTTTCCAGTGACACCAACCTCTTACTTCAGTGGGGAATTAGAAACTAGACTTTTATGTCAGCTTTTGATTCCAGATTCCAGCTTACCTAACTTAATTAAGTGCAGCAGTTGTTCAGAGGGTGCACACACAGACTGTGGTTTGATCTCATTTATCAAGCCATTGGCAATGTTGATGTATCCATCATAGAGCAGCTGGCTAATTATCAGTTTGTAAAGTTGCTGACGATCTTTCAAACTGACTTTTGTCCTATACATTGTGAGCAGGGACTGCCTTGGGGGGGCCTGGAATGAAGAACAGAAATCACATACGAGACAGTTGCACGAAACCACCAGAACCTTGGAACAAATCTCAGGGCAGGCACCAAATATTGCTTTGGTTTTGGTGAAAAGCAGAGATGGGGAGAGGAAGGTGGGGGAGGAAGAGGAGTAAAAAGGGAGAGAAAGAAGAGGAAAGGGGGAAGAAAAGGTGGTAGAAAGGGAAGGAAAAGATGGGAGAAAGGGATGGAAAAGACAGGAGAAAAGAACAGAAAAGAAGGGATGGAAAGGAAGGAAATGACGGGAGAAAAGGAAAGAAAAGGGAAGGAAAAGACTCGGGAAAGGGGAGGAAAAGACTTGGGAAAAAGGGATGGAAAGATGGGGAAAAGGGATGGAAAAGACGAGAGAAGGGGAGGGAAAAGGGAAGGAAAAGACGAGAGAAGGGGAGGGAAAGGGAAGGAAAAGACTTGAGGAAAGGAAGGAAGACAGGGGAGAAAGGGGAGGCAAACGGGAGGAAAAGGGGGAGGTAACAGGGAGGAAAAAGGGGGAAAGGGAAGGAAAAGGGGAGGAAAAACCTGTTGCGCTGCCTTTCTGTGTGACTGCAAACCTCGGCCGCAGAGCGGCCCGCACTCGCTACGCGGCAGCGGAGCCGGCGGCAGGAGCCGAGCGCGCCGGCCGGTGCTGCCGGCGGGCCCGGGGATGGATGGATGGATGGGTGGGTGGATGGGTGCGCGGGGCGCGCACGACAGCCCCGCCGCCCGCCCCGCGGGGAGCCCCGCGCCCTCCCCGCCCCGCCGGCGGCCCGGGCCCGCGCGGGGCGGGCCGAGCCGCGGTGCGGGCGGTGCCGGTACGTACCGAGCCTTCCTTCTGCCGCCCGCGCTCTGCCCCTAAGATGGCGGCGGGCGCGCGGAGCGCATCGAGCGGCGGCGGCGGCAGCGGCGGGGGCGGCCGGGCCCGCAGGACGCTCCTCCGCGAAGGCTGCTGCATCGAGCGCCCGCACATCGATGGGAGGCGGCTCTTGGGGGGGGGACACGACACAACGGGGCGGCGTCACGGCAGCGCCACGCCCCCCGCGTCACGGGGAGGGACCCCCGGGTAGGGGGGACAGACCCCCGGTACCGTTCTGGGGGTCCCGGTCCCGCTTTGGGCTTCCCACCCCCGATCCCGCTCCGGGAGTCCCGATCCTGCTACGGGGGTCCCGATCCCGCTTTGGGGTTCCCATCCTCGATCCCGCTCCGAGGGTCCCGGTCCCCGATCCTGCTTGGGAGCTCCGATCCCGCTTCGGGGGTCCCGATCCCGCTCCTGCTTGGGAGCCCCGATCCCGCTTCGGGGGTCCCCGGAGCCCCGATCCCGCTTCGGGGGTCCCCATCCCGGATCGCGCTCCGGGGGTCCCGATCCCAAATCCCCACTCCCCCCCGGGGAATCCCGGGGTCCTTCTCCCCGTTCCCCCTCCCGGGGGTCCTGGGCGACCCCCCTCCCCATTTCTCCCCTTCCAGGGGTCCC
Organism: Lonchura striata; assembly: GCF_050655825.1. Classification (NCBI taxonomy): domain Eukaryota; kingdom Metazoa; phylum Chordata; class Aves; order Passeriformes; family Estrildidae; genus Lonchura; species Lonchura striata. Next base: position 13,495,708 of record NC_140722.1, read on the forward strand.
TTCTCTCCACCCCGCCCCTTCCGGGGGTCCCGCTGCCCATTCTCCCTTTCAGGGATCCCGGGGGTCCCGCTGCCCATTCCCCCTCCCCATCCCTCCCTCCCGGGGACGCCGAGGGTCCATCCCCCCGTTCCCCTTCGGGGCCAGCGGGGCGCTGGGAAGGCCGCGGAGCCGCTCTCGGGGCGGGGGAGCGGCGCGGGCCCGGCCCCCGGCGGGCGCGGGGGGGAGCCCGGGGCTTCTTTTGTGTCGCAGCCGCAAAGCTCCGGAGCGCCGCTTCCGCCAGCGCCCGGATCCCAAACACGGCGACGTGAACGGGCTGGGAATGAAGCGGCTGGCGCGGCTGCCCAGCAGCGCTGCGGGCGGGCCCGGCCCCGGCCCCGGCGCAAACCGTCCCCGCCCCGAGCGCTACTCACGTCAGCCTCGAGGAAGGGCAGGCGGAGCGGGCGCGGGTCGAGCAGCGGGGCTGCCATGCCCCCCATGCCCCGGGGCAGCTGTCGTCTGTCACACGCTGCAGCGACACGGCGACCCGACATCTTCTTTTTACCTATCCTGAACCACTTGTAAACACCGACACACACAACCAGGCTCTCCTTCGCTCTTGTTTTCAGCACCGCGGAGACAGTGAACTTTTCAGTGCCTTGCCTCGCAGTTCTTCACCAGCTCCGAGCGCCGAGCGGAGTTTCCCTGGCGGGGACCCGCGGGGCAGCAGCGCCTGACGCCGCGCTCGCTGCGCTGCTCGCGGGCCGCGCTCGCTGAGCGGCCGCGCTGCCGCTGTCCCGGCGCCTGCGAGGGGTGCGCGGTCGCTCGGGCCGGGCCGGGCGGGGCCTTGGCGCTCGGCGCTCGCCCTGAAGCGCTGCCGGCACGTGGCGCTGCCCGGGGCCGCACCGGGGAGGCTCCGGCCCTGCTCGGCCCGTCCGGGGGGGGCACGCACACAATGGCCCCGCTGGCGCTCGGCCCCACGCGCGCTGGCAGCGGCGCCGCTGCCCGGCCTCGCCCGGGGGTGGGCGGGGGTGTGTTGGGGGGGAGTCCGGCGGGAGCGGGACTGACCTGGCGGCGCTCCCGGGGCGCGGAGCGGAGCGGAGGCGGCGGCGGCCACAGGTGGGAGCGCGGCGCGTTACGCGATTTGCGTAGCGGAAGCGGCGGCTCGGCCCGGCGGGAAGTGCGCGGGCGGCGCGCGCCGGGGTGGGGGGGGCGGCGCGGCGCTACGCAAAGTGCGTAACGCGCCGCACGGCGACAACGCCGGTGGAGGGGCGCGGCGCGGCGAGGCGCGTGCGCCCCTCGCGGCCCGGCGGAGCGCGCCTGGTAACCAATAGGCGAGCGGGCCGCCCGCGGGAGGAGCCAATCAGCGTGCGCGGGCCGCGGGAGGGCGGCCAATGGCGGGCGGCGGGGGTTTAAAGGGGTATTTAAGGCGCGGCGGTTTGAATTCAAACAGCTCCGGCGGCCCTGAGGCGGCGGCTCCGCGCTGAGCGCCGGGCCTGAGGGCGGGCGGGGGGGATTGGTGATGGATCTCTGCCGATAAACAGTGGGGATCGATAAGGGACCCGCCATTTCCTGTGCTCCGCTCGCTGAGCCCCGCTGGCTCCCTCTCGCCCTCAGCCAGAGCCGCTCGGGCCGCTCCCGCTCTGGCGCTATGGACAGGAACATGAAGGAGAACCACGCTGCCTGCCCCGGCCGCGCCGCCAAGGTAGACCGCGTATTTCACACCCTTATGTTCCTCTTCCTGAGCAATTTCTTCTGCTGCATCCTTGGACTCGATGCCTGGGAGTTTGCCATTAAAGTTCTGCTAGGTTCTGGAGTGGTGGTTTTTAGTTTTTGCTTGGTGGGTTTGTTTCTCCCCATCGCATATTAACTAGAAATTTGTCTTTCAGTGCCTTTCTCCTAGAGAAAACAGAGCCCCGAGCAGTTTTTAAAAATTATTGTTAATATTAGCCTATCTTATTAAATGGGGAAATCTTCCTTCTATTGCAAGTATTTAAGAGCTCTTAAAGAGAAAGTGAGTGTGTATTATCAAATTATTTTAGATACAGTTTTTAAAAGCAAGTGCTGTGTACATGTGCAGCAGTGCTCAAGATCACCCTTATTATTGTGTTTCTTCTATTTAGAAATACAGGCACTTTGTCAGTATTTTATATAAAGCCAAATAGACCTGATAAGTTTTTGGAACAGCATAAGCAAAATTTTCTTTTAATCAACTAAATACGTGATTCTGTTAAAGTGCTTTTGTGTGGCCGTGCCATCCTGAATGGGGCCGTGAGGGCTGTGCTGTGCTGTTGCACAATTAACGCCTTCTCCTTTCTCTTTGAAGGTCTCCAATCCCATCGGGGATGCCCCCAGACGTGTCCCCGTGTCGCAGCACTCAGCCCCGAGCCGCTCACTGACCACTGGAGCTCCAGCCCGAGTTCTGTGTCCCGCAAACTTTGCCCAGCGAGTCCCCGCGCAACCCCAAAAACCTGTTCTGTCCACCCAAAAACAACCCAGCAACCAACCAGCTCAGCAGCTCCAACCCAAAGTGCCCCAGCAGGCTGCTGTGAGACCTCAGGCTGCAAGCAAGGGCAGTGAGAAACCTCCCCAGGCTGCAGCACCTGGTAATTCTGAGGATGATTTTGTGTGATTGCAGCTGTGACACTCGGGATGCTCCTAAAGCTGCTGCTGATCCAGGGACAGTCCTGCAGGGAAGTTCTTGGTTGTGCCCCCAAACAGAAGAGCAGTACGTGGTTCACCTCGGGTGTTACTGCACCATCCTTATGAATTTACCTCTAAATTAACAGAGATAAATTAGATAAATTAGGGACATTATGGTGTTAAAAACTTGTAGGTGCTCAGCAGACAGCTCGGAGTTAATGTCATTTGCATTCAGACTTCACAGGTTTTCCAAGTGTCCAGGGATACTTTTGTCTGGGGAGGGGGAAAGAATTCATGGAGTTTTATGCTCCATAAGCTTTTAAAATTGCATTTTGCCAGCACTGTTTCTTCCCTAGCAGTCAGCCATGCTAGTTTAATTAAAATGTCACTGAATGGGTTCTAAAAACTGCTTCAGATGATGCACAGGGGTTAGATTTGTTCATGTGTGTGTGTGCCCATGAGTCTGGTTCATTAACTGATTTCCTTCTCTGTACACAGCACAAAACCCTGAAGCAGAAAGCACCTCTAAACAGAAAACTGAAGAGACCAAGAAGAAAAGTGAAGAGACTAAAAAGTAAGTTTATGCCTGAATTCTGGATAACTGAGCCCTGCTGGAGCTCCTTTGGCTGTGGAGCCTGGTGACCCCCTTGCTTTGCAGACACCTCACAAGGAAAAGCAGCCTTTGACCTGATAATTGTCAGGAACAAGGACTTGTTGGAATCTAAAGAAAACTTCGGGCTAAATGCAGAGTGGCTCTTCCCATGGGAGAGCACTGATAGCTGCTGCCTCAGTCACTAGATGTACTCCTGAAAACAAAGCCTCCTTCATCTGGGCAGGAGGCTGGAGTCTATTTTGATATGAAACTGGATTTGTTTATGGCAACTTTAAATTGTTTTGCCATGCCCTGGTGATGTGTCTGGGTTAGGAGTATCTGAAGGAGCCCAGCTTGGTAAACAGACTTCATTTTGTAGTAGTGTGGTTGGTGTAGTGTCTGCAGAAGCTTCAGGAGGAAAGAAAATAGTTTTCACAACTTCCTTTTGAAAAATCTCAATGCTTTTATTCTCTAGGTATTTTCTTAAAGACTAAAATCTAGTTTAGAGCACTAAGCATCTCTTGAACAGCAATGTTATAAACTGTAAATTTGAGTCAAATCCAACACAACTATCCAGCTTTTAACTTTCCTCTTGCAGAAGGCAATGGTCCCTCGACGATTTTGAAATTGGTCGTCCTCTGGGGAAAGGAAAATTTGGGAATGTGTACCTGGCACGTGAAAAACAGAGCAAATTTATTCTCGCACTGAAAGTGCTCTTTAAAACACAGCTTGAGGAAGCTGGTGTAGAACATCAACTACGAAGAGAAGTGGAAATACAGTCTCATCTTAGGTAAAGTTCAGTGACTATTTACTCTGCTTTGTTTGCACCCAAATAAACAAGGTGACCTTGGTTATGATGAGGCTTCTTTATGATAAGGGGTTTGTGTGTTGTGAGCTGAAGGAACACGGATGAGCTGAAATTCCTGTGCTTCCCTTGAAAGCGGAAGGGAACAGGAAAAGGTGGGAAATTGAAGGTTTTGGCAAACACCTGATTCAGAAGAACATTGAAATCTCTTTGCAGGCACCCCAACATTCTCAGATTATATGGCTACTTCCATGATGTGACAAGAGTCTACCTGATCCTGGAGCACGCACCTCGTGGGGAGGTCTACAGGGAGCTTCAGAGGCTCAGCAAGTTCGATGAGCAAAGAACTGCTACTGTAGGTTGTTCCAGCTTCCTCTCCATTCCTGTATCTGGGATATCTGCAGGACAGAGCCAACCCTTCAGATCAAGTTCTGTATTCTGCTGGGGGACACTGAGATTCCTTAGCTGCTAGTTGGCATCTGGGCAGGGAATAATTGGGAAGGGTTAGGGCTGTGCAGGAATTTATGTTCAGAATTGCTTAATATTGCAAGTCACAGCCTGTATTGCCAGGCTTCGAGTGTAAAGGAATAATTGCTTTAATTTAAAATTATAATTATGGCTCCAAAAGGCTGTGCTGCAGCCAGATAAACTCAGGTGACAATATCTTAAAGATTATTCTTTCTGCACCCAGTACATCACAGAACTTGCAGATGCCCTCTCGTACTGTCACTCCAAGCGTGTGATCCACAGAGACATCAAGCCAGAGAATTTGCTGCTAGGATCCAATGGAGAGTTAAAAATTGCTGACTTTGGGTGGTCTGTGCATGCTCCATCTTCTAGGTGAGAATTCAATCTCTTGTGCACTGGAATCCTTCTGTAGTGTCAGTTTTTATCACACAGTTGTGGAAGGGAGGTACGTGGGAACTTCCTGAAATACTGGGGAAAAATGCTGCTATAACAAAGGGCCTAACAGGCAACTGGTGTGACAGAGGAGGGTTGTTAGCCTGGTTTTTAGTTCAAACCTTGCTGGCCCTCAGAGGAAGGCTGGTGTAGGGTTACTGTGCTCCCTGAGATGACAAACCTGCACTTGGACTCGGACATTACACTGGCAATTTGGTTATTTCTGAGAGAGTGGGAAATGGCACCTGAGAAGGGAGGAACAGGTTTGTTCTAGCATGTGGGGTGAAGAAAGGAGCTAAGACTGACTGATTGCAGGGAATGAAATACTTTCAGTAGAAGTAGAAAATGTCCTGCTGGCTTTTCTTTCCCAGCTGTTCTGATGGTGCCGAGTCCATTCAGGTGGACTGCACTGAGGTACAGATGATTGCCAGCATTAGTTCTTATCTGACTCTTGAAATAGATCCTCTAATTATCTTAATCAATGATTAACTTGGACTTTTCTTCAGGAGAACAACTCTCTGTGGGACACTTGACTACCTGCCTCCTGAAATGATTGAGGGAAGAACACATGATGAAAAGGTGGATATTTGGAGTCTGGGAGTTCTGTGCTATGAGTTCCTTGTAGGAAAACCACCTTTTGAAACAGAAACCTATCAAGAAACCTACAGAGCTATTTCCAGGGTAAGTGCCAGTGCTTATCTGGATTAGCTGGGTCGTGCTTTTAGTTCTAGAAAGGTTTCAGCAAACTTAAGTTTGAAACGTAATGAAAACAAAAACAAGAATATACAAATACTTTCACAAGCAACGAGAAGCCTGTTCAGGGTTACAATTAAATTATTTTACCTCCATAGGCAGAAGGTGCAGAGCCTGCAAGGCTGGCACAGCTTTCAGAAGGTAACTTGGAGGTTGAGTGCTTCTATCACTTGGTTATTGCTAAAGAACTTTTGCGTAATTTTAAATGTCTTTTTTTCCTTAGGTGGAATTCAAGTTTCCTCCATTTGTAACAGAAGGTGCAAGGGATTTAATTTCCAGGCTCCTGAAGCACAACCCCTTCCATCGCCTGCCCCTGAAAGATGTGCTTCTCCATCCCTGGATCACAGCAAACTCTACCAAGATTCCCACCAGCAGGAAGAGTGATGCTGCTGCCCCATCCAAAACATAGTTTTAGGAGGGTGACTTGTGGGATGGACAAGAGGAGCCTTGTACTGTGACTACTGTAATGCTTACAAAAGGAAAAGCAGGTCTTGGAATCTAGTGGCAATTGGGATGCAAATCCTTGGGTTGGCTGGTGTCTTAAACTTGAATTGCAGCATAAAATTATTTGACTTCTAGCTGCAGTTTGTGGAATATTTAATGTACTTGAAATCAGTTCCATGTGGGCCAAGTTTGCTGGTGCAAGTATGAAGCTGTTGGAGCCTCTTGTGCCGAAAATGGTTTGTTGTTCCACCACAAGGAAGTTGTTCTGGTTTATGGAACAGTGCAATATCCTGGAGATGCCTGCTCCTCCCTCCCTGGGCTGCTCAGGGTGCCTTACCTGTGGTGTAACCTGAAACTGAGCGAGGGGAATGAATGCCTTTTTCAAATGTTCTAAAAATGATGTGGCAGTTGGTTTTGTCTCTAGTTTTAAATGTGAGCACTCAATTTGTAAAATAAAGAATTGTTACACTGCACCCAGCAGGGTGAGGTTCCTTGTGGCACTGCTTGGCTCAGCACCAGCACAGCTGGATTCCAGTCCCAGAGGGGAATTCCCAAAGTGTAATGCCCACCTCTGTCAAAAAGGCAGCTCCAAGTGCTGGTACCACACAGTCATTCACTGTCCCATAAGCTCAGTTTAGGATTACAAGGTAAGTACCAAATGTGTATTTAAGATGCTTGGTTTATTAACAGTTTGGCCTGCTCTGTTTACAATCAATTTATTCAGAGATCTCCCATCTGATAATATCTTCCAGCCCTTTTTCTCAATTACTTTCAGATGTTTACAAGACATTCCTTAAAATGGTCCAAGGGTCAGGCCCCTTGCCACCAAAATCAAGGCCAACCCTTTTCCAGGAAAACACTTAAAGCAAGCTAAGAGAAAGCAATTTATTGTCTTTTCAGAACAAGACTTTGCTATTTTACAAACAGTTTTTAAAAATGAACCTTCTACAAGCAAGGATTCAAGAATTCAAAATATATTCTCAATTTAAAATACACTTTGCAAAAATCTTCATCTAAACAAATTGCTAGTAGTTTATACAACCACATAAGTAATCAGAATTCTGGCTACACCTTCTATGAAGCGGTTTCTTTACAGCAATAAAACTAGTGCTGGTGCCTTCTACTGAATTTGAATGATTTCATGATTTTGAAAAAGAAACTTTGACTATTCCTTCTTTACCATATTTAAGACAAAACATTTTTCTCAGAAATTATTCTAACTAAAGTAAACAAGACTGCCTCAGAGTAATTTTAGAATTCTTATCCTTGGTCCATGTGAAACTTGGGACTTCCTGTGGGGGAAAGGAATTAAGGTGCAATTTAATGTTCTGGCTGAAGGGAGGCAAGAGGCTGCTCATAAGTTATTTGCTCCTCCTTTCCTCCCTCAGCCAACTCTCATCAAAACTCCACCGTTTCCTCCTCTCCATTCACTAAATTTTAGCAAAAGTAAAAAGCTATTTCAGGGTATTTTCCTACTATGTTACTTAAAGCAGAGATCTGTATAATCAGATCTGTCAGAGCCACCTTGGGGTAAGTGCAAGCACAAAGAGAATTCAGAAAAGAGCAGCCAGCAATCCTAAACAGCCCCAGCTCTCATTCAGGCCTGAGCCCAAAACCCAGGCTAACCCCAGTGTGACACCCATTTATCTGTTTTAGGATTAATCTTCAGGTTTGGTGGAATGTGGATATCCACATCTGTAACTACATTTTAACACCACACTCCCTATAAGCAAAGGCAAAACCCCCTCATTGCTACATTCAGCAGTCTCAGCCTAAAGCACAGGAATTCTTCCTGGGAAGCTGGGAATATTGGAATGTTTCCACTTCAGGTGCAAAAACTCGGAAGATTTGAGTTTCACCCACAAGAGCAGAAAGGTGCTGGGGGTTAGTTTTAAGATACGAAAAACCATGTTTCCAGCACAAAGCCAAATCTCAAAATATTAAAATCCCCCAGCTTCTCTCTGCCTTGATGCTGTTTGGAGTATGTTCACATAGGTAATTCTGGTTTCACTGATTTCAGAAGGCTCAGGATTTCTTCTGAGTCTATAGACATTTAAAAACAAAAGGACTTTAGTAAGGCTGGCTCCCAGCCAGCACATTATCAAACAACAGAATCTTGGACTATGTTAGCAATACACATAGTTTCAGAACAGTGCTTCACCTAGTGTGACTAAACCAATTATAACAGCAATAATTCATCCTGGGGTACTTCTACTGAAGTGAGTTCAGTGCTTGTGTTGTACTGTAAGAAAGGCTATAATAAAAGCCTCTTCTAACAACAGAAACACCCACCTGCCACTTGAGATTCCAATACATACTCTTATCAAGAGAACTGTCCGTGTAGTGAGATATTGTTTATTCTGCTGGAAAGAGAATCTCACAGTTTCTCAGCTCCACAGTAATAAATGAAAGCTATGACTCTGTTTTGAATAGAAAAAAAAAAGGCTCAAAAGCTGGCTTATAAAGACCCAGAACTGTGCTCATTGTCAAGCATTTATATTCCCACTCGAAGCGCTAACCAGATCCCATTTGAACAGGTTTCTCCTACAACAAGCGGCAAAAGTGAAAGGAGACAAGGACAGCACTTTTCACAGCGCCATTGACCTGAAAGAACAAGTAAGAAACGTGGGATGAGATCGACCTGAACCCAGCCAAGTCTTTGAGAGCAGCTTTTCACCTGAGGAGCTGCGTGGCAGCGAGGCGGGCAGGGCTCAGGGGCCGGGCGCGGGCGGTTTGAAGAAGCCGGCCTTGCGGCAGTAGCGCACCACGAAGGGCACGGACACCACGGTGATGCTGATGCGCACGGGGGCGAAGAGCTTGTGCACAGCATAGGCCAGCACGAAGGTGCTGGTGCCAGCTGCCATCCTGGACTGCAGAGAGGCCTCGCTGAAACCCAGCTTCGGCAGGACCGCGCTCATGTCCACGCCGCTGCGCAAAGAGGAGACGCTGCTTTAGGTTCAAAGTATAAAGCGCAAAATATGGATTTTGTTCACAAAGTGTCACGGTTCCTACTCAGACTTTAGAGATGAAGTTTCTCTGCAAAGTGATTCTTAAAGAGTTACTGTGAATTTGTGTTGGAGTTTCAGCTTCCCAAATTTGACATTAAACTCTGTTCTGTGTCTTGGGGAAATTTGTCACCTAAGCACAAACCAATGGAGACCAAATGAGGTACCTGCTGCTAGGCTTAGTGCTCTGATACAGGCGTACAAAATGACAAACTATCTAAAATCCAGCAAGTGAAGGAAGTATTGAGAATATCAAATGGGCATTATCCACCAAATTCATTAATACAGACAGCAGGGATTCAACCACACCTGAAGGAAAAAAAATGTTGTCACCCTGTGCCACAATGTAGTAAACAGAAGAAATCAGGCTTTCACATATTCCCACTGGAGTCAGGAATAAGCAGTAGGGAATGTTTGGAGTAACACGTTCCCCTGTGTCCTCAGCTGGAATACCTCATGTAATTGATGCATTCCCACAAAGCCACACACACAATTCCCCACCTGACTCCTGTACAGTTCTCTCACATTTTCACTCTAATCCTGTTCTAGTGGCTGTTATTTTCTGCAGTTCAACTGCACAAACTGTGTTCGACACCCAGAAAAATGCCTTTATCTCTAAGCCCCAGAGCACTTCTGCATGACTCTATCTCTCCAGACCAAGCAAGAACAAAAGATATCTGCAAAACAAATACATTTTCTGCCTGGTCAGTTATGTTGGTGCTGTGTGTGCTGTTTTCCCTGCTGATGAGCCTCTGCAAAATGACCATGTACAACTCTCCTGTGTCATGCCTGATGGGAGATCAGGTCCATTTATGGACCCATCCATACTCGAAATTCAGGAGGTAGCTATAGGTTCAATAGGCATAAAGTGCCTGTCTCCTGTCAGAGATAAACACAATGGTAAATGTATTTTACTTTTACTACTACCTACAGGTGACAGACAGCTGTACAAACCTCACCTTGACACAGCCAGGTAGAAGATTCCCAGAGATACTAAGGAAATTCCAACATGGAAGGAAACCCCTACAGCACCATATTCTTTAAAAACTTGTTTCAGCTGCTGGGATTTGTTGAGTTTAATGTTTTCAGCACTGGGATCAGTGGCTGCCTTTTTGAGGGGTTCAGCTGCATCCTAAAAAGAAAACAATTAAAAGTATTTGTTAGCATTAAGCACAAGATCATATTTCAGTTAGCTGAAATTATGAAAGAAGTGTCTTGCACACAGAGTGATTTAGGAAGACAGAAACTCACTTCTGCTTCTCTACATCAGCACAGCAGATGCTGTGGCAGAGCCCAGTCAAGCTCCCTTCTCCCAGCTATTCCTGTCAAAGGAATGCACCGATCTTGGTGTAAATTCTTACACAATTCAGGTTTCATAAATAAAACCAGGTTATTTGATCCAAATGTGTGCCAAGGCACACCCACACAGCTGCTGGAGCCATGAGACTGAGGTGTGGGAGCTATTTCCTTCCACCCCCTGCTCAGCTTTACCCAGTCACTCCTCGGAGCAGGGCTTTTTATTCCAGGGCTAAGCAGCCAGTGGCACTGGAAGTCCCTGGTACCACTTAACAACAGCTCCCTGATGGAAGAAATCCAAAGTTTAAGCTCCTATCAATCACCCTAAATGGATGAGCTGATCAAGGAAGAATTTCAAGTGCTGACAGCAACAAGCAACTCTGTTGCTCCGGTGTAGACAACAACTGCAGGGACATGCCAGGGCTGGTGTCAAGAGCCCAACTGCAGTGAAAATCTTTGTCACAGCAGAAGTCATAGATATATTTTTATTTGGGTACATTTCAAGTGAAGAAGTTCATACCAAACCATATCCCAAAGCAATCTGAAAAGAAATCAAAGGAGGGCAGCTGCGTTGGCAGCCCTTGGAAACTCCCCATGCTTGCCAGAGAAGAAATACTGACAGGAAGAAAACATTTCCACAAAAACCTCAGGATTTGTCTCTAATTAGTCAGCAATTGCAAGGAAAGATTAGAGGCGTCCTCTCCTTCCAGCTGAGCTCAGCAGCAGTTGTGACAATGTGACAGCCACCACAGGACAGGTAGAGCCACCAAGTGCCTGCCACCACCGTCCCACTCTGGTTTCAAGGCATACAAATTAGTAGAAAAATATTCTTGACTAATGGACTTGCTAAGATTGTAAATTAGCATACAAGACAGTCCTACAATCCTCAAGGTAGGCACGCCACCCCCCAAAACACCACATTTATTGGCTGTTTTTCTCTTTTATAATTATTTCTGTTGCTTTGTATTTCATTTTGACAGGAAGTCAAATACAGAAACAGGAAATTGTGTAGCGCAGCTCATCCTGATTCTTGTAGGTTTAAAACTTTAGATTTTTGTTTTGTGGCTCATGAGCTCTGGGTCTTAGGGATGGATCATAAGGACTGAAAAACTGCTTGTTCTGATCTTCCAAGTCCATTCCAATTCCCTTGTATTCACAGGCTCACACCCTAGGAATTGTATCGAAGCAAAATGTTAAAAAAGAACCACTAAAACAGGGCAGTCATGTACAGAATAATGTCCAGCTTAGCAAGTAAAGCTGCTGCCTATTTCCATGTCACTCTGCCACAACATTTCAGCTAAAAAGCCGAATTTATTCGCATAACTCACGGGCTTTAAAGCACGAAAACACATCTCAAACGAGGCACATTCGCACCGCGG